>NC_135637.1:37026349-38226349 GCF_053574225.1 Canis aureus
CCCTAACCCTAACCCTAACCCTAACCCTAACCCTAACCCTAACCCTAACCCTAACCCTAACCCTAACCCTAACCCTAACCCTACCCTAACCCTAACCCTAACCCTAACCCTAACCCTAACCCTAACCCTAACCCTAACCCTAACCCTAACCCTAACCCTAACCCTAACCCTAACCCTAACCCTAACCCTAACCCTAACCCTAACCCTAACCCTAACCTACCCTAACCCTAACCCTAACCCTAACCTAACCCTAACCCTAACCCTAACCCTAACCCTAACCCTAACCCTAACCCTAACCCTAACCCTAACCCTAACCCTAACCCTAACCCTAACCCTAACCCTAACCCTAACCCTAACCCTAACCCTAACCCTAACCCTAACCCTAACCCTAACCCTAACCCTAACCCTAACCCTAACCCTAACCCTAACCCTAACCCTAACCCTAACCCTAACCCTAACCCTAACCCTAACCCTAACCCTAACCCTAACCCTAACCCTAACCCTAACCCTAACCCTAACCCTAACCCTAACCCTAACCCTAACCCTAACCCTAACCCTAACCCTAACCCTAACCCTAACCCTAACCCTAACCCTAACCCTAACCCTAACCCTAACCCCTAACCCTAACCCTAACCCTAACCCTAACCCTAACCCTAACCCTAACCCTAACCCCTAACCCTAACCCTAACCCTAACCCTAACCCTAACCCTAACCCTAACCCTAACCCTAACCCTAACCCTAACCCCTAACCCTAACCCTAACCCTAACCCTAACCCTAACCCTAACCCTAACCCTAACCCCTAACCCTAACCCTAACCCTAACCCTAACCCCTAACCCTAACCCTAACCCTAACCCTAACCCTAACCCTAACCCTAACCCTAACCCTAACCCTAACCCTAACCCTAACCCTAACCCTAACCCTAACCCTAACCCCTAACCCTAACCCTAACCCTAACCCTAACCCTAACCCTAACCCTAACCCCTAACCCTAACCCTAACCCCTAACCCTAACCCTAACCCTAACCCCCCCCCCCCCCCCCCCTAACCCTAACCCTAACCCTAACCCTAACCCTAACCCTAACCCTAACCCTAACCCTAACCCCTAACCCTAACCCTAACCCTAACCCTAACCCTAACCCTAACCCTAACCCTAACCCTAACCCCTAACCCTAACCCTAACCCTAACCCTAACCCTAACCCTAACCCTAACCCTAACCCCCTAACCCTAACCCTAACCCTAACCCTAACCCCTAACCATAACCGTGGCATGGAGTTCCTGGGAGATAGAGACGCGGCAGACGCCTGGCACCTGCGCCCGATGTACAGGGCAGCCGGGTCCATGGCATCCACACTGCGGGCAGAGCCTCGGTGCATTCAGGCAGAGGGTGGATAAAGGGGATGGAGACGGATGGTGGGGATAGAGAGAGATCGGGTGTCACTCAGCTGTCGAGGAGAAAGACATCTCGCAGTTTGCAGTGACGTGGACAGAACTAGAGGGATCATGTTAAGTGCAATAAGTCAGTCGGGAAAGAGAATGACCGTGTGACGTCATTCACAGGTGTAATTAAAGACGAAAGCAGAGGAACATCTTTGAAAGGAAGGAAAGACAAATAAGATGGAAACAGAGAGGGAGGAAAAAGAGACTCTTAATCCGAGGAAACACACTGCGGGTCGCTGGAGGGAGGGGAGGGGGGCGGGGCCACGGGGTCGGGCATGAAGGAGGGCGCGGGATGTCACCAGCACTGCTGTTCTCTCCAACTGGTGAATCCCTGAATTCCACCTCTGAAAGTATAATACATTACACTGTTAACTAATTGGGTTTAAATTAAATTAAGTAAAAAAAAATCCCTTGTATCAGAGCACATGTCCTTCCGGGCTCTCTGTTCTGCTCCTTCAGCTGATACCGGGACCACCCCCTGTGGGTCTGGTTTGTTTAAGTAGGTGCCACGCCTCGTCCACGGCCCAGCCCAGGGCTAGAACTCACGAGCCCTGATCAGGACCGGGGCGAGGTCAGGAGTCCGGTGCTTAACCCACGGAGCCAGCCGGGGCCGAGAACCACGCTGGTTCATCCTGCGTCTCTGTGACATCGATTGAAATAGAAAATGCTGCGTCTCGCTCTGTCCTGCTGCTCCAATACTGACTTGCTGTCCGGGGTCATTCGTGGGGGCGGACGGATGTTATGGTTTGTTTTTTTTTTTCTATTTCTAAGATCTGGCACCATGATTTTGATAGGAGTGACACTGAAACTGAGGGTGGCTTCAGGAACTGTGGACATTTTCCCAAGCTGAGGCTCCCGCACCACAAGCCCAGAATGGCCTCCCAGAGCCTGGAGGGTCTCAGCGCACAAGTCTCGTGCTCCCTTGGTTCAGTCTAACTACTTTGTTCTCTGTGATGCTCCTGAGAAGGGAGTCACGTCCTTAATTTCCTTCCTGAGGCTCATTGTCGGGACACAGCGAGGCTACTGAGTTCTGTAGGGTCGTTCTGTGTCCCTGAACACTCCTGAATTCACACCTTAGTTCTAACAGGTTTTGGTGGAGGCTCTCGGGACTCCTGTTTCTAGTGCCACGTCTTCAGCAAATAGGGACAGTGTGACGTCCCCCTTCCAGGTGTGGAACCTCTGCTGTTTCCTGTCTGTTGACTACATTAGGACTTCCAGCGCTGAGAGGGGACCTCCTTGGCTGGTTCCTGCTCTTAGGGGAGACGATTTCAGGTTGTCACCCTTGAGGATGACGTCAGCTGCGGGCCTTCTTACTCTGTTGATAGACATTTCCTCAAAACCCACTGGGTTTTTTTTTTTTCCCCCACTGTGCTTTTTATGTTGTATTTTGTCAAATGCTTTTTCTGCAACTCTTGAGGGGATCATATGCGTTTTGTCCTTTCTCTTGTGTTTTGTTTTTTGTTTTTAAAGATTTTATTTATATATCCTTGAGAGACAGAGCGAGACAGGCAGAGACACAGGCAGAGGGAGAAGAAGGCTCCATGCAGGGAACCCAATGTGGGACTCGATCCCGGGACTCCAGGATCACGCCCTGGGCCGAAGGCAGGTGTTAAAGCGCTGAGCCCCCCGGGCTGCCCCATGTCCTTTCTTTGGTTAATGGGATGGATCGTGCTGACTGATCAGAGGGGCCGCGGGGGGCAGGTGGGCAACATGGATGAACAATAGGAAAAGCTACAAGCGTCTGGTTCTAAATAAAGAAATCCCAGAAATTTAGAAAGTACAGCCTGGCAACAGAGTCAGTACTGTTGGGACAACTTTGTATGGGGACAGACGATGACGCCGCTTCTCGTGGGGAGAGCTGAGTGAGGCACAGAATTGTCAAGTCACTAGTTGTAGCCCTGAAACTACTGTCACCTTGTGTGTCGACTGTACTTCAATAAATATCAAGGAAAAGGGGTTTCTGGTAGGACTCCTGGTGGGTCTGTGAAAGGCATTTACATGGTCGTTACGCACATGAAGGCACCTCTGCAGAGGGGATCAAGATGCTCACGTGTCTTCATGTTAATTTTTAGAAGATTTACTTGAGAAAGGGTGCAGTGGGGGTGGGGCGGAGGGAGAGGGGGAACCTGGCGCGGACTCCTCACCCACCAGAGCCCGAGCCCCACGCGAGGCTCCACGCCACAACTTCGAGATCCTGACTTGAGCCAAACACAAGAGTCGACGTGGAACCGACGGAACCACCCAGGAGCCCCTCAAATGTTCCTAACTGCAACCCCATGCTGTGAACCCTGGGGGGCGGGGGGGCATCTGTGACCCCCAGTCTGCCTTGAAGGGCGGGAGGCCTGCAGGGCCCGAGAATGGGAACTGAGGATGTGGGAGGGTGCCTGCCTCCCCTTCCTGCTCCGTGTGGGGACAGGACCCTCCCCTGGGACCCTCCGCCTTCAGGGTGAAGGGCTAAGTGCTGATTGGACCCCGCCTGCCCACAGTGATGATGCGGGACCCCACTCTGGGCGGAACTGTGGTGCCCCCGGGTTCCACCGCTGCCTGGTGCCCACTCTGCATCCGCAGACCGTCGGAGGCACTCGTGCTCCGGATCTGGCTTGCAGAGACCCGACTCTCCTGCTCTCCCCAGTAGCCCAGTACTCGTCTCTCCTCAGTACCCCAACCCTCCCACTCTCCCCAGTACCCCAGTACTCCCACTCTCCCCAGTACCCCAACCCTCCCACTCTCCCCAGTACCCCAACCCTCTCACTCTCCCCAGTACCCCAACCCTCTCACTCTCCCCAGTACCCCCACACTCCCACTCTCCCCAGTACCCCAACCTTCCCACTCTCCCCAGTACCCCAACTCTCCCACTCTCCCCAGTACCCCAGTGCATAAAGAGGAGAAGAGGAGCTCACACAGTGACAGGTCACAGGTGAGTGGCAGCCGATCCCTGCTCCTTGCGGGCCACAGTGGGACCTGTGGGTCTGGGTGGGGGCACAGGCCTCCCGAGCTGGGGTCCACAACACCCCGACCCCCCATGCGATGACCGGGAGCAGCTCCCTCACCCCTTCCACAGCCCCATGGGGTGAGAGCGGCCACCCTGCTGCCCCCATCCAGGGAAGGAGGCTGCAGTTGGAACTCGGGCAGCTCCCCCGGGACCCCCGCTCCCCTGTAAGCCCTGTGCTGTGCAGAGACCCAAGCCATGACCTTTCCAGCCTGTCCTAGACACATGGAGCCTGACAGGGGTGACTGACACCCCCCATCCTGCCCTGTGCCTGCTGGGTCCCCCTGGCCCGTGAGCAGGCTTGTTCTTCAAGCACTGGAACGTGGAGTCCCTCGTGCTCCCCCAGGCCCCCCTCAGGCTATTCACACATCGCTGCCCTCAGGGTGGGGAGTTTGGTCGCACTCTTGCTGGCATCAGGTTTTAATTTTGATGAAGTCCAGTCCGTCGCTTTCTCCTCTTGGTCGTGTGCTTGTGGAATCTAAGAGAAACCTTTGATCCCTGCCCCCCCGCAAGCCTGCAGGGACACTCGCTGGCCGGCCGACCCACCACCATCTCTGCACTGGCCCCGGGCTGGGAGACGTCACCCCTGAGCATCAGGTGGGCAGTTCCTGGAGCCCCTGGGTCCCCCGCCCGTGTGCTCCTGATACCGGGGTGAGAGTGCTCTGTGACCCCAGCGTGATGGCGTGTCCTGGGACAGTGGCTGGGAAGGTGGACTGTAGGTGGGCGAGGGACAGACAGGCAGCGAGGGCCCATGTGTGATGCTCCAGCCCAGCCTGTGCCCCTCGGGGCTACGGGGTTGTCTCAGGCTCCGGTCAGACAGAGGGGCACCTGCCCACGGGGAGCACCCGGATGCATGTGTCCTCGGAAGGTTCTCACGCACCGTCATTCTTGGATGTGTTTGGATTGCAGTATGATGCAGGAGGACCCGGAGACCCTGCTGGCCTTGCGAAGGGCCAATATCGTGGCCCAGTACCATCAGGTGAGGCCCAGAAGGGACCATAGACACTTCACACCCATGACAGGGGAGACCATACCTGCAAGAGCAGGGGAGGCCCAGGAGAGGATCAGAGCCAAGGATGAGCCAGGTCAGCCCAGACAAGGACCATAGTCACCAGGAACAAGTGAGACCCTGGGGATGGTCCCGGTGTTAGTAGCATGTAAGGGTCCATCCTGGATCCTAGTAATTGGTAGCTGAGAAGCCCAGTCACCAGGTACAGGGGAGGCCCAGGTGGGGACCAGAGTCACCAGGTCCAGATGAAGACCACAGTCACAGATCCACATGAGGCTCAGGTGGAGACCAGAGTCACCTAGGTGAAGCCCAGTTGGGGACTAGAGTCACCAGGTCTGGGTGAGGCCCAATTGGGGACCAGAGTCACCAGGTCAGGGTGAGGGCCAGGTAGGGATAAGAGTCACTAGGTCAAGTGAGGCCCAGGTGAGGACCACAGTCACCAGGTCCAGGTGAAGCCCAGTGGGGGACCACAGTCACCGGGTCCAGGTGAGGCCACGGTGGGGATCACAGTCACCTGTTCCAGGTGAGGTCCTGGTGAGGACCAGAGTCACCAGCTGCAGGTGAGGTCCATCTGTGAACCACAGTGTACTGGGTCCAGGTGAGGCCCAGGTGGGGACCACAATCACTGGGTACAGATGAGGCCCAGGTGGGGACGAGAGTCACCAGGTCCAAATGAGTCCCAGGTGGGGAGGTCACCAGGTCAGGGGAGCCCAGGTAGGGCCCATGGTCACCAGGTCCAGGTGAGGCACAGGCGGGGCACCACAGTCACCAGGTCCAGGTGAGAGCCAGGTGGAGACCAGAGTCACCAGGTCCAGGTGAGGCCAAGGTGGGAACCACAGTCACCAGGTCCAGGTGAGGCCCAGGTGGGGACCACAGTCACCAGGTCTGGGCGAGGTCCAGGTGGGGACCACAGTCACCAGGTCTGGGTGAGGTCCAGGTGGGGACCAGCGTCACTGGTTCCAGGTGAGGCCCATGTGTGGACCACCGTCACCAGGTCTGGTTGAGGGCCAGGTAGGGATCAGAGTCACCAGGTCAGGGGAGCCCAGGTAGGGATCAGTCACCAGGTCCGGGTGAGGCCCAGGTGGGGACCACAGTCACCAGGTCAGGTCAGGCCCAGGTGGGGATCTTCACTGATAGATAGAAGCAGGTGAGGCTGTCAGGCTGCACCCACCGGGCAGACAGGCCCTTCCTCTGGTGCCCGGCCAATCTCAGAGGGTGGGCGCTCCCTCAGGATTCAGGGGAGGGAGGAGGTCTTCTGCTCCCTCCTGTCCCCGTTTCCCTGCTCTGATCAGTCCCCACCATGGAGCCCCCTCTGTTGCAGGCGCACCAAGCAGGGTCTCCGCGGGACCTGTCACTGTGCAAGGTCACTGACCACCAAGGCTTTCTGCAGTGAGTCCCCTGGACACCCCTCACCCATCTCAGGGGGGGTGGCGTTTGCAGGAACAACTCTCTGGAGGCTGACTCCCCCCCCAGGTCGGGACCTCATCCCCTGGAGCCCTCTGAGGGCCATGTCTGCGCTGGGCTGCAGCTGAGACACCCCGGAGGCCGACCTGGGATGTGGGCAGGAAGGGAGCTGGGCCCGGGGGAGGCCCCTGGACACTCAGAGGAGGAGCCTCCACACCTGCTTCTGGCAGGCCCAGGTGTCTGCCTCCTGCATGGGGGTGGGTGGGCAGGGGGGTCCAGTCTATTCAGCAGGGGATCCCGCGGGTGAGGGGCTCTGGGGCCAGGGCGTGCTCTCCATTGGGGGACAGCCTGGTCTGGGGCAAGTCCGCAGGGGAGCTCTCACCCACACCCCCCGCATCGTCCAACTTCCCCCCCAGCAATGGAACTCCCTCCCCATCCTCCCAGTACAACAAGACAGTGCAGGCAGGCAGCCCCCAGACATGGGTGTGAAAACAAAAAATGGGGTCCCCTTCCCTTCGTCACCTGCCTGGGCCACCCCAGAGGCCCCGCGAAGGACCAGGCCCTGGAGCACCCCCAGGACTCCCATCACGGGGTCCCCCCAGCCCCCTGGGACGACGCTGTTGGGCCCATGACACCCCTCCTGCCCCGTGGCCACTGCAGCTTGTGCCCCTCACTGGGCAGTGACGAGCACAGCCAGGGCAGAGCCAGGGCGGCGCTGAGCCCACTGCCCCGAGGCCCTGCACAGGCCCGGGACCCTCTGCCCTCCATGTCCACGGGGCAGCTCGATGCTCACGGGCCCTGGGGGCAGAGCGTGGTGGTGAGTGCAGGGGCCCAGAGGCTCTGGCCCGCCGTCACCGTGCCCTGCCTCGTCTCGCTGTCCCTCCCGGAGGGCGGCACCCCCCGCACAGGACACCAGCCCCTGACCCAGAGGGACCTGGGCTGGCCTGGCCCCGGGCTCTGTGGGGGCAGGGGCGACTTGAGCCCCCCCCCCAGGCCCAGCACTAATGGGATCCAGCACCCCGGGGCCCTGGCCAGGCCTGTGTTCTAGCCCCGGGCTGAGCGAGCCCTCTCACAGCTGGATGTGGCCTCCTGGGCCCTGGGCGTGCCCCACAGATCCAGGTCGCTGACCTAGGGCAGCCCTGGGGATACCGGGACACCCTAGGGCAGGGCAGTAGGGGTAGGCCCATGGGCCCCACCCGCACCCACACCAGGAGGCAGGCTCCTCCACGTGCTGGGGCTCCAGCAGTCAGTCACCTGGCCCCTGGGGGCCCGAGGCCGAGGTCCAGCTGCCCTGCGGGGACCCAGCCCAGGAGCCCATAAGCCGTAGGTCCAGGTCAGCCCTGCTGTCCTCAGAACCGCCTCTCAATGCCCCAACCTCAGGACACGCGCCCCCACCTGGAGTCCACAGAGGCTCCCAGGTGGGGCACTCCAGCACCCGCACCCCTGTGGGATTCCCGCTTTCCTCTAAGGACAGGAAGGTCTCCCAGGGGAAGATGTGCACCCTCGGCTCTGAGCCCGTTTGCTGTTGCAAGTTCAATAAAGTGTTGTTGTGTGAAAATGCACGGCCGGCTCGTTTCTGCGTCTCCCAGAGCTCTGTGCATGGGGTGCGGAGAGACCCCCAGAGAGGAGGAGGGGGCACCACCCAGGCCCCAACCAGCCCCTGCAGGGGCGCCGCCAGGCACAAACAGCTGACGTCCCCACGTGCCTTCCAGGGGCGGCCAGACGCCAGGGTCAGGACCCCACAGACTCTACTGTGACTCAGCCTGTGCCCCGGGGCCAGGACAGGCCTGGGACAGAGTGACAGCCGGGGAGCCTCAGGTCACCAGGGTCTGTGCAAAGCGCCCTGGGAGGTCTGTGCTCCCTCTGTCCAGGGGGCCTGGGTTGCCCGGGCTCCGGGGTGCTTCCTCTCCTCCCTGGGACACAGAGGGCCCACAGGGCGGTCAGCGTGGCCCCGGAGGGGACGTCAGGACAGCAGGCCCTTGCAGCTCACACACCTGGGCCACCCTCACTGGGCGGGTTCAGCGTGCACACCTGGTGCTGCTGGATCTCTTGCACCAGAGTGTGGAGGGCACCCTGCACGCCCTAGAGAGTAGGGGCTGGGTGAGCATGGGGCTTGGCCTGGGGGCAGGCAGCGCAGGGGACCGAGGGACCCCAGCCCTGTCCCCACCCCGACTTCCACACACAGGCAGCCCCAGGGCTCCCCCCATGGGCAGCCGGCTCCTCAGGAGCTCCCCCCAGGGCGGCCCCGAGGTCTGGCTCCCCGCTGGAGAGGCATCGGGGAGAAGAGAAGCAGCCGGCGCTCGGCGGGGACCCACTGCCACCCACGGGAATGTGGCAGAGCCGGACCTTCCAGCTCAGCTGACCCTCTGGCGGGTCGGCACGGCACGAGGGAGCCCGGGTCGGCCAGGAGAACCCAGCTAGCCACCCAGCGCCAGCACCAGAAATGATGGTGTTTCAACCATTTCGGCGTCAGGACGATGCAGCCCGAGGATCAGATCGCGGCACGGCGACAGACACACACACACCCCACACCCAACAAACGTCGGAATCCCCCGATTGTTGTCAGACAGCAGCCGGACGGTTACAGACACGACGCTGGGGTCCCTGGTAGGACACATGGAGGACGCTCCAGACCACGGCTGCAGAGGCGCTGGAGGCCGGGGGATGTGCCTGCGGGTGCCGACGGGGAGCGCGGGGCGGCGGGAAGCACCCTACAGAGGGGGGCCCCTCCTGGGAAAGGACGCCGGGTCCCCGCTAAGGCTCCGGATGCTGACATCTGTCCTCTTCTCCTTCAGCGTCTGGTTTCCCCCCTATTTTGTTCTTCCTGATTCTCCTTCGGCCTCCACCCTGCATCCGAGCCACTGACCACACGGGCTTCTTTACGACGTCGGGTCCCAAAAGGAGGCCGAGCTCTGGCTCCCGGGATCGGGAAGGACCATCGCCGAGGTTTATGCTGATCCCCCGAGCTTGTGCCTTCCCGGCTCTTCTGTCCTGCAGAATGAGGGGAGGCACGGGCCTTACAGGGAAGGAAGCCCACTCCCACTCGGGCGGGACCCTCCCTCGTGGAGGACGTCATCTGGGCCAAGGAGTGCAAGCGGGGCGATCAAGAACAGGTCGCAGGTTAGACATAGTCTGCTTTGAGGTTTGTCCTGAAGCGAGCACTCACCTTCGATGTCATGCTTTGTTAGTTCATCCATTTATTATTTGTTAAAGATTTTATTTTTATGTCCTCTCTACACCCAACATGGGGTTCAAACTCACAGTCCTGAGATCAAGGCCCCCCGACCAGGCCGGCCAGGCACCCCAGGGCCATGTTTCTCATCTCTTTGCTGGCTCGCCTATCTCTGCACCCAACTGGGACATCGAGTCCACGACGGGTGAGCTTTAGCTACCTCCGAACCTAGAACATTCTTGCTGTATCCCCATCCTAGAACGACCTTCGCCATTGAATAGCAATTTAAATAAATCCGCAGTCAAATGACTCCTGGTCAAGGAAATGGCCAACTTGTCATGTGTGTGGGCCCCACTCCCTGGGCTCCCAGGGAGGCTCTGCTTTCTTTAACATCGATCAAGGTCCCAATGACTCCACCGCGACTCGACGCGGGGGCTCAGTTTCTGCCCTGACACAGGCAGCACGTCGGCTTCAATTACAACCTATCAATCAATCAAAGGGAGCCTGGCCGCTAGGTGTGGTTCGTAAGAACACGCGACTCTTGTTCTTGGGGCGGAGAGTTCAAGCCCCATGTGGGTGTAGAGATGAAAATAAAATCTTAAAAAGAAAATCAATCAGTCGGTCTGGGGGAGACACAGCCCCGGACCCCACAGGGGCAGGGAGCCAGCTGACGGGTCTACGCACAGTATTAGAAGCAGCAGAGCACAAAGTCAGAACTTTCAGAAGTCTGCTAGAGTGGGGGACATGCCGGCCTTGACGGTGCTCGGGAGGCGAAGTGGGGGGCAGCCCCTGGAGCAACAGGGTGGGCTCAGGATCCCCGGGGTCCCAAGGATGGTGGCGTCAACGGTTCCCAGGCCCAGGAGCGGGGACCCCGGCCGAGAGCCGCGGGACTAGGGCCAGCTGTCTGCCCTGTGTGGCCACAAACTGCAAACCCCTGTGCAGTCACGGGGCCGCGTCCCTGGGCCAGGCCAGCAAAGGCCAGAAGTGGGAGGAGATCCTCCAGGCAGGAGGAGCACGGGTCTCCCCCAGGGGAGCCTCTAAAACTGGGAGGTGTGAAACTCAGTCACTTGTCCGAGATCAAAAAACAAACAGAAGCTGGGCCGCAGGCAGGGTGAACGCAGGGTCTGTAGAAGTGGCCTCTGTGGAGGCCCCTGCAGACTGGGGGGGCGGGATGCTCAGCCCCAGGCCCAGGGGACCCGGCGACCCCGCCCCTCAGTGCCGAGGCTGGGGGCAGCACAACGCCGCCCGCGGGAGGCCAGACCCCGCCTCTGACCCGCAGGTGCATCGCTCCCGAGGCAGGTGCATACCCCGGAGGCAGGTGCATCTCCCCCAGGCAGGTGCGCAACCCCGAGGCAGGTGCATGGCCCCCGAGGCAGGTGCACTGCCCCCGAGGCAGGTGCATCGCCCCTGAGGGAGGTGAGCACCCCCGAGGCAGATGCATCGCCCCCGAGGCAGGCGCGCACCTGACGTCATAGCCGCGGCCCCGCCCCCAGACCCCGCCCCGACCCCTCGCTGCCACCAGGTGGACGGACCGCAGAGGTCACCGAGCTCCAGCTCTGCGGGGTGGGCGGGGTTGAGCTTCCTCCGTACTTTGTGTTGGCTTTACCTTCATTATTTTCTTTGATTCTTTTTTTATTAATTGCTTAATTTTAATTTTTATGTATATACCTTATATATTACTTATTTTTTACTTTCATTGTACTTTGATTTTGTTTCTTATTTTGGAATTTAGATTCTTTTAACAAGCAGGCCAAAACACACAGGATCTAGTGGTTCTTTTTTGGGGGGGCAGTTGCTGTTGTTATTGTTGTTTTCTTGTTTTTTCTTTTTCTTCCTTCTTTCTTTTTGGAAAAAATAATGAAATGGAGAAATTCACCTCCAAAAAAACCTCCTTGTACTCACAGCTAGGAAGTTCATCAATACACATATATGATGTCTGACTAGAGTTTAAAACAATGATTATAAAGGGATCCCTGGGTGGCGCAGTGGTTTGGCGCCTGCCTTTGGCCCAGGGTGCAATCCTGGAGACCCGGGATCGAGTCCCATGTCGAGGTCCTGGTGCATGGAGCCTGCTTCTTCCTCTGCCTGCGTCTCTGCCTCTCTCTCTCTCTCTCTCTCTCTCTCTCTCTCTCTGTGTGTGTGACTATCATAAATAAATAAAAATTAAAAAAATAAAACAATGATTATAAAGATAGCAGCTGGGCTGGCAAAAGAGCACAGAAGAAAACTAGAGAATACCTTTACTGTAGAAATAAAAGAACTAAAATCTAGTCAGGCTAACGTTAAAAATGCTATAACTGAGATGCAGTCCCAAGTGGAAGCCTTAAAAACAAGAAAGGTTATGGACCACAGAAGCAGACGTAGGGAACTCAGCCACTTACTAAAACAATAACATTCATATCATAGGAGACTCAAAAGATGAAGAGAGAGAAAAGGGGGCAGAAATTTTATTTGAACAAATTATGTAAACTTCTCTAACCTGAGGAAGGACACAGACACTGAAAACGAGAGCACAGAGAACTCCCACTAAATTCAACAGAAGCCGACCATCGCCAAGGCACATCGTAGTCAAATTCACAAAATACGCAGACAAGGAAAGAATCCTGAAAGTGGCGGAGGCGGGGTTTGTGGGGGGAGGGAGTCCTTAACCTACAAGGGAGGATGAATCAAGTTTGCAGCAGATCTGTCCACAGACTTGGCAGCCCAGAAAGGAGTGGAAGGAAATATTCAATATACTGAATGGGAAAGTATGCAGCCAAGAATTCTTTCTTCAGCAAGGCTGTCATTCAGGACGGAAGGAGAGATAAAGAGTTTCCCAGACAGGCAAAAAATAAAGGAGTTCATGACCCTTAAACCAGTCCGGCAAGGAATTTTAAGGGGGACTCTTCTAGTGGGGGAAAAAAAGAGACCAAAACCAACAAAGACTAGAAAGGACCAGAGAACATCGCCAGAAACACCAACTCTACTGGTAACACAAAGGCACAAAATTCATATCTTTTGATAATCACTCTGAATACAGATGGAATAAATGCTCCAATCAAAAGATATAGGATATCAGAGTGGATTAAAAGAACAATATCCGGGACGCCTGGGTGGCTCAGGGGTTGAGCCTCTGCCTTCGCCTCAGGGTGTGATCCTGGAGTCTGGGATCGAGTCCCACATCGGGCTCCTGGTGGGGAGCCTGCTTCTCTCTCTGCCTAGGTTTCTGCCCCCCCTCTCTTTCATGAATAAACAAAATCTTTTTTAAAAAAACAAGATCCATGTATATGCTGCCTACAGATGCTCACCTTAGACCTATAGACACCAGCAGATTGAAAGTCAGGGGATGGAAAATCATCTATCACGCTAATGGACATCAAAAGAAAGCTGGAGGACCCATACTTATATCAGACAAACTAGATATGAAACCAAACACTGGGGACACCTGGTGGCTCAGTGGTTAAGCATCTACCTTCAGCTCAGGGTGTGATTCTGGGGTCCCAGGATCGAGTCCCACATCGGCCTTCCCTTGGGGAGCCTGCTTCTTCCTCTGCCTATGTTTCTGCCTCTGCTTCTCTCTGTGTATCTCTCATGAATAAATAAATAAAATCTTTAAGTTAAAAAAGAACAAATACTATAAGAAGAGATGAATAAGGGCATTATTTCATAATTAAGAAGACTATCAATCTCTATCTGATTATCAGATCAAACAACTGTAAATATTTATGCCGCCAAAATGGGAGTACCTAAATATAGAAACCAATTAACAACAAACATACAGAAACTCACTGATAATAGTACAATGACAGGGGATTTTAACACCCACTTATAGCAATGGACAGATCATCTACGCAGAAAATCAACAGGGGCACAATGGCCTTGACTCACTGGACCAGAGGGACTCAACAGATATAGTCAGAACATTTCATCCTAAAGCAACAGAATACACATTCGTTTCAAGTGCACATGGGACATTCTCCAGAACAGATCACATCATGGGCCACAAATCAACCCTCAACAGGTACAATAAGGTTGAGATCATACCATGTACATTTTCAGACCACAACACTATGAAACTCGAAGTCAACAGCAAGAAAAAATTTGGACAGACTAAAAATACATGGAGATTATGAACATCCTACTAGAGAATGAATGGAGCAACCAGGAAATTAAAGAGGAAATTTAGAAAATATATAGAAACAAATTAAAATGAAAACATGTTTCTCCAAACCTCTGGAATGCAGCAAAGGCAGTCCTAAGAGGGACATACATAGCGATACAGGCCTACATCAAGAAACAAGAAGTCTCCAATACACAACCTAAGCCTACACCTAAAGAAGCTGGAAAAGGACAGCAACAAAGCCTAAAGCCTGCAGCAGAAGGGAAATAATAAAGATGAGAGCAGAAATAGACAATACAGAAACAACAAAACAGTAGAATGGAATAGCGAAACTAAGAGCCAGTTCTTCAAAATAATTAATAAAATGGATCAAGCCCTAGCCAGCCTTATCAACAAGAAAATAGAAAGGACCTAAATAAATAAAATCACAAATGAGAGAGGAGAGATCACAATCAACACCAGAAAAATAAGACAGTTATAAGGGAATATTATGAAAAATTATATGCAACAAACGGGAGACCTGGAAGAAATGGACAAATCCCTAGGAATGTGCAAATGAGCAAAACTGAAATAAGATGAAATAGAAAATGTGAACAGACCCATAACTAGCAAAGGAGTTGAATCAGCAAGGCACCTGGGTGCCTCGGTGGTTGAGTGTCTGCTTTGGCTCAGGTCAGGATCCCGGGGTCCTGAGGGATTGAGTCCCACATCAGGCTCCCTGCATGGAGCCTGATTTTTCCCTCTGCTTATACCTTTGCCTCTCTCTGTATGTCTCTCATGAATAAATAAATAAAATCTTAAAAAAAGAAAAAAGATGAAGAAGGACCCAAATAAAATCACAAATGAGAGAAGAGAAATAACAACCAACACCACAGAAATTTTTATAAGACCACAAACAAAACACCACAAACTTTTATAAGAGAAAAATTATATGCCAACAACTTAGAAAATCTGGAACACATAGATCAATTTCAGGAAATATATAACATAGCAAAAATGTAAAGGAAGAAATAAGAAACTTGAACAGACATATAATCAGCAAAGAAATTGAATCAGCAATCAAAAATCTCCCAACAAAGAAAGTCCAGGACCAGATGGCCTTCCCGGGGCTTTTCTACCAGACCTTTAAAGAAGAATTAATATCTATTCTTCTCAAAGTATCCCCCCCCCAAAAAAAAAGAAGAAAAGGAAGGAAAACTCAAATTCATTCTATGAGGCCAGCATTACCCTGATACCAAAGCCAGAAAAAGATCCCACTACAAAGAGAGAGAGAGAGAGAGAAAGAAAGAATTAAAGGCCAATATCCCTGATTAACAGAGATCAAAAACTCTCAATAAAAAACTAGCACAGTAAATCCAACAATACATTAAATAAATTATTCACCATGATCAAGTGGGAGTTATTCCTGGGTTGCCAAGATGGTTCAATATTAACAAATCAATCACTGCGATACACCACATTATTAAAAAAAAAAGGATAAGAACCAAGTGACCATTTCAACAAATGCAGAAAAAGCACTGACAGGGGATGCCTGGGTGGCTCAGTGGTTTGGCGCCTGCCTTCAGCCCAGGGCATGATCCTGGAGTCCTGGGATCGAGTCCTGCATCAGACTCCCTGCGTGGAGCCTGCTTCTCCCTCTGCTTGTGTCTCTGCCTCTCTCTCTCTCTCTCTCATGAATAAATAAGTAAAATCTTTAAAAAAAAAAAAAAGCACTGACGAAACACAACCTCCAGTCATGGTGAAAACCCTCAACAGATTAAGTTTAGAGGGAATGTATGTACCTAAACATAATGAAAACCTTAGATGAGAAACCCAGAATATCATCCTCAACAGGGAAACACCAAGAACATTTCCTCTACAGCCAGGGCCAAGACAGGGATGTCTGCCCTCATCGCTCTGATTCAACACAGCCCGGAAGTCCTAGCCACAGCCATCAGACAACAAAAAGAAATAAAAGGCATCCAAATCAGCTAGGAAGATGTCAAGCTTTCACTATTTGATGATGAATGATTTTCTGTATAGAAAACCCAAAAATCTCCATCAAAAACTACTAAAACTGATAAATTCAGTATAAGACACAAAGTGAACTTGCAGAAATCTGTTGCATTTCTATGCACCAATAATGAGGCGGCAGGAAGAGAAATTGAGGATTCACTCCCATGTAGACTAGCACCAAAAACAATAAGATATGTAGGATTAGGCCTAACCAAAGAGGTGAATGCCCTGCACTGTAAATCCTATAAAACACTGATGAAAGAAATTGAAGATGACACAAACCAATAGAAAGGCATTTCATGCTCATGGACTGGAAGAACAACTATTGTTTATATATCTTTAAAGATTTTTTTTTAATATATATTTTTTTAAATTTTTATTTATTTATGATAGTCACAGAGAGAGAGAGAGAGGCAGAGACACAGGCAGAAGGAGAAGCAGCTCTCCATGCAGGGAGCCCGACGTGGGACTTGACCCCGGGGTCTCCAGGATCAGGCCCTGGGCGGAAGGCGGCACTAAACCACTGAGCCCCCCGGGCTGCCCTGTTGTTTAAAACAGGGCGGGGGCCAGAGGCTCCTTTTTTTTTTTTTTTTTTTTTTACTGGGATCCACTGTGGGCTTTGGCCATCTAGATTCGAATTCAGCTCCACCCTTCACTCCGAGTGATCTCGGGCTCATTGCTCCCCAGTGCGTGGTGGCCGAGAGGCCTGCTGCCCAGAGCCCCCATCCCCTGCTGCTGGTCCCGCTGGGCTCCTCTCGGGGACTTACCCTCAGCCGTAGACAGCCGCCTGGGCTAATGCACGGCCTCCCCCGACTGTGCCCGCTGGATGGTGGAGGTAGGCCCCGAACCCAGGCCCTTGCACCCCGGAGCAGGACCCCTCGGCAGGGACGTGGGGCTCCGGGTGGGGTTAGCCGGGACCCCCTGGGTGTGTTGCACGTGAGCTCGTCTCTGCGCGCCGCAGGTCCCCGTCCCCGCTGAAAGTGCTCTCCAAACACCCGCGCGCAAATCTCCATCTCAGAGGTTTGCTGGGAGCTCAACCTCTGACAGTGGGGCCGGGGGATCCCGGGACCCGCCTCCAGAATGGGACCTGGTGCGGATGTCCTAGGTGCGCTGGCCGCGAGGGCCCCGCGCACACGGTCTCCCGTGCGACCTGGGCGGGATGCCGATGGGAGGCCCGGCCCGGGCACGCAGGTCACTGCGCCGAGGCCCGTTACTCGGAGTTTGAGCCTGGAGCGTGAAGCCCTGAGTCAGGGACGCCTGGGTCCTGAGCAGGAGGTGGTGGGACAAACGGACCAGACCGGCTGTGGCTGTGGACCTGTTCCCGCAGACCCCGCATTGTGAGATGCTCATCCTGTTTGAGAGGGTGGAGCACCCCAATGGCACAGGTGCCCTGACTCCCCAGGACTCTCCAGCCCAGCCCCCACCGGGGCCCCCAGAGGACACTGTGCAGGAGGAAAGCAGGGCTGCTGCTTCTTGCTAGGTCCCTGGCTAGAAACCCTTTCAGAACGGGGCCATCGTATCACTGGGGTGGGAGCCAAGGGGTTCTTCAAGTCCTTGCCTTGCCTCAGGACGCTGGGGCAGCACCAAGAGAACACAAAACCTGGCTGACCCACTCAGGGTCCATCTGGAGCCTGTTCCCTCCAACCACCCCCAGGTTCCTTTTGGGTTAACTGGGGTACAGAGCGAGAATAAACAATTGCTGAACCGCTAAAAAAAAAAAAAAATCTCAAAGACTCAAAGAAATAGATAACACAGCAAAAATGAAAAAGGAAGAAATAAGAAACTGGAACAGACAGATAACCAGCAAAGAAATTGAATCAGCAATCAAAAATCTCCCAACAAACAAAGTCCAGGACCAGATGGCCTTCCCGGGGCAATTCCACCAGACATCTAAAGAAGAGTTAATATCCATTCTTCTCAAATTATGCTCAAAGCAATCTACACATTTAATGCGATGCCCATCAACATAGCAATGGTATTTTTCACAGGACTGGAACAAATGATCCTAAAATTTGTATAGAACCACGAAAGATGGGCTGCCCAGGGGGCTCAGCGGTTTAGCACCGACTTCGGCCCGGGGCGTGATCCTGAAGACCCGGGATCAAGTCCCATGTCGGGCTCCCCGCGTGGAGCCTGCTTCTCCCTCTGCCTGTGTCTCTACCTCTCTCTCTCTTTCCCTTCTCTGTGTATTCTCATGAATAAATAAATAAAATCTTTAACAAAACAAAAACAAACCATGGAAGATTGAAAATAGCCAAAGCAGTGTTGAAAAAAAAAAAAACAAAGCTGGGGTTCCAGATTTCAAGTTATATCACCGAGCTCTAGTGATCCAAAGAGTATGGTGCAGGCACAAGAAGGAGAGCCTTAGATCAATAGAACAGAACGGAAAACCGGAACAAGACACACACCTGTAACTCTATGATCAATTAATCTCCAACAAAGCAGGAAAGAATATCCAACGGCAAAAAGACAGTCTCTTCAACAAACGGTGTTGGGAAAACTAGGCAGCCACGTGCAGAAGAATGAAACAGGACCACTTTCTTACACCATGTATGTAAAAAATAAATTCAAAATGGATTAGGGACCTAAATGTGAGACCTAAAACCATAAAAAGAAGAAAAGATAGGCAGCAACGTCTTGGACATTGGCCATTGGATCTTCTTTCTAGGCACGCCTCTGAGGCGAGGGAAACAAAAGCAAAAATAAACTATTGGGACTTCATCAAGTTGAAAAGGTTCCGCACAGTGGAGGAAACAACCGTAGCTAAAAGGCAACGTACAAAATGAGAGGAGATAGTTGTAAACGACGCATCCGATAAAGAGTTAGTGTCCAAAATAGATAAAGCAAATATAAATCTCAGCATCCTAAACACAAATTACCAACTGAAAATGGGCAGAAAACATGAATGGACATTGTCTCTGACAGGACATCCCGATGGCCACCAGACACACGGAAAGTCACTCAGCATCACCCATCACCAGGGAAATGCAGACCCAAACCACGATGAGACGTCACCTGACAGCCATCAGAATGGCTAAAATTAACAACACGAGAAACAACAGGTGTTGGTGAGGCTGGGGAGAAGGGGGAGCCCCCTTATACTCCTGGTGGGCATGCGACCAGGTGCGGCCACTGTGGAGAACGGTGTGGAGGGGCCTCAAGAAGTTAAAAGTAGAGTGACCCTACGATGCCGGAATTGCGCAGCAAGGTACTTGCCCCGAGGATACAGAAGTACAGATTCGAAGAGGGACGCGTAGCCCAGTGTCTGCAGCAGCGTCATCAACAGCAGCCGAACAGCGGACCGGGCCCAGGCGTCCACCGACAGATGAGTGGGCACAGGCGATGGGGGAAATACAGTCACTGCGACGTCACTCGGTCATCAGAAGGGATGGAATGAAGCCATTGACAACAACGTGGGAGAACCGGAAAGGACTGACGCTAAATGAGCTAAGTCAGTCAGAGAAAGACAATTACCATACGATTGCGTTCACGTGTGGATTTTAAGAAACCAATCAAACTGGCAAAGGGGCAGGTGGCGGGGGGAGATGAGAGAAGCAAACCAAGAAACACACTCTTTTTTTTAAATTAATTAATTTATTTATTTATGATAGTCACACACAGAGAGAGAGAGAGAGAGAGAGAGAAAGAGAGAGGCAGAGACATAGGCAGAGGGAGAAGCAGGCCCCATGAACCGGGAGCCCGACGTGGGATTCGATCCCGGGTCTCCAGGATCACACCCTGGGCCAAAGGCAGGCGCTAAACCACTGTGCCACCCAGGGATCCCAAGAAACACACTCTTAACCATAGAGAATAAAGTAATAAATACCAGAGGAATGGGGGGGTGGATAGGGAAATGGGGGATGGGGATGACGGAGGGCACCTGGCATTGTATCCAAGGGTTGAATCCCTATGGTGTACACTTGAAACTATATTACAGTGTGTTGACAAACAGGAATTCAAGTAAAACTTTAAAATAATAATTGTTAGTATTGATAAAATGGTGCGCCCAAGGGATAAAAATACAAAGGAAACTAAAAATCCAAATAAAGAGTATTTAGAGCCACAAATCCCCTCATTATCTCAGCTCAGGAGACACCTGCCCTGTCTATTCTCACCCCAGCAGAAGCCTGGAGTTGGATTCTCTGGAGAGGCCTCTGACTGCGTGGAGCCAGGCTGTCCTCAAACCCAAAACCTAAATATAGTGCATAAAACTAAACCCCTGAATATACTGGAAGTCCCAGCACCAGGCACATGCCAAGACCCAATCACTAATGGTACACAGACAATAACCTAACCCTAACCCTACTGAAAACCAAACACTAACCCCAAACCCCTAATCCATAATCTAACAATAAATACAAACCCAACCCCTTACCCTAACCCCTAAACTTAACCCTAACCCTAACACCTAACCCTAACCCTAATGCTAACCCCTAACCCTAACCATAACTCCTAACCCTAACCCTAACCCTAATGCTAACCCCTAACCCTAACCATAACCCCTAACCCTGACACCTAACCCTAACCCCTATCTCTAACCCTAACCCCTAACCCTACCCCTAACCCTAACCCTTACCCTAAGTGGTGTGGTTTCTGTTTGTGACTCACCTAGGAGCAAACTTGATGTTAGGTTGGTTATACGTGTTTTGATCTAGATATGACATGAACACCTCTTTAAAAAGATATTCATTGACCCAATGCAAGAAATCCCTGCTTGCCATACACCTTCCCCTCACCTTTGAATCCCTTTAGTAGGAAGATATCCAGTCCCTACACCCCTTGTCTCTCCTTCCTATACTGGAGACAAGGTGTTCTCCTATGCTGAACCCAGAGAATGTATCCATTTGTATTTCCCCCCCCCAAAAAAAAGGAGAAAAAAGAAAACCACTATGAGAAAGAGCCCCACCCCAAAAGAGGAATTCTCATGCCAACTCTTATTTATTTGAAAAAAGAAAATTCAATCAATTCCACCCTGAAATGCTATAGGAACCCTTGGCTTCTGAGATTGTGGGTAATTTTTTTTTTTTTTTTTAATTTATGGGTTTCAGTAGTTTCCTGGTTTTCAGAATATCCTTTTCAAATAAGAAACACAAAAGAAAAATTATGGAGTTTTTTTGTTTGTTTTGGGTTTTTTGTTTTGTTTTTTCTAAAACACTCACTTCTGAAGAGGGTGTAGCAAGGCCTCTGTGGAGGAGGCAGGGGGACCCCATCACCTGCAGACCAGCTTCTGTGAGGCTGGTCACTAGGCCAAGCAAGCCCCCTAGTGGGGAAGCCTGGTAGCTTCCTCCACTCCTCTAGGGTCTGTTAAAAACTGCTTTTATAGAAAAAAATTTGTTCCTTGACGTGGATTTTGACAATGACTTTTTGGGTTTAACACCCAAAGCACAAGCAATAAAAGCAAAAATCAACAAGTAGCAGTACATCAAACTAGGAAGCTTCTGCATAGCAAAAGAAACAAGAGGCAACATATGGCAAGGGAGAAAATATTTGAAAAACCGTGTATCTAACCGGCAGTTGATATCCAAAGCATATAAAGAACTCATACAACTCAATAGCAAAAAAATTTAAAAATTGCTAAAAAAAATAGGCAGAAGACTTGAACAGACATTTTTTTCCAGAGATGTACAAATAGTCAACAAGGACACAAAAAGATATTCAACATCACCCATCATCAGGGAAATGCAAATCAAAACCACAGTGAGAGGTCACCTTGCACCTGTTAAAATTGTTATTATAGAAGAAAAAAAGGGAACAGATGCTGGTGAGGATTAGGAAGGAAGGGAATGCTGGTGCGCTCTTGGTAAGAATCTCAACTGGTACAACCACTACAGAAACCAGCATGGAGGCTCCTCAAAACACTACAAAGAGACCTACTGGGACGCCCGACTGGCTCAGTTGGTAGGACGTGCAACTCTTGATCTTGGAGTCGTGAGTTTAAGCCCTGCATTGGGAGCAGAGATTACTTAAAAATAAGTAAAAAGGGGCACCTGGGGAGCTCAGTGGTTGAGCAATTACCTCGGGCTCAGGGCATGACCCCAGGGTGCCGGGATCGAGTCCCACATTGGGCTCCCTGCATGGAGCCTGCTTCTCCCTCTGCCTGTGTATCTACCTCTCTCTCTCTCTATGTCTCAAATAAATAAATAAATAAATAAATAAATAAATAAATAAAGTGCCATATGATCCAGCAATCCCACCTCTGAGTATATTTCTGAAGGAGGTGAAATTATTATTTCTAAGAGAGACTTGCACCCCCATGTTCATTGCAACATTATTCACAATAGTCAAGACATGGAGACAACCTAAGTGTCCACCAGTGGATGAGTGGGTAAGCATATATATATATATATATATATATATATATATATATATATATATACAGTGATATTCCTTAGCCATAAGAAAGAAGGAAATTTTGTGGATGGATGCATAGTGTTAAGTGAGATAGGTCAGAGAAAGCCAAATACTGTCTGAGCTCCTTGGACATGAAATCTATAACCATCGGACGTAAAACAGAGAGCCAGAGGCTAAGGAGTGAGGGGAATGGGGAGATGTGGTCCCTGAGTACAAACTTACAGCTATAAGATAAATAAGCCCCAGGATCTAGTGTGCAGCATGTGACTATAGTCACCACTGGACTGCTGCCCTGAAAGGCGCTGAGAGTAGAGCCCTCATGTTCTCTCCAGAACAACAATAAAACGATTGTGCAGCAATCCCACGAGAAACCTAATCTGCAGCTTTGGCAGCGAAGAAAGATAGGCTATTCATTGGTGTGGCCCGCCCTGGAGAACGGAGGGCAGATGTGCAAAGTCCCAAGCCCTCCCGTGGCTTACAAGTGAGGGTTTTTAAAGGCTAAAATTAAAGATCAGGCCTCAGGCAGGCCTGGCATTCAACAGTGAGTTAATACAACATCCTATATTGCGGTAATACATCCTGTGATTCCTATCCCTAGAAATTTATTTATTTTTTTTAATATTTTACTTATTGATTCATGAGAGACAGAGAGAGAGGCAGAGACACAGGCAGAGGGAGAAGCAGGCTCCATGCAGGGAGCCCGACGTGGGACTCGATCCCAGGACCCCAGGGTCATGCCCTGAGCCGAAGGCAGGCGCCCAACCACTGAGCCACCCAGGTGTCCCTTAAATTGTTTTTTTTTTTTTAAAGAGCTTATTTATTTGAGAGACTGAATGGGGGGAGCTGAGGGAGAGGGAGAAGTAGACGCCCCGCTGAGCAGTCTGCCCAATGGGGGACTCGATCCCAGGATGCTGAGATCATGACTGAGCTGAAGTCAGATGCTTCACTGACTGAGCCACCAGGTGTTCCTCTATTTTAACTACATTTACCTTAAGTGACACATACCTAAAATTCTGCCCCGGGGATGGACACGGGGCCTCCACGCAGGTTAGCAAGCCAGATCCGCTGCCTTTCTTTTTTTTTTTTTTTTTTTAAATTTTATTTATTTATGATAGTCAGAGAGAGAGAGAGAGAGGCAGAGACATAGGCAGAGGGAGAAGCAGACTCCATGCACCGGGAGCCCGACGTGGGATTCGATCCCGGGTCTCCAGGATCGCGCCCTGGGCCAAAGGCAGGCGCTAAACCGCTGCACCACCCAGGGATCCCCGATCCGCTGCCTTTCTTATGCACTGCGCCCTCACCCCCGAAGGGTTCAAGGGCGGCTACTGCGGATTTTGCGGTCCTCATCGTTATCACAAGTGCGGAGTTGCTTGCACATGGTTCCAGATTAAAACGTCTCATTTCAGTGTGTGCTTCCTGAATTTTAGTTTGTGGCATTAATTCCTTTCAGGGTGCGCTAGCGTGGATGCTGTTTGCTGGCTCCGCAGCCAGGGAGCCTCACTTTAGCCGGGGAGGAGTGCACCCCCAGGGGGCTGGGGACCCACTCACGGTCTCCCAGGAGTGCTCTCTGCACCAAAGCTCTGCTGCAGCTGGGACAGGCAGGAGCCGGCTTCCCCCCGCCCCCTGAGCACCCCCTGACCTTCCTGGCCTCTGGGCTTTGGCTCCCAGACTGTGCCCTCCCGCCTGGCAGCCAGCTGGCCGCCGTAAAGCCTCTGCCCTCTCTGGTCTGCGGCACTCCGCACGCTTCTTTAACAGAGGTTGCTTCCTGCTGTTCCAAGGCTGGCCACCCGAGGGTGTCCCGATGGCCCTGCCGCGGCCATCCCGCTGCTCCCTGGCTGATGGCACCTTTTCCAAGCCAGCGGCCTCCCACTCGCTGGAACTCCTCTGATAAATCCTGCGGCAATTACTGCCTTATCACTATTAATAATAATAGTAGCTATTATTTTCTTTAAGATTTTATTTATTTACCCATGAGAGACACACACACAGAGAGAGAGAGAGAGAGAGAGAGAGAGGCAGAGACCCAGGCAGAGGGAGAAGCAGGCTCCATGCAGGAAGCCTGATGCGGGACTTGATCCCATGTCTCCAAGGTCACGCCCGGGGCTGAAGGCGGCGCTAAACCGCTGAGCCACCCGGGCTGCCCAGTAGCTACTATTTTTGAGACATTTTCATGTGCTAGTAGCCATGGTAACTGTCTGGATGCTTTCCACAAATGTTGTCTTTCCATTTTCGCAGAACCCAGGAGCAGACAGGAGCATCCCGTCCCACGTCTCAGGGGACCTGTGCTTCCCTGAAGCAGCTTACACTTACTGGGTCCTTCTGCCAGCACGTGGGACCGGTCTGCTGGCGCTTCCTTTACACAAGGGGTAGGGTCCCCCAGCCAAGGAGCTCTGAGACTTGCACCTGTGGGGTCATCCCAGGGGGCCGGGCGCTGGGGGTGCTAGCGAGCTAGCCTTTCTCAAAGGGCTACCCAGAGCAGCATTTCTTTAGAGGGACAATATAGGATTGGGCTGCCAGAGTGGTGCCAGCCCACCTACGTGCAAAGATCCAAGTTGTTTATATAGACCGGGGACCCACACAAATGTTTGTCTAGGGCCTGCACAACCCAGGGATGGCCCTGCCCCTAAGGCAAGCATGGTTATGATTGCCATTTTATAAATGAGAAAACTGAGGCTTAAGGGAGCCAAGGAATCTTCACCAGAATCCCCCAGAGGAGCTGAAACTTGCATATTATCCTTGGTGTCAGAGCATGAACTTCCAGCCGCTCTGCGACACCATCCTTCTCTTCCTTTGCTGATCTCAATGTATGCTCAGCCCAAATGCTCCTGCGGGCAGAGGCAAGGATGTGGGAGCCCCGTGACCTCCCGGCTTGGCCTAGCATGGCGCCCCACACACGGCAGCTCAGGAACTGCAGTACTCGGTTGAAAAGCTGGAACGTTCCCCCACAATGAAAGTCAACCCAGTGAGAGTCCTGATCTCCAGGATCCCTAGCTGCTCCTGGGCCCGTGGAGGCCTGAGCGGAGATGCTGAAACGTCCCCAGGTACCAAAAACTTCCCAACTCGTAGGTCTGAGATGGATGAGAGAGACGGTGGGGAGAGGAGGGCCAGATGACCACGGATTTGCTAGAAGTCCAAGAAAAGAATAGGATACCTCTGGAGATGTGCTTTGTGATTCAAAGGTACTATCCACAATTTATTGTAAGTTATTTTTATTGATCAAACTCACTAAATTATAGGAAGTCTTAAAATTCTTTCCATTGGACTTTTAAAACAAGCTTGTTTTCCACGCGCTCCAGCAACCACAGGCTTTCAGTAATGCAACACAGGCTTCGGAGCCCTCGTCGCCAGGCTTCCCCGGGCCATCCCAGCCTGGAGCCAACACCAGTCTCCGTGAGAGAAGCAGGCAAGAGAAGCTAAACTGTTTCTCCGGCTCCATTTCCACCTGCGATAGCAGGATCCAGCCCTGCCCTCCCCACCTCCCACTCCCAGACATCGGTGGGAGCTCCGAGGGGCGTGCACAGTTTCTCCTCCCTGCTCCACGTGCCACAGAGTCACTCCCAGAGCCCGAGCCCGGCCTGTGGTTGGCTGCTTCGGGGCCTGGCCAGGCCGCCTGCTCCCCGGGGACCTGGGGCGAAGGTTGGCACTGAGCCTCTGCCTGCAGCTGAGTCAGCACCCCTGGGCACCGCAGTGATAGTCTCCGCTCCCCTGGGCTATGACGCGGGTGCCCAGCACGGAGAGGGACAGAAGGCAGGTCTGGAATAGAAAGTACTCCCAAAGCCTCCGCTCCCTTCTCACACTGAGCCATGTTCCCAGCCCCTAATTTTTATTCTCTGTCTTGTCTCCCCCTAAATTCTTGGCCAAGAGCCTCCTAGTCATTTCAACAGGGCCCCCCAGAAAGGCCCCACCCCAAGCAGTGACATTGCACACCAGTGAGGACGGGCCCGAGTGCCCCCGTGGCACGGTGCGGTCAGAGACTCTGCTTAGCATAGGCTACGTCTTGGAGCTGGCATCCTGCTCCTCTTGCCCTGGTGCTCACGCACACACACACACACACACACACACACACACACATGACCCGTGTACACAGTGTACACACGCGCTGCTCCGTGCCGCGTCAAGGTGGGGATTCCTGCGGCTGCTGTGACCAGTCTTCCCAGCCTTGGCCTCTCAAAGCCGCAGGGACTTGTTTGCCTGGTGCTGGAGGCTGCAGTAGGGATCTGGGTGTTGGCCCTGCCGTGCTCTCGGGAGGACCCTTCCTGCCTCCCGTGGCTCCTGGTGGCTCCCGGTGTCACTGGGCCTGTGGCTGCCTTACCCGGCCTGTGCCTCCACTTCCCCACGGTGTTCCTCCCTGTGTGTCCCCGTGTCTTCTCCTTTCCTCTTACAAGGACACTGGTAAACCCAAGATGATCTCAAGGTCTTCAGCTTGGTCAATGAAAGTTAGTAGCTCCTCTGAGCGTGCACTACACGCCAGGCGCTGCACACACTTCATCCAGTTCCCACAACAACCGTGCAAAGGTGGGTGTTATTGGTCCCATTTTAAAGATGGGAAAAGTGAGGCTCAGAAGAGTTGCCTAAAGATGGAGTGTTTTGCAGTGATATCGCTATGGAAAAGTCAAAAAGCAACGTGTGTATCTTATTTGGACTTTTATTCAAACATCCCGACTGTAGCAAGGCATCTTTGAGACAACAGGAATTTTTTTTGATGATTATTTCTTCTTTTTTTTTAATAATAAATTTATTTTTTATTGGTGTTCAATTTGCCAACATACAGAATAACACCCAGTGCTCATTCCGTCAAGTGCAACAGGAAATTTGAATGTGGACTGGTAAATGGCACTGTCGATCCGCCGCATCCGATCGTGGCGTGGTGGCTCTGTTTCTAAAACGTGATTATTTGAAGGTGCCGACTGAAATATTTATGGGTAGATCAAGCCTGAAAGAATGTTGACTATTGATGTTAGATGCTAGATTCCTGTGGAAAGGGCTTTATGCTTTCCTACTTTCGTGTGTATTTGAGAATTTCCATAATACAAAGTTCTGGATAGGGGTGCCAGGTAAGCGGGCAAAGGATGTTGGAAGACCCAGTATGTAGATGACGGGGGTCTCGCGAAGAGGGTGTTTTAGCAAAGGCTGCATGGGGCATGGAAGGAGCTAAGTGAAGAATGTCCTCTGGGAAGAAGATTCCAGCAATGGGAGCTTGTGCAGCGCTCCGAGGTGGGAGTGTGAGAAGGGAGGGATTCACTCCAAAGAACTGGGAAAACTGTAAGAAATGGGGGCCCCTGGGGGGCTCCGTGGGCGAAGCGGCTGCCTTCGGCCAGGTCACGATCCCGGGGTCCTGGGGCTCCACGGGGTGTCTGCCTCTCTCTCCGCCCCTGCCCGCCGCCCTGCTCAGCTCTCTCTCTCAAACAAATAAAATCTTTTAAAAAATGAAAATATGACAACTAGCTTCCCATCAGCATTATAGATATTAGTAATGTGCTTTATTGTGTTAAGCAATAGAACATTTTCACATGGTATCGCTCACACTGAGTTACTGTTTTGGAATTTCCAAGACCAAAGAAATTTCCCGGCTGGGGCCCAGGTTGCTGACCCTTGTAGCTCAGGAACCTGCTTTTCAATGACTCCCTGGACTCGGACCGAAATTAGCTTGTTTCCTCCCTGGTGTTTTTCTCTGTTGGTTATTAATTTAATTTTCCTGCTTCTCATGTTTATTTTTTCATTTTAAAACTCTCCTTCACTTTTCCTTCTTTTTTATCCACTTGTCTCTAGTTTGTAAGTATTTGTCTATTTTTGCCCGCCGCTGTGTTTTGGTGTTATCATAAACTTCCTGCAGTGAGCTCCGAACAGGCTCGGACCAAACCTCCCCCCAGCTTCCCCCCAACTGAAGGGAGCTGACCTCAGGCCGCCTTGGGCTCCAGGCGCGGGCTGTGGGACCTCCAGCCAGCTCTGCCGAGGGGGTCCCCACGCCAGTCTCCTCTGGAGCCCTCGCGAGGGGACCTTGGCCACGGTGGAGATGGTCCAGCACATTCTGGGTGGCCAGGTGACAGCAGTGGAGGTCGCAGGGGGGCCGCGGAACTCCTCCAGCTTCCAGAGGCCCCGGCAAGGTGGGAGTCATGAAGACAAGGTCACCCCCACAGTGAAATACTCTGTGTCGCTGGGAAGGGCTCTGGTGGGGGGGGGGGGGGCGTGCGAGCCCCGGGGCTCCGGCGGGAAGAAGAGAGGCAGGAGGCTGCTGCCCCCATCCTGCTGCGGCCTGGGCGGCGGCTTCCAAGGTGCCCAGCCCCGGAAAGCTCAGGGCAGAGAGCCCGCTGTGGGGGGCACGCAGTGCGGGGAGCAGGACTGCACGCTGGGGCTTCAGGACCAGTTCACCTTCACAATGAGCCACGTACCTTCCGTGGCCGCCCCCTCTGCTTGCCCAGGACCCCGGGGCCAGGAGTCCCCCCGCACAGCCCATTCCACGGCTCCTGCCTTTCGAAGGACAGAAACCCGAAGAGCTCTGCAGTGGGTGCCGAGTAGGACACGCGCCACATTCCGCTCTGGTCAGTGACAGGCTGCTTGGGGACCTCTCGTTCCTAGTCCCAGCAGGAGATGGACTTCAAGGCAAACTCTGAAGCTCCATGGACCATGGGGGTCATGAACACGAGGACTAATGCCCTATGCAAAGCCCTGCTCTGGCCACAAGGACCCTCGGCAGGCTGGCTCGGGGTCCCTGTGTCTTACACACGCAGGGTGGGACCCAAGACCCTCTCACGGGCCAGAAATGCGATGAGATCATGGCCGTGTGTGTGCTCCTGGGTAACAAGATACAAGCCGGAGGGCCACCCGGCCGCCCCGAAGCCAGAGCTTTCAGCTGATCCAACAGTAGCTGGAGCCTCTGCCACCCTCGGGCCACATGACGACCTGCCCTTCCCTCCGTGACCACTGCGCCGAGAGTGTTCAGAGGAGCCACGTGGGGCCCGAGGAGGCCAGGGGACAGGCTGGAGGCCCATGGCACAGCCAGGCTGCCAAGCCCTTCCCTGCCTGCAGCCTGTAGGGAAGGGAGACCCCCGTGCCCCCATCCCCTGCCCCACACCGTGACCTCTCCACCAGCGCAGATCAGAGCAGGAATGCCTCACTTTTGGAGGCCAGGTCTCCATGCAGACCAGGAAAGACCACTTAACCCCGCCAGGCCCCAGCCCCCAGTCTCCCAGCACCCCTGCCTCACCAACCCAAGTGGGCTGCAGTGAGGCCCAATCAGGCCTCTGGACTGCACCCCACGGAGGGCACCTGTGAGCAGCCAGCGCCAGGAAATTCCCCAGCGTATCCCCAGGGACTCCCATCTACCCACAACATCAGCTGGGGTGGTGGGGCCCCTGGGGTGTCCAAAGCAGAACTCCGGCAGCCCAGATGGGTGCTGGAACCAGAGGTGAGACGCTCGCCTCTCCCTATTGCAAGGTTCACTGTTGGCGGGGATTACGGGGAGCTTCTTCAGGAAGTTCAAGTTCAAACGTACAGGATGAAATCTTTGTCCAAGGTTTGCCAACAAAACTTGTATGAACCTGAAAGAAAGCAAAGAGGGAACATGCTTTGAGAAACACACTTGGAGTGTGACCCAAAAAGGAAAAGAGTTTCAGGTGGCCAAGCCACATTCCCCACACTTTAGGTGGAGGGCGAAGGTCCTGAGTTCTCCGGAGCTGAGCGAGCTGATGGGGAAGACAGGCTGGTGATCCACGCAGACACCTGCCAGGGCAGCTGCCGTGGGACATGGGCCTACCAGCGCCCTCAGGATGGTCTCCCAGCCCCGGGGCAGTTTAAACATGGATCCTGTACCTCCTTGGCCATCACATCCTTGCTTCCAAACCACCACTGCTCGGGGGCAAGAGGAGGGACTACTCACAGCTGCAGCAAATGTGGGTCTCCTGTTGGCCCTGAGTTGGGAAGGGAGTGTGAGTATAGGGAGGTAAAAAACAAAAACAAAAACAAAAAACCAATACGGGTGCCTGGGTGGGTCAATCAGTTACACATCCAACTCTTGGTTTCAGCTCAGGTTGTGATCTCAGGGTCGTGGGATGGAGCCCTGGGTCCGGCTCCTTGATCAGTGGAGAGTCTGGAGCTGGAGCTTCTCTCTCTCTCTCTCCCTCTGCTCCTCCCCACCTGCTCTCTCTCTCTCTCCCATAAATAAATAAATAAATAAATAAATAAATAAATAAATAAATAAATCTTAAAAAAAAAGAAAAAGAAGAGGAAGACAGAAGGGAGCAGTCACCGATCCAAGTTCTGCTGCCTGTAGCTTTATTGAAACACAGAGCTCAAGGTGGCCACATCACAGCTTCAGGTTCCAGGGTAATGGAGCCACAAATCAGTGTAGATCCACAGCTCTGGACCTGTGTCCCTCCAGGGAACGTTAACAGCCAGGTGAACTTGTCAAACTTTTCCACTAGAGGAACGTCCCATAACCATTGCCCTTCAGAACCATCCCGAAATGGGGCTGAAGGCTGGCAGCTGTCTACTTTTGGGGGTACTGGCATATCGTATAGAACCATGTATAAATTGGCCCAAATAGTCTCTTCCTTGGTCAGTTAGCCACACGGAACTCCTCATGAGGACACGGGTCATGACTGAGACAGAAGAGAATGTAGTAGGAGGATGGGTTGTGGGAATCTTGCTCCTGTGATTTATTTGTGCCTTTAGGTGTTACAAAGGCTCAATTTCATCTACATCCTTCCACTTGATGGTGGAGAGCTCTTACATGCACCCAACTTGGTAGTTTGATGGGTCAGACTATATCCAATTATCGTGAGTCGTCGAGCCATTCATAACTTGGCAGTTCCTGGTCAAGCACTCAGTCAACTAGAGCCCCGGACAAGCTAGACACTGTTTCTCCAAGGAGAACAGGCATTGGCAGAGGACTGTGCAGCTGTATCCTAAGACCCTAAAGTCAAGCTCTGTGATTCACCTGACAAAGGCTCCCTAGAGCACCCTGATCTGCCACAGGCACTTTGGACGCCATCAAATCTGATGAGTCATGTGGCACAAGTAGCAGAGCGGCCTGTCTACAGTTCAGACATGTTGCAGCTCTTTCTCTTGTTCTGGCCCAGTCAAAACCAGCAGCCTTTAGGGTTATTCAGAAAATGGGCCAAAGAAGCATGTACAGATGTGGTGTGTGTTGTCTCTGAACTCCAAGGAGACCCACTAGGCTGGGTGCCTCTCTCTCAGTGGTCGGAGGGAACAGATGCAACAACATGTCTTTCACATCGGAAGCCACATGTTCAACAGGCCTACAGGCCTCAGACACTGGACTGCTAGAAATGTCATTAAGGAGGCAGAACTCTGAAATGTTAAGGGGCTTTTTTCTCACCTACTCATAACATATGTCTTACCCAGGTGTCTAGAATGGTTGCGACTCCTGCCTGCCACAACTAAATCAGCATAGTGCCACCGCCATCACCCTGCGCCAGCATGAGGTCTGGTCAAATGGAGAAATGATCAGTTCTCTGCAGGGCAAGTTGGGACAGAGGACTGGAGAATTATATTTCCCTCAGCCTGGGCAGAGAAAGTGGATTTCTTGTCGTGCCAGCTGGAAGCAAACTGCCTTTGTCGGGATTCCTAACACAAATAGAGAGCATAGCACTGACCAGACACACAGCTACATACCGGGTGCCAGAGAATGTGTTGCCTTGCTCTAAAAACAAAAAGGCATCTGGGACAGCAGCTGGAGTGACCACCTGATCAAGTTGAAAATAATCCAATGTCACCAAAATACACCTGCCCCTTGTATAGACACAATTGAGCAATTCTTGAAAAAGGAAGAAATCAGGGTTAAGATTGTGCAATAAACGTCTGCCCAGAATTCAAACCCATCTGCCCGGTTCCAAAGTTTAAGCCACCTCCTGGCAGCATCAGACCTCAGGTTGTCACCCTCAAGTCTGGACCTTGAGGCAGACTCATTACTGCAAATAGTTAGTCTTACATTTTGGTAAAAAATACATTAAGAAAAAAAATTCACCTTCTCCCAAATATTGAATGGCTGGCGAGGTAGTTACCCCAGATAAGACCCAGTCCTTCTGCGATCATTGCGTGGTTTCTGATAGTCCAGATGGCACCTGGAGGGCTTGATGGCTCAGCGTCCTCAGCGGCTGTGCAGGGCCTGAGGGAGGGCCCGGACCGCGCTCAGCTCCCGAGCGGAGCAGCAGCCCCTGGCCGAGCCCATGCAAACGCCCGCAGCGACTCTGTACGACTAAAAGTCCATTTCCGAGCTGTCCGCCAGGGAAAATCCCTTAACCTCGGTGGCCTGGCTGCACACGGCATCACAGACCGTGAAACGCTCCGGGGACAGTGCGCGGTTTCGGGGTGCTGGTGGCTGTGGACACCGATGAGGCCCAGGATCCTGATGGTGACCCTGACGCTGACCGGGCCGCGCCCTGTTCCTGGCTGGTCCTCTGAAGACAACAGCAGGCCCCATACAGCAAACCCCCCGAAGGGGCAGACACTCCCGGGAGGAAGAGGGCAGGGGGTGACAAACACCTAGATGACCTCACGGCAGCTGGGCTCCTACTACTTCCCCATGTCCACACAGCCTGTCACAGAAAGCTGAGCTCCTCTGGGAGGGCAGAAACAGGTGTGAGGAGATGCAAACCAAATGCACAGAACAAAAATTAGCTGAAAGACCAAATATTAAAACGCAGAGCTACCATCCTGAAGGGGGAAGGGTGGAGAAAGATGATGGATTCTGGAGACAGGGGTTGGGATGATCTAAATCTCTCGCTGTTGAGATGTGGTCATCCTATATCAGATTTCTTTTTTAAAGATTTTATTTATTTATTTATTTGAAAGAGAGCAATAGCCAGGGGGGGGCCAGAGGGAGAATCAGACTTCCCACTGAACAGGGAGCCTGAATGGGGTTCAATCCAGGGACCCCAGGATCATGACCTGAGCCAAAGGCTAAGGCTTAGCTGACCGAGCCCCCCAGGTGTCCCTTGTATCGGACTTTTTAACAGTATCAAGATCAGCGTCAGACACTGTTGAGGGCAAGAACTTTATACAGTGACCTAAGGAACCCATGAAAAATGCCCAGTTCATCTGTCAGAAGATGACTTTCATATGCTTGAAAGTTCAATGTTTGAATATTGTGTTTAACCACATCACGTTAAACCTTTGCAGCGCGTCTGCACAGCACTTTTGTCTCTTTAAGCCAAATGAAAGAATGTAATTGCTTTTTTTTTGCCTTATTCTCCCCTCTGACAAATAGTATCTATTATGTTCCTTTCAGTGAAATACTTATTTGTGCTGGGCAATATCTAAACTGAATTAGGAAAGAAACTGTAGGTCTCTTTTGAATAAAGAAGGGAACAATCAGGAGAATTTTAGACTTATGTGCATCAGGCTATTGAGATGAAGTGAAGAACCTAGGACGAGGCCCATAGGAAGTGCATACGAATGTTTGTTTCTTCCTCTTCTGTCTTTGTTTAGGGAGAATGTTCTCTTTCTTCTGTTTGGGCATAAGGAGTATTTCTAGTATAAGCTGGAGGGTGGAGGGGCTTTCCAGGTGACCAGATCTTCCTGGAGTAGACTGGGATCCAGGAAAAATCTAAGGTGAAGCAAGTACCTGAGTTTATGCTCTTCCTGTGCTGATTGATTGATCTAACCAGATGAGTTCATTTACTGGACATGAGCATTTGGAAAGGAAATTCATATTTCCAAAAGCTAGAGTTGAATTGCTGTCTTGCCAACACAGCACTTCTAATTTTCCTCAGAGGAAACAGTATGGAGGTTCCTCAAAAAGCTGAAAATAGAGCTACCCTATGACCCAGAAATTGCACCACTAGGTACTTACCCCCAAAGGTGCAAATGTAGTCATCCAAAGGGGCACCCGCACCCGGTGTTTATAGCAGCAATGTCCCCAATGGCCAAACGATGAAAGGAGCCCAGATGTCCATCAACAGGTGAATGGATAAAGATGTGGTCTATAGGGGATCCCTGGGTGTCTCAGAGGTTTGGCGCCTGCCTTTGGCCCAGGGTGTGATCCTGGGGTCCCGGGATCGAGTCCCACGTCGGGCTCCCTGCATGGAGCCTGCTTCTCCCTCCTCTTGTGTCTCTGCCTCTCTCTCTCTCTCTATCATAAATAAATAAATAAATTTTTTTAAAAAAAGATGTGGTCTATATATGTACAATGGAACTTTACTCAGTCATCAAAAAAAGAAACCTTGCTGTTTGCAACCGTGTGGATGGAACTAGAGGGTATTATGCTAAGCAAAATAAGTCAATCAGGGAAAGACAATGATCATATGAACTCATTTATGTGTGGAATTTAAGAAACAAACAGAGGATCGCAGGGCAAGGGAGGTAAAAATAAAACAAGATGAAATCAGAGAGGGAGACAAACCACAAGAGACTCTTAATCATTGGAAACATACTGAGGGTTGCTGGACAGTAGGGAGTGCGGGGGGCCGGGGTAAGTGGTGCTATGCCAGTATGTGATACACTATATGCTAATTAATTGAATTTAAATTTTAAAAAATTTACCGCAGAGGGACGTATATAACATGAAGTAATAATAGCATAGTTTATCCTTCTCTGTTCACTGTCCGACTATTTTACAAGTCTGAGCAGAACCAACAATTGAGAACTGGCCATTTAGGAGAAGCCCACAGAAAAGCTTTGTCCATAGTCAAGTACCATGTATGTGACCTGGTCACTAGTTCACTCCCTTGAGACATCTGCCTCCTTATTTTGTACCCAACATGACTGATCGTGATGATGCACAAAAGTAATCTTTTCTTCCTTTCTTCTTCTTCTTCTTCTTCTTCTTCTTCTTCTTCTTCTTCTTCTTCTTCTTCTTCTTCTTCTTCTTCTCTCTTCTCTCTCTCTCTCTCTCTCTCTCTCTCTCTCTCTCTCTCTCTCCTATTTGGAACAGGGAGAGATGCCTCCTCTACTCTCTCGGTGTAGTATTACAAAATAGCAAGAATGCAAAAATTATCATGGCATAATCCAAGACCAGACACAATCCTTTGCTCCGTTCTGTTATTGTGTTAATATTTACTTAAATTACAGCTCCCAGAATGGATATGCACAGATGAAGGAAGCATGGGTAACATTCTAAATGGCAGAGGAGGTACCTCACTGGCTGCTGTAGGATCGTGCAGGTACACTCAACACAGCGACTCTAGCAGCATCTCAAAAGACAGGGGAGACACAGGCATCTCCTGGGATTTATTCCGTGTGGAAACAGGCTCTCTGGCCCTGCGTTTTTCACATACTAGAAACAAGCTGCTCTAGTAGCGTGATCTACTTGATGCTTCCAATTCAACATTAATCCTGAAATGGTCTGTCATTAACTATCTTATAATTTTATCTAAGGGCCAAATATAAAAAGTTCTCCGTTGTAAGGTCCAGAAACTGCATGGTTCAGCTAATTTTATCTTGGCTCTTGCCTTCTTAATAGCAATATTTTATAAAATCTTATAAAAATAAAAAATGTTCACCAATGTAAGTTTGCCAGATGAATAGAAATAGCAATCAGTTCCTCTGATTTCACTGCACGTACAGTAAAGACTTAGTCAAAATATGAATGTGTATGACAATTTGAGAAAAATCAGCGAACTGACAAAAAGCAATATTATTGGCTGTGTACTGGATGTTCTGTGGGACACTGAAGTCATATGCCACAATGTGTAAGGGTGCCCAGCACAGTATCATTTATTTTACCACTTAATGCCGAGTCCTACACTTTGACCATATTAAGGACTAAGCAGTTGTCTATCTGAGGGGCAGGTCACATCTGGCAAGCTTACACTGGTAAACATTTTTTATTTTTATAAGATTTTATTTATTTACTTGAAGGAAAGAGAGCATGAGCAGGAGAGGGGCAGAGGGAGAAGCAGACTCCCACTGAGCAGGAGCGTGACACAGGGCTCGATTCCAGGACCCTGGGATCATGACCTGAGCAGAAGGCAGACACTTAACTAATGAGCCACCCATGTGCCCCTGTCTTTGTTTTTTTTTTTTTATTTTTTTATTTAGCATCCTTTGTTCTTCGCTTTTACTTTTTCTAAGTTTTTATTTTAATTCCAGTTAGTTAACATACAACGCTATATGAGTTTCAGGAGTACACATAGGGATTCTACACTTCCATACGTCACCCGGTTCTCACGGCAAGTGCATGTCTTCATCCCTGTCACGTATGTCCCCTATCCCCCCAGCCACCTCCCTTCTGGTGACCATCAGTGTGTTCTCTGTAGTTAAGAGTCTGTTTCATCATATGGTTTCATTCATTTGGGGAATATAAAAAATAGTGAAAGGGAATAAAGGGGAAAGGAGAGAAAATGAGTGGGAAATATCAGAGAGGGAGCAGACTCTCAGAACATAAAGATTCCTAACTCTGGGAAATGAACTAGGGGTGGTGGAAGGGGAGGTGGGAGGGGGGTGGGGGTGACTGGGTGGCGGGCACTGAGGGGGGCACTTGACGCAATGAGCACTGGGTGTTATTCTGTATGTTGGCAAATTGAACTCCAATAGAAAAAAAAAAAAGAGTCTGTTTCTTGGCTTGTGTCTCTCTTATTTTTTCCCCCCTGCTTGTTTGTTTTGTTCCTTAAATTCCACATATGAGTGAAATCCTGTGGCATTTGTCTTTGACTGATGTACTTCACTTAGCATCATACTCTCTAGCTTCATCCATGTTGTTGCAAATGGCAAGATTCCATTCTTTTTATGGCTGAATAATATTCCATTGCACGTATACACCACATCTTCTTTATCCATTTACTAATCTATGGACACGTGGGCTGCTTTTATAATTCGGGTATCGTAAGTAATGCTGCTCTAAGTATGATGGATGCATGTATCCCTTCAAATTAGTGTTCTTGTATTTGGGTAAATAGTAGTGCAACTGCTGGATCACAGGGTAGCTCTATTTTTAACTTCCTGAGGCCCCTCCACACTGTTTCCCACAGTGGCTGCACCCACTCGCATTCCCACCAGGAGCGTAAGGGGGCTCCCCTCTCTCCCCAGCCTCACCAACACCTGTTGTTTCTTGTGTTGTTAATTTTAGCCATTCTGATGGCTGTCAGGTGACATCTCCTTGTAGTTTTGAATTGCATTTCCCTGATGATGGGTGATGCTGAGCATCTTTTCATATGTCTGTTGGCGCTCTAGATGCTTTCTTTGGAGAAATGTCTGTTTATGCCTTCTGCCCAGTTTTTAACTGGATTATTTGATTTTGGGGTGTTGCATTTTATTAAGTTCTTTACATATTTTGGATACTAAATCTTTATCAGATATGTCATTTGCAAATATCTTCTCCCATTCTATAGGTCGCCACTTAGTTCTGTTGTTTGTTTCCTCGGCTGTGCAGAACATTTTTATTTTGATGAAGTCCCAGTAGTTTATTTTTGCTTTTGTTTCCCTTGCCTCGGGAGGCATATCTAGAAAAAACTGGCTATAGCTGATGTGAAAGAAGTTATTGCCTGTGCTCTCTTCTAGGATTTTAATGGCTTTGGGTCTCACATTTCGGTCTTTCATCCATTTTGAGTTTATTTTTGTGAATGGTGTAAGAAAGTGGTCCAGTTTCATTCTTTTACATATTGCTGTCCAACTTTCCCAGTACTACACAGAAACATGTAATTTGTCTTCCCATTAGATGTTCCTTCCTGTTTTGTTGAAGATCAATTGACCATTTGGTTGTGGGTTCGTTTCTGGGATCTCTATTCTGTTCCATTGATCTAGGCGTCTATTTTTGTGCCAGTATCACACTGTCTTGATCACTATAGCTTTGTAATAGAATTTGAAGTCCAGAGCTGTGATATCTCCAATTTTGCTTTTCTTTTTTAAGATTGCTTTTGCTACTGGGGGTATTTTGTGGCTCCCTACAAATTTTAGGATTGTTCGTCCTGGCTTTGTGAAAAATGCTGTTAGTATTCTGATAGGCATTGCACGGACTGTGTAGATTGCTTTGGGTAGTATAGACATTTTACCAGTATTTGTCCTTCCAATCCATGACGGACATTTTTTAATTATAACACCTTGTTAGATTTACCCAGACCCTAGAGGCAACATGTTTTGAGTTGCGAAACTTTCATAATGTTTAACACCAGCCCTTGCATTTAATGAGTGCTTGACGCATGCTCACTGACTCCGTGAGCACTTTTTAAAGTGCAAAAGAAGCTAAAATAATTCCAGTTCCAATCCTCAAGAACAAAAATTTTCTTACTGTAGCTCTTGGTTCATAAAGTTGAATGTTATTCATACCTGATTAAAAATGTTTTTCACAAAAGAAAAGGATGTGTTTACTGATTTCATAGGCTGTTAGCACTTCTTTAAACTAAATCTATGCTCATCGAGTGACTTATGGTGAATTATAATTTTCTGTGCATGTTTAAGTCCTTTGTATGGTATGTTTGGCAGGGTTGGAGGACAGAAATAACTCTGCCATGGCAAACAGAAGGAATCTCAGAACTGAGTTGTTTTCCCCAAAATAACCAGTGACCCACGAATGTTAAACTTGATATCTCTAGCTATTTGGTAGCAATCCGTTAAAAGATCTCTGGTACAGTTTCTTAGAAAAAAAAAAAAAAAGGAACATTACGTAGGTAAAGTCTAACACCAAGAATGCAACCCTCTATTGCTTTTATGGTCTTTCTTTCTAAAATTGGAAGAATATTTTGACACATCTCAAATTGAAACAATGATTTCTGTGTGTAAAAAGCTTAACAAGTTTTTTGTCACGGCTCGAGAGTCCAGGAAAAAAGGTGACTACACCCATGCAAAGGATGGAGAGGTGGGAGAAATGGAGGAAGGCAGATTAGGAAATAAGAGTCTCAGACAGGAGAGGTACTTCTAAGTCAGTGCCCCTGAATGAACTTGGAGGAGGAAGATGATCATGCCCATGAAAGAAGAAATGCCCACAGTTGGGTTCAGTTTCAGGAACCTCACTATCACTACCAGGGAGGACTCCGATTCGGTGCTTCAAACTCAAGACCAGCTTCCGCTCACCCATCAGCGACTTTTCCCACCTTTGGGAAAAGGGGCTGAATTGAACCTCCCCCTTATGGCATGAATTGATTCCCTGACTACCTAATAGGAGAGTTTCCTTGGGGCTTGCCCAAACAGTAACGTTATAAGCCAGAATAGAGCATATAGGTTGCCACTTCCTTAAATTGTATAAGAGAGGATTCCTCAAAGTGGATTTTTAAGCTACAAGTTCACTGCTGTGTCAAGGCAGAAGTTGGAACAAGATCACCATCCCTGTGGTGAGACTAAGCCTGTTGCCATCCAGCACTGGGGACCAGGCTTCCTCATCATATATTCATAAATTACTGCTGGGTCTAATAGGCTTGCTTTATGCTCAGGACCCTGGAGCTGAGGGAGTCTTAGGGGAAGGATAATTAAGAGGAAGAGAAGGGAAAGTAAAAGCCAAATTGTTCCCAAGACCCTGATATCTCTCTTGTATGGAAAGAACAGCTCCAGCAAGAAACAGGATAAGAATCTGTGAAGACTTGATGGACTCTCTTGCTGTCTCATGTCTCAGCTGCCAATGCTGAGGCCTACTTCCGTAAGGTAAGATGTTCTTGGGCTTGTCACTTTAGATCGTTCCCCCCTGCCTCCCCGCCCCAGGAGGGATGGTCATTGAGAAGAGACCCTTGACAAGAGCCCTCTAGGATTTATGATGAAGTATGAGCAAAGGATTTGGATTGTTTTTTAAGATTTTATTAATTCATGAGAGAGGCAGAGACACAGGCAGAGGGAGAAGCAGGCTCCCTGCAGGGACTCGATGTGGGACTCGATCCCGGGACCCCGGGGTGATGCCCTGAGCCGGAGGCAGACGCTCAACCACTGAGCCACCCAGGTGCCCCGAGTTTTTTTTTCTTATGTGTTTGTTTTGTAACCATGAATCACTTTTAAATGATAATATATTATAGAGCTCCAACAGAAATTTGTGGGTTATAATGCAATGGGGGAGACCCCTTAGACAAATGAGTTAAAGACATAAGGACAAATTTTGGCTTTAAAATACCACCTCTGTGTATAATAAAATGACCACCAACTTCTCAATAATAACCGGTATTAGAATAAAACAGTGAAGATATTTTCAAATCAGTAAGAGCCTAAATCCTCACAAGGGTTGACGAGGTCATGCATGACAGGCCGACATCCTCCTCCTCCTCCTTTGCCTCATGGGCTCCCTTGTGGCACAGGCCAGGGGTAGCCCGGCCTCCGCACCTGCTGGGCCTCCGCCTGGAGCGCCCCAGCCCTGCCCTGGTACCTACAGGGCTACACCCCATTTCCTTTAGGGCTCAACTCTCTTGTCCTCTTCTCTGTGATAAAGTTTAAAAAATGGCCTGCTGGCAGCTGAGCTACTAAAAAGTGGAAAATCCAAACAGAAAGCACAAATTTAAGAGTACCCCGACTTGTGAAGGTGATAAACTGCCAGGCCTTGTCCTAATGTGTATCATAGCTCAAATTCTTTCTTTCTTTTTTTTAAAGATTTATTTATTGAGAGAGAGAGAGAGAGAGAGAGAGCGAGTGAGCTCGAGTCAGGGGAGAGGCAGAGCAAGAGGGAGACTGAGGAGCCAATGTGGGGCTTGATCCCAGGCCCCTGAGATCATGATCTGAGCTGAAATCAAGTTGGTCACTTAACCACTGAGCCACCCAGGTGCCCCACAGCTCAAATTCTTTTGACGCCAGTTTTCTTCGGCTCACACACCTTTTCTTTAACAGCTTTATTGGGACGTAACACACAGACCTGAAAGTCACCCTTTTCAAGTGCATACTTTGGTAGGTTTTGGTATATTCACTAAATGGTATAGGGTACAGCGATCCCATTATCTAATTTGTTGAATTCTAGAGCATTTTTATCATCCCCCAAAGAAACCTTGTACCCACAAGCAGTCACTGCCCATTTCCCTCTTCCCTTTGTACCTGCCAGCGACGAATCTACTTTCTCTTTCTACGAATGTCATTAGACAATACGTATAATTATTCTATGGCTCGTTCCACTCAGTATGTCTTCAAGGTTTGTCTGCACCGGAGCAGGTGTCACCGCCACGTTGCAACCTTTTTCACCAAATATCTATTGTATCGATACATCACATTTTATCTATTGATTCATTATTTTTTTTTCTTGCAAACACTGCACATTATGTGTACCTTAAGCAGAAGAGCATCCCACGACTTTTTGGGAAACAACTTTATGTTATTTCCTGAGGCAACTGTACAGATTTCTTTCCCAGTAACTACAGCCCGCATGACTCTGGCCAGAGGTAATCTGGTGAACTTGTATTTTCACTACGTTTCTTTCAGACAGCAAAGTAGAAATAAATCCTTTTTAAATCTCAGAGATATGTTAGAAAAGTCAGATGACCTAAGTAGTCAAAACAAATCAGAATTAACACACAAATACACACACACACACACACACACACACTTAGACAATCCCAAAAAATCAGGACATAGTGTCATATGTAAAATATTTCATCATGGAAAAAATAAATATGTGTACAGGAAATAGGTCAGGAGAAATGTATAGTAAATGCTACCCAAGTTTTTCCTTTAGTGAGATTATTGTAGATTTTTTGTTTATTTTACTTATTTTCATTTTCTGTTTTTTTTCCTTCAATTAACTTGGATTATTTACGCAATCACAGGAATAGTACTTATGTAATTAAAAAATAATAACAGATAACAAACATACTTACATGACAATGTTCAAGTCATGTTCAAGTACATACTTACATGACAATGTTCAAGTACTTTCTGTGTATTTTAAAATATAATACATGGGAATGTATAACTCATTCAAATTCTCAAGAGCCCTCGTAGATGAGTATTCTAATAATCTCCATTTTACAGATGAAGAAATGGAAGCAAGGAATGGCCCCAGAAACATCTGAAAAGTGAACAAAAATTACTAAAAGGTGCATTTAAAGTTGTAGAAAAACCTGCATGGTGTCCACCAAATTACTTAAGTATTAGAAAAAAATCAGTTACTCAAACTACTGATTTTGACCAGGTAATAACAATTTGTTGTTGACCAACTTATCTGGAATCCACAATCTGGGGTGAGATAAGGGTGTGGGAAATGGAGAAGGAGGTTTCATTGAGTAGGTATTGCTTGAATCAAATCATGGAAGATAGCTAAATGCTCAGCAAGCTGGCAGGTTGGGGGTAGGGGATACGGGACGGACAAAGGCATCCCATAGATGGGGCGTAGAAGATGTAAGATTTTTTTATATGTTTTTTAAAGATTTTATTCATTTATCCATGAGAGACACAGAGAGAGAGGCAGAGACACAGGCAGAGGGAGAAGCAGGCTCCCTGCGAGGAGCCCAACGCGGAACTCGATCCCAGGACCCTGGGGTCACATCCTGGGCCAAGGGCAGGTGCTCAACTGCTGAGCCCCCCAGACATCCTGATTTTTTACATTTTAAAAGAAAAGACAGAATAATACATTTTTATGCTAGCTCCTTTGATTTTTAATTGGCAGCCACGAATTCAAATTTCTAGAACATTCTAGGGGCCCAGCTATGTTGGCAGATGAAACACATCTGGGGGCCTTTGGGTCTGGCCTCTGGATTAGGCCTCGTGCCCAGTTAGTTGCTCAAGCATGTGGAAGACATGAAAGGCTCTGACTCATTTATTTCAGTGTCCCCGCTCGGGGCCTGGTCTTTGTAGGAGTCCGTGAATGTCACTGATGGGAATCAAAGGCAGTCGTGTGTGGAGAATGAATGGGCTCTCATGCGATGATCCTAGAAATCCTTCTGGTGCAGGAATGTGTCCCCGGCAGCCACCACATGCTTTTTTGCAATGGAACTAACTGGAAGGCAGTGCTCTCTCACCTTCTCAGGTCAAAGCCTGGAGTGTCCTGGATTCCTCACTCCATGGATGCCCGGTGACAACTCCTTCCCCTCACCCGCAAACCTATATCACATGCTGGGATCAACTGCAGGCCAATAAGCATTTTATCAGAGCTTCTAACAGAAACAGAACAAAACAAGATATGTTTGAGTTGCCTCCTTTTGGGAGGTGGGGAGGTTACCAGAATTTGCTGAGCATAAAGAGATGGAGTCCCTAGAATCTTAAGTATGGAAACACGTGTGGGCGTGAAAGACGGGAACAACAGGGCCAAAGGGCGGCGAGACCCTGCACCTCCAAGCCCCAGATGGGACAGGACTTCCCTGGAGGGGACCCAAATGTAGAACCAGTTTTCTTGGGGGGCTTCTGCTACCTATGGGCCATGAAGGGTGAGACAACATTCCTTTTTAGTGGCTGAAGACTCAGCCTCTTTCTCCACACCTGCTCGCCGCCCCAGGCCTTCCTGTTGTAAGGCTCCGACTCCCCATCTCCTTGTCTCCTGCATCACACTCTGAGGACAGGAGCCAGTGTTGCTCGGGTCTGAGTCGGCGACATCAGGAGAGTGCCTGTGCTCAGGAGAGATGGGAAGGGCTACAGTTCTCACATAGTGAGTGAGCACTGGGCTTTTGGCGTCAGGCAGAGTCTGATTGCTGTTTTCATGTTTCATTCATGTTTTCGCCTCCATATCCTCATCCGAGGGAGAGAAAATAATAACCCTGTAGAGGGGTTCATGCTTCAGTGAGATAGTGTATGCGAACTTTTTTTTTTTTAAGGTATAACCAATGAAGATTGAGTGGCCCAAATCTAAAGTGCACATTTTGATGAGTTTTGACATATGTATACAGCTGCCAAAGCATCGCCACAATCAAAATAAAGACATGCATTCCCTCAAAAGTTTGCTCATGCCCCTTGGGAATCCAACCTCCTCTCTTCTCCAAAGTAAAATTCCCTTCCCAAGCAACTAGTAATAGTCTTTCTGTCAGTGTGGATTAATTTATATTTTCTAGAATTTCCTACAAAAGAAATCATATAGCGTGTGCTGTTTTTGTCTTCTCTCTTTCAACATAATTATTTCAAAGGCCATACATGTTTCTGTGTGCACAACAGTTTTTTTTTTTTTTTTTTACCGCTAAGAAATATTCCACCGTACAGGTGCAAATTTGTTTATCCATTTACCTGTTGATGAGCAGATGCATCATCTCCAGTTTTTGCCTGTTACAAATAAGCTGCTATGGTCACTTGTGCACAAACACTTTTCATTTCTCTTGGGTAAATACTTAGAATAGTGGAGCCAGATGGTAGGTCTATGTAGAGCTTTTCAAGAATCTTTCAAACTACTTTCTAAAGAAGTTGTACCAGGACGCCTGGGGGCTCAGTGGTTGAGCATCTGCCTTCGGCTCAGGTCATGACCCTGGGGTCCCGGGATCGAGTCCCGTGTCAGGCTCCCTGCAGGGAGCCCACTTCTCCCTCTGCCTGTATCTCTGCCTCGCTCTCTGTGCCTCTTATGAATAAATAAATTTTAAAAAATAAAGTAGTTGTACCATTTTACATTTCCACTAGCAATGCAGGCAATTTCCAGCTACTTCTCGTCCTTGTCAAACTTTTTAATTTTGGCCATTCTGGTGGGTAAAATAGTGGTATCTCGTTGTGGCTTTGATTAGCATTTCCCTGATGACTAATGATGGTGAGCATATTTTCATGTGTTTATTTGCCATCTGCGTATCTACTCCCTTTTGCCCATCTTTCACTGGGTTTTTAGTCTTGTTAAATTGTAATTAATTGTAATGTATCATTTTTATAAGGTTTTAAAAAACCAGCTAATTGTCATATATATAATTTGAATACCGTACAAATTACTTGTTTGAAATGTACAATTAAATGAGTTTCACTTTATCCACAGAGTTATGCAATGAACGCCACAATTAATTTTAGAACCTTCGTCATGGCAAAAGGAAACCCACAACCTTTAGCCCTCGGCCCACATTGTCTGGGCTCGTCCTCCCAACCCCTGTCCCCAGCCCTAGGCAACCATTAATCTAGTTTTTGGCTGTACAGACTTGCCTATTCTGGACATTTCATGTACATGGAATTATTTTCTCTTTTGGGGGGTGACTGGCTTTTATCACTTAGCAAGCATTCAAGGTTCATCCATGTTGTAGCATATATCACTACTTCGCTTTCCTTTAATTGGGCAATAATATTCCATTGTATAGACCTATCACCTTTTATTTATCCATTCATCCATTCATAAACATCGAGCTGTCTCCACTTCTTGGCTGTTAGGAATAGTATTTCTATGAAATATTCGTGCACAAGTTTTTATAGAAGGGTGAGTCCTCTTTTCTCTCAGGTGTGTACACAGGAGGGCAATTGCTGGGTTATATGGCAACAGCATGTTACACCTTTTTTTTTTTTTAAGGTTTTATTTATTTACTCACGAGAGACACCCAGAGACAAAGGCAGAGACACAGGCAGAGGGAGAGGCAGGCTCCCTTCGGGGACCCGATGCGGACTCGATCCCAGGACCCCGGGGTCAAGCCCTGAGCCAGAGGCAGACACTCGACCCCTGAGCCCCCCAGGTGCCACCAAGATATTTACCTTTCTAATCCTCCATCTACTCACTTGTAAAATGGGGACATTTTGATTGCGGCAATCTGGGTAAAGGGCTTAGCACAACGCCTGACATGTAGAAATACCGCTAAATGTGACAGTCATTTCTCGGTGCTCCCCGCACTCCAGCACCCAGGCCAAGCGCCACCGCTTTCCTGAGGGTTTTCCACTCGGTCCAGCACAGCCCTCGTGGCTCTGCTCCGACCTCCCTGGCTGCTCGGCTCGCCTATCCTCTGCTCTCCGTGTGTTCCCTGTGCTTCGTCTCTAGGAGGCCTCACCCAGTCTTGGGACTTTCGCTCCGTCTCTAGGCTCTGTCTCCAGCCTGGAATTTGACTTTGAACGTGAGATGGGTACGTGCCAGAGCTGGTCTTTGCCATTTTGTCTCTGGATCCATTCCTCGGCTGTCCCCTGCTCTGCGTCTTGGGGGGTGGAGGCAGTGTGGCCCCGTAGCTTCCCTTTCTTAGGCTCCTGGGTCACGAGGGTCAGGCTGCATTTGCCCCCAAGGGGGAACTGGTGGGAGGCTCGGGGGCAGGAGGCAGGAAGGCCACGGGGCGGAACCCTCCTCTCCGGGCCCAGAAGCGTGTCTGGCAGAGGCGGCTGCTCAACACAAGCACCACGGGGCTCTGGCCACACGGCCCTCCCCCAGGTCCTCAGCCCTTCCTGCCCTTGCTGCTCTCTGTGGGCCTTGCCTGAGGCCTGTTGGCTTCCTGGCTGCTCTGCCACCACGGAGCCACTTCCTGGGGGTGGAATCCCTGGTGCGGGTCCCACCTGCAGAGAGTAGCCTAACGAGTGTCTCATAGTCAACACGTCTACCACGACTCTCGTTTCCCTCCCAAGCTGTTCTCTGTGCTTTCATCGCTTGAATTCAAGTGTTTGCTCCCCCTCCGCTGCTCTCAGCACCGTGTCCAAGCCATCACGACCTCTACTTGGATGATTGCAGTAGCCTCTGATCGTGTCTCCCCACTTCCCTAGCTGACCTCAGCAGTCAGAGTGATCTTTCTAAAGTGTGAACCAGAGTATGTTGCCTTTCTATTGGAAACTCTCCACTGGCTTCCCATCTGGGTAGGAAGAAGAAGCACAATCTTTACAGTTGCCCCTCTGAGGCACCCAACTACTTCTGGGACTTCATCACATTCTGTTCCAGCGACACCAACCTCATTGCTCTTCCCAGAACCCACCAGAATATTCCTGCCTCAGGGCCTTTGCACCTGCTATTCTCTCACCCCAGAATGGTCTTTCTGCAGTATCTACATGGCTCTCAGCTGCCTTCCTGTTTATGTTCAGTTGTCACCTCATCAAAGTCCTTTTCTATCTTATACATAACATAGGGGTGTCCTCCATTGTGCCTTTATTGTTTTATTGTTCTTCGTGGCGCTTTCTACTATTTCCTGTTACATGTTTACTCGTGGTGCGTGTTTTCCCATTGGAATGTAACAAGGGGAACAGGGACCTTGTTTGCTGGCTTCTAGATCCTTAGTCTCTCTCTTTCTCTCTTTTTTTTTTTTTTTTAAATTTTTATTTATTTATGATAGTCACAGAGAGAGAGAGAGAGAGGCAGAGACACAGGCAGAGGGAGAAGCAGGCTCCATGCACCGGGAGCCCGATGTGGGATTCGATCCGGGGTCTCCAGGATCGCGCCCTGGGCCAAAGGCAGGCGCCAAACCGCTGCGCCACCCAGGTATCCCTCTCTCTTTCTCTTTTTATTTTTATTTTTTTTTAAGATTTATTTATTTATTCATTCAGAGAGAGCGAGAGAGAGGCAGAGACATGGGCAGAAGGAGAAGCAGGCCCCATGCAGGGAGCCCAATGAGGGACTCGATCCTGGGTCTCCAGGATCACACCCCAGGCTGCAGGCGGCGCTAAACCGCTGTGCAACCGGGGCTGCCCTCTTTCTCTTTTAAAAAAAGATTTTATTTACTTAATCATGAGACCCACACAGAGGGGCAGGCAGAGGGAGAAGCAGGCTCCCCGCGGGGACCCAACCCCAGGACAGGATCCACGGCAGCCGCTCAGCCGCGGGAGCCACTCAGATGCCCCCATCCCTAGTCTGCGCATTTATGAATAAAAAGCCCTGATACTGGGCATATTAGAGATAAAACAAAATGCAAAGCGGCCTTGCTGCTCTGAGCCCTTGCACAGCACACTTCTTCCGCGCGGGTGCGGAGGGCGCGGCCCGGGTGGAGCAGGTGCGGCGGGGGCGCGGCGGGGCTGGAGGCGGAGCCTGAGCCCCTCCCCCGCCCCTCCCCTCCCCTCCCCTCCCCTCCCCTCCCCTCCCCTCCCCTCCCCTCCCCTCCCCTCCCCCCACCCCGCCGTCCGCGGCGCATGCTCCGAGCCGGCCTGGGCGGGGCGGGGTCTCGGCGGCACTTCCCGGCGGCGGCCGCTGCGATTGGCGGCGCGCGTGGCTGGTGGGGGGGAACCGGCCCCCTGCGTCCCGGGACCCGCCCTCGGGCTCCGCTCAAGAGGCCTTGCGGCCGCGGCGGGCTGCGGGGCGCGGAGGGGTGAGTGCTCCGGGGTGCAGAGGGTGCGGGCTGCGGGGCTGGGGTGCGTGCCCTGGGGCGCCGGGGGTGCGGGCTGCGGGGTTCTCGGGGGGGAGGGTGCGTGCCCTGGGGCGACGCGGGTGAGTGCTGCGGGCTGCGAGGTGCGTGCCCTGGGGCGCCGGGGGTGCGGGCTGCGGGGTTCCCGGGGGGGAGGGTGCGTGCCCTGGGGCGACGCGGGTGAGTGCTCCGGGCTGCAGGGGGGTGCTGGCTGCGGGGCTGGGGTGTGTGTGCCCTGAGGAGCCGGGGGTGAGTGCTCCGGGCTGCAGGGGGGTGCTGGCTGCGGGGCTGGGGTGCGTGCCCTGGGGCGCCGGGGGTGAGGGCTGCGGGGTGCGTGCCCTGGGGCGCTGCGGGTGCGTGCCCTGGGGCGACGCGGGTGAGTGCTCCGGGCTGCAGGGGGGTGCTGGCTGCGGGGCTGGGGTGTGTGTGCCCTGAGGAGCCGGGGGTGAGTGCTCCGGGCTGCAGGGGGGTGCTGGCTGCGGGGCTGGGGTGCGTGCCCTGGGGCGCCGGGGGTGAGGGCTGCGGGGTGCGTGCCCTGGGGCGCTGCGGGTGCGTGCCCTGGGGCGACGCGGGTGAGTGCTCCGGGCTGCAGGGGGGTGCTGGCTGCGGGGCTGGGGTGCGTGCCCTGGGGCGCCGGGGGTGAGTGCTGCGGGCTGCGAGGTGCGTGCCCTGGGGCGCTGCGGGTGCGGGCTGCGGGGTTCCCGGGGGGTAGGGTGCGTGCCCTGGGGCGCCGGGGGTGAGTGCTCCGGGCTGCAGGGGGGTGCTGGCTGCGGGGCTGGGGTGTGTGTGCCCTGAGGAGCCGGGGGTGAGTGCTCCGGGCTGCAGGGGGGTGCTGGCTGCGGGGCTGGGGTGCGTGCCCTGGGGCGCCGGGGGTGAGTGCTGCGGGCTGCGAGGTGCGTGCCCTGGGGCGCTGCGGGTGCGGGCTGCGGGGTTCCCGGGGGGTAGGGTGCGTGCCCTGGGGCGCCGGGGGTGAGTGCTCCGGGCTGCAGGGGGGTGCTGGCTGCGGGGCTGGGGTGTGTGTGCCCTGAGGAGCCGGGGGTGAGTGCTCCGGGCTGCAGGGGGGTGCTGGCTGCGGGGCTGGGGTGCGTGCCCTGGGGCGCCGGGGGTGAGTGCTGCGGGCTGCGAGGTGCGTGCCCTGGGGCGCTGCGGGTGCGGGCTGCGGGGTTCCCGGGGGGGTAGGGTGCGTGCCCTGGGGCGCCGGGGGTGAGTGCTCCGGGCTGCAGGGGGGTGCTGGCTGCGGGGCTGGGGTTTGTGTGCCCTGGGGAGCCGGGGGTGAGTGCTGCGGGGCGCCTGGGGGTGCGTGCCCTGGGGCGCCGGGGGGTGCGGGCTGCGGGGCGCCAGGGGTGAGTGCCCTGGGGCGCCGGGGGTGAGTGCTCCGGGGTGCAGGGGGTTGCTGGCTGCGGGGCTGGGGTGTGTGTGCCCTGGGGCGCCGGGGGGTGCGTGCCCTGGGGCGCCAGGGGTGAGTGCTGCGGGGCGCCTGGGGGTGCGTGCCCTGGGGCGCCGGGGGTGCGGGGCGCCGGGGGTGAGGGCTGCGGGCTGTGGGGCTCCGTATTGCCCTGGCCCTGGCCCTGGGGGCGCCCCCCGCCCGAGCTGAATCTCTGCGCCCCGGGCCGGCCGGGATCTAACGGTGCTCGCCCAGGTGTCGGCCCAGGTGGGAGGGAAGCCGGGCGTGGGCGCAGCGAGTGTAAACGGAGCCGAGCTACTGCCGGGCGGTGGACTGGGTCCTGACCACACCGTTACCTGGGACCTTGGGGCCGACCCCTGTCTCGTGTTCCAGCACCTGCGCCGCGCACCTGCTGTGTCCAGGGCGCCCCCGAAGATCCAGGGGTTCTAAGTGACTCAGATGCCGCCGAGGGAGGGCCGGGGTGAAACAGGGCAGAGCCTTGCTCGCCTGTTACGGTGTAGAAAGAAGGGAGATTAAAGTTGCTAAGAAAACCCGGAAAAACAAACAGAATCCAGCCTGGAAGGGAGCTTTGTCTTGCTCTAAACTTCTCAGTCATCATCCTTCCCAGGACCAGTTGACTACTTGGTTGAAAAGCTGGCTTAATGGGATGGCAGGAAAAGTGAGCAGAGGGACGCGTGCAGTTGAGAGCCCTTAGCTGTTACCCTCCTGCAGCTTCTCTGCAGATGCTCCGGGCTCTGTAGGTTAGCATCTGGTGGAAGGCGTCTGCTGCCACGGAATTCTTTAGTTGTGGACATAACCTTTCTTTCTTCCTTTCAATCTCTTCCCTGCTCCCTAGTAAAAAAAAAAAAAAATGGACTTTGGGGTGGTTGAATTTATGATAAAAGGTGGCCTGGGAGGTGGCCTTCCCAACCACCACAATAAAACAGTTGTGGGTAATTGCCAAGGGAGCCTCTCTGCCAGTGCAGACTCAAGGTTACATTCCTTTCTTTCTGGATGCACAGTGTGCTCCGTGGCTTAGAGAAGTAACTGCAGCATCAACAGGACTTGCACTGGCAGGATTTGCACGACAGTCTCTAGAGAACGTCTCTAAGGTTGGTGGAATACTCAGATAAACCGCCCTAGTGTATGGATGTACAACGGCGACACTTTAAACCAACGGTTCCATAACTTTTGCCGTACGTGTGCTCCCATGAAACCCTTGGTAAATTCAGCATAGTGAACCTGTCCAGCTCCCTCAAAACATTCCTTGTAGCCCCTTGTAATCCTTTCTTCTCGCTCCTTTTCTTCTCAGGCAGCGGAGATCTGCTTTCCATCAATAGAGATTATGTTGCATTTTCCAGAGTTTTATATAAATGGAATCATATGTATTTATTCCTTCTTTTTTTTTTTTTTTTAGGTCTGGCTTTCATTCACATAATTGTTTTGAGATTCATCCATGCTATTGTGTGTTCACTCCTTTTATTGCTGAGTAGTAGATATATTCATATATATGTGTGTGTGTGTGTGTGTATATATATATATATATCCACCCATTTGGGGCATTTGGGTTTTTCTAGTTTTTGTGTATTTTACACAGGCTCTTATAAACATGTTTGTACAAGTCTTTGTATGGATATACATGCACACACCTTTTTTTTGAGTGAATATATTTTTAAAAGCGAAGGACGCTTTGGCTGCAGCTCCAGTTTTGCCTCTAACCATCCAGGTTCCTGGGGGGACTCTCTTCACTTTGCATTTAACATTCAGCCCCAAGGTCTTTGCTGTGCTGTGATTTTGCACCATCCCTGGTGGGAACTAGATCATCTTTGTGGGTGGTTGCAAGGTCTCAGCAGGGGAGAGGGATTGGTCTTCTATCCTGTTTCTCTTCCAGGCTCTCGTTCATTCCAGTCTTTTCCTTGGATGACATATCTGTTTTATTTACTTTTAAAAACATATTATCATACATTATAATGTGTAGTTGACACAGTGTTGACACAATGTTACATTAGCTTCAGGTACACAACATAGTGGTTCAACACCTTTGGACTTCATGCTGTACTCAGAGTGTAGCTACCATCTAGAACCATGTAACTCTCTTCCAAAACCATCGGCTCTATCCCCTGTGCTGTGCCTTTCATTCCCGAGACCTATTCCTCCCATAACTACAAGCCTGTAGCTCCCACTGCCCTTCACCCATTTTGCCCACCCCCTACCCCTATGCCATCAGTTCTCTGCATTTATGGGTTTGTTTCTGATTTTTGTGTATTCTTCTTCTTCTTCTTCTTTTTTTTTAGATTGCACATACAGGTGGCATCATACGGTATTTGTCTTTCTCAGTCTTGCTTATTTCACTTAGCATAATATTTGAGTGACAAATTTGAATCCTGACGTGTAATTTTGTGTGGGAACAGAAACAGTAGAAGGCAGAACTGATACTGGACTTGAAAATGTTTAAATCACAATTAGAAGGGAAAAGGTGGGAGGCTAACAGGCGCTGGAATTCTGTGGCTCTTCCCTATTTTCAGCCTATTGTCTTCTAAGTCCCCTCTTCTGTTATTTCTTAGGAACAACTGGTTGAACCTTGTGGTGAGAGAGTGAGTGGGTGTGCTGGGCTCCGAAGGTCACATGTTAACTGGTGAAGGCAGGTGGGGGAGTTTCCTAGTAAAAAAGTGATTCCTTATTTTTTGGTTTCCCTATATGGCTGGAGTCTTTTGTATCGTATTTGCCCTTAACCTGATGTTTACCTGCCCTAAACCTGGTTCAGAACTTTTTATGGAAGCATTAATCTACCAACATAAGCTGTGTAGTGAAATTCAGACAAATAACTGCAGACTATTTTGTGCAGAATGAAAATGCAGCTCCTGGGATTGGTGATCTGTTTGGTCCTTGGGACCCTGCGTTCTGAGGCCCTCAAAGGGAAGCTGGCATCCTTGGATCCTGAAACGAAGATGAACGTGGTAAGTTTCTCAGAGTCTCAAAGAGGCTTTTAAAATGCAGCAATGACAGATGTGCACTATTTTCTGTGATTCAGTTATGTGGGCTACATGAAGCTACAGACTAATCTCTTTATATGTCATTGTGCTTTTCATGTTCTCTGAACCTTAGATTTCGTTTGCTGCCTTTCCCACCAGGTAATGTGCGTTTCATGAATTGCACTTAACTGGTAAAACTACATGCTTCTTGATGGGATAAATGACATTTTTATAAATTCATTTCATCTTTAAGTCTCACTGCATTTATTGAAAGAATGATAAAAATGTATCAAAACTTTGCAAGAATGTGCTACCAAGTGCTACTTTTATAATACACTGGACAAGGAGTGTGATTAGCAATGCCCAGGGAATACAGTTCAAGACAAAGATCAACATATCTGAAAAAAAAATTGTTAGACCAAATAAGCAAATATAATTTGTTGAGTAATTGACACAGTTCAGAGTTATTAATCTTAAGTAAACAGTAAAATCTGGAAATACCTCACTTAGACATAAAATATTGGGAAAATACAAGTGACTAAAGAAAATACTTTATTTTTTTATTATTATTATGTTTTTTTAAAGAACAAGCATGGTGGGGAGGAGCATAGGGAGAAGGAGAGAGAGAATCTTAAGCAGGTTCCATGCACTGTAAGGAGCCTGATGCGGAGCTCGATCTCATGACCCTGAAATCATGCCCTGAGCTTGAATCAAGAGTTGGACACTTAACTGAGCCACCCAGGCGCCCCAAGAATAGCTACTTTGAAGCAGATGATGCAGTGACCTCAGTGAAGAATCCAGGCAAGCTCAGAGGCAGATAAATCCATAGTGAGTCAAGAGAATATAACCTGATATATCAGGGTCTTAAGGCCAAGTGTTATTTCTCGTCCCCAATTTTTTCTTTCATTCCTCTCCCTCCTCTAAAATTTTTATTCTGTAAAAATGACGCAATAAATTCTTTCAAATACTTGTGATAGAGAGGATAGTGAGCACTTACATTAAATCGAGATGCTTGAATTATCCACACCCACTGAGCTCCTGATTGACAGTTGGCTCCATGGGTTGTTCCTTATGGAGAAGTGAATTTGATCATAACTTCCTATTTTTCATCTCTTATTCTTCAGCTCCACCTTACTATCGTGTATTTTATTACTGTCTCTTGTTAGCATTATTTTATTAGGTCATTGATAAAAATGGGTTAATGAGATACTTTGTTTCCCAGGACAGGCCCTCTTAAAATAAGGGTAGTGGTAGATGGCTGTATTAGCTGACATATTTAGAAAAGAAAGAAGTGTGTGTCTCCCTGTGGAGCCAAGATGGAAACAGAGAGGTCGAAAGCCGTGGTGAATTAGACACGTTTGGTGTAGAACATGCTAGAATGTTGAAACCAAGGTTAATCAAACACCTGTGAGCAGAACACATGGATAAAACGTGCGGAGGCTCCCCCCTGTTCGGGAGGTGCTTCTGGAGAGAGCACAGTAGGAGTTCAGGGACAATCGATGGCTTAAAGCCTGAAGAATGCCCACACTTTGTCTTCCCCTCAACCTGTTCAGGTGGGAGAGCGTGTCAGCTTCTGTCCACAGACTTTCCAATATTCTTTTTCTCTCTAGAGTGAAATTATCTCTCACTGGGGATTCCCTAGTGAGGAGCACTTCATCGAGACGGAAGATGGATATATTCTTTGCCTCCACCGAATCCCTCACGGGAGAAACGGCCGTTCTGAAGGTATGGGCCTTTTCTCTGGTGAGAGAGCAGGGCTCTGCGAAGTACTTGCACTGCTGGTATTTGGCTGGTTTTGGTATCAGTGACCAAGTTGAGTTTTAACTTCAAAGCATTGAAATGTTATTTTTAGGTCAAAGTACTAAAAGTACTAAAAGTACTAAAAAGTACTAAAAGCGTTACAAACAGAAAATGTTAGAGCATATGTTGTTCAGTCACGTCTGGAGAAATGACTGAATTGGGATCAGATCCTTAGTCTGATACATGTTTAACAATTTCAAGTAGTCTGTCTAGAAATTCATTAATCTGAATCAGAAACCACAGTTTTGCTATGGGAAGATACATACCTATCTTCAAAGCTTTAAGGACTTTCATGTATTACTAGCGAGAGTGGAACAAGACCACACGACAAGCAATTTAACAGCATCTGTCAAAATCACAAATGTATTCAACATCCTCCGACTCAAAAATTCTATTTCTGGAAATGAATCTTACAAACAAACTTGCACACATACAAGGTTATGTACAACTGAAGTATTTGTCTTCTACCGGAAGACTAGAAACAGCCCAAATGCCCATTATTAGGGCATCTGTCAAGTAAGTCATGGTATAGCTAAGCATGTATAGCTGTGCGATTCTATAGACTCGAACAGTGAAGGGACGCCTGGGGGGCTCCGGGGTTGGGCGTCTGCCTTCGGCTCAGGGCGTGACCCCGGGGTCCCGGGATCGAGTCCCGCGTCGGGCTCCCCTGCATGGAGCCTGCTTCTCCCTCTGCCTGGGTCTCTGCCTCCCTCTCTGTGTCTCTCATGAATAAATAAATAAAAACTTAAAAAAAAAAAAAGAACAGTGAAGTATTCTATGTATTTTATGGAAAGATTTCCAAGATATTAAGTAAAAAATTCAAGAATCAAAAGAATGTGTGTTACAGTCCACCTTTTGTATTAAAATGGAAGCAGGGAAAAATAATAATTATGTTCATATCTGTTTCTAAAGATATTTTTTTAGAGGTGAAGAAATCAGAGATTTGGGAAGGATACATACACACCTGGGGGAGTCCAACAACGAGACAGCAGGGAGGGATTTCACTGTATGGCTTTTTATTTCCTTTAAGTTTTGAACTATGTGAATACATTGCCTATTCAACAATTTAATTTTCAAACAGCAAAAGCTATCTACGTAATCCTCAAAACCTTTCATTAATAAGGTGCTTCCTTATGACAAAGAGAGCAGAGATTTCAGCACGTCCTCCAACAAAACTGACCTTTGAATCTTTTTTTTTTTTAATTTTTATTTATTTATGATAGTCACACACAGAGAGAGAGAGAGGGGCAGAGACACAGGCAGAGGGAGAAGCAGGTTCCATGCACCGGGAGCCCGACGTGGGACTCGATCCTGGGTCTCCAGGATCGCGCCCTGGGTCAAAGGCAGGCGCTAAACTGCTGAGCCACCCAGGGATCCCTCATTAAGCTTCCTTCTTGTAAGTATGTTGCAAAAAATGAGTAGTGAGCTATGCTGAGGGCTTCTATTTTTTTTTTCTGCTCAAAACACACAAAAATGTATACTTATTCCCGAGTGAACATAGGATCGTACTTTCCTTGCTGTTTGTTTCTTTGTTTGTTTTTTGTTTTTTTTTAGTAAACCCTTTGCTTTCAGATCCCATATAAAAAAAGACTGCACTGATATCATATCTCTTAAGGTTAGTTGACCAATTAGTAATGTGAATCTCTGCTAAAAGAAGCTCCATGAAAACAGGCCTAGACAATGCACCCCCTCTGTTCTGTGGATGTGCCCCCAGGCTTGGGTCTCACGCAGCATTAGAGCTGATAGATAGTAAGGGCCGCCCACCATGCGGGTGGGCAGCACCACTCCTGCAGCTGGAGCGCTGTGCCCTGCCAGGAGAGGAAAGTGAGCACCGGTCTCAGTTGGCTCCCTGGTGGCAGGAAGGGGTCATGAGTTCAGCGCTAGGTCTGTGTCAGCTGGCAGAGGCGCTGGTGCTTTTGCCTCTGCATCTTGGATTCTTCACCAGCAGAAACAGTTGATTGGCTGGATGATCCCATAACTCCCTTTTAGTCTTGCTCACTTGGGTCCTGTGGCTTCTAGTCTAAAGTCTTTGGTGGTGGTGGTGGTGGTGGTGGTGGTTGGCAGGCATGCGTGCTGTGGGGCCATGGATACCCTTGGTCCTCGGAATGGGGAACGCACAGGACCCTAGGACCCCGAGCTCATGACCTGAGCCAAAGGCAGATGCTTCACTGACTGAGCCCCCCCAGGCAGCCCCATACACCTTCTCTGTAGTAAAATAGAACAGAACCCTGTGTACACACGTATGACACACATTTGTAGAGGGTTTTTGGACTCAGTAAAGAATGCACTGGTGTAGACAATCATTTGCCTGTCTGGCCAATGTCCTACCAGTCAGTCAGTGTGGAAAGCTCTTAGTGGCCTGTGGAGCGTCTGTGTGTGCTTCTCGGTGTTAAGCCAACTTCTCTGTCAAGTGTTGAGCTACCCCTGCCCTGCACTTGCTCCAAAAGGGAATTGAAATTAGGAAACCCATCTTTAGAAGGGAAGTGGTTCTGTTTTCACGTGCTCAACCTAATTTCAGAAAGTCACGGGACGCCAGCACTGGAAGGATGTCAACGTCCTGTGTGAACCCGGGATCTGGAGAGTTTGCATTTTAAACTTACTTCCTGGTGGATTCCAAGGCCCTTGCATTCTGGAACCTGTGTTCTAGGTGAACACCCTCATTTTACTGGGTGATACAGAAAGAAACTGCTTTGAGGCAAAGAGTAGTGGCCCAGCCAGTCTGACTCCAGAGACAGTGCTCTTTGAACTAGAGAACGCAACCTTAAGTCATAAGTATGGGGCAAGTGGATCCCATGATGATTAGGTGATTTCTTTTCTTTGACTAAAACCAGGAAATGCATATTGTCTTGCCTAAAATAGAACAGCGACCACAACAAGGCAGACCTGTTGCTTAATTGGGAAATACGTTCCCTGTAACGCAATTGCCCAACAAAGCGCCAGGAGTGGATTGGTTTATCTGATACAGGTACCTCATGAGTACCTGTTGATGGTGGCATGATGGCCCCATGAGCCAAGCGGTGGGACTGTGGGAGATGAGTAGTTATCTTCAGGTGTTTTGAACTTCCCCTTGGCCGAGACGCCTCAGGGCTGGCCTCTGGAGCTTTTGAAGTCCTCACTGAAAAGTCACAGTCAGGCTTGTGAATTGGATCTTTGGACAGAAGGGCCATTGACTGTGTTTGCCTTTGATTATTTTAGGGTTCTGATTATTTCTGGATTTTCTGTTCTTCTGTGCAATCGCTAACTGAGCAGTCTGAGGAAACGCTGTGCCCCAGCGAGCTCCCCGAAGGCCCCAACAGGCTGAGGTGTAATTCCTGGCCCCTCAGCTACACTGGGTACAGGCAGGGTCTTTAATCAATGCCCGGCTCGTCGGCTCTGGCCAGCTGAAAGCACGCCCAGGTGTGCTCGGCTCCGACGGCACGTGGGGTAGGCGACTGTGTTCAGACCTTGGCCTCACAGAGCTGCGCAGGCCGGTTCCAGCCTTGCACATGCTGTCCGTGTGCAGGCTGGGGCTGCAGCAGTCGGGGTGGAAAGCAGAGTGTCCCGCCGGCAGCCGTGCCTCCTGCAGTTCCCCGTCTTCCTCCTGGTTCACCCTCCCTCTGTCCTGTACCCCGCGTCACCTCTCCGGGAGGATTCCCCAGCCGCTCATTCTGAGCCCTCCAGTTTCCCTCCCAGCACCGACGGCGGGAAGACCAAGGTCATAACGTGTTCCGATGCTCACGGGGTCTGTGATTTCCATCCTCACTAGACCGTACACTCTCTGAGGCCGAGGCTTCTTCGGACTATTCAGTTGTCCCTCCAGCCAAGGCTTCAGTCTCTCCAAGAGGCCTTCCAGCCTGGGCCCTCCTGGGACGCGGTGGAGCAGGGCACGAGGGCCAAGGCCACGCAGGTGAAGGAGTCCGTGCTCCGGAGCTCGCGCATAGCCACAGATGCCCGTGGAAAGTGCACGGCTTGGAGCCTTTCCTGGGGCTAGGCCAGGTGCTCCCCATGGATCAGGAGGTGGATTCTCGTGCAACCCTTACCTCTGTTACAGGTGAGGGGACCAGGGTTTATGGGGCTCGATTGGTTTGCCTGTGGTGAGGCAGCTGGTTGACATGGCTTAGGACTGAGCTCCTACCCACTCCGCCCTGGGGACAAGGCAATGTCCCCAGATAAAGCCACAGTATGGGAGGTGCTCTGTTCAGGTGACCTGTGCACCAGCTTCTGTCGTGGAAGTTCCTGGCCCTGACTGCTTTGGAGATAAGCCCCTCCTTCTTCTTTTCTCCAGTGTGACTGTGTTATGACCACGGCTTCCCCCTGGTACTACTTGCTGAGAGTGCTCTGGGCTGTGTTTTGAGGCCGACTCTTCAAATTCACTCAGTAGCCCTCTGCTCTGGATAAGTGGAGGTCTGCTCTTCATAGTTCTTAACAAGGAGGCTCTAGAACCGCCTCCAGGAACCTGTGGGATGTCAGCCCGGGATCTCCACGTGTGGCCTCTCTCTGGGCATTTAGGCAGCACGGTCCTCTCTGGGCCAGGCTGGTGCAGCAGAGGGAGAACCTGCGCCCCGTTGGGTGAGGGCCCCTTGAACGCAGCTGTGGGCGGGCGGCATCCAGAGACCTGAGGCAGCCTGTCGAAAATAACTACTTCCAGGCCTGTCCCTGGAGTTCCTAAATCAGGATTTAGTTCCCTAAATCAGGAGCTGGGCCTGAAAGGTGTATGTTTTTGAAGTGCTCCAGCCGGTTGCGTATCTTTTGATACGCAGCCAGCTTTGGGAAGTAGTGTGCTCGGCTTGCATTGAAGTGGTTGGGTACAAATGGAGTACTTGTAAGCACACCTCTTGTCCCCTACCACTTTGCTTTTTAATGACCGATTTTGTTGGAGCAGTGGTTAAAGTGGGGACTTTGGAACGAGGAGAGCTCGGCTCCCGCTGGGTGAGTGTGCTAGCACAGGTCACGTAACCTCCCTCTATCTCCAGGCATCCGTTGTCTTTATCACGGGGGTGGATCGTCACATTCTCTCATAACAGCACAATCCATGTGGAACACAGTGCCGGACCCATAATCAGGAGCTGTTATGAAAATACTAGTGATAACCACAAATTAACCAGATGCCAGAATGCCTGCTACGGTTTGGGAGTTTTTTGTGATCGGAGTCCTGCCTTAGGGATGGTTTGAACCAGCCCTGGACTTTGGGCTCGTGCACTATTGAGGGCCTGCCTTGCTGGGGCTCCAGGTCTCTTGAATTGTCCAGTCCTAGGGATGATTGCAGGGACTCTAAAGCGAGGGGCGATCCTGACTTTGCCTTACCCGGTGCGACATGGTGGCAGTGTGTGCACCTCAAGCAAGTCCTTGATGCCGTTTTGTCTAGAATCTGCCTTGGCAGAAGGAGCAGGAGGCCGGGGGAGCCCTCGTGTGACTCAGAGCCCACCTTCTGAGCTATTCTGGAAGGTTTTAGGTTGTGCAGACTCCTTCCAAACCAGCGAGGAGCCAGACCTGTTTCTTCTTTAGGTCCTGGAGACGTACGGCCCGCCTGTGTCCTGGTCCGGGATTGCTGGCTCTACGACCCCACACAGATTCCTTAGCCATACTGTGGCTTGATACCTCACACTCCTCCTGTCTGACGGTTCTGGAGGTCAGAGGTCCTAAGACCAAGGCGTTGGCAGGGCTGCGTTCCTTCTGGAGGTTCTAGGGGAGAATCTGTTTTCTTGTCTCTTCTAGCATCTCGAAGCTGCCCACATTCCTTGGCTTCTGGTCCCATCCCCTACCTTCAAAGCCAACAGCGAAGCATCTTCCACCTCCCTCTCCCTCTCTGTCTAGTCCTCCTGCCCCCCTCTTAGAAAGACCCTTGTGGTTACATGGACTTGCCAGCTAATCCAGGCTGATATTCCCATCTCAATATTTTTTTTAAAAAAAGTTTTATTTATTCATGAGAGACACACACAAAGAGAGAGGCAGAGACCCAGGCAGAGGGAGAAGCAGGCTCCATGCAGGGAGCCCGACCTGGGACTCGATCCCGGGACCCCGGGGTCACACCCTGGGCCGAGGGTAAAGGCTCCACCACTGAGCCCCCTGGGTGCCCCACTAGAGCGATACTCCTTTTCCAGCAAATGCTCAAGTCCTTGATTGATAGTGGGATGGGGAAGAATGACATGATCCCTTCCCTCCTCTCGCCTGACAGGAGCGGGGGAGGGATGCCGGCGGGCACGCGGGCAGGCCCATCTCCATGGCCCTGTCATTTCTGGGTGCCCTCCTGCAGCCGCCGAATGCCAGGGGGAGGAGACAAGCTTGTCAGCATCTCTGTGCCACCTCTGTGCCACCCCAGGCCAGGCTTGGTTAATGTTTTGTCTGCCGATGACCCATTGTGTTTAACAGAATCATGGGTGCCAGAAGCCCATGAGGGCCCTTTGGTTCTAGAAAGAAAGGAAGGTGGCCCAGCCTGGAAGGACGTGCACCCCACAGGGTCCTTCATGTCTCCGGGTCACACAAGGCACCGACCTTGACCACCGGCCCCCACCCCTCCTGGCATCTGACCTCAGGGAGCATCCGCGTGTGCTCTGGGGTCCCGGCTGGCTGCAGCCTGGGGCGCCCTGTCGGTTCTACGAATCCAGGAACCCTTTTCTTCGCCAGAACCCCCCGTGCGGCCATCTGTGTCTCCCTCCCTGGCTAAAGTGTCCCTGCCTCTGGCTGCATGACTTTTTTTCCTGTGGGCTTTCCTGAGGGGGCCTGGCCTGGAAGGTGACTGTGTGTCTGTTCCTGGGCCACAGTGGAGCGCCCCGGGGGAGGGCCTGTGCGTTGCCCACCTCTGTCTCCCACGTTTAGCCCAGCGTCTGAGGTAGTGTAGGTACCGGGAAAGGTTTATGCAAAATACGTGTTTTCAGTCACTTCTCTTTTTTAAAAAAAAGATTTTATTTATTCATTTAAGAGAGAGACAGAGAGCGCACAGCAGGGGGGTAGAGGCAGAGGCAGAGGGAGAAGCAGACACCCCGCTGAGCAGGGAGCCAGACTCGATCCCAGGACCCTGGATCATGATCTGAGCCGAAGGCAGATACTTCACTGACTGGGCCCCCCTGGGTGCCCCTTGAGTCCCAGCTTGATGGGTTTGGGCTTCTAGCGCTCTTCTTGTCCAGCAGGCTCAGTAGAAATTCTGCAGATGCGTGGCTAGGACCGAGCAGCCCAGCATCGCCGTCAGGCCATGTGTCACCCCCTGCCCCGGTGGCAGCTCCTTTCCTCACCTCACTCCCACGAGGTAGGCCGGGGTCCCGAGCACATGCTGCCCTGACGTGTGCCCCTTCTCGGCTTTGCATTTGCCCTTCCCAGAGAGCCTCGGGGGCTTCTCGCCGCCCGTGGGATCCAGGGATTTACTGGTGGTGGTTTAAGAGTTTCCTGGTGTATCGTCAACTTGCCAATTCCTACATTTCTCCTTTGCAGCTCCTCGGTGAGGGAGGGAAGTGAAGTACAGAGCCCCCGGGGACCTGTGGCTGCTGGCCCCCTGCAGGCCTCGGCCCCGGCCTGGCTGCACCCCCCAGGGAGGCCATGCCTGCCTCCCCCGAGGTGGCCCAGTGCAGAGGCCGCTTCTCGGCCAGGGGTCACCAGGCTCCTGGAGCACCTGACTCCGCGTTCCCCCGGGGAGGCGGCCCCCTGCAGACCGTGCTTCTGTGTGACCGCGGATGTCACAGGCAGGTGCACCCCTCGGAACAAGGCAGTCCAGGCCGGTCATGCCTGAGTGCGGCCAGTGTCTCCTCGATCAGCCTGACTTGCTGGCCTTTTAAGGTCAAGTCTTACTCCTCCCGGCGTGGCCCAGAGCACCTTTGATGGAGGCGAGTGTCTCACTGTGCGGAAAGAACACGTTAGCGGCAGCGTGTGGCTTCCAGGGGCCTGTCACACGGGCTGCCCCATTACCCTGAGCCATGATGCCTCTTGTCGCTGTCGCTGCACACAGGGCAGCCCTGCTGACGAGCAACTGTTGTTTAAAACCTATCACGTGCACTAAAATTTATTTACTGTATTTATTTTATTTTTTTAATTATTTGGGAGCGTGAGAGAGAGAGAGAGAGCAAGAGTGGAAGTCAGGGAGGGGCAAAGGGGGAGAGAGAAGCAGATGCCCTGCTGAGCAGAGAGCCCGACGCAGGACTCGATCCCAGGACCCTGCGATCATGACCTGAGCCAAAGGCAGACGCTTCACCAACTGGGGGGAGCCCCCCAGGAATCCCTTTATGATGATTCTTATTTCCGCCGCCGGATTATGATCTTCACTAACGGTGAGGAGCTGGCCTCTCAGATGCCATAGATGCCCTGGCCCTTGTACGTGGAGCTTTCTGAGCCGGGTCACGCTGGTAACGTGGCACCAAAATGAGCATTGACCTCCAAGGAGTGCTCATAACGCTGCCCCAGTCCTGTCTGTTTTGCCCTCTATTCTCTCCGTGACGGTGGGAGGTCACGGACGGGTCCCCGCTGTGTGTCATGAGGTCAGAGGAGTTGCGTCGGGCCCTTGCCGGGCAGGGCGTCCCATTGCCTTTACAGACGCAGCACCCACGCGGTGCCCGTGCTGGAAGCGCTTGGACGCTGCCCCCGGAGCTGCCTGGAGAGCCCACCTTGCTTCAGAGGGACAGTCACCACCCAAATCCGTATTTGGACATAAACAAAAATAAACATTCGTCCAGACAGATCTTTCTTCCCTTTTTCCCTCGCTGCTTCACGCTCCTCCCGCTTCCTGCGCGTCGTCGCTGCCCTGCTGTCGTCCAGAGTAGCCTGTTGTCTTGTGCTTTGCCTTCTTTCCCCACCTTCCAGGCCGCGTCATAAGCTTCCAGGCTGCCACGGTCCTTGTCGTCGCTGGTGGCAATAAATAATTGGACTACTTAACAGTTAGCTTCCCCCGCCCCCCAGGGCCAGACAAGCTCATTCATTTCTGTTGACAGTTGTTTATGGAGTGGAGACCCAGACTGCCCGGGTGACGGTAGTGAGCCGAGTGCGTCGGACGCTCCTGCGTGCCAGGCACTTCGCTGAGAGCTCTTCCAGGAGCATCCCGTAGCTCGCTGCCCGCTGGCCCTCATGAGGCACGTCCTACATCTCCCTGCTGCGGGGGACCGTTAGGATGGCAGATGCTGAAGGACCCTGCGCGGGGCAGCACGTCCCAGGTTGGAGGGACAGCCTTGAGCCTGGGCGTGTCTGTCTCCAACACTCATGGTCAATATGACGTCAGCTCTGTGAGGGCGAATTGTTTCCCCCCTGCTACGTCCCCAGTGCTGGGAGTGCCTGGCACATAGTTGGTGCTCAATACGTGTTTGGTCAACGAATGACTAAATGGTCTTAACATGATGTCAGCAGCCAGAGGTCACGTTTCTCTGGCTCCCGAGTCTTTGTTTTTCCACTACGTCACCGTATAGGTGAGCAAAAAAAAAAAAATAAAAGTAGATAAAAGAACGTGTGTAGGGATCCCTGGGTGACGCAGCGGTTTGGCGCCTGCCTTTGGCCCAGGGCGCGATCCTGGAGACCCGGGATCCAATCCCACATCGGGCTCCCTGCATGGAGCCTGCTTCTCCCTCTGCCTATGTCCCTGCCTCTCTCTCTCTCTGTGTGACTATCATGAATAAATAAATAAAATCTTTAAAAAAAAAAAAAAAGAACGTGTGTATATAAGTTTAGGAATTTGTGTGCATATTTTTCTGTCTTTCGATTTATTTTGTCAGGATACATTGTAAGAAATGCAATTACTGGACAAATAGGTTACAGAAGCATTTCACGAGGTCTTAAGAATGTATTAACATTTTTTATGGTGAAGTGAATGTGTCTTGTTGCTAGCTACACAAAATCCTCTGTTTTTGCTGTGACTTTGCCAGCAGCACTTAAAAAGATGTTCTTTACTGACGTTGTATAGGAGTACGTTGTTACCTTGACATTTTAATTTGTTTTTGAGTCACTGTTTGGGATCTTTTATGAATTATCTGCTCATCACGATCTCACGTTTGCTTTACAGCTGGGTGGTCCCCCGCCTAAACACGAGTGTTTTCCAGGTCCTAAGACAGTGGTGTTCCTGCAGCATGGCCTGCTGGCAGATGCTAGTAACTGGGTCACCAACCTGCCCAACAGCAGCCTGGGCTTCATCCTGGCCGACGCCGGTTTTGACGTGTGGCTGGGGAACAGCAGGGGCAACACCTGGTCCCGGAAGCACAAGACCCTCTCCATAGACCAAGATGAGTTCTGGGCTTTCAGGTGTGTGAGTTGCTCTGCTTCCTTAGCACCCTTCAGGCAGGCACTCTGGGGAGGCAGATCGACAGGGAACTCAGGGCGGTAGGAGAGGTTGTAAAAGGTTGTTAAAGGGTGAAAACCTACTGAGGAATTTAGTAAATCACAGCAAGTTGAATTACAAGCAAATAATTACGTTTGAGACTTAGATCCGGTTACGATGTTTAGTTATTTTGGCAGTCCGGGTCGTGTGGGAGCTGCTGGGTGACTCGTGTCCTATGACCTTCTTCCTTCCTCCATAAACATGCGCTGCTTTTCTATTTCCAGAAATTGTCCTCTCCTCTCTGTTACTTCTGGCTCTGCCTATTACTCATGGCGTGACATGTCAGTAATGTTTTTTTGTAAAACGGGGCTAATAAATGCCTAACTCACGAGGTCATCGAGAGAATCAAAGGAGAGGATACAGGGGAGAGCCTGGCGCAGGCGGGTGGTAAAGTCTTCACTCGCATCTCTGGATGACAAGCGGCACACGCGCGGGCCCACGGCTGTGTCCTGCTACCTGGTGTTAGAGAAGGTCAGGGCTGTGGACTCCTCCAGGCTTGTTTCCCATTTGAAAATCCGTAGTTACCTAAGGACAGGAAACGCGAGCGTGGGAGTTTTTACCAAAGGGCCAAGCAAGGATATACTTGTTGTCACACCATTTGTAGTGGTGAAAAGGCCGAAACTATCAATGCCCATCAGAAGTGGGTGGACAAGGTGAGTGTTGTGTGTCTACACAATGGATGGCCAGCGGCCACACAGCAGCATGGATGTAGCCAGACGTGCTGTTTGGCCACACTTATGGAAAAATTCAAGAATTAGGGGCACCTGGGTGGCTCGGCATCTTAAAAAAAGAATGGGTTAAGCTAATTTATGGCACGAGAGATGAAGGCAGTGGTGACCCTTGGGAGGCACAGTTAGAAGGCGGCCCGCACCGCCCTGTTAACACGTTCTGTGCTCGGTGCTACTCTTCCCGGCTGGGCTCAGCTTGCGGGCACCGTCACATCGCAGCCTTACTGTGCGTGTGTGCACTTGTGTTTGCATGTGGTGTCCTCACAAGAGTGTTCCTTTTTTGGATTCCAGTTATGATGAAATGGCAAATTATGACCTACCAGCTTCAATCAACTTCATCCTGAATAAAACAGGCCAAAAGCAAGTGTATTACGTGGGTCACTCTCAAGGCACCACGCTAGGTATGTGATAAAGACGAGAGCTTGATGGAATGTCTTAGTCCGGTTTGCATTTGTTGCTGAAAGTGAAATATGGAAAAAAAAATAACGTTAGTTCAAATTGAGATGTGTGTTTTTGTTTTAATGCCAAGCAGAAATAACGAATAGGAGAAGGGCAGAGAATGTGGGTACTACCTCATGTTCTCTGGAAATGCAGACTTTTGTATCGAGAGATACGTTAGAGCTAGAACATTCTAAGCACATAAGTTCCTTTTGAGTCTTTGGTGACTGATCTGAGGGCCGCGGTAAACGTTCCCTGGGGCTGGTGGTGGGGCTGCCTGTTGGGGAGAGTCTTTCCCAGGCTCGGCTTAGCTGACCGAGGGGGAGCTTCTGGACCTCGTCCAGCGCGTACGCAGGCTCAGAACTGAATCAGCTGCACACGTCCTGGCTTCACTCAGCACCCTCCTGGTTTGCGGGTCCTGCCCCGGGGGCTGTGCTGCTGCTGCAGGGCCCCAGGGCTGCCGCGCAGCCTTGCCGGCCCCAGAGGAGGTCCCGCAAGAGGGAATTCCAAGTATCTTCCTTCTGTTCCCACAGGTTTTATAGCATTTTCACAGATCCCCGAGCTGGCTGCAAAAGTCAAAATGTTTTTTGCCCTGGCTCCTGTGGCTGCGGTCCAGTTCTCTACCAGCCCTCTCAGCAGACTAGGAGAATTGCCAGAATTTCTCCTGAAGGTACGTGGACTCCCCCAACCCCAAACCCTCTTGCCCCACAAACTTCCTTTTCAGACCTGAAGAATTGGCCCTTAGAGGGAGAATCTGCGCCTTCCCCCGGTACGTCTCGCTGTCGATGGAACAGTGGGGCTTCTCGCCATGGTGTTTCTGTCCCTGTCACCCCTGCTTCCAGGTCCTAGGGGGTCAGGGAAGGCGGGTCACTAATGCTGCAGGGGCATTGTCTTCTCACAGGTCACTTGTCAGTGCCGCTGGCCACCCACCACACAAAGGGAGCCCAAGGGAACCCTTAAGCAGCTAGAGTTGCTCTTGATGCTGCGTGGGGAGCCCAGGGAGCCTGTACCTGGGAGGAGGAGGCAGGTGCTGCTCCCACATGCTGGCTCCTGGCCCCGAGGTCAAGGCCCAAAGACACTGTTCCTATTGCATGTCATAGCCTGACCCCAAACACAAGCCAGTAACCGCCTGAGGCTCAACCCAGGAGCTCTGTGAGCCCCCCAAGCTCTGTCCAAGGACGAAGCAGTTTTCAGGAGGAGGAGTTGAGAGCCAGCAGAGGCCAGATGGCCCATTACTCATGCACCCGATGTGCTTCCCGTGTGATACATTTATACACACGCACAGGGAATGCTGCAGACTGTACTCTGGTCTCGGAAGCCGACCATCACATAAGATGGATCCTCTGCCCCCGTGACCAGAAGTGCACGTAACGTGTGGCCCCCTCTAACCAGACTCGGGTCATAGAAGCTTCAGGTTTCATTACAAACAATTCAGAGATTGCAAATAAAGCGCCCTTCCATTCGTTACCCAGGTCCTCTCACTCCTTAGAGTTGAACAAGGTGCTCAGGGTGGGGCCTTTTCCTATAGACCTTGGGTGTGGATTTATTTTTTATTTTTATTATTTTTTAAAGATTTATTTATTTATGATAGACATAGAAAGAGGCAGAGACACAGGCAGAGGGAGAAGCAGGCTCCACGCAGGGAGCCCGATGCAGGACTCGATCCCGGGACTCCAGGATCGCGCCCTGGGCCAAAGGCAGACGCTTCACCACTGAGCCCCCCAGGGATCCCCTGGGTGTGGATTTAAATACACACACAGATCCTGAGAGAAATTCAGTGTTTTGTTTTAACGCTGACGGTGGCCGACTTAGGTATATATTGCTCTGCGGGTCGTGGCTTCCACTTGGAGAGCTGTCATGCGACCGCATAAAACACCGTCCCGTTCTAACCACGGGGGAGGGAGTACCCCCTTAGCAGGAATTACCGCTTACTTTTTCTTTATTTGTCTTTTGAAATCCAGATAACTAAAACTAAGGGCTTTTTCCTACCTTTTTCTTCTTCTTCTTTTTTAAATTTAAATTCAATTAAGTAGCATAGAGTGTATTATTAGTTTCAGGGGTAGAGTTCAGCGATTCATCACTTGCACATAACACCAGTGCTCATCACGTCCCAGGAACTGCCGCCTACGTAGCCAGACTCCCGTGGTAGATGCTGAGGTTGTTGCTTATGTGCCGTGGCCGCGCCCCTGTACCTTCTTCCCGAAGAACTGAAGTGGCTCTGTCATAGGAGCATCTCTGATTTCATGTAATCCTTGGAGGTTGTGATCTAATAGCTTTGTAAAGGTAGACCCCCCACTTCCCGCCTTGGAGGCGGTGCCTCGTTAAGTCTGCAGAGGGCCCTGGGGATCTGCAATTTCACAGAGCACCCCATAGGACCCTACTGTAGACTAAACAGCCTGGTCCTCGGGAGTCCCTGTCCCAGACAGCGGTGTTTTCTGATATCCTGGGACAGTGACAGAATAGGAAAAATAAATGTTCCTAAAACCTCTCAATTAGCTGCTGTGGGAAATCTGGGTTGCCTCCACGGAAGTTCAGTGCCCTCACTCTCAGAACACGATGATGTAAGTTAGGAAGACTTCAGGATTGACCTGAGCAGGCCTGTAAGTGTACATAAGGTGAATTTTTCTTTTTTGGAACACACTGTCCTGCTTTGACGTAGTTGCCGGTGGAGCATGCCACAGTGACGTTTGGTTAGCAGTTTTAAAGTTCAAGGTCAAAAAAATAAAAAAAGATAAAGTTCAAGGCCAGCGTCACCACCCCATCTGTCCAAAGGAGAACGTGGCGTATTGCACCCCATGTCAGGGATGCCCTGTCTCCGTGGTTTTAGTAAAGAACCTCAAAATCTCTTTGTCACATGTGACCGTCACGTAGACTTAAAGCCAGTTTTGCATACTGATGCCTCTTCCTGCAGCGTCCTGCTCTGCACATGCTTCTCGCTCCCCCCCAGCCAGTCATCATGCAGCTAGTCAGGAGAAGAGGCAACCCAAGGGGACCCAGTGGCCATCCTGTAGAAGACGGGTCCGGTAGAGCTCACGGGCTCTGCGCACGGGGACAGAACTTGTCCGAAGTAGGGCTGAATGTGGCCCGTGTGGTGTAACAACTTCAAATCAGTCACACCCTTTAAAAAGCATATCTAACGCTGAAATCTCAATAATTGATTATTTTGGGGGGCGGGGAAGTGTTGTGTACCCCAAAGCGGTTGCACCCTTAGGCTGGGTTAAGCTTTCCGGTTCAGAACGTCACCCAGGCAGCGTGGCATTTCACATTCGCCGTTTTACGCGCTGCGCTTTCGTGCCGCCGCCGCGGGTCTGTTAGGCCTGTGAGGAGGACCCTGCCTCGTGCCTCGCCCCCCGCTTCCGGCGGCTTGCTCGGCTCTCCTTGGCTTGTAAGAGCCTCTCTCCCGTTTCTGCCTTCATCTCCGCATGTGTGAGCACCCCCTGCGTGTCTGTCTCTACCCAGAGTCCTCCTTTTTGTAAGGACCCTGGTCCTACCACGTGGGGGCCGCGCTGCTCACCTCATCTTCCCTTGACAGCCTCTGTAAGGGCCTGACTCTAGTAAGGTCACATGCCGAGATACTGGGAATTAGGGCTTCCACATACCTTTTTTTTTTTCTTCCTGGGATGGAGGAACACGGCCTTGGTAGGCATTTGAACTTTTCACCCCTGCTCGTCCCTCCGTGGGGTAGGCATCTGCAGAAGTATAAATCCTAGGGGGACAAATTTGGGTGCAACGTAAGGAAGATGCTTTTCCTGTTTCGCATTGCACCCGTACGTGAAGATCTTTGGGGGCATAGTGATTGCCCCAGAGATCCTTGAGCACAGACTCAGCGGCCATTGGTCAGGGCTTGTGGAGACAGGAGTCGGCACACTTGGTCTCTAAAGGGCCCCGTAGGACGTGTTGTTGGCTTTGTGGGTCACATGGCCTCTGTCGTAACAACTGAACTCTGCCCCTTTAGTGTGAAAACAGCCAGAGACAAAGCAGAAGAAAATGAGTGCACCTGTGTGCCAATAAAACTTTATTAACGAATAGGCAGCGCCGGTGGAGGAAGAAGGAGGAGCTATTGTTTAGTGGGAACGGAGTTTTCGCTTGAGATGTTGGGAGAGCTCTGGAGAGGAGTAGTGGTGTGGGTTGCACAATAATGTGTGTCCTAATGCCCCTGAACTGAACACTTAAAAAATGGTTAGAATGGTAAAATTTTGTGTTCCTCATGCTCTATCACAATGAAAAAGCATGAAAAGAAAAACACAACAGGCAGTGGGCAGGAATCGGCTCACTGGCCAGTAGAATTTATATGGATTTTATATGGATGTATGTGTCCTACGTGAGATACGTTGTTGACCAGCCTTGGTTTCGACTTTCTTGGAAGTCACTACCAGCTCGGCAGTCAATGAGAGTTCTTGGGGATGGCCCTGGGAAGAGTGATCATTAATGCCCCTTCCTTTTCTTTTTCTTTTTTTTTTTTTTAATTTTTACTTATTTATTCATGAGAGACACAAGCAGCGGGGGAAACGGACTCCATTCCAGGATGCTGGAGTCACGACCTGAGCAGAAGGCAGAGGCTCAACCCCTGGGCCACCCACACATCCCATTGCCCCTTCCTGCTGTACAAATGCTGCTGTTTGTTAACTTATTTGGTTTTTCTGCCTCTTTTCCTCACTGGAGACTTTAAGTCCACGTCTCTAACATCTGCTTTTGCCCTAGTAAACCTATCGTGTATGTATGCTGGTGTGACCGTCCACCGGTTGCCATTCGCCTTCTCGGGTCTCATGTGGGGACACTTGGCGTGCGTCTCCGCTTCGGAGGTGGGGCTTGTAGGCCAGAATGAAATGCTGAGATATTCTTGGGTTTCTTTTTATTTTATAGGACTTACTCGGGTCCAAAGAATTTCTCCCCCAGAGTATGCTTCTGAAGTGGCTGAGCGCACACTTTTGCTCTCACATCATTCTGAAGGAGCTCTGTGGAAATGCTGTTTTTGTTGTCTGCGGATTTAACGAGAAGAACTTAAACATGGTATGTGTGTTTATGATCACACTTGCTTGAGCTTTCAGTAAGTTTATCTTGTGTGTGAACATGTGTATGTGCTGGAGGATGTGAGAGAAGCATGAAATGACCTCGCTGAAGACGCACGGGATTCACTTTGGCAGGTGCCTGGGGATGCTGTCTGCTGGTCTCAGGCCTGCTGTGGGCAACTTCCTGCTGAGTGAGGAGACTTGTCGTAGTTTAAGTCCTGATAATTATATTCATTCTAGTGATCTGTTTCTTTTGAAACAATTATGGTTAAGTGTATTTAAATTTGTGTGTGTGTGTGTCTATGTGTGCACACATTTCTTTACTTATTTTATAAGATGTAGATCTTTGGTCAGCAATATGCTGGTACTTCTAATGCTTTTTTTAAAAAGATTTTATGTATTTTGAGGGAGAGTGAGAGAGAGCTTGAGCATGCACAGGGGCAGGGGCAGGGGCAGAGGCAGAGGGAGAAGCAGGATCCCCCCGAGCAGGCAGACGCTTACCCGGTTGAGCCATGCGGGCGCCTCAGTGCTGGTATTTCTAAATATATTTGTCATTTGTAATGTTGCATTTTGAAAACAGGCTTTAAAATTCTAGAATGAAGACTCCAGGGAATTCTTTTAAGTGATATTAATTTTTCTTGTTCCCAATGACAAAAGCAAGGTCTGAAGAAAATGGAAATGACCCGTAACCTCAACCCACGCAGCCCTACAGTTAGTTACCGTGTCGCTCTGCTTCCTTCCTACGTATTCTGCGTGTGTGTGGTTGTACGTCTTTTTATAGGACGTATTTGTAGTCAGAGAACTAGAACTTTTTTCCTTGCTCTTCGTCTCATATATTTGAGATTGTGGCTCCGAAGTGCAAAACATGATTCTTACCGGTGCCTCCTGAATGCCGTGTCCTTTACTTATTTCAGTGTATTTATTTTGCAGTCTAGAGTGCCTGTGTATATATCACACTCTCCTGCTGGAACTTCTGTGCAAAACATCTTGCACTGGGCTCAGGTAGGCGTTCTGGGGGCGCGCCGGGGTTTGCCCACCATCCCAAGCCCTTCCTGCCCCCCACAAAGCCGGTCCGCTTCCAGAGTGGCGCTGGTTTCCTGCCCCCGTGTCCTGGGTTCCTGGCATTGTGCTACTGTACTGCTTGCGAGTTCACCCAGCAGCTATCAGGCTTGACCTTTTTCCCCTGCCCTCCCCTCCCCCCGTCAGTTTTTCACAGAGTCCTAGATTTATCTTATTTCTGTGTTGTTCCACAAAGCAAGATTTTGGAGCAGCTTTGAGAGGGAGGCTGCAACGTCAGCACTAACCCATGAACACAGTGGATAAACCAGAGCTAAACCAGTCATCGCATCAATGGGAACCACTTGCTTTTAAAATGCAGTTTTGATTGTCTTGTCCTGTACCAGAAAGCAATGCATGTTCATTCCACAAAATTCAGAAATCATGTATAGGAAAAAAATAATAATGCTCTTATGATAGAAATAATAGTTGTAGGAAGAGGCTGATTAATTAATTAGATGGCTTATATTATTTTCTTCTACTTATTCTTTCATAACTTGCTTTTTTTCCCACCTAACAGTATTATCAGGGACTTATTTCTACCTTAGGACATATTTTTGTAGGAATTTCCTTCCTAATCTTTTTTTTTTTTTTTAAGATTTTATTTATTTATTTGAAAGAGGGAGAGAGGGGGAGGGACAGAGAGAGAAGCAGACTCCCTGCTGAGTAGGGGGCCAGCCCCGTGTGGGGCTCCATCCCAGGACCCTGAAGTCACCACCTGAGCCCAAGGCAGATTCTTGATTAGCCTACTGGGACACCCAGGTGTCTCTATAACTTCTTTTTAAATATGAACTATTCACCATTTAAGCTCCAAACCAAGATGCTGTAGGTGCCTTGGAGACTACACTGGGTAGTCACCATTTGCATCTGAGTTGCCCCTTTTAACAAAATATTGTTTAAAAAAAGTAAGGGGAGTTGGGCTCACGGTAGGCTGTTGGGTTGGCTATAATCAAGGCTTCTAAAAGTGGATATGTAGAAACTATGATGGGGATGATAAATAAATATATTAATTCACAGATTAGTAGATGTAGAACATAGTATTTATAGTAATCCACATGAGTACGTTAATATATGATCAGTATTTTATGCTAATATGAATATATTAATCCTTGTACATTTTAATCCCTATGTAAGTCTTAATATGTATATTATATGTAATATGCATTTCTTTCCCAAATAAGGTAGTTAACTCTTTGAAAATGTTTAAGATTCAAATTTCAGTAAACAGCATAAAGTTTATCTCATGAGTATAGTCATCGATCCAGTCATTCACAGCACTGTGTAGCTGCTTTAGTGTGTCATAGGGTAGCTACATTCCAACCAAAATGAAATTCTTGTATTATTTATTTTATTGAAGTGTAGTTGATGCACAATGTTACATTGGTCTCAGGTGTACGGCACAGCGATTCGACGAGTCTTCGGGTCATGCTGTGCTCCCACGGGCGTAGCCACCATCTGTCACCACACAGCACCGTTACAGTACCAGTGCCATTTAATTAATTTATGTAAAGATGTTATTATTTATTTAGAACTATTTAGAGTAGGGGAAGGGGATGGAGGGAGAAAGGGAGAGAATCTCAAGCAGATTCTATGCTGAGCACAGACCCTGATGTGGGGCTCGATCTCATGGCCCTGAGATCATGACCCGAGCCGAAACCAAGAAGCAGACACTCAACTGACTGAGCCACCCAGATGCCCTCCCCCCCATGCGGTTTTATTTCATTTCATTTCATTTCATTTCATTTATTTATTTATTTATTTATTTATTTATTTATTTATTTATTTATTTATTTTTATTTTTTATTTTTTGCAGTTTTATTTTAAATTACAGTTTGGAAATAAAGAGTAAATCTGGGGTCAGCATAAAATGGACTTCTGGGGATACAGCTAACTCTAGCAACCTGTGACGCTTTCTCAAACTTCTGTGTCAGATAACATTTTCCCTCAAATTATCTTTTTTTTTTTTTTTTTTCAAATTATCTTCTTTTTAGTTTATTAAATACCAGAAGTTCCAAGCCTTTGACTGGGGAAGCTGTGCCAGGAATTATTTCCATTACAATCAGGTAAGGGCTTCAAAAGTCTTTAGAATTAAACCTGGCTCTGAAAAACCACCAGTGGAGCCAGCTGGAGTCACCCCTCTGGGCTGGGTGGGGGGTGGGTGCTTGGGTGCTGGGGGAGATGTGAGGGAGACCTGAATAGACGGTGGCAGTTTCTCTCCATCTTCTGGAACAACCTGAGCCTTGTGGTGGGTGGTGTGGTCTGGGCCTCCCATCCTGGTCCTTTCCGCTGGCTCTGTAACAACTGTCACCACCTCACATCATTCAGCGTGACCAGGAACACGGACTCTAGGGTCAGGGAACCCTCAGTCTGCTCCCTGGCAGCTGGCCGGGCTGCACAGCCTAAGCCTTTTCTTCCACATACACAGAAACAGACCATTTTCTGAGTGCTGAGTGCTCTAAAGCCTGAGGCACGTGGCCCATATTTTTCCTGTTTAGTTCTCATGCTGCCCGTGTGGCAGGTGCGCTGGCTGTTATCATTCTGGAAGGTAAGGGAACTGAGCTGGGCAGAGTTCCTATGACCTGTGTGGAACCCCAGAGGGAGAGGTAGTCAGAGTAGGGTATAGGACGGCCCCGCCCAACCACCCAGGCTCCAGGGCTTCGCATCCGCTGCCCAGAGACCAGCACCTTCCTCTGGGGCCGAAGCACTGAAGCACCTGCCATGGTGTCCGGCACGGGGCAGGGGGCGATAGCTGGCAGTTACTAGGGTTACAGGTCTGTGCTCAGGGTTAGGTTTCTTTTTGCTCCGATAGTAGTGACTTCAAAAGTGAGCTGAGAGCCGTTGTCAGAACTTCGTCTTCCACTGTCCCATCACACTTACTAATCGGTATCGAATGAGGATTGCTTGTGTTTTTGAAAAGTGAAACAACAGCAAAGCCTTCTGTTGGTTTTACTGCAGACCTACCCTCCCCCTTACAAGGTGAAGAACATGCTCGTGCCCACCGCCGTCTGGAGCGGTGGCAACGACTTGCTGGCGGATGTCGACGACGTCGGCATTTTGCTGCCCCAGATCACCCACCTGGTGTACAACAAGCTCATCCCTGACTGGCAGCATCTGGACTTTATCTGGGGCTTGGATGCTCCTTGGCGGCTCTACAATGAAATAGTGAACCTAATGAGGAAGTATCTGTGAGAGCCACGCTGGAGAAACTGTCACCGGTTCGGGTGACGAGTCACGTTTAAATTTGTTGGCTTAATTTCTCTAAAATCATTGTCTTTCCCAGGCCTTTTAAATTTTTTGTATCCCATCGAGTGATGACTGAAGTTGCTCAGGTTTCTCCGGGATCAGAAACATGCTAGCTTACTTTCTCTTGTTGCGGCCTGTGTAAAGCTCGTGTCTCAAACATGGTGCAGCCTCTTTAAAGCTACCACTGACTTGCAAAAGGTCCTAACTGTCGTGTATATCCTTAAAATTTAAAATACACAATACTGCCTTTTTACCTTGCACAAGACACACATGCTGAGTATGTGATGGGGTTTGAAAGCTGTGAGGTTCGTTGGCAAATAACCGGACTTTTGATTTGAAAACGGTCAGGATGTACCCAGTTCTTATCTCTTTGCCTCAAAGGGCTGCTCAGTCCAGTGGCCTTGGAGTCACCGGGGAGCTAAGTGACACCCTCATGTTCTCATGCAGTCGGTGCAGAGCTGGGCCAGTCGTAAAGATTCTATAATGAATTTTAGCCAACAACCATGATTCTCCTTATTTAGCAAATGTTTAAATTGCTCAGACCAAACAAAACAATTGGCTGGAATCTTCAGACAATAAATTCTACTCATTAACACGACCCCCCAACACCCTATATTTTACATGGCCTGAGTACAGGCAAGCCTCCGTAGTCAGGAACCCCTCATCGTGCAGCAGGCCAGAAATCCACTGGTGTGAGAAGACAAGTGGACCAGGAGGGAGCCCCAGTCTCCTCTGTGGGGTTAGCGTCTGCTAGGCCGGCCGCTGTGACTCGGTGCTTGGGTGTTGGAGGCAGGAGCCCAGGGCTGCCCGGGAGGAGTGTCCTAACCATTTTCACCCAAGAGAAATGTGACATGAATGTTTTCAGATTAATGCTCAGGGATTCTTCCCGTGTCTTTAGTTTCGTACGTGTCCGTGCTGTCAATGCTCCTGACCCCACTCCTAGTTCACGAAGCCCTTACTCACCTGCCTTCCTTGCTGCGCCATGTCCTTGCAATACGAACAGATGGACAGAAGGACAACCGATAGGTTTTTCTGGTTCAGCTCTTTTGGCTGCGATAATAAATGATGCTTGGTACTGGCTGATGTGTGCAGGCAGCACGATACCACTTTGTAACACTGAAAAGGTCTTGTTGGAACTTTGCAATAAAACTCAGTAGCTTCATGGACCTGAGGGGCTGTGTGTATGTATGTGTGTTTTTTTTTTTTTTTTTTTACATTTTATTTACTTATTCATGAGAGACACAGAGAGAGAGGCAGAGACATGGGCAGAGGGAGAAGCAGGCTCCCTGCAGGGACCCGATGCAGGACTCTATCCCAGGACCCAGGGTCACGCCCTGGGCGGAAGGCAGATGCTCAGCCACTGAGCCCCCCGGGGGCCCCTGCGTTCTCCTTTATTTGCTGGCCCTTCTGTACTTGCCTGTCTCTTATGGCAGGATTTAGGCTTTTCTTTCTCATCTTCTCCCCTCCCCTCTCCTTGTAAAGCCTCACTGACACTGCCCGTGGGCCTTTGGGCCCTTCCCATGGTAAGGAGAGAATGGTCGCGAACCTAAGGGGCATGGGGGATATTTTGGACACAGTGGCTCTCAGCCTTACCCCAGGGGCTGTTGAGCTCGTGAGGTCGGATGGAGACCAAGCAGAGACCCCTATCCGCAGGGGGTGGCCGGCTGCAGGAGGAACCGTGGATTCAGGGACTGTCCATCTAACCCCTCCCTTGCAGGAGGCAGCCAGGCTGGCAGAGACCAATCATTCATGCTATCAGGTCCCCAAGGCATCGATCTGGGGGCATCTGGCACGATCTCTCCATCACTCGGTGTGCTTGAGGGCCAAAGAGCCATCTTACCCGTTTCTATAGACCCAGAGTCGAGCAAAAGCCTGGAATAAAGCGAGTCGATATGTACCCGTGGACGGACAAGCAGTGTGGAGAACGAGACCACACCAGTCAGCTGAGTGGAGTTAGATGCACAGTGACATCCTGGGAGGGGCTGAGGTCTGAAGCGGAGCCTGTGTTTTCAAGGCACCACAAAAGACCCCAGTGGCACCAGAGGCACAGGCTATACGTGCCCGGGAGGGTGCCGCTCCTCACTGTCTCTGTCCCACCCCCCCCCCACACACACTGCCCTTTCTCCTTGGGCCAAAGCAACCCCTTGGGCCAAAGCAACCCCTTGGGCTGAGCAGCCACGGGATGCGCGGGCAGGGCTGGGAGGAGGGAGCTGGGCAGGTGCTTCCGCCTGCTGCCCTCGGGCACTAGTGGGCGACAGCTTGCCCCAGACGCAAGGACTTCGGGCCGTTGCAGGGGACTTGGGTCTCGGCTCCGCTTGTGCCTTGGAGAAAGAGTCAGTAGAGTTTTGGGCACCGGGCGACACGACACGGATGTGCAGGGTGATTCGTAGAGCCCCTCCCACCGGCATGTGTATCGCTTCCCCCCTTCCCAGGCTTTCCTCCAGGGCGTCGTCTTCAGTGTGGGGCAGGCTAGACGTTGCATAGCTGTTCTTGCTACAGGCCTGGCACCTTGCACGTTTGCCTCTGTTGGTGGCCTCTTGTTCCTGACATCGCTGCATAGCTCCTTTTTTTAAAAATTACAGAAGCTTTATTGTTTTTTTAAAGATGTTATTTGAGAGAGAGTGAGCAAGAGAGAGAGCACAAGCCAGGGCCAGAGGGAGAAGCAGGCTCCCCGCTGAGCAGGGAGCCAGACTCGGGGCTCGATTCCAGGACCCTGGGATCATCACTTGAGCCCAAAGCAGATGCTTTATGGACTGAGCGACCCAGGTGCCCCTGTTTTATTGTTTAACAAAACAGTCTTTTTTTTTTTATTTTTTTTATTTATTTATGATAGTCACAGAGAGAGAGAGAGAGAGGCAGAGACACAGGCAGAGGGAGAAGCAGGCTCCATGCACCGGGAGCCCGATGTGGGATTCGATCCTGGGTCTCCAGGATCTCGCCCTGGGCCAAAGGCAGCCGCCAAACCGCTGTGCCACCCAGGGATCCCAACAAAACAGTCTTGCTTTATCTTTGGCTGAGTGGAAAGGAGCTTGTCCCTTAAGAGGTCCTGGTACAGGTTGGTAGGAGGTCTGACTCTTCTTTTCAACTAGGTTTGATATATATTCCTTTGAGCAGCACCAAAGATACCCAGAGATCTCCAGGGCAAGAAGACTAATTAATGCACCCAACTTGGGCTGTAAGATGCTGTGGTCACCCGGGCAAAGCCCCCAAATGGTTGAGAACACAGTCATTTCTTGCCGTCGCCATCAGAGGGCTCTCTCGGCTTTGCTTCCAAATCTCTTCCTAAGGAGGCTTTCCCTCCCTTCTCTGGCGGCAGGTGGCGATGGCAGAGAAGGTCCTTGATCTGAGAGTCACTTGGTAATTTGAGGACTGGTGAGAACAACGGTGTCTCTGGTCATTTCTATCCAGGATTATGACCAATTCTTGCCTAACTCATAATATCTGAAAAATGTCCTCAAAGAGTAGCTGTGCCCCAAATGCAACATGAAGATAAAAATATGCCTGATGGGTAAGAGAGTCCTGGGAGCCTCAGACAGGCAGGGGAAGTGGGCAAGGCTTCAGCCTGGCCTCACACTTAGGAAGGACCAAACTTTAGACCATTGATACTATCTTCAAATAATGGAGATCATTTTATGTCTGAATTAGAGGGGTTAATGCATTAAATGTAAGTATTTAAAATATACTGTATTTTTTACTTCATTTATTTTTTAATTTATGAAGATATTTTCAAAATGTGACACCCTCCCCCCCCCAAAAGGTGATATTAGATGTCAATAATTGTTCTGATTTTTATTTTTTAAAGATTTTATTTATTTGAGAGAGAGCACAGGCTAGGAGAGGGCCAGAGGGAGAGGGAGAAGCGGACTCCCTGATAAGCAGGGAGCCTGACGTGGGACTCGATCCCGGGACCCTGAGATCACGACCTGAGCTGAAGGCAGACGCTCAACCACTGAGCCACCCAGGGGTCCCCCAACTACATGTTCTATTTGTGGAGGTGGGGACAGTATCCAGAATCTTCTGGTGAGTAGTACCAAATAACTTCGAGAGTATGTTAAATACACACAGACTTGATAGCTGCACTCATAGACGTGATTTGATCTCCAGGGTAGCTGGAGAAGAAAGGAATCCTGTCCTCCCACCCTGTCAGAAAGATCATGCCAAGATAAAAATGATACACAGAAAGTCAAAGTCAACTGGAAGAGCACAAAAATAGTATGGCCCAAGTTCTAATACTACTAGAACCCAGTAAATACCCCCTCTATGGAAAACCATCCCAGTGGGGAGCGGTTCCACCCTACATCCCAGTAGGTAAGTAGCTGAACCACATCAATCAGTGCTCTAAAAAAAAAAATTCACTTTTAAGCTTCAATTTAGAGCTAGTATCTTTAAAAACAGGCATTGAGTCCACAGATATCTTTTGAACACTCACTATATGCAAGGTATAATGCTTGGCACTGGGGGAAGAACCCCTAAAAGATGGTACCTGTGACCTAAAAAGACCCAGCAAGCTGTTCAATCTGTTTTGTGTATGCAAGTTTTTAAAGGTGCACATTTGCCAGTTCAGGAAATGATACCACTCTAGTCAAGACTAAATAGGGTTCGATTTTATTTGGGTCCATTACGTGATGCTGTCTTTGTTGTCTGTAATGTCATGCTTACTTTTTCTGCATCCTCCCTGTGACCTCGAGTGGACAACGATGAGATTATAACTGATTAACGTCCCTGAGATGGTTGCATTTGTATATCAGACACCGACTTCTGTCCGAGGCAGCTGACGGGCTGGAAAGGCAGGGACGCCAGTGGCTCTTCTCCGAAGTTCTATGAGCAAGAGGGGAGAGCCTGAGCCAAGTGGAAGTTTTACTGAAGTTTTACTGCACAGGACTTGATGCAATTGGCCCATGGAGAATATTCGAACAGGTTTAGTGATAGAGGATGGAAGAACCAAAGAAGGCAAAGAACAGGTTTTGGTTGGAGCTGGGGGCACAAAGGGGGCAGTCCTGACAGCAACCTAACAGCTAAGTGCAAATGAAGCATGTTGGCCAATGCCACCCACTGAAAAAATCCACAAGAGTATCCAAAGCACCCAAGCATGATTGCTGAGACCTCGGGAAGAGGACAGCGTGTGCTGAATGGAAATTTGCAGGTTGACTTAATTTCTTTTGAGGGCAAATCTGAGTGATGATTTACCTCTGGGCAAATCCTTTCATTCGAAAAGTCGGAGAAAGTGAGCTCTGGCCATCCTGGGGCCCGCCGAGGGTCTAAGAGTGAAGGAGACCAAGCCCATCCTCTTCCCTCTGAGATGCTGCTTGAGCCATGCAAAGTTCAAGGGCAAGCCATGTCTGCCAGGACTGGGAAAGAAGGAAGTCCCTGGGTTGCCCTAAAGGTGAATTGGACTGAGCAATAGATTGGGGTGGGGGACTGAAGAGGAGCCCTGAACCTACAGGCTGCCTGCGAGCTAGACACTCGCCAGCGAGGGAGGCCAGGGGCCTGCGCCATCCCTAGCTCTGCTACCATCTAGATATCCAAGCAGTCAGAAAATACCCCCTCCTCCTGTTTTTGCATTGATGGTCAAGAAGCTCAGAGCTGTTTCTGAATCTCTGTCTCATCAATATACAAGCAGAATATCATAACGTTCTCTGTCTGGCACACTGAGGTTCTAAAGAAAACAAAGCTGCAGCATGGCCAGGGGCTGAGGCCCCAGGGAATGGGCGTCTAGGGAATAGTGTATTCCATCAGGGTCGGGGCAGGGGCACACACCACTCAGGAGGTTCTGAATTGGGAACTGGCTTGTTTAGGTTATACGCGTAGCAGCCAACACATTACTAGATTTCAGTATATAACCATGTATTATGAACTGGCTTATGGTTTATCATATGCATATGTGTACACATCCCATAGAGTGTGATATTTCTGGGTCCGTAAACTGGTTTATATTTCTGTTGTATTTATTCTTTCCTCATAATATGTGGCATTATCCTTTTATTTCTCTTTACGTGATTTTCTTTGATTTTCATTGTAAACTCCCTCGGTTCTTCAGGTGAAATGTGGAGCACACATTTAAAATAATATGTGTCTTCCTTTGCCAGCTTGCTGTGTGCCAGACACTCTGCTTTTGCCCCTGTAGGGCCACAACGCGGATAGCCACGCTGCTTCTGGGCAGCTTGGGGTTCCCAGTCTGGATGAAATCACTTCAACTGAAGCACTTAGCTAATGCCTGGCAGACATTCTTTAATTATTATTGTCTTCCCATTTTAATGCTTGAAAGAACCTCATGAGATGGTGACCTGCGCTGGGGATGGGTGGGGGGTGGATAAAAAAAAATGCAAAGCTTCGAGAAGTGGTGCGCTGTACCCCAGCCTCACAGGGACAGGAGAGGCAAAGTTAGAATCAGTGGGGAGCGGTTCCACCCTCAAAACGTTCATCCCCGACTTCCACGCTCTAGGGGACCCTTGGGTCAGCCGCCTGGGGTCAAAGGCGGAGATGGTTTCCTAGCGGGTCCCAGGGAAGCCCCAGGTCGACCGACTCCCGCTGGGCCCCCCCACCCCAGAGCGGGAGGCGGGAAGCGGGGAGCCGCGGTCAGGGGAATGGGGTCGAGGGGGCAGGGTGGGCGGGACCTCTGCTGCACCTGCAGCCCCTGGAGGCCGCTGCCCAGGAGGAAACGGGGTGGGGGTGGGGCTTGCAGCGGCTTTGCAGCCAGATCCGGGTGGGATCTGGGTGTTCAAGTCCAGCACCTGTGTGTTTTGAGGTTTGTTGTTCTTGTTGTTTGTTTGAATTTTTTTTTTAAATTTTTATTTATTTATGATAGTCACAGAGAGAGAAAGAGAGGCAGAGACACAGGCAGAGGGAGAAGCAGGCTCCATGCACCGGGAGCCCGACCTGGGAATCGATCCTGGGTCTCCAGGATCGCGCCCTAGGCCAAAGGCAGGCGCCAAACCGCTGCGCCACCCAGGGATCCCTGTTTGTTTGAATTGAAGCCACACAGCCCAGGTCTCTGCCCAGTCGCCGGGCCTGCCCGTCGGGATGCGGGTCGGGCCCTGCACGCCACAGAGAGGAGCAGCCGGCCTGTGCGCGCCCCGCGGGGGTCCCTGCGCGGGGGAGCCGGAGCCAGAGCTCCTCACGGATCGCGCCCTCCGTCCTCTTCCTCTACCTGCGCTGTACCCCCTGCCGCAACCGGGCGCCCCGCGGTTCCCGCCTGCGGAAGGATGCGCAGCTCGCAGGTGGTCAGATCCGCCAGCTCAGATCCAGCAGGTCAGATCCACCAGCTCAGATCCGCCAGGAGGTGCGCCCCTATGGAAGCGCGGAGACACAGGAGGGCCGGGGCCCAGCGGTGGAACGTCTGCCTGGGGCTCAGGGCGTGACCCCAGGGTCCCCGCGGGGAGCCTGATTCTCCCTCTGCCTGGGTCTCTGCCTCTCTGTCTCTCATCAATTAGTTAATTAAATATTTTTTTAAAAAAGAGAAAATGACACGTCTGCACTGAAACGCACAGGGACTGGCGCGGATCGTAAAGCTCCTGGCGGCGGCGGCGGAAACACTGCGTCTTGTTTGGGGTGAGGACGCGGAGGGATGCGGCTGTCGGGGTTCGCGGGTCCGCGGAAGGGCCGCGCGTCGTACCCCGCGGTCGCCGTTCGCCAGCCGCGCGCACTCGGGGCGACCCTCCCCTCCCCACGCCATGCGCACAGGGAGGTCCTGGGGGTCTTCCCGCGGGTCCGGCTCCGGTTCCAGCTCCAGCCCCGCCCGGGGAGGGGGGCGAGGGAGGCTGACCTCGCCGGGGCGGGGCCGGGGATGCTCCCCGGGGCGGCCCTGGGGGGTCTTCCTGCCCGTCCAGCTCCAGCTCCAGCTCCGGGCTGACTTCACTGGGGCGGGCCGCGGAGATGCGCCCCGGGGCCGCCCTGGGGGGCTCTTCCCGCAGCTCCAGCTGCAGCTCCAGCTCCAGCTCCAGCTCGGGGCTGACCTCGCTGGGGCGGGCCGCGGAGATGCGCACCCGGGCGGCCCTGGGGAGGGGTCTTCCCGCGGGTCCAGCTTCAGCTCCAGCTCGGGGCTGACCTCGCGGGGGCGGGGCCGCGGAGATGCGCCCCGGGGCGGCCCTGGGGGGTCTTCCTCCAGCTCCAGCTGCAGGTCCAGCTCCAGCTCCAGCTCGGGGCTGACGTCTCCGGGGCGGCTGACACCACCAGGCTGACATCACCGGGGCGGGGCCGCGGCGCCCACAAAAGGCGGCGGGCGAGCGCGGCCGTCAGAGCCGAGCATGAGCAGCCACAACAGCTCGGGGCCCCTCGCCCTGGGCCCGCCGGGCCAGCTCCTCCTGCAGCCGCTCTGGGACCAGGTGCGCGCCCGGGCCGCGCTCGCGCAGTCGCCGCCGTTCGCGGTCCTCTTCTCCATCACCGCCTACCTGGGCTGCTGCCTGCCCTTCGTGCTGCTGGACCTGCTGTGCCCCCGCGTGCGCGCGCTGCGGCGCTACAAGGTGCACCCGGACTGCGGGCCGTCGGCGCGCCAGCTGCTGGGCTGCCTGGGCCGGACCGTGTGCCAGCACGTCGCCCTGCTGCTGCCCGCCTCGCTGCTGCACTGCGCCCGCGGCCCGGCGCCCTGGCCCCGCGAGGCCCCCGAGCTGCTGCAGCTGGCGCGCCACGTGCTGGGCTGCCTGCTGCTCTTCGACGCCGAGGTCTTCGCCTGGCACGTGCTGCACCACAGGGTGCCCTGGCTGTATCGCACCTTCCACAAGCTGCACCACCAGCACGCGGCCTCCTTCGCGCTGGCCACGCAGTACATGGGCGCCTGGGAGCTGCTCTCCCTGGGCTTCTTCCACGTGCTGAACGTGGTGCTGCTGCAGTGCCACCCGCTGAGCGTGCTGGCCTTCCACCTGCTCAACATCTGGCTGTCCGTGGAGGACCACTCCGGCTACGACTTCCCCTGGTCCACGCACAGGCTGGTGCCCTTTGGCTGGTACGGTGGCGTGGCCCACCACGACCTGCACCACTCGCAGTTTAACTGCAACTTCGCCCCCTACTTCACACACTGGGACAGAATCCTGGGGACCCTGCGGTCCGCTCCGGCCAAGTGACGCGCTCCCTCCCGGCGCCGGGGTGCTCGACGGCCGGGGCACTTCATGCTACAGTCGGGAGAAACATGCCCGGGCTGCTCTGTTCTGTGTTGTTTTTTTTGTAAGTAATTTATTGCCTGATGGAGATTTATGTGTGAAATCCGAGGTGTTTTCACCGTCTGGTGAAGTGATTTATATCATCCTTGTCTATGACAGTTGTATTCTTGGACTGAAATTCTAGCTCGCTTCCATAGCCTTGATTCCTGGGTATGTTAGACACTCATCACCGGCATATTTAAATCATCTCACAAAGGACTCGATTGTAGGACAAGGACTTGGCTGTGCTCGCACGTGTCACAGAAAGAGGTGAAAATGACATATTTTTATGGAGAATAGGATCTCTGACTCTATTAGCAATGAAATATGTTCCTGCTGGACAGTGATCGCAATTGTTGTAACTCTGTAGTATTTTTTCATATGACTGTATATTTATATTGAAAGAATTATTATTTGTACTTTAAAAAAGAAAAAAAAAAAGCCCAGATCATAAACCAAACAAGTACTGGCTGCTGTTTCACTGGCATTGAAATACGAAAACGGGAAGAGGGAGCTGGGGTGGCAGGTGTGAGCCTCCATCAGCCACGGGCCGAGAGGAATCTGGGTGATGGGGTGTTCTGTAGGGGATTTGCCGGGGTGTTCTGGGGGGATGTGTAGGAGAGACAGGCCGGAGAAGGGGTCAGTTTGTCTGTTTGGGTCTAGCAATCTCACGGAGGCAGAACCACTGTTCTTCTGAATGGTTTTCAGCTGATGTCTGCGTAACAAGCAACTCAAAGAATTACCCTCTCAAGTTTTAGAGAGATTAATTAACACCGCTCAACCCTTTGATTATTTGGAGGAGAGCAGTGTCGGGGGGGATGCGTAGAATCAGCAGAGTGCTTTGCTTTGCAAAACTGGCGAGTGCGAGCGTGTGCCTTAGAGGTGCTGATACCTACAGAGGAGACTCTGAGTCGGCCCTCGTTTTTATGGATGTTTCTAGCATAAGTGACCCTCGCAGCTGCTGCAGGCCCTGCAACTGGGGATTTTGGGGTATTCACTTTTCTTAAGTCAAGACATACATGCAAATTACCCCTTTCTCAAAGAGGAAAAAAAAAAGTGAAATTTGGCCTTAGGCCCCTGGTTCCTCATTTGTAAAAGGGGATTGTGTTCCAGATGTTCTGGGGATTACTTGCCACGGTAAATGTCCCTATTCCCGACCACACACCTGCTACCCATTATGTACTCCAGCCAGCTGCTGCCTGCTTGTTCTCATTCTATCTTTGGAATTGGGTTATACAGGCTAAAGTAAAACATCGAGACCGTTTAGACAGAAAAGCATAAGGAATGGGAACTTTGCATGTAATTCTAGGCTCATTATATACGGACTAAACGGTCTTGTTTAAAGGTGGAAACATCCATCTAAAGACCCGGTTTCCGCAGCTGCCAGATGAGACTCCCAAGAAGACGCCCCCCCCCCCCCCCCCCCCGCCCCAGGCTGGCAAGCTGCAGCAGGATGCCTGGCTGCTCTGCGGATTTTCCTACGTTCCCTCCAATGCGTGGGCTCTCTTGGCTTCTTCACTAACTACCTCCTCCCGAGCCTGCAGAGGGTTCATGCTGGTCTTAGAGATTCTCCTGATGCGTAAAAGCGAGGTCCGTGAAAACAGGCCATGAGATGTAGGTGGAATGGGCTGTGTTGGAGAGAGTATGAGGGCAACACACTGGACTGAGAGGGAACAGAAAGGCGGGCGGGCGTGGAGTACTTGGTACGGCTATTAGCTGTTCCGAGCAGCTCTGGGCACCCCCCGAATTGCCTCCAAATCTGGACTAATGACAGCTTATCACAGCTCACTCTCAGAATTTTTTGAAAATGTTTCATGTTGTCTCACTGTAGAAGGGAATTTTTGTATTTCGGGCAAGCTGTATCCGTGGAAATTATCTAGGGTTAGAAACATTTTGTCTAAATCGAGGTCTTAACAGTTTTTAATACCTTGGGAGGTGAGGTAGGGGAGTGGAGAGGATGAGCGGTTTTTCAGCTAGTTTAAGAGCCCAGGAATAATAATAGTGAAAAACCTCACATCTGCATGCACTTTCACACTTTGTTCCACTTGCTCCTCACACTCTAAGGGAGGTAGGATGGCCCCTATTATTATCATTAGGATCGCCATCTCATGTTACGGATGAAGAATTGCTACCTGCATAGGTTAAGTGACTTGCTCCTGACATTTTTTTAAGATTTTATTTATTTATTCATGAGACACATAGAGAGAGAGGCAGAGACGCAGGCAGAGGGAGAAGCAGACTCCCTGCAGGGAGCCCGATGTGGGACTCGATCCCGGGACCCCAGGGTCACGGCCTGACCCGAAGGCAGACGCTAAAGCCCCGAGCCACCCAGCAGCCTCACTGCTTTGCTGTGGGTGTCCCTGGATTCGGAGCCGGGGAAAGCAGGTGAGGCCAGTGCCCGCAGGCCCCCGGAGAGCAGCCGCAGGACAAGCTCCGTTTCCCGTATCCCATTCACGGGGGCAGGAGCACAGACGCCGCAGCCAGACTGCCCTGGGGGAAGCGTGTCCCTGGGACCTAGCTAGCTGAGTGACCCTGGGCAGATTACTGAGCCTCTCCGCCTGGCCTCCCCTCCATGGATCACCATGGAGCTCACCTCCTGTGGTCCCTGCGGGAGGTTCTGAGGTGCATGCAGGGCTACGTGGACCGGGGCGGAGGGGGGTCTCGGCTGCGTTTGTTGGCTGCAGTGGGTGCTTCAGGAAGCCAGCAGCAGGGTGGCCCCGCGGGGACCGGGCCTCCCAGCCACACGCTTGAGCTCTCCCGCCCCGTAGGGGACCAATACAAGCTCAGGGTTTGATCCTGCCTTACCTGGATCTTTAGGGCTAAAGGTTCGAAAAAGAGAAGTCTGTGTTTGCTTCTCGCTCCTCACCTCTGAGACCTCCCACCCCTACCTCTTCCAGGAGCGCCCATTTCTGGGTCCCTGCTGTTTCCCCATTGATCCAATCCAGTGATTTCTTCTCCTTGCTTTCCCATCTTCCTGCCTTTTTGTCTCTCTTTGGTTATCCAGCCTCTTCTTGGAACATGGCTCTTGCTTGGTTTCAGTGAGGTTGCTCCAAGCTGCTTTCCTTCCTGAGTCTCTAGTTTCCACGCGTGGCGTAGCACAGAGGCCAGCCTCAGCCTCAGGGTGTTTCTCTTCTTGCTAAAAAAGCATTGACTCTGTATGTGTAGGTCAGATGGGTAGTAGGTGTAGGTCAGGGTGTGGGTCATTCGTACCAGCTTCTAGTGCAAATCTCCAAATCGCCGCTCGCAGAGCCTCTCGCACACACACACAATGCATAATAGGCGCACCTGTATGTCCATGCGCATGTATACACTGCGTGTGGAGACACCCTGAGGGTACATGTGACACGCGAACTACATAGTTCAGCACACCATTATGTGTCTGTAGGCGTGGTTTGCATAAACACCATCACATGCACGCACAGGCACAAGCACGCAGGTATTCACACATCTGCATGTACACACCCAGTATAGACATGTACATCCTCCTCTCTGTCTCTACCACTTCTTTTTTTTGAGATTTATTTATTTATTTATTTGAGAGAGAGAGTGAGTGGGGGAAGGGGCAGAGAGGGAGACTCTCCAAGGAGACTCACTGCCCAGCGCGAAGCCAGACGCAGGGCTCCATGTCACGAGCCTGAAATCACGACCTGAGTCGGTGCTTATCCGACTAAGCCACCCAGGTGGCCCCATGCACTACCCAGCGTGGCCTGGATCCGGGAAGCTTTGCCATCGCCCTGCCCTTCCCCGTCGGGTCCTCATTCATCTCTAGTGCAGCCCGGCTTCCTAGCGGGGGCCACACTCCCGATACGCGGTCTCCATTGGGCGGGGGCCCAGGATGCCCAGCCAGCACGGGCGCCTAATCTAAGGCAGCGCGTGCTCCAGCGGAGGGTGTTCGCAGGGTGCTGAGAACCGGGGCACCTGGGTTTGAAGGACAGAGCTCAGGGAGGATTTGTCCGTGTTCACAGGCAGGGCAGGGCGGGGGGCGCTAAAGGGACCTGGGCGCCCGGTGAGGAAGCGGAGGCTCGGGGACAAAGGGCCGCGGCGGCTTGGCACCGCTTGCCCACCTGCTGCGCCCGGGCCGGACCGAGCAACGCGGGGCTGCCTGGCGGCCAGTTGGTTTATCGTGAGCCCACGGGTGTGTGAGTGAGCCGACCCCGGGGTGGAAACTCTCCTGAGAAGCTCCGGCTGTGTTCTCCAGGCAGCCGTTCCTTCGGGAGAGAGCTGAGCCCCCAGATGCTAAGCAGAGGACGGATGTGGTTGCATCTGGTGGACGAGGGCGACTGAGACGCGGTACCGGCTCCTGTGTCAGGGCCCCTGCAGGCCTGGCTCCAGGCCCAGCTCCTCTGCCTGCAAGCTCTGTGAGTGCAAACAGGCTACCGCATCTAAGACCCAGTTTAAAAAAAAAAGGGCGGGGGGATTGTGCCCAATAAGGAGGGTATTTGGAGAATTTCGCGCTCTGCTTCCCATGGAGCAAACCCTCGGGGTAGCAGCTCCTCCGTCACCAGCTGTGGGGAAAGCATCAGGGCTGCAGGTGGGACCTCGTCACCTGGCTCCCAAGGTGACCAGGGCAGGTAAGCGGGGGAGGAATGGGTCTCTGTCCTGAAAGCAGCACAGGCTCAGGGAAGGGACGGCGTGAGGGAAGCGCGGCCTCCGCCTCAAGCCTGGACTTCCTCCTGCCGCGGATGCAGCCGGGCCACCCTGGCGTGGGCTGCAGACCAGAGCCACTGGCCCGGGCCCCGTCTCCCTTCAGCCAGGAGGCACGAAATGGTCTTTGAAAGTTAAAAAAAAAAAAAAAAAGTTAGTGTGAGCAAAATTTTTAGACAAAAGCCCAAGGGCATTTCCTCCCTCTAAATATCTTTGGCCTATTTCCTTTTTCTGTACTTTTTGATCATGACTCAAAGCAAGAAGAGAAACTGAAGCTGCCTTGCCCAGCGGCTGGCTTGGGGCGCGGGGCGCGGGGTTCTCCCCTGCCCACCCGGCCTCTCCTCGGCCTCCCCTTGGGCAGCCACTCTGCCCTCCCTGCCCGAGAGAGAGGCCTCGGGAGGAAGGGGCCGTGTCCCACGGATCCGGATTCCCTGGAGAGCGCGGCCAGTGTGGCTGCAGGGCTTGGGCCGGTGGCGGTTGCTGAGCTCCCTGCTCTCCCATGTGATGGGAATCTTGAGCCCTCGGAACATCAGTTTTCCTTTCTGTGAAATGGGCGGAGGTTGGGGTACGTGCAAAGTAGGGGGCCTACTTCCCAGGCTGCCAGGCGACCTCAGGGGACAGTGGGAGGACACGGGGGGGGGACCCCGGGCGTGTCAGGAAGGCACCCAGGCCACGGCCTCCTGTCTACCCCTGATGCCACCTCAGGCCTTCCCCACCAAGCCTGGCCTCGAGGCTCCTGCCTGCAGCCCTTCCCTGAACCCTTCTCCTCAGCAGCCCAGGCTGTGGCCCCCTTGCTGCGTCTTGGGGGGAATCCGGGGGGAGAGTGCCTGGGGGTGAGCAAGGCGAGTTTGCAGAATGGGGGGCGGAGTGTGCGGGCAGGAGGGGTGTGGGTGGGAGAGGGCTCTTCCTTCCTCCTGTGTGGGGACCTGGACGGATGCACGCCCCACGCCCCGCGCTGCAGCTGGCTGCAGAAAGAGCTCGGCAGCCAGAGCCTTAGAAAGATGCCCCATGCCCTTGGAAGCTAAGTGGATGGAACCCCCCCTGCCAGCACTTGGAGTTCCCAGCTAAGTGGCGGGGGCGGCTCACCCCGGGCCATGGGCTCGATGCGTCTGAGTCCAGCAGGGCCTGGGAAGGGAGCCGGTGTGCCGCCCTAAGGAGACTCTAGCAACGCGGAGGCAGGCTCCCTGTTTCCTGCTGCGGAACCTGAGGCCCGGGCACGGGCAGTGCCTTCCCCTGGGTCACAGCTGGGCTGGAGCTGAGGACTGTGCCGCCCCTGCGCCTCCCTGCAGGTGCCCTCCTCGGGGTCCTCAGAGCCCCTGGGGGCTCCCTCCCGCCGAGCAGCAGAAACGTGGTGAGTGGCCACGGCCTAGAAAGGGCCGCAATGCATACTGTTTAGTCACTTGCACAAACAGCACATAAACAGCTCTGCTGGTTTTTAGCAACTCAGGTGCGGTGTTTATTCCCCACTGGGCCGAGCTCCACCCCGCCACATACCTTTGCGGGTACTTGGTGTAAACGTTTACTGCATCCCTGTGACCCCAGACAACCTCTGTTTCAACAACGCTTAAGAAAGCAGCCCCATCCTGGAGCCCAGTGAACTCAGCAATGAACGGGGAGGGCGGGGGGCTCCCACGATCCATGCAGGACGAGGATGGATCTTAAAATAACAATGAGAAGTAAGGGAGGCCGGACAAAAGAAGTGTGCATCTGTGGTTCTATTTACATGAAACTCCAGAAAATGCAAGTGAGTCTGTTGCGACAGAGGCAGACCCGTAGTTGTTCAGGGAAGCGAGAGGGCCTCGGAGATGCATCACCCAGGGCACGAGGAAACTTTCAAGGAAGAGGGTTATGTTCACCACCACTTTGATTGTCGTGCTGGTTCCATGGGCACATACACATGTCAGATTTATCCAATTGGATACTTTAAATATGTGTAGTTTATTGTACGTCAGTTATGTTGGTGATGATGACGACGATGATTTATCATTTATGAATTTTAGCTTTGGGGCCAGTTTACCACGAGAAAACTATGGCAGGGGACGTCATGATACCATCATAAGCAAGCACACGCCTACAGAGTGTAAGGTCCGTCCTTTGCCCATCTGTACCCCTGACCTATTGGGAACCTTCACCATCACAAGAAGCCCACTTGAGAGCCTACAAAACCTCAGACCCCTTTCTCTGAGGCCCTCCCCCTGCTCCGCACACGTACACAGACAGGCTAGGCTCCTGTAGCCATGTCCTACTATGCGATCCGTCTCTCGTGGTCACAGTTTGGGGGACCTGGGTTGGAAATCTGTTTCACATCGGAATAAATGGACCACACAACACGTGAACAAGGGGGTCGAGATGACCACGTTGAGGCTGCCGTCTTGGATCATGTGAATGGAGACGCTGCGGAAGCTCATCTACAGAACAAAGGAAGGGCGAGTAGGTTATCAGGGAGGAGAGACGAGACACACAAAGATGCCTCTTCTTGGCTGTTCAGACGTCATTGTGGTTCTCATATGCAAAGAGAACGTTGGCCAACACACGGGGGCTGGGGCACCCTTCTGCATTTAGGTGGAAGGAGGAAACCCCTCTGGTGCCAACCAGGCTAGGGGTCACGGGCGGTTGTCACCAGTGGATGCTAAACAGATACCTCCTAAGCAACGGCTGGAGGTGGTGGGAGTGGAATCAATGTGTGGCCTTTCTCGATTGGCTCCTTTCAAGTAAAATAATGTGTTCGAGGTTCATCCATGTTGTTGCATGTATCAGTGTCTATTCCTTTTTATTGTCAAATAATATTTGATTGTACGGATAGACTGAATTTTGTCTCTCTAGTCACCAGTTGCCGGACACTTGGGCTGTTTCCGCCTTTGGCTCCTATTGTGAATAACGCAGCTATGAACATTCATGTAGACTTTTTTTGTGGAGACCTATGTTCTTATTTCTCTTGGGCATAACCAGGAGCGGAATTGTTGGGCCATATGGTAACACTAACTGTTGAGAAATAGCCCCCATGTTTTCAAAGCAAATGCATTATTTCTCATTCCCACCAGAAATGTGGAGTGTTCCAATTTCTTCATATCCTCCCAATCTCTGCTGTTTTCATTTTTTAAAATTATAGCTATTCTCGTGGGTGTAAAGTGGTCTTTCATTGTGGTTTGATTTGCATTTCCTTAATGACTAATGATGTCAAACATTTGCTCATGTGCTTACCAGTCATTTGTAAATCTTCTTTGAAGAAATGTCTGTTAAAGTCTTTTGCCCTTTTATTTTTGGTCTTTTGTTATTGAGTTGTTAAGAGTTCTTTATATATTCCAGACATTACACCTTTATCAGATATGTGATATACAAATATTTGAGCATATTTAAGACAGATTTAAGTTTTTGTTGGGGTGCCTGGGTGGCACAGTGGGTTAATCATCTGACTCTTGGTTTCCGCTCAGGTCAGGATCTCAGGGTCATGAGGTCGAGCCCTGTGTCAGGCTCTGTGCTGAGCTCGGAGCCTGCTTAGGTTTCTCTCTCTCTCCCTCGGCTCTTCCCCTCCCTATCCTCTCTCTCTCTCTCCAAAATACATAAATCTTTAAATAAATAAAGTCTTTCTCTACTCAATCCACAGAGTGTGCTTCCTTAGGAACAGTGTCTTTTAGCTGCTTTCCCCTCCTGTGGTTGTTTCTTTGCATGGCTTATAATTTTTGTGAAAAGCAGACATTTCAAATATTCCAGTGTGGCAGTTCCATAAATGCTTCTAATTGCAGACATGTCTATTTTTTCTTTAGTTCTATCGGTTTTTGCTTCGTGTATTTTGAACTCTGTCTCATGAGGTATAGAAATATCTAGAATTATTACGCAGCCCTAATTTATTGAACACCGACTCTGTGGCAAGTGTTCTCCTCTGTGCTTTCCCTAGGTAGCCTCCTTCCTCTGCTCAAAGTATATTCAGGGGACATCTGGGTGGCTCAGGTGTTGATCTCAGGGTCATGAGTGAGTTCAAGCCCTCTATTGGGCTCCATGCTGGGCAGGGAATCAAATTTTTTTTAAAAAGTGTATTCAGTAGCCACAATATCAGTTTTAGAGAGGAAAATCGATGCATGAAGCCTTACACAGCAGGAGGAAAACCTAAGCTGTTAGCAAGAGTCCTGGTTTTCACTAGTGAGTCATGTTAATGGGTGGTGATTCCAACTTTGGGCCAGGCCAGGGGAAGCGATTGCAGTCTCCCTTGAAAATTTGGCCCTTCTGTTGCAGTTGAACTTGTTCCAATTTTGGCGCATCACACGCACACCTATTACCAAGATGAGAAGACAACACGCTTTTCCTGGCAAAATAGAAGTAATTAAGGTTGGAGCCAACCTTTGAATTCCTCGTTTCTGTTCTTCTCTTGTAATTTCTGCGAGGCCTGAGAGAGCTGATCAATGTCTTCCTGTCCTTGGGGTTGCACAAAAGCAGTCCCGAAGTGGCCGGTGAGAAAAAAGGAAGCATCTTAAATAGATCTCTGTTAATGAGTTCATAAAACCCGCGGGCAAAGCAGCTCAGTGGCTCACCCGCTTTGCCGATCGAGCTTCCTTCAAATGCTTCTTCCCCCGAAGCCCATTTGTTTCTTGCTGAATCGCTCAGAGAGAGAGAGCATTGACCTTTAAGTCAAAAGCAGGGATTTGAGTTTTGGCTTTTCACTCCGTGAGTTTGTGACTTCGAGAAAGTGACTTAAGGAATCTGTAAAATGGATCTGCTAAGAGTGTTGTAAAGGCTGTTTTGATAGTAATATGTGAAATGCTACTTAAATATGGGGTCCTGTTATTACTATTATCTTTCTTTATAAATAGAGGAAGCCCGCTTCCTTCCGTGTCTGCTTGGCAGTCAGAGTCAATACTGATAATTGTCATTTCTGAGTTCCTTCCATGGGACAGGCACTTTTATTTACATGGTGTCGTTTGGCCCTCATTGACCCATCAACCTTGTAGGATCTTGCTCGTTGTATCCTTTTTCTACAGAGGATATTGAAGCTCAGAGTGGTTTACGTGCCTTGCCCATAATCATGCCCAGAGTGTGTGTGGAAACCAGGACACAAAATCGATTTTAAGCAAAGCTGCTCTTCCACACACCTCTCCTCTGCTTCATCCCTGAAAATGGCAGAAAGGCTCTCCCGAGCCTGCCATACACAGCCCTGCAGGTTGCACACTGAACGCCTCCAGAGAGTGTCATCTTCATAGATATCAACTCGAATGCCTCCCCCACCACCACGGAGGTGTGCAGTGTTCCATCCATGGTCCGTATCAGAAGGCTCTGGAGCAGTTCGTGGGCCTTGTTCAGACAGCTGCAACCACATCTTGAACCCTGCATCCCCTCTTGCAGTTGTTCTTGGAGGTACTTTCCACACTTAAAAATCTGAGTAAATGACCTGAAGGCACCTGACCACACTACCTCTTCACGTTTGCTGTGACTTTCTCAACATGATGATGCTACAAGTGCCTTCTTGGCATTCGCCTTCCACGTGTGCCGACAGTGCCTGCTACCCTCCGAGAAGTGGCTGTGAAAGAACTGCCTCACCGATTTGACCGTAGGATGCCAGGACACGGGCAAAAGTGACTTACTTTCTTCGAGTTCATCTTCGAAGATTTCCTTCATCTACTTGTATACTTAGGCCACTTTTTAGTGTCTTAGAGGCAGTCTCCTGTGAGATAAACTCTCTCATGTCTCACTTCCAGAAAATGCGGCTTAGCACGGCTCTGTGCACTGACTTTCAGTGGATCTGAGCAAGATCTGTGGTCTGGGCTAAACACACTTAAAGATCTTATCTAATCAGCTCAGTAATAGTTAGAAAAATATTATTCTACTTCTCTTACCTGGCTATAGGGTTCTATAGAATGTGCTCACAGTCAGGAGCTTTGATCTGTGAAGTTGGATGCATGGATAATTTTATGTCTTGCAAAAGACAAATCTGAAAGACAAGATTAGAGACGTCCAGCATGATGTCTAGTTCACAAAGCAAATAAGAGTCTGGACCACGTTTGAGCTTTCCTTTGCGGATTCCCATAGCAATCACTGCATCCATTTGGAGGTCACAGAGACTTAAATCTTTTGCATTTTTCAATTCCTAAGAGAAAAGATTTGCTACAGAAACGTTGTGGAGAACATTATTTAAAGCCTCTCCAAATTATCACAGTGATTTTAAGCTAAGTCCAGTGAGCATTCCAGCAGAATAAGTCCATGTCTCTGTCAGCTGCCTCTTCCAGAAATAGCCCTTTCTGGAATTCTCTACCCCATTAGAGTCAACATACAAGAGTCAACAAAAACAGTAAAGGGCAGAAGTCCAACTGTCGTCTGTTAAGAATTGCTTCAGCAAGAACTAGCCCCAAACCAAGCAGGTGTTCCTAACCCTGCATGACCTACAGAGCAGTAAGGAGGAAGAGCCCAGACGGCGCCGACTATTGGTCGTCACTTGGCCAGATGACGATGCTATATTCATTCTCAGAGACTTGGAGATCATTTAATCCCCTCAGAAAACTGTGCTTATGCTGCCAAGTGGTCCCCTCTCCTGCTCTTACTGTCTTAAACTGTGGTCTCCAGGGGGGCACAAGTCTTTTACGTCTAAATGTGTATGTTGATAGAACTACATACAGTAATGCACATCACAAACTGGTGACAAAGAGGGCCTTCTTGCTCTCTTTCAAAATCTAAGTTCTTGTGAACAACTGAATGAGCTTGAGGTAGGCTGCTCTTGATGTGCAAGGAAAATAATATTTTTGAAAATAGATACGTCTTTTAATTCAGTGGAAACTGATGCTGGTCCACAGCTCAAGGGGTTGTTGTTGAGTACAGAAATCAGACTGGGAGGGGTTGGAATGAAAGAGAGAATTTAGGAGACGGAGACTTAAGTTTTAAGGTTTCCAAATTCTTTGTGTGGCTTGACATGATTCCAAAAATGTTTTCCAAGTGAAATACAAAGGCAGTAGTTCCACTGAATATTAGTGTTTCTGCCTCCAGCTCCCTCGAGGGCATCCGCCTTTAATCAAATCTTAGCTGGTGGGGAAAAAGTTTACAACATGTAAGCACCATTTGAAGCGTTCCTTCTGGTTGACCAGAAACATCGAACAAGACAAGAAAGGAATGGAACGGAATGGAATATAGCATGGGAAACTCTTTGTTGGAGATAAATTCTTGAAATGTATCTGTCCTAAGGTGATGGTTTGCCATCTTTCTTCCTTGTCTTCATTGAAATTCCATGTGGTCGTGATAGAAAATGTAAATGGAGACAATTTGGAGCTTTTATGGTTGAATGGGAGGTGGTTACACAAGCCTACTTGATCTGTCACCCATACATCCTCAGGGAACATCTGAGGCACTTCAAGAGCTTGAAAGAACATAGTGAAAACCCAGTGGACTAGGGAATTTCTAGAATCTCACTGTGGGGAACGAGGTGTTTGTTCTTGAGCGATTGCCAGAGGAGGTCAGGAAGAGAGCATCAGAGTGTGAACTCCTGATGGGAAGGATTCTAACTGACTTATTTCTATATCGTTGGTGACTAGCATAAGACCGGGGTCACGGCAGGTGCTAACTAATTCAGCAATCCGTTAAATAAGTGACTATATTTTCAAAGTCTGCATTTGAGTGACAAAAGTACCTAAAACTAAGGGAGCCCAGGAAAGTAAGTATCTTAAGGAGCATGCATGTGGGCCTTTTGTGACTTGACATCCTCATCAGTTGCCTACCTAGAGAAAATTAGGTCTAATGAGGAACAAAATAGATTGACACTAATGAATTTCCCAGCTTAATGAGGTACAGCCTCATTAGGTTGAGTTTATACCCACCCTTGAAGTTGGCTGTAAGAACCTGTATACCATGGTTTTCAAATTTTAGTGGGCATAAGGATCACTCCAAAAGTGCTAAACAACATAAATTTTGGGTTGCTCACTAGAGGTTCCAATTCAGCAGATCTAGGGCAGGAACTAGGACCCCTTTTACAAATAGCTCACAGAAACCCTGATTGCCATGGGCACAAGGTACAGAAGAGGTTGACTGTGTGTTCTTGGAGATGACAACTATACTTGTAGATTTTGTGAACTCTGGGCAAAGTAGGAATCCCCGCACCGACTTTGAAGGCAGCCTCAAAGCATTCTATTCCTCCAGAGGTTCTCAGAACGGGAACTTCCACCTCATGGGCTTTCCAGCCCTTGCCCTGCTATGGGGCTTGCCGGAGGAGGCCTTGGGAAGGTGACCCCAGCTGTAGCTGTGGCCTGGATGTGCTCTCTTGACACATTTCTATTCAAACCCTGGAATGGCCCCAAACGTCGTAGTTGGAATGTGTTCAAAAGAATGTGGAAAGAGTGACAGAGCAACACAAAGTGAATCTCTGTAACCACATTCCTTTAAGAAAGTCATTTTATTAGGAATCTATTGAAATCTACCAGCAGGACAGGATGGAAAAACCAAATTCCTTTGTGATTATGATATTTTCCTAGTAGCTAAATATTATGACTATGAGGCACGACCTTTAGATGCCTCTTCCAGAAGGTAATAGCAACTGACATTTGTATAATGTGTGTATGAAGGGCAATTCTAATCAATTAGCCTGCAGAGCAGACTTGAGAAGCAGATACAGCAAATTTGAGTTTTAGAATATTAATTTAATTTTATTTTAATCCCAAACGTAGTTAACATACAGTGTTATATCAGTTTCAGGTGTGCAATAGAGTGATCCAACAATCCTGTGCATTCCTCGGCGCTCATCGCAAGTGCACGCCTTCATCCCCATCACCTGTTTCACCCACCCCTCCACCGTGCCCCCCAGGTCACCACCGGTTCATTCTTTGTAGTTAAGGGTCTGTTTTGGTTTCTTTCTTTGTTTGAAATATAGCATATTAAGTGGTCTCTGAAATGAAGAAACATGATCTGAGATGATGTTGGTTCCATAATTAGCTTCAATGTCAAAAAATCTTTTAATACCATGGAGGATGAGTGAAATAGTATGTAGCAGACAAAAGCCTCTAAAGACAGATTAGAAAGGGAACTCCCTCCCCCTCACCATCTCCAGAATGTTCTGAGCAACAGTGGCATCTTTATAGGAGGTGTCAATCAGTCACATCACATCTCATTGGAGTGGATCAAGTCATGGTATTTTTTGTTTCAACAAAATACTGAACAATCAGCCTTTTACAGCTGAAACATCCCTAGATTATTGATGAGATCCATTATCTCAGCTACCTCTCAATCTTGTCAGCTCTTCCTCAGAAATACCTAAGTGGAAACACCACCCCAAAATTTATAGAACCTAAAACACACATTTCTGAGGCAGCGGAAGATCCTTGCCAAGAAGCCTTTTGATACTTAGCGTTCTCTTATGGAAAGAACGTTGTTCCATCTTTGGGGAACATATGTCTCCCTTTCAATTAACAAAAAGATCTCAAATTCTATCTTGTCCCAATTCAATACCTCTCTCCTTCTTCCTCTGAGAATTACCAAATTTCATGGATGGGATCTTCTGTGAACAGGGATTCTTAAAAATAATCTTCTGCAAGTGTGGAGTAGAATAAAGCGGGGTGGTAAAGACCTCTAGAGTAGAAGTTAAAAAAAAATGGTGGGTTTTATTCACTCGCATGGCTCTTACCCCATTAAATACAGCCTCGTACAACTAACCTCCCTCTTTGGGCCTTGGTGTGTGTCTGGAGTTTCTCATTTAAGAACTTCCATCTTTACCTTCCTCCAGCTCTGATATGTTCTAGTTTGCCATCAGAAATACAACGGTTATAAATTGTCATCATGAGGGATGGGAAATGTTAAGTAGTCGGCTTGTTTCCCAGGCAGATAATTTTCCCAGAGGGGACTCTGGAGAGCAAAACACTCTATGGGAAGGAGCGGGGGGTGGGTGGGAAGTATCAAGGGTCTAATCAGGGCTAGTCCATTATCCAGATAAGATCTGGTTCAGGCACATGGATGCGGGCGTAGCTCCATAAATGGAGAGCCCTGTTAGCCCAAGAGGACACTGCACCCTGCCCAGAAGGGTGACCATGAGCTCCAGGGGCAGACAGGGCTCCACACACTTGCCTCCACCCAGCCAGCCCCCCATCACCCATCTTCCCACGTCTGCGTCTGCCCTGGGTGCAGGAGCTTTGAACACCCAATGAGGCCAGCACGACCACTTTCCTGATTTTTTCCTAGAAGGCTGTGTCTGGTGGAGGGGAATGAAGGCAAGGTGAGAGGAGGAGGATGGATAAAGGACACCAAAAGCTCTATGAATTAATTGTCTGCTGCTATGGTTGAGTTCCAAAATGAGTCCTTTCTGCTCCCAGCTCCCCTTGTTCCCTCCCCCCCAGCCCCCCACCCCCACCTTATGATATCCACAAAAGCTGGGGCAGGCAGGGCAGAAGCAGGAGTCCCTACTGCTCTGCCCTAGGTCCCCAAGGTGCCAAGTCCTTGATGGTGCAGTGGTCCAGGCCTCAGCCAGTCAAAGCAGATGCTGGCCATGAAAGGGTCAATCAGGGTCTCATAGTCAAGGCAGATGCTGGCCATGAAAGGGTCAATCATGACCTCACAGTGTATCTATTGAAATAAGCTGTGTCCCAAAATTATTATTACACTAGCCAACACCAAAAACAAAACAACAACAACAACAACAAAAAAAAACAAAAACAAAAAAACAACTGCTCAAAGTCGTGCTGCGAAAATTTCCCCCCACAACAGAAGACCTACCTTCGTGGGAGGGGCCTGAAGTGTCCCCTTTCCTCCGCACATTGGTCGAGACAGTGCAGCAGACTCTGGGCAGGGAATGGACGCGGGGTGAGCGACTCTCGCCCTTCGCCAGGCTGCAGTGGTCTGAGATGACAAGTTGGAATCAAGCAATGGGAGCATAAACCGAGGCTAGGAGTTCCTTCTAGATGATGGTTGGCATTTATTTGTATGAAATTTGGCCTTGAATGATACTTGCCTTCCAATTCTTAAAGACTCCGCAGAAAACAACACTTAAAATCTTTACACCAGGAAATCACTGAGAAACCAAATATTTTCCTCATCAAAGAATTGCAATATATACTTTTACCCCTAAAGTTACATATAAGTGTCTACAACATTTGTAGATACTTAAAAAAAAAAGATATTGTTTGTAACATATCAGGTCTAAAAAAATATACACCTAAACTTTTAAAGAGGTAATCTGGATAAGATTGCTTTCTTTCCTATTTTTTTTCTAACATATACACACATAGAGAAAAAGATTTATTTTAAGGAATTAACTCATGTGACTATGACAAGTCAATGAGCCAGAGACCTGGAAGAGCCAGGGTGTGGCTCCGACATGCTCTTTGATTTCCAATTTTTCAAAATAAGCATTTATATGTCAAGGGAAATGTAATGTGACGATTCTTGTTAACCATCCTGGAGGCCTTTCTCTGTGCCTGGTTCTGGGCTCAATCCTCTGCGTGCCTCGTCTGTTTTAGTTCCCCCAGATACCCTTTAAGAGTGGAACTTGCATTATTCACATTTAACCGACAGAAGCAGGCTTCTCAAGGTTTGGTGGTTTACCCAAGGTCGTTATGGCAAAGCCAGGATTTGAACACAGGTGTTTGGGGACTGTGGGGCCTTAGGAATAAACTCATTAATAAAATCAGGACAGTTCTTCAATTTTCCAGTGCTACCAAACCCTAATGCTTTCAGCAATATCTAACCACTAAAATAACCCTAACATGGCAAACTCTGGCATCTTATCTCAATAAGCAGATTTTTCCTTCGCCTCTTACTACTTTGCCCCCTCTCTCTCTCTTTTAACTTGAAACCCCGGGAACTTAGTAATTCTGAAACTCAATCTCATTTGTCAGGACCCTAGTTGTTCCAGGACATTGGCAGAAAATTCATGGATGTCAGAATATTAGTTATTTTAACAAAAGCATTAATTTTTCTTCGGAGTTGTCTCGCTCGCTCACTCGCTCGCTCTCTCAAAGGTGAGTGCTCACACAACCTCAACTGACCGCAGTTCGCCTCCTGAGTGTGGCTAAAGGAGGACTTCTCTTACTCCCTGGAGGGAAGCGTGGGCACCAGCCAGTCATCGCGGCAGGCCTGCGCGTTAGGGACTCTCCTGCTGGGCCTCCGTGGGTACACAGGTTGCGAAGGCGGGTGAGTGAGGAGGGCGCAGAGCGGCTGGGTGCCGGGGTGCTCAGTGTGCAGGACCGCTAGCCCCTGGGGAGCACGGCGCACCCCGGACCCGCAGCCTTTGGTGCGTGTGTGAGGTCTCCGTGCACCCTGAACTGCCCAGCCGAGCTGGGGTTCCTCAGGGGAGTCAGCGCTGGGGCCTGGGAGCCCCTGGTCGCACCATATTTGCCGACCGATAACCCTGACTTTCCATTTCGAGGCCCTGACCAGTGGGCACCCCTGCCTGGCACCACTGCCCGGGCTGTTGCTGTGGCCGCCACTCAGCCCCGGAACCAGCTGGCCTTCCCTGGGAGCCACCTCCCAGCCCTCCTGAGCTTCGGGGCATGAGCACGGCAGCGCTGGGCCGGGGACCTTTTAAAAGTGAGATCACCCAAAAAAACCCACAAAACTGCAGGCTGCGCAGCTACGCAGACCGTGCAGAGGCCACCTGCTGGCGGTGTGAGCCCGAGACAGGAAGACCGCGGGTCGCCTGCTCCACCCTCGGCTCTGAGCGGCCACATCAGGTGACTCATTCTTTTTCTTGCTCTGCACCTGTCCACGAATGACGGCGAAAAGACCAGGAGAACCGCTTTGGGGGTTAAGAGTGACCTTTGGCAAGCAGCCAAACTTGCAGCTAGAGACTCTGAACGACGAGGACCAACTGTGCTTCTCTACCTTTGTGTCCGGTGAGGCCACCGCAGGCCGGGCTGAGCACCCGCGCTGGGCATCGTTCTGTGGCCCTGGGCCCTGGACGCTGGCTCTGGGCGGCTGGCCTCCGTACGCCCACCCTCCGTGCCGCCGCTCTGGCTACTTCTTCAGTTCCAGCAAATTGCTACTTCCTTTGCCCCGTTTCACCATTTTCTTGTGTTTTCCATCCTGTAATCCTGTCAAATGTGCAACCTTTTCCATACGGTCACCCTGATAATCTTAGGCAATATTGGCCTCTATCTTTCCTCCTCCTCCCCACCAACAAATAAATACCGCTTGGTGGTGAGATCTTGCTTCTTAACACTGGGACTCTGTCCTCTGCAGCCACATAGGGGTTACTCAACAGAATGGCCCCTTGGGGACTGTGGTCTGTCCCCTTCATGTCTCTCCTTACTCTCCTCATATAAAACTTGCTTTCAAAGGGCCCCTGGGTGGCTCAGTGGTTGAGCCTGCCTTTGGCCCAGGGTGTGACCCTGGGGTCTCGGGATCGAGACCCGCGTCGGGCTCCCTGCATGGAGCCTGCTTCTCCCTCTGCCTGTGTCTCTGCCTCTCTCTCTGGATCTCTCATGAGTAAATAAATAAAATCTGTAAAAATAAATAAATAAACTTGCTTTTACAGAGTTTAATGAAGTTGATTTTCATCCAGTCATGGAATGCAAAAGCTCTTAGGGACCACTGGATGAGAAGTCATACACATAGATTGAAATTCCGTCTACTTGACCTAGCTTAAAATTTTGACCTTGAAGTCATCTTCCTAACAGATCCTCAATTCAGTTTCACTACAGACCACATAGCAGCTTCACGGTCTGAATTTTGAAGTTGTTTGGTGCCACATTTTTATTTAGTTATTTTCTTTTTTTTATTGAATAAATCTACCATGTAACGTGTATCTCATGTAGTGTTTATATAGTACGACTGCCTGTGTAGCAATATCTGTCACATGACATAATTGTAGCACAGTATTATTGTCTACATTCATGATACTCTGTGGCTTATTTAATAGTCATTATAGGTTTGTACCTGTAACCACCATCACCCCCGCCCCCCAATATCACGTGGTAGCCACCATTTTACTCTTTGTGTTTTACAGGTTTGACTTTATCAGACTCCACATATAAGTGATATCACACAGCACCTGTTTTTGTCTCGTTACCTTGGTAAGTGTAATATGCTCAAGGTCCAACCATGTGGTCACTAAGAGGAGGATGTCCTCCTTTCTCACAGCCAAATAATATTCCATTGTGTATATATACTACATTTTTTTAAAAGATCTTATTTATTTATTCATGAAAGACACACAGAGAGGCAGAGACACAGGCAGAGGGAGAAGCAGGCTCCCTGCAGGGAGCCCGATGTGGGACTCGATCCCGGGATCCCGGGGTCATGACCCGAGCCAAAGACAGATGCTCAACCACTGAGCCACCCAGGTGCCCTGCAGAAGGGAAAATTAAAGCCAGGAAAGAGCAGCGGACAGGCTAGGAAGGTGATGGGGGTTGTCACAATTTTCTATAGGAGCAGCAAGGGAAGGCTTCCCTAAGAAGGTTCCATTTGATTAACAGCTGAAGGAAATGGGGCGTCTGTGAACCTGGCCGAAGGGAATTCCAGTGAGAGGGACTCCCAGTGGTGATGGCTTGAGATGCGCACATGCATAGAGTTTGTGAGGAGAGAAAGGCTCAAGTGGACTGAGCAGCTGGGAAGGTAGAGGAGGGAGTCAGGGAGACCAGGCGGTCTCCCCTCCATGGGAAGCCACGGGAGAGGTTTTCCCAGAGGAGTGATGTGTTCTGGCTCTAACGCGTTCGCTCCAGCTGCTGTGTGAAGAACAGGCAGAAGAAGCAAGTCTGAAATTGAGTAGAGAAGTTGGGAGAAGGCGGTAGCTCTGGCCAGGGCGTAGCAGCGAGATGATGACAAGCGGCTTGAGAAACTGGATGAACAGGTTTTACTAAGATGGGTTACCTTTATGGAAGCAGCAGGATTTGGGATGGCAGAGAGGTAGACGCTCAGTGTTTGATATATTATGTTTAAGATGTCCATAGAGAGGCGCCGGGGTGGCTCAGCGGTTGAGCATCTCCCTTGGGCCCCGTCCGTGACCCGGAGGTCCCGGGATCAAGTCCCGCGTCGGGCTCCCTGCATGGAGCCTGCTTCTCCCTCTGCCTGGGTCTCTGCCTCTCTCTCTCTCTCTGTGTATTCTCATGAGTAAATAAATTTTAAAAAATCTTAAAAAGAAAACTGAAGGTAATATATTTAATATAAACAAGCTGAAAGTAATCTAGGATATGAAAAAGGAAAAAAGAAAAAAAGAAAGCAAGCAAGCATTTCCTAAAGTCACCGTTCTGCTAATGAGCGAGGTTAACACCTCAGTGCTTTCCTCTTTCTCTTCTCTCTTGCCTGGAATGAGGCCCTTATCACGAATTCCTGCGGACAGAGGAGGTGGGGAGGCCGGGGAGGGCTTTCCTACGTCAACACTGAGCCCTACCAGTGCTCTGGTTCTTAGGGACTCTCAGCGGGAAGGCGTCTTTGGGGCTTGCCACCCAAGACCTACTCTGTGTTCTTTGGGGTTCTTCCCTAAGACTCTAGCACTTTCCACGTGGGGTGTCATGTAGCCTCTTAAATTCATGCCAGCACAAGTTAGATAAAGATCCACATTCATTTTTTTTCTCAGGTATCTGAACTTTCTGAGCGCTGTTAGCGGAACGTTTGTTCTGATTTTGATCCGAGGTCAAGGTCTAGAGTCTGCCCACGGCTCAGGGCGTACCTGTGCATTCGTACTTCTGATAAATCGTGCCAAACTGCTTCTGCACAGTGACCAGACCAGCGTGTACTTCCACAAGCGATATCTGGAAATGGCTGTTTTCCGGAAAGCCTTTATGAACCTGTTATATTTTTCTAGGCTGATGGGTAAAAAAATGGTATTTCCATGTAGTTTTTAAAAAATATTTTATTAAAAAAAATATATATTTTATTTATTTATTTATTTGAAGGGGGTGGGAGGGGCAGAAGGAGAAGCAAAATCCCCGCTGAGCAGAGGGCTTGACCTGGGGCATGATCCCAGGACCCCGAGATCATGACCTGACCTGAAGGCAGATGCTTCACTGACTGAGCCCCCCGAGGGCCCGTTTATATGTCTTTCTGTGTGGTCTTGTTTGGACTGATGGAAGGTGTTGTTTTGGAAATAATTACGTACATGCTGCTCTGCCAAATTCTCTTATTGCATGTATTTTTTTTTTAATTTATGCTCTTGGGTTTTCATATTTACAATAATACTATTTGCGAATAATAATAGTTTTACCTTCTTTCCAATTATACTTGTAATTTCTTCCTTGTATAATAGACTGGCTCAACCTTCCAGGAACTGTTAAATAAAAGCAGTGAGGGCACCTGGTGGCTCAGCGGCCGTCTGCCTTCAGCCCAGGCCGTGCCCCCGGGGTCCCGGGATCGAGTCCCGCATCGGCCTCCCTGCATGGAGCCTGCTTCTCCCTCTGCCTGTGTCTCTGCCTTTCTCTGTGTCTCTCGTGAATAAGTAAATAAAGTCTTAAAAAAAAAAAAAGAGTCGTGAAAGGAGCCATTCTTGTCCACTCCCTGAGGTATGTTTCTTTTTAATCATATTGAGGAATGATTTGTCTTTTTCTATTTCACTCCTATGGTTTTGAATAAAGAATGTTTTTGAATTTGCCAAATGTCTTTGATGTCTACAGAGATACGAACTTTTATTTTTTTTTTGTTTTTTTTTTTGAGATACGAACTTTTAATACAATCTACTTAAAACCTTTCATTAGAGTGACCTCTTAAATAGATTGAATTATTAGATATCATTATATTGAGCTACTCTTATCCTGCTGGAACAAAGGGTGTTTGGCATAACATATAATTCTTTCCGTATGCTGCTGGATATGGTTTGCCAATATTTTATTTGGGATTTTCCCTCAATATTTATTACAGAGTTTCGGGTGTGCGTGTGTATGAGTGTAGAGTCGAGGGTGGAGGGGGAGGTCTTTATCAAGTTCTGGTATCAATGTTACATTCCTTTCATAAAAAGAACATGAGGCATTTCCTTCTTTCTCTTTGTTCTGAAACAAATCACATCGGAATACTCTGTTCCTACTTTTTTTTAAAAAAAAGATTTTACTTATTTATCTGAGAGAGAGAGCACAGAGGGAGGGGGAGAGGGAGAGAAGCAGGGAGCTGGGTGCGGAACTCGAACCCAGGGCCCTGTGACCACGACCCGAGCCGAAGGCAGCGCCTGAGGCGCCCCAGGATGCTCTGTTCTTTACCAGCCGTTGACCCCGGCACATTTTGTGACAGAGGCTGCGGCATTTCTTCTCTGCTCACTTTGTGCCTAACTCTCAATTTCCTAAATTATGTTGTCGACTGACCCACGGCAAGAAGGCGAGTGAGAGCTGACCACATCCCTGTCCTCCTCGGTCCTGGGAGACTTCAGAGAAGTCACGGGAGGGACAGAAAATATGTGGGAAAAGAGCAAGAAAGAAATTCTTGGCAAGCGGCGGCTGCAGACCGTCGGCATGTGCTCTGCGTCTTCACATAAAGTACTTGCGCCGGGGACTGGCTGGCTTGATCCCAGGTTGTTGTCGGCTGGTGGCACCTTGTAAAGACTCCGAACGAGGGTGTCCTGTGCCTGAGGTCTCCGGGGCCGCCCCCTGCAGTCGTGTTTGCAAGAGCCTGAACAGCACCGGTCACTGGACACCCATCCAGCAACGAAGGCTCCGGGCTGACGGGCACAGATGGGGACACCGAGGGGGCTCTCCTGGGCGTCAGAGCTGGGGGTGGGAGGAGAGCAGCAGCGCGGCCTGCCCGAACACACGAGCACCCGAGAGGGCGGCAACGGGGGAGCCGGCCGCAGCCCCCCGCGACTTAACAGCCTCGTGCTCCTAGCGCAGGTACAATGTCACTTAACCAAGGTAAAACAGTGGCTCCTGCGGGCTTCGTCGGGGAAGCGTCTGCCTCTGGTTCAGGTCGTGATCCCAGGTCCTGGGACCCAGCCCCACGTCGGGCCCTGCTGGGGGGGGGGTGCGGCTGCTTCTCCCTCCCCCTCTGCCCCCCGCTCTCTCCTTCTCAAACAAATAAATAAAATATTTTTTAAAAAAGGAATGAGAGCAAAAGAGAGGAAGCCCCAGCAAGACGAGTAATGTAACATGGAGTCCCCGAGCGAGGGAAGTCCTCAGCCTGGTTAGCAATCGTGGGATTTACCTGCGAGTCCTCAGCCTGGTTAGTGATCGTAGGGGTTTACCTGCGAGTCCTCAGCCTGGTTAGGGATTGGGGGGGGTTAACCTGCAAGCGACAGTGAGTCAGCCCCGCATCCGCGCTGGGTTAGTGAAAGCCGCCGACAGAGCGAGTGTCGGGGACGATATGGAGCAGATAACGGTCGTCCACGGTTTCCAGGAGTACATGCGGAAATTACCTGGAAATTACCTGGGAAACACTCTGGATGACCTCGCAGAGTTGAAATTAGGATGAACCGGGGACTCCGCATCGTATCAGGGCTCCTCTAGGGAAGGGGAAGCCCCTCGAATCGCAAGTAAGGCGCCGGGTTCTCTGAACCCCACGTGCAATTTCCTGGCCCGACCGGTGCTTCCGCGTGGGGTTACCTTTAGCTTCACAACAGCCGTTCACATGATGCTTCCTCTTCTTTTCTGCCTACGTGCCGCGTTGACGATTAAAATGCTTGTAAAACGTGAAAACGTTGCTCTCCGCGTGCCCCTCGGTGTGGCTCCCCGGACACAGCCCCTTGTCTTCTCTTCCAGGACGCCTGCCCACCTTAGGTATTTCTAGTACTTGTTTAAATTACTGTTTCCCCCCTAGTTTGAGTTACTTTTGTTCTCACTAACGTAAGTTGGCCGGTTTGATGCTTTCCTTTCGAGGCAGCCCCCACTCAGCTGTCTGTCAGGTTCCCCGAGTCAGGCCGACTGTGCTGCCAAGTCCCTGGGGCTGCACCACGGATTCTCTGTCTCAACCAGGGGCGAGTCCATACCCCGGGGAACATGTGGCCAAGTCCAGAGACAGTTTCACCAGCACGACTTGGGGAACGACTGGCATCTGCTGAGTAGAGACCTGGCTTGCTGCTGCACATCGTAAAACACCCAGGATAGCCTCAACCAGCAAGGGATTATCTGACCCCAAATGTCAAGATTGCCGAGGTTGAGAGACACGGCCCTCGTATGTGTCCCCCTGGGAAATTCAAGGGAAGAGAAGGGTGCAAGCCCTAGGACTTTAAAAATGACAGTGAATCTGTCTCCTTTGGAATCACGCACCTAGTAACCCTACAGCTGCTCCGAGTCATCAGCACCGCTTCCTTTTCCAGCTCCCAGAGAGAACAGGGAGGGGAGGAATTTTGAAACACCAGCTCTGGGTGCTGGCAGGGGTGGGGTGGGTTCCTGGTGCTGTTCAGGCCCGGACACTTTCTTCACGCCTCCCCCCATCTGGGCTTGCACTCTTGGGCTTGCACTTACCAACGGCCACAGCTCATTGCTGTGGAGTCCTGGGGAGGGGGCAGGTGATGGCTGCACCAAAGGGGGTAGAGGAGCACGAGGGCAGAGCCCAACTTGTCCTCCCCAGTGCCAGCCACCTCCGCCCTGGGCCACAGCGTGTCTCACTGCGCTGGCCAACACACACACGTACACATGCACGTGCACATGCATGCACCCATGCACACGCACACATGCACACAGGCACAAACACGTACACATGCACACAAATGCACATACACATACCTGCACATACACACGCCCATACATGTGGACACATGTGCACATGCACAACATGCACATACGTACACATGCACATGCACACAAATGCATATACACATACACATGCACACACATACATGTGGACGCACAGGCACACACACATGCACACACATGCACATGCATAGACGCTGTTCAAAACAATCTTCCATCTCCCAAGGGGTGTCTTCTCTCCCTCTCTGCTCCCTCCCTTCCTCTCCTCCTCCTCTGTTGGTTCCTCCTCCTCCTCTCCACTGTCCTCTCCCTTCCTCTCCTTCTCCTCTTCATCCTCAGTCATTCCGAGTCTATACAATCTTCTACAGTTTCCTCGGGTCTGATTTCACCAAAGGGGCCCACACCCTGTGGCATCCAGGCTCTCGTGGTGACAGCAAGAATCAGGCTGGCTATTTTGCAATGTTGTTTATGGAAAGCAAATACCACACAGTTTCTCAAAGATGGGTAGAGTTTCAGCAGTGTCTCCAAAAACAGTGAAAACACAAATTTTGTCCTGTTTTTCTGGCTCACTTCACTTGTTTCATTTGTTTTGTTTTGTTTTTTTAAGCAGGCTCCACACCCACCATGGAGCCCAATGTGGGGCTTGAACTCACCACCCCGAGATCAAGGCCTGAGGGGAGGTCAAGAATTTGAGGCCGAATCAGCTGAGCCGCCGAGGCACCCCTATTTCATTTTTTGGAATAAATTTCTGAGGTGCAATGGACTTTGTTTGGAACTGTTGCTGAGAATACGGAACAATAACTTAGCCAAATGCTTTAGTTAAGTCATAAACACTTGGGCCTCTTGAAAGCTGATGATACTTAATTTTATGTCAGGATAGTTGGGGTACAGTGCCCAGCTGTTCAGTCAGACACAAGGGACATAGATGCTGCTGTCCAGGTGTTGTGCAGGTGTGGTTACTATCATCAGTTAACTTTAAGTAAAGGAGATGACTCTTGATAATGTGGGTGGCTTGAAGGCTTCAGGAGCAAAAATGGATTTTTCAGGGAAGGATTTTTGCCTCGAGACTGTGACCTAGAAATCCTGTCTGAGTCTCCAGCCAGCCAGCCCACCCTACAGATTTAGGGCATGACATGTCCACCATCACATGAGCCAGTTTTCCAGAAACAAATCTCCCTCCATAAATGCAGACATATCCCATTGGTTCTGCTTCTTTGGAGAACCCCTACTGATATAGAGGTTATTTGTACCACATCTTTTTTTTTTTTTTTTTTTAAGTAAAAGGGCTTTTAGGTCAGTTGTTCGGATGAGATTCTCAGGGTCAGTTTACCGGGGCTGAGAAGAAGCAGGTGTAGCTGGTGCTTGACTAGACCTGCTCCATTGCCCAGAGGCACCACACAATAGCTTCTTCCGGTGAAGTCGAAGCTAAGTTGACCCAGAGTAAACGGACACCTTGGTGAAAAGTAGTGAGGTAATTAAATGCTTTTTCCCAGAATCACATGTATCTTTCCGCCAAAGCTAAGTGTACAGCTCTTGAAGCATAGCCAGGAGCCCTGGGAGCCCGCACATCTTTAGCCGTATCCACCAATCCCGACATTTAGTCCCTCATCCGTGCAGCATTTACTGAGGAGGACAAGGATCCTCGCTGGCCTGTTCACTCTGCGCGGAGCCACCCGGGCGCCTGACACGGCGCCGGAGCATTTGTGGAATGAATATGCGTCTTAAATTGCCCATTTCTGTGTCCGTTAAATTAAAGAGTGAACTAGAATATCTGTGGAGAGGTGTCATCTTTGTAGTTTGCTCCACCGTAACTTCCGTCATCGGTGCTTATGGCCGGTGTCGCTCCTTGCTCCCGCGGTAGGGACCCTGCAGGTGGGGCACTGGGCCTCCTCCAGGTTTGGGGCCAGCGCTGCTCCGGAAAAGCACAGTGTTGGAGGCTTCGGTTGGTTCGGCAGCTTGTTCTGGGCGTGCTCGGCCCTGAGCTGCGGGATCGGCGAGCTGCCGCCCGAGCACACCTGGCAGGCTGTGCTCCCCCTGTTCTGCCGCTGGTCCTGAAGGCAGGGGGCCGCTCTGTCCCTCCGGCAGGGCCCGTGATCCGAGGTAATGGCCACAGCTGTGGCCTCGGCTAGGCTGGCGTTCAAATGTCAACCGTGCCTTTTACGAGCATGGTTTGCTCACCTGGAGCCGTGCACCTGCCTCAGAGCTGCCGCGAGTCCGAGGCGGTGGTTCAGCCTGGACACTGCCAGCGCCTGCCCCTCCGCACCCCGGGCATGGCCGGTCCTGCTCCCCACACTCTCGTGGGCGCCCTGTGCAGGCCGGGTGCCTCCTGGGGCCGTGCACCGAGGGGGGCTGAAGCTGGGTGTTAGACTGCAAACCGTGTCGTAGGAAATGGCAGGTGTCCGTTGAACAATTCCCTTACAAACACCCACTGAGTGTTACCTTCGGGCCGGACGCCTTCATGCATTCGGAATTCAGCGGTGAACACGAGGAAACCCCATGCTTGCGTGGAGCTTACCGAACGTGCAGAAAATTGAAATTGGTGTCACTAGAACTGGAGGGAGGCCAATGGCTGGTGGTCGGGAAAGTTTCCCTGAAGAGGTGCATTCAATCAGATCCTAATAACAAGAAGAAGGTGGTCATGGGACGGTTAGGAGAAGAGGTTCTGGGCGGGGGGAACAGCTCGTTCCAAATCCTGACACATGGTGCCTGGAGAACTGAAAGCATTTTGTCCTGGGTCAGGCCAGCAGCTGGTCGACGCACTCTTGTAGAGCGACTCTTGCAGGGGATGGTCCGTGATGCTAATGGACATCCCATGTGACGAGAAGGGCTCTCAGGTCCAACAGACTCGGGAAACACAGCCCACAGATCATCCCCCTTCTTGTGCTCGCACGCTCTCTCTCTTTCTCAAATAAACATATAAAATCCTTTTTTAAAAAGAGATGCTTGCGGGTGCTTGATGCTTGGCTCAGTGAGTTAAGCATCTGCCTTCCACTTGGGTCATGATCTCACGGTCCTGGGATCGAGACCCGTGTTGGGCTCCCTGGTCTGCAGGGAGCCTGCTTCTCCCTCTCCCTCTGCCTGAGACTCCCCTTGCTTGTGCGCGCTCTCTCTCTCTCTCTCTGGCAGATAAACAAATAAAATCTTTTTTAAAAAAAGATACCTGAAGACAAGGCACACTGGGGTTGTTAAACATCAACCACCAATGGAAGCTGCTGTTTCCCCTCCACCCCCATCGCACCCGCTTCGGGAGCCTCACCACCCAGAGCCTTGTCTGATATATCTATTTACTCCCAATTCTTCTTTTTTTTTTTTTTTAAAGATTTTATTTATTTATTCATGAGAGACACAGGCAGAGGGAGAAGCAGGCTCCATGCAGGGAGCCTGGTGTGGGACTCGATCCCAGGACCCTGGGGTCATGACCTGAGCCAAAGGCAGACGCTCAACCACTGAGCCACCCAGGCATCCCAGAATCTGTCTTTAAAATTAATGTTCTCAAAGCTAAGGTCACAGATGTATTCAATTCTCTGCTTTTAGCTAATTTGACCAGATTTACAGATAGGAGAGATTTTTATCTTGCCACTATACTTTACTCTGTGCTGGCCTAGCAATCTTTGCTGGGGGGTGGGGGGTGGAGGGGGATGATTTCCAGAATTTATTCTCTTATCACTATTTCTATACTTTTTTTTCATTTTCTCTAATTCCCCAGCCTCAGATTTATGCATTCTCCTTAGGTGTATAAAGATTTATAATCTATCTTTGTATCAGTGTCAATGTCTTTCAAAGATTGAGAGAGGCCCAAGCTATTTCAAAGATTTCCAAGTTAGTGGATTATTTAAAAATGGTAAAAATCCAAAATATGGTGCTGAAATTGTGGTATATTTTAACTGATTATATTTTTGGAAATATGGTTTTTCATATACAGAAAATTACCTAGTAATAAAATTAAATTTTTGGTAAGTTATTCTAGATTTACTTAAAATATTAATTCCCAGTGTGATACTCAGTTGGTCTGCCCAGTACCCTTTTCCTACTTTAGGAACAAAAGATTTTTTTTTTTTTTTCCAGAGCAGAGATGAGAACAGCTGAACAATTAGATCTCTGGTCGTAAGAGGCTGGTCTCTGACAATGCTCTGGTCAATGCAGGGAAGTCCTTTTTTTTTTTTTTATACATTTATTTTTTTATTGGTGTTCAATTTGCCAACGTATAGAATAACACCCAGTGCTCATCCCGTCAAGTGCCCCCCTCAGTGCCCGCCACCCAGTCACCCACACCCCCTGCCCACCTCCCTTTCTACCACCCCTAGTTCGTTTCCCAGAGTTAGGAGCCTCTCATGTTCAGTCTTCCTTTCTGATATTTCCCACTCATTTTTTTCTCCTTTCTCCTTTATTCCCTTTCACTATTTTTTACATTGGGAGGTCCTTTTTGAATAAAATAAGCAGCAGCTTTGCTTTCTGCCCATCACCATTCTGTTTCTTCCTACCAGAAATGGGGACATGGAAGCTTCAGTTGCGGTGGTTATTTTGTCAAATACAGTGAAATGGAAGAAGAAGAATCTGGCAGACAAGTAAAATCCTCAATTGTTATAACCTCTAGTTGTTCAATTTCTCTATTTGTGTCCACACACGCTCCTAACCATGCACAGTGGTCATGTGGTGAAGGTCTCTTCTTGGTTCTCCAGGTATCTCCTGAGACTGTCAAGTCGTTTTAGAGCCCCTGGCCTGATGGCCTTCTCACCACCCGCCACCACATGCAATCCTCATCAGACCACCTGCTTTTGAAAAAGAATATTCCTTCTCGATGACCACATCTACGGTGTGAATTCCATTTAATATAAGAGCATTAATTATTGATATTTATGGCATTAGGCTTGCCTCTTTATGTGAAGAGCTCAAAAGCACTCCATTGGTGTCTCTTGTCCTGTGCCTCAGCAGACGGCCGTCTGCAGCTAGACGTATGTTTGCTAACTCCATTTATTTTCCTTCAATAAATGCTTCCCAGGGATAGTTTTTCTGTTGGTGACTTTACAGAGTTTTTTTCCACTGATGACCTTCCTCCCCATGAATGATCCTTAAAGTTCCCCACATCGCCACCCTCCTCCTGGGTTATACAGTGTACTCAACCCCAACGCCCACCCATTAAGAGCTTGCTACAGTGGCTTTTAGAGTTGGTTCCCCTTGTTTTCTCCACCATGTTTGACTCTGCCTTCGGCCTCCTGTGCCTTCTGAGATGCCCCCACAAAAGCCACTGGCAGCCACTTGTCCCCTTCTAGTCCCCATGAGTGGCCATGCTACCTCCTTTTCAGCACAGACAAAATGTTTTCTTCCCTAACACTGAATAGAAGGCAGAATTTGCAGAGTGTATTATTCCCAGAGAATAATAAATAATCATAAAATAATCATAAATAATTATTTAAATAATAAATAATAAAAGGCTCCTAATGCCACAGTTACTGGAAGAACAAGTAGACATTCCACTCAAGAACTCACTAGCCGATGACACAAGATCAAAATGTAACATTGCTCCCAATTCAGATTCCAGTTGGTCTCATGCATGGGCAATTACATAAGTCGTGATGCTGACAGAGCAACGCTGAAACATGCTCTCTGGTACGTGGCCTCCTCTGTTTGGTGGCCAGTTTCAGTTTCCTGATAGGTCTTGTTCTGTAGCTCATCCGGGACAGATATGTGACAGGGAGCCAAGGACAAGCAGAAAGTCTGCAAGCGCAGGAAAGGTTAAGTCATCTTGTAGGTGATGTTCTTGCAGACACCCACTCGCTTTTTCCTTTCTGAAACTGGGTTATAACCTATTGGTCATTGGCAAGTTGACCTCCAGTGAGATTAGAATTTTACCCAATTTGCAAAGGGCAGGTCTTGGTCATTTGCACTAGAAATGATGAGTGTCTATTTCAGCTTTTCAGGGACATGCCTAAAGCTTGTTGTTGTCTTGCTTAATTCTCTGGTACAGGACCCTGTTCTACCTTCCGTAGAAGGAACCACTGAGCTTGGACTTGCTGGAAAACATGTGGGCAGTTTTCCTTGAGAAGTGCCAGGCTGAGACTCCTACTTGCTACAACCCACCCAGGGCCAGTCGTGCCTCTGCCACCAGCAATGAGGACACCAAGGAAGGTCATGCATCCTCAGGGCTCATTGAATTAGGGCTCAATGTCTTCATCTGTGAAATGGGAATGATACTATCTATTTTGCAAGAGTGTTCTGCAAATTTTAAATCACTTCAAGGCATACATGAGATGTAAAACTGCCGTCCCACTCACTATTCATGGAATATTTATTGAGTGTCTAGAGTGAGCCAGACACTGTGCTAAGGATGGAGTCCCTGCTCCTAAAATGCTTATAGATTATCTAGTGGGGGATACAAATATTTTACAGATAATCTTACAAATAATGTCATAATGAGAATAAAAATTAAGAAAGTGAACAGGATACTATGTTCGTTGCTGCCACCACTTCACGCTGGGCACAATATTATATTGGAAATCAGAATTGTTTAAGGTAAGGCAAGTAAGAACACATGTTCACATTCATTTCTTGGCAGAAAATTGGAGCCACTACATAATGGGTTTTACAATATACATAGAGTTGAAAGTTGTCTGGTGGGCAATCATTTGTTTTGCCTTAATCTTCTCAAATAAGGAAATGGAAATCAATACTATCCAAACCAAAGAGAACAGGCCAACTAATCAACAGCAAATCAACCAACCAACAAACATAGAAGAATTAAACAGTAAGGGAAGTGATTACAGTGACACTTCTTTCAAAATCCAGTAATGAGATCCGCTGATATTTATTAAGTTCTTTTCATGGCCCACTCCTGTGCTAAGTGCTTTCCTGGATGTTCCCATTGGCCGGATAGTCACCATTCTTCTGGGTATGCTGTGCGATGCCCGCACCTTACAGATGTGAGAACTTGCCAAGAGTCACACAAAACAGTTGGGCTTCCACTTCCTGTAAAGATCTCTGGGACTGAAAGGCCCTGGGCTCTCAACCACCGCACAACAAAGCATTTATCTAAAAATAAGATTGCTTACGAACCAACTTTAGAAAAAATTAAATTCTCAGACCATCCATGAGTAAATTCCAGGTGGGTAAAATATCTAAATATAAAATGCAAAACTATGTGAAAAGACAGAATGCAGAAGAAATATTTTTATATAATTAGGGGCAGAGAAGCCCTTCTTAAGTATGGCATGCAGCCCATAGGTTATAAAAGAAAGTGATGACCCTTAGGAAAAATTTAAAGTATTGTTGGGGCAAAGGAAACCGTAAATGAAATAAAAGGGAAATGAAAACTGAGAAGAAAAATATAATTTAGTTAACAAAGACTTAAGATTTACAATATGTAAAGAAACTAATAAGCTAATAAAGAAAACAAACAAATGGAAAAATAGATTAATAATATAACTATCATGGTAAGATTAACTTTACTGACAAATAAATCAAAAGTATAATTATTTCTTTTTTTAAAAGATTTTATGTATTTATTCGAGACAGAGAGAGAGAGAGGCAGAGACACAGGCAGAGGGAGAAGCAGGCTCCCTGCAGGGAGCCCGACGCAAGACTCGATCCTGGGTCTCCAGGATCACGCCCTGGGCTGAAGGCAGATGCTAAACCACTGAGCCACTGGGGCTGCCCACTATAATTATTTCTGAAATATATTTTCAAATTTAGAAAATTCTAATATCAGGTATCAAACACACAGAAATACTAACAAACTGTCAAATATTAAAATAGCTATTATGATTTTAAATGTCTCATTTGTTGGTCTCTTCTAGTTCTGGAATGTCTCCTGATAAGTATTTCCACACCTGTGCAATAATTCATATATAAGGATTCAATATTATATTTTATAAAATAGAGAAAAACAGAAAAAACTTACTAATGTACATATCATTTAGTGGAAACAGGTTCTCCAGGAAGATTGCAGGTATTATCATATGATGGAATTTGCAGTTATTAAAAAAGAGAGTTGACCGCTATGTTCAGATAAGAGGGGTTTGATTTGTTATAATGTAGAAAAAGCATATTGTTGAACTGTATTATTTTATTTGTATTATAAAACCATACTTCCGGCAGCCCGGGTGGCTCAGCGGTTTAGCGCCACCTTCGGCCCAGGGCGTGACCCCGGGGTCCCGGGATCGAGTCCCACATCGGGGTCCCTGCGGGGAGCCTGCTTCTCCCTCTGCCTGTGTCTCTGCTTATCTCTCTCTGTGTCTCTCGTGAGTAAGTAAATAAAATATTTTTAAAAATTAAAAAAAATAAAACCATACTTTTATTTTATTTATTTATTTATTTTTTATTTATTCATGACAGTCACACAGAGAGAGAGAGAGAGAGAGGCAGAGACACAGGAGGAGGGAGAAGCAGGCCCCATGCACCGGGAGCCCGACGTGGGATTCGATCCCGGGACTCCAGGATCGCGCCCTGGGCCAAAGGCAAGCGCCAAACCGCTGAGCCACCCAGGGATCCCCCTAAAACCATACTTTTATATACACAGGAAAAAAAGCCTTGAAATGTAAGTACGTAAATACTAGTAATAGTTACCTCTAGGGAATGGAGAGCAGGGAGGCTTTAGTATCTACTTCTGTATTGTTTAAATTTTCAACACACACACACACACACACACACACACACACACACACAGATGTATTTACCATAAATTTTAAGGATAGGTCAAAAATAAAACATTTCAGTGTTTCATAAAATTTTAAAAAGTTTATTTATTTAAGGTCCCATTGACCCAAATATGCTTTTCAGTATGGATGGTTGGTTATTTTCATTCTGCTGTAGCTACTCTGAGGAATCTCTCAAGATTGCTTTTTTATCTTTATTCTTTCCAAGGGTTTCAAAAGTTCTATCTGGATTTTTTTTTCCCTTAAGAAAAAAAAAAAACACAACTACTACTCTACTACTCTATGTAACTGGTGATGTGGACCCATCATTTGGCCTGGAGAGGAGCGTCTGAAACCGGGAGCCTTGCTCGTGCTGCGAGCACAGCCGGCCGGCCTCAGCGTCCTCAGCATCCTCAGTGTCCTCAGCTCCGAGCGGCTGTTTGCACAAATGACTGTGTCTCCAGCTCTTCCGGAGAGAACTCTGGTTCTTGTTAGCAGCTTTCAAGCTTTGATCGCCAAGCCTGAGACAGGAGAGTTGCGCCTTTTGAAGTAGCCAATGTTGCTCATTCAAAGACAACAGAGTTTGATCACCTTTGGTTGGATGCTTGTCAGCTGGGACATGAGATCCTGGTATTTGGCTGCCATCCACACTGGCCACAGGGGCAACCAGAAAATCCCTAAATGGAAATCACTTAAAAACATTGACGATGGTCAAGGTGCTAAAAGTAGAAATCCACTTGTAGAAATCGTATAAAAACGTTCTTAACTCCTAACTCTGGGAAACGGACTAGGGGTGGTGGAAGGGGAGGAGGGCGGGGGTGGGGGTGACTGGGTGACGGGCACTGAGGGGGGCACTTGATGGGATGAGCACTGGGTGTTATTCTGTATGTTGGCAAATTGAACACCAATAAAAAATAAATTTATATTTTAAAAAAGCGTTCTTATCAGGGTCAGCGTTTTCTGGAACACTCCCTGATCAGTGGAACTGGCTTCCCATTCCGTGGTGCCCACGACTCTAATGACTTGCTTTCCTTGAAGCCACGTGACCCCAAAATCTGTGTGTAATTGGCCTCATTCCTGCTGGACTTAGAAAAGTCAGCCTTGCTGACATGCTGGACTCAGCCTGCTTTCTGTCTGGGTCATTTCCCCACAAAGCATGTGTGGTTTGGGGTTGGGGGAAGGCAATGAAATCCATGTGCTTCCATGTTCAGCTTCGCTGCTCTGCAGGCTCAAGGTTCAGCCTGTCCACTTCCTCCTGTTCTTTGCCCCCAGTAAAATCAACCCATTTCCAGTAAGTAGACCCACGTCCCTAGGAGTACGGCGGGAAGGTTAAGTGTTGATGCAGCCAGTGAGCTATGGGGAATGCTAAAGGATGAATGACTTTAGCCGTGTTGGTATATGTGCTCATTGTAAAACCAAAGTGAATAAAATATTAAAATACATAAAAGTAAAAATCCTTCTTCCTAAAGTTAACGTATCCTCAAGTTGACTTCCCTTATTAAATGCCTTCATTAACTAGTATCAACAGGATTTTCTCCAAGATTGGAAACACATGGAGCCCTGCTATCTGTTAGACAAATTCTCAGAACTGAGTCATAGAAAAACAAGACAAAAAAAATGTCTGAAATGAAAAGAACTCAATGTCTTCTCGTTTCATTCACAGTGAGATTCTAGTCCTTTCCGCACGGTGGAGGCTCTGCACTCTCCTGGCACGTGTTCCTCTCTAGCCCACTCTCTACAGCTCCTTGAACTGTCCTCCAGTCGTGCTGGTATCTTTGCCGTTCCCAGAAGGGGCCAAAGGACACTTTCCTGCCTCAAAGCCTTTTACGGGAGGGAACCCTCTTCCTCTGGACGTTCCCACGGGGCTCTCATGTCCTCCACGTCTCTGCTTAGGGGGCGCCTCATCGGGAAGGCCTTCCCCGATCACCTGATATCCACTGGCACCTCTATTTCCCATCACCTCTGTTTCTTCTCGGATATTCTTCACTATATTTATCATGTCTGGACATATTATAGATTTGTTCCTCTGTTTATTGCCTGACTCCTCCCATTGGATTATAAATTCCTTGGATTCAGAGATTATATTTTGTTGAATGCTATATTCTTCATCCCTTAATAGATGCTCAATAAATAAATACAGAATAGTGAGTAAGTGAATGACAGCTACCAACTCTCGAGTGCTTGCTATGCAGCAGATACTATACTGTGCATTATCTCATTTAATCTTTTCAACAAACATCTGTCCTTCCTCCAAGTTATAGTTGAGGAAATTGAAATTTAGGAAGATTAGGAAAGTTGCCTAGGATTGTGGGTGGGATCTATCAGACTGTAAAGCCTGTCCTTTACATTGATTTCTTTGTGTCATCCATCCATTAGAACACCTTTTCACACATATTATCTTATTTTTACTCTGGTTCTTAAATGAACTCCATGTGACAGGCAGGAAATAGTTTACTATCCTTGTTTTAACATTGAGAAAATTGTGGCTCAGATGACTAAGCTACTTTTGTGGAGTCTCAGAACTGATAAATGTCATGGTCAGGATTTTAGTGATTGTATCTCAAGTACAACAAAGAACTTACTTCAAATTTGGGGATTTATTTGATTAAATAGCTTTCAACTACTTGAAAGTAGTTTACCTGGAACCAGTTCCTTTTATTGATAAGAATCTACTTTATTTTAAAAAAAAAAAAACCTGACAAAGAATCTAGGAGGTATGAACTGTGTATTTACTCTCCAAGACTTGTCTAGAGCCTTGTGGGGTTTTTTTTTCTTTTTTCTTTTTATTTATTTGTTTACTTGTTTATTTATTTATTTATTAACTTTTGCCTTGTGGGTTTTTAAAAAGTTTTTATTTAAATTCCAGTTAGGTAACATATGGTGTAATATTAGTTTCAGCGGTACAGTTTAATGATTCAACGCTTCCATACAGCACTCAGGGCTTGTAACACTCCTGAGTCCCCATCACTCATCCCACCCATCGCCCCACCCACCTCCCCTCTTGCAACCATCAGTTCGTTCTCCATCCTTAAGAGTCTCTTGTGCTTTGCTTCCTTCTCTCTCTTCTTCCCCTTCCCCTGTGTTCATCTGTTCTGTTTCTTAAATTCCACATATGAGAAGCACCTGGGTGGGTGGTGCAGTCAGTTAAGCTTTCGACTCTTGGCTTCAGCTCAGGTTATGATCTCAGGGTTTTGAGGTCAAGCCTCATGTCAGGCTCCTCAAGGAGCATGGTGTCTGCTTGGGATTCTCTCTCCCTCTGCCCTTCCCTCTTGTGCCATCTCTCTCTCTTTCTAAACCAAATAAATAAATCTTTATTAAAAAATCCACATGAGTGAAATCATATGGTATTTGCCTTTCTCTGACTGATGTATCTCGCTTAGCATAATACTCTCTAGCTCCATCCATGTCACTGCAAATGGCAAGATCTCATTCTTTTTTACGACTAACATTCCATAATATATATAATATTCCATAATATATAATATTCCATACATGTGGAGTACTATTCCGTATACCACATCTTCTTTATCCATTCATCAGTCGAAGGACATTTGGGCTCTTTCCATAATTTGGCTACTGTAGGTAATGCTGCTATAAACGCTGGGTGCACATGTCCCTTCAAATTAGTATTTTTTTTAATCCTTTGAGTAAATACCTAGTATTACAATTGCTGGGTCATAGGTTAATTCTATTTCTAACTTTTTAAAGAAACTCCTTATTGTTTTCCAGAGTCGCTGCACCAGATTACTTTCCCACCAACAGAGTAAGATCCCCCTTTCTCCCCATCCTTGCCAACACCTGCTGTTTCTTGTGTTGTTGATTTTAGCCATTCTGACAGGTGTGAGGCGATATCTGATTGTAGTTTTGATTGTATTTCCCTGATGATCGGTGATATTGATCACACAATATCAAAAAAAATTTTTGATGTGTCTGTTGGCCAGCTGCATGTTTTCTTTGGAAAAATGTCTCTTCGTGTCTTCTTAGAGCCTTGTGTTAATAAATGCTTTGTAAGTATACCTTCTAAATGTTTGTTCCTTGTTGTTTATAGCCCTCGCCCTCTATTAAGCTTCTGGCACCCATTGATGGATGATAAGGTGTTCAGTATGAAGAGATTGTTTTGCACAGTTTTAAACCCCGAACCACCCCACCCAGCCCCGCCCCTGGAAAAATAATCAGGCAAATGGTAATAGATTTGTGCCTTTTTCCTTCTTCTTCCTTCCTTATCCTTTAAAGGATTGTCCACCCCCCAAGCTTCCAAGTCATCTCGCACCATCCCAGACAGTCCCATGTCACTCTTATTCTAGTCGATGTGTGTGCCAGGTCCAGCCAGGTTCACACTTCACTCTGTCTCTACCTTCCTCTCTACCTCCAGCCTTTCTCCCACTTCTTTCCCTCATGTGATCTTAGGCAAAATGAAAAAGGAGGTGAAATAGTTTCTTCAGCCCTTCATTCCTTCTTTGTTAACTCTTGGCTCTTTTTGGGTACCCAGGGACTGAATGGTCTTTCCCCCTAGAATGGGGAAGACATCATGGTGAGAGCTTTACTGACCCCGACTCAGGCGTGGATCCTTGGCAATAATTTAAACTCCTTTCATTTCAATTTCCTTACCTGCAAAATGGTGATAAAATAGCACCTACCTCAAAATATCAGCAGTCTGAATGAGGAGTGACAGGAAATCTATGGGAGGCAATGCAATGAATCACCAACAACTCACGAGTGATTGCATCTTTATTATAAATGTCAGGTGAGCAACTAAAATGTGTGATAAGCACTGTCAAGAATATATTATCATGGATTAACGTAGCTGGAGCTCACTTTCTTTTATTGCACAACCATATGTGATACCCTGAGATAAGCAGATAAGCCAGACCCATTTGGAGAGTACTTAAGTGCTGGAAGAGATCATATGCTACTGCACTCAGCTATTTTACTTGAGCAAATATGCATCAGCCTGAACTCTTGAGACACCAGACAGCTACTTTCTTAACAATGACATTTACAAGGAGTGAGAATACATTCATGAAGATAGTGGGAGGAGATTTATCAAAAGATTTGCAAAAAAAGAAAAGAAAAGGTAATCAATTCGGCTGCACGCTGCAAAAGAGACAAGAAAAGACTAACATTTATTGAGTATTTGCCAGATGCCGGGGACAGATCTACATGATCTATGTTCATTCTCCAATTTCACTCTCCAAACCACCCTAGAAATAAATGCTGCTTTTTAGAATATAAAAGATAACAAGCAGATCTCATTTTTTAAGCTTAAAAAGAAGTATTGGATCCTACAACCAAATGACAATCAAACAAATAACCAGATTTTAAAATGGGCAAAGAACTTGAATAAACATTTCTCCAAAGAAAATGTACAAATGGCCAATAAGCATATGAAAAAGATGTTCAAAATTTTTAATCATCAGGGAGATTCAAGTCAAAACTGTAACAAAATATTACCTCACAACCATTAGGTGAAAAAAAAAAACAGAAAATAATGTGTTGGTGAAAATGTGGGGAAATTGGAACCTTTGCACACTATTAGTGGGATTGTAAAATAGTGAAGACCATATGCAAAACAGCAATGAATCCTCAAAAGATAAAGAATAGAGCTACTATAAGATCTAACAATGCCACTTCTGGGTATATATTCAAAAGAGTTTAAAACAGGATCTTGAAAAGATATTTGCACTCCCATTTCATTGTGGCATTATTCACAATGGCCAACATACAGACGCAACCATCCATAGATGAATGGATAAAGAAAACATGGTGTGGGGTCACTGGCTGGCTCAGTCAGTAGAGCCTGTGACTCGATCTCGGGTTGTAAGTTCAAGCCCTACATTGCGTGTGGAGATCACTCAAAAATAATAAAAATCTTAAAAAGAGAGAAGATGCGGTGTATACATAAAATGGAACATTTCTCAGCCTTTAAAAAGGAGGCAACTATGCTCTAACATGAATAAACCTTGAGGACATTATGCTGAGTGATATAAACCGATCCTCAAAAGACATCCTGCATGGTTCCCCTTCTAGGAGGTATCTAAAGAAACGTGGTGTAGATGAGAACGTTCTGGAGCTCTATTGCACTAGATGAACAGAATCATCTATTCTATGATGTGCATGGAGTTAACAATACTACTGTGCCACACTCTTAAAAATGCAAGTGTGTAAATTTATGGTATGGGTTTTTTTACTACATTAAGAAAGAGTATTTTTAACCAGATTGAAATTAAATTATTTCAAAGCCATCAGTCCAGCTGAGATCCCTCGTTTTATATTTGAGGAAACAAGTTCCAAAGAAGAAAGTGAATTGGTTAATTCACATGGCTGAGCAGGGATGAGGCAGGGTGCGTGGGCCATCAGCCCAGTACCCTGTTTGCTACAACACCAAATCTAAGGTAAATTAGGGAGCCCTAGAGGAGAAGCCTAACACTGACTTTCCTGGGAAGAATTGTTTATTAGTTGTTTCCCTTCCATGGGCTTTACAGAGAGGTATCACTCAACTAACCCAATTTAACAAACCAACAGGATCAGACCGAAAAGTGCCAACAGATGAAAGCATCATCAACCCATGACTTCTTCTATTTCAGGATTTCCTGAAACGCACAAGTGTGCAAAGCAGTGTCATTGGTCTGAGCTCGGACCATCCCCAAATGAGGCCTCAGGACAGCACAACGGGTTACGGGGTCAGAGTCTGACAGGTCAGCATGTGTAGGGTGGACATGTTCAAGTGGCTGAACCTTTGTATGCACATAATTATCTCTAGTCTCTACCATAAACCAATAAAGCATCACATATAATTGCCTTTATGGATTTCTGGACACGTACGTATGTGTTTATAAATGTACGTATTTATTACATGGTAAGTGTGTATCTGTAGTATTTCCTTCTCTAAATCATACAAGGGTTAGGCGGCTCCCTGACTTCTCCACCACAGATGGAGTCAGAGATCGGGCCGGGGTGGAGCCCTGGGCGGGGCACAGTCAGAATTTCCCTTGGCCTGAGGTGAACTGGAGGAGTGAAAAGAGTGGGCGTGAACTTAATTTCCTTCTGAAGCAGAACCCAGTTTTTGGATGGGACAGATCTGGGTTCAGTTCCCACCCATGAGGCTTATCTGCTGTGTGACACCGGACAGATTACTCAACGTCGCTACGCCTCATTCTCATCCCCTAGAACCACATGAAGCTCTCTCTGGTGGCATCATTGGGCGAGTCGGGTGAGCTCATACACATAATGTGCCAATCCCAGTGTTTGGGGCCCCCAGTGCACACGTAAATAAAAAGTTCTGCTACCTTTCAGAACTTCAAAGTCATTTTATCCCCAGAGAAGCCACTAAACTCAAAAGCTAAGTGCTCTTACACAAAATGGAATTACCCATTACTGATGGAGCACTTTACGCGTATCCCGCGTGTATTGGACTCCAGAGCCTGGCCGGGGGAGGATGGTTGTGATGTCCGACTGGGGATCAGCCGCTGACTAAGATGTTTGGGATTAACAGTCTTGCCTCATAGAGTTTCCCCCATATTTTTGAATCACTTTTATAAAGTGTGTGATTGCTTCTAATCTCAATCTTGCCAGAAGAAGTAAGCCTCCCTGGGGGATAATTAGGATTTTCTACTCGCTATTCATGTAGCAAAGTGTTTGAAACTCCCCCAAAGGCACTGATCTCACAGCCTCTTTCATTTTTAGCCTCACCTACTCTTGCCTAAGGCGATGGGATGCCTTTGTTTCCTTTGCTTCCTTATTGGCTTGTTTCCCATTAGTTGAACACTGTCAATCGAAATCCTTGCTTAGACTTGCAAGAAAATCTCTGAGGTATGTTTGGAACAGACACGTGATCGCAGTGACGTATCTTTCAAGTTTTCTTGAGCATCCCTCTTGCCCCGGTGTCTGTCTTCACAACTCCCCATTTCCTGTTTCCCATCGCTCCCCAATCTTTCCAGACCTCCAGGACGCACTAACATATAAAAATTCAAATGACTCAGATAATTATTATGTCCCCTGGAAAACCAACCTCTGTCCCCATTTGCATTCCCAGAGGCAATCACAGTTACTAATTAATATGTACCCTTCCGTGCCTTTTCCTCCACAATTATTAGATGGGACCACTGTAAGATTGTTGGTTTTGTAGGTCACAAATGACCCAATATAAGCAATTTCATATGACTTAACTGACTCTCTCTTTACACATACACAGGGATATATGGACACACAGATACACGCACACACACACAGAAGTATAGAGGGCCATTTTATGGATTTAAAAAGCACAAACAGGATCATATTATACATATTTTATCATATTTTTTTTCGCAGAGGAATACATCCTAGAAATCTTCTAGGTTCATCACTGCAACCCTACTCAATTCTTTTTGACTGCTGGTAAAATTATTTTAGTATGGATCATTTATTTAACTTTTTTCATTCCCCTCTCCATGTCTCTCGTTGTTATAAATTCTACAATATTCGTACATGTCTCTGTGTTTATGTGAGAATATTCAACATTTACTTTCTAAAACAAAGGTTTGTGTAAAGAAACATATTAGAAATAAGTTGGTCCTTATTATCTGTAGGATTAGTGCATAACATGGGATGATCGTGTGGTTAATCTTGAGTCCACTCCTCTATTTTTCCACCTGTTGTGAGATGTGAGCTCAAGGTAGCGCTGGAAAAATAAGCGACACTCTAATTCTCTGCCTAAAGGTGTCCTCCCTGAGTCCGACGTTTTTGGGGTCTGGCTTTGAGGGTCTTCTGGCTCTGTGTGCCGCCCCTGTTATTTGGTTATTGGGAAGTCTTCCTTGAGGTTGCAGGTAGGCCATCCTTTTTATAGGAAATACAGAAACAGAATCCCAACAGCCGGATTCTGTTTGTCTTAATTTCCTAATCTGTGCCGCAGAGTTGACATGACTGAACACCATGTGCGGCTCCAAACTTTCCTCTCACTGAAATCCCTCCACCACCCTTTGTATTTGTTTTTTACCATAAACACCTTGGAGTTTGAAGGATTTCTTTTTGACCACCAAGTAGCATCTATGAGTCAACATGTTGGATCTCACAGATATTTGTCACAGACAATGAAATATGTCGATCAGTCTGACAAGCGGCGGGCGGGAGGGACAGGTGTGGCTGCACCGTGTTACCATGAGTCCAGGTTGAAGTGAGAAAATGTAATATTTGGGGTCACCTCAGACCCTTTTTGAGGGTTCTTTGAGGGATTGAAAAAAGCTTTGGGCCTCTCTACTCCCCTTAGAGAGTCAGTAAAGGCAGGGGCTTCACAGGGCCTAGCGCAGATCCCATCCCAAGGAATGGTCTGTCAAGTGAAAGCGACTTGAAGCATTTCACATGTTTCTTAGAATCTGCTGTAAAGAAGCTGTGGTCTCTGTGTACAGTGGGATATTCCTCAGCCGTTAGAAACGACAAATACCCACCATTTGCTTCGACGTGGAGGGACCTGGAGGGTATGATGCTGAGTGAAGGAAACCAATCAGAGAAGGACAAACATTATATGGTCTCATTCATTTGGGGAATATAAGAAATAGTGAAAGGGAATAAAGGGGAAAGGAGAAAAAAATAAGTGGGAAACATCAGAAAGGGAGACAGAACATGGAAGACTCCTAACTCTGGGAAACGAACTAGGGGTGGGGGAAGGGGAGGTGGGCGGGGGGGGTGACGGGCACTGAGGGGGGCACTTGACGGGATGAGCACTGGGTGTTATTCTATATGTTGGCAAATTGAACTCCAATAAAAATAAATTTATAAAAATAAAAAATTAAAATTAAAAAAAAAGAATTTGCTGTAAAGCATCCGCGAGGGCCCAGTTCGTAGCCCACGGTTGAATAGTCTTTTCCTGTTTCTTTAAAAATTTCTTGTTTCCCATTTCTCTTGCTCTCAAGATCTCTCTCAACCCATTGCTACTGTGAAGATCTCTCTTCACCCCTCCGTCTCACCTCCAAACCCAGCGCTGCCTGGTTCTCGACCTCCTTGGCTTCCATTTCTCTCTTCCATGTATTTCTTCCCCTAAAACTTGTCCTCCCTCTCCTGTTACATGGTCGTCTCAGACTTCTAAGGTAAGAAACCCTGATTTAGGAGAGTCTCAGGAAGAGGGGAAGACGGGCTTGTCCCTGCCTGGAGGGAGCAGAGAGGAAGGTGGCTCCTTCATCTCTCCTGGAGGCTGATGCGTTCCCAGGAGAAGGACCGAGGTGTGTGGGGCTGTGGTCATTTCTTGACTTTTAGTTCCTGAAAATAATGTGTGTGTAATACACTTCTTGACCATTTTCTTGGCACTTTGGAGGAAACAAACAATAAGATAGGACTCCATGTGTGGCCTCTGGACTATGTATAATTGTCCTCTTCCTTGATTTTCCATAGAAGAAATACTACGTGTTTCCTAGGAGTGTAGGGTCTGCCTCCTTCCGCAAAGGCCTTTGGGGTCCCTACTAGGGGCAGGTGGGAAGAGAGTGAAAGGAGACTGGAAGCCTGAACTTCCAGGAACATATCGATGAGGAGCTGAACAGTCCTTGGGGGTCACTGCTGCTCCTTCTCTTACCCTGGGCTCTGCTCCCCTGAGTCCCAGGAAAGAACTTCTGGATCATCGAAAAAAAAATTAGAACTTTTATTCCTACTCACTTTTTAATCTCATGATTTTTAGTTTCCGTCCAGGCGTATGTTTTCTCGGGTACATAATGTATATTAACAGAAGAGTACACAGACGCAATAGCAAAATATGTAAATGTGCCGCTGTCGGGGGTGCTCGGTCAAGTCTTTTTATCCGCACGGGCACGTGGTCAAAAGCGCATCTGTCTGTTCACTCGCGGCTCCTCGTGGCCTCCTGCTCTATGTCACTATTTTCCGGGTGATGGGGAGCAAAGCTCGGCGATCCGTGCCCCTCAGGAAACCCTCTGCCACCCTTCACTCAGGGGCAGGGTTAGTAGTCAGTAACCCACGAGGCTCTTGCTTCAGCCTCTTTTCAACTCAACCACGGAATCGGCCCCGACGTCTGTGGAAGGGGTCAGGAGACGTGAGCAGATTCTCCGCAAGGCAGGCGTATGAGTCTAAACATCTGGGTTGGAATAGTGTAAATAGATGGTTGCTTAACTCTGTTCTCAGAAGACAGCAGAGTGGGAGGAAGGATTGTTCAGAAATCGTCCAAAGGACGGAAGCGGTGGGCCCGCGATGGCGAAGGAAAGCTCTTTCTTCTGAGTCTCCTGTGGCATCACCATCAAGGCGTAGCGCAAATTTCAATAAATTATTCTGCCAATCCCTGCATGGAGCCTGCTTCCTCCTCTGCCTGTGTCTCTGCCTCTCTCTCTCCCTGTGTGTGTTTCTCATGAATAAATAAATTTTAAAAAAATCTTTTAAAAAATTATTCTGCCAAATAAATATTTGATGCACGTGTCTCAAGTGAGAGGAACGGGGCTCCTCCACCACGTGCCTCCGTCACGTCACGGCGGAGTAGGTGAGACACCCCCGTTCCCTAGATGAGCACACCGAGGGGCAGGCAAGTATGTCCCAAGGCCCCAGAGGTTAGCCAGGGAGGCTGGATCACGTCACCTGAGGGCGAGGGTCCGGGACAGCCGTCCAGGTGAAAATCCGGAAGAGCTGAAGCCCAGTGTTGTGATGCTCCTCCAGCTGCCATGCCCTCTTGTCAATTCTCTTATTCCCGATCCTTGCATGGAAGCACATGAGAACGGGATTCAAAGAGTGCCTGGGCGTGCTCGGGCTGAGTTCATGGCTGGCAGGTCACCGAAATCCGTGAGGAACATGTGGGTGGGGAGGGGCTCGGGGCCCGCGGGGTGGTGGAGGGGCTGTCCTGGTGCAGATCACGAGCTCCCGGGGCCCCGCGCGGGGGCCCTGCTTCAGCCCGGGTGTGCCGGGGCCAGTCCTTTACCATCTCTGGACTCGGGCGTCCTCTTCTCTAGGTAGAGCTAACTCCACTTAGGTTGGGGTGGGAGGACTGGATGCGGAGTGTGCAAAGGATTGACACGGCCACATGCACAGAGCAAGACTCAGGGGAGCTTTGCTCTCCCTCCCGGGGAAGCCGACGCACCTGCTTCACGGCTGGGATGAATAAGCAGCTAGAAACCCTACAAGTACGATCCGGCTTTCCCGCCGTTGGAGCAGGTGGGCAGGAGAGGCGGGGGAGGCGGGAGAGGCGGGGGAGGCGGGACCCCTACTCTGAACTGTGCAGTCAGGGCAAAGCAGCAGGTGTGTTTCCTCGCCTCCTAAACGGCCTTACTGGCATGGACACCCCAGAATGTGACAGGCCGCCCCTCCCCAGCCCGCCGGGGGAGGAATCCCTGGAACTGCTGTGGGAGCAGAGGACGGAGGGGCGGCAGGAGCAAGGGAAGAAGGAGCTCCACGCCGTTCCCTCTCTGCTCTGATCAAGTTCCTCGAAGCGAGGCCTTGGGGCCCGGGATGCCAACCTGCAGCTCCCTGGCAGCGCCCGCTTGACCCTGTCATGGTGGGGAGCGGCGCGCCCAGGGTGGGGTCCCGCGGGACACAGGTTATTGGTGGAGCAGCAGAGACAAATCTGCTGGGACGGAGCCCGGGGAAAGGGTGGGAAAGGAAGAAGGACTGTGTCCGGATAGCTCTCAAGACGTTTTGCTCTCCGGGGAAGGGAGGACGCGCACGTACGGTGGAGGCAACAGGGGACTTATCTATTTGTTACTCTGATGAGGGGGAAAAAAAACCAAACCTGTTTGTACGCTGCACCCCAACATCCGCTGCTGGAAGACATCCTTGAACGGCGAAAAGCAGGTGAGGTCTCCAAAAGGCGAGAACGGAGATGACGGTAATAACAGTGAGAATAGGATCGCAATGGATGTTTTTCCTGTTAAGTGTCACCTGTGGGTCCGGTTCTGTACTGGGTTGTGGGCATTAGTCATCAGCCCCTAAAATAAGCTTCCTCCTCATGTCCATCTAGGAAGGGGAAGGCGTGAGTGGCCTGTTCCTGGGGTCCAAGGTGGTGACATTTCTTTAAAAAAATTAAGAACAGAAATAGGATCCAACATATTTTTAAGCCAAATAAAACAAAAACACTAATTTGAAAAGATACACACACCCCTATGGTCACTGCGGCATTATTCCCAGTGGCCAAGGGATGGACGAGCCGGGGTGTCCCTCACTAGGTGGCCGGGAAAGCGAGGTCCCCAAATTTGCAGAGATCCTACTATTGTTATTCTAGAAGCTTATGTCTATAGAAGCTTGAGTTAACTGTGGTGTATGGTGTGAGGTAAGGGGTGACGTTCACGGTTTTCCACGCAGATACTCAATGTCTCCAGCGCCCGGTGGAAAGACCATCCTGCTTGTATTTCTGCATTTTCCCATTTGCCCATTGCCAATTGACTACGTATACGTGTGGGTCTACTTCTGGACCTTCTACTCTGTTCCACTGTCTGTCTGTCTATCCTTTTTTTTTTTTGTCTGTCTATCCTGACACCAAGACCACACAGACTGTCCTATGACGGCAGCTTCATAGGAAGGTTTTTAAGGAGTTTTTAATACGCAGAGCGTGAGTCTTCCTACCTCGTCCCTTGATCCAAACTGGTTTGGCTCTTCCAGGCCTCTTGAACTGCCATATACATTTTAGAATCAGCTTGTCGGGGATCCCTGGGTGGTGCAGCGGTTTGGCGCCTGCCTTTGGCCCAGGACGCGATCCTGGAGACCCGGGATCGAATCCCACATCGGGCTCCTGGTGCATGGAGCCTGCTTCTCCCTCTGCCTATGTCTCTGCCTCTCTCTCTCTCTCTGTGCCTATCATAAATAAATAAAAAAAATAAAAAAAAATAGAATCAGCTTGTCAATTTTTACCAAAAAGCATTTTTTGCTGATTTGTTGGTTAAGGTAGAAATCCAATTTTATTTTTTAAAAATATAGATGATTTTTCCAGCATTATTAAAAAATGTCCATCCTTACTGGGGCGCCTGGGTGGCTCAGCAGCTGAGTGGCTGCCTTCGGCTCAGGACGTGATCCTGGGGTCCCGAGATCAAGTCCCACATCGGCCTCCCTGTAGGGAGCCTGCTTCTCCCTCTGCCTGTGTCCCTGCCTCTCTCTGTGTGTATCATGAATAAATAAATAAAATCTTAAAAAGAAAAAGCCATCCTTACTGATTTGCACTGCCGTGTGTATCATGTATCGAATACACATGTACATTTGAATTTATTCCTAGGCTATATCCTGTTTCACTGATACCTTTATTTTTTCTTGTGGTAATAATGCACTATGTTAATCATTACAACTTTATAGTAATTTAGGGAATCTAGTAAGAGCCATCACCCCTCCTTGTTTTTTGACTTTAGGAGTGTTTTGACTACTCTTAGCATTTTTATTTACCTTGCCAGTTTCTTTTTTATTTATTTATTTTTAATTTATTTATGATAGTCATACAGAGAGAGAGAGAGACGGAGTACACAGGCAGAGGGAGAAGCAGGCTCCATGCACCGGGAGCCCGACGTGGGATTCGATCCCGTGTCTCCAGGATTGCACCCTGGGCCAAAGGCAGGCGCTAAACCGCTGCGCCACCCAGGGATCCCTACCTTGCCAGTTTCTACAAAAAAACAAATATGTTGATCTTCTGACTGGAATCATTTTGAATCCTTAGGTGAATTTTAGGAGAATGAACACCTTTATATATTAAGCCTTTTAACCCCCTGTTTTATGTCTTCATTTATTTAATTTTTGTGTAATGCTGCTTTTGAATAAAAAATTTTAACTTTTTTTCCCATAAGTACCTTACATACATTTGTTAGATTTATTTTCTTAAGTTGTAAATTTTGGGGAGTTATTGCAAATGGTTTTTTTTTCCTTAAAATTACTATGTTGTATAGAAATGCAAATAACTTGTTATTTTGATTTTATATTCAGCTAAACTCTTATAAGGTCAAATAGTTTTTAAAAATTCTTTTGGACCGGGGCACCTGTTTGTAGTTGAGCATCTGCCTTCGGCTCAGGTCATGATCCCGGGGTCCTGGGTTCGAGTCCCACGTTGGGTTTCCCGCAGGGAGCATGCTTCTCCCTCTGCCTGTGTCTCTTCCTCTCTCTCTCTCTCTCTCTCTCTCTCTCTCTGTGTGTGTGTGTCTCATGAACAAATAAACAAAATCTTAAAAAAAAATCTCTTGAATTTTTTAAGATTATAATAGTATCATCTAGTTAAAGTGGTTTTATTTCATCCTTTTGTCTATATACCCTTTTATTTCTCACTGCATTGGCTAGCAATTCTAATACAGTGTGGAAAAGACAGTGATAGGAGGCACCCTCGTCTTGTGTGATCAGTATTTTACTGCCAATACGCTTATATATCTTAGTGATGTACTGATCTGAGCCCATTTGGTTATGTACGAGGCCTAGAATAGGTTAGATAAGCTGTTTTGAAAATGCTTACAAATATTTGTTTAGTAAGTGTCTGTATTCATGGTGAAATTTGGTCTGAGATTTGTCTTTCTTTGAATGGATATTGATTTTTATCAAAAGGTGTTTCACATGCACTGAGTCCATCAGGTAAATTTGCTCTTTTAATCCATTAAAGTATTAAATTAAACTACTTGATGGTTTAATGTTAATTTGATTTTGTATTTTTTTGTTTGTTTGTTTTTTGATTTTGTATTCTTGGGGAAACCAAACGTGGTCATTACATATTACTTGCTACACGTTACTATCTTCAGTTAGAAGAGAGCTCGCTTAGGATTTTTGCATCTATCCTCATGAGGTCACTGGCTCATGACTTTTCTTTTTAATGCTGTCTTCCTGAAATGTCAAGATCTGACTCCTCAAACATTGCCAACATATCCTATTGGTGAAGTAAAGCTAACAGTTTGATGAGATAATTGTTTACACCCATTAGAGAGCACCAGCTCTGCAGGGCTTTGGCAGTGTCTGTGAGAAAGGGAAAGCAAGAGAAGAATTTATTGGATTGAAAGTTCTACGGAGCATTTTTTATTTTAATGAAGTTTGGCTATCAGTGATTTCTTTCATGAATCCTGCCTTTCACACCATATCTAAAAAGTCATCGCCATACCCAAGGTCGTCTGGGTTATCTCCTGTGTTATCTTTCTGGGAGTTTTATAGTTTTGCATTTTGCATTTATGTCTATGGTTCATTCTGAGTTAATTTTTGTCAAGGGTCTATGTCTAGAGTCAATTTGCTTTTTTGTATACGAATATCCAGTTGTTCTAGGACCATCTGTTCTATTTTAGATTGGACTGTATATTTAAAGGGGTGTTTCAAAAAATTTAAAAAAGTAAAAAAAATAAAATAAAGGGGTGTTTCATGTATCCTGTGATTTCTAGGTATTTTGCAGTGGGAGATCTTTCAGTGTATCTTTTCGATCATGGTGTCAAGAAATGGAAGTCCTCTATAAATTTTTGTTGAAACAAATGAATCACATGGCTGGGGAAGTATACTGAAAGTTGAGTCTGTTGAGTCTGTGTATGCATGGCCTGCATTCCATGGCTAACCAGAGTGGGCTGTAGTCACCAAGGAATCACACCTTGTTGGTAGAATGAAATGACCATTTAGCTCAAGCAGTCCATTAGGAAAATAGGAGAGATGAATTAGTAAGTTCAGTAGTTTGGTAATTTTCTATGTAATTTGATTTCAAGATCTCATCAGCATATATTCTATTCTACATGAAACCACAAACATGCTGTGCTATTACTCAACCTTAGCCATGGACATGATTTTCCTGGGCCAGATCCAAGGCCAACATCCGTGGTCAGTCCAGATCCTCTTTGTGGCTGGTCCGAGGCAGGTTGCAAGGGTGGCATGGGGTCAGGAAGTAGTGGCCATTGAGCCCGCAGAAAAAGGGAATGCGAAATAAAAGACCTGTTCTAAGGAGAAATTTTTTACTGCTTCAAGTTATCGCAGAGCCACGACTCTTGTTTAAAGATGGCAAAGAGAACACGTGTTAAATATTTCATGTGACTCATAGCCAGGGAGCCACACTGACGTTATAACCAGTTCAAAGGAGAAGTGACAAAAGTGCAAATGGATATGAAATAAAGGAAAGTAGAAATGACTGTGCACGGGAGACACCACGAGCCTCTTCCAAGTCCAGGAAAGGAGTCAGCAGAACGTCTCCCGGACAGGACGGACTTTGCTTGCCCGCAGACGTAGCGGCCCCTTCCCTCAGTTACCCCTGAGTTCCAGGGCTGGGAATAGCTTGCACAGAATTCCAGTAAGACGCCCTGGGAGGGTGGGCTGCAGACAGAGGTCTTCCCTGGACTAGCAAGTGTGACACAGAGCCCGCGTCCTGGGACACTTGTCAATCTGGAAAGGAGCACAATCTACTAAAGAAGTGAGTTTCTTTCAGCTCGGAGCGATGCTGCCTTTCTGAAGTGGGACTGACTCGCCAACCCGGCGCACGCAAAGCAGAGGAGGGAATGAAAGCTCTGGCCTGTGTGCCTGCTCCCCCGGCTGGCCCTGCCTGCGAGGACCCCTGGCCTCCACCTCATCCGCTCAAATCTGCATTTATCACATATTTTGGACCATAACACATAGGAAGTGGATTGTAACAGTGCAAGCACACACACAAATACACACTCATAAAACAGAAACAGGTTAATTGAAACGAGTCCGACCTTTATTATGCAGAACACGTTGTCTTTCCCTTTTCATTCCATTCCTTTTATAAAATGCCGGTTGTAAAAAATGAAATGAAATAAAATAAAATAAAATAAAATAAAATAAAATAAAATAAAATAAAATAAAATAAATAAAATAAAAAAATAAAATAAAATAAAATAAAATAAAATAAAATAAAATAAAATAAAATGCTGGTTGTGACTCAACTAATGTTAAGACCCATGAATGAAGTGGTTTTTGACTTTGCACGTTATACTCCCTCAAAGAGCTTTCAGAAATACCGATGCCTGGGTGCGCTCCCAAAGATCTGATATAAATGGGCTGCCTTGCACCCTGGGCATCTGTGTTATTATAAATCCCTCAGGTGATTGGGTGCATACAGCCAAGGTGGAGAGCTGCTTCCCGGTGCAGCCGCAGGTGTCTAGGCCCTTGCTGTGCATGCATGACCTGCCTTCCATGGCTAACCAGAGTGGGCTGTGGTCACCAAGGAATCACACCTTGTTAGTAGAATGAAATGACCATTTTGCTTAAGCAGAGCAAAGACAACCTGTTCCTTAATCCGGTCTGTACGGAATCATGCTGATTATCAGAATTTTAGGCATCTAAGAGCAACCAGAACAAGACTATTCCTTATTATTTTCTTCAAAATTGAAGAATTAATTATTCTTTTAAAGATTTATTCATTTATTTTAGACAGAGGGAGACAGCAAGTACGAGAGTGGGAAGGTCAGAGGCGGAGGAGAGGGAATCTCAAGGGGACTCCAGGCTGAGCATGGAGCCCAACAGGAGGCGCGATACCACAACCCTGAGATCAAGGCCTGAACTAAAATCAAGAGTAGGAGGCTTAACTGGCTGAGCCACCTGGGCGCCCCAAAGACCATTTTTAATTATCCACAGAATGCAGCTTAATTCTCCTTAGAAAACTCATCTTTTTTGATGCTGATCTGGGATCGGGGTCCCCGGGTTGTCATTTGTCATTTGTCTCAGATATAATTAAATCTTACTAAGTAATGGAGACTGAATTACAGCTGAGAACCAAGGACAAGAAAAAGCAAAATAACACCCTTATTAGGAATCTTATTTATATGTGCAGCACGCAATTTACCAAAAAAAAAAAAAAAAAGGGGGGGACCCAAGAAAATATGCAGTACTCTTTTTTTTTAATTTATTTATTTTATTGCAATACTCTTTATTGCACATTCGAGTGGCCAAGTGATTCTCAGAGAATGCCTACGCTGATTTGGGCCAGCCGCCAGTGTCGCTGGTCACTTTGCAGTCACAATGACAAAGGAATGCAGTTCCCATAGGACTCCTTGCTGAGATGTTCATGTGTATTAATGAGTAAGTTGAAAGGTAAACAGCAAAGATACGTTGGAACTTCACTCGGTCATCAGTCCCATGAGTGACACTGCTCAGTTGACTAATGGTTTTAGGATATTACGGTTTTGGTGTTACAACAGCGGAGACACACTCTAGCGTCTAATCCGCAGGCTAACATTCCCCCGTTCCTTCCTTAAGCCTAGACTAAGGGTTGCCAGATTACAATGAAATCTATTGCGTCACTCCAATACATTTTGGGTTTATGAAAAAAAAATAAGATGACTTATTGGAATGCAGCACGCCGGTAGATTGTTTCCATGGTGTGTACGGCTGCTCTTCAGCAGCAGCGAGAGCCGAGTTGTCACCGGGTTGGCTTGACGTCCCAGATACTTATAATCTGCTCTCTACAGGAAAAGTTGACTGACTTTCGGCCTAGACAATCAACAACGCAATGAGTTATGCTCTATTATGTAGCGTTTGCCAATTTCCGTGTCGCGAATACACCCTGGAGCATTTCAAGCTGACCGCGTGACAAGGCTGAAGGGTGACACTGGGGCGAGGTGCACTGTGGCACACCATTGTGGGGTCTTGATACTAGACTGTTGAAATTAACACAAAGAATCTCAAGGGCATGGATAATAGTAAAATATGGCAAATAATTAGGAAGCGATGAGTTTTAAGTATTTATCTCTGTTTTCAATATAATTTATTTGAGTTTAAGTTTGTATAATTTACTGTGCTTGGGTTTAACAACTGACTCACAAAATCACTGAACGTTTTATAACAGGGCCTCGGGATCTGGTATGAAATGGCTCAGCCCCCCGTCCCCCAGTGTGGAGGGTAGAGGTGCCTCGTTTTGGGGGGGTGTGCTGTATTTTTATGCCAGGGATGAGGGAAGACTTCAAAAGGGGGAAGCTGGAATCATAGGATGGGGATCCTTGAAGAACGAACAGGAGTTTGACTGAATACCTCATTTTCATAAAATTTACTGAGAACTTACAGGTGTCAGCTTAGAGCTGGAGCTACAGAGATGAGTAAGACACAAACTTTGCCCGTAGAGTTCACGATGGATGGAACTGGTACCCTTCCTTCCTCCCTCCCTCCCTTCCTTCCTTCCTTCCATTAATAATTTCTTGCTCTTCTACTGTGAGCCCTTTTGCACAGATTTAATAGTCAATGAGATATCACAAACTAATAATTCTGATGCAGAGTGGTAAATGCCACAACAGAGATATGGGGAAAAGTGTTATGAGAACATAGGGAAGAAGGGATTGACCCTATGTGGGGTTAGGACCCTTTAGGGTCCATCCCATATTTGCATAACACTATTTCCTTCCGAACTCATGGTCTACACTGCCTCTGAAAATGCCTTGGGCTTCTTGCTAGACCTTGGAGTCCTTGACATTAGTGACTAGATGTTATATTTCTGGGCTGCGTGCCTGGCACTAAGTTGGCTTACATTATATATTTGTTAAAAGAAGGATTACAAAAAAAAAAAAAGAAGGATTACATCAGCTCTCCGTGACTACTATGGAATCATTTAGAAACATCATTACTTCTCACTGCCATGGAATCGATCAACGGACTTTTTCTCCATCCGTGTGACCAAAGTAACAACTTACATCAATAACTTCAGAAGGAAATTAAAAAAAAAAAAAAAAAAAAAGGAAAAGAAAAAGAAATGTGAAAGGAGAAGTGAAATTAAGTGCTCAGTGGATTTGTTAACATGATCTAATTCCTTCCTGTGGTCACTCAATGTAGATGTGTCTGTTCCACTTCCTAAAGTCTTGGGGTATTTCCACTTTCCATTTACTGGGGATCCTGTCCTTTCCACCTGTTTATGTCGAATCCCCAGGCCCCAGGCCAATCTGAATTGCCTGTGGTGAGGGATGGAGGGAGTGCGTACGTCCTAGAGCCACCGTCCTCCTTTCTCTGCTCATACTTTTGATTGATCCGTGCATCCGAAACACAAGGGGCACCTGGGTGGCTTGGTCAGGCAAGCGTCTGACTGTGGTCAGGTCCTGGGTTTGAATCCCACCTCGAGCCCCCTGCTCAGCAGGAAGTCTGCTTTTCCTTCTGCTCCTTCCCCTGCTCATGCTCCCCCCCCCTCTCAAATAAATACATGAATTTTTTAAAAAAGAAAAGAAAAGAAACAGAAGAAACGTACCAAGAGCAGTCATTGTCAGGAATGAGGCCTGTGATATACTCCTGCTTACTGTCTCTATGTGGGCATCAATTTTTAAAAGGTGACAATGATTTAGGACTAAATCCTAGCACCACCTGTGGTAGGCAGAGTAATCATTCTCCCAAAGCGCCTGCATCTTACCCCCAGAACCTAGAAATATGTTACCTCTCATGGAGAAAGGGACTTAGCAGAGGTGATAAAGTTAAGAAAGGATCTTAACAGACGGAGCGAATCCTGATCGCCTGGGTGAGCCCGGTGTCATGAAGGACAGAGAGGACAGAGAGACGGGAGATTCAGAGGAGACGGAAGGATGGAAGTACAGGCTGGAGGGATACGGTTGCTGGTTTTAATGACAGAAGAAAGGGCAACAGGCCAAGGAACGTAGGTCACCCCAAGAAGCCCAAAAAGGCAAAGAAATAGACTGAGAGCACACAGCCCTGCCTCAACTTTGATTTTTTTTCCCAATATGACTCATTCGGGGTCACTAACTTCTAGAGCTATAAGATAATAAATATTTGTGTTTTTAAGCCACCAAGTTTGTGGTCATTTGTTACAGCTGCCAGAGGAGATAATACATTGCACCTTTGTCCTCCGTGGGTTATAATGACGTCTTGCTGCCTGACCCCGCGGGTCCCTGCTCCTCTGCTTTGCGTTCCCGGGACTGTCGTGAACCTACGTCTCTGCAGGAACCTGAGCGCCACTGATTCCTTCCAGTCAAACCGGTGCCATCAGAGTCCCTCTAAAACCTCGAGAACAGGGATCCCCGGGTGGCTCAGCGGTTTGGTGCCTGCCTTTGGCCCAGGGCGCGATCCTGGAGTCTCGGGATTGAGTCCTGCATCGGGCTCCTGGCATGGAGCCTGCTTCTCCCTCCTCCTGTGTCTCTGCCTCTCTCTCTCTCTCTCTCTCTCTCATTCTCTCTCTCTGTGTCTATCATAAGTAAATAAATAAATCTTTAAAAAATAAAAATAAAAAAAATAAAACCGCGAGAACACACTGTGAACACACACACGCACATACACACACCCCTGCCCGTCCACTTCCTTCCGCCCACACATCCCCACAACCAAATTCTCCCAGCTCTTCCAGCCTCAGAGCCCTTTGATAGTTGACAACATGTGTAGGACAGGGATGAGACGCCCGTCTTATTTTCCTCTTGCATCTCCTTTGCCACAGAGCTAGATAGATAATAAGTCAAATGGCACTTGTTGCCTTAGTCATTCTGAAGCTCCTGAGCCGCCAGACTTTGGTACGGAGCTCCTGGTTGACCCTCGGATCCTATTAAACTATTACAATTTCCCGCGTTAGAAAATGAAGTCCTGTAGTTTCTACATGTATCAGGTCATGAAACTAAGAGTTTGGCTTCTAAAGAGCTTAGGTTTTTGTGATTCCAAGTGTTTACTGGGCTGTGAGTTTGTGGCTGGAGACGGGCCTGTAACCCAGCAAGGCCATGGGGCAGCTTGACGGCACGGAAGTGTAAGGCCTTGTACCAGTTCCGTACAGACTGTACTACCAAAAATATTAGTTCTCTGTTCCGTCTGATTGGTTGCATCAGCCTTGTTACCTCCCCAAAACTGACTGGTGATCCTTGTCTGGTTTAGGGTTGCAAAATAGCACCAACTAGTTTTGCTTCTGCAAGTTGCGCTTTCCTTGTTGGGAATGGCTCTGAGTGCACTGGGACAGCTGGTGTCGTCTCCCTCTGTCTTCACCCCCTCCTTGACCGAGCCTCTCTCTCCGGCTTCCATGAACGTCAAGTGTCATTGTGTTGTGTCCTCTACTCATGTCCTTTTTTTTTTTTTTTTAATAATAAATTTATTTTTTATTGGTGTTCAACTTGCCAACATACAGAATAACACCCAGTGCTCATCCCGTCAGTGTCCCATCATAAGGGCAAGTTTCTGCAGTCGTTTCTGCTTTCCGAGGCGGTAGGATCCCGAATGGTGACACGTCTTAGGTGCAGGCCTCACATCTGCAAATGTTGGATTTCAAAGGACCGACGGGATGAGTACTCACGTCCTTTGAAATCCAACGTTTGCAGATGTGAGGCCTGCACCTGAGACGTGAATCCGTATGTGAGCATTTGTTTTTCAACAGAGTGGAGGTAAATGGAGTCTAAGAGCAACACTTTCCCCGCTGACTACCCCAGAATGATCACAGAAACCACTTCCTGCATGTGATTTACAGCCGCCTCCCTCAACCTGCGCGGTCACCATTCAGGATCCTACCGCCTCGGAAAGCAGAAACGACTGCAGAAACTTGCCCTTACGGTGGGACACAACTCTCCAGCTCTGGCTTGATTAAATCAATCATCTTCCCAAAGCGTATACAACGGAAGCCAGGTTTTAATAAACTCAAATAATTCTGGCCTCTTCACAAGGCTCCGGATGTTGCTGTTCATTCAAAACATTTCTGTGCTTCAAAAGGAAGGGAAAGCAAGTGACAGGATGGGCGGTCCGACCGTGCGGAGATGGGATGAGTCACCAGCAGGGGACTGCTCTCAGGCACAGCAGAGCAGATGTGTCCCTCATTGGATTTGGGGATGGGAGGAAGGGCCAAGGGGACATTGCAGAGTTTTGCGAGGAGCTTTTATGAACCCTCTTGCTCACAAGTGACAGGAATTCAGTTCGAACCAGGTTCAAGAAAAATAATTTTTAGGAGCGCCCGGGTGGCCTCAGCCTCAAATGGCTGAGGATCTGCCTTCGTCTCAGGTCATGATCCCAGGCTCCCGGGTTCGAGCCCTGCATTGGGCGCCTCCCCCACCCCGCCCGCTCCCCACCTCTGGCAGTCACCAATCTGTTCTTACATCTGGGAGTTCACTCTGTCGTTTGTTTGCCTGCTTTTTAGATTCCACGTGTATGTAAAATTATATGGCATCGACATCGTCACTCGTGGCCAGGTTGCTTTCCTTTGTGTGGCTGGATAATGGTCCGATGGGAGCGTGTGCACGTGTGTTTACACGGGCCGCACACACATCACATTTTCTTTTTTTTTTTTTTTTTCACATTTTCTTCGTACATTCATTCCTCCTCCGGGGGACGCTTCGCTGCTTCGGGAGTTGGCTTCCGTCAGTAAGGCTGCAGGGACCGTAGCGCGCAGACGTCCCTTAGAGTCAGTGTTTTGTTTCCTGTGGGTAAATACCTACACGTGGAATTACTGGATCTGTTTTTAATTTTTCTTTTTTATTTATTTATTTATTTATTTATTTATTTATTTATTTATTTATGATAGTCACAGAGAGAGACAGAGAGAGAGGCAGAGACATAGGCAGAGGGAGAAGCAGGCTCCATGCACCGGGAGCCCGACGTGGGATTGGATCCCGGGTCTTCAGGATCGCGCCCTGGGCCAAAGGCAGGCGCCAAACCGCTGCATCACCCAGGGATCCCTGTTTTTAATTTTTCAAGGAACCTCTCACTGTCTTCCTCAGTGACTGCATCCGTGTGCCTTCCCACCACCAGGGCACAAAGTTTCCCTTTTTCTCCACATTTTCCAAAACTCGTTATTTCCTGTCATTTTGATAATAGCTCTTCTAATAGGTGTCAGGTGATGACCCACGGTGGTTTTTACTTGTATTTCCTTGATGATGAGAGATGTCGAGCACCTTTCACTCACCTGTTGGCCACCTGTATGTCTTCTTTGGGAAAATGTCTTTTCAGATCCTCTGCTCATTTTTAAATCAGATTGTCTGTTTTTTTTGGTGTGGAGTTCTATGACTTCTTTATATATTTTGGATATTAACTTCTTATCAGAAACATCATTTGCAAAACTGCAAATATTTTCTCCCATTTTATTTCGTTGATGGTTCTCTTTGCTGTGCAGAAGCTTTTGAGTTGGATGCAGTGTCCTGTGTTTATTTTTGCTTTTGTTGCCTTTGTTTTTGGTATCAAATCAAAAAAAAAATCATCACTAAGATGGATGTTGAGGATGAAATTGCTTATGATTTATTTTAGGAGTTTTATGGTTTCAGTTCTTATATTCAAATCTTTAATCCACTTTGAGTTAGGTTTTGTGTATGATGTAAGAAAGTGGATCGGTTTCGTTCTTCTGCGTGTGGCTGCCCAGTTTTCCCAACACTGTTTATAGAAGAGACTGTCTTTTCTCTATTGTATATTCTTGGCTCCTTTGTCATAAATTATTGACCTTACGGGCATGGAGCCTGCCTCTCCCTCTGCCTGTGTCTCCACCTCTGTCTCTCTCTCTCTCTCTCTCTGTGACTATCATAAATAAATAAAAAAAAATTTTTTTTAAATTATTGACCATATATGTCTGGGATTTTTTTCTTGGTTTTCTATTAGGTTCCATCGATCTATGTGTCTGTTTTTTATGCCAATGCCATGCTGTTTTGATTACTACAGCTATTTGAAATCAGGAAGCATGATGACCCAGCCTTGTTCTTCTTCTTTTACTTCTTTTACTTTACACACAAGTGGACAAGCAGAGGGAGAGGAAGAGGGAGAAGCAGGCTCCCCCCGAGCAGGGAGCCCACCATGGGGCTTGACCCCTGGGATCATGACCTGAGCCGAAAGTAGATGCTTAACCAGCTGAGCAACCCAGGCGCCCCTTTTTTATTCTTTCTTGAGATCCTTTAGCTATCTGGGGTCTTCTGCGGTTCTATACAAATTTTAGGATTGTTCCAATTCTGTGGGAAAATGTCATTGGAATTTTGATAAGAATTGCATTGAATCTGTAGATTGTTTTAGGTAGTATGGACACTTTTAATAATATAAATTTTTCTAATTCACGAGCATGGAATATCTTTTCATTTATTTGTGCTTCACTTTGTTTCATCAATATCTTACAATTTCCAGTGAATTTGATTTTAAATGTTCTGGCAAAAGAAAAAGAAAGTTAGATGGAGGATTAGATAAAATAAAGCATCTGGAAGTTAATAAGTTTGGGATCTTGCTGATGGGAACATGAAGGTTCGTTTTACTATTCTCTCTACTTTCTGGATCTCTGAACTTTTCCATGATTAAAAAGTTTTCTGTGATAAAAAATGTTTTTAGAAAAGTCTTCTGGGCAGCCCGGGTGGCTCAGCGGTTTAGCGCCACCTTCAGCCCAAGGTGTGATCCTGGAGACCCGGGATCGAGCCCCAGGTTGGGCTCCCTGCATGGAGCCTGCTTCTCCCTCTGCCTGTGTCTCTGCCTCTCTCTCTCTCTCTCTCTCTCTGTGTGTGTGTTTCTCATGAATGAATAAAAAAATAAAATCAAAAAGAAAGAAAGAAAGAAGAAAGAAAGAAAGAAAGAAAGAAAGAAAGAAAGAAAAAAGCTCTTCTACCATTAACTGTCCCTTTCTGAAGTTTCAGAGCTTTCCGCTAGATTTGCTTGTTTTTCCTTTAAATCATCTACATTTTCTACCTATGTGATTTCAATCTTATCCACAAGTTCTACTGTCGGTTCCATCCTTACCTGACTTATCCTACATTTCCCAGCTCTTCTCTGTTTTCAATCTGTATAATTTCTTGTCTGTAGCCAGGAATTTTTTTTTTCTGGGATGCAAATCATAACATGCATGCAACTATTTCGTCAGAAATACCAATCCAGATATATGGTCATGGTCATATTGAATCCACAGGCTTAGGCTTAATTTTCCATCCCCCAGATCACATTATAAGGCGATACATGCGTGCCAGCTTCTGGAATTCATGGTCTTGCTAATTATTGAGTTTGAGGTAGCTGTTTCCAGCTTTCTGGACACTCATCTTTTCTTTGGATAAAGCCTTTGTTTGGATCCCAGGAATTCTCTCTTATTCTTGAGAGCTACTCTTCTCAAACCAAAATTCAACCCAAATCCTTAAAAGTTTTTTTTCTGACTCATTTTCCTTTTCCTCTGACTCCAGCTATTTGAATTCCTTTGCCTTTAATGTCATTGTTCTCTATTCTTCTGGGGGTCATTAAAATTGTTTCCTTTTAGTCTTGACATTACTTTTTATTCCCAAGTCCAGAAAATTTCAAATTATGCTATTATGCTAGCCTGTGTGTGGTTAGCGATATGTTTACCTCTCTGTCTTCCCCACGAAACAAAGCAATGTCCTTGAGGTCAGGAGATGGGCTTTCATCTCCCTGTCTCTAGGGCCTGGGCACGGTTCCTGACGGAGGAAGAAGAGGTGATTGAATGAATACCTTTCATAAATATTCAGACACAGTCACCACAGGTCTACTTGTTAGACTTCTGAAAACTTGGTGAAATATATTTAGTGAAAAAGTAATGAAATCTTTTTTTAAAGATGTATTTATTAAAGATTTATTTATTTGAGAGCGAGAGAGAGAGAGAGAGAATCTCAAGCAGACTCTGTGCAGAGTAGAGCCCACCTCTGGGCTTCATCCCATGACCCTGAGGTCATGACATGAGCCAAAACTAAGAATCAGATGCTCAACCCACTATGCCACCCAGGTGCCCCTGTGAAATCTTAACATGAGCACACTAGGGTTCCATTAAGTCCCAGTGCTTATTTCTCAGAACATCTTGGTTTTCATTATCCCTGAACACCTTGATTTTTTATTCTGACAGATATCATCTGTCTCTTCAATGCTCAGCTCAAGTGCACTGTGGTTCTTCTGTAATCCCCCCAATTAGGGGTGATTCTCACTTCTTCGGACTCCTGTTGCTCCTTGTACTCCTTCTGTCATAATTCCCCACATATCAATGAACCTAACACTGTCCTGGATTCCTGCGGTCGGGGAGCTCATTCTATTATACACTCAAGATTGTAAACTCCTGGCATAGCACACAGACCGATCTGGTTTTCTTTGGTATCCTGTGTCTGCCCAAATGGAGCTTTGATCTAGGGTAGAGATGACCAGGTATTTGCTGAATAAATAACAGCTAGCTGTATGTGTCCTGTCGCCCAGCCCCAGCTTAGAGAACTGTATCTGTCATACTGCTTCCAGATGGCCAGCAGTGCTGAGGTCGAGGAGCACTTTGCTTTGCCCTTATTCTTTCATCTTGAGATAATAGTGTATATTGTGTAGGGTTCTTCATTTCTTGAAAAGTCTATTTGACTTTCTTTTTTTTTTAAGATTTTATTTTATTTATTTTGATAGTAAGAGAGCACGAGCCAGGGGAGGAGCAGAGGGAGAGGGGGAGGCAGGCTCCCTGCTGAGCAGGGTGCAGGATATGGGGCTCCATCCCAAGGCCCTGAGGTCATGGCCTGAGCCAAAGGGAGATGCCTAACTGACTGAGCCCCCCAGGTGCTCCTATTTTACTTTCTCTGGTAAGACTCTGTGAGAGTCAGTAGAAGATTCATGAACCAAAGTTTTGTAGTCCTATTAGGAAATTTAGACAATGTCTCCTTAATGCTAGGCAGGCTAACCAAAGCCTGAATGTCTGACGAGTAGCTGAACATCTTCCACGATGCCTTACTGGTTGAGTTCTCTAATATTCATACCAACATTTTGGTGTGGACAGACCCAATGTGTGCTCTTCCTCTTCCACGAGGTTAGTTTCACCTAGCTACCACCAGCTAGAAACATAGCTCGGGGAATGGGAGACACTGTATATAGATTAAGAGCACACAGATGTGTGCTCCGGAGCGAGACAGATTCAGGTTCAAAATTCTGCTCTAGAATGTTGGCAAATTGAACACCGATAAAAAATAAATTTATAAAAAAAAATTCTGCTCTACTGTTAACTAGCTGTGTGACCACCAGTAGATTATAAATCTCTACGTGCTTCAAGTTTCTCATCTCTAAAATAGAAATAACTGGTGCGCCTGGGCGGCTCAGTCTGTTAAGCATCTGCCTTGGGCTCAGGTCATGACCCCAGGGTCCTGGGATGGAGCCCGATGCAGGGGGGTCTCCCTAGCAGGGGGTCTGCTTCTCCCTCCCTCTGTTCCACTCCACTCATCCTCTCTCTCCTTCAAATAAATAAATAAAATCTAAAAGAAGAAAGAAAAAGAAAGAAAGAAAGAAAGAAAGAAAGAAAGAAAGAAAGAAAGAAAGAAAAGAAAACGAACGAACCCGGTACTGGCTTCATGGAGCTTTGGTGAGGATTTAATGGGACAGTTTATGTAAAGAGCACTGTAGGCAAGAGCAATGATGATTTGGCATTATCTAGTCAACTTTAGGTAGGGCAGATGGTTAAGAATGAGGGTTTATTGAACGTCTATCACATTCCAGCCTCTGTACCAAACACATGCACAGATTCTTTCATTTGAATCTCATTTTCATTTCCTACAGGTTTTCATAAAAATTACCCTCTTTGGGAATGTAAACGTTCTATGCCACTGAAATGACATTTTGGGGGGACAAAAGTGTTCTCCTTCATTAAAGGCTGCATCCCTTTGGTATCCTGCTTGAGAATTTTTATTTTATTTTAAATTTAAAGAATCAAACTTAAATTGGAATATGTTGGCACTGACATCAAAAGATTTCTTTCATTTTCTAGAACTATAATACGTGAAAGAGAATTCTGTCTTAGGACAAAGGCACATGACTCATAGCCAGTTTCCGTTTTGAACTTCAGTTTTGCTCTCATGTGTGTGATAATAATCACTTTTGTAAATATTTTTTCTTAAAAGTTTCAAAGTTTTACATCTTGGGGGTTTAAAAACTTGACACGCTTTGTCGAGGACCAGCAGAGATGAACTCAAGGAAGGAGAAGGAGCCAACGGGAACAAAGCATGACTCTTACAGGAAAGAAAGGGTGGCTGTGAGGCTGCTGCTGACTGCGCCAAGCACTTAGGTGGGGACCGGCTGGGGGGAGCGAGGAGCCGCTGTCCTTATCTGCTAAACCACCCGCCTTGTCAACGCGCAGATGCGAGCCGTTGCACGGGATGCTCGAAGATGCTACCTAGCCCGCATTCACCAGTTTGCCGATATGCGTGTATGTGCTGGAAATAAAACAACACTTTTCAATGATTTTGCCACTGATATTTCACGAATGATTTTCAATTCAGAAAAACAAAGAAGCACTGAGAAAACCAGTTATTGGGCATGATTTTAGGCTGAAGATGCAAAGTTGAATAAGACATAGACATTATCCCATGAGAGCTTGCAATCTGGAGGAGGGGTGAGGGTCACTTTCCCCTCAAGGTTAGTGTAATAATTGGTTTCCTAAGATACAAAGGTTTATGTCCTAGAGATATACAAAATGCTCCATGCCTACAGGGAAATCTTCCGGGGAAAACACTCTAAGTTCCTCAATGACAGAAAAGATGTGATATGAATCTTTGTACCCTATTGCTGAAGCCTCCAAAAATGGCCCTTGGACTGGGGCGCCCGGGTGGTGCAGTTGGTTGAGCATCCGACTCTTTCTTTCAGCTCAGGTCACAATCTCAGGGGCCATAAATCAGGCTCCTCTCCCTCTGACCCTCCTCCGCTCTCGCACGCACTCTCTTTCTCTCTCAAATAAATAAATCTTTAAAAAAAAAATCCTTGGACTGAAGTGAACATTGGCAGTGAAGAAGGAGTAGTTAGACATTTAGGTGCAAGAGATTAAGGTTAAAATAAGATTTGGGTGAATCCTTCCCCTTGGCATTTTTCCTTATGGGATATTTGTTAGTAAAATTGGATAAAAGTACCACTATATTGATTGCCTGGTAAGCACATTCTCAACAATTCTGTGAATACATATTTTAAGGTAAATTTTAAAGAACAGGAGGAGAACCTAGCTGGCTCAGTCGGTGGAGCATGTGACTCTTGATCTCAGAATTGTGAGTTAGAGGTCCATGTTGAGTGTAGAGACTACTTAAAAATAAAATCATTAAAAAGAAATAGGAAAATGGGTCCCAAAGAAGGGAATAACATGATTGTTAAGATCAGGCTTTCCATCACGCTCCACCCCTACGAATTTAGTTTACTCTCCGTCCTGGTTCCTACTACCATGGAAGCCTTCCAGACCTTATGCCAGACTCAGCCTCTTGCTGTCCTAGACGGCATATGTGCTTGAACACTTCAAACAGAGTTCAATGTCTGCTTTTAAAACTTGAGACACAATTGACACAAAACCTTACATGAGTTTCGGGTACACAGCACGATTCGGCGCTTGCATACACTGTGGAATGACCACCGGAGTAGATCTAGTGAACATGTGTCACTACACATACATTTTTTTTTTCTTGTGATGAGAACTTTTAAAATCTGTTCTCAAAAAAAAAAAATCTGTTCTCTTAGGACCTGTCAAATATACAATACCGTATGATTAGCTGTAGCCACCATGCTGTATGTTCCATCTGTAAGACTTTATTTGTACCTTTTGACTGCCTTTCATTTAGCTTTGTTTTCAGTTTCTTTTTTATTTTATTATTTTTTAAATATGTATTTTATTTATTCATGAGAGACACACATAGAGAGAGAGAGAGGCAGAGACAAAGGCAGAGGGAGAAGCAGGCCCCATGCAGGGAGCCTGATGCGGGACTCGATCCCAGAACCCTGGGGTCACGACCCGAGCCAAAGGCAGCTGCTCAACCGCCGGGCCACCCAGGCGTCCCTCTGTTTCTTTTTTTTTTTTTTTTAAGTTTTTATTTATTTATTCACGAGAGACACAGAGAGAGAGGCAGAGACACAGGCAGAGGCAGAAGGAGAAGCAGGCTCCCTGCGGGGAGCTCGATGCGGGACTCGATCCCGGGACCTTGGGATCACGCCCTGGGCCAAAGGCAGATGCTCAATCACTGAGATCACTCGGGTGACCCTGTTTTTTAGTTTCAGTAAGATTGCATTTTTAAATTTCTTATTTTTAACTTTGTAACATCTAATCATAAACAGGAAATAACGTAATACACACCATCTTTCTGAGTTTGAATCCTTCTTCCAGAAATATATCCATCCACTGCTCTTTTAGCAAGTGTACGTAAGTGATGAGCTCAGTCTTTGAGCCTGCCTGTAGTTTTCCTTCACTCTGGTATGACGGTTTGGGTAGTGCTGGCTTCTTGGACCACATGTACTCAATCTTCTCCAAAAGACAGCGGCCTTGCTATTGCCTTGGCTTTCACAGCCTAGTGCATGAGGAAAGCATCTCAAAACATGGGGGCCAGAGTGCTTACTTCAGGAGGTATTTAAAATTAGTTTACTAACCACGTCGCGTCCTTGTTCCATGGAGTCATTCACCTACAACACTTGTTGTTATATTTTCCTTATTTTCTCCAACCCTCATGTTACTGGCTCTTGGGACATTCCTAAGTTGAACGATTTGTTTTAGACACAGACGAGCCCCTTAGTGAAATGTCAGAACAAAATTTCCAGTTAAGTCTCGGGAGGAGAGAGAATGCTGCGGCAGAAAGGACCCCGGGCCCAGCTGAGGAAGGCACCTGTTTTGATATTTACAAGTCATGTCAACATCAGCAAGTCATTTCCTGTCTCTGGACGTGGGTTCCTGTAGCTGCAAAATGAGCGATTATGCTAAACGATTCTGTGCTGATGTTATGTTTCCAGGTGCAGGTTAAAATCTGACAAATGCTAACTTGCACGGTAAGGAGACGGGTTGGCAAGCCCACAGATGGTGCTTCTGGTCCTTGGTGCCCGAGCTGAAGCTAGTAGAGAACATGCACAGCATCCTTCTCCCTACACGTCCATGTGTACCTGCAACACCAGTGTTGACCTGTCACCCCTCACCTCTTCTCTTTCACTTATACTCTGTGATTTCCATACAAAATTGTCACGAAACAATCAGGAGTCTGGGCTGGTCAAGGCCTAAGGACAGAGGGGGCTTTAGATTCTATCTACTGTCTGCAGCCAAGAGGGAACCCAGCCCAGAAACACGTGTATGTCTTGGAGAAAATGGACGCATGTTAATGTGAACTGAAAGATGAAAGAGCTCTCTTGCCATGTTCTGAAGCACTTTGGGATCGGAACTGCATTGCTGTGGGATTTCACTTGAATGACTACTATGGTGGAGGTGGAGAGGGGAGTGGAAAGAGGAGCCATCCAAGGGGCATGGTTGCCTAAAGGGATTGGCAAATCCTATAATGATGTCAGGATCAGCATGAAGCCTGATGAGACTTGTGCGCGTCTCTCTTTATCTTGGCATCTGAGCGGGGAACTGCCGACAGAGGTAGTGGTAGGTGTCTGACTACACCGAGAGCTGTGGGCGACAATCACGGTCATTCCACGTGGCTGACCCTACCAGGCCTACACTTCATTGCCTATCTTGGCTTCCAAGGTCTCCAGCCTCAAGCACCAAAGAGGTACCTCTGAGTTTTTATCAAGAGAGTGGCAAAGCTTAACCTTGGATGATAGTTTAACACAGATAAGCAGCTTTTAAGACACCCTGAGTATTGAGAGGATAGGACAACTGTAAAGGTGCGGATTTCCTACAAACCAAGCCAGGAATGGGTGGGAGTGTACCTATTTGCGGTGATAATGTAAATGTATTCTCATTTATTTTAATAAGCAGGCCAAGCCTGGGATATAAAAGTTACACTTCTTTGACCTACTTTAGTGATTTTTGGATTCACCTGCCAAACTACTGAAGTCAACTCTACCTACGTCCCTCTCAAAGAGCTACGTTTATAGGTCCTAGAGTCTAAATGTTGTTAATCGTCGAGATAGATCCATAAATACATTCCAACACCATTATCACGGAGTAAAGGGGCTAGACTTCATTTCCTCCACGCTCTTTTTCCACTTTCCACTGACAGGAAGCCATTACAGCTGCACGTTGACCATGAACCTGATGGTCATGTCTGGCCAGGGATGGAAGGAACCTGGTCTTTTAATGACAATTTGGGACAGAACCAGACTTTTTTTTGTGTGAGGAGGCTAAAGCCCACCTTCGGAAATATCATTGGGTCCTTCATTAAAGACGCTTAGCTGTGCCCTAAAAGATGCAGTTACCCTTCATCACTGTTTCCAGAGGAAATTCCGTTCTCACTTGAAGATTCTGAATTCATTTGACTTTTTCAATCTGTCTCCAGAGACTTTGAGCTCTTGGCTTTCGCTTGTTGCTGGGATTTTGCTACTACTTGCCTTGCTGTTTTTTTGTAAAGTTCTGACCTCAGCCAACAATAATGCATCATTTATTTATTTGTTGAGAGAGAGACAGAGAGAGACCATGACAGCAGGAGGAGAGGAGGCCAGAGGGAGAGAATCTCAAGCAGACTCCACTCTCAACGTGGAGCCCGAGTGGGGCTCGATCTCACGACTCTGAGATCGTGACCTGAGCCAAAATCGAAAGTTGGACCCTTAACCAAAGGAGTCACCCAAGCGCCCCCAATAATCCACCTTAAAATGTGAAATAAGCAAGAAATAATTTTACAGTTAAGGTAGAAATTGGGAATATGTTCCACACTGGAGACAACAAAAGATTCCCGCTGAAGCAGGCCGGGCCGTCCAGATTAGATGAAACGCAGCATTCACCGCATGTGGTGTCCTTAGAATAGGACTTCCCACGGCTGGGAAGCAAATTTTGGTAACTGGGAGCTGACTGCACACATGCTAGTGTCCGATCTATAGCACAGCTAATTCTTCATGAAGGTTGGAGTTAGTTTAATTGAAGTCTCATCTAGCTTCAGAATCAAAACTAAATGCAGATTCCTTTTCTCTGAGTAGGCATTACACACAAAAATATATATTTACCAGGTATTATTAGATTAAAATAAGCTCCATTATCCCTAACTGAAAATCAATCCTACTTGAGCTTAAAAGTTACTGTTTATCCTGAAACGAAATCTCTGCACTATAACACACTATATTATCTTCCATTTAAGTTGAGGCCTGTAGGCTTGAAGCGATTTAGCAGACACCCTGGTGACCATCTGGTGATGAAATGAAGTTTTATTACAAGCCAGGGGTTGCTGGGAGGGCCAAGGATCCATAAAATGGGATTTCTATAGGTTGATGGGGAACAGATGCTTATGTGGTCTTTTTTTTTTAAAGATTTTATTTATGTATATCAGTGAGAGAGAGAGAGAGAGGCAGAGACCCAGGCAGAGGGAGAAGCAGGCTCCATGCCGGGAGCCCGATGTGGGACTCGATCCCGGGACTCCAGGATCACGCTCTGGGCCGAAGGCAGGTGCCAATCCGCTGAGCCACCCAGGGATCCCCTTATGGGGTCTTAAAGAACAACCCAAAGACTTATTTATTAATTACAAAGGTAAAAAATACACCTTTACAATGAAGAGCTCTGCCCTCACCCCCAGCCAAGGGTTCAAACTTAGGATCCCCAAAGGCGAGACGCTCTGACATAATGTGCCTTCTGAAACAGGTCATATTTCTGCCAGAAAAGTTTAGCTCCAATGTAATCGTGACAAACAGCCAGAGACATTCAGAATGTGGGACGTTCTGTAGGTAACTTGACATGGGTTCTTCAAAACAGCAACAAAAATCCATGTCACGAGAAGAATAGCTTTAGAGCAACTGTGTAGATCCAAGAGATGTAATAAATATGAAGTAGCAACTCTCACTGGATCCTACATTTGAAATACATTTAAAATACAAAGCAACAGAGTCATGGGTTTGGGAAGAACCAATTCTCTGTTAAAAAATGGAATATTAGAGGGGGATCCCTGGGTGGCTCAGCGGTTTAGTGCCTGCCTTTGGCCCAGGGCACGATCCTGAGGTCCTGGGATCGAGTTCCGCGTCGGGCTCCCGGCATGGAGCCTGCTTCTCCCTCCTCCTGTGTCTCTGCCTCTCTCTCTCTCTCTCTATCATAAACAAATAAATTTTTTAAAAAATGGAATATTAGAGGGGTGCCTGGGGGCTCAGTCAGTTAACTGTCTGCCTTTGGCTCGAGTCATGGTCCTGGGCTCCTGGGATCAAGTCCCATGTTGTGTTCCCCGCTCAGCGAGGATGCTGCTTCTTCCTCTCCCTCTGCCACCCTCCTCTCTGCACTTGTGTGCATGTGACTCTCAAATAATAATAAATAAATAAATAAAAAAGAATAAATAATAAATAATAAATAAATAAATAAATAAATAAAATCTTTAAAAAATGGAATACGAGATGACATGAAATTAGCATCAACTTGCTCAGGCAGGATAGTGAGACTGTGGTTCTGCAGGACAGTGTCCTTCTTCTTAGGGACGCATGTGCCAGCACTTGGACAGTGAGTCGAATGGTTTCTGAAACTGCCAAGCTGTTGAGCAACAAAGAAGTGTCTGCGGAGAGGGAGAGATTAGAGAGGAAATGTGGCAAGATGCTAGTGCTCGTTGAATCTAGGTGAAGGGCAGATCGGAGTTTATTGTATTTTTGAATTTTTAAAAAATTAAAAGTTGGTGGAAACATGAAAGTACCTGGAAATTGGTCCTACTTAACGCTTTGCAAGGATCCAATACCCCAGAGTGCACAGTCGCTCTGCCATCCGCACTTCGGACTCCGTGGCCTCTGCCTTCCTAATGCCCTGGAGACAGTGTTTTTCTTCTTGCTCCCGAGACACTTAGAATTTACCTTCTGCTCACCCAAAAGTTAGCAGACCCAGTTCCTGGAGAGAACGGAGGAAGGGTGCCTAGCAAACAGGGCAGTTCACTCGCAAAAACACGTTGCTGGAAAGTGAACAGAGGCACCTGGCAAGTGAGTTTGAACCTAAGAGACCAGCTTTAGCAAAGAGGCAGAGAAGGTGAACTCCTGGTCTCTTCTTTCCAAACACTTTTTCCTTCCATGTTAGAATTCCCTCAGTAAATGTTCTCATTTCATGGCTTTTCATTCCTCTGCCCTTTTCCTGAGGCCCCACTGTGCCTCGGGCAGCACGCTGGTTAATGGGAATGACGAGGATGGCCCGCGTCCTCAGTTTATTAACCTCACCTATTCTGAGGTTAGGTGAGGTCTATCACACTGAGTGGAAGAAATAAGGTAAAACTTCTTGGGTTCCAATAAAACATAAATTTATTATTAAAAGAAAAAAAAACTTCTTGGGTTGACCCTCTCACGTCAGGTGGAGGCAGGTGGATATGAATTCTTTTTTTTTTTTTTTCTTAAAGACCTTATTTTTTATTCCTGAGAGACCCAGAGAGGGAGGCAGAGACACAGGCAGAGGGAGAAGCAGACTCCCTGCGGGGAGCCCGATGGCCTGATGCGGGACTCGATCCCGGGACCCCAAAGGCAGATGCTCAACCCCTGAGCCCCCCAGGTAACCTGGCTGGAAATTAAATCTCAGGAGTAAATCTGGTGGCATCATTTGAGGTATTGGGGTGGGGGTGAGGATGGGGGTGGCCTGGAGCCGAGCTCAGAGAGATTTCTCATCCCACAGCAGCCACCCTTACCCCGGCTCTTGCAATACAGTCAAGACAAGAGCACCAGGCAGGATAACAGAACCCAGTGTCCTGACATTGAGATAAGGAAGAGACTAGAAGGTCCGGGAAGAGAGGTATCTCTTTGGAGAACGGAAGGAGGTTCCATATAAAGGCCGAGAGGCCAGGTGAGTTGCTCCAGGCCTGCCGCAGAGGCAGCCAGGAGCCCCGTGGGCAGCTGCCCGGGAAGGGGGGCTGCTGGATTCTGAGGTGTCCCTGTGTTCCCTGGAACGGGGCAGCCAGGCCTCAACTGTTACTCATCTCGGGAGAGACAGTGTTTATGAGTCATGTGGACACGAGCCAAGCACATGAAATGAGAGTTTTCAGCTAAAAGTTTAACTCTTCTCCAGAGATAGCGATGAGTCTGTATTACTCCGGGAGCATTGCACGCCGGGCGTAAGTGCTCAACAGTTTACTCATCTTCTCTACAAAGTAAGCCTACGTGGGAGTTATTACCCCATTTTATAGGAGAAGGCGGGAGCTTAGGGAGGCGAAGTAGATTTCCCATACGGAACACTCTGGAAGTTATGGAGCTGAGACGAGCCCATGTTGTCGTCCTGCCCCCAATGCTATTCTTTCTGTTGATCCTGTACTTGCTCCGCATCTGGTTATCATTTAGTTGTGAGAGCACAAAAATATTAACTTACAAGGGTTCCAGGAAATTACCACGCCCTCCTCGAGCTTACCCACTAATGGGTCTTATCTGTTCACTTCCTTCCCCTCTGATCAGGGAAATGTGCACAGGCTTGCTTGGATCCAGGAGAAATTGTTCTAAGAATTTAGAAAGCGGGAAACAGGAAGGTCTGTGGTGTGAGGGGAGCTGGACGTGGGAGGAGGTGAGAGTCATCCTTGGGGGATTTGGAAGAGTCACTTTTATCCACTCTTTTTCCCATGGGAGCTGGAGAAAGCAGATGGGCTAACCGCCACTCCTCCCCAGGAAAGAAACCTCTGGAGTGGGAGACTGGACAGACCCCAGGGCTATGCACAGCAGAAGTCGTCCCCAAAAGAAATGTGCCCGCCCTGAACATGCCTGAAATTAAAAAAAAAAAAATCATAATATGTTTGGTGAGATTCGACTTCTGGTAGAAAATGGCAAAATGACAAATCTGCATTCAAATCGAAAGTGCCTAAGCCTTATGTCAACACGCAAACAAAGTGTGATGAAGAAATCAGATTAAAAAAAAAAACACCTTATGGATGTCGTTAGGAGGGTGCTGGGCTAACATGGATTAAGACATTGGGGGTTGGAGTCGAGGTTTTAAAAAGACAACCCAATCGGAGAAGGACAGACATTATATGGTCTCGTTCATTTGGGGAATATAAATAATAGTGAAAGGGAATAGAGGGGAAGGGAGAAGAAATGTGTGGGAAATATCAGAAAGGGAGACAGAATATGAGAGACTCCTAACTCTGGGAAACGAACTAGGGGTGGGGGAAGGGGAGGAGGGCGGGGGGTGGGGGTGACTGGGTGTCGGGCACTGAGGGGAGCACTGGGTGTTATGCTATATGTTGGCAAATCGAACTCCAATAAAAAATAAATTTATAAAAAATAATAATAAAAAAACTAAAGCTTCCTCTCCCCTGAAAATAAATAAATAAATAAATAAATAAATAAATAAATAAATAACCACCCAAAGCTAAGGAGGTCTCACGCGGCGACCTGGGTTATCTTTTAGGATCACAACTGACGCTTATATGGAGGCACCTGCTTGCCACACCTCCTGGGGACCGCAGTTCGTCGCCAGGAGCTCAGCCCGATGTGCGTGTCCACGGTGGCAGGCGACACGGTGGCAAACTGCTGGACGTGAGTAGCTGCGTGGGCCGTGGTGGTCTGCAGAGCGGCGCGGTGGCCAACCCGGATGAGGAGCTGAACTGGGAGCGGCCACCGAGCTGCACGAGCAAGAGTCCTCCAGGAGAAGTGCCAGCTCCCCGTCTTGTGTTGCACGTTTTCCCACAGAACAGCCTTGGATGAGGAGCAGGTGACACGACGTGCAGTACAGTGGGGAGAAGCCATCTCGGTGGTGACGGATCCCAAGCTAGGGGCTCCTGCCCCTCTGGGGAACTAGGACCCAGAGGGAGGGCAGTGAGAAGAGACGGGAGTGAAAGGTCCTGAGTCAGAGGAGAAAATACGTTAGTCAAGACCCGGGGCGAGAAGGTCCTGGCAACACGTAGGCAGCACTGCAGGCGTGAGTACAGCGCCGTGGCCCAGGATGCGCGGTGCGGCCTGCATCCTCGGCGGCTCCTCCCTTCGGGCAGCTGTGGCGCATCCAGGCTGGGCCTGCAGGAAGCCCGGTCAGGCGCTGCCGCTATGGATGGGGAGGGTGTTCAGAGGGTCCACAGGGGTGAGAGGGGTGCCCCGGGCTCTCGGGAGAGAAGGGCGGGGCGACACTCGCTGCGCCTTCATGTACAAACCTGCTGCTAAGAACCTGGGATCTTTCCCGATGGAGGGCACGTACCCCTGTGTTGGCCCATGACCTTATTTTTTTTTAAGATTTTATTTATTTATTCATGAGAGACACAGACAGAGAGAGGCAGAGACCCAGGCAGAGGGAGAAGCAGGCTCCCTGCAGGGAGCCCGATGTGGGACTCGATCCCGGGACTCCAGGGTCACGCCCTGGGCTGAAGGCAGATGCTCTACCCCGGAGCACCCCGGGCTGCCTGGTCCATGACCTTTTTGCTTCATCTGCCCAGGTAGGAACCACTGACGAGCACAGAATGACCAATCCTTCTCTGGAATTCCTCGTCAAGGCTACGTGTTGCCAGAAATCACAGACACTTGGGGCATTGTAGTTCCTGATCCTAAAGACAGTGATTTTGGGCTTGGGCCTAAGACAGGGCCTGACTTGCCCGGGAGAGGTGTCTCAGTCCGGAGAGCAGACCCAGAGATAAGGATTCAGGGGTAAATCTGGTCTGGAGGTGATTCCAGAAAGCTTGCCAACAGGACCGCAAGTGAGACAGGGAAGGGAGGAGAGCCGACATGAGGGAACCATAGAAGCGAGAGGCGGCTGGGGTGAGCTGGAGTTTAACCCCACTGGGAGGCCCTGGAGAAGCCGCAGGGAGCACGCTTCCGAATCGTCCCGAGGGGCAAGAACTCTTTCCTGCCTTGAGGGTAGGGATCACCCCCGAGAGCACAGGCCCCGGTGCTTGCCGCCTTTCTGATGCCCAGACGAGGTGAGCAGAGGCTGGCGGAGGAGAGCTGCGGGGACCAGGGCCCCGGGGAGACTGCGCGGCTGTCGTTTGGGGTGAGCACAGCTAACCGCACCTGCTCCGGGGTGCCTGGCCTCAACGGGTGCAGCCTGTTGGGTGCAACTGCCCCACTCCCTGGAGAGCCGGCTCTCGACACATTACACAGCATCATGGGGATGTCCATGGCTGTGCCTTTGGGGCCTGAATCCAGTGGCACCTCAGAGGGTGTGCATGACGTACGTGGCTTCTGGCATTTGTAGGTTGGGGGGGCTGGCCACACACACGGAGGGGACAGACCTCTGGACAGTCCTCAGGAATTCCACAGAGCGCCATGGAGCACAGTTCGGGACGTCAGACCCCAGAGGGGCGTGAAAGGATGCAATGGGTATGTTGTCCTCCCTGTCCCCGCGGACGTCGCTGTGATAAAAAATGATTCAAGAGGAGGAAGAGAAGAAAGGCCAAAAGCAAGGTCAGAGGATGAGACCAAAGAGGGAAGGCAGGCGTGGAGAGGCCAACCCCAGTCCAAGGTCTGAAGCTCCCAGGGGCGTGAGTGAGCCCCTCGCTTAGGGGACCCTGCCGGCAGCTCCTACAGGGGCGACATGGACCGTCTCCCTGGGGTTACCCACCTCCCGGGTAAGCCGGAGCTTCTATCTTTTAATTCGTGCCCAAATGCAAAGAGGTCTGTGTAGAGGACAGAGGGGCGGCGCTGTGCTCTCTGGCGCACACTCAGCCCTGTAGGTCTGCTTTTATTTTTAAAAGGACGGGAGCAAAAGCGCGGGTGAGCCGGAAACAACTGCTGTCTTCGGGCTGTTAAGGGGTCAGCACGTGCAGGAGGCTCCCCTGCGGTCGCTCCCAGAGATGCTGGAGAGCTGAGCTGCTGCCTGGCTGGAGAGGGGGACGCCCCGGGGACGGGAGGGGCTACGGGGGCGCGACCCCCATCCCGACCCCCACTAAGCGGGGCTTCCTCCCAGCCTGCGGGGCGGTGGCCCCGGGACAGGGTCTCGGCTTTGGGGCTGCCCGAGATTCGGGGAAGCAGGCCGCGGGGCCCTAGGGACCTGACTGTGCCTCGGCTGGGGCCATCCTCCATCCATCCCCCGTCCCCCACCCCGCCGTCGCCAGCCCCCATATCAGGCTCCCGGGCGGGCCGAGAAGCCCCCAAAACCTCCGCCTGCACAGAAGCCCCAGAGCACCTCTGAGTCCTCAACTAGTCATGGTTCTCAGAGGCGGCGGTAGTCTGGAAGCCGAGGTCTTTAGGATCCCCCTGTATATGGGGTTGGCTGCTTTCTCCTGGGCACGTCCCATGCATGAGGCCTCGGTTGTGCTGGAGCTGAAGCGCCCGAGCCTGCAGCGGGACGGGGGCCTCTTGGCAACCGGCTCGTTCCCCTGGGATCGTACACGACTCCTCTCTAGAGGTTTCCCGCACGGCGGGAACCAGAGACATGCGTGCAAACCCCAGCTGGGTGTCGTCGGTGTCGTTTTCCGTGTGCTCTTCTTCCCAGACAGAGGGTGGAGATGGGCTCACGCCCCTGTGGGGCGGCGCAGGGTGTCTCCAGACGTGCGCCCCGGCTGCTACGGCCCGGCGATGGCCCCAGGCCCCTTGGAGAAGTACGTGCCGGTGACCTTATTTAGCTGAACAATCACTCGTTCCGTTTTCGAGAATTAAGGTGAAAGTTCACATTTTCCTCACTCAACAACACAAATTCTCAGTACCGAGGAAGTCCGTACCAAGAAACTAACTGGTTTGTTCTGCTTTCTCTCTAGTCCATTTTTTTTTCCTAGAACTGGACAATTGGAGGGCCTGGGATCAGGAAACTGAGCATCACACGGATTGTGCCAACACGTGGCCCCAAACCAAGGCCCTGAGTGCAGAGTCAGACTCTTAGAAACAGAACCGTGGCCACCGGGCGGTGGTCTCTCTCCTTCAGGACATTTCTTCTTCTTTTCCTTCTTTTTTTTTTCTTTTGTTTTGTGTCCTAAACTCCATGTTTGAGCGAAATAATAGGGTAAATTTCTTCCTCTGTGTGGCTCCCTCCAGCTCTGTCCACGCCCGGGCCAGACCGTGCTCTTTCTCACGGCCGCGTGGTATTCCACGCAGAAGGCACCACAGCTCCCGTACCCGCTCCGCTGCCACTGGAAGCCTAATTTTTTAAATTTCTCCCCGTTTTGTCATCCAGTCACATAGTCAACGAATCTTTGTTAGTGCCCTCCTCTGAGCCCCACTTCTTCCCGAGGTGAGGAGTCGGGCGGCCAGCACGTCCCCTCACCCAGAAAGCCTCGTGCAATGTCCCTGCGCAGCGAGGTCCTCCTTCGGGCGCTCCCGTGTTGCACCAGCCCTTTCTTCCCCGCACCTTTGGTTCCACAGAACAGGGAGGCCACCCCCCGAGTCACCCCTCAAACTCACCGCAACTCGCAGGCCCGTTCTGGTTCCTGTGTCAACCCCCCCAGCACCTGCTTCCTCGGCCCGTGGTCAGCTGTGTCCCCGCCCGCAACCCTCGGAGGTGGCTCCTCTGGGTGGGCCCTGACCTTGCCCCAGGGCGCCCAGGTGTGCTCACCCCGTCCGTGACCCCGCAGGAGCCGTAGCTCTCGGCCGTCCCAGGCGCGCAGCACCTTGCTCGCTCCTGCTGCTCTGTGGCCGGGACCCCTGACGTGCTGAGGCCCTTGGCCAGCTCAGAGCCCAGGAGAAGTGGGGCCGCGGGCCCCAGAGCCCTCAGCCCCGGGACGAGCCCCCGGCGGCAGCCAGGTGGGGGGACAGCACGGAGCTAGGCCCACAGCAAACCCCAGCTCGGGCGCCGATCTGACGGGACTCGGCTCCCCGGGGCAGCGCTCCCCGCCAGGTTCCAGCGAAGGCCGCCTCTGCCACCACCATGCCGGCCCGAGCCCTCTGTGCCTGCCAGTGCATCGCATCTTCCCCGCTCCGGACTCCCCTCCTGGTCCCCTGGGGGTCCCCGCAGTTCCCGAGCTCCCGCAGCCCAGGTGAAGCCCGGACGCCCGAAGTCTGGACTCCACCCCAACCGATGAGCCCGTCTGTGCCAGGGGGCCCGGCCATGGCCATGGGTGTTTCGGTTTTCTCTCTTTCTTTCTTTTTAGGTTCTTGCAGCGACTGTCCTAAGCGGCTGGGGCGGCGCGAGCTGAAGACCAGGCTGAAGAGAACGACCAGGCGGAGAGGAAGGGAGGTGAGCAGGGGTGCGGCAGCCGACGAGCGCGGGACACGGGGCCTCGGGAGCCCGAGCAACACGTCACTGTGGCTTCTGCAAAGCAGGAGGCCGCCCAGCTGCCCCCCATGAAAGCGAGCACGCGCCCACCCGGTTCCCCTCGCGCTTCCATGGGGCCAGGAGCAGAGGAGCCCCGGAGGGAAGAGCAAAACAAGAGAATGTGCTACGGGCTCCGCTATCGCTTACTTCGGACAGTTGACCTTTTATTGAAAAAAAAAAGTTCCATTTGACAAACTCCATGCGGCATCTCACACGGAGCTGCCTTCCTGGTGATGAGAGTCCCTACAACAGTCTACATCCTGTAGCAGTCTACACCCTGCAGCACTCTACACCCTACAACAGTCTACACCCTGCAGCAGTCTACACCCTGCAGCACTCTATACCCTACAACAGTCTACATCCTGCAGCAGTCTACACCCTATAACAGTCTACACCCTGCAGCACTCTACACCCTACAACAGTCTACACCCTGCAGCAGTCTACACCCTGCAGCACTCTACACCCTGCAGCAGTCTACACCCTACAGCACTCTATACCCTACAGCAGTCTATACCCTGCAACAGTCTACACCCTGCAGCAGTCTACACCCTGCAGCAGTCTATACCCTGCAGCAGTCTACACCCTGTAGCACTCTATACCCTACAACAGTCTATACCCTGCAGCAGTCTACACCCTGCAGCACTCTATACCCTACAACAGTCTACATCCTGCAGCAGTCTACACCCTGCAGCACTCTATACCCTACAACAGTCTATATCCTGCAGCAGTCTACACCCTGCAGCACTCTATACCCTATAACAGTCTACATCCTGCAGCAGTCTACACCCTACAACAGTCTACACCCTGCAGCACTCTACACCCTGCAGCACTCTACACCCTACAACAGTCTACACCCTGCAGCAGTCTACACCCTGCAGCACTCTATACCCTACAATAGTCTACACCCTGCAGCAGTCTACACCCTACAGCACTCTATACCCTACAGCAGTCTATACCCTGCAGCAGTCTACACCCTACAACAGTCTACACCCTGCAGCAGTCTACACCCTGCAGCAGTCTACACCCCACAACAGTCTACACCCTGCAGCAGTCTACACCCTGCAGCACTCTACACCCTACAACAGTCTACACCCTGCAGCAGTCTACACCCTGCAGCACTCTATACCCTACAATAGTCTACACCCTGCAGCAGTCTACACCCTACAGCACTCTATACCCTACAGCAGTCTATACCCTGCAGCAGTCTACACCCTACAACAGTCTACACCCTGCAGCAGTCTACACCCTGCAGCAGTCTACACCCCACAACAGTCTACACCCTGCAGCAGTCTACACCCTGCAGCACTCTACACCCTACAACAGTCTACACCCTGCAGCAGTCTACACCCTACAGCACTCTATACCCTACAGCAGTCTATACCCTGCAGCAGTCTACACCCTACAACAGTCTACACCCTGCAGCAGTCTCTCGGGTGCGATACCATTGTGCCTGAAACAACGTACGCTCCTTAGTTGAAAGAGACTTTCTCTATGGCTAAAAACGCTCACTGCCTTCTGAGCCTTCGGGACTTGCGACCCTCCCGCTGGCGGGGCTCCGGCCCGGACCTGGGTGGCTGGAGGTTGGGGTGTGTCTGGGAATCTCCTTCAACAAGGCAGCAGTGAAGTTCACCGTGTGGCTCGACGCCTCCTTTCATGAACAATTTCTCTGCAGCATGCGACGCTCTTGACCGCATTTGACCACTGTCGAACTTCATTAGCTGCGCGCACCCTCAGTCCTTTGTTGTCACCCCGACAGCCTCACAGCACCGTCAGCGAGAGCAGATCCCCGCTGAACATCGAGACCACAGTCTTTGCTCATCATGACAAGCAGAGACTCATCTGTTCAGGTTTGATCCTCAGATCCCAGCAATTCAGTCCCATCTTTATGAGACTCCACTTTTTTTTTTTTTAAAGATTTTATGTATTTATTCATGAGACACAGATTGAGAGAGGCAGAGACCCAGGCAGAGGGAGAAGCAGGCTCCATGCAGGGAGCCCGCCGCGGGACTCGATCCCAGGACCCCGGGGTCACACCCTGGGCCCAAGGCAGAGGCTCCACCCTGAGCCCCCGGGCGTCCCCAGCCTCCACTTCTAACTCTGGTTCTTGCTGTTCCCAGAGATTCCGCAGCGACCTCTCCACTGACCTCTTGAACCCATCTCAGACCTCCGTGAGCCTTGGAATCCGCTTCTCCCACATTCCTGTCAATGTTGACATTTGACCTCTTCCCGTGAATCATAGATGTTCTTCGTGGCGTCTAGAACGGTGAGTCCTTTCCAGAAGGTTTTCAGTTTAGTTTGCCCAGATCCATCACAGAAATCACTATTTGTGGCAATAATAGCCTTACAACAGTTATTTCTTGAGTGATAGGACTTGAAAGTCGAAATTGCTGTCTGATCCGTGGGCTGCAGGACCGGCTGCGTTAGGGGCATGAAACCAACTTTAACCTCAGGGCACGTGTCGTTGGGGCTCCTGCGTGTCCAGGCGCATCACCCGTGAGCAGCGGTACTTTGAAAGGAATCTTTCTTCCTGAGCAGGAGGTCTCAAAAACGGACTTGAAATATTCAGTAAACTGAACGCCCTCCGACGTGCTGTCGCCCAGGCTTCGTCGTCCCCTGATGGGGCACGGAGACAGGAGACCCCGCCTGGTTCTTAAGAGCCCTAGATTTTAACCTGCCTCGGCTTTCATCACGCCTTCCTCGCCAAGCTGAGTCTCTGCTAGATTTTGAGTTCGAGTGGCAGGTGCGTGACTCTTCCTTTCGCTCACTTAGAGGCCGTTGTAGAGGCAGTAACGGGCCTAGTTTCAATTTTGTTGTATCTGAGGAAACAGGGAGGCCCAACAGGGAAAGAGACGGAGGGGCTGGTTGTTAAAGCAGCCAGAACACGCAGTTACTGTTTGCCCTCTTATTCGGGGGCGCTTTGTGGTGCAACGGTCACGTCGAACACCGCTGATCACAGATCGCCGTAACAAATACGATGCAATACAGTGAAACAGTTTGGAATATTGGGTGAATCACCGAAATGTGACACAGAGACCAGGAGTGAGCAGATGGCATGGGGACACGGCGCCGGAAGACTTGCTTGATGCAGGGCTGCCGCGAGCCTTCAATCCGCAGGACACACCGTATCCACTCAGAGCAAGAGGGATGAGAGCAATGAGGCGCCGTGTGACGGCCGCCCCTGCAGGTGTTCCCAGGTGAACCGGGGAACGCAGATGGGGCAACACGAATGTGAGCGCACGTCTGCAGGTGTGAGTGACTTCCCAGGATGGCTCTTGGGTAGCCCGGACTTCGCTGGACGTCGGAGTCATCTGGGGATGCCCAGGTGCCACCCTGTCCCGCTAACGGCACAGTGTGCGCAGTGACCGGGGAAAGCCTACGTTTCCTCAAGGCTCCCAAGCGATTCAGCGAGTGGTGGAATCTGAGAACTACTGTCCTAGTAGCTATTTCGTGGGGCTGGTGGGTGTCTGGAGGAGAGTGACCCTGATAAGTAATGGTCTGGGGCTCAGGGGTGGAGCTTTGGCCCAGGCTCAGGGCTTGACCCCGGGGTCCCGGGATCGAGTTCCGCATCGGGTCCCCACAGGGAGCCTGCTTCTCCCTCTGCCTGTGTCTCTGCCTCTCTCTCTGTGTCTCAGGAATAAATAAATAAAATTTTTGAAAAAGAAAGAAGAAAGAAAGAAAGAAGAAGAAAGAAAAAGAAAGAAAGAAAGAAAGAAAGAAAGAAAGAAAGAAGAAAGAAAGAAAGAAAGAAAGAAAAAGAGCACTTTTCCTTTGTCATTTTCTGCAGATTCTCTTCCACTGCTCCTGCGCAGTCGCCTTCATGGTCATTGGGATCCCAAAGCTTCAAATGACCACCAGGTCCTGACGTTCGGCCGTGCTTTCCCTCCCGGTGCACGCGCCCTGAAGCCACAGGGCAGTGTGCAGCCCTCGCAAGGGCCTCGGGGAGGGTGTCCTTCCCACTGTTCCCCACGGTGAATGGCTGTTCTGCGTGGCGGGGCAATGTCTATGACCACAAAAGGACTCACACGGGAATACGACCTAGAGGAGCACCCGCCACAAGTCATTCTCTCTTCTCAGACAAACCGAGGCCTGAAGGGACCATGGACTCTAGCTGGATGCGATTTCATGGAAGCCCGAGCCGGTGATTGTTTATCAGGAGTGCCCCGAAGCACAGCGTCTCCGTGTGGGATGCTGACACTGTGGAGAGATCCCCTCTGAGACTCTGTTAGGGAGCCCATCAGAGAGCCTGCAAGAATTTGTGAGTGTTCATATCGGCATTCTTTTACAATAACCGTAAACTGGAAAGATCCAAATAATCCGAGAATTATATTATATTCTATTATATATATTATATATATATCATATATAATCGTATATGATATGTATCATATATAATATATCAATACATAATTATAATCACATGATTATATTAATATTAATATATTATATTATTACATATTCTATATTATGTATTAATATATTACATGCTAATATATCACACATATATTAATACATTATATTAATAATATAGATAATAAATATATAAGGATAATATATTAATATATTAATATAAATATAATTATATGTTTATAATTATGTATTAATATATATTATATATTATATTATTATACATTGTATATTATATATTAATATTATATATTACATTATATTATTAATATATTATATTATTATTAATAATATTATATTATCATATTATATTATTATATTATATTCTCGGAATAATCCGAGAATAGCACACAGACGCCCTCACTTGTGCTGCCATATGACGGCCTCAGAATTCCAACCAAACATGCTCAAAGGCTCACACAATTCCACGCATATGGAGGACAAATGGAAAGCGCACTAAATAATCTCAATGTTTTCTTGGTACGGAAAATAAAATCTGGGTTTGTGTAAGCATCTGCATAGTTGAGAGCACTATCGGCCTCCATCCCACTGACAGTCACAATTATTGATTGTTCTTTTACCACTACAGGCACAACTTGCTTTATCGTGTTTTGCTTTATTGTGCTTTAGACATATTGCCTTTTTTTTTTTTTTAGACAAAATGAAGGTTGACGAGAAACCTGTGTGGGGCAAGCGTATTGGTGCCATATTTGCTTGCTTCATGTCTCTGTGCCAATAAAGTATTGTCAAGTTAAGATACGTACATTGTTTTTAATTTTTTTAAGATTTTTTATTTATTTATTAGACAGAGAGAGAGAGAGAGAGAGGCAGAGACACAGGCAGAGGGAGAAGCAGGCTCCTTGCAGGGAGCCCGACAGGGGACTCGATCCCGGCACTCAGGGGTCACGCCCTGAGCCAAAGGCAGACGCTCAACCGGGCATCTCTAAAAGCTTCCATTTTAACAAAGACCAAGAACTTATATACAAGTTCACACATGGCTGCTTTGAAATGTAGGTTATATTGGTGCCCGGTCTAATTTTGTAGAGTACATGGGAACAGAGTAAACGTTCCTAAGGCTTGGCATGGCACAGAGCTCCGCAGTGGCCAGAGATGAGCTATGCATCTGGTGCGGCTGGGCCGTTTGTGGCGTTGTGGAAATCCTACCTCGCAGCTTCAGTAGGTAAATACTGTCCTGATCCTAATACTTCCCCATGACCTCGCTGCCGGGGGCCCCACACCAGCACCCTTCTCAAAACTCGTAATCTAATGTCTAAAGTGCTTATATCCAGGACTGGGCCTTATTAGCCCAGTGGCCTGCGTCAGGTTGTTGCTAAAGTTGTGCTGTTAGTAAAACGTATTTTACTATCACTCTTGACGAGGACTATTCTGATGCCAATGACTTGACCAAAAAAATAATATCGAAGATACAAAGAGGATAATTGGGAGCAAAATTATTATAGATGAAAATAGGAAAAGAAAAAAAGAAAAAGAAAAAAAACAAAAAAAATTAAAAAAAAAAAAAAGAAAATAGGATCATGTCCCATTCATGAGGCAAGATGATGAAGCCATCCCAGGGCCCGATCATATATTATCTGAAGTCTTCTAAAAATATTACCTGGAAGGGCACCTGGCTGGCTTAGTTGGTAGAGCCTGTGACTCTTGATCTTGGGATTGAGTTTGACACCCCTTGGGTGTGGATATTACTTGAAAATGAGATCTTTGGGGGAGAAAAGTCACCTAGATTCCTGAAATAACCTCATAATCTGTGTTACCCCCCAGAGAGCCGGTCTCCTCACTGCTTGATCAACAGGGCCCGGGACAGGGCGCGACATAGAAGAGACGCTCACAGTGTACTTGAGTGTGTGAGTGATTTCACCCCATTGCTACAAAGGATGGCCTCCCGGGGCTCTTTGTACTGTAGGAGAATGAGAACACATTCTGCAACAAAAAGTATTTATTCAGTGATCTATTTAAGAAGTATTTATTGGGCAGCCCGGGTGGCTCAGCGGGTTTAGCGCCGCATCCACCCCAGGGCATGATCCTGGAGACCCGGGGTCGAGTCCCACGTCGGGCTCCCTGCATGGAGCCTGCTTCTCCCTCTGCCTCTCTCTCTCTATGTCTCTATGAATAAATAAATAATTTTTTTTTAAAAAAAAAGAAGCATTTATTGTTGTACTCTAGGCTCAATGTGGAGACGATAATAATGTGGGGAGATTTTTATCTTTAGAGATGACTTGCTTGAGTTTACGGGCCTGGCAAGCGAGAAAATAGACGTAGGACCCTCGTGTTCAGTCGTGGAGGCTTTGTTGAGGAGTGTGTGCCTGCGTCTCGGCTGTGCCGTGGCCGTTCACTCACGTGCGCTGGACTTTGTTTGTAAAATGAGACCTACTCTCCCTACAGGTGGGTGGTTCGCGCTGAATGCTTGGTGGCTCGCTGGCTTGTTTCACTCAACACGTACGTAGTTGTGGGCAACACGTGTGTTTCTTGTATGTCAAATGTAAACAAAAACCTCATCATTTGAATCACGCTTTTAATGTAAAAAAAAAAATGCTCTTTTTGGGAAGGTGTTGTGTTTCGTTTGTCTTTTGATCCTCCGCACCTAGGACAGTGCATAACAGGGCGGTGCTCCATGTGAATGGATATACACCCTCCTTGGATGCTTCTGACCCGTTTTTGGGTCCGATTTACTCAGGCTACGGGAAGTGGAGGGTGTAGGTACCCGGCGGTGGGTGCGTTGATCTAAACTCTCCCTGCCGACCTGCTGGGAATTCCCATTCAACGTTCATGGCAACTCAGTGGGCACCTCTGGTGGAGCGAGGAATGCAAATACGGCAAAGACCGGACTCGACTCTCAAAGAGTTCATATCTGCATGTGTTATGCGGACTAAGCGTGATTCCGTAATACTCAAAGAAAACCATAGAGTTCCTCACCCCGGAGACCCACCCCCTAACGAGAACCTTGATTCAGATTCTCTTCGGGTATAAAGAGCTTCATTCAGGTCTCTCTGGAATGAGGGAAATGCAATAAATATAATGTAAGGATTCCCGAAAGAGGATCTTCTTATTCCTGTCGCTTCTGAACCACAACCGCTACTTAGAGAAAGACGCACAATCTGTTTTGCATCCAGCCTGATCCTTGTCCCAACGTTAGTTCTCATCAATCAGAAGCTCAATGGAGTAAAACTTCATTTACTAGCAGCAAAGGGGCCTCTTTTCCTGGTCAACCCTTCCCCAACCTTACGATGCCATGACTCCCAGCAAACATCTGAGGAGTACAAACTCTGACATCACATCAGAATCGTTTCCTAAGTTGAACGATACCGGAGAATGCGATGTAATCACCCTCAAAAGAATTCATTCTCCGCTTTAAAAGATTCACGGTGCATTTCTTAAAGTGAGTCACACTTTGCAAGTAGAAAGGCTGTTACGTGTTGTTCACGCTTCTGCACTCGGTATTCTGACCCAGAGTCTGAGATGGTCAAGGAATCAGGTTTTTTTCCCCCTCGTTCCCTGGAAAATCCAATGACCCACTCGCTGCTATGGTTGTGTCAGTGCTATTGGCCAACTATCTGGACGCCAGCTGTGGCTTCTTCTGCGACTCTCTGGACGCAGCTGGAGAGCATGAGTCCAGATGAAATTACCTTTATCTGCTGTTTCCTGTCCTCTAACCAGATGTTCTGGCCGTGTGTTTAGTTTAGAAGAGAGCAGCCGCTCCTTCATTTTTTAACAACTTGTTTTTGCGAGAATCATAGCAAGAGTTCCCAAGGCCCTGAGCAGTGGGACAACTTGCCAGATGTCACATGCAGAGCCGTTGCCCTCATTTCCAGGGATGTGATGCAAGCTTGGCTCTTGAGTCATGGATCATTTTTTATTTTTATTTTTATTTTTTTATTTTTTTATAAATTTATTTTTTATTGGTGTTCAATTTGCCAACATATAGCTTAACACCCAGTGCTCACCCCGTCAAGTGCCCCCCTCAGTGCCCGTCACCCAGTCACCCCCATCCCCCGCCCTCCTCCCCTTGCACCACCCCTAGTTCGTTTCCCAGAGTTAGGAGTCTTCCATGTTCTGTCTCCCTTTCTGATATTTCCCACTCACTTTTTCTCCTTTCCCCTTCATTCCCTTTCACTATTTTTTATATTCCCCAAATGAATGAGACCATATAATGTTTGGATCTTTTTTTACACAACATTTCAAAATACAGGGAAACGGACAAATGGCTGCGTATCATTTCAGTAAATGCTCTTTTTCTTCCCCGTGAGCCAAAAACAGTAACTCAGTCTGGGAGTCGCAGGCCAAAACTTTTACCCTGAAAGCCTCCATATTAGGGGGAAATAAGTCACAGGATATGCTTTATTATAGGGGCAAATGCCTAAGGCTCCATGAGCCTTGTGCAGACATCTGTGTCGTGGCTGCTGTCCCTCGTGGTCAGTAAGGCTCTGATGCTTTAGCAAGGCTCCTGCTCTCCCGAGTGTGACCCACTCCCTCGAACCTCCAAGGGGCTCTGCCGGTTGCCCTCCTCCCCAGACGCCACCCGCCACCTGCAGGAAATCTCCAGGCTTTTCTCCCGGTGGTGGAATTCCAGCTCCCATGCCCGGGTCCCCCCTGCCCAGGTCCCCCTGGCCAGGTCCCCCTGCCGGCCTTGGTAGAGCCCAAGTGTGGACACAAACTTCGCACCTGCCAAGTTCGCCCGCCAGGTCCTGTCGCCTCTACCAGGAAGCAAACCAGTTCTTATTTATTTATTTATTTATTTATTTATTTATTTATTATTTATTTATTTATTTATTTATTTATTTATATTATTATTTAAGACCTTTATTAACAGTTTTTGGCCATTTGTTGACTTTTTCGAAAAACTCAAGTTGTAAAACTTTTATTACACATTAAAAACGAGGTTCCTAAAAATCTCAACTTGACCAGATATGAAACCATTTAAAAACCTTTAAAGGTGTATTGAGAAAAACCAGGCTTTCAAAAAATAAATAAATAAATAACACATTTATCATTACCAAAAATAGACATCTTTAGGTAAAAATAAAAATAATAAAAACCCCACGCTGCACGGATAATTCAGATAGTTCTATTTATCTGGTCAATGGGCAAAAAGCAAGCACTTGAGGTCTTCAGCTCCAATCTTTTGTTCATGTCTTATGGCTGGAATTTCGCCTTCACTTCCTCGCACTGGGTGACTAAGCCGGAGGATGGTGGAGATGGAGGCCAGCTTTCCGGCTTTCACTCAGCCTGGCCCTGCGGGGCCCAGGAGCCCAGGTCTCAGCCGGTGGATCGGTGGTGACATCGAGGCAGCCTCTGACCTGGGTCCCATCTCCTGGATCCTCCTTACCCTCCTCATTGCCCTCCTCTCTAGGCTGACTCGGTGGGGCCCTGCGGCATCGTGGTCTCTAACCTCGACGCATGCTTGGGCTCACTGGTCTACCATGTGCTCCTGCACCCAGGGTTGGCACCTTCCATCTCCCTCCCTGCACAGGAGGGCTGGGATGCTGTGGTCCAAGCCCACGGGGTCTCTGTGGCCTCGGCAGGGCCCGCGCTATGGGGCCTGGCCCTCGGGAGCACCTTCCCATCCCTCATCTCGCTATTCTGGTCACTCTGCTGGTAACTGCGCGGAGGACCCTGGAGGACCCTGCGATGAGGGTGGCACGTAGTGGGTAGGGTAGGCTGCATATTTACTGCCGTGCACTGACCTGTTACGTTTGCTGCCCCTGCACCCTTTTCTCCCTCAACCAACTCAGCCCTACATTGTCCCTCCACCGCACCGTGCAGGTGCTTCCTGGGGCGATTCTTCTTTCAGACATCTGGGCACAAGTCATCTTCCTTGGTGTCATTCCTGTTGGTGAAACCATATCCGTGCCTTGCATTGAACCATTTCGTTGCGATGACTTCTTGTCCCTGGCCTCTGCTCAGGGTGTGGCGACGGTGACTGGGGTCCGCTGCGGCGGGGCACTGCTCAGGGCTCCCTGGGGCCCGCTACCCGCTCCCGCTCCCGATCCAACTCTCACCAGTTCTTTTCAGGCCTGCAGGTGAGTAACCCATCCTTCATGGACCCCTCAGTCCCACAGTCACCGATCATTCACTGGCCACACACTCGTGTGCTGGGCAGCTCCCAGCCCGGGCACACCACTCCAGGGAAGACGTGGAAATTACGATCTCATGTGATGGTGAGCCTTTGGCTCCCAGGAACAAGTGGCAGGATGAAGACTGCTGGGACCAGGGGAGGGAAAGTCACTGGATTGGAAGGTCGGCGACACCTGACACCAGGAGGGTGACGGCAATCCAGCCATGGGAGGGCTTTCAGAAAGAGTCATATTAAAAAATCAATCAAACAAACAAAAAACAGCCATCTAGGAGAATGGGCTTCTCTTCTTCATTTCCTATTCTTTGGTTTTCCCCGACATCTTTACTGGTTCTTTAGCTGCAACCCTTGACCTCGGAACCCAAACTTAGAGCTGCCCATTGCTTGGAGCCACGCTGTGTTCTTCTCTGAGGAGTTCACATTTGCATCAGCCCCTCAAGTCTTGCCCCATATTCTCTTTCATGAATTTGAAAATATTTACCCAATTTACAAGACCACGGCATTTTCCCAAGCCTTGTTTTCCTTCTGCATGTGCCAGCCCCCCGCAACCTTATATCAGGCCTGTCCCTTCCTTCATACAGTGATGATCATTGCAATATTACGAACGTAATACACATTACCTGATACACAGAATGTTCTAGAAAGACATGTTAATTTTGATAAATTGCAATATTACAAACGTAATGCACATTACCCGATACATAGAATGTTCTAGAATGACATGGTAATTTTGATAAATGTAAACATACCTGCTGTCCTGTCATTACAGCTCATGGTAACGACAGGGGAGATTCAGATGCACATTAAATAGTAAGAAATAACTCATTTCTGTCATGGGAGCTTCCATTCTGGCCAGAACCCTAGTTCTCTTCCTAACTGTGAAAAGTGGGATCTTGGTTGGAGTGTATCTTAGGTGACATTTCCTTCCCTGAAGATAGTCTTTCAGAGAATCTTTGAGATCCTAACATAGTGTGTTGTTTGAAACGGGGGTAGCTTTCATTTTAATTGTTTGGAAAATGCTTTTACGAAGGACCCATCCCAGAGATCGAAGATGGGAGAGGCTGTGAGACAGTGGTGGGGAGACAGTGGGAGAAAAGATGGGAAAAGGGAGAAATGATGGAAGGTGCATTGGTCCTAAGGGGTCTTGGGGTGAATTACGTCCTCGCACGGCAGCTGCAAAGACGGGTGCAGGGGTGCTCACAGCGAAGCACAGATGCCTCCTGAACAAATGTCACACATTGACTCAATAAAGAAACATTTTGCAGCTTTAATATTATCCACGATCTTCATGGGCATTTGGCTGAAGATTCAAGCTTCGCGTCTACCCTCGACTGTGGTCATTCCTTACACAACAATTAAAGACTTTTTTAGCGCGAATTCCATGTATCCCTGCGATATGTTCTGTGGGCCACAGCACCGTGTCGTCCTTACTGGAAACTGAAATGTTAAAAAAAAAAAAGTGGTTTATAAATGAGACTAAAATGTAAGCAATCTGGCCTGAAAAATAACCATCCTGGTCTTACAGCTGTTGAAGCGACTAGGTTAGCTGAGGTCCCCAGCTGCTCTTTTAATTGCTGGAAGAAATGGATCGGTTAAATAACTCAGTTCGAGATTTGCAAAGTCTATTTGTTTGAACACAGCTGGGAACAGCCTCATGCTGCAACGGTGGCATTTTCAGCTTCATTTGGCAAATGCACCTTCAGTGAGCTTGCAGACCGCAGCTGACGCTGGGCTTCCCGCGGTGATGTCCCACTACTCGTGCACCCTGAGAATTTGGACATGTTTGGGCCCCTGTGCGGATTGATGGCTGGGCACATCAGTCTGGACTGTTCAGAGAAACAGCATCGTGTGAGTGTGTGTGTGTGAGCGTAAAGAGAGATTTTTTGTTTTTTGGGGGTTCACTTGTATCAGCTTATGCAGCTGGGGGCCCTGGCGAGCCTGAAATCCTTCGGGCTGGCAGACGGACACTCAGACAGGAGTCGAGGTGGTCATTCTGAGTGTGAAATCCATGCACTGGGAGCTGCAGGCTGGAAACTCAGATTGAAACGCAGTCTGGAGCCAGAATTTCCTTTTCCAGGAAACCTCAGACTCTTGCTTTGAGTCTTTGACCAACTGGAAAAAGCCCATCACCATTGCTGAGGGAATGGTCTTTACTCAGTCAACTGGTTCTAAGTGCTAGTCACACCTATGAAACACCTTCACGGCAACCGCTAGACAGTGTTGGGCCAAACAGCCGGCCACCATCGCTTACCCAACCTGACAAATAAAATTAACCATCACAACTGGCCACTAGGACTGACCACCAGGACCAAGATCCTAGATACTAGGGACCCCATGGCTACCTCAGAGCCCACGTCTAAGCGCCAGGTGGGCAGGGCCTCGCTGCTCAGGACTCAGGGGCACTGCTCCCACCCCGTGGTCCTCTGGGAAGGCCCGGGCGCTGGTGCCCACAGCTGGACCCCGCCTTCCAGGTGCCTCGTAGAAACCCGGAGAGTTTCCGAGTAGAAACTGCCTCCTGCACCCCTCTCAGCGGCCGCCCCTGCCCAATGGAGACGTGGAGGCTGCGTGGCAGCTCACGTCTTCCTCAGTGTTGCCTCTTCCTCTGAAATGTTGTCGTCCCAGGTTCTGGGAGCTTGACAATCATCGGGCGTCTCCAGGCAAACGGTGGCCACCGTGCTAGCTCTTTCTGCTTGTCCTCAGTGGGGCTGCTCAGCTGCGAGCTACTCCATCAGATCTCTCTCCTCCTCTTTTGCAGCCACCAACATTTTATCAAAATACATTGAATTCTCTACCTTGCCTGGCATTTATTTTGTTGTAGACTGAGAGAGAAAAATGTTGGGCCCCTGGGTGACTCAGCGGTTGAGCATCCACCTGGCCCAGGGTCCTGGGATCAAGTGATGGTGATGGAGCATACTTTGATGACGTGACACTAGGAAATAGTGGCCAATGTTTAGGTGACACATCCCACGTGCTAGGCACTGCTCTGAGCGCGTCATATTTATATAAACTCCCGTTTAATCTTCCTAACAAACCTCTTAGCAGGTACCATGATTATCTACATCTTACCTATGAAGAAACTGAGGCACAGAGAGGCTAGGTCGCTTAAGCAAGGTCACACAGCTCGTAAGGGGTAGACTCAGGGATCAGATCCTGCCAGCCTGGGTCCAGACTCTAGCCTTAAAAGGTATAGGAATACAGTAAAAAGAATTCTTATGTCAAGTACGTAGTGATGAGCTTTATGGAGGCACCACTGGGGAAGTCCATACATTTGAGCTTTCTGATCTCATGAGCCATCTACCCTCTCAGTTCCGTGCCCCTTGGACGAGTTCTCATCACAGGGAGGCCGGCAGGCATTGGGCGTGCCACTTCTGGAGAGGGACATATTACTTTGTGGAGAGTGGACCGGCCCCTTGTGGCTTCGAGACATCCGAGCTCTGGTCTCGAAAACTCCATGCCCAGCAGCTCACAGCTGTGCTGTGGTCGGACGCGTCTGGACTTCACGAAGACTACGGAGGTGCTCGTCCTGTGGGGGTTGGAGGCTTGATCTTAGAGATTACTTTCCCGGTTACATTTCTTCAAGGCCAGGAGGACATGTCATTTTTTTAAACTCTGAATAAATGTGTGTCAAAACACAGGTGCAATTTCCATATAATAACAACATACAGGGGGATGCCTGGGCGGCTCAGCCGTTGAGTGCCTGCCTTTGGCCCAGGGCGCGATCCTGGAGTCCTGGGCTCCCTGCATGGAGCCTGCTTCTCCCTCCTCCTGTGTCTCTACCTCTCTCTCTATATATATATCATAAATAAATAAAAATAAATCTTAAAAAAATAACAATATACATTCAGGAGAATAATGCCGAGTGTTGGTGAGGATGTGGACCAGTCCGAGCTCTCATACGCTGCAGGTTGGGAGCGTATTTTGGTGCAGCCACTGTGGATTGCTTTCAGGCATTATCTACTAAAGCTGAAGACATGCTTATTTCTAGATATTTATTTTTTTTAAGATTTTATTTATTTATTTATTCATAGAGACAGAGAGAGAGAGAGAGGCAGAAACACAGGCAGAGGGAGAAGCAGGCTCCCTGCAGGGAGCCCGATGTGGGACTCAATCCCAGGTCTCCAAGATCACACCCCAGGCTGCAGGAGGTGCCAAACCGCTGCGCCACCGGGGCTGCCCTATTTCTAGATATTTAAATATCATTTCTAGGTATACAACCCAGAGAGAGGCTTACAGATGCTCACCCCAAAACAAGCACTAGAATGCCCATTGCAGCTTTATCCATTAAAGTCAAAAACTGGGGGAGCCCTGGGGGCTCAGCAGTTGAGCATCTGCCTTGGGTCCAGGACGTGACCCCGGGGTCCCGGGATCGAGTCCCTCATCGAGCCTGCTTCTCCCTCTGCCTGGGTCTCTGCCTCTCTCTGTGTGTCCCTCATGAATAAGTAAATAAAACCTTTTTTTAAAAAAAAAGCTCCAAACTGGGAAGAAGCCCCACCCCATACACAAACATCCATCAGTGCTGTAGGCAAGCAAATTGGGCTCTAGTCACACAATCAAGCTGCAGATATTTGCAAAAAAATACGCATCAGTCTTACAAACATAATGTTGAACAAGAGGAGTCAGACTGAAAAAGAGGACCCGCTGCAGAAGTCAGGTTACCTAACGTGTGAGAACTGACGCACGTCGTGCCTGCTGTCAGGTGGCCCTGGGGTGGGCAGGGCTGCGGAGAGGACGCCGAGGAGTCTCTGAGACACCATTTTTTCATTTGAGTACTGGTTACAGGAATGTGATCTGTTTGTAAAATTCATTTGTAAAATAAATTTTAGGCTGTACGCTTGCGATGCATATGATTTTCTGTAGGTTTATGTAAATAAAAGCTATTTTAAAAATAAAAGTCCACACATGCTTTTTCCCTGCCATCGCAGTAAACAGTAAACTGCGGGCTGCCAAGACGGTCTGGGTTTGATCTTGCTCAGAGAATGAGCCCTGATCCTTAGAAAAGAGTCCTGGCCAGATCCCATAGCCCTTTAACCAAGTAGAACCAAATAGACCAAAGAGATTATTTGAAATGTAATCAGTGGATTTTTTTCAGATTTCTAAAATGTTTGGGTTAAAATAAATAAACAGGATTTTCAACTAGAAAGCTTGTCCTGCCCTGACCTTTGTATTAATTTTCTGGTTAGCTGGATTTGGAGTTTCAAAACGTTGATGGGTTCCTCTGGGGGAAAATGTGTTTCTCTCCTGCGATGGTGTTTCGAGCTGCATAATGTGGAGCTTGCATCTTTTCTCAAATAAATAATGGATGCTTAGTTTCGTAAAATCCTAGAGCACTTGGGTCTTTTTCCAACCAAGAGAAGCATCACATGTTACTAAATAGCCCAGATGTCCTGTTCTCTTAGTTTCGTGACTCGCAGGCAACATTGCCACCAATGCTCAAGATGCAATGTCTCTTGCGAATTCAGATCCAAGCATCGGCTATTGGAAACGTCCTTTGCACAAGGTGCCATTTTGGATATTTCATGCCCCTCGTGTACATAATTGTAGCAACTAGGCCACATGGACGTTTATCCCCATTCTACAGAGAAGGAGCTGAGGCCATTGAGAGCGACTTGTCCAGCTGGAAGTCTGACTCCAGATCTAGGAACTCTCCATCACCTGGGGACCCCCAGAGACAGTCGTCCTCCAGGGACTGGAGACTCCGGGGAGGGAGCCCCATGCTGTGCTCACCAGGGTACCGTAGGTAGGCGTTAGGCTGGAAGAAGTGGGTGTAGTGAGGAGCTATGGGCTCAGGAAGGCCATGGACACTCAGAGAATGTTCCCGAAGCATTTCCATTCCCTTCTAATGAGGATGAGGGCGAGGCAAACAAAATCCAGTAGAAATTTCTCTTTTTTTATTTTCCCCGAATCAGACTCAATCTTGACTACCTTAATAGAGGGAAACTTAACAACCCTTTTTCATCCACACAAAATGTTGATAAGAAGGAACAAACCACGGGGACCTTTTGTTCTATGATCTTGACCTCGGAACTGCTAAAGAATGCGTCCGTATTTCTCTGTCAGAAAGTCCGCAGGAACCAAAGGGAGAAGAAACTGAAGTCTGTAAACAAAGTTCAGAAAGACGCACTTCGGTTCCAGGAAAAGATTCTCTTTGGCTCTGTGCTCAATCTGGGTTGAATTGGCAGCTTGAGCGTCTCTGGGAAGCCCCTAAGTAGCTTGGAGAACTCGTGTTGCATCAAAGGGTAATTGCTGTCGTTTGAAAGGATTGATGTTTGGGTTCTTCGGGTGATATTGTGAGAAGAAAAATATTTATTAAAGACTGGCCTGTGCATGTATGGTAAAAACCGGACCCCAGAGACAATAACAAAAAGAATGGTGACCTCAACCGTCCTTCCATTAGGAAGGGGAAGGCGCTGTTGGCATGACCCACATCTTGTTTTCATTGGACCTTTCCCTTCAAAACACGCGGGGGAGCGGGACCCCTCCCCTCGGGCAGGTATGACGTCCCGCCCTCGGATCTCTCTTTGGCTCTTAGAACCTGCTGTTCTCACCTCCAAACTCCTTCCGCACAGGTCCCTCTTACTTAACCATTTGTGTCTAGTGCGCCTCCTCTCCATCCCGTTTCTCTATCTTGTATTTGGATTGAGCAATGGCAGGGTCGGAAGGTCAGCCTTCAGGGGCCTCTGGTTTCCTTCTGGACTCCACGACTGGCCCCTGGATGATCACCATGAAGGCTGATGCCAAGGAGTTTTCCCAGAGGGGGTCACGGTTCCTGAACCTTAAGTCCAGGCCTATCCTCCAACCAAAAGCTTCCTCGGTTTATGGGTTTGCTTGCATTCGGGGGTCCGTTGTTTGAAGTTAATTAAGTAAATCTAATCAGACCACGTTGACCCAAATTACATGTGGGGAGCAACTGCCCGGTGAATGTCCGTCGGGTGGACAACAAATTGGCTTCCCTTCCTCAATCCAGGCTCTGTCTCCGAAGCTGGGAAAAGTAGCTGACACTGTCCCTTCCTTGGTTGGTCCAAAGCGTGCACGCAGCCCCAGGGCTCTGGTTATTTCCATTGTAATGTTTCTCTAGAGTTTCTCTAAGGAGGGGATGAACTTGGTGAATAGGAGGGGCTGCAGACTGATGCTCCGTGGGCCAAATCCAGCAGCAAGCACTTTTGATCTGACTTTCGCGGTCTTTTACATTCTTTTAAATTAGAATTTACGAATCAGAAGATTTTAACCTAAAAATACCGGATCTCTCTCCCCGTACACCAGGTCTACATTTCTCCACAGCATCACGCGGGTGGACCAGAGTCTGCCTCTCGTAGAGGAGCGTGAGCCCGACTCCCCTACAGTGCATGTCTGCCCCAAGGGGCATTGCCATGAATGATTTTGTGGGCATGGCTCCCCCCCCATATGTAGAGTAAGTACATGTTTCCCTGTTTCTCAAATTTAGAGGGACAGTTGCATAATTTTAGAAAAAAATGGATGAGAACATATGTTTTTTTTCAATAGGAAACAATTTCAACATTTTTCATCTGCCTGGCCTCTTTGGACATTTCGGTGTTCAACTCTTGCCCTCCTACTGTCTTCTTTTATGTGATGGAGATCGTACACTTTTCATTTCTGGGAGGTTCACAAAGGCCAGATGGAAAGAGGAAATGGTTGTCTGCAAAATAAATCTTTTTTAAGAGTTTTAATTGGGGGGCTCCTGGGTGGTTCAGTCGGTGAAGCGTCTGCCTTCGGCTCAGGTCATGATCTTGGGGTCCTGGGATCGAGCCCTGCTCAGCAGGGAGTCTGCTTCTCCTGTTCCCTCTGTCCCTGCCCCATCCCTTGTGCTTGCGCTCTCTTTCTCTTTCTCTCCAATAAATAAATAAAATATTTTTTTTAAAAAAAGAGTTTTAATTTTCAGGGTTTATCTGGGTAGGGATTTTTTTCAACTCAGGCCGTAAATTATCAGAGTCAGCTGATACGAGGCACAAATGGAGGAGATGAAGTCATAGACTCAACACATAGCCAGTCCATGGGATGGGGATCTGGGGTCAGGCATGAGCTGGAGCCGAGCTGCAGTCGGGCAGGAAGCTGAGGACGGGAGCACCAAGATCAGAACCAAAGGAAGCCAAGTCAAGAACTTACTGGAAGAGCCAAATCAGAGCTCAGGAAACTAGAAGAGGAAAACATGTTTGGAATCCATGTCCTGCCTGGGTTTCAGGACTTCTACACACATAGAAGCTTAAGGCCAACTTGGGTTTTTTTGGCAACTAAGTTGACCCGTAATCTTTGTTTAAAAAATTACATTCTCACTCACCCTTCCACCAGAGAACTTACTATGACACACAAATGGTTTCTTTGTTTGGTTTAACTCTCCTTAAAACATACACTTTATCAAAATGTATCAAAGTGTATTAAAGTGTAACACATATATGTGTCCGATTTTGTTTTGTGTTTTTACAAGTGAATATATCAAGTAACCAGCACCCAAATAAAAAAATAAAACAAAATATCAGAAAGGGAGACAGAACATGAAGACTCCTAACTCTGGGAAACGAACGAGGGGTGGTGGAAGGGGAGGAGGGTGGGGGGTGGGGGTGACTGGGTGATGGGCACTGAGGGGGGCACTTGATGGGATGAGCACTGGGTGTTGTTCTGTATGTTGGCAAATTGAACACCAATAAAAAATAAATTTATAAAAAAATTAAATAAAACATTACTCACATCTTTATCCTCATTATCAGGCATTTCCCTTCTAGGAATAAGCGCTATCCTGATACATCCCAGAGAGATTACTTTTTCTTGCATTTTTTTTTAACTTTACAGAAATGGAATAATACAGTCATACGTTGGCTCTTTTTGTTCGGGACTATGTTTTTGAAAACCCCATACTTTGTTGCACACAGCGTTGTTTTGCTTACATTGGATGAAAACGCTGTGCATCTCTCCATTCTACTCCTGACACACGTGTGAGTGGGTGGCCACGTGGGGCTCTCTCGATAATTGTGTCACACACATTTCTGTATGTATTTCACGGTGACTCTGCGTGTGTTTCTTCTGGGAGTATTTTCACGAAAGAAAGCTCTGGGTCGTGGAGAAGGCTCCTGCCCTCGTCCGGGGCCGAGCTGCTAACCCAACGTCCGCCGCCTGTGGGTGGGGCTCCCGGGGGCCTCCCATCACCAGCCCGGGAACCGCTCGTCCCTGTCCCTGTCCCTGTCCCTGTCCCAGTCCCGGGAGGGGCATCCGATGCGCCCCGTGAGTGGCTCCCCAGCAACGCCCAAGGCCGAGAGCTTTCCTGTGACAACCGCTCATCTGAACGCTTCCTTCTGAAAAGGGTCTTTTCATGTCTTTCACTCACTTTTTTCTATTGTGTTCTCGGACTTTTTCTCCTTTCATGTCTATGAGCTTTCCACATATATGAATGAATACATATATTCTGCATATGAATGCTTTTGAGGTACCTGCTTTGCAAGTATTTTCTCCCATGCTATAGCTCGTTTTGATGAACTGATATTCTTTTTTTTTTTTTTTAAAGATGTATTTACTTATTTGAAAGAGAAGGAGGGAGGGAGCAGGGGCGGGAGGGGCAGGGGGACCGAGAGCGATGCCCCAGCAGATTCCCCAGGCCGTGAGCCCGGTGCCCGGTGCAAGGCCAGACCCCAGGGCCCCGAGATCATGACCTGAGCTGACATCGGGCATCGCCCGTCTATTGGCCCGAGCCCTCCAGGCGCCCCGGTGAGCGGATAGTACAATGCAGGCCAAGGTATCTTTTCTTTTTTTCTTTCTTTCTTTCTTTCTTTCTTTCTTTCTTTCTTTCTTTCTTTCTTTCTTTCTTTCTTTTTTAAGATTTTATTTATTTATTCATGATAAACATAGAGGGAGAGAGAGAGGCAGAGACCTAGGCAGAGGGAGAAGCAGGCTCCATGCAGGGACCCGATGTGGGACTCGATCCCAGGACCCCGGGGTCATGCCCTGGGCTGAAGGCGGCGCCAAACCGCTGAGCCCCCCAGGGATCCCCCTAAGGTATCTTTTCTGTAGTTGCTGCTTGTCCACGGGCTTCATCGAGGATGTTTTTGCCTACGTCAAAGTCACAAAGACATTCTTCTATATTTTACCTTAGAAGCATTATTTTATCATCCCTCTGGGCATCTGGAGGCAGCGTGGCTTGCAGCGAGGCTGGGAGCGGGCCTCTGTGCCCGGGTAGGCCCTCGACGGCGGCACCCGAGAAGACAGCCCCTCCCGCTCCACTTCCCGGCACTGCGGTCACCATGTGGCCACCCACGACGGCCGGAGGCTGGGGCTCCTCTCCGTGCCCCTGGCCTTGGCCCGGTTGCTCCGATGCGGCTCAGCCGCTCCGTAAGGGATCTTCACGTTGGGGTGTACGACTGTCGTGCTTGTGCTTAGACGCCAATACTGTCTTAGTTACTCTTGGATCTTTGCATTTCTCACGGAAATGAAAGAAGCCTCTTGTTAAGCTCTACGTGGACACATGCACACAACATGCTCAGAACCTAACATGCTCGGGTTTGCATTGAGGTTACAGGTCAATTTGAGAAGTGAAATGTTTATGATTTACAGTATTGAGTCTTTTTGGCCGCTAGCATGGTTTTAGCACCTGCTTTATTAGGCTTTCAGCTTTCTCTCAAACTTGCTCTCATTTCTCAAAAGGCCCTCACCACCCTTCCCAGGAGATTTTTCCTAAAAATAATCACTATTTTATTAATTCACTCATTTTCTGATTGCACCAGTAATAATTATTTAATATACAAAAACCTTTTAATTATAAAAAGAGGAGATAAAAAATCAATAAATCATTCATGATCTTAACCATCTAAATATCATCCTTATATGTCATAAAATAGAGATGTCACATACATTCTTTGGTATCTTACATTGTCTCTTAATATTTCAATGAGATATTTTCTCACTTGAATAAATTTCCATTTGAATGTGATTTTTAAAATACCCAAGTAGTATTATTCCAACATATTGACATCAAATCAACTATTTAACAAAGCCCCTGTCATCGGTAATTCACACTTTTTGCAGATTATTTTTCATTCTGAGTCATACTGGAGCAAACTTTCTTGTAAATAAATATTTGCTTTTGTGCCTGATTTGCAAGATTCTCTGAAAAATATTGGGGTTCCTCTTGCCAGCTGTCCTCTTGGCAAGGACGTCATCTTTAAACCCTACGTGGCAACTCCTGATGTATCCCCAGGATGCCCAGGGAAGACACACGACCTGGAGGTCCAGCCACTTCACCAGGGTCACAGCCTCTCGGGTGATTATCCAAAGTGCCTCCTTCTGGGTGAGGACAGGGCGGGTTCTGAGCAGACGCAGCAGGTCTACACCGCCCTCCATGGGAAGCCTGCCATTCCCGCCTGCGCCTGCGAGAACACCGAGCCGTACCGGGCCAGCGAGGTCATCTGGGAAACCCCAGCTCCCCATTTCTCCCGTCTGCACCAGCACCAGATGGTGGGACGGCCACTCGAAGTTTCCCAGGGAATATGCAGTGCACCCCCCCCCCAAGGCTCCTGGAAGCCTCAGGCGTCGTGTACACTGTTCCAGGGGGGCTTCTAGGGGGTAGCGCTTTACAGTAAGTTCTCTAGAGGGTCTCTCACATTATAGGAACACCCCTCCCCTTCTTTCTGCTTCTCCTCCTTTTTCAGTGAGGAGAAAGCACTGAAGGATCAGAGGGACTGGATGAACCAGAGACGTAGGGCAGCTGAGGTGAAGTGTGTCTGGCTTTGGCATAGAATCTGGAGCTCAGCTCTGGGGGAGTTTGAGTCTTGATTTTAAAAGTTACAGTCTAAATAAATAAATAAATAAATAAATAAATAAATAAATAAATGTAACAGTCTGATGGGGATCTGGGGGGCTCAGGGGTTCAGCGCCTGCCTGTGGCTCAGGGTGTGACCCCAGGTCCAGGGATCGAATCCCCACAGGGAGCCTGCTTCTCCCTCTGCCTGGGTCTCTGCCTTTCTCTGTGTCTCATGAATAAATATATAAAATCTTGAAAAAAACTTTTAAAAATCAAAGTTACAGTCTGGGGCGCCTGGGTGGCTCAGTTGGTTAAGTGTCTGACACTTGATTTCCAAACCAGGTCACCATCTCAGGGTCCTGGGATCGAGACCCAAGCCAGGCTCCCTGCCCACTGGGGAGTCCACTTGAGGACGCTCCCTCTCCCTCTGCCTCTCCTCCTGCTCTCTCTCTCTTTCTCTCTTTAAAATAAATAAATAATTTTTTTTTAAAGTTACTGTCTGAGTGCTCTTCTGCAGGGCCCCATGAGTAGGCTTATCATCCATTTGGGGCTACTCTTGGCGAGGGGACTCATCATTTATTTATATCTCATTCCAAAAAAACTAATCCAGAAGGATTTGTCTGCAGTGATGACACCCGTAGCAACGTGCCTTGGTTGGTGATGGGCAACTAGAGGACTGGGTGCAGAAGCCGCCACCTGGCTTGGAAGGGAAGAGAGGGAGGATATTTGATCAGTATCCATTAGGGATGTGTGTTGAGGGAAGCATATTCCTGATTTTGGGTCAAATGTTCTTTTTTTTTTTTTTTTCTGGGGCGGGGGGGGGGGGGCGGGGGTCAAATGTTCTTATTGCTCCTGGAGCTAAGTTAGAGAAGACAAGGGAGGCTGATGATAATGACTGTTACGAGACGTCCAGAGGTGAAAGGCAGTTGGTGGATACGGGCAGGGAGTCCCGACGGGTGCTTGGGCTGGGCGGACCTAATAACGTTCCCTTGAACCACAAGGTCTCAGGCGGCAAGGGACAGACCTCTCTCCCAGCCCTAGATGCGCGTCCCTAAATGGCCGTTGATGTTTTCATGGCTTCACCCTCACCTTTTACCCTCCTGTTCTTTTCCCCTTGAAGATGTTTGCTTCCAACAAGGACGTGTGGGGGGGGGGGGGAATTGCAAACAACAATACTCTGACCCCATGCCACTCGCTGAGCACTCAACTCAGTTCAGTTGAAGTCAACCAGATCCCTCTAATCATAAATTTTTAAATTTACGAACTGGCACGGAGTCACACAAGGCACATGCCCTAGCGAAGCCACATTAACTCTTCCCACCACGAACGGGCTGCCTGCCCTGCCAGCTAGGGTCACTTTAACTCTGCAGCTTGTACGCGAGCCTCTGAAGACTTCTGCAAGGAGAAGGCTTTGCCGTGCACTGGGTCCTGGAAAAGCAAAGAAGAGTAGGGCACAGTCACGTCTCTTGAGGCCGATTATTTCAAAATAGGCAACGGGTAACACTCATAAAAGCCATCAGTGGGGGCAGCTGATGGAGAACTGTGGGGGCCTGAGCTGTTGCCCTCCTTGCACGTGAACAAATAGCCCAACACAGTCTCATGGAAGCTTCCGGAAGACACCAGCTGCGTGGGTCAGAGATAAGGGACCCCACACACATGCACAGCCATGAACGTCACGTCTGCCACGTTTCCCTCCGTCCAGCTATTATCTGGGCACGGCTGGGGTCCTTGAATTTAGGGCACCTAAACCCTTCCTACTTCACAGGAAGCAGTAAGCTCTGCAGGTGGACGCATTATGTCCGTCTCCCAAGGCTGCTCACCGCACGTCTTTTTTTTTTTTTAATAAAATTATTTTTTATTGGTGTTCAATTTGCCAGCATATAGAATAGCACCCAGTGCTCATCCCGTCAAGTCTTTGAAAAGTCAGCCAGAGACCAAAGGACAGTTGGTGCCTCCCTCACAGGACACGTGGAACCTCGTAGAGAATTAGCCCTGCTGGGAAATCAAGGAGGACTTCCCGGAGGAGTTGTCTAGCGTAGAGACTAAATCGGAGGCGACCAGGTGGAGACGTGGAAGGGAAGACGCTTGAGTGAGTGGAAACTGAGTAAAGACCTGGAGACGGAGGGAAGAGAGGTCAATAATTCGCAATTTCTTGGGAGGAAAGTATTATTCTCGGCTTCAATGATTTCAACACATTTTGATCATTTAAATGGATTGCTTCATGGGGCTGACCTGATGGTCACAGTGATGTTTGTGACGGCTCAGGGAGCTGCGGGCCGCGGAGAAACGCATTTTGCCTTCTGGAGCCACATGGGACGGATCCCCGTCCGCCCACCGAGTCATGAGGGAAGCACAGTGGCTCACGGGGGGGACACCCCCTTCCCGCGGCCCCAGGGCCTCAGGTCCTGGTTTCTAGGCCCTTCACCATCTGGAGCTGCTCGTCTCTGGGCCACCCCCCGGAACACTGAACCAGCGTCCTGTGGCACGGGTCGGAGTTCTGGGGCCTCGAGTGCACCCTGTGAGCTCCGAAGGGTCGAACTCACGGAGTCTACTGATCGCTTCTGGGTCTGCGAGAATTAGTGTCGCCGGAGCAGCCAGCTGAGCGAGGAGCCTCAGCCCCAGCCCGACTGGGATTCGTGCGGCCCTCGGAGTGGCCCTCGGGGTGGCCCTTGGGGCCCAGGGAGGCGCTCCAGTGCGGAGACAAGAGCCCTTGGGGGCCTGAAGCTCTCCCCGCCTTGGGGCCAGAGGACAGGCTGCATCAACAGAATGGGGAGGGGAAGACTCAGGACAGGGAAATGCAGATTCCTGGGTCCCCCACCCAGGAAATCACTGTCCCAGCAAGAAATCTGCATCTGTAACAGACCCCTTCCGTGAGTCTCTGCCCTCAAATACTCCTATGTGCTCAAATATTAGCACCCTCCTGCTTAAGAAGGTCCTTTAAGGGGCCCCCGGGGGGCTCTGTGCTTGAGCAGCTGAATTTGGCCCAGGGTTAGACCCCGGGGTCCCGGAATCGAGTCCCGCGTCGGGCTCCCTGCATGGAGCCTGCTTCTCCCTCTGCCTGTGTCCCTGCCTCTCTCTCTGCGTCTCTCATGAATAAATACATAAAATCTTACAAAAGAAACAGTGCTTTAGGAATGTGCTCTGTCCCAAAGGAGTTACTCGCTCTCCCCAGGCGCCAGCGCACTCTCTGCTTCCCGGGAGGAATTTCCCCCGTATTGTTGCCAGGGTCCCTTTAACACTGTGGTGGTGGTGGTGGGGGAGTCAATCTCCTTATCAGCATTACAAGGGCAGTGGGGGCAGGTGCATCCCTTTGTCCCCAGGGGGACTCACACAGGGGACTCAGGAGCCCAGCCTGCGTGTGCAGCTCCCATAGGCTAATTCTCAGAAAGGGCTGCAAAAGGGGTGCTGGGCTCCTGCGGGTGAACGATGGTCACGCTGACAATACACAGATGTGCCTGAGCGTCTAGGGGAGCAGAGCACCGGGCGGGGGGTGCACAAAAAAGTGGGTATCACGGTAAGAACCACGCAGGGAATACATGGCGTTGGGGGAAAGAGGGAGTAAGGACTGGACTGGGGGTTTTCTACCTTCAGAGGCAGAGAGAAACTGTCCCGGGAGAGCCCAGGCAATCCGCGGCGGATGGAAAGGCTGGCCAAGGCCAACAATGTGCCCTGGAATAGACATTTTGTATTATATACGGTTGCATTTTTTAAATTTTATTTATTTATTCATGAGAGACACCGAGAGGGAGAGAGAGAGGCAGAGACACAGGCAGACGGAGAAGCAGGCCCCATGCAGGGAGCCTGACGCAGGACTCGATCTCGGGACCCCAGGATCACGCCCTGGGCCAAAGGCAGACGCTCCACCCCTGAGCCCCCGGGGGCCCCTTTCCAGTGCAATTTAAATGTAAGTGCAATGCACTCCATAAACCAGAATAGGACTTATCCCCCCAAAAGTCTCTGGTGAATTGGAAAAGTCCCAAATGAACTGTAGGGATTAGAACTGACAACGTCTGTGGTTTGGAAGGTCAGAAAAGGCCTCTTTCAGAATAGAGGCTTCAGATGGACTTTTTTTTTTTTTTTAAAGATTTTATTTATTTATTTATGAGAGACAGAGAGAGAGAGAGGGAGAGACACAGGCAGAGGGAGAAGCAGGCTCCATGCTGGGAGCCCGATGCAAGGGAGAGGCGCTGGCCGGTTAGACGGGGGAGCCCGCGGGTCGCCGCAGGCCGGTCCGACCTCGGGGTGATTTGGGAGGTTCCAGGGAGTCCAGGCTGGGGCGGCCCGCGGGTGTGCAGGTGGGCTCCTCCAGGGGAGGGGTCCCGGGCCGCCTGCCGTCCTCCCGGCTCTCTGTGCTCACTGCCCCCTGAAGCTCACAGGGGACTGTCCCTGACACTCATCCCCGCTTTTACGGGTACAGATTGCTGTTAATTTTTTATGTCTCAGAGCCTTGCACTAGAATTTTCCGGTCTCTTTTCCTGTGCATCTTAACTTCCTACTGGATTCAAGGTACAGTGAAAAATTCTTAGAATGGAATTTTCTGCGTGTATGAGTATTTTTATAGCGGTCCCTGCCCCACCGGGCCTGTATTTTTAATTTTTTTTTCTTTTATTGAAATCTCTGAAACACTCATGACAAACCCTGGTATTTGCTACTCGGGTCACAGGCACACGAAGGCTCCATCACTGTGTCGTGTCATAGGTGCGGTACCCGCGTAGTGACGGCTATGGAATAATCTGTAGGGCGCTGTGTTGTATTTACAGTTTTCAAAATAGAAATAAACTTGGTGCCCGGTTACAGCACTCTCAGTTCTTGGCCCAGGAACCCTGCTCAGAACTACAATCTGGAATCCAGCATCAAAAAGTGAGGCTGGGGGGATGCCTGGGGGGCTCAGGGGTGGAGCATATGCCTTCGGCCCAGGGTGTGACCCCAGGGTCCTGGGTTCGAGTCCCGCGTCAGGCTCCCTGCATGGAGCCTGCTTCTCCCTCTGCCTGGGTCTCTACCTCTCTCTGTGTTTCTCGTGAATAAATAAATAAATAAAATCTGAAAAAAAAAAAAAAAGTGAGGCTGGAGCATGGGGGGGGCTCAGTCACTCGGGCTGGAGGCGGCATCCCGGGAGGAGGAGGACAGGCCCCCGTCCGGTTAGTGGGGGAGCCGCCGTGCAGGTGAGCTGTCCCCCGACAGCGTCCGCCGTGCCGCTCTCCTCCTCACCTGGCGCCCAGGCCTCGCCCTCAGGAAGCCGCTCGCTGTCCCAGTGAGCATCCTCCTCGAACCCTAACCCCAGGGCCTGGGGATGTGACCCGCTGGACCCGAACTTCCCTCAGAGGTTTCCAGGCTTAGAAGTTTTGGGTTTGGAAGACAGTGAAACATTTCTTTTTTTTTAAAAAAATACTTTTTTTTTTAGGACAGAAATGTGGGAAAGTTGAGAAGATCACCCCGGAGGTGGCCGCAGGCTGCGCACCCAGTTCCTCCTCTTACCCACGTGTGAGCGTGGCACGTTCGCCGCAACTGCTGAAGCAAGCCACGCACTGTGAATATGGCCCATGAGGTCAAGTCCACGTTTTATTCGTATTTCTTTAGTTCCCGCCTGCCGCTGCCTTCTGTTCCGGGCCCGGCCCAGAGCGCTGTGTCGCAGCGAGTCACGCGTCTCGGGGTCTCCTCGGTCTGGACGACCCTGACAGACTCGGGGTGGGGGGACAGTCGGGTGTTTTGTCGGCTGTGTCTCACTCGGGATTCGTCTGAGGCCGGAGTGCCGCTGCGACCGGAGCACCCGGGTCACGGACCTCGTGGGCTCGGGCCACAAGGGCAGGCCCCCCAGCTTCTCCGCCGCGCGGTCACGCTCCCCACTGCCTGGCCCACCTCCTGGAAGAAGGTGTGTGAAGCAGGGAGCATCCCATCAATTACTTTGCAGTTTTCTGCACAGAAGCGGTGCTTCTGCCACCATTTGCCACGTCACTATGGACTTCTACGCACTTCTAGAGTTTGAATTAGGATTCAATACTGTTCCGTGCTGCTCAGATCACCCCGGCTCTGGCCACTGGGAGCCCCTTATCAGTTCCTGCTGGTCACATGTTTCTACCTAAGGATGACTATCTTATATGGCAGTTAGAACACTGTAAGCATCAATTTAAAATTTTTCATGTGGGGACACCCGGGTGGCTCAGTGGTTGAGCATCTACCTTTGTCCCAGGCTGTGACCCCGGGGTCACATCGGGCTCCCTGCATGGAGCCTGCTTCTCCCTCTGCCTGTGTCTCTGCCTCTCTCTGTGTGTCTCTCATGAATAAATAAATAAAATATTTAAAAATAAAAATAAAAATAAAATTTTTCATGTGTTTGGATCATACATGTAATATATACTTATGAGAGATAATCTCCATGATAACACAAAAGGCATAAGAAGCTAAAATCACGTAAAATGTACTGCTCAGGCTCGACACGTTAGCTTGATGCTTTCTACTTTTTACAAGTGTATTTAGAGATCATGCTGAGGATTTAAGCCGAACACATCGTCTGGTCTTCAGAAGAACACGATATGGAAAGGGTCTTGATAAAGCGGAATATTTATCTCCGAATGGCTTGTTAGTTTTTTTTCCAATTAAAAAAGGAAGCAAAGGGATCCCTGGGTGGCGCATAGGTTTAGTGCCTGCCTTTGGCCCATGGCGCGATCCTGGAGACCCGGGATCGAATCCCACGTCGGGCTCCCGGTGCATGGAGCCTGCTTCTCCCTCTGCCTGTGTCTCTGCCTCTCTCTCTCTCTCTCTCTCTCTCTCTGTGACTATCATAAAAAAAAGGAAGCAAAAAATTTTTTAGAAATTTAAAAATAAAAATAAATAAATAAATAAATAAGGAAGCAGAGTGATCAACGACTCAAATCGATATAACTTTTTTGTCATGCAAAAAAATTCGCAGGGTGTTTGACAGCAGAAATTCGGACTCTCTTCTTTGCGACTCCTACAGACCAGTACCGGGGGGTTACATGGGTCACTGTCGAGATAGAGCTACTCACCAGGAAATTCTAGTAGGATTATTTTAAAACATTTTTTTTCATTTATTTATGATAGTCACACACACAGAGAGAGAGAGAGAGAGAGAGAGAGAGAGAGAGAGAGGCAGAGACACAGGCAGAGGGAGAAGCAGGCTCCATGCACCAGGAACCCGATATGGGATTCGATCCTGGGTCTCCAGGATCGCGCCCTGGGCCAAAGGCAGGCGCCAAACCACTGCGCCACCCAGGGTTCCCTAGTAGGATTATTTTAATAGGGATAAAATAATCCCTATTATTAGTAGGATTATTCGTCAGAAAATGGTGTAGGATTTCAACCACTTAAAGGAATAAAGAATAATGGTTCCAGAATGACATTTTCAGTACTGACAAGAAAGTAGAACTAGAAGGCACAGCTCTGGTCCCCGCTAGTCCTACATATTAGCTACTTACTCAACTCAGGAAAGTTTACTTCTGTTACATGTGAGGTTACTTTGATTCCAGGTGTGATGGTTTCCAACTTGGAATCCCCTATATCCTTATTAAGTTGGAAACTTACTGTCTGACCTCCAGATTATCAATGTCAATTTTGTCTTCATGGAGGAGCGCTCAAGTTTAAATAAACTACTTAAAGCTACTTGGGTCTTAATATTGTAATCAAAATTTGGAAACTTAGTTTTCTTTGAGCCTTTATGTTTTGTCAATATTTTTACCAATTGGGTACATGTTATATAAACTGTTAAGTAACAAACTGTTATTTCTGAGGGAGGCTTTGGTTAATATTTAATAACCTCAATTCAAACATATTGAACTATTTACATACTTAGTAAATTAGGTCTTTTAAATACGGTATTTTTAAACGTTTAAAAAATTATATTTATTTATTCATGAGAAACACAGAGAGAGAGGCAGAGACACAGGCAGAGGGAGAAGCAGGCTCCATGCAGGGAGCCCGACGCGGGACTCGATCCCGGGACTCCGGGGTCATGTCCTGGGCCAAAGGTAGATGCTCAACCGCTGAGCCACCCAGGTGTCCAACTCGTAAAAGTTTTAAATTTATTTATAATCACTGTATTCAAATCTCTTGGTAAATACTTTAAATTTTGCAACCTCATATCAAGTGTTTCCCCAATACTTAGACAATATATACTTAATGAATTCACGTGGAAATATAGTTAATCCCAAATTGCCTTAAACATTCCAATACAGTTTATGTATTTTGTCAAATTATTTTATAAGATTCAGCTTAAATTCAAAGCTCACTCATACAGTTTATTAAGGATCTATGTAGGTTCATAGGTCGGAGTCTCCTGAACACAGCAAACACTTCGAATTCAAATACTGAGAAGCTAGTCCACTGATTGCAAGACTTAGTCTTGAGCCTAACTCACAAATGGTAAATCCACATTTTCTATTTATGCTTCAGTATTGATTTTCTAGGGTTGAAAATTGTTTATCCATACAGAGGCCGCAGAGGAGCCGCCTGAAGAAGACACGGCCCAACGACGCCTGCCGAGGCCGCGGAACTCACAGGCCCGAGGGGTCGAGCCCATGCACAAGCGCTGACACGCCCACCGCGGGTGCAGGCTCACGATGCTCGTGCCCACAGGTCATCTTGATGACAAATATGTGTCAGCTTCCTTTAACTTTTCCTGATTATTTTTCCCTTTGCCTCTATACTCTGTAAGAATTTAACTTTGTTTCCCATGAAACAAAGTTGGGTTTGATTTTTTCATCATATTTGGAGTATCTTAAATTAAATGAAATGTGCATTATAAACGTCCCCCGTTCCAACCGCTCTATGAATTTTTTTTTTTTTTTGGAAAAATAGCCACTTTTCATTAATACCCGTGAACAGATTACCTTTTTTAAAGCTTTATTTATTTATTTATTTATTTATTTATTTATTTATTTATTTGTTTGTTTTTTTTACTTATTATTCTAAAGAGAGAGAGAGAGAGAGCTTGTGCGAGTGAGCATGGGTGGGAGGGGCAGAGGGAGAGGGAGAGAGTCTCAAGCAGACGCAGAAAGCGCTTCAAGGAGGAGTTGGCTCTCATCTCGCAAAGGGTGACGCCGGCAGGTGTGACATCTGCGGGTCAGGAGGCTTCTCTGTTGATCCGAGTCTACAAGGCTCCGGGGACAGAACCGTGTCAGATTCGAGTCAATCCCCCAGAAGGAATCCTGCCTTTACATGAATTGTCTTCTCTGGAGAACCCGGACTCATAGGTTTGCTCTTGTTTCCGGAGTCGTGTATCCTACACAAGTGACTCTCTATGACCTCTGGGCCAGGTGGGTTCAAGGGGCTCAAGCTTCTGCTTGCCCCTCTTGGGGTGCTCGTGGTGCACCCGCCCTGGGCTGGGAGGATGCTGAAGGGCAGCTGGAATCAGCTGCATGCTGGCGCCGCGGCCCCCGTCCAGCTGAGACGCGGGACCGCGGCCTCGGGCACAGGCCTGTGAGTGGGGGGCTGGGTCTGCTCGGCCCGCGGCTGCCCAGCTGCCTCTCTGCTCCAGAGAGGGGCCACTCCCGAGTCCTCCGAACTCCAGACCCTGGGGTGCACGTCCACAGAGACCGAGAACCGGAGCCTCGGAAAGGACAGGTGTGGGCCTGCCAGTGCGACGCAGCGACGGGCCACCCAGGCTGCAGAGACCTCGGTGGTGGGGTTCTTGTCTCTGCCCAGTCCCAGTGCACCCTGGGGCCTGCACTTGGACTCCACAGGCTCTCTGTTCCGGACTCAGACCAGGGCCCCAGAAAGGGCCAAGTGATCATCTGGTCTACCAGGGGGAACCATCTATCTGGCACCGGGAGCAAACGCTCGATGCCTGTCCTCCCTCTGGGTCTCACGTCAGGAGAGACCAGGCTCAGCTGTCGGTGTGGCCCACATCCTCGCTGGAGTGTGACGCGCCCACCCCGGTCTCCGGTCCCTCCTTGGCCTTTGTCCCTCAGCTTTGCAGTTACTCTGCCGCTGGAGGGGGCGGCGCGGGCGATCACAGAATAGATCGTAGACGCGAGTGGGTTTAACCTGGAGGTTGCCCCTAAAAGACATCGAGGAGCTCTTGAGGCTTCGCGAGCACAGTCAAAGGCCAGCTGTCTAATGGACAGATCTGAAAGCAATCTGGAGACTGGGTTCAAGTAGGGCAACCTCGGAGGCCGGCTGTCCGGCATCTCGGAGGAGTTTGTCTAGAAGGATAGACCAGAGTCTGAGGTGGATAAGCCACAAAAAGCGAGGAAGTGGACTTAAACAGTGACTAGGCTGCACAGACGAGCCCGAGGACAGTGGGGTGAGGGCCGGGAGGACCAGCGCGGGACGCCCGGAGGCTGCAGCTGGACGCACTGCTCGGCAGAGCACAGCTGGGACGTCTCCGGTCGTCTGAGCATCTCCAGCTTTCCAGGAAGCCTCCTATGAAAAGAAGTGTCTCAGAGCATCTGGTGGATGCTCAAGGGGTGAGTCGTCTGTCCGCTTACCACCACCGCCTGGGTCATTGGTCTGGCAATTTCTTACCCCAAATCCCCACGATAAAGGTCTTAGACCAAAAAAGGCGGTAAGGGCAAGGGAATTTCTCCGTGACCTCAGCCCACGCGCGTCTGTGGGGCCCCCGGCAAGGACGGAGGCGAGGCCTCCCGAGCTGCTGCTGCGCTCCGCCCAGGACGAGGGGCCCGGAGCCGCCAGGGGCATGTCCGCTCGGGCCAGGGAAACGGTGTTTCCGAGGAAAGAGGAAGGAGAGGACTCACCACCCAGAGTCCTCCCATGACCACGGGCGTCCGGTTCGCTCCCGTTACACCCCCAGCCATGGCACAGGGCCTGCCCTGCTGCCTGGAATTAATGGTCCGACTCAAAGGAATTTAGGACATAGATGCCCCATTAGCAGGAAAACGGGGTTACATGTGCGATCCCTCCTTCTCAACTTCCTGTTGTGTAATTATTCAAGATCTCAGGGCTCAGGATGCTGTTGAAAGTGGAGAAATATAGTTTAAAAGAAAAAAAAAGGGGGTCCCTGGGTGGCTCAGTGGTTGAGCATCTGCCTTCGGTTCAGGGCGTGACCCGGGGTCCCGGGATTGAGTCCCACGTCAGACTCCCTGTATGGAGCCTGCTTCTCCCTCTGCCTGGGTCTCTGCCTCTCTCTCTGTGTGTGTCTTTTCATGAATAAATAAAATCTTAAAAAAAATAAATAAAAGAAAAAAAATGAGCCTCAGTCATGTAACTTGATTTTTCATTGGCAGGAATACTCCTCTCATCCAAATGTGTTATTTATGAAGAAATGCTCGCCAGAAGCAAAATCTCATGAGTTAATCAGTTACATTTTAAGAATTAAACAGCTGGCTTTCTTATCTGAAATGTTAGCCTCTAAGCAAGCAACCTTAGGCCTCATGCAGTCATCAGTCACCAGGATAGAAGACAAGACTTCGGAATATCGCACTTAGTAAGCTACTAAGCTCCAACCAATAGCTTCGAAAATCTAAACTCACAGATATTTAGTTTTTCCTTCTTGGACTGCTATAGTTGGGTTTTTGTGTCAGTGGTGACTCGGTGAAAATTGACCGTGGGAACATCATCCAAGAACACAGCAGCCTGGATAACAGATATGCCTGCCAACGACCTATATACTCTGAGTCTAATATCAAGCAAGAAAAGGAAGATAAAGAATACATTTGCTTGGCAGTTGCATGGCTTTTTTTTTTCCAGAAATTGACAAGCTGAAACTAACATTTATATGGAAATGCAAAACATCCCAGAGAGTCAAAGCCATCTTTTAAAAAAGGGGGGCGGGGGGACAAAGTTAAGAACACGTATTTTCTTACTTCTTTTTTTTTTTAAAGATTTTATTTATTTATTCATGAGAGACACACAGAGAGAGAGAGAGGCAGAGACACAGGCAGAGGGAGAAGTAGGCTCCATGCAGGGAGCCCGATGCGGGACTGGATCCCAGGTCTCCAGGATCAGGCCCTGGGCTGAAGGTGGTGCTAAACCGCTGAGCCACCAGGGCTGCCCCCTATTTCATTTTTTTTTTTTAAAGATTTTATTTATTTATTCATGAGCGACACAGAGAGAGGGGCAGAGGGAGAAGAAGGTTCCGTGATAAAGGTTGTGGCATAAGGATGGGTACGTAGGTCGAGGGAAGAGAATTAAGAGCTCGTACGGACATCCTTGCATTTATTATCAATCGATTTTTGACAAAGGAGCCGAGGCAACTCAGAGGGGAAAGAGTCGTTTTCTCAACAAACGGTACCAAGACCACTGGCTCTCCAGGGCAGATGTATCAATTGCACTCCCATGTCACAGCACATACATCCCAAAATTAACTCAAAGTAGCACACAGGCCTATGTGCATGACACGAAACTGTGATATCCGTAGAGGAAAGCACAGAAACAAGTCTCCGTGACTTTGGGTGAAACAATGGGTGGTTAGATAAAATACCAAAAGCACAAATGACAAGAGAAGGAAAAAAAGTGACCTGCATTACAGTTGAAAATTTTCATGCTCAGCTCTTTTTGCCCACAGGTCCTGTAAAAAAATAAAAATAAATTAAAAAATAAAAATAAATTAAAAAATAAAAATAAAAATAAATAAATAAATAAAAGTAAATAAATAAATAAAAATAAGTAAAAAATAAAAATAAATAAATAAAAATAAGTAAAAAATAAAAATAAATAAATTAAAAAATAAAAAATAAAAATAAATAATAAATAAATAAATGAAAATAAATAAAAAATAAAAATAAATAAATAAAAATAAATAAAAAATAAAAGTAAATAAATAAATAAAAATAAGTAAAAATAAAAAGAAATTAATTAATTAAAATAAATAAATTAATTAAAATAAATAAAAAATAAAAATAAAAAAATAAAAATAAAAAAATAAAAATAAATAAAATAATAAAAATAAATAAAAAATAAAAATAAATAAAAAATAAAAATAAATAAAGAATAAAAAATAAATTAAAATAAATTAAAAAATTAAAATAAATTAAAATAAATTAGAAAATAAAAATAAATTTAAAAATTAAAAAAGAGAAAACTTTCATGCTGCAAACAATATTGCTAAGAAAGTGAGAAGACAGCCTGCAGAATAGGAGAAGTGTCATAGATCATATACCTGATAAATAAGTCACAGCCACGGTATGTAAAGAGCTCTTACAATTCAATAATAAAAAGACAAGCAGATTTGGTAGCGGATTTGCGTTGACATCTCTCAAAAGGAGATGTACAGAGAGGAGACACATTCATAAAACGTTTTCAACATTCTTCGTCCTCGGGGAACCACCAATCACAACCGCAGTGAGATGCCACGTCACACCCGCCTGGACTGCTCTGGTCAGGACAGGCAGCGGCCGGCGTCGGGGGTGCTCGGGGGACGCTGGGCTGCGCCCTCTGCTGTGAAGTGTGTGCAGTCACTGTGCAGACAAGTTCAACAGTTTATCGAAATCTGAGACACCGTCAGCTACCGTAGAAGCCGGCCGCTCTGCGCCCTCCCAGGTGTCGCCCTGAGAGAGAGGTATTGATGCATGTGTCTGCAGAAGATGCCCCGGGGGCCCCCAGGGCACATTCACAATCACCGCACGGTGGGAACGGTCACACGTCCGCCCACCAGTACATCGTCCGCACGGGGCCATCCCGCATCCCCAAGAGCGGGTGACGCGTCGATGCACAGACGCCCGGGCAAACCCTGGAGACATCACGCCGGGGGACACAGCCATCACGGGAGGCACCTGCCCACGAGCACGCTGATGGACAAGGTCCGGGGTGCAGGAGGGTCCATCGGCCTGGTTCCTTGGGTGCCGGGGGAGCAAGCGGGGACATGGCTCTTGGGTACGGGGTTTGGGCGGGAGGTGATGGAAGGCTCCAGATTTGGATGGTGGTGACAGACTGAAAAAAATGGAACCAGACGCGTCAAGCGTATGTGAATTGTCCGGGGGCTTTGCAAGGAGGAGGGCAGATGTGGTTTCTCAGCCTCAGGCCTGTGATCTGTAGAATACTCAGTTTACAGGGTTTTGTTGGAATTAAAGACCGTAGGGAGTGAGCCCAGGTGAGGACGGGGCACTGGGGAGCGCAGCAATCTCTACTGTCCAAGGAGGTAACTGTTAACACATTTTCAACGTGGATTTTAAAAGATTGATTGATTGATTGATTGATTGATTGACTTCAGAGGAAGAGAGCGTGGGTGCTCTGGGGAAGAGCCGGGCTGCTGCTGGGACAGGCTTCAATTAGTGTCCAGCGGACACTGTCCATTTTTGAGCCGGTGATGGGTATTTTGTGATCCATTTCTCAGAAAAACAAAATTTTTCAGATTTCCTAAATTCCTCTGTGAATATCAAATAGGTCTCTACCCATTCAAAGCTGCAGAGCCACGGGTACGACACCAGCACCGTGTAACCCCGCGATGGATTTGCTTGGATTTTCCTTGACTGTAACTCCGCGCAAACGTGCAGGAACCTTATTTGCATAGGAAGCACCTATTTTTATATATAAAAAAATATACGTTTTGCGGAAGAAAAAGAATGATCCCACATAATCCCAAAGCCCATTGCCAGGAGATGATCCTCTTTCAGTTTTTGTGGATGTGTGTTCACATCTATGGAGAGATCCGTCCAGATACGGGAGGACACACGCTGGTGCCGCTCCCTTATCACCCAGCCCCACGTCGCTCAGTAGGTTTCTCCGTTACCCCAGGTCGCAGCACGCGGGCTCCTCGATGCCCCTTATTAGAGAATATGGGATTCGGTTAATCACAGCAGACGGCGAACTCAGGGGTCCACCCTACGCGCACAGTGACCCTACAAGTGAGACGGGTGCCCGGGAGATCACTAGGCACCTGCTCAGCCAGCACCTCGTCCTGAGTTAACCAGCGGCGTGTGCGGACAGGCACGAGCGTCTAAAGCCAGTGGGCCGCCACCCCGGGCCCCGCATCAAGGGCAGTCACGAAGGAATGGGGCGGGCTCAACGACAGCCACGTTAGCTGCCACCAGGGACCACGGCGTTTGTCAGTCTGAGACAGCGCAGAGAACTCCCACGTGCACAGGCGCGGTCGGGGAAGGAGGCAGCGGGCAAAGGTTCCGGCCCACTCACCTGCTGCCCCACCTGCTGCCCCCGCCAGGCCTCCCTGGCTCCCGGGGGGCGTGTGGCTCAGTGTTCCCACAAACCACCCTGCACAGTGCTGAGGAGTCCCCCCGGGGCACAAAGCCTGAGCGGCCAGCAGGGAGCTGCAGGATGTGCCCCAGCGTCGTCCTCCGGGGACCTGCGTGTCTTCTTTAAACCGGGAAGACGGTGCCTGCGTGGCTCCGTTGGTTACACCTGCGACTCCTGATTTCAGCTTAGGTCGCGGTCTGGGGGTTCTGGGATCGAGGCCCACAGCGGGCTCCACGTTCGGGGGGTCTGCTTGAGGGTCTCTCTCCCTCTGCCCCTCCTCGCGCTCGTGCTCTCTCTCTCTTTTTAAAGATTTTATTTAATTCTTCCTGAGAGACACACAGAGAGAGAGAGGCGGAGACCCAGGCAGAGGGAGAAGCAGGCTCCATGCAGGGAGCCCGACGCGGGACTCGATCCCAGGACCCTGGGGTCACGCCCTGGGCCAAAGGCAGATGCTCAACCCCTGAGCCCCCCAGGGGGCTCCTCCCACACTCCCCGTCTTTAAAATAAATTAATAAATCTTAAAAAATAAAATTGGGGGATCCCTGGGTGGCGCAGCGGTTTGGTGCCTGCCTTTGGCCCAGGGCACGATCCTGGAAACCCGGGATCAAATCCCACGTCAGGCTCCCGGTGCATGGAGCCTGCTTCTCCCTCTGCCTGTGTCTCTGCCTCTCTGTCTCTCTCTGTGTGACTATCATGAATAAATAAATAAAATCTTTAAAAAAAATAAAAAAATAAAAATAAAAATAAAATTGGAGCAATAACACCTGCCTGAAAGTCAGAGAATAAATACAAAGAAAATAATAAATACAAGATAAAGTTTTGTTTTTTTGTGAAAACAGGAGTAGAAAGTGTCCTTGCAGGGACCAGCATTAGCACTGCATAGACGGAAGCAGGAGACCCCCTCGAGACTCTCACCTCGAGGCCCTCACCTGGAGACCCTCACCTCGAGGCCCTCACCTGGAGGCCTTCACCTGGAGACCCTCACCTGGAGGCCTTCACCTCGAGGCCCTCACCTGGAGACCCTCACCTGGAGACCCTCACCTCGAGGCCCTCACCTGGAGACCCTCACCTGGAGACCCTCACCTGGAGGCCCTCACCTGGAGACCCTCCGCCCCACCCCCATTCCCACCTGAGACCACCTTGGCAAACATCCCTGCTGGAGCCCGGCTGTCCCTCCAGGCAGGGACCACTGCTGCCGTCAGCTGGATGCGGGAGCTTCACCCGCAGCAGACCAGGTGCAGCAGGGACGTCCCCCCCGACCCTGAGGAGCTCGAGGCCTCACCAAGCTGCTGCTCCCCGCAATTGGGCTCTGGCCTGCGTGGCTCGAACCTGTGCCCGGCAGGTGGCAGGCAGCAGGTGGCAGGCACAGAGCACCCCACGCGATGCGACCCCGAGGCGGGGAGCACGCGGGGGTTTCCAGAGGCTGCGGGGGGCAGGGTGAGCCCCGGCTTCCGAGGTGGAAGGGGGTGAAAGGTTTGGGACGTAGACAGTGGTGGCTGGTTACACCCGCGGAGGGAGCCGCCCGCGCCGAGCTGTGTGCCTCCTGGGGCTGGTCCTGGGCTGTGCGAGCGTCACCTCTATGGAGGCAGAAGGGGCAGCCGGGGTCGGGGGTGCGGGGACTTTCCAAATTCCAAGTTGTTAAGAAAGTCCTTTCTCAGTGAGAAGATGAGTAAGGAATGAGGCATAGGGAAGCCGGGGGCTGGAGGAGTCGAAGGGATGCCGAGTCCTTGGCAGGTGTAGACAGCGCCGCCCCAGGGCCTTCCTGGGTCCAGCCTTCCCCACAGTGGCGGTCCCTGGCCCCCTGCCCCCGATTGTCCCGCTGGGCCTCCTGGTGCTGGAACCCCAGCTCCATGGACACGGCCTCGGGCCACTTCAGGCCTGCAGCGAGGAGCCTGGGGGGGCGCTGGCTCCGGGGGCGCAGCCGGGCAGCAGGTCCTCCCGGACCCAGGCCTCTGCTGGTGCTGGACCCTGTTCTCCGCCAGCGCGACGTCCCCGCGTGGCCCTGCTGCAGGCCTGCGCACTGTCCCCCGCAGTGACACATGGAAGGAGCCCCCGTGCCAAAGGCGGGGAATCCCGGCTCCTCCGGGGGGGCCCACGCCTCCCTGCAGCTTCCCACTGTGCCCCATGTGGCTTCAGGCCTCCTGTGCTGGGCCTGGGGTGGGGGTGACCCTCCGAGGAGGATGGGGCCTGGGGCTCGGGAGATGCTCCAAAAACCTGGCCAGTACTGGCCGAAAGGCCCCGGTGGCTGCGCGCAGGGGGGGGGCGCAGAGAACGGGGGTCGTGCCAGGTCATTGCTCAGCCCCCTGCCCGCTCCCACAGGTGACCGAAGGCCCCGCTCAGCCGTGACCCGCAGGCTCCAGGCCTTTACTTGGAAGCAAAACGGAACCTGCGGAGCCGGCCGCAGATCCCCAGCCCTACGGGCCGACACAGGCACGCGGGGGAAGCTCCCAGACGCTGTCCGGGCCGCGGGCCTGCTGGTCACAGGGAAAGCGCCCAAAGCCTGGCTCTGCCGCCCAAGGGACGAACTAGGTCGGCATTCCCGCCTCCCCGAGGCATCCCGAGGGGCGCAACCCGGCTGTGCATTTGCAGACGTTCTGGGGTGGGGCTTGGGGGGTCGGGGAGGGTGAAGCACCTGCGGGAGGTGCAGGTCGGGATCCCGGGATCCTGGGGTCGAGCCCGGCTTCCGAGTCCCTGCTCGGGGGGGGGGGGGGGGGGGGGGGGGGGGGGGGGGGGGAGCGTGCTTCTCCCTCCGTCCGGCCCCGCGCTCTCGATCCCAAATGAAAGGGTGAAGTCTTTAAAAATAAAAATTAAATCCAAATGCCCCGCCGGCGCTTCTTACGCACACGGCGAGGTGAGGTGAGTGCTTTCCTGGCCTGCACAGCGGCAGCCGTGGGTGAGACGCCACCGAGGAACCGAGGAACCGGTGACATGGGATCCAGGGCCCGACCTGCCCCTCCTGCAAGGGAGAGGGGACCGGACTGGGAAGTGACTGGGCCACGCTTCACAGGGATCCGGAACCTTCCAGACCCGCGAGGCCCCTTGGGGCTGGAGAGGCCGCGCCCGCTGGTGGCCGCCGGGCAGGTCCATGGATGGATCCGAGCTGAGCCGTCCTCACTGGCGAGGAGCACCAGCCGGCGGGCTTCTAGCCGCGGTCCGGGTTCTCAGGGCCCAGGAGGCCACGGAGCGACCAGGGGCCCCGGGGAAACCGTTCCGAGCCAACAAACCCTGTACCTCCAGAAGCTCAGTCTTCATTTTACAATTCCTATTTAAAATATTTTCTTTTTTTTTTTAAGCATCGCAACAAGATCTTTCTGCCAAACCAAGGTGCCGTCTGCGTGTTGAGAAACAGGACCGTCAGGGTGCTGCGGGGACACGGAGATGGGGGCCCGTCCCCTCCGCTCCGCGGGGACCTCTGCAGATGCCTGGGAGGGGCCCCGGGGTTGCCGGCAAGGCCCACGGCCCGTCACCTGGCCGCGTGCACAGGAAGCAGCTCACCTCCGAGGCAACGAGGATAAGGTCTGTGCGACTCTTGGCCTTGGACCTGGAAACCCTCCGAGGCTGTGTGGCTGTGGGGGGGCTGCAGCCCCCGCCCCCCGGGCTCCCCGCCTCGCCCGCACACCGGGCCTCTCCCCCCGTCGAGCTGCCCTCCTCTTTCTCCTAACGGCATCTGTCCAGGTCATGACCGAAGGAACACCTGGCTGTGTCACCGCCCCCGGGATGTCCTCCACATGGGAGATAATTCCAGGAGAAAAGCAGTCCAAGAAGAGGTCACGGGAGGGCACCCGTTAGGACAGAGCTGCCCGGCTGGGGACTTTGTTGGGGGGACTTCCAACTGCAACCAGCTGGGAGCAGACTGGGGACCTGGGCGCCGGGTTTCAGAGACAGATCTGAAGGTCCTGCCGTCTGGGGGCCCCTGGCCCGCTCAGTGGGGAGATCATGCAGCTCTCGGTCTCTGGGTCGTGAGTTCGAGTCCCACACTGGGTGTAGATGTTGTTTAAATTAAATAGAATTAGATCTAAAAAGGTTCCTGGTGTCCAGAGTGGGAGCTGCTGCTCAGACAGTGGGCGGCGGCCGCGGAGGATGCCCCCGAGGACAGACATCCCGGGCTGCGGCTCGAGCCCCAGCGTCCTTACCCGGTGGCTAGGACAGGTGCCCGCACTGAGGGCTCCGCAGCAGCAAGGACAGGAGCCCGCAAGGGAGGCGCATCTTTACCGCCCACCGCCAGCCTGGCCGTATTCCCTGACTGCCGCCTAGTGGCCGCCTCGCCGCTGTCCCCTGCAGGCCTGTGTCCTAGCTCCCTGAGCCTCGGTCCCTCTCGGGGACAGCGGTGGACGCACCCCAAACACCGCCAGTTTCGAATGTGGTCTCCTGGAGCAGCCACTTTGGGGGCCACTTGGGGGCATGAGTCACGGTGGGGCATGGCCACCCCAGAGCCGGAGGTCCTCCAGGGGAGCCCGAGGTGTTCCAGGAGAGCACGAGGTCCTCCAAGGAGCCTGAGGTCCTCCAGGGGAGCTCAACATCCTGCAGGGGAGCCCGAGGTCCTCCAGGAGAGCCCAAGGTCCTCAAGGAGAGCCCGAGGTGTTCCAGGAGAGCACAGGGTCCTCCAGGGGAGCACAAGGTCCTCCAGGAGAGCCCGAGGTGTTCCAGGAGAGCACGGGGTCCTCCAGGGGAGCACAAGGTCCTCCAGGGGAGCGCAGGGTCCTCCAGGGGAGTGCAGGGTCCTCCAGGGGAGCCTGAGGTCCTCCAGGGGAGCGCGAGGTTCTCCAGGAGAGCACGGGGTTCTCCAGGGGAGCGTGGGGTCTTCCAGGGGAGCGAGGGGTCCTCCAGGGGAACCTGAGGTGTTCCAGGAGAGCCTGAGGTTCTCCAGGAGAGCACAGGGTCCTCCAGGGGAGCACGAGGTCCTCCAGGGGAGCATGGGGTCCTCCAAGGGAGCGCAAGTTCCTCCAGGAAAGCTGGGGTGTGCTCCCCAGGTGCGGCCCCACCCTGTGCCCAGGTGCAGCATCCAGCCTGCCTCAGCCTGCCTCGGAGCCGGCATGGGGGGACCTGCCCTTCCAGGGGGGACCCTGCGGCCTGGGGCGGCGCCCGGGCTGGTCCCAGGTGGCGGGTCCGAGGCTGCAGTGGCAGAGATGCTCATGCGCTGGCCCTGAGCCTGCTCCCCGAAGCACCTGAAGCACCTGACACGTGGGTGCACATTTGCACCAAGTCCACTATTTGGGGGCATCTGCTGCGATGGCAGGGGGGGGTCCTGGAGACAGTCACTGTGACTTCAGGAGACCCGAGGCTTTGGGGGAGTTGGTGAGCGCTCCTCAGGGGAGCTCGGCGTCCCTGGCCCCTTGAGGAGGGTGGGGCTTGGCGAGATGCTTCTGGGAGGCAGGGGCAGAGCCGGTGCCAGACAGGCAGGGGCAGCCTACGACCCAGCGGTGCTGAGCAGCGTTTGGGGCATTGAGGAGCCAGTGGGGTCCAGGGGCTGATGTAAGGACGTGGTCAGTTTTTAAGAAGAAAGGTCGGCCTCCCTGTGGAGCGGTGATTTTTCTACCGGAGGCAGCTGCCAACCAACACAAATGACTAGATCTGCATTTACTCCTTCGTTCACGGATTCAGCCAAAAAAATATCGATTGAATGAATATCTACTTTGCGTCGATTGTGATTTTTATTTTATTTTATTTTATTTTATTTTATTTTATTTTATTTTATTTATTTTATTTATTTTATTGATGAGAGGCACAGAGAGAGGCACAGACCCAGGCAGAGGGAGAAGCAGGTGGGAATCCATCCTGACCCCGGGGTCATGGCCTGAGGGGTCCGCAGCCAGAGAGGTAAGGGGACTCATGCTGGTGGCAGGCCGTGCAGTGGGGGGGGCCTCCAAGCCGCTCCAGGCACCGGGAGGGGACCAGGCAGGTGCAGCAGGGTGGGGTGATCGGAGTCAAGGCGTCACCCCGTGCTCAGCAACGAGGCCCAGGGGTGTGCACACGGAGTGGTTGGGGCTCAGGTGAGACCCGGGGGAGAAGCCAGCACCCCAACAGCCGACTGCTTTCCCGCCCCGTGTCTGCAGGAGCCCCCAGCTGTCAGCGGGGACGCACCCGGGGCCGGGCGGTTCTCTGCAGGTCCACGGAGGCTGCGCTGGTCCACTTGGCTTCTGCCTCTGTAAGCAGGACACTGGGGGCCGGTGGCGCAGCCTAGGGTGGCTCAGGGAGGGGAAGTGGGGACCGGAGCCCTGGGAGCTCCTGCAGGGGGGTGGGGGGGCAGAGCCTGGGCCAGGTCAAGGGCTGGGAGGAGGGGGCCCTCGGGGAAGAGGTCAGTGATTGCCACACACATGCAAGGCGATGTCCCTGAGGGCCAGGCACTGCGAGCAGGAACCTGCAGCTGCCGCAGGGACGGGAGACGCCGAGGGGCCGGGGCCTGGGTGACCAGACCCGGGAGGTGGCGGGGCTAAGGCGGCCATGGGGTCCGGGAGGGGCCTGCCCCACGGGACCAGCCCGGCCTGACACTGCAGCCCCAGCCCTCTGCGGCCCCGACGGCCCGCGCTCAGCATCAACAGGACACACGCCAGCTCCCGAAGGCTTGTCTGCAAAACCGCGGCAGCGGCAGCCGCCTCCCGGGACTCCACACCACACGGGAACACTTCGGGATCACGGGTTAGATAGGACATATTACTAAAGTCAACGCTGGGGCCCCGGGCGGCTCCGCAGCAAAGCCTCTGCCTTGGGCTCAGGGCGTGACCCCAGGGTCCCGGGATCGAGTCCTGCATTGGGCTTCCCGCAGGGAGCCTGCTTCTCCCTCTGCCTGTGTCTCTGCCTCTCTCTCTCTGTGTCTCTCATGAATAAATAAAATCTTTAAATAAATAGATAAATAAATAAATAAATAAATAAATAAATAAATAAATAAAATCTTAGAAAATAAATAAAAAGGAAGTATTTTCTGAGACCCAAGAGAGAATTGGAGATACATAAACAGGTCACAGAAAAACAAAAACAAAACGTGAGGCCCCACCAAAAAAAAGACATCACCAGAAACGCCGAAAACATGATTTTAATTAAATATTTTCTATTTCCGAACATTAAGCTCTTTTGATGGTTGTAAATCCTACTTCGGTTTGTCTCCATTCTCGATTCCCGTCTGTATAAATATAAATAGTATTTACTGATTCACATTCGACACAAAATTCCAGATGTGTTTAAATGGGAAAGTGAGGGGGGCGCAGTGGGAAGGGCCCCTGGCTGGGGCCGGGAGCTGCGGGCAGTCACCGGGGCCACCGCGAACCCTGGAGGGGAGTCCCCCTTGCCGGGGGGCAGCGAGCAAGGACGCGAGGGGGTGGCTGAGCAGGCTCCCAGGACCAGGACACCCGGAGCGGCGGCGGCGTGAGCCCCGGTGGCTCCACGGCCCGACAGGCCCCGCTGCCTCCCCGAAGGGCCGCTTGCCTCCGAGCCCGCGGCACTTTCCCGGGGCGGCCCTGGCGGCCGGTGGGTCCCGCGTGCTTCTCAGGCAGCGCTTTGCAGGGGGCACGAGGGCTGCACCCCCGAGAGCGTTCCTCGTGGGAATGAAATGCTGCGACATCAGAGGGAAGCGGGTCAGCTTGGCCCGGGGCAGGGGCGAGCACGCGGAGGACACCCAAGCATCCCCTGTGCGAATTCCAGACCGAAGCACGTCACGCCCAGATGCCCAGAATCTGCGCAGAGATCTTCGGGACAGAAGCTTAGCAGGTCGCCGCGAGCTGCGCACCGAGCTCCCCGGGGCTTCTCTTCCCCGAGGTGCCAAGGCCACAAATGTGCTCCCATCCCGAGGGTCGCGGGATCGGGCGGCACAGCAGGGACAGGCGAGGCTGCGGACGGCCCGGCGCAGCCGCTCTGGGTCGGGACGGAATCCACCCCACACCCTCGGGCACCAGAGCGTGTTCCTATCTTTTGTCCTTTGCACGCGTCCTTGCACACGCGACTCTGAGCCACATCTTCCCCCGCAGCACCAAGTCCGATCCACGCGACCCTCGGGACCTGCAAGCACATGAGCCCGAGAATCAACAGATGCAACGAAAACTCCAGGAATCCAGCAAACGCAGACCTTAGCTCCCCACGGAGGGAACGAAGGGCGCAGGGCGGCCCCGTGCACAGCGGAAGAAGCGGCCCGGACGCCGGGCTCTGCCCCCTCGGGCGCGTACCCGGGCCTCGGTGCCCGTTTTCCGCTTCTGGCCAGGCTGGCGCTTTTACCTTCACGCCCGAAGTCTCCGCTTTCAAGCTAACTGGCAACGTCCTTCTGGATCGTTTCCTGAATCCTCTCCGCCAGCGCGCGAAGATGGGCTTTTCTGAGGCCTCTGATTAAGGTGTGATACGCGCCCCTCCTCCCGTGCACCTGGTACCAGTGACGCAGCAGCTGCACCTTCTGCTCCGCTGTGTCCTGCAGGTTGTCGTTCTTGATCTCGTCTATCTTGGCTTCGTTGATCCCGTTCTTCCGAACGAATTCCCTGACCTGTTTTATTTTCATTTGTTCAGCGATGCCGATGATGTATTTGCTCAGGTCGATGTCTGAAAGGCAGGGGACGGTCTCTGACAACACGTCCTGCTGAATGCAATTGTTACCATTGAGAACTACGCGGATCCCTCTGCTCCTAGTGCTGGGGACACCAGTTAAGTCCCAGAAATGGGGAGCACTGGCCGGCGGGGGGGACACAAAGCCAGAAACCCGCTTGAGCCCCCAGCCTGACCCCTCCTGGGCCCCCAGTAATTTGCTCACAACAGGGCAAGACGTAGGAGGGAAGAGGCCTGGAAGAGATGCCCGCTGACGTTCTTAGGATGTGCCGACCCGTGACCCAGAGACCGGGAGGCGGGCAACGACCCGGGGACCTTGTCTGTGACTCGCAGGCCAAGCAGCCCCGGGCGGAGCCCCGGACGCCGCGTCCCGCCCCTGAGCCTCAGGACCGCGTCCGCTGCACCCGATTCACTTCTAACTATGAGCATTAGTTACACGGCGGAGCCGCCGATAAGCGCTCGGCGCCGAGCAGAAAGGCCTGTGAGCTCGAGGAAGGGCGGGAACACGTCCCGGAAGCAGCGGCGTCAGTCCACCCCGAAGTCAGCCCGTTACCTTCGAAGGAAGCGTCTCCGTGCAATTACAGGACGGGAGCCTTACCTGCACAGTTCATTGGTATCACTTCCTGGGGGAGACAAAAAAAAAACGGAAAGAACATGATAAATAAGAATATATTTATAACAGTCTAAATCTGATTGTCTAATTCGTCCTTAACCCTGAAGGAAATACAGCCAGTAGCACGATGCACAGAATCAGCTAAACTGTGTCCTTAAAAAGGATTCTTTTCCCATTGAAATTTTTATTCTGCAAAGTTCCAGCTTTGCCAGAAACTAAGGCGTGTGAGCTTATCTTTTATGCAAAGAATCGAAGGGATTCATGGAATTTGCAGAGATGACTTTTCATACAGACTTGAGAAAATAACATAAGGGACATAATTCTCAAATTTTCTTTTTTTTTTCAAATTTTCTCTACAGCAACTATTCTTTTTTTTTTTTTTTTTTTTTTGACATGTCAAAATGGTTTAAGGTGGAGCAGTTCAAAGAGCCCTGGCCCCAAGCAGAAATCGTCGCTCATCGAGCGAACTGCTTTCTCTCCCAAACGTATCTTTCGAGATTTGAAACGCTTTGCTCTCATACTGGAGAGAGAAGCGGCGACGCACGGTCCACGGGGCCCGGGTGACGCGCGCGTCCCTGCGGTGACACCAGCACAGGACACAGGCTCGGCCCCATCCCGCCGCCAGCTCCCACGGCGTGTGTCTCGCGCCCGGTTAGTTCGTCCTCGAGTGAGCTGTGTGGGAGCCTCCTGTCAACCGGGCGCCGTTCCCCGCGGCCCGACCCGGGCCCACAAACTCTCGATAAATGCAAATAAAAAGCCGAATGGCCGCTTTCCCTAGTTTCTTAAGGAAGCGCGTGTACGTTCCAACACCTACAGTAGGAGGGGACGGTGTGGGTCCCAGGGTGACATTCCCTTTTGTCCTGCGCCGTTTGAACAGCCCTGGAAGATCAAAGAAACTTCTATCAGGCTCCGGTCCCAGCCTTGGAGGAAGCCCCTAGGACACACCGTCCCACCAAGGAGAGGGTGACGCGGAAGGACGGAGGCACCGGCGCTCCAGGCTCCCACCCCACGAGGCCAAACGTTCTCGAGACACGTCACGTCCTAACTGAGCCATCCCGTGAGCACACCGGCCTCGTCAGAATGACGCAGGGCACGGCCGCCGCTGCCCCCTTCACCGGGACGGACGTGGCAGGCGTGAGGCAGACGCGGGAGCCACAGGGCGTGAAACATTGGATTCCGCGGCCTGGAATCCAAGTCATTAAAACTTGTCACCTCTCCGTGCTTTATGAGTGATTCCGAGGGACCTTCGATGGCAATCACGATCATGCCCAGGCGGGGCTCGCCTGTTGGCTTTACTATAACCCTCGCGTTAACTCCATTGCCTTGGTGTCGTAAGTTAAGGGGCAAAAATAAATAAAAAGACCCCCAAAAAATAGAATAAATAAATAAATAAAACCCCAAAGACTGTGGCGTTTGACCCAGGGACAGGGGGCACAGAGCACAGAGGTGTCAGGTGTCCCCTGCCTCTTTCCCAGGAAGATCCTGCCTCCCGTGGGGCCCTCGGTGAGCATGCAGGGATTGCTTCTGATCCTCGGTCAACCCTCGTCCATAATGAGGATGGGACCTTCCACCCGCTCCGAGCTCCAGGGTAACTGCTCATACATAGCAGCTGGCAGATGGTACCACCTAGTTCTCAGCACCTGGCAGGGGTGCGGTTAGGGCCGGTGCTTAACGTGAGAGCTACCTGCCCGGTGGGAGCCGTCTCATGGGAAGGACGCGGGGGAATTCTGGTGAATTCTACTTCCCAAGTGATTTCAATGTGCGGTCTGAACAAAGTAAGCACTTACACCAGCACACGAGCACGGACATCAGAATCGGGATGAGGACGCAAAACCACAGGTATCTGGAGCTGGATCCTGTAGGAGCCACATTGAAGAGCGAACGTGAGCACAGGCAACCCGGGAGACCGAGCGCGGGACTCCCGAAGAGTAAAATTTCTTCATATTTTTGACAGCAGGGATGAGAGAAAGGAGGACATAGTCATAAAGAGAAATCATGACCTTCTTCACATTTGGTGTCGCTGGTCGGTGTGCACCTCTCAAGGATTCCATGTTCACACCTAAAAAAAACAACAAATAAAGGAACAGGGAAGCCTGGGTGGTGCGGCCGCTTGTGTCCCACTCTTGATTTTGGCTCAAGTCATGATCACTGGGTCACAGATCGAGCCCCACATCGGGGTCCCACACTCAGCTCGGAGGCTGTTGGGGTTCTCTCTATCTCGGCCCCTGCCCCCCACCACGTGCACGTGCACATGTGCATACACCCACTCACACACTCTCTCTCTCTCAAAATGAATAAATAAAATAAAATAAAAAAAAAACAGAGGAAATTTTAAAAAGCCTGGTGGGCAGACTCCTTGACCACCTGCAAGGACACCACACTGTAAATCCTGGGCCATTTTAGTCATCTTTGCATCTCCCGCAAACAAACCCCTCCCCCCGGGTATTGCTAGATTAGCATCTAAAGCTGGCACAAATAAAAAATAAAAAATAAAAAAAAAAATAAATAAAGCTGGTACAAATTCATAACATAATTTGGAAGTTTGGACAAGAAATATCCTAGAGTGACTGTGCTTGTTGTTAAGATATCAAGAGTTAAAGGAAGGTATGAAAATATTGATAAATTGGAAAAAGGATGAAACAGACAAAGATTTAAAATTGGTAGTAAATGGGGCTCCTGGGGGGCTCAGCGGTGGAGCATCTACCTTCGGCCCAGGGCGTGACCCCGGGGTCCCGGGATTGAGTCCCACGTCGGGGTCCCCGCAGGGAGCCTGCTTCTCCCTCTGCCTCTCTCTCTGTCTCTCATGAATAAATAAATAAAATCTTTAAAAAATAAAATAAAATTGGGAGTAAAAAATTATTTAAAAAGTAATAAACTTGGAGTAAAATAAAAAATAAAATTGGGAGTAAAGCAATGTTCTTAAAGTCATAAACTGCAAAAAGCTATTTCAGAACAGTCCCACTGAACAATAAAACGACGGGTCGACAGCCCCGCCCTCGACCCTGCTCAGCAAGCCTACCCAGCCTGCGCTCCGGCGTCCCGTGGTGGGCAGGACGCGCGGGAGGAAACCCTCGGTGTCGGTATCTGAGCACGACGGTCAGACTGGCTCAGCCCTGCCCCAACTCCACGCGCCTGGCAAGTCACCTAATCCCTGTGAGCCTGTTTGCTCACCGATGACAAGGAGTCAACATGACAACAAGGAGGTTCCGGTGATTGAGATTACGAAGGACTTAGAACTATTACTACAGCCGACCCTTGAACCACGTGGGGGTCGGGGCCCTGACCCTCCCCTCTGTCCCCACATAGTTGATGATCCTCAAGTAGCTGCTGACGCCCCCGAAGCGGAACCTCTAATACCCTACTGTCAGCCGGAAGCAGTTTGGCGCCTGCCTTTGGCCCAGGGCGCGATCCTGGAGACCCGGGATTGAATCCCACGTCGGGCTCCCGGTGCATGGAGCCTGCTTCTTCCTCTGCCTGTGTGCCTCTCTCTCTCTCTCTGTGTGTGTGACTATCATAAATAAATAAAAATTAAAAAAAAAAGAAAGATGAAAACTTACGTGCTACACGGGTTGCAGTGTTCGCACGGAGAGACGTCACAGTAGAAGTTTAGTTTACATCTGCACTTGGTATTCCGGGTCTGAGTACAGTTTCTTTCCACTTCTAAGCCTAGAAAGCCAGTTTGAAGACTATTAGTTACAACAGCTGATGAGCAAGGGCCGCAAGAGAAGATTCGCGATCTACCCTTACATCAGCACACCTCCTGCAACACACAGGTAGCGTTCACCTGCAAAAGAGGCAACCCCAGGTGAAGCAGTTGAAATCACTGGGCAGGGTTTGAAAAGGACAGACAGTCCAGCAACCAACATAGCCCCACTTTTGCTGGAAGGGTTGCCCCGTTCCTATACAGCCTGGCTACTTAGGGCATGGCTTGTGCACCCACCTTGGGGGGTGGGGTCGTGATCTCAGGGTCCCGGAATCGAGCCCCATGTCATGCTTCCAGCTTGGGGGTGGCGGGGAGTCTGCTTCTCCCTCTCCCTCTGCCCCTCCCCTACTCATGCTTGCTCGCTCTCTCTTGCAAATAAATACATAAAATCTTAAAAAAAAAAAAAAGGAAATGCAGAGTATCAGGCCCTCATCAACACTTAGTGAGACCAATGCCAAAGCCCTTGCTTAGAGATTCTGATTTAATTGCTCTGAGGTGGGACCTAAATGTGAACATTTTTCATAGTTCCCTGCGTGATCCTAACATACAGCCAGGGTGGAGAAACATTGCTTTAGGGCCCAAAAAGGGACAAGAAAAGCTTTATGTCCTGGGATTTCTTGATATGAAATGAAACTGGGGAGTTTTTCTGTTACATCTGGATCCGGGCTCTCATGATAGGTTGAGGCATCCATAGAAATTCCGGTCCTCAGTTAGAATTAATCAAGACAAAACAGATCTCCAAAGGGGAGGGGGCCTCCCGCCTCCCACCCACCTCTTGGATTCCTCTGTCCTTGTATCAGAAGGCTCCTGAGCTCTTGCCGGCTATACCAAGAACGCAAATCAAGGCAGGAAAACAAAATTTACGCACCTGTTCACCAGGTTCATATTTCGTCATTCTGGGAAAATTGCCTAGATTTGACCCGCAAATGTCTAGACTAGTGATTAGCTCAGTACCTGGCGCTGCTTCACTCCAGCCAGCTCCATCCTGCCCGCCCCCGTATGCCAATCCGGCACCGGAGTAGGTCCCAACCTCAAAACCTCAAAGTGCATTATACATGGCTCTACATGGAGTGGCACTACTGGCCTTTCTGATGGCTTCAAAGACACTTACCATGCTCTCCATCGCAGATTCCACATCTCCTGCATTTAGGAGACAAATGCGTCTTGTCTGTGTACTCCTCCCCTTCTTGGCAGGGCACACAGTGTGATTTACCCGCATAAGACGTGCAGTCACTTTCCTTCCGTGTGCCTGCCCAAGAGAAAAATGGAGGCGGCGTTGGAACACAAGGTGGACGTGCAACAGCGTGGGAGATATGCAGGGGTGACGAGGAGCGGGAGTCAGGGTCGTCAGACTAATGGTATAGAAACACAGTGGCGGGGGGGGCGGTCATCATAAAAATCATGTCAACACACGGGAAGTCTCCCAAGACGAAAGCCCAAAGAGTCACCCAACAACTGTGCCTACAGACACCGGAGGATGAGCTACACTATTTTTAATGCACGGAATGACCACATGCACAGAAGCCTATAGCAACTTTCTTGCAAAGAGGGCAGAGGTTCACATCCATTCCTCTTTCTATATTTTTTTGCCATTAAGGCACAGAGTGTGTTTTGATGGGAAGGCATGAGCATATCTATAACAAAATTTGCTATGAGGTTTGTTGTCTTAATTCACACGATTATAAGTAATACATTTTTTTTTTTTATAAGTAATACATTTGCTTTACTTTTCAAATAAAGCGAGTCATTGTATTGGTGTCGGGAAGCCTTGGATGACAATGCTTTATGCTGAAAATTCACTTAATTGGCAAGTGTCTATTAAATGCCTATTGTGGGTCAGGCCCTTTCAGGAGCCAGAGATCCTGCAGGAAATATGACAACGTCTAGGTCTCCGAGGGCTTTGCGTTTCCAGGGAGGACACAGGCAATGCCCGGACCAATCTATGATGTCAAGTGGTGGTATGTGCCTTGGGGATTAGGGCCAGGAGATGGAGGGTGAAGAAGAAAGAGACAGAAAGCGTGAAGGAAAATCTAAGAGGAAAGCATGGCTAGTGGCTCTGATTATTCTTGGTGTAACTAATTAAAAAGAATAGGCCGAGTGTGATCGGCCCCACGCGTTTGCTCCTTCCTGGGCACACGACGTTCTCAATAACCTCACAGCATTCTTTTGAAGAAAACAAAATACCACATAAGCAAATCATGAGATGGAGACAGGTGTGATATTGTGTAGTCAACAAAGAAAACAAAATGAATTCCGAAAACCCGGCACCAAATTCAAATACCATGCGTTGGGGCTGTGGAACATCACGGCAATGCCTGAGAGCGCTGAGCCAAAGAACAGTTTTGTCGAATTTTGCTGGTTTGCCAGTGTATTATTGTGGTTTCTAGACGAATTGGCCCCTTTAAATAATTACCCTGCAGAACACGCCTAGCACAATGCCCACCACACGACCGTAAACACGGGGTTTTCTCTCTTCCAACATACACAACCCAAATTTATCAAAATATAAAAAATGAGTGGTTGTTTTGGGTTTCTTTAGTAAATTTGTTTTAGTTAGAGAGAGAAAGCGTGAGCGAGCGGGGTGGGGGCAGGAGAGAGACTCTCAAGCAGACTCCTCGCTGAGTGCGGAGCCCAGCGTGGGGCTCGATCTCACGACCCTGAGATCACGACCTGAGCCGAAATCAAGAGTTGCTGCTTCACCCACTGAGCCACCCAGGCGCTCCTATTGTCTTGAAAAATGAGATTTTAAAATACATTTGTTTCTAAAATAAAAAATAATAAAAAGTAAAAAAATATAAATAAATAAATACAATAAAATAAAAAATAAAAATAAAAAATAAAATAAAAATAATAAATAATAAATAATAAAAATAAATAAAAAATAAAATTAAAAATAATAAAAATAAAAAATAAAATAAATAAAAATAAATAATAAAAATAATTAAATTAAATTAAATTAAAAAATAAAAAAAAATAAAAAATACATTTGTTTCTGAGCGTAATAGAACCTGGAAAAGTTGGGGGAGGGTAGGAGGAATTCCATGTCAACCGCTGCGGGAGTGTCACGGTTATCTTGGTGCATCCACGCGGGGACCCCGTACACGTGGGAGTATACGCAGGTGTGCCACGCGTGCCGTGTGCCCCAGAATCCTTCTTATTGGGTAAGGTGGGTGATGAGCAGTTGTCGATCAGGTAATCAGAACTGTCGGTTCACCTAGGGTATCATCGAAAACCATACTGTGAATATTTTAATCAGTGAAATATAACTGAGTGATTATCGGCCAGCCTTGCGGCGAAAGAGAGAGTAATACGCATTCCAGATTCTTCCTCATGTAGGTGACCTTCAAAACGCCTCCTTCCTGTTTTTCTTTGTCTTCCCTCCTCCCTGCATCCTTCTTTGTCTCCCTCTCTCCCTTCTTTCCTTGCTTCTTCTCTTTCTGATGGAAAAATCCCTTCCAGGTACCAATAATTTATATGAAAGGCTTTCAAGGGGTCTGTGATTTTTTTTTCCCATTGATTCTGACCTCCTCTCATTCACCAACAACTCCGTTAGCAGCTCATCCCGAATAAAATCCTCCAAACATGCAAATGAGTTTTCACAGAAGTAGGAACCTGTCTTTTCTCTGTATTTGTACAGCATTGGCTCATATAATAGTTTGTTAAATTACGTATTAATTCCACAACACCAACGAGCATAAAGACCTGGAAGCAGCTGGAAGAGGGACGAGCCTACAGCCCCACAAGAGGGACCAGGAGCAGGAAGCGGGTTAGTGTGTGCCGAGCACCCCAGGGCGCTGGGGCATGGAGCAGGGTCGTGAATCCAGCAGGTAGGTGGGCCAGCGACCCCTTCGGGGGGCTCCGGGGCGCTCCCATCAGGGAGCGTCCGACTCCTGGTTTTGGCTCAGGTCGAGAGCTCAGGGCTGTGGGATCGAGCCCCGCATTGGGCTCCACACTGGGCGTGGCACCTGCTCTGGATTCTCTCTCCCCCTCACCTGCCCCCACCCCAGAAAAGAAATTCCTTCGGGGAATTTATACATTGAGGCTACGTCAGAAAACATGACATAGTTGATGGATGGAGACATTCCAACTCTTGAAGACTCCAATTCCCCCAAAACAATCCGAATCCCTGGGTATCACAACGGAATGTCACACGTACATTTTCCTTGACTTCTGACTACTTTTGAATACGTGTCCCCCATAACCCTGCTGCATCAGTAGGCATGAACGGTTTCAAGTCTTGGGCCCACCTATCCGAATTTCTTTCTTAAAGGGTTCCAACGACTTACATTCCCATCGTGGTTTATGAGGGTTCTTATCTCAAAGGCAAACCCACCAGGGCTGAAGGCATGTCTTAAGTGAAAATTTTTAAAAAATGCAAAATAAAAGAAAAGCAAACAGACACAAATCCTTGGCAGCTTGATGGGCAAAGCAGATTGATTTTGTTTGAACCTGCATTTTAAGTTCTAAAAATATGAAGGAGGGCAGCCCGGGTGGCTCAGCGGTTAAGCGCCTGCCTTTGGCCCAGGGCATGACCCCGGGGTCCTGGGATCGAGTCCCGCGTCGGGCTCCCTGCAGGGAGCCTGCTTCTCCCTCTGCCTGCATCTCTGCCTCTCTCTCTCTCTGTGTCTCAAATAAATAAATAAATAAATAAATAAATAAATAAATAAATAAAAATATGAAGGAGGATCTTAGCTCCTGGACAAATAGATGGTGCCTGGCAAGTTATAAGAAAGCCAGGGAGCCGTTCCGGATTCCTCTCCGGAGGAGAGTACACGTGAATAGGCTTAAGTATGAATGGGCTGGATGGCAAGGCAGAGCTTCCCTGAGGGTCACTAACAACTGGACGGGGGGCCTTGCAAGGGGGCCGGTAGGATCTCCGCACGCAGGCCCTGAGCCGTTCGGCTGCTGGGGGCCCCACAACCTGCTGCCCACGGCCCCGCGGCGGCTCCCACGGGCCTTCCCCGGACGTCCCCGTCCCACTTCACAGCGCAGCCGAGACGCTGACGCCGCAAGCTGGTGCCAGCTCGGCTCCAGATGCAGGAAAGGGCCGCTCGAGGACACTTTGAAACGTCCCATCTGCTCCTGTTCGAAGGATTTCCGATCTGAGATTGGTTTGCATTTCAAACCACTGGGGTTAAAAGACCGTTGGGTTTGCACCCATTGCTCTTCTAGCTCGTCTAGTTTCAGCTGCAAAAAATGCAAATGTATTTTGCAGGCTTCAGAGAACTCCTGATTGAGGGGAATTGCCAGATCCACCTCCTGAGGGCGGGCGGGCGGGGGGGGGGCGGGGGGGTCCCTCGCTGTCAGAGATCCACCTCCTGAGGGTGGGGGTCCCTCGTTGTCCGAGCTCCAGCTGTGAGGATACATTTAATCAGTTCTGTTGTGAGAAGCTTGAAATTCCGACCGTCTTTTCTCGCCACTGAAAAGTGGAGCTAAAGAGAGAGATATTTAAAAAAAAAAAAAAAAAGGGACACCTGGGTGGCTCAGCGGTTGAGCGTCTGCCTTAGGCCCAGGGCATGATCCTGGAGTCCAGGGATCAAGTCCCATGTCGGGCTCCCTGCATGGAGCCTGCTTCTCCCTCTGCCTGTGTCTCTGCCTCTCTCTCTCTCAATCTCATGAATAAATAAATACATAAAATATTTTTAACAAAAAATAAAGAGAGAGAAAGCCTCTCCCTCCAGGGGCACCCGTCACCTGTGAATGCCCTGTCCTCGCGTCCACGGCAGCCACGCAGGAAAGAGGTGAACAACAACCTAGTTGTTGTTTCTTTCCCCCGATAACGTCCTAACGCAGGAGGACCAAGCGCCGGAGGAGCAGCGACCCCTCCTGAGCCCGGCGCTCAAGCTGCCTCGGGGGTCTGCGGACTCACCGGGAGGACACGCGTCACAGCACAGGCTGTTCCCGTGAAGCGGGTCTTCCCAGCACCTGACGTCTCCCATGGTGACGTTCCTACCCGATCTCAACACTTTGTAGCTGAGGCTGGTCACTTGAGCCTTCACCCCCCTGGGCCACGGTCCAGCGATGGAGGCGAGCGTCTGCCAAGGAAAAGCAGGAGAGCTGCAGTGGGCTGGGGAGGCCGCCGGGGAGCAGGTGTAGGGCCGCACCTGCGGCTGCACCTGCCGACGCCCACGGCCCCACGCGCCCAAGCACCCTAGGAAGAGCATCACGGATGGGAGGGCCGGGCCCTGGGCTCCAAGGGGACCCTGGCTGCCACCCGTGCGTCGCTGTGGGCAGAGGCACCCGGACTCCCCAAGTCTCTGTTCCCTCATCTCTTTTTTTTTTTTTTTAAGATTTTTTTTTTTAATTTATTTACTCATGAGACACACACACACACACAGAGAGAGAGAGAGAGGCAGAGACACAGGCAGAGGGAGAAGCAGGCTCCACGCAGGGAGCCTGATGTGGGACTCAATCCCGGGTCTCCAGGGTCACGCCCTGGGCTGAAGGCGGGCACTAAACCACTGAGCCACCGGGGCTGCCCTATTTTTTTTTTTTAATTTTTTTTTACTGGAGTTCAATTTGCCAACAGAGCATGACATCCAGTGCGCATCCCGCCAAGTGCCCCCCTCAGTGCCCATCACCCTGTCCCCTCATCTCTAAAGCGGAGACGGAAAATAAATAAATAAATAAAATAAAATAAAGCGGAAACGGTCGCCTCCTCGTGGGTCCGCTGGGATCATAAAAGTCCTGCAGCTCCGTGCAGCAGACGCAGGCGCCCGGGGCAGGCACCGCATGGTTATTATGTTGTTATTATCACTGTCATCGCCATGAAGCTCTAGCGAGGAACAAGAGGACAAAGAAGGAAAAACCGAGAAAGTTCAAAACGACTTCAGGGAGGTCATGGAACCAGCTGATCCTCGACTGCGACCCGCAAGTGGCCAGAGCGTCTTGAAGGGTTATTATGAGGATAAAAAGTGAGTGATAATTTCTCCCAAACCCGGTGCTTGGGTTTTTATCTCTTCTTGTTTCATGATGTGACATGTTTTATCTCTTCCCATTTTATAAAGCGACCACAGAATACGCAATTGGGTTGCAAGCCTGTCTGGTTAACCAACCCCACAATGACTCAGCTGGGATTTTCTTCATGTTTTGCTCAGAAAAAAAGGTGAACTTCTTTCAGGGGGGAAACCAAACTGTATCTATTTTGGGTCCCTTTCTTCCACAGATAAAAGCTTATCAGTCTAAGCGATACTGCGTCAGAATTATCTGAGTTATCGACTAGAATTTCTTAGAAAAATGAGCCCTTTAAGACGTATGGAAGCATTTGGGGGCGGTCTCTGATGGATTCTTCTCTCTGGTTTCCTAAATTGCTTTTTTTTTTCTTTGGTCTAACCATAAACATAAATAATCTCTCGTTTTAGGTGGAATATGTAAAGTCTATTGCCAAGCATCACAAATAATTTTAAGTATTAGTTCTGAGGATTTTTGTTAAGATCCTTGTTCACGGTTTTTATGGCACATATTTTTTCCCCTATTTTAAGGTACAGTAATAATACTAGCATCTTCCAAGTCGAGAGAACTAAATGTTCTTCGTGTAGAAACCACTGCCACGGGTGCTCCTGCCTCTTCCCTCCGAGCCCTTCCCCGTCTGTCACTAAGGCCTGTATCCCCTTCAGGTCACAGGTGTCACGGGACCCCCGAGGATGGAGGGGCGAGGGAGATGTGGTTGCCTGCCTCTATTCCGGATGGATGTCTGTAAAAATGCATTCCTAGGGCCCCCCGGGGGGCTCAGCAGTGGAGCGCCTGCCTTCGGCCCAGAGCGTGACCCCGGGGTCCCGGGATCGAATCCTGCATCAGGTTCCCTGTATGGGCCTGCTTCTCCCTCTGCCTCTCTCTCTCTCTCTCTGTGTCTCTCATGAATAGATAAATAAAATCTTAAAAAAAAAACAAACATTCCTAACATTCAGTCTTCCGAGAGGGAAAGCGATACCAAAGTATCAAGAAAATATGTCCTTGACCAGGGACACTGTCCAGCAAAAGGCAGAGCTAGGACTGGCCCGAGTTCCCCAGCAGCGTTCACAGTCCCTCCTTCCCTGCACCCGAGGGACCAGAGGCCTGAGCCCGGGCCCCAGCTTGCCCTCCTGTGCGTGAGCAACTGTGTGTACAGGACGAGCGAGCCCGGCGCCCCGGTCACAGGGACACTGCCGAGCACACTAGCTTCCCTGCCTCTTCGGTCCAAGAGACATTTCTTGAGCATCTACTATGTGCCAGGTTCTGCGACTACAAGGCAAGGAACACACTGGCTGTAAGAGAAAGTGGGTATGAAGTCTCCAAAAGCAGATTCACCCACGGGCAGGTTACCTGTAGTGCACTGATGGGGGCGGGGGGCGGTTACGCTTTATATCTGCGTGACTCTTATTTTTTAAAACAAGTTTGCGGCGCTGGGGGCGGCTCAGTCGGTTCAGGCTCCGACTCTTGATTTCAGCTCAGGCCAGGATGGCAGGTTCCTGGGGTTGAGCTCCGGGCTCCGGGCTCGGCGGGCGGCGGCGGGGCTGGGGTCTGCTTGGGATCCTCTCCCCCTCCCTCTGCTCCTCCCCTCACTCGTGCTCACATGCTTGTTCTCTCTCTCTCTCTCTCTCTCTAATAAATCTTAAAAAACACGTCTGAATCTATGACCTTTGTCCAAGGCATGACACGCAACTTGGAGCAAAAGATCTTTATCAGCATCAGTCTCTCTCTGGCGGCGACGGTTCCCCACTTCTTGCTTTATCTGTGGGTCATTCGATCATCCCATTAATATCAGCTCCTCTTCTAGATCAGAGAAGGATCGCCAATGCGTAGCAACTGCATCGGGCGTGCTAGGAAATAAAGACGTGATGGCATATTTCTCTAATAAAATAAATTTGCTTAAAAAAAAAAATCTAGGCAGCCCCGGTGGCGCAGCAGTTTTAGCGTGGACTTCGGCTGGGGGTTTGATCCTGGAGATCCGGGATCGAGTCCCATGTCAGGCTCCCTGCACGGAGCCTGCTGCTCCCACTGCCTGTCTTTCTCTCACTCTCTCTCTCTGTCACGAATAAATAAATAAAATCTTTTTAAAAAAATAATAAAATAAAATAAAAAATTAAAAAAAATCTCTCCATACCTGGAAGAGACCCGTTAGTCCTGTTTGCAACAGATAACGGAACACGAAGCCTCGGCACCCAAACTGAGTAGAAGCGACTCCTGCCTGGGGTCCGCGACCCCACTGCCGTGAAGAGGGGGTTTACAGGGACATAATAATGTTCCCCTCGTTCGACTCTGACGTCTCACCAGAAACTGAAGAAAATGGTACAGATTCAACCGCTGAAAAGCACGGAAAGCCAGAACCCGATGCTGCGGGTGCGGCTCCTGCGACCCGGGGCCCCTCTCCTGCTTGGCACCCTGATTCCACCCCGGATTCCTGAGACCCTATTAACTCCTGGTTTAGGTGACAAGTCAGATGTATACTCTCCCTCGTTTTGAGGTTTTTCATTGGAAACCAGAATCCAGCCGGCGTTTGAGGAACGCGAAGCCCGGGGCAGAAACCTGGAGGACGTGGGCATCACTGGCCGAGGGGCAGTGACTTCAGCACCAACTCCTCTCACATCTGATCACATCCGCTTCACAGAGCTGAAATTCTGGAAACATTTCTTACTTAGTTCAGCATAAAAAAAAAAAAAAAAACGACATTAAGTATGAAAAAGGAGGATGGCCTGAAGAGCACAGAGTGGCTGCTGCATGACGTGATGCAGCCAGTGGCCCACAGAGCTTGTGTTTGCTTTTCAATTGCTGCATTAACTCAAGTTTGCACTATGCAAAGATTTAACCCAAACTGCTCAGGCAGGAACTGGGGCATTTTGACTCTGACAAAGCAGGAAACCCACAGAGAATGAAGTGATCCGAGTGCTCAAAACCCTTGTTTTCAGAAGAGCTGAAAAGGACAGAAAATGGATGAAATGAAAGGTCTGAAAAATGCGAATAAACGAAACAGAGGATAACCAACTGGGGAAAAAAATGAGGAATAAGAATAGTTTTACACGTCCCTCATCCTGGAGATGAAACAGGGAGAGCAACCCCGACTGTCCATTCTGCTGGGATGTCCGCTAATCCGTTAGTCGGATAATGAACCGAGCCGACACCCTGCTGGGCGCCCCCCATGTGCCAGACGGGCGCCTGGGAACCGACCATGGGCCAGAGCAAGGCGGCTCCCACTGTCCGTGCAAGCGAGGCACGACAGGGTTCTCTGGGGAAACAGAAACAGGATGGGGTGGGGGGCAGAGAGAGAGGAGGGGCAGGCAGGGCACGGCCAAACCCCGGCAGGACCCCAGGCTGCAGTCGCGGGGGGGGCGTGCAGCTCACGTCCAGGGGCAGCCTCGCTCGCGGCCGAATTTCTTCCTCCTCCGGGGCCCGCGGTCTGTGTGGTTGAGGGCTGGAGCGGCCCGAGGAAGCCCACCCGCGTCGGGGATCCCACCTGCTTTACTCGGGGGCCACCCCCCGAAACGCTGTCTCACCAAGAAGCAACAGCAGCAGAAAACCAAGACCAGAAACACCCTCACAAAGTCGTCCCGGGGAAGGAGTGAGCAGTCTGAGCTCCGGGGCCCAGTCACCGTGACACACGCAAGGAAGCACCAGGGAGATGCTCGGACACACACGGGGAGATGCACGGGGAGAGACGCGAGCGCTGGAGGCCTGCAGAGGGGCAAGCCGCTGGGATCGGGGTCTGGGATGGGGGTCCAGGGTGTCGGGAAGGCCCCGACAGACAGGGCGTGTGCGCACAGCGGGGGAAGCCACCGGGGAGGAGCTGCTGGGTGGCTTTCGAGAAGGGGTCTCCAGGCAGGTCACCCCCAGGGGACCCTGGAAGGCCCTCAGGTCCTCGGCTAAGCTACGGAGACAAAGAGATCACCGTCCTGGGCCACGCGGGTCAGCAGCGTGGTGGTGGCGGGAGACCCGGGGACGTTGGACGCCGCAGGGACGGAGGGAATGGCCCAGCCAGGAGGGACCCCGCGCTCCTGTTCGGCCTGGAGACGGGATTTCAACAAATGGACCGTCTGGAGTCTTTCGTTATCTACAGGATTTGATGCTTTCCGCAAATCTGAGACTGCGCTTCCCTGTGACTCACCCACGGGAATGTGGAGCGGGGCTCAGCCCACCCGCCGACTCTGCCTGGTGGGGGACACGGGGCCCTGGTGAGCCCCACGGGGGTCGGGGACACGGGGCCCTGGGTGAGCCCCATGGCGGTCGGGGGCACAGTGTCTGGGGTGAGCCCCACGGGGTCAGGGGCACGGGGCCCAGTGACTGAGGCCAGTCTCCTCAGCATTTCCGTCCCCCCTGGAGCATGAGCCACTCACTCTGTTTCCAGTTAGCAGGACCGGAAGCCCGGGTGTTGATTACACGGAGAACCTTCCAGCAAGTGCACGGTGGGGGTGCGGGGCAGGTGCGATGGGAGCTCCCCGAGGGCGAGGCCACGTCCCCAGGGTCCGAAAGCGGGGGCAGGACAGCCCTCCCCAGGCAGACCCATCGCCCTGGGCTGCAGCTCAGGAAGGAGTGGGGTGCACCCGGCCGTCTCCCGAGGGTGCGGACTTGCCCAGAGCAGCCACGACGCCCACGGGACTGCACTCTTCCACGAGGCAGCCCCCCGACTAGAAGCCTCGCACCGGCCCTGAGCCTTCGGGGCCCGCGGGTCTCGCTCATTCCGCACGAGGCATGAAGCAGGCAGAGCCGGCCGGAGGACAGCCCCCAGGGACGGCCAACACGGGACATCTGACACGCCAGCGAGGGTGACACCCCGGGCTGGATGAAGCCACCGGCTGGAAAAAATTGGGACTACCCTTTGGGTTGCACCAAAGAATCAGATGCCCTGAGATGAGCTAGGATTTGAAAAGGAAGTAAAAAAAAAAAAAAAAAAATCATCACCTTTTTTTTTTCTGTTCTTAGTGAAGCTCAAAGCAAACAGGAAAATAATTTTTTAAAGCAGCAAATTAAAAAAAAAGAAAAAAGACACGAGGCAGCGAAACAGGTTAGCTCTTTAACGGCAAGAATGACTAACAGGCGCCTCGAAGAGTCGGTGAAGTTTTTCTAGATTGAGCCCCGTCCTGTAAACGGCACAAGAAACGGAGCTGCGCTGACTAATTCCGCTTGCTGGCTGGCTGACGTTTAGTTATTTAGAACCTGTGACGAAAAAGAAATTCTAACAGGACCAGTAACCAAGTCTGGGAGGCATCTCTAGTCTATTAGTGTAAAAAATAAGGAAAGAGCAGTGACATTCTGTAGCAGGTGCATCAGTGAAATACAGAGAAATGAAATATGTTTTTCCACAGGAAGCGAGGAGTGAAGATCCACTCTTTCTTATTTTTTTTTTCTTATTTTTTTTTTAAATGTGTACATAAAAATACAGAAGAAGATGCCAGGAGCATCTTCTTTCTTCCTTAAGGCCAGTTTCTGGGGAAACCAGGAGAGAGCGAGCGAGTCGAGGCAGTGGGCATAAGGGACGGGACTGGCTAGACTTCTGAGTGATCAAGCAACAATAAAGGAAAATGAGGGAATCTAGAAAATTCTACCTGGGATTAGATTTTGATTTTAGTGCTACAGTTTGCAAAATAGCCTTCGGAACTGTGATAAACCTCAGAATCACAAAAAAATAGTCTTCAAAACTGTGACAGACCTCAGAATCACAGGGAGTGATGCCCTGAAAAAAAACAAAAAACAAAAAACAAGAAAAACCCAAAAATGGTGCAGGTCCCACCACGGACGTAAAGAATCAGGGTCCCTGAGATCATCCCTGGCAAGTTCCCAGTTCGGGGGATGCTCACCGCAGCCCGAGGACAGACAGGGGAAGACCTAGGGCAGCCGCCACCACAGTCACAGGGGAGAAGCTGCGAAGGTTTACAGACCAACAGCCTCTACGCTCCGCGTTTGCAAATCGCCAAGGCTTCTCGGGGAGAAATAAGGATTCCAAAAATTGGCCTGAAGGAAGAGGAGTCATCCTGGTGGAGAAAACATAATGGGAGGGCCGCAGAGTCACTGCCCAGGGGCCGGGGGCGGAGACGCAGCACAGACCGGGCGGCTCCTGGAAACGGGGAGGTGAGGGGAGTGGGGGCCACGCGGCGGGTGGGCCCAGGTCTTCCATTTTTCAGGAGCAACCAAAATCCTCCAACGTTCAGGGGGCAACCAATATTCAAAATAGGTACTTGTGTGCATTTACTGCACGTATCAATCCCGCGTGGGCTAAACAGACAAAAAACCATAGTCTGGGGCAATGGCTGCTCAATTTCAGGAATCAGGCCTAAATCCAATCAGACACCCATGGGAAGTCTACTTTGATCAAGGATTCTTTTGGGGGGGGGTGGCTGGAAACGGAAGCTCGGTCACCAGCAAGGGGCAAGGGCACAAGCCACGCGCTCTGAGCCCTCGCGGTCTCTCTCTCTCTCTTCCAAGGCCTCTGCCCTCAGAAATCAAAAGTATCGATGTTTCTCACGTCCTGCATTTGTACTGCTTCCCAGAACGCAGACGTGAGTAAATCTGGGACCTGGCATCACTGGACCGGAGGACAGTCCGTCATTCACGGCTCCGTGGCCACGTTCATTCCGATCCTGCAAGTTTACCCCAGTGGGCAGCTGAGCAACACCTGCGGCACAGGCTTGCTTGCCTCGGGGGCTGCGTACAGCCGTCCAGTGAGCTGTAGTCCGATTTGGTAATTTATAAGTTACAAGGCCGGCCTTGCTCAAAATGCCCCGATTCCACACTAAATTCACGGTCATCCTTACATCCTTGGTGGAACTCGGGTCAGTCGTCCAACAGAGGCGGCTGTTTCTAAATGCCCAGGGATGGGAGCGGCGTGGCTGCACGAAGCGCGTTCCAAAACCAGAAGCAAGCAGAGCTCAAAGGGCAGAACCAGCTCATTTCCTCCTGGTGAAGGCGGAGCTGCCAATCTCACGGGGATCCGTCTTTCTGTCTAGTTAGAGCTCCACTACTTCTACCTCACTTCAAAGAAAATAAAGGCTGGCAAGTAGATGGAATTATTTGTTCCTCTTTAAGAGGCTTCACTGGGGGCAGCAGTCCAGCCATTTAAGAAGTGACGGGTGCTTTATTTTTCTTTTTAAAAGAAGGGTCTTCCAAAAAAAAAAAAAAAAAAGGGTCTTCCAGAAAACCAAAAGGATTTTCTAGCTGGTTAAATGCTGTTTTCCAACTTTTGTGAAGATACACACAGATAAGCAAAAACAACGCAATAAATACTAAGCACTACGATACAGACACTGGTCCTACAAATAATTTTTTTTTTTCAGGAATAAAATACAGATAGACTCCACTACTAGAAATGGTTTTGTTACGACAGTAGATCACCCAAAAATTAATAAATAATAAATGATAAGAATTCTAGAAATTCAGGTTCACTGAATAAAAGCCTTCACTGTACATGCATCCACTACAAACTGTAAGATTAAAGTTGTGTGTCCAAAACTATGGACAGGTGTGGACAAAACTAAAAGGCCATAAGTAAAACGTAAAAAAAAAAAAAAAAAAATCTTGTTTTAGGTGATATACAATAAAGAATGACTCTATTTTTTCAAAAGTCACTGTTTGGCATCATCTGGCCAATTTCTCTACCTGTATCTACTGAAGGAGAAGAAAGAGATCCACTGTCCTCAACTTGCTTTTTATTTCTGGATCCACTTTTTTAGTACAGGCCCCTTTATTGGTTTTCATCACAAGGTGACAGTCTTTAGTACCTATTACAAAACATGTGCTTATTGAGGGACTTTTGGGACCTGAGATAATTTACCAAAAGACAGTTTGCTCACTAGGGGTTTTCGAGTGGGGGATTTCCTTACTCAGGTTTTTAAACATCTCTTAAGTGTTGGCTATTTTCTCCAACTGCCAGTTGTACCACAGTCATTGGCTCCCCCTCCCCCCCAGCACCCCGGCTGCCTTCCCTGCAGATGCTGAGGGTCCCACCAAGGGGGTCCTTTAGAAGTAAATGACTCCTCAGTGTCCCAAAGAGACTTGCATCCAAATCCTTGGTCTCCTTTGCCTCTCACTTACTTTGCTTTCCCCCCCTCTAAACTTAGGGCAAGAAATAAAATTTATTTCCTCTAGAATAAACTCTAATCCGCCAGAGGAGACTTCCTTCATCTCACTGGAGCCGATATGGTGGCTCGATGGGCTCCTTGTATCAATCTCATTTCTGCCTCCCAATCCTGACATCATTCACGAGTTTGTGTCTTTCCATCCAGGTTGGTACTGTTTTAAATTACAGTTTCGTAAACTTGCTTCATTTTAAAAACTTTTCAACTCCTCTGTGACCTAAGTAATGCCTACTTTAAAAAAATACTCATTTCATCTTTCTGAGGCTGGTTTAAGGAAAATGATTACATGATATAAATTAAACAACTGTTCTTTATTTTTTCCACTGAAAATCTTTCATATGATTCTTTATAAATACGTTGATTTTTTTTCCCCAAATGTCCTCTCCTTTCCCTTCAGCATAATTTTAAGACAAGTGTTCTAAGAAACGTAGAAGAAATTGGGCATCTAGTAACTTAACTGCCTGACCACAGACCTCAACAGTACATGACAAAACCTACCAGAGCCATGTGGTTAGAAAGAAAGAAAAAAAGAAAAGAAAAGAAAGAAAAGAAGGTAGGAAGAGAGAAAGCACTGCCCACAGCTATTTCTCATACAAATTTCTAAATTACGTGATGCTTTTTCGAAAATCTCCGTTAGACATTTGTAAATTCTTTGGGGATTTCAAACTGATTTCTTGTAGGTGCCGTGGATACAACAGCTAGAAACTAGAAGAGGGAAAACAAACTCCAGGAAGGTGGGAAGAAGAGAAGCACAGAGTAAGGGACAGGGGACAGCAACAGAGGCAGGAGGACCAGGCGGAGAAGGCGGAAAGGGAAAATGAGGGAGCTCCGTCCCATCTACCCCCAGCCCCCCAACATGCTACCCATCTGCTTCTGGGTTCCATGTGATTGGCAGGCCCACCCTCATTTTATTAACCTTGCGACTATTAAGTGCAAAGGTGCAAAAGCCAGTGTTTGCTGGACACCCACGAGATGACATGACAGCGTGGAAACTTCTTTAATAATAATAGGGGTGAGGGGATCCCTGGGTGGCGCAGCGGTTTAGCGCCTGCCTTTGGCCCAGGGTGTGATCCTGGAGACCCGGGATCCTGTCCCACGTCGGGCTCCCTGCATGGAGCCTGCTTCTCCCTCTGCCTGTGTCTCTCTCTCTCTCTCTGTGTCTTTCATGAATAAATAAATAAAATCTTAAATAATAATAATAATAATAATAGGGGTGAGCTACTGGGCATGTGGCGGGTGCGAGGAAGGATTCTGTGTAACTACACTTAAGGGTCACGTCAGGGGGGCAAAGTGGAGCAGAGTTTACAAAATGTAGACAGTGATTATCTAAATGATAGGGTTGTGTCAGATTTTTTTCAGAAGAAAGAATTATTTGTCTGCCTTTATAAATGTCATCTAATAAAACTTAAATTTCTTCAGCTCCTAGGCCATTTATTATGTAATCATAAATAAACACACATTACAGACACCATCATATTCGGTACATACAAAGTGTCCCTGGTGTTTTAAATACAGGCCTAGCAGAAAAGTTAAACAAGGGTAGCTCCCTCTGGGCTTTGATAATTCTGCTACACTTACCATATTGCTGTCCCCAGAGCTGAGATTTTTCAAAGTAACCAACACCCAGTACAGGGGGGTTAAGCACAGGAAGCAAAGAGCGAGTCTGCGCTGTACAAATAGCTCAGTTTTGAATCTTGAGATTTCTCTAAGGGTTTCAAAAGGAACCCAAATATTGCATATGACTCCCAAAGGAGCCCGCCAGTTTTTCTTTTTTCCCCAATCCTTTTTTTTTTTTTCAAATATTTAATTTATTTATTCGTGAAAGACCTAAAGAGAGAGAGAGAGGCAGAGACCCAGGCAGAGGGAGAAGCAGGCTCCATGCACCGGGAGCCCGACGTGGGACTCGATCCCGGGTCTCCAGGATCACGCCCTGGGCCAAAGGCAGGCGCTAAACCGCTGAGCCACTCCTTTTCCCCCAATCCTAAGACCGTTCCAGGCATCACCATCTCTTTCCTTTCGCCTCGGGCGCAGGGAACCCGCACTTGGGAGCCGGGTCTGAATCAACCCCAGCGCTGCCCCTCCCGGCAGCTGTGTGATCTCGGCTCAACCCCGGGCTCTCTGGCCTCCATTTCGGCCCCTGGAAGGTGCAGATGAAGCCCCCCCCCCCCCCCAGGGGGCTGGGACACTGGCCTCAGGTGGCTCCTGTGCACCGTCCTGCGCCCTGCTGGGAACTTGGGTGGATCCCGATAAAGTGAGGACCCGCGATGCTCAGGGCCTCCGCACCCCCAGGAGGGGTCTGGGGCCCGGGGGCTCCCGGCGGAGCATCTGCCTCGGGCTCAGGGCGTGACCCCGGGTCGGGGATCGAGTCCCACGGCAGGTCCCCGCAGGGAGCCCGCTTCTCCCTCTGCCTGGGTCCCCGCCTCTGTGTGCGTCTCATGAATAAATAAAATATTCTCTACAAAGATGAACCAAGTGTCTTCCACGGGCCACCGAGACGCCGTCGGGGCAGCGGCTCCCGGGGTGGCGGAGGGGGAGCCGCGGGGGGAGAGGACGGACCGAGGGACGCCCCGGCCTGAGGGCGGCTCACGGGCCGCGGGGGCAGGATTCCCGGAAGGGAAACAACAGCAGTTTCTTTTTCTGCGCGGTGATAGGAAGGTAAACAGGCCTCCAAGGCTCTGCGGCCCCAGGATGACTCTGCCCGGAAAAGTCAGGTCTGGAGCTTCGAGATTACCCGCTGCCCCCGGGGGCGCTTTCTTCCTTACACCTTTGAGCCGGTGGGAAACGTGCGCCCGCGGCCCGCGGTGCCCTCCCCGGAGTCGGTCCCCTCCCCCAGAGTCGATCCCCCTCCCCCAGAGTGGGTCCCCTCCCCGGGCTCGATCCCCTCCAGGGCTCCGTCCCCTCCCCGGAGTCGGTCCCCTCCCCCAGGGTCGATCCCCTCCCCGGGCTCGATCCTCTCCCGGGACTCGATCCCCTCCCCGGACTCGGTCCCCTCCCCGGGCTCGATCCCCTCCCAGGACTCGATCCCCTCCCAGGACTGATCCCCTCCCCGGGCTCGGTCTCCTCCCGGGACTCGGTCCCCTCCCAGGGCTCGATCCCCTCCCCGGAGTCAGTCCCCTCCCCCGGGCTCGATCCCCTCCAGGGCTCGGTCCCCTCCTCGGACTCGGTCCCCTCCCCGGGCTCGATCCCCTCCCAGGACTCGACCCCCCTCCCCGGGCTCGATCCCCTCCCGGGACTCGACCCCCCTCCCCGGACTCGATCCCCTCCCCGGACACGATCCTCTCCCGGGACTCGGTCCCCTCCCAGGACTCGATCCCCTCCCCGGGCTCGATCCCCTCCCGGGACTCGACCCCCCTCCCCGGACTCGATCCCCTCCCCGGACACGATCCTCTCCCGGGACTCGGTCCCCTCCCAGGACTCGATCCCCTCCCCGGGCTCGATCCCCTCCCGGGACTCGATCCCCTCCCCGGGCTCGGTCCCCTCCCGGCGCGCACACCCCCCGACCCGAACCCGCGCGCGGCGGGACACAGCGCGCCTAGAGAACAGCCGGGCCGCCGGTCCCCGCCAAGCGCAGCCGCCCCCGGGGCAGGAGACCCAGGAGACCGAGCAGCCCGCGCCCCCCGCGCCCCCCGCCCCGCGGGAGCCACTCACCAGACAGCGGACGGCCCAGGCCCCCCACATGGTCGCGGGCGCTCCCGCCCGACCGCCGCAGCCTCCGCGTCCCCGCCGCGCGCCGGAGGGACCGCCTCGTGGCCCCGCCCCGCCCGCCCCTAACCCCGCCCCGCCCGCCATAGCCACGCCCCTTTCCTGCCCGAGCCCCGCCCGTTTCCCGCCCTAGCCCCGCCCCCGAGCCCTGTCGCGAGCCCCGCCCCCGCGCCCGAGCCCCGCCCCTTTCCCCGCCCCCGCCCGTCCCGGAAGTCTCGAGCACCTGCGCGGGCGGGGCGGGGGGGGAAGCCCGGGGGGGAGGGGGAGGGGGAAGGGGGAGGGGCGGGGCGGGGCGGGCGTCCCCGCGCGGAGCGTTTCCGCAGCTGCGGGCGGGCGGCGGGTCGAGGTGCGGCCCCGAGGCCTTGCGCGCCGCGTCCAGGCGGCTCCCCGGGCCCGCGGGCGCTCAGCTGGGTCGCGGCCTCCCGGGCGCGGGGCAGGACGCGGGGGCCGCGGGCGCCAGGAGCTGCGGAGCTCGGGACCGCGCCTCCCCGCCGCCCAGGTCCTGGCGACCTCCTGAGGACGGGCTGGGTGGGGGCTGCTGCGCGCCCGGGTCGCCGCGGGTCTGGTCTGCGAAAACAGCTCGCGGGGGCCTGCAAGGATTGCACGCAGGGACGTGTGAGCAGTGACACGGGGGACCCCGAAGCCGGGCGCAGGCAGGAGGCAGGGGCAGGGGCAGGGCCTCGGGCGCTCAGGGCCGCGCCCGGGTCAAGGCCAGACCCTCTTGTCCCCCCCCCCGCAGGGCCCGCCCCTGGCCCACTCTCTGCTCTCGGGGCCTCGGCCTTGGGGACACTTGGGTGACCCGAGGCCTGGGCCAGGGGACCCCTGCGCCCTCCGTCCCCTTAAGGCTTGCCCGGCACAGGGTCTCGGGGCCCAGACCTGCAGGTGGGACGCGCTTGGCCCCTGCGCCCTCCGTCCCCTTAGGGCTTGCCCGGCACAGGGTCTCGGGGCCCAGACCTGCAGGTGGGACCCGCTTGCCTCTGCCGCAGCTTCCACTGCACCGTCTCCGAGGAGCCCCCGCCCCCAGGACCCCGGCGGGCCACTGTCGGGCACAGAACAGACACAGAAGAAGCAAACAAACGGGGAGCGGGTGGGAGGTGGCACCAGGGACTCCAATGATCTTCGCAACCTCCCTGCACATACAAAACATCCTCATATACAAAGTTCATGGGAATAGAAAAATACCATAAGAGGGAGAGAGGGAAAGAGGAAGCAGAGGGGACGACTGACGAAACCAGGCTTCCTGGGTGTGAATTATGACGCAGCAACTTTCCCAAACCTTTCTTCCTTACTCGATATTTATCATTTTAGTCCCAGGCAGGAGGGTGCTGATCAAACTGGCTTTTCAAGTAAAGAACTGAAGCCAAAAACGTGTCAGCGTCGTCGGCAAAGTTGGTTAGTTAATCAGTACCAGAGCCAGGAGTTCAACTTTGGTATTTTTGCTCCCGGGCCCTGGTCCTTCTATCCCCCCCCCAGTACCCCGGCCCCAACAACACACACGGTGAGCCTCAGGTTCAATGACATAGTAACAGGTGCTTTGCGGGGAGACACGTGTTTCGTGGTGAAATGATCTTAGAATATTCTAGATTTAAAAAATTTAAACAGGCCTCGTATCCAAGACCTCTCAGAACCTTACTATGCTGGTGTGCACTGTCTAAGGGGGGGGTGATATATACTGTTGCCCACACTTGTTTGTCTTTTTCATGTCCCATGGAGAACACCTGCTGAATGAACACCTCATGAACGCTGATGTTCTAGGAAAAAAAGAGTTTGGAAATGTCTAAAAGCTATTTTTATTTTAACAGCACATTCCTAAGGGCCTCCAAGCCCTCAAGGGCAAAAAAAAAAAAATGCTATTTTAATAATAGAACTTCAGGCAGTCTACCAGACGTGGGAGATATTTTGGACAATCGTCATGGTTCTGCTCAAACCACGCCATATATGTCGAGGCGTTTCTCTTCTAAAGTCGGCCCTGCCGCTCAGCATCGCATTCGGAACAACGTTTAAACACACATCTGACTATAGAAAAGGTTGGGGGGTGGGGAGAAACTTCAAAACACCTTTTCACCCCCAAAACTACTTGTATTCTTTCTCCCCGTGGACCCAATGTTTTAAAAACTGTTGTCAACCAAAGTGCTCTTACTAAATAGCAAAAGTAGGCTTTAATAATTCCCACCTAGAGCGAGCATCCCTGATTCTTTTTTTTTTTTAAGATTTTATTTATTTATTCATGATAGACCTAGAGAGAGAGAGAGAGAGAGAGAGAGAGGCAGAGACACAGGCAGAGAGAGAAGCAGGCTCCATGCAGGGAACCCGATGCGGGACTCGATCCCGGGACTCCAGGGTCGAACCCTGGGCCAAAGGCAGGTGCTCAACCGCTGGGCCCCCCAGGGATCCCCCCTGATTCTTTATCCTACGCGTTTTCTCCCACTTCCCAGTAACAGCACGTCCAAGTTGCCCTTAGAAAACTTGCCGCTCCCCGTTGTTTTGGACTCTTTGATGTGGTGACTGTATTAGTCAGAGTTCTCAAGAAAAACAGAACCAACCGGAGATAGCGGTCTCTCTGGTGAGAGAGAGCTGTAGTTTGAGGAACTGGTTTCTGTACCTATAAAGCCTGGCAAATCCAAACTCTGCAAGCTACGCTGGTGGGCTGGGCCCAGGGGAGAAGGGCAGAGGTCCCCCTCTCTCGGGGCAAGACCTTCAACGGATTGGGTGAGGCCCACCCACGTGGTGGAGAGCACGGCTTGACTCGCACCTAAAGTACCTTCCCAGAAACATCTAGAAAGGCACCAAGTGGCGGGGTACTGTAGCCTCTGCAGGTTGGTGCATAAAATCCACCCTCGCGGGGCCCGCGTCGGTGAAGGTCGGGGAGGGAGTGGGAGGGAACAACGTCTGGTTGGGGCAGGAGCCCCTCGCATTCTGTTGGCATGAGCCTTGGGACCTTTGTGGGGAACCGTGGGACGCAAACACCTTTTCTTCTTCCCTGAATGTGACGAGGGAAAGAGTATGCGGGGTGCGGCCCCATGGGGGTGCCGTGCGAGCTTGTGGACCCGCCATCATCTAAGGCACGGCCACCGCGGGCCGAGCAGGAACCCGCCGCCAGGTAGAGCCTGCGAGTGTCACCTGAGTCCTGGCTGACCGGGCCCGGGGATGGGGCCGTGAAGCATCCGGATGCCCAGCATCACCTGAGTCCTGGCTGACCGGGCCTGGGGATGGGGCCGTGGAGCATCCGGATGCCCACTGGGTGCGCTCCCACTGGCCGCCTTTTGCCAGTGCTTAGGGTCAGCAGAAGTCGCCCGGTGCCAAGGCCACCTGTGGCAGGGTGACTGTCACGGCTGCAGGTACCAGGAGGATGAGGCCTGCCGGGCAGCCCGAGGGCTGGGCCCTGGGGACCCGAAGGGCCGCCGAGCTCCACCCACCAGCCGGGGGGACAGATGGGACGTGCCGCTCATGCCCCAAAGGGACAATGATGAGTGTGCACCTGTGAACTGCCACCCGGCCAGTTACCAGTTCCTCTCCCGGGAGCAAGTGACGTCTCCCAGGGTCAAAGAACGGCAGGTGCGCGGCCCCTGGAGGCCCCGCGGGCCCTGCCCCGCTGCTGCGCTGCCCGTCCTCTGCAAGGTGCCAGGGGGCGTGGGGGGGGAGAGTGGGGTCAGCGAGGAGGCCAGGCTGGGACCGAGTTCTCCGTGCGCGGCCTGACACTGAACCTCTCTCGGCCCCCGTGTCTCAGACAATTTTCCGGGGAATCGGTCTTGCGTTTCCTGACTTCATTTCATGTTCACGACTTGCAGATGGTCCACGCCAGACCCTGTGGGGCACCGATGCCTTTTATAGGCGACGCCGTAGGTGGGCCCTGCCCCAGTAAACCAGCGTCAGCGCCTTTCGCCTCCAGAACTTTCTCAGGGACAAGAGAAAGCAGCACTGCCTGCGGCCTAGCAGCGTGGCTTCCCCACGGCGAAGATGATACTCTCAGCTTTTTTTCCAGGAAAGAACTAGAAAGGGATCAAGGGATCAGACTGTGTCCGTGATGCTCTGCGTTGAGCCCCGTTTGATGGCTCCTCTGCTTTTGGACAAATCGCAATAAGCTTGTGGGATTGTAAAGAGCGGGAGGGCCCGACGGCGCGTGGACCAAGGGGACAGTGGAGCCCAGAGAGCCGGGTGCATGGTGGAGGGAGGCCCGGCGCGGAGGACGCGGCCGCATCTGCCTTTGGAAGCCCTTCCCGCGCGTTACAGCCACGCGGAAACCTGCATAGACCCCGAAGTGGGTTGGTGGAAACCGAGGGGGACGCTGAGCGTTGAGGCTTCCGTGGGGAGCTCAGCTGAGCAGCCGTCCAGACGCCAAGGCGAGGCCCTTCCTGGCTGTGAGCGTGGGCAGTTGCAGGCCCCTGCGGCAGCCCCAGGACGTCAGGGGGGGCACCCGGGCTGCAGCGGCCGCCCTGGGTCAGCCCAGCCCGCCGGGGAGCCGCCTCCTCCAGGCCGCCCGCCGGGCTCAGTCCACGCGGGGAATCTGTCCGGTGGTTAGAAGTTCTCCGTTCCGCGACACGCTCCTGCAGTTTGTGGGCTCAGCAGCTTCACCCGGAGAGCACTGCTCGGGGTCGGGTCGAAGGAGCCCCTGGAGAGGCCGGAAAGGCCGGTGGTAGGAACCGGCTCGGACTCGGGCTGGAGGAGGCGTCGGGCCACTGAAACCTCCCCCCAGCCCTTCTCAAACCTGCGTCCTGAGAGTGTTTCGTCATCCGGGCCACGAGGAGAGCCGGTCAGCCTGACGCCCCGACATCGGGCCCGCGGCCTCTGCGGGGCGGGTATCCCGGCTTTGAGCTCCCCCTGGAATCCTCAGGTCATCGCAGGGGGATGGGGGGGAGGTTATCGATCGACGTTCTTTCAAGTGCTTCTTTAGGTTTACTTGTCCTTACACCAGGAAAATGGGAGGAGGGGAGCAGCTGTTTGGGGAGAAGGTTATCCTGACCCCGAACAAAACGTCCCGTATCGCTCACAGCGCGTCCGAGACCCGCGGTGCCGGGGACCACGCACACCTGTTCACTCAGGTCTGCAAAGAGCCGTGCTTCGCGTGGCCCTCCCAGGAGCCGGGTCCCTCGTGTGGACCCCGCACTCGGTCCCGGGCGCCTCCAACTAGGCCCTGTGACCCTCGCTGTCCACACGGGCAACTCGCAGCAGCAGCTCGCCCGGCTCACGTGGTTACTTACCCTGCTGAATTCGCTTCTTCTCCAAAAAGTCCCATGAAGGGCCTCACGCCTGAGACGGAAGCCCCGCGAGGCTGCGTGCCACCTCGTGCCGCTGCCCCGTCGAGCACAGGCTTTCCCGTTGCTTAAGGCCCCGCGTCTGTCCTTGTTTTGCTTACATTCCCGGCGCTCTTTGCCAAGAAAATGATTCCGTGAGCTAAGGGAGCCCCGCTGTGCCGACAGCTCACGAGCGACGCGTTTTGCTGCTTGAGCCCGTCTTCCCCTCTAACGACCACGCTGTCGCCCGAGCGAGCTGTGCTGTGCTCGGCTCGGGGCCTGGGCCTCGTCCAGAGGGGGGCAGCCGGTCACGCGCAGCCGGGCGGGCCGTGCTGTTATTCGAGCCCCCCGTTAGGGCATGGGAGGGGGGCCCTAGGAAACCAGCCAACCAGATGGACGTAATGAACCACCGGGCGCATTTTGTACCCCTTTCCATTTACCTTCACGTTACGCCGCCTGGGCCAAGTCCTACCTGAGCAGGTGCGAGCGTGCCCTGACCACACGCCCTCCCAGCAGCAAAGGGCCGAGCCTCGTTGGCTCTCAAGCCGCGGAGCTGCCACCACGGCCACGGCCAGAAACCCGGCTGGAGCTGCCCCCGTGCCTGAGTGTGCGCTCACCCCTCGGTGAGCCCCGGCCGTCTCTATCTGTGTCGTGGGGACACGCGCTTTACAGCCCCACGCACACGCACAGCCCAGCACGGGACACTAGGCTCTGTGGCTTGCTCGCCCGAAGTCCGTGGTCTTGGATGCTGAAGGGTGCTCACGGCCTGCAGCTTCTGCTCGCCCGGTGCTGGTGTCTAACGGCTGCGAGCACGGACGACGCCTCGGGTTCTGTATGAACATGCTCCCGTGTGGCGCTCGGGCGGGTCCCCGCGGCCGGAAGAGGGGACAGGGGCCGCGGTCGCGCGTGGGCACGCCGGAGAGCGGGGGCTGCACCCGGACACTGGGCCGCTGCTCGCCCTGGGCCACAGGCCGCCCCTTCCTGAGCCTGCACACTCGCCTGCATCCACTTCCACGGGCTGGTCCGGGGGCGTGACTCCCTCGCTTCTCATATCCACGCCCAGAGGGAAGGTTGACTTTTCTTTTCCGCAGGAACAGGTAATGGGATCAAGTTCCCGAGGGAACGAAGGGACTCAGGTCTGCGTGTCTCTGAAGCTGCGTTCTCGGCTAGCCCCTGGGCATCGCCTCCCTTCTTCGTGATCGAGATGGTTGGCCTCTTTTTTTGAAAAACAAAATATTTATTTATTTATTTATTTATTTATTTATTTATTTATTTATGACAGAGAGCGAGCAAGAGAGCGAGCAGAGGGAGAAGCACCGTCTCCTGGGGCCCACACGTTACCCGCGCATGTGATGTCCTCGTCATATTACAGATTAGGACCAGGGCCAACGTGCCCAAGGCCCCCCCGGCAGCAGGCGGTGGCGCTGGGCTGGGGCACAGGCCCGTGTCCCCTCACTGGCCCCTCCGCCAGCCGGTCCTGCACCCTGTTGGGCCGTGTGCGCTCTTGCCCTTGGCTCGCGCTGACCTCCTCCCAGAGGCCTCCCCCACCCTGGCCCCACCCTGTGGCCCCAACGGCCCCTCGGGACGGACCCGCTCTCTCCACCTGGAAAATCCAGCTCCCACTTTTCACATAAAGCAGCAGTAAGCCCTTGGAGCCTTCCTGGCTCGCTCCCCCCTGTGGCCTTTCCAAACTCAGTGCTCGGGCAGTGAGCGACACTGGTTTTTCTATTTGGAGTCTCCCTGAAATTAGCTTTCTTTTTAAAAATTTCAACTTCAGGGCAGCCCAGGTGGCCCAGGGGTTGAGCGTCTGTCTTCGGCCCAGGGCGTGACCCCGGGGTCCCGGGATCGAGTCCCACACTGAGGTCCCCGCAGGGAGCCTGCTTCTCCCTCTGCCTGTGTCTCTGCCTCTCTCTCTGTGTCTCTCATGAATAAATACATAGAATATTTTTAAAATAGATAAATAGATAAATAAAATAAATAAATACTCCCACTTCAGACAAAGCCACATGGACGTGGAGCTGAACCACGCCCCAGCCCCGACGACACGGGACTTTGGACGCTAATCGGGGAGCGAGTTGCTTGGGATGAGGCGGTATTTCCCCGACCGCACTGACGTCTCTCATCTTCCGCGTGGCCCCTCGGCTCCTCGTGTGTGTGCACGCGAGCCCTTCACTGTCCGTTGTCGACCCAACGGGAGGACAAACAGGAAGCCATGAACCCAATTGACGAGACAGTAAAATTTCCAGTGGAAAGAGGGTCCCGTGGGTGTCGGGCCCCCGCCGCCTCCCGAGCCACAGGCTGTGCCAGCGGCGCTGCTGCATGTGTGAGGGTGGGAGCCCCCGTCCCGCGACCCTGGGGCTGCTGCAGCCTTGCACGCGCGCGGGCAGGTGACCAGGACGTGGGGCTGGACGGGGCCTTCGCGGCCTCGGTAGGGACACACCGGACATGGGACGCGCAGGCAGACCCGGCAGCCACGAACCGCAAGGCCGGACCCCGGTAACCTCCCGCCGCGTGGGCTTCGCATCACTCCTGAGTTTGGACACAAAGGGTTTGGTCCAAACGGTGACATCCGTGCTGTCCTTCCCCGTGTCTCAGGGACGGCAGGCGTGCCCGCAGGACCCACAGTGTCGTTATCAACGGCAGGGAGACAGAGACAGAGAGACGGAGACAGACATGGAGAGACAGAGAGAGACAGAGACAGAGACAGAGACAGAGACATAGAGACAGAGACAGACACAGAGATGGAAAGATGGAGAGAGAGAGACAGAGACATAGAGACAGAGACAGAGATGGAGAGATGGAGACAGAGACAGAGAGAGACAGACACAAAAAGACACAGAGATGGAGAGATGGAGAGAGACAGAAACAGAGGGAGACAAAGAAAGAAACACGGAGAGACAGAGGTAGAGAGACAGAGACAGAGAGATATAGAGACAGAAGCAGGGAGACAGAGACAGAGACATGGGGAGGCAGAGACAGAGACAGAGACCAGGAGAGACAGAGACAGAGAGACCGTGATAGAGAGACATTAGTCTCAGCGTGGGAGCATCATGCTCCCTTCCCTACATTTTCCGGAGCCACCGCCACCTACACTAAGCAGAGCCTGAATCCGTCCCAAGATGAGTAGCCTGCACTTGAAGGTTCTTGAGGATTATTTAGGCGGCCTGTCGTCTCCTCTGAGCGCTGGCACGTTCAGCCGACGTCTCTCTCTGGAGCCAGCGGCATCCGGTGGGGGATGAATCACGAGGCCTGGCGTCGGCAGGAGACGGGCTGCCAAGCCTCTGGGCTGCGGGGCCTGGAGCACCCCCCCCACCCCGCCCCGGCCCTCCCTACAACCAGCCTCGGAGCCGCCAGAGGATCTCTGGCTTGAGTCGCGCTGGGGCCCCACGTGCGGCAGCGGACCGGGCTCCTGCCCCCGGGACTGCGCGGGATCCTCGGTGCCTCTCCCCGGTGCCCGGGTTTTGAGGGACGTCGGTTCTTCTTTTTTCTCTCTGCCTCCGGTCATGCTGCTTCTTCCTTCAGCAAACAGAGGAGACAGGGGACAAGTGGCCTCGCGAGCCTGTGGATGAGGACAAGGGGAGCCCTGTGTCCGCGCGTGTGCTCCAGGACGTTGTCAGGGGCTGCACCCGCGAAGGACGGCGACCCCGCCTGTAGAGCCACGTCTCCCCGCTCTGCCGGCGCTCCGGTGCCGCCTTACGGGGGAGGTAGGGGCCTGGGTGCAGGCCCCGGGTGGCCAGTGACACCTGAGCTGGGGGGTAGACGCTCTCCGGGTCACCCCGAAGACCAGCCGCACTTCGGTTGTCCCTTGGCCTGTGACTCTGGTGGTTTGTGCTGTAAGGTCACGGCCTCACCCCAACTCACCCCCAACGGCTCAGGCCACCCGCACGTTCCTCAGCCAGGAAGCAGGGGAAGCCGGGCGAGCCCCTGAAGGCCGATTCACTTCCTGGCTTTAGGGTCATAAATATGCACCGACTTTTGGGCAAGTCACTGTCCCTGCAGCGGCGGGACAGCAGAGAGACTTAGGGCACAGAGACGCGGGGGAAGTGGTCCCGTCCCCCAGAAGAGCGGAGGTGGGCGGGGGCTGTAGGTGCGGGGCGGGGGGGGGGGGGGGGCCGCAGGGTCGGCTCCGGCTGCAGACACAGGAGATCTGTGGACGCGGAGCAGCTCCCTATGCTTCTGGCTTCCTGTCCGTGACGGTGCTAACAGCAGGTCAGCGTAGACGCTCGGATGGGGGTGTCGGTCAGCCGTGGGAACCTGCCCACCGTATCCGACACGGTTTCTGGTGAGCATTGGCTCCTACGCGTGTTCTTGTCACCGCAAGCGACGTGAAGTTGCCAAGAGAGCCAAGAGCGAGACGGCGGCCTCCCGCTCCGGGTGCCCGGCCGGCTTCACGGAGGAGGCGTGCCGTCTGTGCGGTGGGAAGGGGCCCACTGACCAACAGGCCCCCCGGACGATGCTGGGCCCCCCCGACTGCGCGGGTCCCTGGTGTTCTACTGCACCAGACCAAGCGTGGCCAGCCCCAGGCCTCCGCAGGAGCCTGCCCGGCGTCACCTCTTCCCTCCGGGCTGGGGTCCCCGTAGAGCTGAATCCTCTCTCTCTCCCACGGCTGCGGGCAGGCTGACTGGCGGGAGCGGATGGCACAGGCCCTCCCGGTGCCACGGGAAGCAGGACCGCAGCCAGTGCAGGGCCTGACAAGCGTATTGGCGGTTATGCTTCTTCAGCTTCCCCAATTTAGCCGAAAGGGGGGGTAGAGGCTTCTTTTAGCTTTTCAATGATCCAAAAGTATCAATCCGTTAGGGACCAAACGTGCAAGGAATAGATCTTCTCCTTCGGGGTCCATGGGAGTACATTCCACGACTCATCCAGAGGAATCTGGGCAGAATTCCCTAAAGCACAGGAAAGCATCTCAAATAAGGTAATTGTGTTCCACAAGCTACAGTAGCGGTTAAAGCCTTTGAGAGGGGCCGATGTTTAACAAAAGAAGTAATTGGGATGCTTGGGGGCGTGGCTCAGTGGTTGAGCGTCTGCTTTTGGCCCAGGGCATGACCCCAGGGTCCCGGGATCGAGTCCCACATCGGGCTCCCTGCATGGAGCCTGCTTCTCCCTCTGCCTGGGTCTCTGCCTCTCTCTCGGTGTCTCTCATGAATAAGCAAATAAAATCTTAAAAAAAAAAAAAAAAGAATTGTTCAATATTCAAACCTCACCTCGTATCTTAGTGGCTGGAGAGTTGCGTGTTGCTTTATTCTGTGAAACATTTTCACAGATTCGGTTCAAAATCTTCTTTGTATCATAGCTTCTTAATTAAGAATACGCATTTTGAAATGTCAATAGACTGTAATTCCATCAGTGGAAAGGATATTTAAATGTGATTAATATACCGTCTTTCTCCATTTCGTGTAACTCTCAGAATGAACCACTATCTCAACCCTATCAACCGTTGTTTGGGACTGAATACTGCCCCCTCCCTTTACTTGGCATCGCTTATTAATAATATCACTTATTGATATATTAGTTATATATTATCTGTAATAGGTCATATAATCATTATATTTAATTTATAATCATCATCATCATCATAATCATCTGTGACAGAGTCTTAACCTAGAAAGGACATAATGTGGCTGAGCCATTTGGCCCCGGCCCCAAGCGTGAGAGAGATCTCAGGTTTTGGCCGCAATGAATTTGAGAGTCTGATGAAGAGGAGCCAGATTTAAAAAAAAAAAAAAAAAAAAAAAAAAAAAAAAAAAAAAGAGGAGCCAGATAAACATGGACTCTGAGCGGAGCTCACCGAGCCACGTCTGTCTAGCAGCGTGGTGGGCACCGCGGGTTGCACCCTGATGCCGCAGCCAACACTCCCCACCTCCAAGGGGCAACGGCGGATGGATCCAAGGAAGCTGAGCCTCAAAAGCTGCAGGTGGCCGCAGCCTCGCTGGGGCTCCCGCTGCCTCGTTACTGTAGGGTGCCGTGCCCCCCTTTCGGGCCTTGTTTTTGTTCTAGGATACCCACCAAGAGCCCACATGGCCGGGCACCTTCTCGGCATGCAGTCGGAACAGAACTGAGAAACGGCGCCAAGTGTCCTGCAGCTCAGGACCCGAGGGAGGAGCAGGCCTGGCCGGGATTTGGGATTTACGGAGCCTGAACCCCCGCTGGCCTTCCGCAGGCTGCCTCCTCTCGCCCCGTGTCCCCCCCACACTCGCCTGCGACCCCGAGACCCTTGACCCACCAAAGCTCTGGGAGGTCAGGGGTGACGGGAAAGTTTTGTCACGTCTCCTCTGTAAGGAGCCCAACGCGGAAACTACAGACCTCTGGTATTTTTAGTTTCCTAAAAAAAAAAAAAAAAAAAAAAAAGAAAGAAGAGAAGAGAAGAGAGAGAAGAGAAGAGAAGAGAAGAGAAGAGAAGAGAAGAGAAGAGAAGAGAAGAGAAGAGAAGAGAAGAGAAAAAAAGAACACATCGCAGAGCTGATGGCTTTCTCGTCTCCTCCGGATAGGCGTCTTCTCCTGCCTCTGATTTGTCACCTCCCTTCTCGTAAATTTAGCAGCTTTCTTCACAAACCTTACAATACCCAAAGTTCAAAGATTTAAACAATGAAGAGGGAGTACAACTGTTTACTCTCGCTTGATAGTTTTTTTTTTTTTTAACATTTTTATTTCTTTGTTCATGAGAGACACACAGAGAGAGGCAGAGACACAGGCAGAGGGAGAAGCAGGCTCCATGCAGGGAGCTCGATGCGGGACTCGATCCCGGGACCCCGGGGTCACGCCCTGGGCCACAGGCAGGTGTCAAACTGCTGAACCACCCAGGGATCCTCATTCTTTTTCTTTTTTTAGACTGATGACTAAAAATGTCATGTTATGTTGAATTTCAGTTGGTAATTTAATGGGATACAAACACAATCCATAATAGTAGTCAGACGCCTTGTGCGCTGATTCCACATAGACACTGCACTAAACAATTCGCATTACCTCATTTAATCACAAAACAACCTTGTCGTTCTCCCCACTTTAAAGATGCAATTCTGGGGGCAGCCCCGGTGGCCCAGCAGTTTAGCGCTGACTTTGGCCCAGGGCGTGATCCTGGAGTCCCGGGATCGGGTCCCACATCGGGCTCCCCTGCATGGAGCCTGCTTCTCCCTCTGCCTGAGTCTCTGCCTCTCTCTGTGTGTCTCTCATGAATAAATAAATAAAATCTTAATAAATAAATAAATAAATAAATACATAAATACATAAATAAAAAGACACAATTCTGAGAGGTGAAGTAAATAGTCCGGGGGTCACGAGGCCAGCAGGTTGCTGACCCGGGGTCTGGAATGAGCTCAGCTGACTCCCGAGGCTGAGCCCTGAACCACACACAGCCCTCCGCTTTCTCTCCTGGAAAGTTACCCGGCTCCCGGCCATCACTAGGAATATTATTTCAAAGGGGGGCAACATTCCACATAGTTTTCACCCCACTGCGTTAGAGCCCTGGTCAGCTTCCCAAAAATGCTTCCTAATTAGAAGGAGAGAGATTCGTTTTACCAAATAGAGTCTTAAGTGGGCTACGAATGCCAAGATCAGGTGGGATTCATGAACGCATGTTTGTTACTTAATGACCACTAACTGATCCTGCTGGCCCAGAGGAATCCGTTTTTGCCAAAGGCCACCACCGTGTAATAAGCCGTATGCTATGGCGGTTGCTTTTTCCGTATTTTCTAGTAAGTTGGGCAGGGCGTTCGTTTTCATCTGGCATTTATTTATTTATTTATTTATTTATTTATTTATTTATTTATTTATTTATTCATAGAGACACGGGGCGGGGGGCAGAGGCACAGGCAGAGGGAGAAGCAGGCTCCATGCAGGGAGCCCGATGCGGGACTCGATCCCAGGACCCCAGGATCACACCCCGGTCTGCAGGCGGCACTAAACCGCTGCGCCACCGGGGCTGCCCTTTCATCTGGCTTTTAATCCATGAAGCCTAAGGCAAGGATGGAGTTCAAAGTGCAGATTCTTTGGACATGTGTTTTGGGGAAAGATGCCAAGAACATTTTTCTCTCTGCTGAGTGTCTCCTCCACGAGGGTCTTGAGAGGCTGTTTCCTTATCGAAGCCCGAAGCCCAGGGAAGTCTCACTGCAGGGCGACTTATTCACAGTTCACCGCAGCACCCGGGCGGGCCCCCTGTGAACATCTAACAGATATTATAGCTCAAAGGTCGCTGTTTATGTGAATATGCACGTATGCACGTGTGTTCTTGCTCACGTGTGGCCTGACGGAAACTAATCCGCCAGGTGACTTGGGTTCAGTAGGAAAAATGAGCACAGACTTTATTCAAATGGCTGCAAATTAATGGAGGCCTCTTGAGGTTCATGCAGGTCAAGAGCTTTCTTTCTTTTTTCTTTTTTTAAAGATTTTATTTATTTATTCATGAGACGCAGAGAGAGAGACAGAGACACAGGCAGAGGGAGAAGCAGGCTCCCTGCAGGGAGCCCGACGCGGCACTCGGCACTCGATCCCGGGACCCCGGGGGCACGCCCTGGGCCCAAGGCAGATGCTCAACAGCGGAGCCACCCAGGTGCCCCCAGAGCTTCCTACCTGAAGAGAGAACAGCCCACGTTGATGAGGCTTTGGGGGCACAGAGGTTGGTGGACAAGCCTAGCAAGGACCCACAGGGCACATGAGTACCCGCCAAATCGATGCACCAGGATGACACAATCCATTTTTCTTTAGGAAGGGGAGAAGAAGACATCATTTCTAATAAGAAAGAAAGTCCGTGCCACCCCCATCTCCGGGGCTGCCCTGTGAGCCCCCACTAGGACATCCCGCTTCCTGTTTCTCTTACCCCTGCTCAGAGGGCAATGACCTGGAGGACGCGGAGAGCGGGGCTCCAGTAGATCCAGGCAGGAATCTGCAGGGTCAATCCTTCTCGAGTCCACAGCAGTGCCAGAAATTATCCTGATGAGGAATTTTTTACTTCGGTGGGTCACACGGGGCCGAGGGGGTGGGGTTGGGGGTGGGGAGGACGGGCGGGGCAGGGGGGGGTCCTGGCAAGATGCAAATAGAAAAATGACACATAGACGTTGAATTTCATTTTTGGAAAAAACGAAGGACTTAGAAATTTAGCTTTTAAGGTAAACCGACCACAAACCCCGTACGGGTTCGCTCTCTTTGGTACCCTGTGTGGCACCTTGCGACAGCTCCGCGCACACACGGAGTGGGTATCAGCCATTTACACCTCGAATACTCCAAATGGAGTTTGGGTTAGGGTTCTCAGTTAAAATGGATATTGGGGGGCAGCCCCGGTGGGTCAGGGGTTTAGCGCCGCCTTCGGCCCAGGGCGTGATCCTGGAGACCCGGGATCGAGTCCCGCGTCGATTTGTCACGTACGTTGTAACAGGATGAGGGGTGAATGCACGTAGACACCGGGAAGATTTTGACGCTTCCCACGCGGGTACAGCATCCACCCTACGTGGACGGAGGCGGTTTAGGGACGTATACTGTGAACCCCGAGGCCCCTGCTCACACAGAATGCAAACAAGACAGCACTGGGACAAAGACGGAGGCGGTAAGACGACGTTTAGAAAACATCCAGATCCCACAGGACAGGTCGGGGAGGAGAAAGCAAACCAAGGCGACAGACGGAGACGAGCCGTAGGACGGCAGGGTGGAATCCAACTGCACCAAATATGACATCAGAGGTTAATGAATTTGAAAAGTGGGGATTGACCGTCTTCCTAATCGCTCTGTCCCCCAGACTCCAGCACTCTGACGTCAGTCACTATTGGGATAATGGTAGCTGGTCTCTTACTTTTCTGCTGTTGAAGACCAGCTGCGCGGAGGCTCCTCTCCTCCTCCGATGACCCTGCGGCATCATCGCCCGCGGAGTGGACAACTATCAGGCGGTCCCGGGCAGCAGCCCCCCGGCGCCCCAGAAACTAGAAATCTGGCTTAAACCAAGTGCTGGAAAAGCCACAGGTGCGCCCGTCAGCTCCCCGGGACCAAGCACCCCGACCGCTCACCCCGCGCGGTTTTATGGTTTTATGGGGTCGGAGGCAGCGCGGGGGAGGGAAGAGGCCATGGAGTTGCCGAAGCCACGAAGCCACGACGGGCCGCAGCCCCCTGCGCTGTGGGCTTGACTCCCTGGGCCGGGTTGCTCCTTGGCGGCGTCTACCCCACACGCTTGGGAGTCCCGCAGCTGAGGCCATGAGCTGGAGGGAGAGGGAGGGGGACCGCCGTCCTCTCCAGCTCCCTATTTACTCCCTAAGTTAGAGGTGAGGGGTGCACGTGTGGCCTGAGCCCGCAAACAACGCTCGGGTCTGAAGACTCCTCTAGGTTCATCTTTCTTTCTAGGGGTTGATGCAGCGACAGCCCAGGCCAGTCACCAGAAGAGGCATCGGGGCAGAGACCCCCGCGCGGCCCTGGATGCTGGGCTGCCACGGAGAACGGGGCCGGGGCCCGCGGGGGAGAGGGGGGCACCCTTCCACAGGCCGGGGAAGGTCAGGCGCTCTGAAGGTGTGGCCGGGCGTCGGGCGCTCGGGGAGAGGCGTCCTGGGGAGACCCGCTGTGCCAGGGGTCCGGAAAACCCGGGTGGGGTGCCCCCTGCGCCCCCTCAAATGGTCCGGATGGACGCCAGCACGTGGAAATATTCATTTCTTCCATTGCAGTTTTTTGGACTTTTTTGGGATTTTTTTTTTTTTTTTTTTTGGTTTTGGATTTTGAGTGTTTTTTTTTTTTTTTTTGGAATGGACTATTGACATTTAAGTCTGCGTACTTTTCTGGAAGATGAGAAAAATGAGGGCCAGCAGGGCCTGGGAACGATCTATTTTAATCTTGTGGAAATAACGCTGTGCTTCGATTTCCTCCAGTCTTACCGCCGAGGGTGGTACTTTGTGGTCAACCACCGGGATCCCACTCACTGAGTCGCCTCGGGTATGGGGCAAAAAATAAAAATAAATAAAAAATAAAAAAACCAAAGTCCGAGTGCAATACGGAGGAGAGCTTTCTTGCCGCACGGGGTGGGGGGGCTCTGCTGGTCCAGGAGGACCCTCCACCCAGACGCGGCTCCATCCCTCTGTGGTCTGGAGACTAAGACCCTAAGGCGATGGCTGACCCCACATCCCACCCCTGCCCCGGGTTCCGAGGGACGAGCTCTCCCTTTTTGGGGTCTGAGAGGTTCCCCGGCGGTGGCCACTTTGCAGAAAGGAGGCGTAAAGGGCCTGGGGGGTGCGGGAGCTGCCGGCCTCCCCGTGGTGGTCGGGGCCAGACAACTGACGGAAATTCCTGGGCAGCCACTGCCGGGATTTAGCGGAGCCTCATTCCAGGGGATGAAGCGGGAAAGGCCGCTCTGCGCCTCCGGAGCTGCCTTCCCTTATAAAGCAAGGCTCTCCCCACTGGTATTTCCACTACTTGGGGAGGAGGGGCTGCCTGTGACCGTCTGTCTGAAGAAGCCTGGGTTTTCTGTTCGTCTCTCCCAAAAAAGCACTCGGTGGACACACGTGTGTGTGCGGCACAGACGTCGCCCGCATTCCTCCAGGCCCGCGGCCCCCCGCGCCTGCCGTGGGGGTTTCTGGGTGAAGTTGTCGTCGTTGTCGTGGATTCAGGAGAACAAACAGGCTTTGGATTATTGTGAGCCTGGAGCCTAAGGCGACCCAAGACTCTGGGCAGACGAGTGGCGAGGGCGGGTGAGGCGCACGGACGGTGGGCCCCGTGGTCATTTGCATTCGGGGTAAAATAGGAACCTGCAGCATGAGGATCATCCCGACGAAACCTTGAGATGTCTCATTTTAAAAACTCCAAATTACACATATTCCGGGGAGTTTCCCAAAGCGGAGGGAGGGGGAGAGGAGACCCTTGTCAACCATCTTCCCATTTTGTGACAATTAAAACGTGTGCAGGGGACGCCCGGGAGGCTCAGCAGTGGAGCGTCTGCCTTCGGCCCAGGGCGTGACCCCGGGGTCCTGGAATCGAGTCCTGCGTCAGGCTCCCTGCATGGAGCCTGCTTCTCCCTCTGCCCGAGTCGCTGCCTCTCTGTGTGTCTCTCATGAATAAACACATAAAATGTTTTTAAAAATTAAGAACCAGGAAATAAATAAATAAAACGAGTGCAGGCGCGTGGACGCCCAGGCCTCTGGGCGGGCTGAGGTGACGCTCGCAGGTTCCGTCGGCCTTTGGGGGACGTGACCCAAAGGGAGGAGCGCGTGAAACAGTGTCCCCAGCCCTGGAGCTCAGGAGTGTGAGCCCTGCGCGTGGGGGACGTGGAGCACGGAGCACGCGGCGGCTGCAGCTGGGTCCCTGTGGGGTCACGCACGGCGGGGACAGACGTCACCGTCCCGTTCCTCCCGGAGGCCCCGCAGGCCGAGGCGCGTCGTTCCCCGTGTGCAGAAGTCTCAGGAGAAGCTGGAAAACTGGGGCTGGGGCACGAGCCAAGGGTGCAGCCGGGGCCTGCTCCTCCGCGGTGCAGGGGGTGAGCGCCTTGGCCGTGCCACCTTCCCCCAGGTCCGGCCTTTAAAGGAGCGGGAGCTGCTCCTCGTGAAATTACCCTATAGGGTCTCAGTTTGGGTGGAAAAGGAAGTGAATGCCTGGAATTCCAAGGCACAGCACTTGGAATTCCTGCGGCACCGAGGAACTGAGGAACCGTCCCAGGGTCCCTCCTGTTCATGCTCTTTTCTAGGAGCTGAAGTGCGTCTGACGCTAAGCAGAGCCCTGTGCACCCCCTGCACCCCCGGGGCCGCGGTGCTCCCTGTGGAGCCTTCAAGTGGAAGCTCCCAGGCCCCACGTCCCTTCGGACGGTCATCGCGGAGCATCTCCGCTGCCTGAGTGGCTTCTGACCCGAGTGACAGCCGGGCTGTGCCCTGGGCCGCCCCACAGGCTCCAGACCCCTGGACGGTCCTCGTGTCCCATGCGGGGTGCGCTCGGGGCCCCGCAGGGTGGCCGATGCAGGATGGACTCCCCAGAGGCAGCGGGTGCTCCATGTCTGAGCCTTCAGCGACTTAGGGCCAGGCTGAGTGACAGGACGTTGAAACATGCAGGGCCACAAGCTCTACTCACGGGCGGGCCATCTGCTCAAAGCCGCCCCCGCCGCCCCCCGGGTGTCCCCGTGCCCTCCAGGGCGGTGCCGGCCCCTGAGCCGTGAGACGTGCCGACGAGCCCCGGAGGACCAGCCTCCCTGCTTCTGCAGGCCTCTGACAGCTGGGCGGCCGCGACGCCCCGGCCCGGCCCCACGCAGGACACCGGGCTCGGGTCTCAAGGGATCCGACGCCCGGGTCTGTGCCGGAGGCCGCGCCTCGGGACAGTGGACGTGAGGCTGAAAGTCGGGCAGGGAGCTCAGAGCCGGGCCACAGCGCGATGCACCAGCCCTCGGTGAGCTGCTAATCGGCCAGCACCAGCGGCGACCCCGAGGTGCCACCGAGGAGCAGCCGTTCCGCGGGTGGGGGTGTCCCGCCGGCCATGGGGAGAAGCCGGGCGGCCTCGCTCGCTGCCCTGACCCGGCCCCGCTCCAGTCCAGTCTCCCGCGGTCCCGTCCCGCCCTCGTGGGCCGCCTCTGTCCCGACGTGGCCGGGGCTGCGGATCCGAGGCATTCTCCGTGCAGACGGCTGTCCGCCGGACTGATGCCCTGTTACCCCGTTCCCTTAGAGGATGTCAAGTGATTTTTTAAATTTTATTTATTTATTTGAGAGAGAGAGAGAGCAGGGATCTTAAGCAGCTGCACGCCGAGCTGGGAGCCTGATGCTGGGCTCGAACTCACGACCCCAAGATCACAACCTGAGCTGAATCCAAAAGTCAGAGGCTCAGCGGACGAAGCCACCCAGGCGCCTCGCACGTAAAGCCGCTTTTTAGGACTAAGTCTTGGTGGCACCTACACTCCCACTCCCCTCACTCATTCTAGAATTAATGATCCAATGAAACACTGTCAGGCTCCCGGGAGCCCTGGAGCTGCGATGGGATTGGTTACGATCGTCTGTGCCTCAGTTTACCACTGAAGGCCCACAGGAGGATGCATTTGGCCTCCTTTGCTTTTTTTTTTCTTTTAAAGTGAATCAGAAAAAGGAAAATAAATAAATAAAGTGAATTAGTTGCCTACATTGAAAAACAAGGGAGTCGCACATGAAACTTGCCATTTCGGCCTCGTCTTATATAGCGGGAGACCCCGCAAGCCTGACCGAGCACATGGGGCAGCTGACCCCCGCCGGCCGCCTGGGGCCCCAGGGCATCGCCATCTGCAGGTACCTCTGCCTCTGGAGGGATCTGGGTTTGCAGGACTTGCCCTAAGTTCTGAGCCCCGGACCGATGAGGGGCACCTGGCACCCATGCTGACGCCGGGACGCGTGAGTCACCGGGTCCCTTACGCGGCAGGAGCAGCCTCGTGGATGGTATTTTCTGGAGCACCGTCAGCAAACCCCAGGCTTCTTGTGTTTTTCACCCAAAGGGGACGCCCGGTTCCTTCTCGTTGAGACTCAGCAAACGGAAGGGAGGGACAAGGGGAAGCCCGCATGGGACGTCAGCCCCGGCAGAAAACACGAGAAGCCCCTCAAACCATCACTTGAGAAGCGGCGCATCCTGTGGGCAGCCCGGGGCTCTGGTTCCGGCCTCAGGCTCTGTTTCCTGCACGGAGCTGGGGCGCCTCCGCCCTCTGCCCTCCCGGGTGGGAACGGGGCTGCTTCTGTCCTGTGGCCGGGTCCCCCCTCGTCCGCGTCCCCGGGAGCTGCACGGGTCCTCCGAGAGTGTGGCTGTCCCCGTCCTTTGCTTCCCCCCCAGGCCTGAGGTCCTTGGGACCTGAGCTCGGACCCGACTCCGTTTGCTCTGACCTTGGGGAGGTCGCTGAAGTTCAGTTTGAGCTTCGTAGCGTCAGGAACGGACAAGGTCGCGGTTTGGGCCGGGGCCCTCGGCCACCGACGGCTAAGGAACCTCTCTTTCCACCCCCGTGTCCCAGGCCCCTTGGCTGCCGCGGAGCAGCCCCCTTTCCGTGTTTAGTCCCCGACAGCGTGTGACCCCGGGTTGGCGCCTGGTTCGGCCTCTCCTCCCCACCCCCCCTCCGACGCGAACTGTTCCAACTCCCAAACGCTCCACGGTGGCAACACCAACAATCCTGTATTTATTCACTATTTAGTGCCCTGAGGATCCGTGACGTGGTCTCCAGACTAAATAAGTGACCAGCGGTCTCCCCTGAGCCCAGCAAACCCGCCTGTCCACCAGGTCAGGCACACCCGGCGCACCTGTCACCAGGTGGGAAGGACCCCAGGACACACATGATCCTGCCCCTCGGGCCCGTGATATCCAATTTGTCTACAGATATGAGTCATTAGGGGTCCAAGCAAACATAGGCTCCGTTCTGGATGATTCCTGTAGATACTCAGCCCTCCAGGAGGTCCTGGGATCGAGTCCCGCATCGGGCTCCCCACAGGGAGCCTGCTTCTCCCTCAGCCTGTGTCCCCGCCTCTCTCTGTGTCTCATGAATAAATGCAGAAAATCTTTAAAAAGAAACAAAAGTCACTTCCTGTACGTGTGCTTCCTAGTGTGGCCGCCACCAGCCACATATGGGCTATTCAAATTAAGATAAAATAAAAATTTCAACTCGTCCCCACATTTCAGGGGTCAGTGATCACCAGTGGCGGGAAGTTCTGTTGGAGGAGGCTGCTCTGTATGGGTGGGGGGAGGAGGAGAGAGGGGGGTTGGGGGGTTGGGGGTGGACATTAGGGTGGGGGTGGGGGCCAGGGTGGGGGTTGGGATGGGGGGTTGGGAGGGGGTTGGGGTGGGGGTCGGAGTGGGCGTGGAGGGGTAGGGGTCAGGGTGGGGGTTGGGCTGGGATGGGGATCCGGGGGTATGGGCATCGGGGTGGGGGTGAGGGTGGGGGTTGAGGTGGGTGGGGGTCAGGGTGGGGGTGGACATTGGGGTGGGGGTGGCGGAGGAGGTTGGGTGGGAGAGGGGGGATCTGGGTGGGGGTGGACAGCAGGATGTGAGTGGGGGTGGGGGTGGAAGTGGGCAGGGGTCACGAGCAAAGGCCCTGAGCTGTGTGCTGGGCGCTGGGCGCTGTGTCCGGAGGCAGAGGGTGCACCATCCAGGGTGATCGGAGTGGGAGGGGCGGGGTCCGTGGAGGGCAGGAGGTCGGAGGGCGATGCCGGAGACTTGAGGCACAGGTGGCAGAGAGCGGCCTCCCCCCAGACTTGGCCCAGCTCGAGCTCCCTCCGTCCAGGGTCAGCCTCTCCTCCGGCCTCTGGGGACCCGGGGACCCGCTCCCTCTGGCCAGGGTCAGCCTCGCCTCTGAGGACCCGGGAACGTCCCGCAGGGAGGGGCGAGTCTTTCGTGCTTCGGCCAATGCACCGCAATGAAGTGGAAGTGAGTGGAGGCGCTGCAGGCCGTCTCCTCCCTGTGACCATGACCGTGACCGTGACCGTGACCGTGACCGCACTGGGCACTCGGGCCACGTTCTAAATGTTCTAAATGGAGAAGGTGCTGCCGATTCCTGGGGGCACGGGGGGCAGCACGCGTGGCGGGGTGGGAAGGGGTGGAGGGGCCCCGGCGAGCCGGGGGTCACCTGAGGTGGGACAGGCACGTGAAGGAACCTCGCGGAGGTGCCTAGCGGGAGGCGGCCCTGTGGCATCGGGGGGCCCAGTGGGACCACAGGCCTCCTCAGAGGCAGAGGCGGGATGGTTGGAGCCAGAAAATGAGGTCTGCGGACGCTCCGCGGTGGCCTTGAGGACCGCATCCCACCTCTGGAAACCAGAGGCCCAAATCGCGTCCCTCCAGAGCTTCCAAAAGATCCGCAGCCGCCTTGATGCTGGCCCGTGAGACCCGGCGTGGACTTGTAGTTCTAGGAGCCGAACACGGTACGAACGAGCCAGGGAGTGTCTTCAGTGTAGACAAAGCGATTCCTACGGCCCCAATTTTCAACAGCAGCAGCAGATCAGGTTCCTTACCGACCCGGATTGTGCGGTCGTGCGGCAGGATTGACACGGGCGACTCGGCCACGAGGTGACGGGCTGCAGAGCCACCAAGAAGTTGTTGGGAAACGTGGAGCACGCGCTGCTTCCTGGGCTCCAGACGGGCCCGGAGAGGATCCTACTGGCCCCAGATCGTAAGGGTTTGCAGTAGATGATCCCTGGATAACGAGAGGGAGGTGGCGGGTGACGTTCCACAACAGCACGTCTGGAGATGATCCAGGACTGTGTGCTCGCGGCCTGGAGTTTGTTTCACAGTTTTCCTGAACTGCGACCAACTCATCGGACACTAGTGTTTTTCTGATGGGCTCGTGACTCCTCGGATGCAGAAGGTGTGTGGCCACTTGGCTGGAGATTCCTCCTGGCGCTGCCTACGCACGCGGGGCTGTGTTCTCTCAGCCAAGGGACCTGAGCGGGGCGTGTAAGACAGAGCCAGACAAGGAGGCCATCGGTCAGTCGCTTGGAAATTTATTTTCAGTTATGGGTCCTCCCTGGTTAGTATCATAGATGAAGAAAGGAAAGAAAGGGGGGGAGGGAAGAGAGAGGAGGATGGAGGGAGGGGGGAGGGAGGGGGAGGGAAAGAAGGAGGGAAGGGGAGGGGAGGGGAGGGGAGAAGGAGGAGGGGAGGGGAGGGGGAGGGAAAGGAGGGAGGGGGAGGGAAAGGAGGGAGGGGGAGGGGAGGGGGAAGGGTAAAGGGGAGGGAGGGGGAGGGAAAGGAGGGAGGGGAAGCGGAGGGGAGGGCAAAAGGGAAGTGAAAGAGGGAGGGAAGGAAGGAGGGAGGGGGAGGGGGAAGGAGGGGAAGGGGGAGGAGAGAGAGGGGAGGGGGAGGGAAGGGGGAATGGGAGGAGAGGGGAGGGGAGGGCAAAGGGGAAGGGAGAGGGTGAGGGAATGAAGGAGAGAGGGGGAGGAGAGGGAAGGGCAAGGGGAGGGGGAGGGGAGGGGGAGGGGAGGAGAGGGGGAGGGGAATGGAAAGGTAGGGGAGGGCAAAAGGGAAGGGAGGCGGTAGGCAAAGAAGGAGGGGGGGAGGAGGGAGGGGGAAGGGAGAGAAGGAGGGAGGAGGAGGGGTGGGAGAGGGGATGAGGGAAGGAGAGGGACGGAAGGGAAGGGGAGGGAGGGATGGGGAGAGATGGAGGGGGAGGGAGGGAGGGAGGAGGGGATGGAGAGAGGAGAGGGAAGGGGAGGGGAAGGGAGAAAAGGAGAGGGTAGGGGAGGGAAGGGGATGGGGGAAGGGGAGGGGAGGGCAAAAGGGAAGTGAGACGGGGAGGGAAAGAAGAAGAGAGGGGGAGGGGGAAGGAAGAGGAGGGGGAAGAGGAGACAAGGAGGGATGGGGGAGGGAAGGGGGAAGGGGAGGAGAGGGGAGGGGAAGGGAGGGAAGGAGGGAAGAGGAAGTGTGTGGGGGGATGAGGGAAGGGGAGGGATGGAAGGGGAGGGGAGGGGAGGGATGTGGAGGGATGGAGGGGGAGGGAGGAGAGGGGAAGGAGAGGGGAGGGGGAAGGGAAAGAAGGGAGAGGGGAAGGGAATGAGGGGAGAGAGAGGAGGGGAAGGGAAAACACCCCAGGCAAAGCGAACCAGGGTCCTTCGCCCGCGCCCCCGCCCCTGCACCGCCCCAACGAAGAGGACAGCGGGTGGGCACGAGAGGGCGAGGATCCCTCGGCTCGGCTCGTGCGTGGCCGTTGGAGGAGCGTCCACGGGAAGTCGCCAGGCCCCTCGCAGACCGGCTGGAGGCGACTGCGGCCTCAGGCCCGGGTCCTCTCACCAGGGAGACCCGACGTCCTGCCTCGCTCGGGCCCTGGGACTCAAAGCCATCGACTTAGTGTCTCCAATTTTATTGTTTTATTTTTGAATCATAATCGACAAAGTTCACTGTCCACACGTGCGCACGACATACGTGCAAGCTCGCCTAGTGCGGGTGTGAGGATGGGAGACGGGCAGGAGAGGCCCCCCGCTGGGTGAGCACGTGCGTCGCCTCACTTTGCTTCTTCATTTTTTATTCATTCATACATGTTTCCATTTGCTCTTATGGACGCTCCGTGTGCGCGTTGTGCCGTGCGGCCCTCCTGCCTCAACACCCGGGCCGTGTGCGTGCTGGTGACAGGGACGAGGCAGAGGGGGAGGCTCGCGCCCCACTTGTGGGCCAGCACGCGGTGGACAGGGGTCGCGGCCGTCGAGCGCCCGGTCACCCTGGAGTGTCCCGGCGCGGCGGCGCTCGCAAGCACCCGGGCAGCGTGGCCGGGGCCCGCGTGGGCACCGGGGGGTCGGGGGGCAGAGGCCCCGAGCTGCCTCGTGACAGGGCGGCGTGGGCGCTGCTGGAGCCGGGCCTTGGCTGTGTCAGCGCGTGGATGGCCGGGCCCCCTCGCGCCCCGGGGCTGGGCACCGTGAAATCACGGCCCGCCGTCAGCGTGTTTAGGAGCCGTGGGCGCCGTGTGTCTGTCGGGGGCGCAGCCGCCGCGGGGGGAGGTGGCTGGGCCCCGAGGACGCCCCGGGCCGCGTGTGCCCCCCCACCAGCTCGTGGCCCTGGGCCCTCGGTGGCGGCTCTGGAGGCCCGGGCCCTGGTCCCCGGGCGCCGGCAGCCAGCAGTGGAATGCGGTGGAAGAGCCCAGACCCGGCCCCGCAGAGAGGAGGCTTTCGTGCCGAGGCCCCTATATGGTCGTGTTGGCCTGGCCGCGCCCGAGCGCCTCTGCTCCTTGTTTGGGAAGCCAGTGGGAGGGAGGCCGGCCAAGGGGCTATATAACCCCGGGGCCCGGCCGCCCGCGCACCCGCCCGAGCCCAGCCAGCGCCGCCGTCGGGGTAAGTGGCAGCCGCCCAGGCCCCCGGCCCCCCGCAGGCCAGCGGCAATCGGGGATCCCCGAAGGAACGTCCTGCGTCGAGACGGCTGTGGCCCCTGCTGCCGGGGCTGGGGTGGAAAACCCCGACAGGCGACAGGAGGCGGGGGCAGGGGCGCCGGGCCAGCAGCGTCGCAGCTGCAGCGGGGCCCAGAGACGCGGCCGGGGTGCCCAGGACGCCGTCGCCTGCACCAGGGTGGGGGCTGCCGAGCGCGGCTGCGGCTCCCGCCCCGACTGTGTCGCTGTGCGGCGGCCGTCAGGGGGCAGGCGGCGCCCGGGCACTGGGGTTGAGCCTCTGGTGTCGGAGTCCCTGTGGCTCTGACAGAGGCGGGGCGGGGAGGGCCCGTCTCCAGGTGTGTTGTGGGGCCACAGGGAGGCGGCAGCCAGCGGAGCCTTGCCCTGTGGCTGCGGGGGGCGGGGGCTGCACAACAGCTGCGGGTCCTCGGGCGGCCACCTGCCTCCCGCACCTGCCCCGGGAGCTGGCTGCCCTGCACCCCAGCTGAGCCCTGGGGTCTGACCACCCTGTGCCCCAGCTGAGCCCTGAGGTCTGACCACCCTGCACCCCAGGGTGCACCCCGGGGTCTGGCTGCCCTGCACCACAGGCTGAGCCCCGGGAGCTGACAGCCCTGCACCCCAGCTGAGCGCCAGGGTCTGGCCGCCTTGTACCCAGGCTGAGCCCCGGGAGCTGATTGCCCTGCACCCCAGGCTGAGCTCCAGGGTCTGGCTGCCCTGTGCACCCCAGCTGAGCCCTGGGAGCTGACCACCCTGTGCACCCCAGCTGAGCCCCAGGGTCTGACCACTCTTGTTGCGCTGACCCTCTCCTGCCATTTTGCGATCCATGACTAAATATGGTTTGCATCTCAGGAGGGACGAGCTGGGAACCCAAGCCCCCCCTCCCCCCATGACACTAACTACTCATTTTTGGCACCAGCTGCGCGGGCGCTGGGAGCAGCCCCTCCCAGCCGGGGGCAGCTCCAAAGGGACACTGAGTGTGTTTTACCTAATTAGGAAATGCTTCGCTCCAACCCCGCGGCTCCTCCAGGTTGCAGATAGGGAGGGCAAACCTCCGGCAGGGCTTCTGAGGACGCAGAAACTTCCCCTCTGATGGTCAGAAAATCCCTCCTGCACTTTTTTTTTTTTTTTTTTTTTTTTTTTGCCCAATAAAAGCAGGCTTACTGATGTCGGGTGCCCCCCTGCATGCTGCTGGTGCTGAGGCCGGGCTGTGCAGGGGCGGTGCAGGGGGCACCCCGCCCCAAGCCCTCGGCCGGACAGCACTCAGTAGGGACGGGCGCGCTCATGGAGTGCATCTCCTCACAGCCTCGGGGGACCCTATTTCCAAAGAATTCATCCTATTCTCAACTGTTTTGGTTTGGAAAATCTGCTTAGTGCATCGGCGGAAAGCCTGGAGCCGGAGCTGGCCGCCTCCCACACACGCGCCGGCTCTTCCCGCGGGTTTTGTCTTGTCCCCATGTCTCATTCCTCCTCTAGCCTCTTACTCCGCTGGGACGGAAGCCAAATCCCAAGAACGCAGAACAGAATCCAGTGTCTGGGAAGGGCAGGGCGGGGCAGGGAGGGGAGGGGAAGGGCAGGGAGGGTGGGGATGGGAAGAGCCGGCGTCCATGCGGCTCCTCTTGCGTTCTCACAAGTGGGGTCCACAGGTCAGGGGTCTCTGCGCCACAGCTGCAGGCAAAGACGAGAAGTGAAGCGATCTGGGCAATAATTATGTAATGACACTAATAACCGTAACGTTAAATCTCACGTGTGGGGAGAGCTCCTCATGCGTGCGCCACTGCAAATCACTTTTTTTTAAATATTTTATGTATTTATTCCTGAGAGACCCAGAGGAGAGGCAGAGACACAGGCAGGGGGAGAAGCAGGCTCCCCGCAGGGACCTGATGCGGGACTCGATCCCGGGACCGGGGTCACGGCCTGGGCTGCAGGCGGGCGCTCCGCCCCTGAGCCCCCAGGTCCCCACCACTGCATATTATTCCACGTGCTTTTAAAACGTGTGGCTCCCACGCTGGCCTCTGCACAGCGCCTGTGGCGTCCTCGCCGTTGGGCAGAGAGGGAAGCTGTGACTCTGAGACGTGGGGGCTCAGGAAGCGGCCGGCCTGTGTGTGGGGCCCAGGCGCCCCCCCTGTGCCTACAGAGCGCAAGCCCACCGCCCGGCGCCCCCGCTCGTCTCCGAGGTCCCGTTGTCGTCGGCTCCTGGACGGGTCACACCAGCTCCTGAGTCTTGATTTCCTTGTTTGTCAATCGGAGCGAATAGTCCCTGTCCCAGATCTTATTTATTTTTATTTTAATTTTTGGTCCCAGATTTTAAAATGCATCGTCCTGGGCACCCGGGGCGGGGGGGGGGGGTGACGCGTGTGCCTTCGGCTCAGCTCATGATCCCAGGGTCCCGGGTTCGAGTCCCGCATTGGGCCCCTGCTCAGCGGGGCGTCTCCTGCAACCTCAAAGTCGAGCCGAGAAGCCTGCGCGTCCCCCTCTGTGTGGGATATTCCCACCTAATTCAGCTTTGGGGGAAGTGGAGGGACTGTGACCTGGAGGCCAGGACCTCGCCTCTCCCTCAGCTCAGAGCCCAAGTGCCCTTGAGCAAAACCCCGCCTCTGGGTTTTCCCATTAATAAAAATGAGACATTGAAAGAAAATGGTCCTACAGTTTTGTAGGACCTTCAGTCCCCCAGACCCATAAAGTGGCCGCGTTTGCTCCCGTCTTGCAGATGTTGTCACGGGATCCAAGCTTAGGAGCCGGGGCCCCTAGACCCCAAAGCACCTCCTTAGACACTTTCCATCGGCTCTAAATCTTTTTCCAAAGGTAAAATGAAAGTTCTCTGGACCCAAAAGAGACTTTCCTCTTAAACACTTTACATTAAGCATCCCATCGCCGCAGCGTTTCCAAATTTTCCCATGTTGCCCGTCCCTCAAAATGCACCTTTTTAAGAAAATACATCAAAGTGACAACATGTCTAGAAAAATGCGTTTGGGTTGATTCAGGGAGCGAATTCCAGAGGCTCCTGCAACGGATGACCGGTGCCTCGCGTCCCTGCCCACAGCCGGGCCCCCACGGGCGTGGCCGTCGTGTAACGTCCTCGGAGCACGTGTGACCAGCCGGCTGCCGGGGCCGGTCGGGGGCCGGTCGGTGAACGGGGCCTCCTGGGCTTCGGCCTGTACAACACTGGGGGGCTGGCGGCTTGGAGACCCAGGGGGGCTGGGGTGTGCGCTCTCGGGGCACCCGCAGGAGGAGACGGCAGCCACGGGCCCCGAGAGCCGGTGACAGCGCCCCCCTCCGTCCCCCCAGGACCCGGTGAAGCAGCTGCAGCCGCCATGTGTGAGGAAGAGGACAGCACCGCCCTGGTGTGTGACAACGGCTCCGGGCTCTGCAAGGCCGGCTTCGCGGGTGACGACGCGCCCAGGGCGGTGTTCCCGTCCATCGTGGGCCGCCCCAGACATCAGGTGAGCAACACCGTGTGGTCCTCGGTCGCCGCGCTCACCACCGGGGGACGTGCAGGTGGACCGAGGTAGCAGCTGCCCGCGTCCACCCGGCGCTGCACCTCGAATCCGTGCAATTAAAAAAAAAAAAAAAAAAAAAAACTCCGATTGGAATAGAGAGAAACAGGGCTATAGATTAGGGCCCCTACGTCTGCGCGTCCGCGAGTGTCCAGACTCTGCCCAGAAATGGCGGGGCCGTGTCGAAAATGCAGCTCTGATGAGGTTAGTAAGTGCAGATTTCAAGTACCAGGGAGACAGGTTGCCTGCTGGGGGGTGGGGGGGGGTGCTATGATGTCACCGTTTTCCCCCAATTCCTGTTTTTCTCAAGACGATCGTCGCATCATCGTCACGCAGCCCCAGTGAGGGCACCACAGCTGCTCTTTGGAAAGGAGCTAAAATAAGACCCGAGACTGCTAAAAAAAAAAAAATTAAAAATAAAAAAAAATTAAAAAGACCCGAGGTCGCTCCCTGGCGGGGATCTGGACCTTAGAAGAGAGGAGGCCTTGCTGCCAGATGTAATCTCGCGTGTTTTAGGGTCGGTGGCGCCGACGTGCAGAGACACACGGCCCAGCTCACCGACCGTCTGTGTAAGCGAGGTGTTGGGGGCGGCCACGGCGTGAAGACGCCAGAAACGTCGCGGCTCCCGGGCCTGCCCGGTACTTTCGGGCCTCGGCGCGGCGGGCGACCCTGAGCCTGAATAACGGCCTGTGCCCCCGCGTGGAATCTGAGGCCCGTCTCCGCGGAACGGCTGCCGTGGTGCCCTGGCACCTGCCACCGCTAGGCGACTCTGAAGCCTCCGCTGTGGGGCGATCACACATCCAGGGACGGGGATTCCCTTTCTTGTGTTGCCTTTTTTTTTTTTTAAAAGTTTCACTTTGATGATCAAAAAATACTTCTGAGCAGTTTAGGCCAATGTCTTTTTTTTTTTTTTTTTTTTGGCCAATGTCTTAACATTGATTGGCGTGGACTCAGCTGTTAGAAACCCAAAAGCCCCAGCGTAAAGTGCTGTACCCGCGGGGCCCCTGGGTCCCCTGGACACCCAGTCGGGCGCCCCCGACGGCTCAGTGGCCTCGGGCAGGGCGCCAGCGGCTGGCACCCAAGGAGGACCCTCGACGGCAGGACCTCCCTCGTGATTGGCGGCTGCCGGCTTCCCAGGCTCATGCCCTGTGGCTCTTTGCAGGGAGTGATGGTGGGGATGGGACAAAAGGACAGCTACGTGGGCGACGAAGCTCAGAGCAAGCGCGGGATCCTGACCTTGAAGTACCCGATAGAACACGGCATCATCACCAACTGGGACGACATGGAAAAGGTACCGGGAGGGTCTCTGCGGGTGCAGCCGTCAGGCCATCACCTTCCGTGGCTTGGAACGTCTGGCTACTGGTGAAAAATAAATCCTGAGACGCTCCCCTTGCCCAAGCGGGTGCATAAGCAGTTCCAGGGAGCTGTGCTGCCCACGAGCACGCAGCCCTTCGCCAGTGCTGGGTGCTGCGGGTCTGTCGCGGGGACACTGGGTGGGCTGTCCGGGGCCTGCAGTCAGGAGCCCCCCCCACCCTCCGGGGCCTGCAGTCAGGAGCCCCCCCACCCTCCGGGGCCTGCAGCCAGGAGCCCCCCCACCCTCCGGGGCCTGCAGCCAGGAGCCCCCCCACCCTCCGGGGCCTGCAGCCAGGAGCCCCCCCACCCTCCGGGGCCTGCAGCCAGGAGCCCCCCCCACCCTCTGGGGCCTGCAGCCAGGAGCCCCCCACACCCTCCGGGGCCTGCAGCCAGGAGCTCCCCCCCCACCCTCCGGGGCCTGCAGCCAGGAGCCCCCCCCCACCCTCTGGGGCCTGCAGCCAGGAGCTCCCCCCGCACCCTCTGGAGCCTGCAGCCAGGAGCCCCCCACCCACCCACCCGGCTCCCCAGGGGCCCAGGCCCAGCCTCCCAGCGCATAGGAGCTGCAGCAGCCCGACTGCACGGCCAGGCTTCCCCTTAACTCACCCTGAACTTTTTTTTTAAGTGTTTTGGTTCTCACACTGTAGACAGTGTGGATTTGGTATGTCCCCCAACTGTCCCCGAACCATCCCCAGCATGTGCAGGCGCAAGCCACTGAGGAGCGTTCCTAAAGGCATATTTTAGAGAGCGCGTCTCCGTGTGGCAGCAGGTGAACCTTATCTCCCGATTTCACATAAAAGAGCTTATGAGAAGAGTTCAGTCCTAGGGATTTTTTGTTTCTGTTTTTTAGATTGAGAGGGATTGCGGAGGGGAGAAGGGGGGAGAGGGGAGGGGGAGAGGCAGGGCTCCAGCTCAGCACCCCGATGTCATGGCCCAGCAGAAATCAAGAGTCTGAGATTTAACCAACTGAACTGCCCAGATACCCCAAATCCTAGGATTTTTTTTTAAAAGATTTTATTTATTCATGAGAGATGGAGAGAGAGGCAGAGAGACCCAGGCAGAGGGAGAAGCAGGCTCCCTGCAGGGACCCAACACGGGACTCGATCCCGGGACCTCAGGGTCATGTCCTGAGCTAAAGGCAGACGCTCAACTGCTGGGCCCCCCGGGTGCCCCCAAATCCTAGAATATTAATGTGTATTATTAGGCATCATAGAAACACAAGTGATTGGGACCATTAGACAGACTAATGAGAAAATGGCATTATTTTTTTTTTTTTAGTGTAGCAAAAGGGGTTAGAACCACGATATCTGGCTTTCACTGGTCAGTTCCCTGTAGGTACACGCGTGCACATGCATGGAGGAGAGGCTCTGACGCAGTAGGAAACCCTCCCGGGGTCCCTATCAGGGTCCCTCCTGGGTTCCCTATCAGGTTGTGCAGGGAAATTTTCCCAAAAGGTAAGAAAAATGGTCACTAGCGGGGGCCTGGGGGCTCCGTGAGTTCAGTGTCTGCCTCCAGCTCAGGTCATGTCCCAGGGTCCTGGGGTGGAGCCCTTGGTCGGGCTCTCTGCTCAGAGGGGTCTGCATCTCCCTCCCCCAGTGTGCTCTCTGTTTTTTTCTCTCTCTGTCAAATAAATCAAAAATTTTTTTAAATCTAAAAACAAAAAAACATCCATAAAACCTCTATTAAAAAAAATGGCATCTGGCCTTTTCAGGCCACTTTCCTGCTTCCACCCATTCATGCATCCCCGGTTCGTCCTTTCCCTGCTAAGGGAAGCCGTGTCCCCGCGAGCCTTGCCCGAGGCGGTTGGGGTCGGGGAGGACACAGCCGGGCCAGCCCGCTCAGTCCGAGGAGCAGAGTGCGAGCCCCAGGGTCTGGGGTCATGAGGTCAGACTCCACTTCGGGCGTCGACATCACTTTGTAAGGACGCAGAGCCGAAGGATGACGGCCCCCCTTATTGTGGGCCAGGCGCTGGACTGAACAGCCGCCCGGGCTGTGGCCGCGACGCCCGGTTGTCCCCGTGGTCCCTGCTCACGAGGGGGCGACAGTCCTTAGCTCACGGCCGGGAGCGGCGAGCCGGGGTCTGCACCTGGGTTCGACTCTGCAGACCGCGTCCTGCCCACAGGCCAGGGCTGGGGGGCTTCGGGCACCCACTCCATGGGGGTCGTGGGTAGGTCAGTCGCAGTCTGAGCCCCGGTCTCTGAGTCGGTAAAAACGTGGACGTTTGGACCCGTGCGGGGTCCGCGCTCCCTGGGGTCACGTCGCCGTGTTTCTCCTTGGCCCCCCCAGATCTGGCACCACTCTTTCTACAACGAGCTCCGTGTCGCCCCCGAAGAGCATCCCACCCTGCTCACCGAGGCGCCCTTGAACCCCAAGGCCAACCGGGAGAAAATGACCCAGGTAGGCGGCTGCTGCGGGACCCCGCACCCTGCAGGGCAGGCCCAGCCCCACTGCCCGCTCGCACAGCGACAGCCTCCGGACCTCGGGACCCCGGGCGCGGGCGCCTCCACAGGGCTCACCCCCTGCCTGCGGGGCTGCCCTCTGTCCCGCGGTGGGATGCGCGAGGTTACGCCGTGTCAACCTGCGGGGCAACGTCCGGCGGGAGCTTGGTCCTTGGGTCCGAGCTGGGTTTGCAAACTGGCCCCGTGTCCCCTGCCCTGCGAGCGAGTCCGCTCCATTTCCCTCCTCCTGGTTCCTCCGTCCCCCCCCCCGCCGAAAGACCCAGTGCCGGTGTTTCTCTAAGTGCAGACATGAAGGTCAGGGAGGCCAAGCGGGGTGCGGGCGGGGGGCGTGTGGAGGGGTGTCCGGCCGGAGGCAGGCGGGCCTGTGCTTGGGAGGCGCCGAGCCATCGCCTCCGGGTCTTAAGGACGGGGAGCAGGTCGTGCTGGAACAGTGGCGCGTCACGTAAGCCATCGCACGACGGCGTGTCCGGGAAAAGCAGTGAACAATCCGGGCCCCTGGGCATCAGGGGGCTCCCCAGGTCGCCGGCCAGAAGCCGCAGCGCCTGGAGCCGACCTGGGCCCTGATGGAACACCTGCCAGTCCTGCAGGGCCTGTTCCTGGTTTGCACCAACACGCTCGCGTTGTCCTCTGCCGGGGGGATGTGTGCGTGCCTGGGAGTCACCCATGTGGCAGGCGACGTCGTCCCCGACAGCCAGTCCCATCCCTGTGGCTGGTGTCAGGGGGAAGCGTGATGGGAAGCCCGGCCGCCAGCAGATGGCCTCAGATGGCCCGGGGGACCAACAGGGCGGGGGGGTTGGCCGGGGGACAGGCGGAGGCCCGGAGGCATCTCCCGCGCTTGGCCCGCAGGGGCTCAGCTCACACCGTGTCCCCAGCCTGCGGGAGCTGAGGGGGCCCCTCGTGTCCATGTGTGTCGTCCGCTGCCAGCGGCCAGGGGCCATCCTCCAGGGTCCTCTCGCTGCGGGCCCGGGCCTCGGATCCCAGGGCCGGCATTGGACAGCCCAGCGGCGCCGCGGACACCGCGGCCTGGCTGGACCCCAAGCCGGTCGCCTTCCGTAGAGCAGAGAGGCCAAAGCCCGGGGCTGTCCTGTCTTGCTCTTGGGCTCCGGCGTCACCCATGGGGCCCCAGGCCGCTCACGCTGCAGCTCGCAAGCAAGCCCCTCCGCCCGCAGTGGAGGCGGGGTGACGTCCCCGGGGTCAGCGGGGGTGCGGAGCTCTGCTAGGGCACGCTTGGACCCCACATGCCTGCCAGCGGCCGGGGGGGACCCTGCTCCACCGGGCGACCTCGAGCCAGGCAGGCGCCCCTTCCCCGAGCCCAGCTGCAGGGCCGCGCTCCGGAGCTCCCTGCTGAGGCCGCGGCATCTCTAACCCCGCTGCCCGGTCGCTTCGCAGATCATGTTTGAGACTTTCAACGTCCCAGCCATGTACGTGGCTATTCAGGCGGTGCTTTCCCTCTACGCCTCTGGGCGCACGACCGGTAGGTGGCCGAGGGGCGCGCCCGGGCTGGGGCGGCACCGCGGGGTTCACAGGCTGCAGCGTGGGATGGGGTGGCGGCAGGCGGCTGGCCCAGCCCTGAACGGCCCCCTCCTGGCCCCGTTTCCAGCAGGACTTGTTATTAATTTGAGAGAGAGGGAGCGAGGGTGGGGGAGAGGCCGGGGGAGAGGCAGAGCCCCGCTGAGCTGGGCCCCGGGGCCCCTCCTGCCCGTCGTCTCCCCGCGGCCGCCAGGGCCCAGGCACCCGCCGCGGGGACGTCCACGGTGCGCGTTGGCCCCCAGGCATCGTGCTGGACTCCGGGGACGGCGTCACCCACAACGTGCCCATCTACGAGGGCTACGCCCTGCCGCACGCCATCATGCGCCTGGACCTGGCCGGCCGCGACCTCACCGACTACCTCATGAAGATCCTCACTGAGCGCGGCTACTCCTTCGTGACGACCGGTGAGGCACGGGAGCGACGGGGGTGCACGGGGCCGCGGTGGCCGTCCAGGCAGAGGATGGGGGGCACAGATGCCAAGGCTTGACGCAAACCCCAGAGCAGAGTGTGCCTCCCCGTCCCTCCCTGGGCTCTGGGGCCCTGCACCCCATCCCCATCCCCCCTGGGCTCTGGGGCCCTGCACCCCCCCGTCCCCCCCTGGGCTCTAGGGCCCTACACCCCATCCCCATTCCTCCCTGGGCTCTGGGGCCCTGCACTCCCCCGGGTTATGCCCTGGGCTCTGGGGCCCTGAACCCCCTCAGATCCCTTCCTGGGCTCTGAGGCCGTGCACCCTCTGTCCCCCCTGGGCTCTGGGGCCCTGCACCCCCCATCCCTCCCTGGGCTCTGGGGCCCTGCACCCCCCATCTCCCCCAGGCTCTGGGGCAGGAGGACAGGAGCCTGGCGGGACTGCGTGTCCTGCCCGTAGCCACACTGCGGGAGCAAACAGAAGCAGAGAAAGTCAATTCTAGCAATCTCTCTCAGCTCAGTGTCCAGGGGGTGATCCGTAGACAAATGATGGCATTTGACGCGCTGTCCCTGTTGCCCCTCGTCCATCTGGTGGCGTCCATGTGTTTCCCGACATGCCCGGGGCTCCTATGGCCCGAGCTGGAGCCCCTTGGTGGCAGCTCCCCTTCCCGGGCAGGGAGTTGGGGTCCTCCCCACGTGCCGCCTCTGCTCCAGCGAGGACCCAGGTCTCTAACGGGGCGGGGCTGGCGTGGCACCGTAGCTTAGGGGCTCAGGGCGTGGCATCTGGGGGCTCCTCGCCCCTGGTGCCCACACCTCGGTCTGCAGGGGTCCCGGAGGGGTCCCGGAGCCTCCCGGGCGGGGACGGTCCCCAGCCAGGGCCTCGGCCTCCCGGGCGGCGACAGGAGCATGGAGGGCTCTCTGGGGCTTTATGAAAATGGGGCGGGGATGGGGGGCGCATAGGACCACCTGATAACCGAGAACCCCGCGTAACCAGCGGTTATAGGACAACGACACCACACAGGGAACAGTTAGTCCTGGAAAAGAAAGGAAAGGGCCTCAGATGTAACAGGGACGGACGCCCCGCTCTGTGCCTCCAGCCGGCCCCCTGGGCCCCGGCCTGCGCGCCCCCGCAACCCTTCTGGGGGCCGAGCCCTGTGCTGGGGATGGAAGGGACTCCCCGCGGACGCACAGGTCATTGCCGTCCCGGATGCTGGGCCGCAGCATCCCGAGCCTGGGCCGGGGCTGGAAGGAGCCGCGCCGTCGGAGACACCAAGTAAGCAGGGCTTTTAGGGCCGCACCAGCCCCCCTGTCTGTGTCTCGGCAGCCGAGCGGGAGATTGTGCGTGACATCAAGGAGAAGCTCTGCTACGTGGCCCTGGACTTTGAGAACGAGATGGCCACGGCCGCGTCCTCCTCGTCCCTGGAGAAGAGCTACGAGCTGCCCGACGGGCAGGTGATCACCATCGGCAATGAGCGCTTCCGCTGCCCGGAGACGCTGTTCCAGCCGTCCTTCATCGGTAGGTCCCCGCGTCCCCCCGCGACGCCAGCCGCCCGCGCCCGTGGCCGTGAGCAGCCTGGCGAGTGGGGCCCGTGCCAGGCGCTCTTCCAAACCAGGGAAGGGGGGAAGCGTCGCGTTTGGGGAGAACAGGAGGCCAGGGCGGTGTTCTCTCTGGGCGAGTGGGTCCGTGTCCCGTCCCACCCAAAGCACCCGTGACGTGGGGGGACGCTGAGCAAGTCAGACGAGGGCGCGGATGGACGACAGGGCAGGGCCGTGCCGGGTGCCCGGAGGTCGGGAGGCACGGGGGCTGGGGAAGAAGCGAGGGGGCCCCTCCCGCCTTACACTGATCTTGGGCACCCATGAGCACGGGGAGGGGGCCCCGGGACGGGGCTGGGTCATGGCCCGCGTGTCACCTGCAGGCATGGAGTCTGCCGGCATCCACGAGACCACCTACAACAGCATCATGAAGTGTGACATCGACATCAGGAAAGACCTGTACGCCAACAACGTCCTCTCGGGGGGCACCACCATGTACCCCGGCATCGCCGACCGCATGCAGAAGGAGATCACCGCCCTGGCGCCCAGCACCATGAAGATCAAGGTAGGGCCGGGGGCGGGTGCCACACAGGGCCGCCCGCAGCGCCAGCGCCTCTCAGGCGCTGTGATGACTCAGTCCCGCTCCCAGGGGAAGCGAGGTTGTGTCGCCCACGGTTCAGTCCGGGCACCCTTGTCCTCCAGCTGCCGTCGGGACTGAGGTGCAGCGGAGCGCCCGCGCGTGCCGGTCCCTTGACGCTTTATGGAGACGTCTGTTAGATGCAGGCGTGCGACACGATTCACGGTTGCACTTGTGACACAGTCGGCACAGCGTGCCCTGATGATTTCTGTCACCTGTCTTTTTTTTAACTTAATTTAAATATTTTTATTTAGATTTATTTATTTATCCATGAGAGACACTGAGAGGCAGAGACACAGGCAGAGGAAGAAGCAGGCTCCATGCAGGACTCAATCCCGGGACCCCGGGGTCACGGCCTGAGCCCCCCGGGTGTCCCTCCATCACGTTATGTCCCTTTCCCGTCACAGAACTAGCTCCTCTCCCATCCCAAACAGCACGAGTGATCGGGGAGCCAGACCTACCGCCCGAGAGGCTTAGAGCCGCAGCTTCTGTCGCCCTTTTCCACTAACTGGTCACGGCTCAGGGGCCGGGGGCTGCCGGACGGTCGCCGCTCTGTGCGGCCCTGCTGCTGGTGTGGGTGACGGAAGCACAGGACCCCCCAACGGCTGCACCCGGTCCCAGAGCCCCCAGAGCCCCTACACCGTGTGCCGTGAGTCCGGCCGAGGGAGCTCAGACATCAGAGTGCCCTTGGAGGCCCGGTGGCCTCTCAGAAGCTGTTGTCACCATGTGATGCCACAAGCTAGGCGGGTACTGCGCCCCGTGCCCCGGGGAGGGACACACACGACCCAGATCACAGTCCCCGTTATGCACACTCGCTTCCTCTGTGTGCGGACGACACAGCACAGAGAGAGCTGGACCGGGGCCCTCGGCCCGCCCCCAGGCTCTGAACCCCCACACACTGAGAGGACGCTGCCTCCAGAGGTCGGTGTCCCGCCGGGACGCCCCCTCCCTCCCTCGTCTGCAGGTGAGACTCGCACCCAGCGCTGCACTCATGACAAAGCGGCCTGGGTGGGGTGTGGTGTAGACGCGGTGGCAGCCAGAGCCGCCAGGCCTGCTGCTCCAACCCTGGCTTCTCGAATAAAGTGAACGTGGAACTCAGAGCTCCAAGGAGAGGAGACTCACTAAAAATCTGGGGCCCCTGGTGGCTCAGCGGCGGAGCGGCTGCCTCTGGCCCAAGGCGTGACCCTGGAGTCCCGGGATCGAGTCCCGCGCCGGACTCCCCGCAAGGAGCCTGCCTCTCTGTGTGTCTCATGAATAAATAAATAACATCTTAAAAATATAAAAATAGAGGAAAATTACCCCCAAATGAAAAGTTTGCTTCTAAAGCAGAACAAAACAAAACAATAGCTGGGCGAGGTCCAGGTGTGACTAGGGGTCTAATAGGGTGACCCTGTCACTTACTGACCCTTCCCTCAGGCCTTCTGTCCCCATGTAATCAGCTTGAACCCAATGCTCTCTGGAGTTCGAGGCGACCCGGGTAAACGCTTAGCACAGGCCCAGGCACGCAGTAGGTGCGCACCGGTATCAGCTACCTGCATGGAGAATAAGCGTCCAGGCAGAGCTGGGCGGTGAACAGCAATCAGGCCTTCCCCCAGGGTTCCATAAATACCCGGGCCCGTTGCCCAGGCGTCCACGTTGGTTTCCACTGAAGTGTCTGAGTCGGGAGTGGAACTGGGGTTCACTCGGCTGCCGCTGTGTTTGGGGGTCACCGCACACAGCTGGGGCCCCTGGCTTGATCCACCGTTCAAGGGACATGAGCATGCCCTGCAGGTCAGGCCGGTGCAGCACGGAAAGCTGGCAGCGCGGCTCCCCGGGACCCACCCCGGGGACCTGGGGGACCCAGCCCTGCCATGGGACATGGTGCATCCCAGTGGACTCGAAGCGGTGGGAGAAGCCCTGGGTAGTGGGTGCTCAGGTGCCGCTGTTGGTCTCTGCGGAGAGCGCGTGTCGTGCTGAGTTCCGGGCACAGCTTAGGGGGACAGAGCCATCGTCAGGGTTCTGGGGGGAGGCCGTGCAGGGGGTAGGCGCACCCCAGCGGTGCGGTGTTCGGAGGTGGTCGTGTAAAGCTGCAGAAACAAGCGTGCTCACTGGAGAGTCTCAGCCCTGGGGTTGGGGGCCGAGCTGGGTAGAGTCAGGACGGGGCCAGGGTCGGCTGCCCCCGCCCGCCGTCCCCGCGTCCCCGGAACTTGAGCGAGGTCCGGCAGCCTGGCCGGCGGGGGAACGCAGCCCCGTCAGGCGCACTAACCGCGCTCCTCTGTCGCCCCGGCCGCAGATCATCGCCCCTCCGGAGCGCAAGTACTCTGTGTGGATCGGCGGCTCCATCCTGGCCTCGCTGTCCACCTTCCAGCAGATGTGGATCAGCAAACAGGAGTACGACGAGGCCGGCCCGTCCATCGTGCACCGCAAATGCTTCTAAGACGCTTCCTTGCTCTGTGTCTGGCGCACGATTGTGAACGTTCTGTGGAATAATGCCTTCCATCCTTTTCCAAATCATTCCCAGCAAAGCTCTGACTTGTTACCTGTGTGTTTTTTTAATAAATCTGCAGTACGTTACTGGTTACCTGCAGGCCTGGCCTCTGGTGGCGCGGGGCGCACCTGCTTCTGAAGGTGCAGCCGGGGCTCCCCCTCATGGTGCCTCCGGGGCGCGCCCGCTAGGACGCGGCTCCCCCAGCTAAACGTGGCTGCGCAAAGATCTGAAAGTACACGGGTGTGTGTGTGTGTATGTGTGTGTGTGTAAACGGGAACGTGAATGGAGGCGTACGGACAGGACCACCCGGGCTGACTTGCCGCTTGCCGGCTGTGACCCAGCGTCACTGTCCTGCAGGCTCGGTCCTGGGCCCGGGTGAGCGGGAGCAGTAACTCCGTGTTACACGTACGCAGATGCACGACGTCAATATGCACACGAAACAATAAATACACACATTTCCTCCACCTGCGGTGGGGTCGCATCCGACAAACCCAACCTGAGTTAAACCACCGTTCGGTCGACGTGCGCTTCAGGCACCTGACCCACCGAACGTGGCGGATCGGGCCTGGCAGCCGGGGGTTGCTCAGCACTCGACAGTGGCCTCCGGGTGGGCAAAGCCCCCTGACTCCAGCCTGTCTTACAGAGCGGAGCGTTGGCGAGCCTGTGGCTTACGGAATACTGCGAAGTGAAAGACAGGACGGCTGCGCGGGTCCCAAACGGCGGGACGAGCGTCGGCTGCTGGCCCTGGGGGCCGTGTCCCCGCGCAGCCTCAGCAGACAGCCAGGTTCAAACCCAGAGTACAGTCTCTACCGCATGCCCCTTGCTTCCACATCATCATAAAGTCGAAAAATCTTAAACCATGGTACTGAAAGTAGGACTTTACGTCTTTCAGGGAAACAGATTCTCAAAAAAGCAAGACACGCTGCTGTGAAAGCTCATCAGTTCCTTTTTCCCGATCAACGTCTGTTTGAATATGTGGCTACAGACACACATCAGAAGGGCCGGGATGGGAAAGCCAACGGGCCCCCCGAGGACCCCTGGTGCCATGACCACACTAGGGCCTTAGACGTCCCCTCCTCATCCGTTCTTCAGAACGATGTGGGCACGCGCTCACCCTGCCCGTTGTACGGATGAGGAAACCAAGTGCTCCCGTGACATCATCACATAGCGGAGCCAGCACCTTCACCTTCTCTTCTACCCGCTCGGCTCGAGAGGTCTAAAGACACGCGGAAACACCTTCTGTACCTGTGAGGGCCTCCTGTGTGTGAGAGTCTTGGGGGGCGGGGTCTCTGTCGAATGCAGCATCTTCCTTCAGAGATTTACCCAAGATTTAATGCCTGTTTGACCCAGAAAATCCAAGCTTTCCGTGGTCTTCTCTGGCCCGGTAGCTTGAGCTAATTAACACCAATCCTAGAACAGTGGGAGTTGGCAGGTGCAGGATACAGGCCCAGCCCTCTATAGGACGCCCTCATTTTATCCTGAAGCGACCCTATGGAGGTGGTTTTCTTACCGCCTTTTGCCGGGTGGAGTGACTGAGACCGTGGGTGGACCTACCGCTACCATATCCTACAGGCAGAGAGGGGCCCCTGGACCTTGGTTCCAGGCCCAACTCTAAGCCACTGGGCCAGCATCCCCAGGCATAGGCCTCGCAGGGCAGCTTCGGCGGAGGCACCCTGGAAGCGGGCAGTTCCTGGATCATAGCCGAAGCCTGCTGAGCTAGAGTCCCTGGCGCCGATCAGATCACTCGGATGCTCCTTTTGCACGTCAGAGTTTGAGAACCACCGTCCCATGTGGTGTCCCGTGTGGCGATTGAGGCTCCTCAATCGAGCCGGGGAACCAGGACCGTTCAGCAAATGGGCATCCGTGAAGTGGTCCTTCCCCGTGTGAGCGCTCCCAATTTAGATCTCTGCTTACCAGGCGAGGGCTCTCCAGACCTACTAGGACAGAAGCTGGGGCTTTAGTGCGGATACCTGCGGCCAGGAGACTTCTGGAACTCAGGCAGAGATCACCGACCACTCCCGTCGTCTCTGCAAGGTTCACCCAGGTACAACCAATCTGCGGCGCCAGGGCACTTTGCATCCACCACCGGAGGATGCGAGCTCTTGGGTGCAGGATTGAGACCACGGCCAGAGGCAACGAGCGGGGGAACCAGGACCATTCAGCAAACGGGCGTCCGTGAAGTGGTCTTTCCGTGTGAGCGCTCAGCTTTAGGGCCTGAGCGCTTGGCTCAGTCTTAAGTCAACACCTCTTCCCGAGTCTGCAAGACGTCCAGTGCGCTGAAGGGCTGGGCGGGTGGCACAGTCTTGCGGACGAGCCCCTTAGGACACACGACCAGGTGTATACCTGGCTGCTTCTCGAATCCCCTTCCTCTCCTAATAATAAGTAACGAGACTTTCAAACCCTTCTGGGACCACAGATCACCCCCATGACAGGCTCACGAGAGCATCTTCCCGGGCTTTGCGACACACAGCGGCCTGGCTGCAGGGAGGGAGGAGGCCGGCGGAGCCAACACGCATGGGCCCACCAGGAGCCTCCGCTGCACCTGCGCTTCTTCAAGGAGACAAGGAGGGGAGGAGGAGGAGGAGGAGGAGGAGGAGCAGGAGGAGCAGGAGAAAGAAGAGGAGGAAGAGGAGGAGGAGCAGGAAAAGGAGGAAAAGGAAAGCGGAAGAGGAGCAGAAGGAGGAAAAAGAGAAGAAAGGAGGAGGAGGACAAGGAGGAGGAAGAGGAGAAGGAAGAGGAGCAGCAGCAGGAGGGGGAGGAGGAGGCGCGAGTGGGGCGGCCGTGGCTGCGGCTGTTCCCCGTCAGAGCAGGACAACCGGACGCGCGGTCCCGCCATCCCCGGGGACCAGGGTGACCCAGGGGCTGCCCCGAGGACACCTCCTCAGGGAGGACGGCGCCAGAGGACACGGTCCGGAAAGGGCAGGCTGCACCCGCTGTGAGGGCCCCGGGCTGGGGGGGGGGGGGACGGGGGGGGGGGCAGCCCCGGGAAGGAGGGAGGAGGAGCCCCCGGGAGCAGAGGGGGGAGGGAGGAGGGGGCGGGGAGGCTGGGTGTGGTGGGTGTTGCCCTCCCCGCCCCTCCCCCCGCCCGGAGCGCACAGCCCCCTGGGAGGTGCGCGGGGCCCGCGGAGGCCTCGGGCCGGGGAGGCCGGGCCGCGGGTCGGTGCCGGGAGCGCGGCCCGTGGGGTCGAGTCGCGGGCGGGCGTCCCCGGGACGGGCATCCTCCCGCTCAGCCGTTCTAGAACGTTCTCGAGGTGACGTCGCGGCCTCGGAGGCGCGGGGTCGGACGCCGGATCCTCAGAGGCCGTGGCCCCGCGTGAGCCCGGCGCGCCCGGAAGTGCTGAGGAGCCGCGCAGGCTGCCCCGGGGCCCCGCCCCCCGCCCCCGCGGCCGGAAGGAAGAGCCGGAGGAGCCGGAAGAGCCTTGGCCCGCGACCCCGCGACCCCGCGACCTTCCTCCCGGCGCGACGGCTCCTCAGCGAGGGCTGGGGCGGCCGGGGTCTCGGGTCGGCGTCGCGTCAGGCGGTGTGGACGGAGGCCCGGGCGGCGCGGGCACGGACTGCGGGCACGGACAGCGGCCGCCGTGACCCAGGAGGACGCCGGGCCGGGGGGGGGGGGGGCGCCCGCGCCGCCGCCACGTGCGCACACCCCAGGTCACCGACGGGACGGGCTGCCGCGGCCGAGGGGCCTCCCCTCCCCGCCGGGCCCGACCGCGGGGTCACGCCCAGGACCGGGGCGCGTCGGAGGCCGGGACACCGCGGAGCGGACGGCTGAGGCGGCGGGCGCAACGGGGGAGGCCCGGCCGCGAGCAGCCCCGTGGCAGCAGCTCCCGACACCCCTTGAGGCAGGGAAGGCGCCGCCGCCTCAGTCCCGCCGCGTGTCCCGGGCGAGGCCGCTGGGGGGTGAGGTGCGCCGGGCACAGACGCCTCCCGCCCCGCCCCGCCCCGCCCCGCCCCGCGCCCGCCGCGCCGTCGGCCTTGCCCCCGCACAGAAGTCCGCACGCCCCGCGACCCGGGGTGACGGCCCGTCCGGGCCCCGGGGACCCAGGCGAGTACCGCCCGGGCGGCGGAGCGGGCGACCCCCCTGACGCCGACACATGCCTCCGCGGAGTCCGAAGGGCCCTGGGGCCGGACCACGGCCAGGGATTGGCCGCAGGCGCGCTCGGCGCAGGGTGCGCGGGGTCCGCGGGGCTCACCTCCCGGCCCGCCCTCGCCCTCGCCCTCGCCCTCGCGCGGCCCCGGCTGCGCCCGGATTCTGGCACCTTCCTCGCTAAATAGGGAAACTCTCCCCCCCGGATTCTCGCCACCACCTCCACTTCGTTAGCTTCTCCCTGATTATTCAAGCATACACAGGAATATGGGCTTTATGAAGTCCTTTTAATTATAAAAACAGTATAAAATTAAAATCATACGGATAAAACATAAATATAAAATATATGGGTTTAAAGATTCCCCCCCCCCCCAAAAAAAAAAAAAAAAAAACTTTCTTTTTGAGAGATTTTTTTTCTTGGCAACCAGTACCTAGTATGAGTTCCTGAACTGGTGACTGCTGGGAACCTACCTTCTCACTGGGTAAGCCCGTTAATCCACTTGAAGGCACTTCAGCACCAGATCACGGGGAAGAGAGTAACAGCTTCCACATTCTCACCGACGTGTGATCGTGGGCTTTCCGGGCGTGTACAACAGCACTTCCATAAAGCGTGACAAACGGATAAGGTATTTGCTTGTTGGCACCTGCCTTGTGATGTGGGTGCCTGTACGCCCCCCCCCCCCATTCCACATGTTGAAATCCAGTCCCCAGTGTGACGGAGTGTGGAGGTGGGGCCTTCTGGCCTATTGCACCACGAGAGGGGATCCCTGATGGTGGGATTAGTGTCCTTCTCTGGGGAGACGAGCTTTCTCTACCTCGTGAGAACGTGGCCGTCTGTAAACCCGGCAGCCAGCCCCCACGCAGCCCCCAAAGGTGCCAGCCTGACCCTAGGCCTCCAGAACTGTGGGAAACGACCTGTCGTCTCAGCGCCCATGTCTGGTGTTTTGATCAGGGCAACCCACTGGGATGCGCCTTCCCTCACTGAGGAGTCTCCTTGGACGTGAGTGTGATGAATCTCTGGGACCCCTGATGCAGCCGTCCCCAAGGAGCACAGACGCTAGAAGAGGAGGCACATTCCTTGAAGGAGACTCTGCTGTCTTTGGAACAGAGAACACAGCAGGTGCCTCTATGAGGAACACGGAGCCGCATGTTCCCTCCCTCCCTCGATCGACGCCAAGCACACGACGTTTCTCAAGCATCCTCTGGACAGGAAACATTCTCTCGCAATGTGATCCCGTCACAACATGCCAGGCATGTGACATGCTCTCCACGTTTTTGGGTCACCATGGCTGGTTTCCCAACCATGACCCCAGGCCCGGTCCCCACAGTCGTGATAGCACAGCTTCCATCATGACCTGCGTGTCCACAGCGTGGAACGAGGTTGGGGGAGGCCCAGAACCAGCCACGGGAGCGGCAACAGCATCCAGGAGCCGCTGCAGGAGCGGAGAATGACCACGGACGCCCTGTCCTGCTGTCCTGCGAGGGCCAAGGCCCGCAGGGAAGAGGGTGACCCCTGCCTGGCAACCAAGAGAGTCCTTTCCAGAAAACCAGCAGCACCTTCAGCAAATATTTACGAGGTGCTGTGTGTGGCCGCTGCACTGCCGCGATACACTACCACCGCTGAGTGGTGCAGACGACAGAAACCGGTTTTCTCACCGTTCTGAAGGCTGGAAGTCTGAGATCAAGGGTCTGGTTTCTTTGGAAGCATCTTGCCTCAGGAGGGGGCGTCCTCTGCCCGTGTCCGCCCGGTCGGCCCTCTCTCACAGGACACCTGTCACATTGGGTCAGGGCCCGGTGGCCTCAGTTGACCTGAATCACCTCTTTAATCGTCCCACCTCCGATGCGGTCACATTCTGTCCCCCGCGGTCACCACTCCTAGGTTTTTCCTACTCCTCCAACGTGCCAACATAGTACACAAACCTCCCGTTCTTCTGTTTGATCAAAAAATCCATATTTTTTGATCCAGGTAAACGCTTTTATTATCCAGACACGGGTCACAAGTCCCCACCCACGCCTTGATAAAACCTAACGTCGTATTTATGTTCCCTTATTCGGCTTGAACGTATTTTTCTGTAGTCCCCATGCCCTGCTTCGTAGACAGACCCTTTCCACTGCAGGTGCACCTTTCAAATCTGTTAATCATTTGGGCTGCGAGGTAGGAGCTCCTTCTCTCGCTTCATTTCTTCTCCCTGTCACCCCGACTCTCACGGCAACAGGCCGTACGCTCTTATCTGAGCTTTTTGAATCCTCCTCTCAGGCGTCTCTGCTTCTCGTCTCAGCAGGTTAAGGCATCACGTGCTACCCCAGGCGTCTGGCACCTGCTTCCTGAGCAGAGGCTCGCTCTTCTGCTCCGTCCCCTGGGGTCCACCACAGATGCAGCTCCGAGCCGGACCTGCCCGACACTCAACGCAGGACGTCCCCATTGGCTGCAGCCGCGTTTCCTCTCACAGGTGGAAACGGCTCATCTTCGACCTCAGGGAAGGGTGGCAGAAACAGAGGGCTGGGCTTGGAGACCGCCTGGCACTCAGAACTTCTTGTTTAGAATCATGTTTTATAGGAACGAGGGGAAAACTAAATTCAGGGAAGCATCAAAAGCCCTGAAGACGTGCACAGACATTTCTAGGACTAACAGACACACTGTTTGCAGCATCGTTTATTGTGTGGTCATGGAACTGGCGCGTTCACAGTTACTGAAGTTCACACCACTGTGATCGCCCTGCAGACAGAGCAACCTGAAAGGAAAAACTTCAAAATGCGCAAGAACAATAAATATCAAACGTTCTGATCTAAAATGTATAAATATAAAATATCAGTCATTTCAGGAAACATCTTAAGAAAATCCCGCAACCTCAGGTCCAGGGACCGGTGTCCGGCGTCAATGGTGCTCGTCTTCAGAACACATCACCTTAGATCCAGCATGGTTATTTTTATGTCTTTTATCAACACATGTTTGCAGACCTAGGAAAAAAAAATAATTGGTTTTACGTCAGAATGTTTAACATGATTCTCTGCAGAAAGGGAATATGAATTTCCTAATTTAAAATGTTCCTAATTTTTGAAAATGTTTCCGATCAGAACAAATAAAATGGTGTTCATTCACTTCCAACAAACACACACATACAGAGGTTGCCAAGTAACTGTCATTTTAGGTAGATTCTGACTTTAATGTTTCTGTGATGTTACGGCTGGAGAAGCACCACGTGAGCAGTTAGAAAAGATATAGTCGGGTGTCCCTCTGGGGCTGTAGCAAGCCAGCCCAGACGTGTGGTTGCAGTTTTCACTGTTACGGAAACATTAATCTGTCCACACGGAGCAGAAGGATCCATGGGACAGTCATCTCATTTTCTTTAATCGTTTCCTCCCGGGGTCTGAGGAAACTAGCTTGTGAAGCGTCAGGACGATACATAAATGGAAAGGGGGCTTGTGCATGACTGACCGGCCGCAGGGATACTGGTGTTGCACGTGCAGTAATAGGGCAAGAAATCGGGAGTAACTACAAAGACCGATGACCTCTCAGGGTCAGGAAGCTCCAGGCGAAGCAGTGCAGCGTTTTAGGCCGTAGCGCACCCTCCCCGAATCCGTAAGGACAATAAATGAAGAGGTGAAAAGTAAGTGTGAACAACAGCCAGCACAGTGTACTCACGCTGAACAGCCTGGGGTCCTTGGTGTGTGGGTGAAAGCCCTTCTTTTTACAAGCGGAGACCTCAAGCATGCCGGCGTTGGTGAGCCTGAAAATGCCAGTGCTGTTTCCGGGTGCAAACAAAAGGGACAAAGTCAGAGATCGTTGGGCTGCGGGGGGCGGAGTCATAGGCAAGTCCCACGGCCAGCACAGACCCCCACGCGGGGTGGGTCCCACGACCCTGAGGTCATGACCTTAGCTGAAAGCGCGAGTGGGGCGCTTCACCACCTTAGCCACCTGCGTGCCCTCACAGTGGTCTTTCAGGCCGACTTTACCACAGGGGTGCAGATGGGGAGTCCCCGGGGGCTGACACCAGCTGCAGGCGCCCACTGGGCCTCAGGGTGGGGGCCGCGGACCCGAACTGTCCCGTGAGGCCGGAGAGGAAGCAGGCCCCGTGGGAGGAGACCCCAGGCGGCACCTACAGCTCCTGTTTGTAATCATGCGCACGCCGTTCAAAGCAGCAGCACCTGCGTGAGTGGCGGCGGCTGCCAGACCTGGGCGTAGCTCTCCTCGCCGACCCCCTGCAGCGGCTCCTTCCCACCCCTCCCGACGGGCGGGCCCGAGGGGCCTGGGGCTCCAGGGGCAGGTGTCCTGCTGGCCTCGCGCATGCGGGGCCGCAGCCAAGGTTCCACCCGGAGTTGTCCAACTCCTCGGCTCATAATCTGTGCCTAGCGGTCACTGTCTCCAACCCCGTGGACAGGCTCTGGAGGTCACGAGCTAAGGCTGGGAAATAACCCCGTTTATGCAGCTGGCGATCACGCTCCCAGGAGCCCCGGGCATTCTGCGGAAAGGACCTTAAGTGACACCAAGCCTGCAGAGCCGCAGGTGGGGGCGGAGACCCTGCGTCCCCAGCCGAGAGCCCACGCCCCCTCGGGCGCGGCCAGCACTTACTCCTTGTGCTTCGGGGAGCAGACGACGGCAATCGCCTCGGGCAGCATGAGCTGGTAGGAGCAGTGGGTGTGCAGGTCCACGCTGGACAAGAAGGCAGTCTGCGTAGGATGCGTCTGCCAACAGGAAAGAGGAGGGCCTTACCGGGTCGTCGTCGCGGCCCAGGCCACACCGCCCTGCAAGAAGTCTCCAGGGACCAGCCTGTCCTTCTTGACCGTCACTCATCAAATCGGACTTTTACAAACGCTTCGCGCCCCCGTGGAACGACCACGATTGGGGAGGAGGGCCCTGGCTCGTGCCCGCGTGCTTCCTGCTTACTAGGGAGGCCAGGTCGCCACGCCAGGAGCCGGGGGAGTCGCCCCAGCACCCCGTCTTCCACAGGGGCCCGGCGCCTTGGGGTCAGTTGCCCATTGTGCTCACGCAGCCGCTCAGCGGCACAGCTGGGGTCGAAACCCAGAGCGACTGTTGGCAAACCCGCGGCCGCGAGAGGAAGGCCTTTCGCGGGGTTACCACGCCGCACTTCGCGCCGTCCGTGGGCCGTCATTCCCTACAAGCAGGAGAGCAGAAGCCTCCGGGTGCCTGGAGACGGTCGGGGCTCATCCCCCCGGCAAGTGCACACTTGCACGGTGACAAGGACGGGGTCTGCATTGGGAAGTGTACCTTCCAGCTTTGGGGCCATATGCAGACTTGTGCTTCCAAGACACGGATTGGAGGCTCACACGAGTGTGAAACGCACGTGCACCCATCATGATCTTAGAATTCACAGTCAGCCCCAATTACTCTTGAAAAAGGAAAGGGACCCGTTTAATCAGGAAACCTGGGTCCCAGCAAGCAGTGTCTGGGTCCTGCGCCCGTCGCTCACTGGCTGTGTGACGCTGAGAAGGCCACTTAACCCCACATGCCCATTTCCTGGGCTGCTCAAAGACAGTATTTCCTCATCAGGTCGCTGCGTTAAAATTAAATGTGGTCATCCACGTAAAATCCTCAGGACAGTGCCTAACACAGAAAGGAACCAAAATTGTCCGCTGCATCTGTTACTGTCTTTGCTGCCATTATTTTAATATTGTCTTGGTCTACAAAGACACAGGCCAACTGAGGACCGGGATTATCCCACCTTTTCTAACCCAGAGCATTCGTGAGACTGAGGACGAGGGTCTGCCCGCCTGCTGACCTGTGCAAACCCGCTGTCACCACGTGAGCCATCTATGCCAGCAGGGGTGGGGGTACAAACTGCCCAGAGGTCTCCAGGGCTCCGGGCGGCAGCGAGCGACTGTCGGACACACAATGCCCGGCGGCCCCGGGGCTCGCAGACTGAATGTGCACGGCACATGCCCAAGCCCCTTCTTTCTGCCAGGAGCAGTCACGTGCACCCCAGAATAACCGCTCCTCCGTGGAGAGCGATGCAGCCGCCACCCCGACGGATAGAAGGACCAAGGCATGGCCCTGCCCTGGACGCTGATGGCCGCAGGTGCCACTGGCTGCGATGGCGGGCCAGGCTCTGAGCAGGTCACCCCACATGTTATCTCATTCGACTCTTAGACACGAGGAAAGTGCTGTGTTCACCTAGGAATCGTGCCACGGAATTCACGGACTCCTCTCCTCTAACACAGGCCGGGGTAAGCTGGTTACCGTGACGGCTGCTCTGTGGATGGTGACACAGATGCATGGATCGCTTACCTAACGGGCCCACGTTCCTGTAATGAATTCTGAGCAGAGTTGAGATCTGAACGTGGGTGTTTTCATTCATAAGCCCTTTCGGGGTGCCTGGGGGGCTCCGTGGCTGAGCGTCTGCCTTCAGCTCAGGGCGTGACCCCGGGGGCCTGGGATCGAGTCCCATATCGGGCTCCCTGCAGGGAGCCTGCTTCTCCCTCTGCCTGGGTCTCTCATGAATGAATAAGTCTTTAAAAAAAAAATTCATAAGCTCTTTCTCACGCCTACGATGGCCTGGTAGGTGCTGGAACCCAGGATTGCTCCACCGCGGCTGTTTACACAGTGGTACCTTCCTCCCTGGCCTGCGGGGGAGAAGCAGAAGGATGAATGGCCCCTGTTTGATATATAAAAACATTTGCTTAAAAGAAACTTTTTCCGGGGCACCTGGGAGGCTCCGTGGGGGGAGCGTCTGCCTTCAGCTCAGGTCGTGATCTCAGGTCCTGGGATTGAGTCCCGCATGGGCTCCCTGCTGCGTGGGGAGACTGCTCCTCCCTCTGCTTCTCTTTCTCATGAATAAATTAATAAAATACCAAAAAAAAATGTTTTGGAAGTTCTCTTAGAACAACGCACTGTTGGCCCACGACAAAGAGAAAGAGAATATCAATACGTGTCTCATCAAGTCCGTTAAAAACCTGACGTGGTCCCCGTCAGGCCACATAAAATCATCGAAGGGGGTCACCCAATTTCTGTTTCTCTGTCTCGACACTGGACGGTGAGGGAAAAGAGCAGAGCAGAGCACTGCTCAATCGGACTTGGCAGCAGACCCAGCCCGACGCCGTGGAGACACTCATGGTGCTTGAAACCCAGAAAGAAGAAACGATTCCAAGGAAGCTCCATTTCCTCGAGGAACGCGGCCCCCGCCCCCCCACACCCGTGGAAAAGACACCGAACCCCGAGGCCCCACGTACATGGATCCAGCCCAGCGTGAGGAGGCCGTGTTGGTCCTGCACGCCGAATAGTTCCTCCACGTTCTCCACGTCGCAGTAGTCCGGCCCCGCAGACTGCTTTGGCACGATCACATGCGTGATGGTGAATTCATTGTGCATCTGAAAAACAAGTAGCGGAAAGAATAACCAGCATCTGAGAGGGAAAAACGGCAAGACCCCGCAGGCTGAGCTGGAAGCAGGGCGTTTCATGGCGAGACGAGAGACGACCCGCAGCCCGCAGCCCCCCGCCGCGGACCCTGAGAGCCTCACACGTCACAGTGGCTAACCTGCCAGAAGTCTGGGGGCCGTTCTCGGGGGCCCGAAACCTATTCTCACGATGGAAAACGTACAGTAGACAGGAGTGAGCGTCCCGGGCTGGTCTGCGAGGCGTCAGTCAACAAGCAACGTCTTGATATGTTACGTTTGCGGTGGAAAAACTCAGAGATCACAACAAAACAGCAGGTGCATTTGGAGGGGGGATGCTATGGGGAGTCCATGGTTGTGCTGGGGGCACTCAGCAGTGTGCGGGGTCAAAGGTCTCGCTCGTATGTGACTGTACATAACTTCACGTCCTTCCCCAAATCTCTTCTGCTACTGAGTGGACTCACAGGGACTTAGTTCTCCACCATTAAGGTAATGTTTTGGGTTTGCATTTAGAGAAAAAGGAAAGCCCCCACATTACTGCCTTCAGGGGAAGGGGCGGCGGGAGCTCAGGTGGGGGTGCTCATGCCGGGCGGGCTGTCCCCCCCGCGCCACCTTCCCTCGGGGCCGGGGCTCTCTTGCAGACGGGGTGCACATCCTGCGGCCTCCACTGCGGCTCTCCCCTCCGCGCTCGTCACCCCGTCCTGGCTGACTTTATGCCTTCGGGCCCGGGCGAACGGCCCATCTCGGGATCGCCCCGACGTCCCAGAGGAGAGCACTGCCCAGTCCCCAGTGGCCGGGCCACCCCGTCCTCCCATGAGCAGGCCAGCCCCGCCGACAGGAGGCACCCAGCCGCTCCTTCAGAGGCGCCCCCGGGGCACCGCAGGGCCAAGGCCACGGCCACGCGAGGCTACGACCGCCGACAGCTGCTTCGCGCGCGGCTGTGTGATGAAGGAGGGAGTGGCGTGTGGACGGCGATGCACCATCAAGCCAACCAGGTAGGACCTATGTCTTGAGGGAGCATCCACCGCACGCCGCCGGGGAGGCGAACCAGGTGGCGGTGAGGACGCGGCAGGTGTGCGGCTGCTGTCACCCTGTCTCCTGGAGGACCAGGGAGGAGCGGGAGTGCGGCAGGGAGGACGTGTGCTCAGTGAAACGGTCGGTTAAGTCACGGTTCCCCGGCTCAGTGTTTAGGGGGAAAACGTGCCCGGACCCAAGTGACGCCACAAAGGGCACTTTCCACAAGACATGACTCGCCCTCCTTGCAGGTGCAGATCCAACGTGTCTTCCGTCGCTTGTCCTCCTTCTATATTCACATTATCTTTCATCACATATTTTGGATAAAATCCTCCGTAACGTAAATAGGGCCCGTGCTGAGAGGTCAGCTGGCCGAAACTACCGCCTGAAACTAAGGAAAACAGCCAAACCCTGGTCTTACTCCGTGCATTTCTGCGAAAGGGAGGCCAGACGACGCCTGCAGAGTTAACGACGTGACCGTCCGTCACAGTGACAGCTGCGGCGGGGGTGTGGTCTAGGGAATCCGAAGACCTGACATCCATCATTGTTCTTTATTTTAGAGATTGTATTTATCTTAGATAGAGAGCGCGTGAGCGAGCAGGGCTCAGGACAGAGGCAGAGGAAGAGACCCTAAGTAGACTCCCTGCTGGATCCCACGACCTTGACATCATGACCTGAACTGAAACCAAGACTCGGACGCTCAACGGGCTGCACCGCGCAGGCACCCCGGGTCCCTCATTTTTCTAGACCGAGACTTAATACGTGGCTCGATGCATTTACGACTGGCTCCTGCGTCCCATGTCCCGGAAGCGTCAGTCCGTTAGCGACGACAGCTGTCAGTGGACTACGTCGGCCACGTCATCATGTGTGCGGCCCTCGGGGTGATTCTACCCTGCCGTGCTCGTCACCTGTCAGTGGCGCCCCCGCGTGTGTGCTGGGCGGGAGGACAGGAACACAGGCCGTACCAGTTTTCCACAGAGAATTCCACAGGTTTCTATTCCTCTCACTGTATTAGATTCCGCCAGCAGCAGAAATTTGTGGCAAAGGTCTCTCGGTAAAACTACACGCCGCAGGCCTTCAACCACTAAGTCTACGAGAGAGCAAAGGCAGAAAGAGCTAAAGACACGTTCCCGCGTCCCGGCCACCAGAGCTGCGTCGGCGCGACGGGGCCAAGAGAAATACAGGGACGTGGCGTCCCGGGTGCTCCCTGTACTTCCGCAGCCCGAGAGGCAAGCTCAGCGAGGACGGCGGGGCCGGGCCAGGACCACGCGGGTGGCGCAAGCCAGGCCCGCTCTGCCCCTACGGCGGACGTTCCCCGCTCAGCTCCCCTGTGACCCTGCGTCTCCGCGGACGCCGGGGTCGGTACTGGGGCGCTGATCTTAGCAGCGATTGGCGGGAGGGGAACGCGTTAAGCGGCTGCCTCTCCTGACTCCTCAGGCGACCGGAAGCAAACGCCATCCGGCCACGTCTCGGGTGGGGCGGCCACTGCTGGGCTCCGGGAAGGGGGCGAAGCCGGGCCCCCGCAGGCCACCTGCCGGCCACAGCCCCCGCGCACGGCAGTCTGGGCACCGGCTTTGCGGGTGTAAGCGAAGGTCACGCAACCTGCCCAGCACCTTGCCTGCGGGTGTTCGCCTCTAACGCTCCCGCGGCTCGGGGTTGAACACAGGCCAGAAACCGAAGGCTTGCAATGCCCCCGCCCCCTCCCCCCGTCTCTGTACCGGACGCTGCAGGCCGCGACCCCAGGGCTGCGCCAAGGGGCAACGACACCGCTGCGCGCTCGGGTCCCGGGAGGGCTGCCCGGGGATGGTCACTTACTCTGCACGGCGCTCAGGGTGGCGGCAGGCTTCAGGGCCCGGGTCACGGGCGGAGAGTGGCCGGCACAGCTGGCGGCGCGGCTGGGAGCGGGCAGGTCTGCGAAGGCACCGAGCAGGGACTCGTCGCGCTGCGCGGAGAAGCAGGACACGGCGCCCCCGTCGATCTGCTCCGGCGGCGCCGGGCCTTCCTGGCTCCGCATCTGGCCCCGAGCTAATTCTTGCTTCTTGAGCTGGTCCTCGAAGAACAGGAACTGCTCCGACTCCAGCTGCTGCTGCCGCATCCGGGCCACCCGCTTCCTTTCGGCCTCGATCAGGCTCTGATGCTCCAGCTGTTTCAGGATTTCGGCCTTATACTTGTTCTGGAAAACGGGGTTGCAGAACAAGAGGTTAGTTTCCAAGGCAACGCCACCAAACTGGGACCAGCCGGTTCCAGGCTGGCGGCGGAGAGGCAGACGCTGCGATGTGCCCGTGGGGACGCGAGCGCCACGGCCAACGCCGTCCACCTGCTCAGGGCAGCAGGCCCAGGCTGCCCAGATCCCCCGAGCCGCGGCCGCCCAGCCCTCCGCTCCCCGGGGCTCCCAAGGACATCGCGGGGTCCAAACCCCTCCAGGCAGTATCTGGTCAGAGACTAGGAATCTTCAATTAGCTCCTCAGGTGTTTCTGATGAAAACTAGCTTGAGGGGGGTGGGCACCCCCACGCAGCACCTGGCGGCCCCGAGCCACCACGGTCTGGTCGGAAGGGCCGGGCCTGACTCAGCAGGCGCAGGGGTCCAACAAGCCCCGGGGGATGCCTGCCACCCGGGCTGTGCTCCGTCTCTGCGAGACGCCTCCCGAGGGAGCCCCGGGGATCCTGCCGGCCACTGTGACACACGGGCAGCATTAGGGCTGGCCAGGCCCTTCCGCCCGGGACCCTGCGGGGGGACGACCTTGCGCTCGCCGGCGTGAAAGGGGACCGGCCCGGGCCCTTCTCTCCGCGCGGTTGCCTTGCCTAAGCCTCCGAGATCATTCTCCTCTCTTCACCGGGCAAGTCGACCCGAGTCCTCACCCTCCGCACCTGAGGGACGCCCTCTCTGCCCCACAGCCGAGCCCTGCACTCCCAGCTGACTCGCAGCGATGTTCCCGGGCCGTGCTCGCAGTTCATGACACTGAGCCAAGGTGACAGCACGAGTGACAAGTCCAAAGCACACAAGCGCGCAATGGAACGAAAAGCAGAGCCACCTACACAACGATGGCAAACACGGGAGGAGCTCAAGCATTAAACTGGAGGTCCTAGAGACGGGCCGATGGCATCTCCAAGGCCTCTCAACCCGAGACCTCACTGTCGCTGTCCCTCTTTCTGTGGTGACGACCCAGAAGCCACCAGCCATTGGTGCTACGACCACATCTCATATGGTCAGCGGTTATTCCCTCTCAAGGCAACCTTGGCGTTTCCAAGGCCAAAATAATAAGATGCACTGGAAACCACCTCCCGTTCCCCTGCCTCCGCCGCCTCCAGTCACCACCAAAGAGCCCGCCCCACGGTCCCAGCGGCAAGAGTTGGTCAAAGGCTCCATTTAAATCACTGTAGGAAATTTATTTTCTAAAGCATCACATGATCAGATATTGCAGGGAAATAAAATTACGCCATGTTTGGTGCAAGCGCTTAACTTGCACGTCGACATGAATTTTTTATTGCTCTTACATCACTGCGTCTTTAATTTTTAATTTAAATGCACATGACACTTGCAAAACTCACATGAAAATGAAATTCAAAAAATATTCGCACAGAAAACAGTCACGAAACAAATATACCAGTTGAACTTACTTTGCTTTGCAAATATTCTTGGTACTCTACGTTGTATTTCTTTAAAAGGTCCTTTTTCAATTCATCTGTCCTCGGGAATGCAATCTCCTTCAGTTTCTTTTAAAAATATATGTACACACATTGGTTAGCGGGATCCCCGGTACAGTCTCTCAGGTCATCAGCTGAGAAAGAAAAACAGCTGGCACGTGCGTTAGACATCAGGACACGAGTAACCGGAGGTGATGGTGGGAACGGAGCCCGTCTGCCGTGGCTCCGGCACACGACCCAGGAGGCCGGGGAGAGCGGTGCCCCTTCTCCCCTTCTGTGAGGCCGGCAGGCGGTCCGCGCGGCACCCGTCCCCGGGCAGCGGGTCTGTGGCCACACACTCACCGCGTGCGGTCCGCGGGGCACCAGGAGGGACAGAGGCGCCCCGGGGGCCGGGCCGCCAGGCTCGGCCATGAGGAGGCACGGACGCCCCTGAGGATCCACATACCCCGGGCCGCCTCCCAGGTCCCCTCAATCGACAGGCTTAGGGGAAGGGCGGGGGATCCAGATCCCAAACGCCTTCTCCGAGAAAATCGGATTCATCCAAGCACCACCCTCCTTCTCAGACACGAGGGAACGGAGGCCCACGGAGACTCCAGGTCCTGCGCAGCAGCGACTGCCCGTTACCACCAGGATCCAAGTCCTCTGACTCTGGCCAGGCTCTTCCGCTAACACTTCCTTTCTCTTAATCTTTCGTCACCCGCCCGCCCCCTTCACTCCACAGGCATGAACCATTAGCTTTGGGAGAGCTTTATCCTACGGACAAAAATAAGAATAAAACTAACTGAGAGCAGGAGAGTCGGCTTGGGGGCCCCCGTGGGCTTGAACGAACGAGAGAACTCAGTGGAAATGCTACACGAGGCCTTGCAATGAGTGGCCCTTCAGATCAGCGTCTCCCGGAATTTAGGAAACGGCGGTGACCGTTTGACAGCATCTGAGCTCCTGGCGGCAGCCCCAGGCTGGACACGCTGGTGAGAGCCCGTCTCCCACTACCTGTAGGCCACGTGTCGTTGGGCGCTAAGATTTCGTGCTGTGGCCGGCTTTGCGCCCACTGTCTTACCCCGTGTAAGAGTGACCCAAACTAAAGACAGACAGGTGGGAAACATTTTAAAAATATTATTTAAAAGGCTATAGTCTCAGCTAAAAATACCTGAAGCTCCATCAGTGGCCAATGTGGACGGTGAATACGTAACTTTTCAACTACCATCTTCCTTTTCCTTGAGACCTTTAGGGCACCCCTCAAATATTTGATCCGCCTTCAGCCAGTCCCCCACAGGACCTTCATAACACCCTGCTTTGGGGGTTCTACAGGACAAGAAGTAGAACTTCGGGGCCGCCTTAATAATCAACACCGATTTTCAAACGGTTTTTGGGCTCAGAACCGTATGGAAGAGTCCACCCCAGCCACAGTGACTCTCAGACAGTTCTGGGGCCTGGGACCACCTTCCTCGCCACCTCTGGGGAGAACAGCTAGCGATTCCTTCTTCACACCACAAAGCCACTGAGCACATTCTTGATTTTTTCTTTTCTCTCTCCCCCGACCCCGTCCAGGATTCAATTAGACATCCCATGCTGGCTCCGTTCAGTGATTAAAGGCCCAAGAAGAAATCGAAACATCTTGGCTAATGGAATGAATTTTCTGTGCTCGAACTCCCCAGAGGATGGGAGGAAGGAGGGGAGGAAGCGGAGGAGGAGGAGGAGGAGATCAATAAGGGAGCCTCCTGCAGCATTTGATCCCCCGGGGGAGCATCGACCCCACCTACCTTCATAATATCCTGCTTCTCGGGGACCGCACATTGCTGGTAATCTCGATGGCTGGGAAGCTTTTCCACGAACAAGCTACACAAAGAGAACACATCCTCAGCATTATGTGGGGGGAAAAGCTCCATGATGGGCGCCTCGGGGGGCTCAGCGGTGGGGGGTCTGCCTTCAGCCCAGGGCGTGACCCCGGGGTCCTGAGATCGAGTCCCACGTTGGGCTCCTGCATGGAGCCTGCCTCTCCGTCTGCCTGGGTCTCTGCCTGTCTCTCATGAATAAATAAATAACATCTTAAAAAAAAAGAAAAGAGCTCAATGATAGTTTAATTTTTTTGTTTTTAGGGTTTTTTTTTTTTTTAGACTTCATTTATTTTAAGAGGGGGGCTGCTCATGAGCAAGGGGAAGGGCCGGGGAGTGGGGAGGGAGAGAAGCAGACTCCCTGCTGAGTGCGGAGCCCTCGAACTCACAACCCTGAGGTCACGATCTGCGCCTAAATCAAGAGTCCGACACTCAACTGACTGAGCTGCCAGGCATCCCATCCGTGACGGTTTCTAACAGAACGACACTCCTTTTCAAAAAGAACATCCTTGACTCGTTACTGTTTCATCTACATTCGTTCCATCAGCCTTTCCACCAAGGGCCGGGGTGGGTGTGATCTTGGTGTCACAGGGGAGCAAGCTCAGCGGATGAAGCACTAAGAGGGTTAGGATGCTCCCCATGCCCTGGCCCTTGTCAGGTCCTGGGCACCCCCTGATGCCCCCCAGAGCACCCCGCGCACATGTGCCGCGCTGGCAACACAGAGGATTTGTAGAAATGTCAAGAGTCGGGAAGACCAAGGTCATCTGTCCTCACCACTGAAAAAGACTTCGACCCCTGACGAAGCAGGAGCGGCCTGGGGTCTGTGTCGGATCCTTAACGGGAAGCCCACTAAGGGACACGATGGCCAGAGTCCCTAGTGGATTACGAGGTGCTAATTAGGAGCCCACTACTTTTCATCACCTTTTCGAGGAACAAAGGACAGCAGAGGTGAAGGGAAATCCTTAGAGCAAACCACATGGATCACATCCCCGTGAAATGAAGATTTGCATCGCCAGGCGCAGGGATTCTGGGGTTTGGTCCTTACTGAGCAGCCCTAACCCGTAGAAGAGCGTCCAGCCCACAATCTGCGCTCAGTAGACATCTGTTTAGGGCCTGAGGAGTCCTTCCTCGATGGATCACGATGGGCCGCGGATGCCATCTCTGCTCAACTAATGGGGATGCCTCCGTCGCCGGTGTCCTCTTGCTTAGTTCCCCCGGGAACATGTGCAAAAACGCCAGCAGAAGGGAACCAGACCCGGGCAATCGGTCACTTAGGGCTCAGAAACTCAGGTTCTCGGGTAACGCGTATCGTCAGGGATGCCCAGCTGCTTCCCGTTGCACACGACCTGTGGGCTCCCTAGAAGCCAGGGGTTGCCCAGGCAGGCGAGCGCTGCCAACCATCCCCCTCTGTGTTCTCAGGCGAAGTGAGGCAGAGACCTAGGCAGACGGGAAGCACGCTCTGGGGGCCCGACGTAGGACTCAATCCCGGGACCCGGGGATCATGGCTGGAACTCAAGACAGATGCTCAACCGCTGAGCCCAACCCCCCCCCCCACCCCCCCCCCCCCCCCCCCCCCCCCCCGTCCCCTGAGCCCCCGGGGCAGGCCCTGGGCCCGAGGCAGACGCTCCGCCCCTGAGCCCCCGGGTGCCCCTAAATAAATCTTTAAAAACCCACTGACTCAGAGGGCAGCTGAGGGCTGCTCCCTGCCCGGAATCGGCCCGTGGTGGGGCGCGGCCCGGCGCCAGCCCTACAAGCGCGGGTACAGGGTCCGCGGCGGCCCGGGCGCCGTGGCCGCATCTGGATAAGCTCCTGCCCACGACGCTCCCGCTCCCGCGCGCAGAGCAGCGCGCCACACGCTTCCCCGGGAGGCCGCCAAGGGCAGGGCCCTGGAAGCCACTTCTCTGGCGGAGCGAGGGGACGGCGGTCCCGGAGCCCAGGGAGGCCGCGGGGCCCTGCGCACAGTACCCGGCAGCGTAAACCCCGCCACTCAGCGCGTCGGGAGGTCGCGGCCGCGGGGTCGGGCTCGGGGTCGTCCCGCGTCCCCGGCCCCAGCAAGGCGCCTGCCCCCCACGCGGCCCTGGGCCAGGCTTCTCAGGCCAGACTTACGTTATGAATTTATTGTACAGGACAAAGGCGTTTTCCAGGTTCCCCTCCTCCAGGTACACAGACGCCATCCTCTCCATCTCCACCCCGGACCGGAAGTAGCGGCGCGGGGCGATGTCCTCCGTGATGGCGATGTTGGCCCCGAGCTTGCTTAGGGCGCGGACGCGCTCCTCTGGGCTCAGCGACACGTCCGTGTGGTCGGGCAGGGCCGCCAGCCTCCTCTGCAAGGCAAGGCCAGAGGCCCTGAGCCCCAGCAGGCGGCGCGGCACGGCGACCCCGCGCCTCTCGGGACGCGCAGGGGGGGACCCCGAGGGGAGGCGCGGCCGTGCACCCCGGGGAGCCAGCAGCGTCCCCAGTGGCGGCGCAGGTGCTGCGGTGCGTCCCCCTGGGGCGCGGGCGCGGCCACGCATGTCCTCACAGGTGAGCCCCCCGGGCCGGGAGAAGAGGGCGGGCGGGGGTGGGGGGCTGTCGCCTGCGCGGGGCCCGGGGCACCTCCAAGCCGCGGTCTCCTTCAGGGTCTCCAGGGATGGGCGTCCCTTGCACAGCAGGCGCCTTGGGGACCCCTGCGGCCTCGGCCACTGAGCCCCCCCGCCCAGTCCCAGAGCAGCCTTTCTGGGCAGAGGGCCACCTCCTTTTCCTTTTTTTTTTTTTTTTTTTTTTTGGTTTTTAAAGATTTTGTCTATTTACTTAACAGAGAGCGAGGGATGGAGGGCACGAGCAGGGCGGGAGCCGAGGAGAAGCCGGATCCCCCCCAAGCGGGGGGGCCCGAGGCAGGACTCGATCCCAGGACCCCGGGGTCACGCCCTGCGCCCAGGGCAGACGCCGAGCCGCGTGGCCGCCCCCCTCCGATTTCTTTTTAACATAAAAAGGCTCTGCAAGCGCCCGAGTGCTCACAGCCCGTGACGGGCACAGGCCCTGGCCGGGGACAATGCGCGGGATCGCCCGCAGAACCAGTGACACGAGGTCACACGCTTGTGTTTTGTGCGTGAAAATAGCATCTGCACACGTCCGGGGAGAACACAACGTGCGCCCCGGGGTACCCGCTCAGCGCAGAGGCCGGCCTCCGGGAAGGCCGAGGCCAACAGCTTTCTGTCTCCTGCTGCCGGCGGCCTCCTGGCGGGCACCTCAGGCTCGCGGGCCGGGCAGCAAGGCCTGAGCCCTGCGGGGGGCGGCGGCCACGTGCGACCCTCAGGCCGGGGACCGGCTGCGCTCACCCACGGCGCGGCACGGGGGCCGGGAGACACCCCCCAGCGTGTCGTGAGCCGGCCCTGCACCCGGGCGGCGACCCCCTAGCGACAGAACCAGAGACCCGACAGCTGCTTCTCTCGGTGGCCCCTGCGGTGGCGGGGAGGGACCCCTGCGGAGGCGTGCCCAGGACCCCTGCCGGTCCCCAGCCCAGGCGGCCCCAGGGCCCCGCTGCCTCCCCTGAAGGCATCCTGCGACCCCTCACGGCCACGGGGCAACCTGGAGCTTCCAGGGCTCCATCACCGACAGCAAGGCGCCCCCGGATCCCCACTCCGGCACCTGGAAGCAACTGAGGCCCGGTGCGGGGGGTGGTGCTGGCCGCAGCACCCACAGCAGCTCCTCCTCCGGCGCCACCCCAGCTCGGGGCACGCTTCCGAGTAGCCAACCTGCCGCACCCCCACAGGCTTTGGCCCGGACGCTGCCCCGGGCAGGGGTGCAGCTGCAGGCACTGGGGGGCTGCACGTGGCCTGGGCCACCGCTTGCCCCTCGCGGTTCAACCGACCGCAGGGCCCCAGTGACATCAGAAAATGATCGGAAATTTTTAAAAAAACTAACTCTGGAAGTAAGCACGTTTCCAAAGGGGGTTTCCAGCCCCCGGGACGCGCACAAGTGGTCTGCTCACTTTTCACTACTGCACGGCCTGCCCCGAACGGTGGTTATTTGTGCACAGCGTCCACCCAGCCCTGCTCCCCAGGACCGTCCCTCGCAGCACAGGCGCTGAGCACGGAGGGACACACGGAGACGTGCAAGGCGGACAGAACCGGGTTCTCTTTCTCCCTGAAAGTAAAAGTAAGATTTCCGTTTCCTGCACTGACTGGTCCTAGCTTCCCAGACTCAGAAGTGATTTCAGAAGGAAACTGGGAAAGAGCCTAGTGTCTCCGTCGACCTAGAAGCTGGGTTCGTGGATCTCGAAGGAAAATACAAAATCTCCCGGGGAGAGGCCTTCGTGCTCCCTTCACGGTGGCCCGCCGTGAACATTTCATCGTCCCTGCAGGACGCCCTAGAAACCCGCCGGCCGCCGGAGGCGCGATGGGGCTCAGCTGCCAGCGTCAGGGGCAACCGAGCATCCTGGAGGATGCCGCGGGCCGGGGCCTGTTTGCTCTGCGGTCCCCGATCCTGCCGGCGATCAGGCCCGCGTGCGTCCATCAGGCCCCAATGGGCTGAGGGCGTCCCACATACTGCTCGGCTGTGCTGTGTGCAGAACCGGGCCACCTCCCCGGGGCGACTGGGCCCCCCGCATGTCCCTGAGCCCCCGGCCCGGCGCCCTCGGGCTCCTGCTCTTTGTACAGCCACTGCACGGGCATGATGGGCATAAAGGGAAGCGCGACACACGTGTGGGCACACGGTCCCACCGTGCCCCGGAGCCCTGGGCCGCGGGGTCAGAGGCTGGCCGCACAGCCTGTGCTGCAGGCACCCACGGCCGGGACAGAGGACGGCACCCGAGGGTGGCCTGGTCCACTGCAGGCTCACACTCTTGTGGATCAAAACGAGTTATTTAGCCGGCTCAGGAGCCACTTGGCAGAGGGCTGCGCGCAGGGTGGACGCCGCACCGCCACCACCTCGGTTCGCACCTGCCGATTGGTCGCTGGGGCTTTAGGCCCCACGGGGGCAGCAGCGGGCGCCACATACCAGGGAGGCCACGGTGAACGGCTGGTCCATGTCGTCGGCCGCAGAGGACCCACTCGCGCTGCGTCCCGGTCACTTCATCTGCGCAGAGACAAGCAGAGCCACAGTTACTTTCTGAGCATCCGACCGCGGAACACAAACCGCAGGGACCGTGTGCCCTGAGTGCTCGGCTGTGGGGGCCTCGAGCCAAGGATGGACCCCAGGACGGAGCCGCAGGACGGAGCCCGGGACGGAGCCCTGGGTGGAGCCCAGGATGGAACCCCATATGGAGCCACAGGATGGAGCCGCAGGACGGAGCCCAGGACGGAGCCGAGGCCATAGCCAAGGCCAGAGACGCAGGATGGAACCCAGGACAGACCCCAGACAGAGCCGCAGGACAGAGCCCAGGACGGAGCGCAGGATGGAACCGCAGGACGGAGCCCAGGACGGAGCCCGGGACGGAGCCCCGGGATGGAGCCCAGGACAGAGCCCGGGATGGAGCCCAGGACAGAGCCCAGGACGGAGCCCCAGGACAGAGCCCCGAGACGGAGCCCCAGGATGGAGCCCGGGACGGAGCCGCAGGCGGCCATGGACCCTCTTCCAAGCGGACCTTCAGGAGCGGCCGGGGGACACGCGGCCTGCTGGCACGCTGCTGCGCTCCCGCACTCAGGACGTGGCTCCAAGGGACAAAGGCCAGGCTGTGGGGGCCGGGAGCCTGGAGCCGGCAGGTGGAGCCCTGCCTCCGGGTCCCCAGGGTGTGGCACCTTCCCTCTGAGTGTGGACGAGAGGCGGCCGACTTGTCACCGAGGGACCTCACCTGCATGTTGGTGTGACGCCCCGGATGAGGGGTTGTGTGGATGTAGGAGGATGTCTAACCAGCGCACCAACTCCTGCTACAGAGAGCTCGGGGCGGGCCTGGCCTAATCAGGTGAAAGCTCTGGGGGCCCAACAGCTCCCCTGCCGGCCCTGCAGACTCAGCCATGGACATTGCTCAGCTGCAGGATCACGGATGCACCCCCCTGCCCCTCGGGAGTCGAAACAGCCCCGATGAGCCCCTACACCTGTCCCCCAGGTGGGCACCGAGCGGAGGACCCGGCTACAAACCCACAGGTAGTAAGTGCAGGTGACGGTGGCAGGAACGACTCAGGGCCTCCCGAGAACTCAAGCGGGTCAGCAGGCGGAGTGGGGTGCGGAGTGGGGTGCCCGGGAAAGTCCCTTGCACACCCGAGGTGACGAGTCTCAGCTTTTGTTGGGACCGTTATGGAGCCTGGGGGAGGGGAAAGTGGAGGGGGGAGGGGGAAGTGGAGGGGGGAGGGGGAAGGGGGAGGAGGAAAGGGGGAAGGGGGAGGAAAGGGGGGAGGGGGGAGAGAGGGTTAGAGAAGGGGAGATGGGGAGATGGGGGTGAGAAGACGGGGGTGGGGAGACGGGGGTGGGGGGAGGTGGGAGGAGGGAGAGGAGGGGAGGGGGGAGCAGGAGCAGGCAGGCAGGGACGCCCATCAGGAGTCCGAGCCGTGGCAAAGCAAGAAGAGAAAGGCAGCGTCTCACTGGCTTAGCTGAGTCCACGCCGCACAGATGCCCCCCCCCCGAGGCCGGGTCCGTTGGGGCAGCGGGATCCCCGTCCTGCCCCACCCAGGACCAGCAAACAGGGCCTCCATCAGGCCCCCTTGCCCGGTGCTCCGCTGGGCCACCTGCACGCTGGGTGCCGGGTGCAGGGGAGGATGAGGAGGAGCCTGGGGAGGACGGAGAAGATCAGGGAGGATGAGGAGGGTGGGGAGGACGGGGAGGATGTAGAGGGCGGGGAGGATGCGGAGGGCGGGGAGGACCCCCTGGGGCGAGAGGCAGTGCTGCCACCACCTGCAGTCACACCTGGGCTCCTCTGGAAGTGCAGGCTCCAGGCTCGGCGGAGGCAGGGTGACGGCAGAGGCAGGGTGACACGGCCTTCAAGGCCCCGCCTGCCCCGCAGCCGCCCCATCCACCTGCCCGTCCGTCCACCTGCCGTGGGTACCTGCCGCGCTCTTCCAGGCTCACGGTCTGCACAGACACAGGGTGCCCCTTGCGGCGGCTCCAACCCCGGCAAGCGTTCCACAGGAGTGCCCAGGGTCACCTGAAGCCGCCCCTACCTCCCTGCACCCTGGGGGGCACCTGGCTGTGACCTCACCGCACCCAGCGCCGCTGCTGCCCCAGCCCCTCCCCGCGTGGCCACCGACACCCAGCTCGCTCCTGCCTACACGGCCTTCTAAGGGGGACAGGGGTGGGGGCGGGGGGGCCTGGATTGCTGGTCGAGCTGAGCTGTGAGCACTGCCCGCAGGGGGGAGCCGAGCAGGAGCCGCAGGAAGCCCTGAGCACCCCCAGCTGGGCCCAGGGCGACGGCACAGGCGGGTCCCACTGGGGGGACGGGGCAGGTCCGCCTCCCAGCCAACACCTCACATTCCCCAGAGTCACGGCCCAAGAGCACGATTCCTCTTGAATTGGAGCCTGGGGTCCCAAAGGGAGGTCCAAGTGTTGCTCATGGCCCTGGAGGGCAGGGTGGCAGCGGCTCTAGATGCCACCCTGGGGTGAAAAGGGAGCGTCAGGGGTGCCTGTGGGGCTGCAGGGTGCAATGTCCACCTCGGGCCTAGGCCGTGTCCCCGGGTCCTGGGATCAAGTCTCACATCGGGCTCCCACCCAGGCTCCAAGGCCTGAGCCGGTCGGGCCCATGGAGCCCAGAGGTGCAGGGTCCCAGCACCGGGGCTCCCACCCGGGCTCCAGGCACAAACTGCAGGACCGCAGCCTCTCCCCCTGCACAGGGGCGGAGAAGGGCAGGCAAGGAGAAAGGACACTGTGTAACCCAGAGCCCGATGCTCGGTGTCAGCGACGGGCCACAGCACCATCCGCGTGCCCCGGTGAGGAAGCCCGGGCGCAGAACAGGTGAGCAACCCGAGCAAGTGGCGAGGCGGGGACTCCGAAGTAGGGGCAGAGGATCCCTGGCGTCGGCTCAAGCAGCATTTGATAGTTGATGCTGAAATCAGGGCAAGGCTGGTCTTGGTGCTTGGATAAGAATGACAGGATGCGGACGTGACATGTCACGCCTTCGATGACCTGGACCACGAACACAGGGAGGTGGCTGGCGGCGTGGGGGGCCGGGCGGCTGGGGAGAAACGTCACAGATTGGCTGGATGCTTTAAGGGTCATTGGAATATTCAGGTTTTCTGCTTTCTCCTGGAGCCCATTTTAGTTAGCTCAAGTTTTCTAATTGTGTCCCATTTTATCTGTTTTTCAAATGCAGATAATCAGAGCTCTCCTCAGAGGGTCTCAATTATTCACGGGTCCCGGGGCGCCTGCGCCTCAGCCGGTGAGGTGTCAAACCCTTGGTTTCAGCTCAGGTCGTGATCCCAGGGTCACGGGCTCGATGAGGCTCACGCTGGGGGGGGGGAGAGTCTGCTTGAGATGCTCTCTCTGTGTGCCCCGTCCTCCCCACTCACCCACTCGCTCTCAAATAAACAGATTTTTAAATAAGTAAATAGTGGGTCTGTAGTTATGCCTCCCTATTCATTCCTAATGCTATTTATGGGTTTTCCTCTTTCTTCCTGGGTTAACATTGTCAGAAATTTAGCTACTTGGCTAACGTTTTTCTTTTTTCTTTTCTTTTTTTTGGAAAATGTTTTTCAAAGAATCAACTTTGGGTTGGTTCATCCTGCAACCTTATTTTTATTAACTTCTGTCCTTATTTTTATTATTTCATTACTCTCACCATATCTAGAATTAAGATACCAGTTCATTTTTAGCTACTTTTTTTTTTTTTTTTTAAGATTCTGTTTATTTGAGAGACAGTCTGAGTGGGGGCAGGACGGAGAAGCAGCCGCCCCGCTGAGCAGGGAGCCCGACGTGGGGCTTGATCCCGGGACCCTGAGATCGTGACCTGAGCCGAAAGCAGGTGCTTAATCAACTGAGACCCTTAATCCTCACTTCTTGAGGATTGTTCCTTGTTGTCTATGTTCTATGATTTGCCAGTAAATGTACTTAAGCAGAGAAAAGGAAGAGATGACATTTCAGTTCAGCATAACAACTATCTGATCCACAATCTTCTCTCTGCCAAAAAGATAAAAGGGTGTTGATTCCTTTCACTTATATTTTATGCACAATGACTGGCTGGCTGTGGACTGACCGCCTGTGCTCATCCCATCAAGAGCCCCCCTCAGTGCTCAAAGGGCATTTCATGTGCTCACAAATGTGCTAATTTAGGATTCCATTTTTTTTTTTCCCTTAATGAGACGGTCCGATTGATACGCATCATAAAACACTTAAGAGAATGAATTTGAGCTCTCGGGGAGAAATTCATATTTGTGCACAATTATTTTGTCATCTTAAATCCACATGAACATGTTGATTTTGTTATTCTGCTAGAGAGGTACTAAAATTTCCTGGAAATGATGCCTTCTAAAAATAAGCCACCTCCCCCCCCCAAAAAAAGAAAAGAAAAGAAGCCACCCGTAAGCCACTCAGCTTTAATGTATATTTTAACATACTTCCCTTTTTTGCTGCAATAAGCTTGTAACAAAATACCATCCAGGAGTTATCTAATTCCACGAGGCACAGTGAGCCAGAATAAATTTTTAAAATAACATCATCTTTTTGCCTGCCAGTTGCCTGAAGCTCAGAGATGCAAGGTCAGTGCTCGGGCATTATTAATCAATTTAATTTCATTCTCATGAATTTCCTGAGGACGGGCCATGACCAAGATGCCCTGAGCCCGGCACGACTACTCAAAAGCAAAAGCTCTCCTTTTGGAGAAATGGAGGAGCACGTCTCCGATGGTCTCCGATGCTCCCCGACCACAGGAACCGCAGCCGTTCCACGCGTCCCCCGCACGGCAGCTCTCACGGTTTGGGTTTTGCACGAGAAAACCTCATCGATGCAGGAGGCCAACGCAAAATAGGCCGTGTCCTTCCTCAGGCCGGCCTGGCCGCCCCCCTGATGGTGCTCAGCGAGCCCCGCACGCGGCCTCAGCTGCCGGGCCTGTGTGCTCAGCTCTCACCCCCTCCGGTCTCCAGGCCCACGGCCGACGCCCCCGCTCTGACGCGGGGCTGCCTCCGAGTGTGGCTCCTCGACCACCTCCACCACAACTCCTTGGTAGAGCAGGAGAGTGGTTGCCAGGTCTCTATTCTCATCAGGCCGCCCAGCAGTTCTGGACGCACACCCAGACCCGAGGCTCACGACACCGGCCACACTGCTCCAAGGCAGTTACGAGCAACCTCCTGAAAGCCTGGCCTGGATCAGCTGCGTGTTTTCTGCCGTGGAACAAGCTCCTGCCGTGGGCTCTGCGAAGCAGAGGTGTCTGTCCCCCGACACCCGTCCTCACCCTGCATCTCAACTCTCCGTGTCCTGCCTTTCCTGCTAACACACCTTCATTCCTTCCCCGGGACACGTCTTGTCATGACTCGGACTGACGCTCCATCTGAGCCTCAGCACCGTGTCTTCAAATCTCTTCCATCTGCTTCCACCGGGACACCCAACTGATCTCGCACCCGGGATGCCCCAAGGCTAACTACATCTTTCCTGCAAATACCTCTGGCTCCCAGTAAATCCAGTCGTCGGTTTACGTGTACGACGTTATTTACGAACCAACAGCCTGTGCTAGGCGCTAGCGACGCAACAGTGACCAGAGAGACAGATCCTAACGGATCTTCCGACACAAACATTCTGCGAGGGGCAGGGTGAGGCAGAGATGCGTGGTAACCGCTACTGAGACAAAATACAGGAAACAGAGACAGCTATGCATTCTTTTTCTTGAAAAAAAAAAACAAAGCAAACCTTCAGAAACAAGCGTGTCCTCCTCAGTGCACGGGGAGGCAGCTTTTGCCCCATCACTGGTGACGTCAACTTGGATCTCTTGTTTAAATCACGGCTGCCAGGCCCCTTCCTTGTAAAGATTCTATATTTTTCCTTTGTGAGTAACTTCAGGAACCTGCAAATACACCTTGGCCCCTAATTTTAGCATCGAAAGGTGATTGTTGCCTGAACAATGATTACCGTGCGTCTGAAAATGGTGCATTTTCTATTTCCATCCTCCGTCCGACATTTCTTAGTTTAGGTGGCATTTTCGGTCGAAGGATGTTTAAGTTTTGTACAAAATGTTTACATTTCAGCCTGTAAGATGGTTCCATCTTTTCTTTATGGTATCTGAGTTTTTTCATCATTTTTATAAAAGGTCTTCAAACTCACTAATGCCAAAAATATTTCCTAACGTGTTCACCAACCTCTTCTTCCAGTAGTTTTGTGGTTGGGTGTATATTTTTTAAGATGTCATTCATTCATCTGAGAGAGCGCACAAGCAGAGGGAGCTGCAGGCAGAGGCAGAGGGAGAAGCCGACTTCCCGCTGAGCTGGGAGCCCGACACTGGGCTCGAACCCGGGACCGCGAGAGCATGACCGGAGCCGAAGGCAGACGCTTCACCGACGGAGCCCCCAGGCGCCCGCGGTTGGATAGTTTTGAATCTGTGTGGAATTCACGTTTCTGCGAGGAGTTTAGACACGGCTACAGTTTCCCTTTGCATCAGGCGAAGCCTCAATTACCCTGAGCTTCTTATGTAACTCGCAACTCTGCGACACGAAGCCTGGAGGGGGACACGCAGCTACTGGGGGGAGTGCGGGAGAGCCCCAAACCTTGGAAGCTGAGCGGACCTCCCGGGGTTCCGGAGCAAAAGCAGGCAGCGGAACCGCCGGCACGGACGCTGGCACAGACAGTCACCACATCAGGGTGGCACTTGCGACTTGTGCCGAGGAAAGGTCCCCTCCTCCTGAACAGCGCCAACCGCTCGTCAATCGCACAAAACCTGGTGAGCCCTGGAGACAGCTCCGTGTGCCCGCCGCCCGGTCCACACCCGCCTGCCGCTGTGCACCGCACGCACTCGCACACTCATGAAGAAACGTCAGGCCACACGGGTGGAGGCCGTTCCATAAAGCCAACGGCTACTGCTCTTCACAAGTGTCAAGATGATGGAAGACAGGGAGGGACTGTTCCAGATTCAAAGACACTACTAAGGGCCCGTGGGAGGCTCCGGAGGGGGGAGCGGCTGCCTTCAGCCCAGGCTGTGACCCCGGGGGCCCGGGATCGAGTTCTGCATCGGGCTCCCCGCAGGGAGCTGCTTCTCCGTCTGCCTGGGTCTCTCATGAGTAAATAAATAAAATGTTTAAAAAATAATAAAATAAAATAAAAGAGTCCACAGAGACGAGACAACTGAATGCCAGGCACAGTCCTGCAGGGGACCCAATCCTGGATCGGAAGGACGCTGGGGAAATAAATGCGAATAAGATCTGTGCATCGGACAATAACAAGGGGATGGTATTACTCTCCCGATTTTGAGAACTACTGTGATCACGTAGACTGTTAATATTTCGAGGAGGGGGGTAAGGGATATACAGAAATTCCATGTATTTTTTTAGAAATCTGACATGCTTTTATTTTATTCTTTTAAGAGACCCACGGGGAGAGGCAGAGATGCAGGCAGAGGGAAAAGCAGGCTCCCTGCAGGGAGCTCGACGTGAGACTCGATCCCAGGACCCCGGGGTCACGCTCTGGGCCGCAGGGAGATGCTCAGCCGCTGAGCCCCCGGGCGCCCAAATTCCTTCAACCTTAACAAGGTTTCCTGTTTGATTTAGGAGACGTTTGGCTCCTGCCTCGCTGGCGTCCCGGGGGCCGTGGGGACGAGGGCTGGCGTGGCCTGTGGCCCAGCGACGCACGAGGGGCCAGAAGCGGGGGCGGGAGTGCGGAGAGACACCGAGGCCCCGCGGCTCCTGCCCTGCGGCAGGTGGGCGCCCGGGAGGCCGCGTCCGGAGCCCGCGGGGAAGCTCGGCCGTCTTCTTACGTCGGGTTTAAACTCACAAAATCAAAAAAACAAAAACGAGACCCCACAGCTCTTTAAGAAGAACTGAACGCCCGTGACATGGGACCGTGTGACTGATGCGGAACGTGAGGCCGCGCAGCGCGGTGTGGGGACAGGTGAGATTCGAGGCGTGAGGGCTTTCCCCGAAGCAGCGCCCGTCACCCCGTCACCCCGTCACCCCGTCACCCCGTCCACGAGCAGGCAGGACCGCGCGGCACAGGCGCTGCCTGGGAGTCGCTGTGAGAACAGGCCTGAGGGCCCAGCGGTTCAGGGGAGCGGCCACCCGCGGACCCACCTGCCCACCCGCCGTCTGGCCGCCTCCCCCGTTAGAACGCGCCTCTTACCCCTAAACCGCGTTACTTCCACGAGTCTAAAAATAGCTAAAATCGCTCGGCTCTAAGTCCAGATAATATTCTGAATAAAAACGGTTATTTTTTTTAATTGATTGGAGAGGGAGAGGAGCCAGCGAGCGTGGGGGGGCCGGGTCTGCGCGGACCCCGCGAGGCTCGGTCCGTGACCACGACGGCTGTCTGAGCGCCGGGGGCCGTGGGCACGACGGCTAGGACATGTCCTCGTAAGGCCACCGCGGCCAGGAAGGGAGGGTGCGCGGCGCTGGGGTGGACACGGGCGGGCGGCACGGACGGCTCCGCCCCACAGACACGCAGCAGTGCGCGGCCCAGCCCCTCTGTCCCAAGGCCCAGACAGGTGAGCGTGTCAGAGGACGGTCAGCATGCGACACGCGTCACGCCGTGTCCGCACACACGCACACGACACTGCTCCCTCACACCACGGAGGCCTCGTGTGCAGCCCCCCCAGCAGGAGCCCGGGCGCCGAGATGCACCAGGGCCCACGCCAACCGCAGTCCAGCGGCTTCCCAAGCCCATGTGGGAACACACGTGGGGCCTCGTGACCGGGAGCTCCCCGCACAACACCCGGACGCCCAGGACAGCTGGCGGGGGCTTCGGCGGTGGTCCCCAGAGCAATGCTGCGCAGACACGGCCGACTCCACGGGGGAAGTGACAGGACGCCGGAGCCCGCAGGCCTGGCCCGTGTGCATGCCCAGCCCGTGTGCAGGCCCAGCCCGTGTGCAGGCCGCATGGGGGGCCAGGGCCGGGCCACCGTCTGCCCACAGCCCACTGCCATCCTAGGTGGCCTGGCGCTCGGGTCTGCGGGTTCTTCATCCGTCAGGGACGCCCACCGCGTGCCATCGCTCTAGGGGCCATGGTGACAACGCCGACAGCACCCAGGACGCCGGGAACCCCGAGACGCCCTTCCCTGTGCGCCCACTGAGCCCTGCCCTGAGGCTGGGGACACACAACGGGACACCCGGCCGAGAAACGAAGAGGCCCGGGCTCGTAGGCGCCCGCGAGCTGCCCGAGGACACGTGGCCATCGGCGCCAGGAGGGACTCGAGCTTCTCGGCGCTCGGCGGCCCGTGAGGTGGCGCGCGTGACGGTTTTGCGCAGCGTCCGGCTCTGCCACACGTCCAAGGGCCACCCTTTCTTCCTAGGCCTCTGCCAGGCGTCTGCGAGCCGGCCGGGGGACAGCGATGGCAAGTTCCTGCCGGGCACTGAGGCAGGTCCGGGTGGTTCCCTCCCCAGTGTCGCCAGGATGCCTGGCAGGCCTGTCACTCTGCGACGCGACGTCCCACCGCCCTCCCTCCCCTCCATCCTCCACCTGCCAGACTGTCCCTTGCAAGGCCACCATCGTCCCCTGCAAGGCCACCGTCAGCCCACACCTCTCAAGGAACCTCCTGGCAATTGGCCGCCTCACCTCCCGAAACCCCCTCCCGGGCCACGCAGGGCCCTCGGGGCGGGGGACAAACAGGCCACCCGGGGACGGGGCTGCAGCGCCTGTGGGCCCAGCAGGTGCTCACCGGCCGGCTGCGCCAAGAGCGGCTCCTACGTTACCTCCAAACGGTGATGAGCGATGTTTTATTTGACATATTTACTTCGCACACAGCCCAGCAGAAGACGCTTCAGGATCTCACCTGATTTTTTTTGCTCAGAATGAAACAAGCTTGAGTGAAAGACACACGGGGAAGGACGTCAGAGAAAATGCACATTCTTGATGCGCACTAGAAGGCTAACACCCTAACATCCGGGGACATTTCAGGCAGCGTTCTGACCTTTGACCCTGAAACTAGATCATGAGCCACAGGGCAAACATCTAGGGACTGGGGACCGAAACTGACGTTGTTTAAAAAAAAAAAAAAGAAGAAGAAGAAGAAGGAAAGAAAAAAAAAAGGTCTAACAGCCTTAATAGTTGAGCTCAGATACCGCACCCACTTCCATGAGTACCTTAAACGGCTAAGTAGAGCGGCGCGGGGCGGGGGGGGGGGGGGGGGGGGGGGGGGCGGGGGGGGGGCCTCTGGGGTGGAGCATCTGCCTTGGGCCCAGGGCGTGACCCTGGGGTCCCGGGATTGAGTCCCACATGGGGCTCCCTGCAGGGAGCCTGCTTCTCCCTCTGCCTGGGTCCCTGCCTCTCTCTCTGTCTCTCTCATGAATCAATAAATAAAACCTTTGGAAAAAAAAAAAAAGGCCGGAGCAAACCAAGGCGGATATGAATCACTGCACTTACACCGAGGCGCTGCTGTTGATAACCGTAAGCCACCAAGTAACCCGCGGTCGGATCTAAGGTCCCTAGAGCAACCGCATCCACGGACAAACAACACGGACTTCATTTAAAATTTTTGAAAGCCAGACACCACGTGCTGGGCGGACTTAGCAGTCCGCCAGACGCTTACCTGGCTCCCCACTCGCGCGGGGGTGCACGACTGTACTGGAAGTTCACCTGATCTGCCTGCAAATGCAAACAGCGTCCGGTGTGGCTGCATCCAGATCATTCCCGAGCCGGATGTTCTGATGTTCTGGTTCAGCTCCGGGCTTCTGAACGTTGCTCATGTGTCCTGCTGCCTGGCTGCGTGTGGGTGGCTGGAACGGGCACGGTGACAGGTGCCCACGGGGTGCTGACCGCTGCCTTTGTCCTGGTGGGGTCCTGACGTGCCTGGGGCCTGGGGTCCTGGGTCCTGACGAGGTTGGCCTGGGTGGGTCGGGCTCCGGTTGGAGGAGGTGACGGGTACCTTGTAGCATGTTGGGGCGAGGAACGAGCCGCACTGGAGGGTGGTCAAGCCGAACCGGGACGGTGCCCACTTCAGAGTCCCCAGCACTGGCCGGGCAGCTGTGACCGTCTAGCCCCAGGGACCTCAGGCTGACTCCAATACTCCCGAGGATCACACTGAGTCATTTGTCACCGTTCCCACCCTGGTGACAGGTCGCGAATCCCACACAGGCTGGAGTAAAGAGCGCTGGTGTCGCAGAGTCATGAAGCCAGAGGAGGAGGATGCGTCTTGCTGGTGAACGTACCTTTGGGGGTGGGGGGATCCCCGGCGCCTCTCACGCTCCTCCTCCCCCTCCTGTAGTGAGCAAGAGCTACCAGGCTTTTCTTTTTCTTTTTCTTTCCTTTCTGACTTCCTGGATCGTGCCCGTCAAGCAGGCCTGGGAAGTGTCCGTACGGGGCTGTGCCCAAGCCCTGCTCAGCCACGTCCCGTGCACGGAAAGTCAAAGAGTAAAAAGCGGCAGCGGCTGCACCAACGTCTAGCTAGGCCAGTCGCGTCAGCTGCGCCCCAGGACCTGCCGCCGACCTGCCGCCGACCCGGAGCGGGGAGCGGGGAGCGGGGAGCGGGGAGCGGGGGGCGGGGAGCCTCTTCCTCCGAGGCCCTGACGCGCGGACACGGACCCTGGGGGGGCGCCGGGGGGCGAGGGGCCCGGAACGGGCGGCCCCGCGGGAGCAGGAGAGCAGGAGGCGGCGTCCAGGGGGCTCGGCGCAGGCCTGCCCCGGTGACCTTGGGGCTGACCCCGGGCCCAGCGCGGCGGCCCCGCCCCCTCCCCCGCCCCCGCCCTGGGCCTGCGCCCCGCGGGGGGCTGCGCTGCCGACCTCGGCCGGGTCCCGGGAGCCCCCGCCCCCGCCCCCGCCCCCCGCCCGGCTCCTGGGTGGTTGGCTGCGCGCCCCTGCGCACCCCTGCGCGCCCCTGCCCTGGCCTCTCCGGCTCCGCCTCGGCCGCGTGGATGGCGCCGGGGCCTCCGGGGGGCACAGAGCGACGCCCGCCCGCGGGGCCCCACCGGGTCGGGGCCGGGGACCACCCCCCCGCGGAGCGTCGGCCCGGCCCGGCCCGGTCCCCGCGACCCCGCCCCCCCACCCCGCCGAGGGGTCGCCCCCGGGCCCCCCCGCCCCCCCCCGGCCCCGCGCGCTCACCGCCCGCCGGCTCCTCCCCGCGGCGGCGCTGCCCCTGGGGCCCCCGCATCCGGGCCGTGCCGCCGCGCCCCGCCCGGCCTCCTGCAGGACCGCCCCGCCCCCAGCCCCGAACCCGCGCCGGGCGGGGCCCCAGAGCTCTCGGCGGGGCGGCGGGGAGGGCCGTGGCTGCGCGTCCCGACCCCCCCCGCCCCGAGGTCGCAGGTGCCGCACGCGGGGAGCCCCGCCCCCTGCCCCCCGCCCCCTCCCCCCCCGGGCCCCCCCCGCGGCGCGGCTCCTCCTGGCCCCTCGGGTCGCGCCCTGGGAGCGGCGGGGCTGCCCCGGCTGAGCGGCTGAGCGGCCCGGGCCCAGCACGGCCACCTCCAGGGCCTCGTCCCCGCGTTTGCATTTCTTTTTTAATGTATTTTTAAAATATTTTTACTTATTTATTCATGAGACACACAGAGAGAGGCAGAGACCCAGGCGGAGGCAGGAGCAGGCCCCATGCGGGGACCCGGGTCACGCCCTGGGCCAAAGGCCGAGGCTCCACCGCCCCACCCCGCCGTCCCCACCGCCCCCCCCCCCGTTTCAATTTTTAAAATGCAAAGGTTTAAAAATAAATAAATTAAAATAAAATAAAATAAAAAAACTCCTGGAGGCGGCCTGCAGCCCTCATTTTTGAAAAGCAACGGTGTCATTGCTCTTCTGATTTCGGATTCAGTTCCAAATTTTAAAATCAGAGAATTTCACAGAAACTCAGACTTTCCGCACGTTCTGGAACGTTGAACAAGCCGTGACCCTCGGCTCACGGGGGCTCTAGTAACGGTCAGCCAGAGCCGGATGCAGGAGTCCCCTCTACCCTGGGAGGATGCTCCTGGGTTTTCCACGGTCTCCCCCACTCCTGTACCCCCCGCCCCGCTGACTTTTGAAGATGTGATTCACCCTGGAGTCTGCCGTTCTGGACTAGACATCCCATGACCTAGACAACCTAAAAAAAAAAATCAGTTGTGATTAAGTTTAACCAGATTTCTAACAAAATATGATGAAACAAACAAGTTTACATAAATATTCAGAGTGGTCATTGACCCAAGGCTTCCTACCCAGACTCCAAACTCTCCAAAAAGCCAGAACGGCCCAAAGCTCCCTGTCTCCATTCTCCAGCATGGATGGCGCTGTCGTGTGACCTAAGTCCATCCCATCGGAGATTCCCATCCAGGCCCTTGAAGCCAGAGTCTATGACTCAAACAACAGACATTCTGGAAAAAGTATCATCATTATATACAGGGTGGTTTTGCGGCCCTGGGCAGCGGTGCCAGAAGTGACATTTGGACAAACCCAGTGGCGATACCAGTGGCGTCCCGGGTGCTGTGACATGTTCGGATGCCAACTACCAAGTTCCCCTGCCTGTGTGGTGAACCTGGGTCTCCTACCTGCTGCCCCTCCAAGACGTCTCTCTTCTGATGAAGTCATCAGAACTGGTTTCAGCGTTTGCCACCAAAACTCCGACACAGTGACTTTCGGGATGTGTCAGCCCGGCCTCCTTTTCACTAATGGAATTAATGAGAAGTGGGCACAAGTAGATTTGTTCAGCTTTTATCTTGGAATTTTAAAGTGTTCCATAATTTTACTTGCACTTAAAAAAAAAAAGATTTTATTTATTTGAGAGACAGAGAGAACTCAAACGGGGAAGGAGCAGACAAAGAGGGACAAGAAGGACCCCACCCCACCTGCTGAATGGGGCTGACCCCAGGACCCGGAGATCATGACTGGCCAGAGGGGAAGGAAGTCAGATGTTCGACCCTCAAGTCACCCACGCTCCCTTTTACATGCACTTTTAAAGATTTTATGTCACTATGAGTCCGACATGCATTGTTTTTTTTAATGTAGGATAACAGTATTAGCGAGGACGGTGTGTAAATGAACACCCCCTCAGTACTGGTGGGGGGCAGGGAAAGGAGCCCCTCAGCCTTTGATGCACGGCCGCGGAGAGGAGTCTCGGTCTGTTAACAGAAGCTGGGAAATGGAGCCTTTCCCCCAAGTAATTCCACTTCCAGGAAGGCATTGGGCCTATGGAAATCTGAAACGGGAAATAAGATTTCTCCTTGGGAAAAAAAAAAGATTTCTCCTTGAGACATTGCACATCAGCTTTAGGCTCGAGTCAGCTTTATGGTGAGCTCCAAACGACATTGCGGCTGCCCGTGATCCAACGTTAATGATACAAAATGGCGCCCGCGTATGGCCCCAACTAGGTTGAATCACAGGAAGAAAATCTAGAATTTATTAAAATTACCCCTGGAGATCGGCCACGGGCAATTATGCTTGCCTGCTTTGCACTTTACTAGGACTTTCATGTCCTCTAATGGGCCTGCCTGCCTCTTCTGGAGGAAAAAAGAATATTTAATAATTAAAAACAAACAGAATTGGTAGCCTGAAAAAATATGAGGTTCTGTTTATCACAGGGCCTCATTCATCATGGGCTCATAATCAGTATTTGAGGTAGGAACGGACCTAGAAAGAAGGGAGGGAGGGAGGTAGGAGGGGCCGCCCTGCCTCACGGCGATGAGTTCAGGGACTGAGATTCCTCTGCCGCCTGCTGAGGTGATGGCACGCAGAGAAGCGAGGCCTTGGCCGTTGCTTTAGTACGTAAGGCTGCGTTCTAACTGCGGCATGTGGCAACCCACTGACCGTCCTTCTCGTTAGAGGACTAACCCGGAGTCCGCCGTCAGGTACTTTCCGGTCCCGGGACGTGGGAGGTAGATCTGAGAAGGTGGAGGAACCACAGGACGCTGGTGTCAAGACCAAGACGCCCTCGTCGGCCGCTGGGTGGCTGCTCTGTGGGGTGTGGCCTCTCTGCGGCCCCCAGAGTCCAAGAGTTTGGAAGGGTCGCTAACGGCCACATCTGTTGACCTCCTCCGAGAATCCTATTTGTTGGAACTCAAGGTACAAAGATTAAGGGTTGAAGGTAGGAAACCACCGTTACATTTGCGCACCCCTGTGGCCGGCGTCTGCACGTAAAGCAATAGTCCCCGGGGCCGGGTGACAACCATCCTCACCCGGGGGCCTTGCTGAGTCTGCACGGCCTGGAGTCTTTGGTCTTTGTCTGCAACGTCCTGGCTGCCAAGTCAAGGGAAAGGCCAGAGCTCTGGTGCTCAGACGCTTCCACTGGGAGGTACGTTCACCCCAGGGAATATGTGCCTAAAAACGTGCGCCTCGGGCATCATCACGTTCCAAAACCACATGTTCTTAAAATTAGGGGGTTTGCTGTTGTTCATCCCAGTGGCCCTCAAAGCTCCCTGGAGTCCCCGATGGTCTGCAGGGTCATTGGAAGAGCGTGCCAGGAAGTCCCGCACACCGCGGAGCCAGGAGGTTCTAAACGACCGAGTCCTCGTTTGAGGAATCCTATCAGAACGAGGCAACCAGTCTGCGTCCTGGATCCCAGGACGTAAGTGCTCCAAAAACAGGCGCTGCGGGCACACTTGACTTTTCCCGTCTGTGAGAGTTCAGAGCTCCCTTGCGGGTAGTTGCTCCGGGCTGGGATTATTTTATGTCCGTCAGGCTCCTGTGGGCCTATGCACACCCGGTGAGCCTTGCAAATTCCCGGATCCGGGGCTTTTCCGTCTTCCTGAGCTTGGTTTTCCCCTGGAAATATGGGAATGCAGGCTTCGGGGAGCGCAGAAGCAGCCAGTGACTACGCCAGCATCCTGCAAGCCCTCGTGTACCTCGTGGGTCTAAGACTTGCCGTCAGACATCTCGACACCCAAGCAGACCTTTGACGAAAATGTAAATTCTCTCTTCGGCTGATGTTATCTGATCCCTGGATTTGGGGACCAGAGATGTTGTCCAATGTTACTAGGGGCACCTGGCTGGCTCAGCCGGTAGAGATGTGACTCTTGATCTCCGGATCTCCGGGTTGTGAGTTCAAGCCCCACGTTGGGCATAGAGCCTACTTGAAAAAAATATTAGTGTCTGCGGTGTTGTTAGGTTTTTTTTTTTTTTTTTCCTAAACACCTGTTTTCCTGCAGGCTCGTTCGTTGACAGATACAAAGAATGCGTGTGGAAGGACAGGAAGGTGCAGGGGATGGGCAGCGGTCCAACAGCGGCTGGCCCTCACCGTCACACCTACCCTACGACGGTGGCCTGTCCCCTGGGACGATCCTTCCATGGCAGGCCGTGACCGTTAAGAGCTGTTCAGTAGGCCCGAGCGGTGTCCTTCTGAAGGAGGAACAGAGAAACACACAGGATGGCCTTATGTTGGCTCTTTAAATTTAAAATTCCTTTGGTCAGCAGAGAAAGAAGCTGTCTTCTGTTTATAGAAGTGAAAAAAAAAAAGTACCCACCGAAGTTTTTACAGGAGTGAATAGTACGATTTTTAATTAATTAATTCATTCATTCATTCATTTATTTATATTTATTTATATTTATATTTTATTTATTTATGTATGTATTTATTTATTTTTTAATAATACGATTTTAAAACAGAATTCTTCAATCTATGGCTATATAAGCAAAGACATGACCTTTTCCAAGGACACGTAGCAAAAATAGCAGATCTCTAAATGCATGTGCTGCTGGGCTTACGACTCAGGCTGGCAAGCGAGGTGACACTTCCGTCTTAGCCTGCTCGGCTGCCGTCACAGAGCACCCCGACTCGTGGTTCTGGACGACGGAAGTCTCTTCTCACGGCTCTGGGAGCGGAAGTCACAGTGGAGGGGCCGGCCGATTCCTTTCTGTGGAGCTCCCCTCCTGGCTTGCAGAGGCTCAGCTTCCTGCTGTGTCCTCGCATGGGTCGGGGCGAGCGACGTCTCTCTCTCCTTCTTGGTTTTTTAGATTCTATTTTAGGGACTCCTGGGAGGCTCAGTGGCTAGCGTCTGCCTTTGGCCCAGGGTGTGACCCTGGGGTTCTGGGATCGAGTTCTGCGTCGGGCTCCCTGCAGGGAGCCTGCTTCTCCCTCTGCCTGGGTCTCTGCCTCTCTCTGTGTCTCTTATGAATTAAAAAAAAATGCTAGAAGAAAAAATAAGGAAGCGCATAGTTTCCCCTGAGTCTCTTAGAAGCTACAGGATTCTTTGTACTTACCCAGTGTCTCTGATTAAAAAACGCCCGAGACTGAACACAGAGAAACACACGCCCCTTCCTGAGAGAGGAAGCTTGGTGATACTGCCTTTCTCTGACTTACTGTTTTTATTTTAATCAGAAAAATCTATCACTCCTTGAGGTGGAAAACAGTGCACTCTGAACAGCAGAGTCTTCGAGTTTGGGAATCGGGAGGTACCACGGACGCGGGCCGGCCCAGCCTCCTGCTCACGGAGGAGGAGGCGGAAATCTTAGAAGGTGGCGGTAACTTGCCGAGGACGCTGAGGACTGTGTGCGTCTGTCCCGTGACCGTCGGGAGACGTGGTCAGCTCGCCCCCAGCCCGTGTGATTGGGTCTTTCCTTGACTGACTGCATGGACGTTCCCCGACATCACGCCGGTGGGCTCTCTCAGCAGCCCCGCGGGGGGAAGGCCGGGTGCGCAGGCAGGGATGGAGGCTCCTTGTGTGTCTAGAAATGGACCCCAGAGGGCGTGGGGGCTGCACTGCAAATGGGCAAACCCCGGGGCAGTAGAGATCAGGGTCGGAGTGGGACTCAGGTGCCGCCTAGAGACGAGGGGCATCTGTTACGTCCTACAAAGGACTGAGTGAATTTGTGGAAGTGGAGGATTAGGTGGCAGAGTCTCTGATCGCAAAGACTGGGGGACAGTTTGGGCTCCAAAGGCAAGTCCGTTCGCTCCTCCAGGCCCCGGCGGCTTGCGTAGCTCATGGAGTCAGAGTCCCAGGGTAAGTGAAGCCAGGTGGGGAGAGCGAGTAGCGCCCCGCCAAGCACAGGAGGGGTCGCGCCAAGGTCTCCGAGGCGGGCCATGATACAGGCCGCGTAACGTGGTGAAGAGCCAGCTGGATGTGCCAACCTCATGACCCCATGGAATTAGCCTTGAAATGTAGATGTGGGGGTGCCCTGCTGAAGAGTGATGAGCGAGACCCAGACAGTGGGTGAAAGCCTCAGGGACCATGCGTGAGCAAGGCCTGAGCCTCCACCGATGTCCACGGCCCTGGGCAGCCGCAGGAGCGAACGCTTCCGGGGGAGCAGTGGGCCCGTGGGCCAGGGGACGGGGCGAGGGTTGGGGTAGGACTGCGGTGCCAACCACGGACCCGTATCCCCACGGATGGCAAGAGACCGGTTGGCAGTCAGAGGGTCCTCGGAGCCTGGCGACTTCTGCCTGCGAGGAGGGGCGGCTGAGGGCAGGAGCCTGTAGAAAGAGGAAGACTCCAGCCACCGACTATGGAAAAGAGAAGGCGAAGAGTAAGATCCTGAAGGAGTCGGGACGGGCTCCCGCGAGGACTCCTCTTCTGGAGGAAAAAGGCCGAACTCGATCACGTTCCACGACTTCCTTAACCTCCCAGCACACTTTCACATCCAAAGGAATATCCATCCCGCATCCAGACTTGAAGTAGAATCTAAAGCATCGCTGCGTGTGTGTCACAAAAACGCCAAAAGGGTCGTTTTCACAATGTTGATTATTTTTTTTCCTCATTCTTAATGTCTTATAAACGGCGATCCCTCTAGGATTACGCTGTGCTCCTCATCTACGCCAGGCCCCTCTCTTTGCTATAAATCTCTAACGCTTCCTAGACTCTTTCCACTGATCTATTCTCGGGGGACTCAGATTCCCTCCAAGGAAAGAGAAACCAGGATGAAGTCAGCAAGCGAGAGGCCTCTCACCACCTCCTGCTACGTCTCCAAGACTAAGAAGCTGGTGGGAGCCGGAGAATATGCATGAATTTGCATCCTTGACGCACACGATTCATCCGAGACACAAGGAAAGGATGGAAAGTCTGGAGTCAAGGATACACTGTGGCCATCCCCACACCGAGTGGTTTGATTTGATAGAGTCCATCAGGCCGAGGTGCTTCTGGGACACAGGAAAAGCATTCGACAGCATCTGTACTCGACCAAACAGCACTTGTTGACCTTATAGCAGTGGATTTTAGTCTCAAGGTGGAATATTTAGAGACATAAGGCTGAGTGGATGACGTCCTCCAACGGTCTTGGTCCAGGGCTGTCCTCCTACATGGGCCGTTAGAACATGTGCCACGTCTGTAGGAAGTGAGTCTATTTACTAGAGAGTCTGCTAAGAGCAGGCGTTTGGAGTGAGACAGCCTTGGGTTTGAATCTGGGTTCCACATGTTGCAGCTCTGCGACCTTTGAGCTGTTTAGTGAACTCCTCTGAATCTCAGTTTTCCCATCTATAAGACAAGGATCTTAAGGGGTGCCTGGGGGGCTCAGTTGGTTGCGTATCTGACCCTTGATTTGAGCTCAGGTCATGATCTCAGGGTCGTGAGATCGAGCCCCATGTCAGGCTCTGCACTGAGTCTGCTTGAGATTGTTTCTGTCTCCCACCCCCCCCCAGCTCAGGTTCTCTCTCTCTTTCTCTCTAATTCTCAAATAAATAAACAAAATCTTAAAAAAAAAAGGGGGGGGGCAGCCTGGGTGGCCCAGCGGTTTAGCATGGCCTTCAGCCCAGGGCGTGACCCCGGGGTCCTGGAATCGAGTCCCACATCGGGGTCCCCGCAAGGAGCCTGTTTCTCCCTCTGCCTGTGTCTCTGCCTCTCTGTCTCTGAGTCTCTCATGAATAAATAAATAAAATCTTAAAAAAAAAAAAAAGAAAAGAAAACCAAAACAGAAACCAAGGCCAGGGATAGTCATACTACCTCACGGGGAGTTTGTCAGGATTCGCTGCTCTGGTGCTCGGCGTGGTCATCAGCTCCTGTGGCCCCGGTGCAAAGTTCTCATCACAGCTGGTCGTAGGAGAGGTTTCCTGATTAGCCAGCGAGACGGGCAGAGTCAGCGGAGAGACACCCCTGGGTGACCCCAAGTTCATTAGCCACGGTGATAGGAGGGAGGCGCTGGGAGGTGGGTAGAAGAGGACAGGGTCTGTCTCGGCACTTCGGGGCCATCCAGCGTGCAGACACCCGAGCTCCCTTTCCTAGACGACGCTGCGCTCTGCTTAGAAGCCCTGGTTACTCTTCCAGCCCCGATGGCGGAGCCAAAAGGAGATGTCGGCGGCGCGGGCCGCGCTCAGGAGACACAGGCATCTTTCAGCAGGTGCTTCCTTAAGCTCTGATTTGGCTTGATTACGTCTGTACTGACTCAGCCTAAAGGAGGCCGCGCAGGAGGAATCACGTCCCTACCACGACGCCGGTGCCCGCGGGACGATTTCAATTCCAGAAGCACTTGGACGGTGGGTGGGGAACGGACTTGTGTGTGATCTTTATTTCCCCCCTCTGTAATTTTTCTGTGTTATTTTTCCCGTTTTCCCCAACATTTCTGCAAAGAACATCTATTACTTGTATAAGAGCACAAATTTAAGGGCCGCCTTGGTAGCTCAGCGGTTGAGCGCCTGCCTTTGGCTCAAGGCGTGACCCCAGGGTCCTGGGATCGAGTCCGGCGTCGGGGTCCCTGCATGGAGCCTGCATCTCCCTCTGCCTGTGTCTCTGCCTCTCTCTGTGTGTCTAGTATTCACATCTGCCTCCCACAGCTGCCTCCTTATCACAAGAGGATCCTTCTTCCCCTGTCACCCCAGGCTTTGGGGCGCAGGAGACCATTTGTGACGGGGGAGGAACAGGGACAAGCAGACTCTGCACTAAGAGGAGGGACCCAATCTCATGACCCTGAGATCACAACCTGAACGGAGACCAAGAGTCAGACGCTTCCCCGACTGAACCACCCAGGGGTTTAAATATACAACATAACTTTAAATATACAACATAACTTCTTACAATATAATTTTTACACCCAACTGGGTCAGCTCCACAGGTTGCCACGGGGTGACTTTTAAGCGCCAGCACTGCGGCAGATGCCGTAAGAGTCCTGCTCGGTCACTTGCAAGCGCTTTAAGATAAGCCACTCAACTTCTCTAAGCCTCAAGTGGTGATAATACCTGGTTTAATGTTTGAGGGTGATTAAATACTGCAGTGCATTTAAGGCAGGTTCCTGGCACTGAGTGAACACTCAACAAAGATTAGATAGCTTTGTTATTTTAAATAGTGCTGGTCTCGACACTTTTCAGGGACGTCTATCACCCTGATCCTGCATGACTGGTCCATTTCCCAGTAGGAATGCTTGTATTCTTTTCTCTTCCTGCAGACGCATAGTTCTGGGGCACATTAGTGCCATGTTGGTCTAGAAGTTCCAGCCCAGCGTTCACTTACATCATTTCGGACACGTAAGCCTGACTTTACATTTCCTCGCAGCCACATGCATTATACTCCTTACCTTCCCATCCGAACGTGTGTATGACTCTGTACATGAAAATGAGAAATAAATTTGTAAGCACCTTAAAATCTGAAAACTAACTAAATAAATACAATTTTTTAAAAAAATCTGAAAACTGCTTCATAAAAGCATTAACCTTCCTCACCACTCGGGAAAGAAGGGGGTCATCTTTAGAAGCGGTGAGCATGTTAAGAAAAAGAAGTAATAACAGGCAGCTGAGTGGAGAAATTACCAACAAGTAAGTGAAATATATACTTTTATTTAAAGCATGTAAAAATACACACGCAGAAATGAGCGTCTGGAAAAAAAAATGCTTGTAGGCATGGATAGCCAATACTGTTGGGATGACTTTTTAAAAACAGGTTCTTTTATTTTCCAATAAAAAAAATAAGCAAGGATCACTTCACTGCTTCAAAATAAATTTAACAAATGGCATGTTTTTAAAGGAAACAAAAGGCATTAAAACGTATATAGCATGTGAGATTTCCGTCCTTCTTTTAAAACTGAGCAGTAAACCGGAAGACGGCCCCGTAAGCCCCTCCCTGCTCCAGCAGTTTAGGAGTCCCCACAAGAGGGCGAATAACTTGATATGCGATTAACTTGAAATGTGCAGTTCAAATATCATCAAGGCAGCTGACCGCAGGGGCAAGATGACGCAGTATGTACGGTCCATCTCGGGAACCTGCTGGAAAAGTATTTTTTACTATCAGGACAATGCAAAAACTGTAACATTTTTGGGTAAGAAAACCAATGTCCAGTTATGAACTGTTTGGGAGACAATCCTTCAGGCATCACTTTTTTTTTTTTTTTTTTTTTTTTAATGATTCTCAGCAAAGGAAGCATAGACTAACCAAGACACGTGAAAACTTGGTCATTATCCAGCCATCCAGGAATCACAAGGCAAGAACCGTGAGACACTATCCTAGGGAGCTCTGCTGGGGAGTACACATCAACACATGCATAGACTCATCAGCGGGCCTCATGAGGCTGCATCTCTTTACATCCTAGATTAAGACAAAATCTCCAGGTCCTAGAAACCTGCAGGCCGGGGATCCTACGTTCAGAACGCGTACGACCCGGGGATCTTACCTCAGGAGCAGGATCTTCGGGCCGTACAAATCCCACTTCATTTCCCTTTAAGACTGGACTCCGGAGAGATCTCACACCTGGCTTTGGTGGATGGGTAGATGGTTTATCTAATATCTAAGAGACTAAAGGAACCAACCGAAACAAAGGGCAAGAGTTGGGCACGTGTAGGCATTTTCCAATGAAAAGTCATGGCTTCTTCAGTGTGTTAGTCAGGGTAGGCAGGTGTGAGTGAAAGAAGCCAAGAAAATATCCGCCAGAGCTGACTAACTCCAGATGGGTCCAAGAACCAGGTGTGTAGCCGACGCAGCCGGGGCCATGCTGGAGATAATGCTGCAGAACTGGTCTGGTGGAGACACCACTGGCACCATTGTTCAGTTGAGTCATCGCAATTAACACCTCCGATTTCATCAACACCGGTCGTCAACCCTGTGCTAGGACACGTTTCTCCATTGGCCGCCCTTGTTCCAGACCATCCGTCAAGGGTGCTTGCGTATGTCTGTTGGCCATTTGTAGGTCTTCTTTGAATAAATTTCTGTTCGTGTCTTCCGCCCATTTCTTGACAGGATCATTTGTCCTTTGGGTGTCGAGTTTGATAAGCTCTTTATAGATCTCGGATACCAGCCCTTTATCTTATAAGACATTTGCAGATATCATCTCCCATTCTGTGGGGTGTTGACTTTTGGTTGCATTGACTGTTTCCTTGGCTGTGCGAAATAAGCTTTTTATCTTGATGAAGTCCCAATAGTTCTTTTTTGCGTTCGTTTCCCTTGCCTTTGGAGACGTGTCTGGCAAGATGATGTCATGAGCACGGGGTGTTATATCCAACTGATGAATCACTGAACTCTACCTCTGAAACTAATAATACACTATATGCTAATTAACTGAATAGAAATAAAAATTAGAAAAGAATGCTTGCACAGCAGAGGCCTTGGAAGGTAAAGATTGTATTTCCCTGCAGAGCAAAGGGGTAGACGTGACTACTGCCCATTATAAAAGATCCAGTGTGTTCTCCTGTGTGCCCAGGCATCTCTTTGGCCCATCTGCTTTGCTCCCACAAGAATTAGGGCCACGGGGAACTCGTTTATATGCTGATATTCACGCTGCTGATGTGCCATGCTCTGATAGAGTCCATTGTCTCTGACCAACGTAGTGTCTCCTAGCTGCATCCATGGAACTATGGCAGACGAATCTATTAGCCTGCAAGTAGGGCAAATTCTCGTATCTTTTAGTTTTTGCGCTTGCTGCTGGAATCGCTGCCATTGCTGTCTTTAGATGGGAGACAGTCGTGAGAACGGAAATGGCAGTCTCAGCTTTTTCTCTTCTGAGCATCTATTTCTTTTCTTTCCTCATTTTTAAAGATTTTATTTATTTACTTGAGAGAGAGAGAGCATGAATGGGGCAGGGAATGGGCAGAGGGAGAGGGAGAAGCAGACTCCCCACTGAGCAGGGAGCCCTACACGATCCCGGGACCCTGAGATCATGACCCGAGCTGAAGGCAGCTGCTTCACTGACTGAGCCCCCCAGGTAACCCCTGAGCTTCCAATTCTAAGCTCAGGTGACAGGTGCTTCTAACCGGTGGCCCCTAGGTCACGTGATGCCTGAGGTAAAGAGAGTCTGGGAAATCCAATATTTGTTTTCCTACAGTTTCCATAGTGGAAAAGTCCCCAAACATAGCTTGATTGGGATGACAGGAAAAACAACAACAACAACAACAACAACAGACCAAGGTCCATTATTAAGTAGTTATTCTATATTTCTCAATATAATGGGAATTCTTAGGACTTTGTCAAAGGTTAAATCCAAAGACAGAGATGTATGATATTCTTTAGGGAAAGGCTTTAAGTTCCAGAGCTCTTAGCGGAGATGTTGGTGCCACTTGGCAAAAAATACACCAGATGGCACTCTTAGTAGTAATTATAGTTCTGCTTTCCCCTAACTGTGTTGGGTGCGTTGTTTGGGCACAGCAGAATCCTTCTAGGAAAAGAAGATCAATGTGGCCAGATTCCAGCTGTTCCTATCATATTTCTCAACTAAGATGACTTCTCACGCCGTTGGGTGATTCAGGGCTGGGAGGAAGCGTGTGTGTAACAGGTGTGCGAGGCCGACCATAACGGCAGGCAGTGACTCAGTTGCCACCAGCTGGGGCAGCAAGGAGAAGGCAAGCCTGGAGATTGGAACATTCTCTAAGAGGATGGTGCGCAGGTGGGAATGAGGAAGCAGCTCGGAGGGGAGAGGGTCCTAGAAAACCATATTTGCTGGAGATTTTAGTCTATTCGTTCTGTAGAAATCTGGACGAGTATGTTATGTTTAAGAGTAACATACGTGTAGAAAAGTGTGTGGATTATAAGCTCAATTAATAACCCTAAAGTGAATATACCTGTGAAATCGTGCCCCACGTGAAGAACTAAAACTTTGCCGATACCCAGAAACCCTCTCAAGTGCCTGCCAATTACCATTTCCTTCCCTTCCTCAAAGAGAGCCACTACTCTGATGCTAGTACATTAGTTCGCCCTTTTGAACGTCAGAAAAATGGGGTTGTATGTACACACCCTCTGGGTCTGGCTGCTTCACCCCACATTATGGCTCTGGGACTCACCCATGCTTTTGCATGTGACAATAGTCTGCTCCTCTGTATTGCTGTATGGTATCCCATTATGTTGCTATACCAGATTTTATGTATCTCTTCTCCAGTCCGTGGAGTCCAACTTTTGTCCATTGCAAATAATTCCACTTGAACTTTTCTTCTGTCTTTCCTACTTACATTTTGGGTAAGTATAGGCCAAGAGTGAAATTTTCTGGTTGTAAGATATTCACGTGTAGAAGTGCAGTAGAAACTTCCAGAAGATTTTTCCAGAGTGGCTGTAACATTGTAGGCCTCCACCTGCACCTGGTTAAACTTTGAGGGACATCAAATGTCTGAAGATGAATAGAATCTTCCAGCTTGGATCCTCGAACCTCTTGTGTGGTTCACTGATGTTGGGAGGAAGAAACTCTCTCTGCCGTTTAAGGTCCTTCCAGCTAGAAGAGGAATCAAACTGACACTGACCCATGACAGATCAACAGGAGAAAATCAATTTAATTTTTAAATTAAATTACTCACTTAAATTTATGAGTTTGTGGAATCCACACAGTTGTGGAAATTCCAAAGACAGGCAAAATGAAGTATCTATGGGAGTTCGAACTGAGGAACACAGGACAGAGGTCTGGGACTTCAAAGGGAAGGAATGCAACTCACTGGAAGATAAAGGAGCAAATGCGCACTGGGCCCTTCAGAAACCACAAGACCCAGAGGACTTTGATCAAACGGCCCTTGCTGGGTCCCTCCCCGCTACCATGCCTGGTTCCTACCACAGCACAGTTATCAGTAGGGATAGCCCTCTTGCAAGAGCAAGTCCTCTATCTGAGTTACTGTGAATAGGGAAGTAAAAGAGCTTTTCCCGGCTCTGCTGGGTTTGATTGCTTTCTTTTTATCTTTCTTTCTTTCTTTTTTTTATTTTTAAGATTTTCGTTTTTTATTCATGAGACACACAGAGAGAGAGGCAGAGACCCAGGCAGAGGGAGAAGCAGACACCATGCAGGGAGCCCGACATGGGATTCGATTCCGGGACCCCGGGGTCAGGCCCTGAGCTGAGGTGTGCACACACCCATGGAAAGATTGGAAGGCTGTATGCCCAAAGAGAGGCCAGAAAACACAGTGTGGCTCTAGTAACAGATTCTGAGGCCAAGCGCCCTGGGTTTTGACCCTCATACTGCCATTTATTAGTTGTCTCATCCTGGCGAGTTCCTTATGCCTCTGTCCCTCAGCTTCCTCATCTGTTAAACCATTGTTGGGTTTAATGTGGTCATGGATGGTTGACCCTGTTGGAGGAGTTAATACACATAAAGGGCTCAGACTACCCCCTGCAACACCGAGTGCCAACCATGTGTTTGATATGGCTACAGGTAGGATTCTTAGAAAATAGTTTCTTCTCTGTTTCCAAAATTTAAAATTTGTTTATTTATATCATTCTTTTTAGAGATTTCATTTATTTGTTAGAGAGGGAGAGGGAACACCAGCAGAGGGAGGGGCAGAAGGAGAGGGAGAAGCAGATGCCCTGCTGAGCAGGGAGCCTGATGCAGAACTCGATTCCAGGACCGTGAGATCATGACCTGAGACGAAGGCAGGCGCTTTGCCGGCCGAGCCACCCAGGGGCTCCATAAAAGTTGTTTATTTTAAAAATTAGGAAACTAAGATTGAATTCAAGTGAAGCAGTATTTCTCAAACTTTTCTTCCTTTTTCTTTTTGAGGAAACTTTGTAGACATCCTTCCCTAATTGACCCTTCTCCATGAAACTGTAGCAGCACAGATACACTGAATATCCCTTTATGTACTGCATTTATATCTGGGCTATATTAATAAAAATTCAATTTTTCTTCTCCCTCCAATTTTGCTGGAAGGAGGCAGTGATATCATCCCCATCGAGCACACAGTAGTTAAAATAAAAGAAACAAGCAAATATTGATGACCAAGGAAGAAAAATCTGGGGTAGAAAATGTAGTAGGTCAGAACTCCGGTAGCAGCAATTCAGACACGTGCGTGAATCTGTTCCTATTTCATGGGTTGTGTACCATAAGGTCTTTTTCAGGTTTTATGCCAAGAATAGAAATGAGCAGACAGTTCTGGCCAGAAAATTGCCTATTGAGAAGTAAGTGTCACTGTTGAGAGAGTAGAGCCATTAAGGTCAGGAATTTTATTTGTTTTACAGCTTTATTATTTTTTTTAAAAAATATTTTGTTTATTCATTTGAGAGAGAGCAAGAAAGAGAGCGAGAGAGCGAGAGTGTGAGCAGAAATGGGTAGGAGGGAGGAACAAGCAGACGCCCCCCTGAGCAGGGAGCCCAATGCCGGGCTTGATCCCAGGACCCCCAGGGTCAGGACCTGAGCTGAAAGCAGATGCTTAATTGACCGAGCCACCCACGCGCCACACAGCCTCCTTAATTTTATGTGAAGAATTTCTAGATTTGCAAACTCCGATGCATTTATTCATTTATTTTAAATATTTTATTAATTTTTTTAAAGTAGGCTCCAGACCCAGTGTGGGGCTCAAGCTCATGACCCCGAGATCAAGAGTCCCGTGCTTTACTGACTGAGCCAGCCGGGCACTCCACAAACGCATTCATACGAGTCCAAAACTGCCTTTGGAGCCAGAGAAATGCTTCTTGTTCGAGCTTCTAGATCAGAAAGGTCAAAAATCACCCTTTCTCAAAGTGGCCGTGGATACCAGCTTCAGAATCATCTGGAGGGTTTATCACCACGCAGCTCCCCAGGTCCTCACATGCTCTGGCGCGAGTGTGGGGAATGTACACTTCAGCAAGCTGCCACGCTTTGTGTTGGCACGTTTTGGAATAATGATAAGGATGATGCTAATGACCATGGTAGCTCCCAGGCGTAGAGTGATGTGTGCCAGGCGCCAAGGGTTCTGGTGTATCCCAAGGGAGGGGAAACCCCAGGGAGCTTGAGCAATCTTGGATTTCTTCAAAGCCTCGGAAAGTAGGCTCAACCCACTTGATTTAAAGGAATAAGGATGTGAGATGCCCCGTGTCCTCTACGTGTCCTGTGGAATTCCTATCCATCGGAGTTTCTCACTAGTCTGCGAAAGCTGAGCCTAACACAGCTGGCTCATAACGTAATTGTGCGAGTGCAAATGGGAAATGGATAAAGGGGAAGAGGGGCTAGGAGCACAGACCAAAACTCTCATCAGTTAGCATGCTAAGTGCCTTCCGAAATGGCTGGCCCTGAATGCAATACTACGGTTTTCAGGCCTTCAGATGCGGCCATTCTTAATGCTTTCAAAGCGATTTAAAGATGGCGACATAATGGAGTGTCCCAGGTCAGGGAATAGCTCTGTTCACTTATTTTGGTGGATTCATGATTGACAGACAGAAAGGAGGAATGCCTTGAACCGAAAGGTTGGCACATGACCCGCAGGCCTCGGGACCCTGCCTTATTCTACGAGAAATGGTTGGCTGGCAAGGTCTGGGCATTACCAAGAACCGGACGTCAATCTCTAGAGAGGAAGACTCCGGCCCTCCAAAGTCTGACAGCTTCAACCTTGACAACGGCTTAACTCAAAAAACAGAACAACAACAACAACAAAAAAGCCCCCCTTTATTGTAAAATAGAATGAAACAAAACAAATGAAACCCCATTAAAAACTTGAAACTGCATTTCATAACCTCAGAAGGGAATGCAGTAGGTGAGTGTCAAGGCCCCTGGAGAAAAGTAGAATAAATCCTCTCTTTTTCAAGCCCCAAAAGGCACCAAGAACAAGTGAAAATTGTAGTTCCAAGAGTAAATAAAATAGGAAACATCCTCCATCCTGGGGCACAGTAGTAAACCCACACCCTAGAGAGCGTAGCTTGTCTCGTCCTGGGAAACTGGTTTTACTGCAAAATTGCAAGAGCCTTATAATTTAATTCACCCAGCAGACTCCTCAGCCACTGTGGGGAAGAGCAGACGGGTCGAGGAAGGCGGGGCCTGTGTCCCGAAGCAGTCACCCAACCTAACAGGATTTGTCAGTAATATAGTTACTTCTTAGCTTCAGTTTTTACCAAGAAATAAAAATGCAAATGAACTCTCATCTCAGGTATGTGAAGTCATCTGAAAATTTGGGAAGCACAAATCGCAGCATTCCAGTGACTGTGGGGCCGTGAGCATGATATTTACTCTTTCTGTTTCCATTAAAGCACGTGACAATAACTAATTCTGTGACTATGTGACAGAGGGTGACACAGAAATGGAACCCGCCGTGGAATTAAGTGTTGCGTAAGTGCTAAACAATTAACCGACCCACTTTCAATTTAAACCTACAGTCCCAGTGTGGTTCTTCATTTTAAGGGCTGGCTGACCCCATTTCCTCTTCCATTACCGTAAACTTCTTTCTGGAAAATTCAAGAGCAGTTTCAAATTTAACAAGATCTTTTAAGTCTTGGAGCAAAGACCCCATCTCAGTACGAAACAACAATTATTGCGATTTGACCTCAGAATCCTGGATTTAATTTCAAGCAAACAGTCTAAAATGCTCTTCACAAGCGAGAGAGTCGCAGAAAGATGGCAGGGCTCCGAACGAAGCACAGAACTCAGAAACACATTCTGATTTAGCGAAATTAGATCGCGGGTGTTAACATTTAAAGGTGCTGAGATGAAAAGAAAACGTTGTTCGGTTGTTTAGAGAAGAAATAACCGTACAGGGTTATTCGGAGGAATTCATGCAGGCTGTAGAGGGGGAGGAAGGCTGCAATAAGGTGTCTGAAGGCTCTCATTCCTGACTTTGGGGACTACCGGTCTGTTTACTGAGAACCCTGAAGATCTCTGTCCCTAGAACTCCTCCTGTGAAGTTCTAGACCCACGTCACCCACTTCCCGCTGGATATCTCCACTAGGACGTGCTGCCGGGGTGTCCCTTAAACACAGCTCGGCAGATCCCGAGCAGATCCTGTCTCCCAGCCCTTCCCTAACCCGGTTTCCCTTCCAGGATTCTGCATTTTGGGGAAAGGCACCAAGTCGGAAACACGTACGTAGGCCATCCTTGATCTGCAATTCCGCTCGTCGCCTATATGGGATTGAGACTTCCTGCTGTTAGCTTCTACACGTTATCAGTCAGAGCCCAGTAAGGAAAAACACACAGCTTACTTTTAATTTTTTTTCATTTTTATTTGTATTTATTTGTTTATTAATTTAAGAAAGAGAGAGCAGGGGGAGGGGCAAAGGGAGAGAGAGAGAGAGAGAGAGAGAGACAGAGAATCTCAAGCAGGCTCCACGCCCAGTACAGAGCCAGAAGCAGAGCTCGACCCTACAACGCTGAGATCATGGCCTGAGCTGAAATCAAGGGTCGGATGCTTAACCCACTGAGCCACCGGGCGCCCCAACCACAGTAGGTATTTTAACTGGAAGCATTTAATATAAAGAATCTGAATGGATGTCACAAGGCTGAGAAGGCAAAGGGACAGCACGGAGGTGACGGAGAGCCAGGAGCAGCTACCTTCTCCAGCCGGGGCAGGGAGGAGAAGGGGGCGGCTAGCAGAGCGCGGGGGGCGGGGGGGGCGGACCCCGAAGCTCCTGGGCCCGGGGCGTTGAGCAGGCCATCGTGTGCCGCTGCTACGGGAGCTCCGGGGAGAAGCTGCCCCTGGCGGGGCTGCAGGACGGAGGTGGTGGTGCTGGGTACCACTGAGCGGCCGCTGAGGCTGGTCCAGGGCTGCGGGGGGGAGCGGACCTGTTGCTGCTTCCAGGGTGGAGGCCTGTTGCTGGGCTTAGGCCGCTGGCCTCGGAACAGTAGGAAGGGGCAGCTCTCTGTGCCCCTCCCCACGTCCGGTGTCTCCCTTGAGGGAGGGACCCCTCCCCCCTCCGTGTCCTCCCTGCTGACTCCACGCAGCAGCCTCCAGGCCGGCCTTGCTGTTTTCTCGCTTGCGGCCTCCAAGCCACGTTCGGCACGGAGGCCGGACTGATGGCTTTATTACTTTATGTTCTTACAAATAAAACTATGATCCTGACACTCCTTTACTCTCGTCCCGTCGCTGGGAGCCATCGCACAAAGTCGAGGGTCGAGGTCTCCTCCTGAGTCTCTAGGTGGCATGGCCCACGCTCCGAGTCCCCCTGCTGGTCCCCGAGGGCGAGAAAGACCCGCCAGCCCTCCGCAGCCGCAGCCGCATCCCATCCAACACTCAACTTCTCCAGTCCTCCCCTCTCCCCTCTAATTCTCCCCTGACCTCGGTGAGGGCTTCCCCGCCTTGGTGCAGTCTGGGCTGCGCCAGGCTGTCCTGTACACATGGGGGGTGGGCTTCTGGCTTTCTGCCCCCTGGATGCCAGGAGCCTGTGTCCATCCCAATGGTGACAACTGAAGTGTCTCCAGATATTGTCAAATGTCTTTTTTTAAAAAAAATATTTGGTCCATCCATTCATGAGGGACACGGAGAGAGAGAGAGGCAGAGACCCAGGCAGAGGGAGAAGCAGGCTCCATGCAGGGAGCCTGACGAGGGACTCGATCCCGGGACCCGGGGGTCATGGCCTGGGCTGAAGGCAGGGCTAAACTGCTGTGCCCCCCGGGTGCCCCTCTTTCTTTCTTTTTTTCTTTTTTTTTTTAATGATTGATTTATTTATGATAGACACACACACAGAGAGAGAGAGAGGCAGAGACACAGGCAGAGGGAGAAGCAGGCTCCATGCAGGGAGCCTGATGCGGGACTCGATCCCAGGACTCCAGGATCGCGCCCTGGGCCAAAGGCAGGCGCCAAACCGCTGAGCCACCCAGGGATCCCCTCTTTCTTTCTTTTTCAAAAAGATTTTATTTATCTGAGAGGAGAGAGAGCAGGAGCAGGGAAGGGCGGAGGCAGAGGGAGGAGCAGCTCCCCCCCAGCCGGGAGCCCCCACTTGGGGCTCGGGCCCAGGATCCCGGGATCAGGACCTGAGCTGAAGGCAGACACTGCACGGACTGAGCCCCAGGCGCCCCTTTAATTTTCAGTTAAGCAACACAATCGTCTGGTATGAGCACGCCCCGTGGGGTATTTCAGAACTTTACCCAAAATTCAGATCTACTGTCTGTAGCTGCCCAACGTGGCCTTGCTGCCTGGGGGCCGCGTCACACCGGTGAACCTCACGGGCCTGCAGGGTTTTTACCGATTGCAATGAGCCGATTTCTCTTTTATGGGTTTGTTTGTCTGTCACTTGTACAGCGAAGCAGCTCCTCTTCCGTAATTACAGCGAGTTGTTCTCAGGGTCAGATGGTGGAGAGGAACAAGAGCCCGGCCTCTCCCTCCAGGCTTGCGGCCCAGACGCCCGTAATAAGAGACAGACCAGCAAGAGAAGGACCAACCAAGTCCAGTTACCGAGTGTGCCTCGTGGGTACTCACGGGAGACCCAGGAACCTGCGTGCATCCTGGAAACCCAGAATCGTTCATTCTTAAGCTCCCGCGAGGCTGGGCCTACAGCCAGGTTCAAGGTGAAGTACGTGATTCTTGTTTTAAGTGGTGTTAGGATATTTAAGTATTTAAGACAACTTAATATCTATTGTGTTAATAAGTTTATTAGCTCTTCAAGCCCATGTTAGCCGGGGAAGTGCTTCTTGTTAGCTTCAGAATCAAAGCGCTTATTAAAGAAAATTAAACATAGTGATACTGGAAGTATAATTTAAACATTTAAAGAAAAAAAAAAGAGAAAAAAATAATTAAAAAAATAAACATTTAAAGATAATTAAGTAGGATATAAATGGGACTGATTCTTCAAAGAGACTAGTTGTGGGTGTTTTTTTGTTTTGTTTTGTTTTTTTGGCATTTGAGTCCGGTTTTTTCAAGTTGAGTCACTCAAGCTTTATTCAAAACGCCCTTGAAAGTGAACACCTTTATGTATTTAAAATAATATAGCTTAAAGATTGACCTTCATTTATTAGTTTTTTTACCTTAATTTGTTTATATTAATCAGGACCATCAGGGAAAAGCAAATAACCTTCCCTGTGCTTAAAGATTGCACATAATCCATAGTGACAGTTTTGAAGAGTCTTTTCCTCTCTTGTGTTTTGAGCTGGGGGTGGGGGCAGGGGGAAAGGGAAGGAGTCTCAGGAAGACTCCGTGCTGAGCGTGGACCCTGAGATCAGGACCTGACCCCAAATCAGGAGTCTGCTCCTTGCCCCACTGAGCCCCCCCGGGCGCCTCTCGAGGATTATTTTTCATGAAAGTCAAGATGGACAAGGTTCTAACAAGTGGGTTTGGTCACCCGTAGCCTTTCTCAAGAGCCACTGGAAACTAGATTTCAATAAGGAAATGTCTGAAACGCAGCACTTTATTTTGAACCCTGGGTCCTTCCTGCCAGAGGGAGAACTTCCCTTTCCCCCTTGACTTTGCTCCCTTCTTTTCTTCATGTCACCACTGGCGGAGCAAATATGACTCAGAAACCGGTTCCTCGGGGTTGTAACACTGGATGATGCACACTTGGGTCATTACGCCGTAAACCAATGCCTGTGTTCGTTGGGCTGGGTTCTGGGTTCTCCAGAAGGCGCATCGCCGCCGTGTTGCTGAAGAATACTCACAGGTGTGGGGACAGAGGACGAGCCACGGGCCGCGGCTGCTAGGGATCTGTTGCTTGGCTGGGAAGGAGTTTATGTGAATCAGAAATCCTGCCAGAAGATTCAAGAAGCTGTAGAGGTGGCACAAATCTGTGAAGGACCAGCATGGGGATCCTATACTCCGAGGTATGTGACCTTTCTGGAAAGAAGGTTCCAAAGGTGTTGAGAATTGCTCTTGCTTTTCTAATGTGATTTCCTGCTTCTGTTAAAAAATGTGTCCTTTTCTGGTTTGGCTTTCTGTGAGACTGTTAAGTCAAAGCCAAATGCTGTGTACGAAGATCTTTTTGATGTATTTAGTATTTTAAGGCAAATTATTTCGCGATTCTAAAGCTCTAGCTAGGTCGGAGTGGAGAACAGTACAATATATATATATGTCACAAAGTCCAGATTTTTGTGGGGTCATCTGGGTCGCGCGGGAACTCATGAAAATAGAATTAATGGAGTCATGTTTCTGATGTCAAACTTCCAGAGGGAAAGTGAAAATTGTACCCAATTGGATTTTTTTTTTTTAGATTTTATTTATTCCTGAGAGAGAGAGAGAGAGAGAGAGAGAGAGGCAGAGACCCAGGCAGAGGGAGAAGCAGGCTCCATGCAGGGAGCCCAATGCGGGACTCGATCCCAGGACCCCAGAGGATCAGGCCCTGGGCTGAAAGCAGACGCTCCACCGCTGAGCCCCCCCGCCCTCCGGGCGCCCCCCAATTGGATTTTCTAACCATACAGAAGTAGACTGGCTCTTGCAGGGAACCGCAGAGACGGAGTGACAGCTTTCAGCCTGGCATTTGAAAAGCGATTCACTACCAGCAATTATAAATACAGATCACCCCCGCATGGGAGGGGTATCCATGCAGGATATATTTTTGATAGCTTGAGTTTTTGCTTTTCACATCTGACGAATACAAAAAGGTCTTCCCCTGAATTGAAAGTAACCTATTAGGATCAAATCAATTTGTAGTAGTGTGTCGGGGGCGCACAAGCCACACGTCAACTAGAGTGTAAGAGGTGTAATCACGTCATTGTTCACCCTTTACTCCCTTTTCTCTCGGACAGAATTGACCTGTTAGTCTGCATGTCGTTCCAAATGCTCAGCAGAACCTCCCAAGGTGGTTCTCCTCATATCAAAGGCAGTTTCTCGGCTCTTGGAATCATTTCTAATGCCCGTGGTGCGTGTATGTGTGCCAGCCTCCCTCTAGTCAGTGAGACTAGAGTCATTGAGTCTCTATAGTCAACGCAACCTTGAGGAGGTTTAAATTCTACGTGTGTCTTGCTCAAAGGCTTTATCTGGGTGACGCGATCATACATACGAACTGACAACACGCGCAGTTTCCTGCGCTGCTGGTTCTCAGACTCTCGAGGGCCTGCAGGTTGAGGAACCTAAAAAAGAGGAACTTGTTTAATGCGATGTCGCGAGCCCCCAGCCCAGACGGTCTGTTTCACTCGGTCTGGTCTGCGGTGGGGTCCAGGGACTTAGTTTTTAGGGGAGCATCCCAGGTGAGTCTCCCATAAGCGGTGGATTCACCTCCCCGGGGAGAGAAATACTGCTCTAGGCCAGGGCTCTTCAAATTTTAATGTGAGTACAGATCACCCAAGGCTCTTGTTCAAATGCAGATTTTTGTTCTGTTGGTCTAGATGGGGCTGAAGATTTGCATTTCAATTCCTTGATGCTCGTGCTGTCCGTCCCTGGACCACACTTTGAGTAGCCAGATTGCAATAATTACAATTAATTACAATTAATTAATAATTACAATTAAAAACAACAACAACAACAACAACAACAACTTAGAACAATTGTTCTTTGCCAGGCAGTGAGTTGAGTCAAGGCGAAGTAAGATACGTTGAATTATTTACAAGTATTGCTGCCGGGGCGGAAGGAAATTTTCCTCTACACTCGTCGAAGAACTTAATTGACCCGAGATAGATTGACGGGATAAAATTGAATTGAATTTTGTACATATGGGGACCCTACGTACATGAGAGTTTAAAGGCAGAAGGGTGAGATGAGGGACAGGAGCCCTCCCGAGCTAAGCCGTGGAAGAGGGGCCCAAAATTTAACAGAGAGGAGGCCAAAGCACAGGCAAAAAGCAGAGCAGATATTTGGCAATTAGACGTGTGCCCTGCCCCCCACACGGTCACTCAGATACTATTTCTCTCTGGTAAAAACTCTCATTCTGGGAGAGACCCCTAATTTAGATTCTTCTTGGTAGTTAAGGAGAGGGCATAAGTTTTTCTTGAGCATGTGGGATCTTGATTGCTTCTAGCTAAAAAGGAGTTCACATGCCAAAGTGGCATATTTTGGGGAGACTTACTCTGAACCCCTCCAGTATCAGTGTGAATATCCCCAGAAAAGGAATGAATCTTTCACTTTTCGAATATACAGAGGACCAAGTGACTTGGAATTTACTATATTTAAAGACAAATTCAACAACCACACACGTGCAAGCACACATGCATACATGCACCCCTAAAAATCCCTAACACGGGGGGGGGGGGATCCCTGGGTGGCTCAGCGGTGGAGCATCTGCCTTTGGCTCAGGACGTGACCCCGGGGTCCCGGGATCGAGTCCCGCGTCGGGGTCCACGCAGGGAGCCTGCTTCTCCCTCTGCCTGTGTCTCTGCCTCTCTCTCTCTCTGGGTTTCTCATGAATAAATAAATAAATAAAATCTTTAAAAAATAATAAAAATAAAAATCCCTAACATGCCTACAAGCTCATTGGTCATTGTTCAAAGTCCCTAATTAATATTGATCCCAGGTAGTCTAAGGTAGTGTTGACACAGATGTTGCGACCATGCAACTCCACACCACAAGTGGAAGTGGATTCCAGGCCCTTCCATCTCTACCCTGTCTACTCACTCTGCTAACAGCAACGGGACACACAGGACCCCCAGGAAGTCCACCATTTCTGGAAAGGAGATAGTTGTTTCCCTTTTTGGCAAATAGTTTCTCAACTTGCAGAATTCCCCCTTGATATCAACTACCACTACTATTTCCCCTCCTCCTCCTCTTCCTCCACCCCCTCCCTCTCTCCCTCCTCATCTTCCTCCTCTGTTTTCTTCTTCTTCTTCTTCTTCTTCTTCTTCTTCTTCTTCTTCTTCTTCTTCTTCTTCTTCTTCTTCTTTTCTTCTTCTTCTTTCTTTTTAAGGTAGAAGTAGCCACCACTGAGGATAGTAAAAGCATTGGAAAACCTAGCTTGAGTGGCAGGTTTGTATGAGGAATAAGGGTTAAATCTTCCTTAGTGTCAGCTGGGTCGAGGATGCTGTTTGTGGCACGGAGGTGTTTATTTTGCTGTCTCATTCTTCCCCAGCAACAGCTGATCCCGGGGGATCCTGGGCTAGTAGGAGGGCGTTCTCAAGAAGCTCTGTCCCAGGGGCTCTGGGTTGTGGGCCGGCTTTAGACACTTTGCATTTTCTATTGACCGAGTCATGGTGTCCAAGGCAGTGGGTTCTAGAGCTGCACCAATTCCACTGAAGTTTTTGAAGATACCTATTATCCCAGGATACCACCTTCTTGATACCTAGACTGACTTTGTGTTATTCCACACCTAGGACTGGAGTAATCTGGCTCGAGCAATGGTTGTAAGTGCTGAAGAGAAGTGGGTCCTTTTAGATCAGAAGAAAGTTTAGCTCGCTTTCTATAAGCTGCAACTGTCGCTGCATGTGGGAGTGGGAATTACCTGTGAATGGAAAAGAAAAAAAAACAACAGTTTACTCTTACCCTGGGGGGGGGGGGATGTCCTGATGCAGAAGGTTGGGGGGTGGACCTTTTGTGAGACTCTCCCATCTCCAATTTTAAAGAGGTTGAGAAGCTCTGGAGTAATCCCTCAAATATGAAAACATAACCTACTCATCTGTCATGTGTGCACCGCTCTCTTTTCTGCCCCGTGTCAGTCGCTCTGTGCTTCCTAGGTATAAAGAAAAACAGGGCAAGAGCGAGCCAGTCCTGCCCCACCCTTGGTCCTATACTGCCAAAAGCACCTTTATGGAAAAAAATTAATTCCAGTGTAGTTAACACACCGTGTTGGTTCTATTAGCTTCCGGTGTACGATGCAGTGATTCAACAGTTCCACACATCGTTCAGTGCTCATCAGGATACGTGTACCCTTAACCAAGGCACCTATTTTTTTTAACAAAAAAACAACTTAATAAAGTTCCACCTCCCGCCTTGAGTGTGAGAAGCTTTTCTAGATTGGGAATGTAGGCTTGTCATTTTTCCTTAGAGCTGTAGGGGAGGAGAAAATTCCTTGTCCCTCTTCTCATCTCGGGTTGATTGCCTGGAGCCCTGCAAGTTAGATTGACAACTGAAATATTAACAAAATAAAAGCAAACAGAAATTTATTAGCACAGGCATTGTGCATACGTGTGGGAGCATTCATCGAGGGGTAACTCACCAGGGTGATTAGTACTTGGGATCTTGCAGCATCTCAACAGAAAGACGATGCTTGATCAGAGGAGCGATCAGACATGGGAGAAGGGCTTTGAGTGTCTAGGGTGGCAAACTGTGGAAGTGAAATATAATGTGGCGCTAATGGAAGACGAGGGCTACTTAGTACATTTTATTATGTCGATTCCCTTGGTGCCTTCTCTGGGCTGACAAGGGTAACCTCTGTTCTTCCTGGGAGGGAATTTCCTTCACAAATTTACGTCATGCTTTTAGCTAAATAGGAGGAAGGCAGAGAGCTTTCCTTAAATCTGCTTCTTCTCAGTTGCCTTCAGCTCAAAATAATTATTATGCCGGGATGGATTTGGGGTCCATATTCTGTATATGTAGACATGCACACATGTATTGGGGAATGCTTGACATAACATTATATTAGTTTCAGACGTATAGGGTAATGACCCCGTATTTGTAGCAAAATGATCACCACACTGAGGTCAGTTAACGTCCATCACCACAGATCCTTACACACTTTTTTCTTGTGACAAGAACTTTCAAGATCTATTCTCCTAGCTACTTCCAGACATATATTATGTCCCCATGATTTATTCGTTTATAACTCAGAATTTGTACCTTTTGACTCCCTTCAACAATTTAGCACCTTCCACCTCTTCCACCTCACCCCAGGCAGCCGCCAATCTATTCTCATGTCTTGGATTTTGTAGTTGTTGTTGATTTTATTTTGTTCCTGTTGACATTGTTTAGATTCCACACATAAGTGAGATCAGATGGTATTCACCTTGCTCTGAGTTATTTCAGTTAGCATGATGCCCTCAGTGAGGTCCATCCACACTGCAAATGACAAGGTTTCATTCTTTTTTATGGCTGAGTAGTATTCCATTGTGTGTGTGTGTGTGCCACCCCTTTATCCATTCATCCATCTGTGGACATTTGGGATGTTTCCAGTTTTTTTTAATTTTTATTAATTTATCTATTTTTTTAAAAAGACTTTACTTATTTATTCATGAGACACAGAGAGAGAGAGAGAGAGAGGGAGAGACACAGGCAGAGGGAGAAGCAGGCTCCATGCAGGGACCCAGATGTGGGACTCGATCCCAAGACCCCAGGATGACACCCTGAACCAAAGACAGATGCTCAACCACCGAGCCACCCAGGTGCCCCCCAATATATTTTTAAGAAAGAAGGAGAGAGTAAGGAAGCATTCCCAGGTTGGTCCTGGCGTCTGAACAGAGGGTGTGTTAGAGCTCAGTGAGAGAACCTAGATTGGAATAACCAACCCCTGCTAAGGAAGCTGGGCCCTCAAGCAGGGCTGACTCATTTAAGTCCTTATCACACATATTTGTTCATACTATTTACAATCACAGGAAACATTTAATTAGGTCTTGTTATATATGGGGTCATGTTCAAGCACTTCATGCGTATTAACTGATTTAATACTTACAGCAACCATATGAGAGAATCACTATTATTGTCTTTTTTTTACAAATGAAAACATTGAAGCAAAGGTAGTTTAAGTAACTTGCCCAGGGTTATGCAACTAAAAGCACTTCCTGGCTAGAGACTGGGGGCTGGGAGAGGAGACTTGAGTTCGTCTACTCAGGGAAATTATGCTTCCACCACTGATGAACACGTCGGTTCTTTGCCCACTTACTTTCTCAATAGGGACACCACATTCCATAAACGAGTTGGTCTTAACCCCTCTGCTTTCTGCCAGTACTCCTCCCCGCTAGGATACACTGTCCCCTGTTTCTCCGAGGGAAAGGATAGGGAACACTGAATCCAGGTAGCAGAGAGCTACGGGCCGCTCGTACCCTGCAGACCAGTACTGCACTGCAAAGTATTACACAACTTGGAAGGAAGGAAGATGTGTAAGAACTCAACTCCGAGGCGTCAGGAATTCATACTTAACAGACATGTAGACTCTTCTGTGGACTCTTGACTCTACTGGCTGGCGGGGGGAATGTCTTGAAAATAACATCAGAATGATGTTTCCCTTTAAATTTGGAAAGGTCTAACGATAAATGGAGGTTAAATAGGGTTTTGGGGGAGAGCTGGTTGAGTCAAGAGGAGACGGGGTGAGAGCTGTTGGCAATGGGAAGGCCATTGGACTGGAAGTCAAGAAAACTTATAATTCAGTACTGACCACACCAGGAACTCCATGGGGCTTTATAAAAGAAGACAGCAGGGTGAGGTTGGGTTTAGTGTCCTGTCATTCTGCGATACGAGAGAAGAAAAGGCAGAGATGATGGAAACAAAACGCCTCCTTCGCGATCTTACCAGCTCCCTCTACTTTGTCTGCATGTTGAACCCCTAGTTTTGGCATTGTGTATTCAGAAAAAAGCAGCACCATGGGGCTTCCGCTCTATTTGGTTTCTCAATTCTTTCCTTATTTTACAAATGGTAATGTACCAAGTCACATTTCTTTTTTTTTTAAAGATTTATTTTTATTTATTTATGATAGAGAGAGAGAGAGAGAGAGAGAGGCAGAGACACAGGCCGAAGGAGAAGCAGGCTCCATGCAGGGGGCCCCACGCGGGACTCAATCCCGGGACCCCAGGATTGTGCCCTGGGCCAAAGGCAGATGCTAAACCGCTGAGCCACCCAGGGATCCCCCAAGTCACATTTCTAAAAGGAAATGATAACTTGAGTATGTGAGCAGAAATCAAGACCAAAACTTTGTAAATATTTATTCATTCACTCACTCACTCATTTGTTGAATCAACAATATTTGTGGACCACACTATATTCCAGGCACATGGTAGCTTCTGGGACTTGGTGATAACCAAATGAGAGTGGACCCTGGCCTCTTGGAGCTACCAATTTTAAAAACGAACGTATATGCATGAAAAAGAATTATAAATAGTGGCCACTGAGATCAAGGAAGCATGAGGATATAAGGGGGGGAGCGGTGTACCCAGGTTCTTTGACCTGAAGGGCCCCCGGGGTTAGGGACACTGGGGGGGAGTTCTGAGGAAGGAACGGCGTCTTCGGAAGCTGGGGGGGAGGGCCGCCGACGGAGGGATGGGTGTGTGGAGAACTGGAAGCTTCGACGTTGAGCCAGTGGGACCGACGGGCGGGGGCGGGTGCAGGTTCCGTGGGTAAGAGCGGCTCGGCCAGCTGCGGGCCACGGGCTACTGTCTCTGCGGGATTTGGAGGCCCATGAAGCTGACCAGAGCTCGTCCTGCCTCTGAGCATGGCCCAAGCTGCGGGGCTCCGGCACCGGCCTCCTCACCCTCGCTTAGCCACCGTCTGGCAGGGGGGGCCCGAAGCCCCGGAGGCTGTGGGGGGCACGTCCTCACTTCCTCCGGGCCCTGCCCTCACCTGTTCGGAGGCCTGGGGTGCTGGGGGGATACCTGGGCTTCTGATCTGCTGCATCCTGGGGGCTAGAGCCCCCGTTGGTCTTCCTCGGTGGGGGAAGGCTTTCCTGCTCTCTCCCCTTGCTGCTGCCGGCGTCGAGCTTCCTGGGTCCGAGCCCGCGAGCAGCCCCTCTGGCCTCCTGGCGGCAGACACGACTTGTCCCCAGCAGATCTTGTTGGAGAAAGAACACAAAACAGGCAGCTGTGTGCCCTGCCTCCGTTTGTCCTCGTTGCTACGAGTCCCCACAGTCCAGCCCCTTCCGGGGCCTTCCTTCATGGGACAGAAGGGCTAAGGGAGCCTAAGACAACCTTTAAAACAAAAACAAAAACAAAAACAAAAAAAACTCTGTGCCTTTTGTATTTGTCTGGAAGAAGGAACTTCTTAAAAGTCTCCAAACCCTAGTGTGCGACCAAATGACTCCTCAGAGAGAAAGGCTTGAGATCAGTTGTTGGAATAAAAGGAAACCCTTGCCGCGGTCCCTGAGGGGGGAGTCCGACGGGGCGGGGGGGGGGGGGGGCGTCCCTCCAGGTTTCCTGGGAAGACCCTCCCCGGGGCGCGGGTCCACCTGAATCCATTGGCTTCAAAGGGCGCAAATCCTCCTCGGAAGTTGTTATGAGACATTTTATGGGGCTGGAGCCTCAGCACGAGCAGGTTCCCCAGCAGCCCGCCCGGTCCCCTGACGGCCGCCAGGGACCCGCGGGACCTCTCCCCAGGCCCGGAGTCAGGGAAGCCCCATTACTTTTTTTTCTAAAGGTTTTATTTATTTATTTGAGAGAGAGACACAGCGAGAACGAGAGTGCAGCAGGGGGGAGGCAGGGGGCGGCTCGGCTGGGCAGGGAGAGGCAGGCCTGGATCCCAGGACCCTGAGGCCATGACCTGAGGGCTGACGCCTCACCTCCGCAGCCCCCGCCCCAACGTGGTCATGTTAGATAATAGACGCAGAATCTGTAGTCGCTCGTCCGCAGGCTGCAGGTGTCACATGTCCCCGAGAGAGGCCGCTGCCGATTCAGTTTGAGGGCCTGGGAGTGAGGCCCCAAGTGAGCTGGGCCTGGGGTTCCAGCACCCAGACTGGGGGTATTTTGAAAGCCAGGAGACGTCGGACAAGTAAAGCGCACTGAAGCTCGTCCCTGACGGTCCAGGTTTCTGGAGTTTCTTTTTTTCTTTTCTTTTTCTTTTTTTTTTTTTGGTTTCCAGAGTTTCTGCCGCTCCTCACCTCTTATTAGCATAAGGGTCATCACGGCTCCACTATTGTTCCCCGGGCACCCTCCTGCGTAGTTTGCAGAGGTTCCCAACCTTCCCTGTGTTAGGTGACACTAACGCCCCCACCTGGCTCCAGTCTCCCCCCTAGGTTACTGGGACGCCCAGGGTTGAGCACCTGCCTTGGGCTCAGGGCGTGACCCCGGGTCCTGGGATGGAGTCGCAGGTCGGGCTCCCAGCATGGAGCCTGCTTCTCCCTCTGCCCGGGTCTCTGCCTCTCTCTCTCTGTGTCTCATGAATAAATAAATAGAATCTTTAAAAAAAATCTAAGAAAATCAAAGGGCCCTGATGCTTGGCCAGGCTTGAGGCCCCCTGCGCTGGAGCAGCAAGCAGGCTCTCAGGTCAAGGCCGGGGTCTGGTTGCAGAGAGAAGGCGGAGGCCCAGGGAAGCGCCCGCGGGGCGGGAGGGGTTGTGCGGTGGGCAGGGAGGTGGCCCTGGACCTCACCGAACCAGCTGGAGGGCAGGTGGCTCATGGCAGGGGCACAGGGTGCCGGGGCAAGAGGCGAGGGGTGCAGGGAGGCAGGGGAGAGGGGCGAGGGGAGCAGGGACGAGGGGTGCAGGGATGCAGGGGAGAGGGGCGAGGGGAGCAGGGATGAGGGGTGCAGGGGCAAGAGGCTCAGGGGCGCGGGGGGCACAGCGGCGCAGGGGCAAGGGTCCGGGCAGGCCCCAGCCCAGCCACCCCGGGCTGTTGCTCCATGGCGAAGCGCACGGGGCAGGGCAGCCAAGGCTGGAGGACCCAGGGTCAGGGCGGCCTCACTGCCGGGGTGAAGGAGGGCGCGGGGGGGCAAGGCCTGCGTGCCGCCCACGGGGTCGGTCCTGCTGAGGACGGAGCCCGGGCCTTGGGCCCTGAGGCCTCACAGGGCGGCGCGGGGGGGACAGGCACCGCCATCACCGTGCACCCCTGCACCTGTTCCCTCTGGGCCGGGTTGCCTGACCCCCCCACCCCCCACTCCGCAGCCTCCTCCTCCAGGCGGCCTCCCTGGGCTCAGCGAGGGCTGCCCGCTGGGGGACGCTGGGGCTTTACGCGGGCCCAGAACCTTCTCTGAGATGGCTGGGCACTGGGAGGAGGCTGATGAGCCTGGAGGACGCCTCCCTGCACGGCCAGGACTGTGTGCGGGGCTGGGGGAGGCCGGGAGGGACCCTGAGGGTCGGACCCTGAGAGACCACGAGGCTGGTCACTCCAGGGGCCCCAGGAAGCACTCGAAGGCAGACCAGCTCCCTTTCCCCTCCCTCCTCTTTCTCTGCAAAGATTCTCAGGAGCCCAAGCGCAAGGGCCCTTACCCGGTGTCCCCTGCGGTGTCCCCTGCCGGTGTGAGCTCAGGCTGTCAAGGCTTTTAAGGTTTTTGTTTTTTTTGGAAAGCCTTTAATTGCTTAAGAGCAGCTGGAAATCTGGATGACAACATGAAATACTCCGTTATTTTTAATGCCGTGATTTTTTAAAAAAGGGTCACCCATTGGCTTTACAGATGATGCGGAAGGTGCATCGGTTGGGGAGGGATTTGAGTTCCAGCGTGTGGCCATCGTGGGGTGACAACGTACAACGACTTGCCCCATTCCTCTGTTTCGTGACTGAGGACACGGACACACGTAGGGGAAGGGATCTGCCCACGGGCCGCAGGACGGTGGCCGCGGAACCAGACGTCGGGCCAGTTTGCTGCCGGCAGACTCGCGTCGGTCCAGCTGCTCGGGGCCCCGTGCGGCAGCCCAGCTGGTGACCAGGTCTGCTCCCGGGGTGACGCCAGGGTGGCAGGAAGGTGACGTGCGTCATTGTGCGTTTGGGCTGCTTTTCGGACCCGTGTCTCGTGCTCACGTCCTTTTGGGGCCCAGAGGTTTGCCTCCCTCTGCTGCGGAGCCGACTTTCCTTAGGATGCTCCATCAGTGGGGCCCTGGGCTCAAGGGGTGAACCCTACAAGCTCGGGACCATGGTGTCTGGCAAGTTCGGAGCCTAGAGCGCCGAGCCCGGGGCCGCAGCTGGCGCATGTTGCCCGTCTCCAGCCGCTGTCCCTCTGCTTCTCCAGCTGGGCAGCGCCTCTGTGCTCCGACCCGACCGCGGCGGCCCGCACGGGAGCCACGGCCTTGTCGCCCAGGAGAGCCGCCTGGACGCGCAGGGGCAGTAAATCCCGCCGGCTGAGCGCCACCTGTGCGCCGCGCATCCTTCTGGGCGGCGGGTTTGGTTCACGCTTCTGAATAAAATCAGCCTGAGAATGTGGAGTGTTGGCCTCCGGGGCCCCGGGCGGGGGACCTGGGGTGACGAGGGCCAGGGCAGCCTGAGCCTCAGCCCCTCCCGGTGCACCAGCCTGGGCCACGCCATAAGGAATCCTCAGGAAAGAGCGACAGGTGGCGATTGTGGGGAACCAGCGCTGGCCTGGGAAGGCCTGATAAGGGGAGAACTGAGTGGTGACCTGAAGGGCCGGCTCGCCCGCAGCTGGAGGGGGACGACACGGGGGCAAAGGTGTCCCGTGCGGAGGGGCCGCGAGGGCTGCAGCCCAGATGGAAGGAGCCGAAACTGAGGCATTGAGAACAGGGGTCCGGGGGGGCCCATGGGGCAAGGGGAGGTCGGCTTCGGTCTTGCTGTTAGGCTCCCATCATGCCTTGCAAAGCTCATTCTAACACTTTCTAAATGATTCAAGCCGCGGCGTGATGGAGACCGAACGTGTCACCTACGATCACAGCTTGGGAACACTTGAGTTTCAAGTGATGGGCGAGGACCCCTCTCACGGGGGGCTTCGTTAGAGCCGTATTGAAACTCTGCTTTCGCGTGTCGCCCCTCAGCCCATCTGCCAGGCGGCCTACCAGAACGACTTTGGGCAGGTGTGGCAGCTGGTAAGAGACGACAGCGCCTGCATCAACGTGCGAGACGGCTTTAATGGAGACACCCCCCTGATCTGCGCTTGCAGGCGAGGACACCTGAGAATCGTTTCCTTCCTTTTAAAAAGAAATGCTGACGTCAACCTCAAAAACCGGGTGAGCCCATTACACGTGAGTGGAGGGAGCCGTCGACCATGGTCATCCGCCCCCCGCACGGCAGTGATGGATGCCGTGCTCCTTGCGCGGAGCTCCTGGCACCAACATTTCGTTTTTGGCCTTACTTTAGAGGGACAGACACGTACTATTCTATTAGGCTAAGAAGGCAAAGAAATCATAGCTCAAGCAGCAGGCGTATTTTGTGGGGAATTACGTCCTCCTGCTTCTGAAAAGAAAGGTTAATGGTTCACTCACTGACTAGTGAGAGCTTCTCCCTCTTTTCCTCCTCCTGCCCCTGCTGTTCCTTCCGCTTGCCTCCCCTGCCCTCCCCTTCACCGTCACAGAAAGATTTCCCGGAAAAAAATAGTGACCTGGCGGTGCTATGTCATTAGGCTTTTACCTACTAGGTCAATGTTCTCCAGAAGAGCCTACACCTTGCCTATAGGATTGCTTATAGGATTGAAGAAAGCCAGAGAGAGATTGTCAAGGACTAGCAGGCTCGTGACCCAGAGGCTCCTTGAAGCCCCACAGAAGGCACAGAGATTGTACCCAGATGCGGCTCCTGCTGGTGGGTCTTCAGGACCATTGCTGTGAGCATCCGGTCGGAGCACGTTTGAGCATCCAGTGTCCGCCTCACAGCAAAAGCGAATACATAGGAAAGAACGATGAATACATAGGAAAAAAAATAACTAATGACCATGAGTGGCCTGTTCCCACTGACACACATTCAGTGAGGCCAAACGGGGGCAGGACCCCGCTGACCCCTTTGTGTCAGTCCAACACCAGCTCATTTGGAGCCATAATATATTCTCGGAAAATGGATCTCTACTGGACCTTCTTGTTCGTACTTAATACTATTTTCTGCCTGGTTGAGTTTAAACGCAAGTCGTAAAAACAAACAAACAAATAAATAAATAAGTAAATAAGTAGATAGATAAATAAATAAAAATAAATGCAAGTTATGCCTGTGCTGAATCTAACAGGAGCACCGCGCAGTGGGGTACAACACCGTCTCCCTAGCACACCCCGAGGAGTGTGGGTCAACACGGGGAGGGGGCCATGAAAGCAGAGAACCTGAACCAGCCTGCTGGGACCCCCTGGTATCATGAGCAGCTCGGAAAGGACTCTAGGGATCCGTTAGAAAAATAGAGATTTTATCAGAACAAGGCTTACATTTTCTATTTTTTAAAACATGGTTAATGGTTTTTGAATGAGTAATCTTTTTTAAAAAAATTTATTTTTTATTGGTGTTCAACTTGCCAACATACAGAACAACACCCAGTGCTCATCCCATCAAGTGCCCCCCTCAGTGCCCATCACCCAGTCACCCCCACCCCCCGCCCTCCTCCCCTTCCCCCACCCCTAGTTTGTTTCCCAGAGTTAGGAGTCTCTCATGTTCTGTTTCCCTTTCTGATATTTCCCACTTATTTTTCCTCCTTTCCCCTTTATTCCCTTTCACTATTTTTTATATTGAATGAGTAATCTTAATTTTTCCCCACTACTGATCGTGGTACATAAATAATTTAACCGGTGCCTTCTCATTTCTTAAGTCTATGTTTACGACGTATTTTCAGAAGTAATAAATAGACAAAGGCCTTAAAACATTTCTGGGGCAATTCATATGCGCATGCCTACTAGAGAACAGCAATTCTACGGGAAGCCAATTAAAACATAAGTATACTTTTTCCTTTTTTTCCCACCCCATTGGCCTGTCAAATTGACCAGGATTAAAAAAGGAAACTGAGTGTTGGTCAGGAAGGAAGTTTAAATCCTTATGGTTTTAGCGGAGCACGATTTAACAAGGGTTCATACCTTTCACGTCAGCAATCATCCTTTTAGAGACTTTTGCTAAGGACGAATCAGGGAATGTTGACAAAACCTTGTGAATCAGGGCGTCCTATCAGTATAATTCGTAAGAATAAAGAGTTAAAATCTTGAAATGTCCAACAGGTAGAGTTTGGTAAATCGATTGGAATAGCTCCGTTCAACAGACAGTCATGCAGCCGTTACAGTCAGATGTTTAGAAGTGTTAAAAGGCACGGAAAATGCACACATTCTAACTGTTAACTGAGAAAAAAAACTGCAGATATAATTTTGCTTATGCGGTAGGATCCTGCAGTTTCAAATTCCACACGATGCAGTTTAAAAGACTGGAAGACAATACAGACAAAATGTCAACAGATATTTCTGGGCTGTTCGAAAGTGGCTGATTTTATTTTATTTATTATTTATTATTTATTGTTTATTATTTATTTATTTTTATTTTATTTTATTTTATTTTATTTTATTTTATTCTATTCTATTCTATTCTATTCTATTTTATTTTATTCTATTCTATTCTATTCTATTCTATTCTATTTTATTTTATTTTTTTTGAAAGTGGCTGATTTTACATTGTCATTATATACTTGCGTAGTTTTTAAAATTTTTCAGGGAACATATATACCTTGGTATTAAAAAGACAAAAAGGGGACGCCTGGGTGGTTCAGCGGTTTAGCGTCTGCCTCCAGCCCAGGGCGTGACCCCGGGGTCCTGGGATCGAGTCCCGCATCGGGTTCCCTGCATGGAGCCTGCTTCTCCCTCTGCCTCTCTCTCTCTCTGTGTCTCTCAGGAATAAATAATCCTTAAAAATAAATAAAAATAAAAAGACAAAAAGTGAAAAGGTGCTCTTATTTAAGAACAGTGCCTCCTTCAAGCAGAACGTAGTGTCTCTTTTCTCTCTGGCTTTCTCTCTCTTCACATTGACTTGGTTGGCATTCCAGTCACCGTGGCCTGGTTTGCGTTATTTTTATTGTGCTTATTTCTGTCTCCCTCTGTTTGGTCATGAGACCTTGAAGTTTCACATCCCCCACAACCTCTAGAAGCTTAAGTCTATCACCTGATGTATTTGCACATCCCAATCCTTCGCCCGGTGCGCGTATGCGTGTAGAGCAGGGAAGGTACGCCCCGCGGTCAAGGTCTTCCCGTCGACAAACCACAGGAGGCATAATCCTATACCATAGATGTTCAGGGATGACTATAGCATTTCACACTGAATTCAGTCCTATATTTGTATCTCAATGCTTTGCCCTCAAAACTAACACACACGTAAGAATTCTTTTTTTTTTTAAAGATTTATTTATTTATTCATGAGAGACCCAGAGAGAGAGGCAGAGACCCAGGCAGAGGGAGAAGCAGGCTCCATGCAGGGAGCCCGACGCAGGACTCGATCCCGGGACCCCGAGGTCACGCCCTGAGCCCAAAGCAGATGCTCAATCACTGAGCCACCTGGGTGCCCCAGGATTCATCTTTTTTTAAAAAAAATTATTTATTCATTTTCAAGAAAGAGAGTGTGATGGGAGGAAGGGCAGAGGGTGAGGAAGAGAGAGAGTCTCAAGCAGATTCCCCATGGAGCCCTGGACTGGGCTCAATCCCACGGCCCCGAGGTCAGGACCAGGACTGAAACAAAGGGTCGATTGTTGCTGAGGAGCCACTGAGGCCCCTAAAAATCCATCTTTTGATGACTAATAAGATGAGCTTGTCACTCTTGTCGCTCTGTGGCTTCCCCCCGACTTGTTCTTCAGGCTGTGCTCTGCTTGACATCCCAGTCAATGGAGACGTGGTCTCGTGAATCAGACACGCTCCACACAAAGACTTGCCATGGGTACCATAGAAATAAAAACCACAAACCAACTTTGTTTTTAATAATGTAGTATTTTTTTTTTTTTTAAAGTAAGCTCTCCTGCCCAACATGGGGCTTGAACTCATGACCCTGAGATCAAAAGTCGCATGTTTTATCGACTGAGCCAGCCAGGCGGCCCACAGATGGAACTCTTTTTTTTTTTTTTAATTTTTTTAAATTTTTAAATTTTAAATTTTTAAAAATTTTTTAATTTTTTAAATTTTTAAATTTTTATTTTTTTTAATTTTTAAAAATTATTTATTTATTTATTTATTTATTTATTTTTGAGATGAAACTCTTTGATTTTGCGATCTGAAAACGTGAAACCTGAGACAAATATTAATAAACAATCCTTTTCTTAATTTTCAGAAAGGGAGAAACTGCTTGCATTATGCTGTGAAGAAGAGATTCACCTTCTTTGATTACCTACTCATCATCCTCTTGATGCCTGTTCTGCTTATTGGGTATTTCCTGATGGTGAGTGAGTGGCACCCCGGGTGCTCACGGGGTCGGGGTGCACGCCGGGGGCGCTGGGGGTTAATACTGTGACTCGTTGGGTTGCCTGGGCCGGTCAGAGGCAGAGAACCAGGGACCAAACAAGCTCTTGGTTCGTGTCCTAAACGTAGAAAGAAGAAAGGTAGCCGACCAGGTGAATCAGTAGTAAAATAAATAATCAGAAAATAAACTAATAAAAATAACTAGAAAAATAAATTAACCTTGATTAAGCATCCTCTGAAGAAAGCAGAAAATCCTGAATTTTAAGAAAAAATTCCCTTATCACCTCTTTTCTCCAGCACAGTCTTCCAGCGGGAAGTGTCATTACCCCCTTGGGTATTTAAATGTCATGAATACATAAATAAAATCTTTAGAAAATTAAAAAAAAAAGTCACAGAAATCCAGTTAACTGCGATAACGCTGATTATGATGCTTGGGTTTATGGGAAGGAGAAAAATCACAAGTCACTGAGAAACACATGATCTGTTGATACTCCGGGGAAGTTCTTCAACAGTTAATTGCGTGTTCGGCCTGGCGTTGGCATGTGTGTGGTCTCCGGGCTGGCGGGGGCCCGGCCGTTCGCTTCCGAGACCATCACGGGGGTGATGAGCCAGGATCTGTTGACCCACAACCCTGCTCCCCAAGACGGTCGGATGTTTCAAAGCCGGAGGCCTTGGTTGAAATGCTGCTTGTGACCAATAACCGCCTCTGACCGTGCGTTTGTCAGGCGTATTCATGGGCCTGCGCTGCACGTCTGTGACGCGTGAGGCCTAAGCGCCAGGACAGGATGTTTTAGGGGAAGGACCCGAAAGGCCTACGTTCCCTCAGAGAAAGGAGGAGGAGAAAACCCGTGTAGAGGCTGCCGCAGGGGTGGGGCTGCAGGACGGGAGTGGGGGGATGGCAGGGTGAGGGGGGAGAACTGGTGGGGCGTCGTGCGGGGCCAGCGGCTGGCCCACCTGTGCCCCCGAAGCAGCCGGGCGGGTGTCCGCACTGTCGCGTGCTGAGCCTCAGGGGACTGGGCCGGAAACGCGGGCTTTGAGGAGCCTCTTCATCTCCTTCCTTGTCCAGTCCCTCCCAACGGGCTGCCCCGGGCCCACCACGAGCCCACGCTGCGCCGGGGAGGCCGATGGGGTAGCCCTCAGCCCGGTGGGAGCTAGAGCCTCGTGAGGAGCGGGTCCATGGAGTGACCACGGACACGCACGTGGGATCACAGGGCCACAGGCAGAGCTGATGGGATGGGTGACGGGACAGCCCAGGAGGGAGGGCTCCCCGGCTCCAGGACGGGGAGCGCCATAGACGGGTCGGGATCGCAGTAAGTCCCGTTGAGTAGACAAGTGAGGCCCGAAGCCGAGACAATGCCCGTCGAGGAACCCGCTCGGTACCCGCTGCTCGTCGCAGGTGTCCAAGACCAAGCAGAACGAGGCCCTGGTGCGAATGCTGCTGGACGCCGGCGTCGACGTCAACGCCACCGACTGCGTAAGTCCCTGCGCTCGCTCATCCGGAAAAACACTTGAGTCGGTGTTTGTCCGCGTGGGCGCGTCTCCTGCAAAGCCGCTGGCCGCGTTTTTCTAGACACGTCTGCGTTTTCCTTTTCTTCCCTGGCACCCCATTTTCTCTCTGTGCTCCTGCTGCTAGGCAGGCGGCCTGGAAGCCGTTGGGGTGCTGCTGCTGCGCTCACGGGGATGAAGCCTCCATCGGCTCCGGGACGTTTTCATTTACGTCTTTATTTCTATTAAGATTCTGTGTATTTCTATCTGAGAGAGGAGCGAGTAAGCGAGAGGGAGCACGAGTCGGGGGGCGGGGAGGGGACAGCGGAGGGAAAGGGAGAAGCAGGGAGCCCGATGGGGCGCGACCCCAGGACCCCGGGGTCATGCCCGGAGCCTCACCCACTGAGCCCCCCAGCTGCCACCCTCGAGGACGTTTTTAAAGGAACCTCCGGCCTTTGGTGAGAAGTTAGGGGACATGCAGGCTCCGCTAAGGAACTTCCATCCTGGGACGTTAGGACACCGGGGGCCGAATGCGTCCGTGTCACCCGGCCTGTCCCTCCGTGCCGGTGGGCGTTGTGGCCACTCAAACCCACCCGACTCTCGGCTTTGCCAGCTGTGAGGTGAGGACACTGACGGGACCTGCATCGCAAGGCTGGCGGCGCCCGGCCCGCAGGGAGCGCCCGGAGGACCCGGGTGTCGGCGGGTCAGCGGGACCAGGACCAGGCCGGCCGGCAGCGTGAGGCCGGCGCCCAGCAGCAGCCTCTCACGTCCTCCTGGTTCTAGGCCCGAGGCTCTGTCTCCACCTTCCGCCCCGACCCCATGCTCCTCGGCCTCCCGTCAGCCATCGTAACTGCATCCAGTGTTTATTTCTATGAGCTTTTATTTGCTCATTTTCTATTTGGCTTCCCGGGTCTTTATCGGAAAAGTAGCCGGTTGAAGTTTGAGTAGACGAGAACCAATATTTTCCTTGTGGTTCCTAACTTATTTCCTGTTGTGTGCCTCTGCGTGTGTGCACGTGTGTTACCACTGTTCCGCGGTGCAGGAGATGTGCCCACCCCGTTTCTATTGCTCATTTACATCGTCTTAGTTTGGTTGTTGGTATCATGTGTTTACATGGAGGGAGCTCCGCGTGCGTGTGTGCATGTGGGTGTGTACGTGCATGTGTGTGTGCGTGTGCACATGCATGAGTGTGTTCATATGGGTGTGTGCATGTGTGTGCATGCATGAGTGTGTGCATTTAGGTGTGTGTGCATGTGGGTGTCTGTGCATGTGCGTATGTGTGTGTGCGTGTGCACATGCCTGAGTGTGTGTGAATATGTGAGAATAAGTTCATGAAATGCATGCTTTTTCTTCTATCTAAAATAGGACTTTTGAATGGATTCGGGCAGATGGCTCCTGTGCCCCGCCCTTTCCTCAGGCAGCCGTGCAGTGTATCACGTCAGCCGGTGGTAGCCCTTAGGTGGGGGCGCCCGGGGGGGGCTCAGGTCATGACCTCAGGGTCTGGGCTCCGGCGCAGGGGCAGTGGCATCCCGGCTCGCTCTCCCTCCCCTGCTCGCTCGCTCGCTCTCATGAATCAGTAAAACCCTCCAGAGAGGACGAGGTAGGAGACGTGCTGAGGCCTCTTCCTGGTCTCCCCGTTTAAATTCAGAAGGTCTGGAGCTTTGCCTGTGACCCCGATTTCTCTGGGACGTCTTTCTGTGACCCTGTGTCTGTGTCTGGCTGCGCATGTCATTCCCGTGTACACGCACACACACTCACACTCACAGTCACACTCCTTTCCCTTCCACCTCGAGGTGCCCCGTGCACGTGCCCTTCGGTAATTGGACCCTTTATTTCACGCGGGGAGGTTCCGAGCCGGGCTCCCTTGCGTGTCACCGCTTCATGGAGGGGAGTGCCCGGGCAGGACCCGCGGGGACCGGGGCGGGGGGGTATCTCTGGTGTGTCCGCACACTGAGGCCACGGTCCTGTCATCTGTCGCCGCTGTTCTGAGCGAGTCCCAACAGAGCAGGTCCAGTGTTCCAGAATGCGGGCCTGGGGGCCTCCCTCCGGGCTGCGCCCCCGCGGACCTCCCGGACCTCCGCCGCCTGCTGCAGGCTGTGGGGACTTGGGTCGACACCCACAGAGGATGGGCCCGTGTGTGTCGGGGGCGGGGAGGTGGCGGCGCTGCGGACCAGGAGTGTCTGCTGGGTGTGCCCTGGGACGGGGCGTCCTGGCCGGGAGGGCCACCCGCCGCGGTGGCGAGCGCTGAGCCCGTGTGTTGCAGGCCGGCTGCACCCCGCTGCACTACGCCTGCCAGATGAAGAACCAGACGCTCGTCCCCCTGCTGCTGGAGGCCCGGGCGGACCCCACCATCAAAAACAAGGTAAGAATCCCAGGGCCTGGGTCCCGGGGGTGTCCCAGGGGTGGCGCCTGCCCTGGGCTCAGGCCGTGACCCTGGGGTCCTGGGATCGAGTCCCGGGTTGAGCTCCCTGCAGGGAGCCTGCTTCTCCCTCTGCCTGGGTCTCTGCCTCTCTCTCCGGGTCTCTTTGAATAAATAAATAAAAGCCTAAAAAAAAAGGAATCCGAGGCCACGGCCCGAGGGCCCTCCCAGCAGCGGCGGCTTCGTGTTGGGGTGAATCAACCGGCTCCCACGCTGACAGCGCAGCTCCCCGTCCTCGCCGAGGGGCTAGTCCCCGCTTGGGCCTGGCGCTGCTGCACGACCAACCGACCGACCGTGACTTCTGTCTCCGCAGCGAGGCGAGAGCTGCCTGGAGGTGGCGCGCAGACTGCGCTTCCCGCAGATTGAGGCCATGCTAAGGAAGGGCTCCTAACCCTGGGGACGCCGGAGACCTGCGGGACTGGATCGCGTCCCTGGCTGCACCGGCTGCACCGCTGGGCGGCCGAGGACCTGGGCGCTTCCCGGCTTGGCAGGTGCCACGGTGACGCCGCTCCGGGGAGCTCCTGGCTGGTGGCCGCTGGGGACCCCGCAGCTCTCGGAGGGTCCGCTTCGGTCTCAGACTCAGGGTGTCCCGAGGAGGGAGGTGGCGGCTGCCTGGGTCGCTCCGATGAGCCGCCCTCCTGGAGGCTGCGCTTCCCCGTGGCGCCTGGGGACCGGCTCCTCAGTCCTGCTGCAGGAGCGAGAGGGGGAGCGAGACTGTCGGGCGGGGACGGGACGGGAAGGGAAGGGACGGGCGGGACGGGACGGGGCGCTTCCTCTGTGAACCTTCACTGGCCACGCGCTCCAATAAAAGCCCGTGTCGTCCCGCTGGGAGTCTGCACGGAGGGGACGCGGCGCTGCCGCTCGGGGCTCGGGGCCTCCCCTCTTCCCCCCGGGAGCCGACAGGCCCTCTTGTCTTTGACTTTCATTTATTTGGGAGATGACGGGGGCGCAGCCAGGGGGCAGCGGGGCCGAGGAGGAGCCGGAGCCCACATGGGACTCGTTCCGGGGCCGCGGGTCGCAGGCTGAGCCCAGGCACCCTGCTCGAGGGCCTCGAGCTCTGGGGCCACACGCCAAGGCCCCCCGACTTCAGGGGCTCCCGCAGCCGGACCCCTCCACCCTGCTAGTTCCTCTGTGCGAGGCCGCTCTGCAGGCTGCGCTGTTCACGGGTAAAATCCAGAATATTTTATCCTCCCTCCTCCCTCCCTCTCCCCTCCCTCCCTCCTCCCTCCTCCTTCCTCCCTCCTCCCCTAAAGCAGCCCAGCACCCCGAGGTAGGCTCCTGTCTCTGTGACAACCAGGTGGAAATGCGTAGCGTATTCTGTCACGGTTCCAGCAATCCAGAGACTCAGGCCCTCCGTCTCCGTCCCAATCACTTATTCACTTGACCGTTTCAAAATTCTGGCTTGTGGGGGAGAAACCTGGAGAAACCTGCAGGCTGCAGGTGCACCCGGGGCCGTGGGGCGCCCTGGCTACCGCCTCCCGCCAGGCGAGACCCGCCCTCCCCGACGGGCCTTACGCAAGGACCCATGAAGTTCATCCAATGAGTATTTTAATTAGCTGAAAAAATTGCAAATGCCAGTTTTAGAGCCAAGGGCAGGAAGTCCTCCGCCCGCGCCGGTCCGCCCCGCTTCCCCCAGGTCTGGGGGCCCCGCGAGTCCCGCCTGCGGCCCCTGCCCTGCGGCCTCCTAGGACTCGCCGGCCTCCACCTCGTGGCCGACCGCGCATGTGCCCGGGGACAGGCTGGCGTCGTCCCGCCTCATCAGGTGTATGATCTCGCTGTACAGACGCCGGGGCGCGTCCAAGCCCCAGATGAAATCCACATGTGCCCATTCGGGAATGTTCTTATGGTAGATGAGATTGGTCACCTCGGAGAGCAGGGCCTTCACGTCCTCTGGGTTGGAAAGCCAGTCCTGGCCCCCCGTCCACATGGCGGTGGGGACCGTCATGTCCCTGACTTTGTACCTCACGGGCGTCGGCTGGAAGAAAGGGATCGTTGTAGCTGGCGTTTCTGACGGTCACCCTCGGGGTTCCAAGCCCAACGACTAATATTCCAAGTAAACAGTAAAAATACGGCCTGGGCGACGGGGAAGGGTCCCGGGCACGCGGGCGGGGGGGGGGGGGGGCGGGGAGGGTGGCCCCCGGGTGTGCTCAGCCCCTCCGTGCGGGTCCCGCTCGCCCCGGGTGCCTCGCCTGCGACGGGGGGACCCCAGCCATGAGGAAGTGAGGGACAAAGCTCGGGGTCAGGGGTCCCCTCCGCCTTAAGCATGAATTTCCCTTCGTCCCCCATGAACAAACGCGCACCCCAAGAGGGACACTTCACAAACTTCACGAGGCCCAAGGGACAGAGGTTCTCGGGACACAGGCCAGAGGCTGGAGCCCCGAGGGGGCCACGGGGTCTCCGCACAGACTCTGCAGGAGAAGGGAAGGCCCCCGGGGCAGCCCCCGCTCCAAACCCCTCATCTAGCACCCCGGAACCCAGTGGTTTCAGGGAAGGGGAGGTCCACACCTGGGGGGCTTTGGAGGGCCTGGGAGAGGCCTGGGGGGGGGGTAACGGGAGGCCCAGGGGCCCTGGGCGAGGGCCTGGGGGGGACATGGGGGCATCTGAGGGGTCTGGAAGGGCCTGGGAGGAGGGCCTGGGGAGGTCTGCGGGGTCTGTGGGTGGCCTGGAGGGGTCTGGGGGACCTGGGGGACCTGGAGGGGACATGGGGCTGCCAGAGGGGTCTGGGAGGGCCTGGGAGAGGCCTGGAGAGGCCTGGGGGTCTTGGAGAGCTTGGGGGAACATGAGGGCGGCCTGGGGGGGCCTGGGAGGGCCTAGGGGTCATGGGGGGGACATGGAGGAGACATGGGGAGCCCGGGGGCCTGGAGGGGGCCAAGTGGGCCCCAGGGGGGTCCAGGTGGGTCAGGGGGGCCTGTGAGGGCCTGGGGGGTCCTGGGGGGGCCTTGCACTTCCCGCCGCCCGCCCTCCGCTCCCCTGCCAGCTGCCCGGCCCGACTTGCAGGCCTTCGTGCGGATCGTGCACCCAGCGGCCCAGACGTGCCTGAGCTCCGGGGCCGTGTGGCCGGGGCTGCACCCAAGGGGACGCGGTGAGGAGCTCCGATGAGAGCCGGCGGCCCGCGGCCTGAGGGAGACCTGGCTCGGCCGGGACCAGCGGTGCCCCCGCTCCCCTCGGGGCCCACCTGCAGACACCTGGAGCGTGCTGGGCCCGACGGCCGCCCCCCGACCTTCCCCGGGGCCTACGTTGCCCGAGCTGCTTGCTCCAGCAGCTGACACACGGACGCTGGTGGTTTAAGACCGTCCTGGGGCTGCATCGCTTCCTCCAAAGACACGTTTTAGGGACCAGCCAACAAGGACCTGATGCCAGGGAGTGGACGCCCGCGCCAAGCCTCCTGGTCTGGGCGCTGCCCGTGGGGACCCGGGTGACGCAGGCGGCAGAGGATCCAGCTGATCTGGGCGCGTCTGCCCCGTGTTCTGGGCTTTGCGGCCTAGGCTGCCGTGGGGAGGGGACGTCCCGCAGCCACACTCTCAGGAGCTGGCCCCTGGCCACCTACTGGGCTCCCTCCGGCTTTAGGGCCGTGTGGTGGGCACCTGTTTGCAGCCTCACACGAGTTAACAACGACCTCCAGTCGGGACCTTCTGCTCAGAGGAGTACGATGCCCGTTTCTGAGTCCCCGCAGCTGTTCATTTGATTCCAGAGCATCGACTGGGCATTTTCTTAGATGATGTAATGACTTTTCGTATTTTTCACTCGCAAATTACAGATGCATTAAAAGTGTGATTGGCAGAACTTTTAAGGATCGTCTAGTCCAATAATAATAATAATAATAATAATCTTTAAATAATTTGAATAAATAAATATTTGCATAAAATAAATTAAGTAATTTTGAGTAAATTATTATTATTATTAGTATTATTATTATTATTTAAAATAAGCTCCACATCCAGCAGGAGCCCAATGTGGGGCTTGAACTCATGACCCTGCGATCAAGACCTGAGCTGAGATCAAGAGTTGGACGCCCAACTGACTGAGCCACCCAGGCGCCCGTAACCCAATGATTTTTAAGGATAAAGACCTGGGGGACAGTGGAATGGTAGCAGCCTGTCCATGACCCCACAGCGGTAGTGCCTCACCCCTGCCGTCTCCCCTGGATCCCTCCAGCCACCACACAGGCCATGCTCTTCCCTTCCCTTCGCCGCCGGGTCTTTCTCCCTAGAACCCACCTCCCCCACCTGGAGCGTCGTCCTCTCCGTCCTGAAAGCAGGAAGCCTCTTGGCCGAGCTGCGAACTTCTCTAGTTTCAAATGCAATCAAGCCCGAACTCGTATTTTATTTCCTCCTCTACAAAAACCTGTCACTACAACGTCCCCCTCATTCACCTCAAAACGATGCGTTGACTTTCTTACCTGATTGCCTTTCTCCAGATTTTTGGTTTCGCTCCCCCAGTCAAATGCCCGGAGCTCCCCAGAATTCACCGCCTGAAAGGAAAGCACATGGACGGGACCTTCGAATGCACCACCGGGTAGGGGGTCGTGAGCCGAAGCGGAGGGCAGAGCTGAGCCGCTCTTCCGCTCGCTGTTAGGACAAACCTCAAGAAGCTAAGGCAAGAGGCGGGCCCCTGGGGCACAAGAAGGTCCCAGAGAAGCCCCGGCCACCAGGTCCCGGGGCCCCGCCGACCCCCGCGGGCTGTGAGGAGCGGCCCCCGAGCTGCGCCAGGGGCTGACGCTGGGAGGAAACCCAACCCAAGTCAGAACTCTTCGCCCTTTTGAACATAGGTCTCCGTCCTGTCCGCACTCCTTACACACGCACGCACACTCACACGGCCTTGGGGGGACTCCGGGCTCTGAGTCCCCAGAGAAACAGGACCGGTGTTCGTGATGTTTAAGTTCAGTGTTGTTAAACCTCTCTGCTTGAACTGGGGGCCTTCCCGGCTTTTTTCAACAAAGCTGTGGTTGTAGCAGGTGAGCATCTGAGGTCAACCATGCTCAAGCTCCGTCTTTACGTGTCTTATTTCCACAGCAAATCGGTCACTCCCCCGTGTCGCCTACAGTGAGCAGGATCGGGGCAGTGCTCCTGCGCGCGCGAGAGCATCATCAGCACCCACTGCCCCTGAGTGGATTCCACGGGGTCCGGGATCTGCCCCACTGGCCCCAGAGACGGTCGTGGGACTGACGATGGGACCCTCGCCACTGGGGCCTGCAGCCAAAGGGCTCCCATGAGTTAGATCCTGCCTTTGCTGGAGGAACCGCAAAAAGAGTGAAAACGCACTCTCCTGCGTTTCCTCCTCCTCACCTCACGCGTGAGGTGGCTCGAGGCAGACAGAGGTCTCCCTGGACCATCTGAAGTCACTCACTCAAGGTCCCCCAAGGATTCCTGGGGCCAGCCCTTCCCCCCATCTCCTGAGAAGGTTCCGTGTTCTAGATCGAATTCACGGTCGAGACAGCATTGACTAGATCCCGTTCCGTCTTGGAATAATTGTGAAGTAACACCAGGGACATCCTTTGCTCCAGACAAAATGCACAAAGACCCTCGGAGAGACGACAAGGTGGGCATTCCTACCTGGCTCCAGTGTAGGATATTTTGCACAGATGTTCCAGCAAGAGTGTGAGCGACGTACACATTTGCTCGGCTCTGTAACAAAACACGAGTGGGTGGTGGGGGTCCGAGAGCTCACAAGACGTGCGCTGACACCTCCGGGGCGTCAGGCTAAGAAATGGAAACATCATTAAGTGACTCCTAACTCTGGGAAAGGAACTAGGGGTGGTGGAAGGGGAGGAGGGCGGGGGGTGGGGGTGAATGGGTGACGGGCACTGAGGGGGGCACTTGGCGGGATGAGCACTGGGTGTTATTCTGTATGTTGGCAAATTGAACACCAATAAAAAATAAATTATTATTAAAAAGAAGTGATCGCAAGGATTCACCAAACCGTACTACACACATGTGCACGGATAAGAGACGCCACTGAATGTGCTCCTGGGCATCTCTGTTGTCATCTGAGAAGAGATTCTCTTTAGGCAAACTTTACTAGGGACAGAGGTTGAGCGTCTGCCGTCAGCCCAGGTGTGACTTCGGGGTCCTGAGATCGAGTCCCCACGTCAGGCTCCCCGCAGGGAGCCTGCGTCTCCCTCTGCCTGTGTCCCTGCCTCTCTCTCTGGGCCTCTCATGAATAAATAAATAAAATCTTAAAAAAAAAAGTTTGCTAGAATAATTAAGATGAAGGCTCTAGAACTGGGTCTGTATTCACGGCACTCGCCCACCCTCGGGACGTGAGACCGGTCACTCCTCGCTTGGCTTTGGAAAACGAAGCATTTACTAGGCTCCCGCTTACCATGTTCATGTTGTTGGTGTTAAATCCTCCCATAAGCAGCAAGACGTTGCTACAGATCTGATCGATAATCATCTGGCCACACAGGTAAATAGCAAACTGTCTGAAGAATCTGGTCTGGTACAGAAATTCTTTCTTACCAAACAGTCCCTGTAAAAACATAACGCGGAAGAGTAGTCATGACATCATGGCCAGGAAGACGTGAATCCAATTTAGTCTAATATTCTTCAGTTGACGACAGAGTTCCATCCCCTGTAAACCTGTCATGAGTTGGAAATATCATGAAGTCGAAACCGGGGACTGCGGAGGCTGCCCAGCATCACGGGAGAGGTCCGGCCCCAATATCTCTGGCCCAGGAGAAGATCAACATTCAAAATTTCAAGTATGGTTTCTACTGGATGCGTATCGTTTTTGCACCATCATAAACCCCAAAATCATTAGGTTGAGCTACTCTAAGCCCCAAAATCATTAGGTTGAGCTACTCTAAGCCCCAAAATCATTAGGTTGAGCTACTCTAAGCCCCAAAATCATTAGGTTGAGCTACTCTACGCCCCAAAATCGTTAGGTTGAGCTACTCTACGCCCCAAAATCGTTAGGTTGAGCTACTCTAAGCCCCAAAATCGTTAGGTTGAGCTACTCTAAGCCCCAAAATCGTTAGGTTGAGCTACTCTAAGCCCCAAAATCGTTAGGTTGAGCTACTCTAAGCCCCAAAATCGTTAGGTTGAGCTACTCTAAGCCCCAAAATCGTTAGGTTGAGCTACTCTAAGCCCCAAAATCGTTAGGTTGAGCTACTCTAAGCCCCAAAATCGTTAGGTTGAGCTACTCTAAGCCCCAAAATCGTTAGGTTGAGCTACTCTAAGCCCCAAAATCGTTAGGTTGAGCTACTCTAAGCCCCAAAATCATTAGGTTGAGCTACTCTAAGCCCCAAAATCATTAGGTTGAGCTACTCTAAGCCCCAAAATCATTAAGTTGATCTACTCTAAGCCCCAAAATCATTAAGTTGAGCTACTCTAAGCCCCAAAATCATTAGGTTGAGCTACTCTAAGCCCCAAAATCATTAGGTTGAGCTACTCTAAGCCCCAAAATCATTAAGTTGATCTACTCTAAGCCCCAAAATCATTAAGTTGATCTACTCTAAGCCCCAAAATCATTAAATTGATCTACTCTAAGCCCCAAAATCATTAAGTTGAGCTACTCTAAGCCCCAAAATCATTAAGTTGATCTACTCTAAGCCCCAAAATCATTAAGTTGAGCTACTCTAAGTCTTAGCAAATAGGGTTGGAGGACTCGTCTACGCAGACAAGGAATTATCCGAGGAGTCACATACCTTGATCATCATATCCGGGAGCAGCAAAAACTTGGTGCCAGGGCTTTTCGCATATTTAACAGTGGCTATGGGCGCTAACGCAAAATACATTTTGACTTTCTGAGCCAGTTCTGGCATGGTGGAGAAAGCAATAAAGCCTACGAGAGGAGAGACAGGTCAGTGTGGATATCGCAGAGCCGAGAACCCGTAAAACGCTGATTTTACTTTTACCAAGTTATTTCAGTAACGACGCATGCTCCTGATTTAGGTGTCCTAGGAACGTGTAAGCCCCAACACCTCGGCGCTCCCTACGGCGCCTGGCACGTACCCTCCAGCTAGTAGGTTCTGCTTGCATTACGGGGTCGAGCTATTGGGGCCAACGGTGCAGACTGTACGTAGACGCACACGGAGAAGCAACTGCGCCCCGGACACTCCTCAGGGGACTGTCACGGCTCTCACCTCATCGAAGTCCCAAACTCTCGTGAGGTGTTTTTGACAAATCTCTACCCCGCAGTGAAGGAAAGGGAGGAGAGCCCAGCCGCCTCGCTGGTCGGCGACAAGCACGTTCTGAGACGCAGGGGGTGTGGGGCTGGTAGGATGGTCTCCCTGATGCCCACCTTTCCAAGAACCCCACCTGTGATGTGATCCCATAGACAAGTCGTCTACGAAACTGGGCCCCAACGCTTATCTTTGTGCTAGACCAGGTCTAGGACCCTGGCTAAATCGGGCTGGCCTCTGGGCCCGTGAGAGTCTCTGAGCTACCGCCGCCCAAGGACCATCTCCACGGAGCCCTGGGGCGGGGCGGGGGGCGGGAAAAGGCCATCGCTTGACGCCCGGCCATGGTCGCCGTCTCTGAAGGGCTCTACGTCCGTCCGTGCATCTCCGTCTAGGCTGACGTTTGCAGCCCGAGCGGGAGGGGAACCTGGAGACGGAAACTTGGGTCACGTGACTTCCTCCGGTTGCGGGAGGAGAGGGGGTGTTTGTGTCTCCACTCTCCCCTCCGTGTGGTCAGGTTGGCAGCCACACGCAGGTGTGCCGTCGGGAGGATGGGCCGGGGCTCCGTCAGACCATATTCCCGCTGGCCTGCGACCCTATGAGAGCTGCCCTCGGATGTCAGCTTTGAGGACTCGAGCGAACCTCTCCCAGCAAAGCGCGTTCAAGTCCTGCCGGGAAGCGGCCGCGTGGCCGACGGCCAGAGGGATCCTGGAGCTTTTGCCCCCTTCCCCATCTCGAAGCAGCCTTTGGCTCCGTCATTGCACCTTTGTCTCGATGTCAAGCTGGACAGTGTGAGTGTAGAGAAAAGACAGTCCCACTGGCCCCCGGACCTCGGGGCAGCCCAGGCCTTAGTACCCGTTTTCCTGGAAGTGCGTGGTGAGGCGGGAGGCCACCAGAGCCGGCTCAGGGTGTGGAAAACCCCGGAGAGGAAATGGGAAAGTCGGAGAGCACTGGGGGCGGGGGGACAGGCGGGGGGACGGGGTAGCTGGGCCACGGACAGGAGGGAGGGCGCACCGGGGGTTCGGCTCACCGCCCTCTACCTCGGGCACCAGTAATACATTATATGGGGATTAGTTGACTTTAAATTAAAAAATATATTTTAAATAAGGAAGTAAACCAGCGCACTGATCGGCTGCCCTGAGTTCCAGGGGGCGCGTGCCCGCCTGGCTTCCCGGAATCCCATACCCGGGACTCCCCCGCCGGGTTGGCTTGAGGCCCGTGGAGCGCACCGGGCCGCTCTGCTCCTGCCTTGTCCACGGGTGCTTCGCTCAGGGGTTCACCTTGCAGGTGGAGGAGCCACATGTCACCTAACCCCCCCCCCGCCCCAGCCGTCGCCTCCAGCATCCCGGCCCTTCCCGCATCCCCCGCTTCCAGTCCTCAGGGCCAGCGGGCCGGGCAGGGCCGGGGCCAAGGGAAGGTGGGTGCCAGGCCCCAGGCCCCGCCGTCGCCCCCGCCCGCACCCCTGACCCTGCACCTGCCCCCCGGGAACCTACCCATGGTGGTGCCCTGTGAATAGCCGACGTAATAGATCTTTTCCTGGCCGCTTTTCTGCAAAATAAAGTTTATGACTGCAGGAAGATCAAACCTAGCCATCTCATCATAACTACAAGGGGAAAAGACAAAGTCACGTGAAAAATTAGAGTCAGAAACAACGAAAGCAGCCCCCCGGGGGTTACAAACAGGCCCTGAGTGTGCCCCACTGGCTTGCGGCTGTGCTCCCGGGGCCCTCACACGCGACACACGGCGCCGCTGGGCCCGTGCACCCTTAGCACTCTCTGCACACGGCGGTTTTCTGCAGACGGTGTCACGTGACCCGCCGCCCCGGGGGTGCCCTACTGAGCCCCAGCGGAACCCCACCCGGCCCTGCAGATCATCCCACGGGAAGGGCCCGACATGCCTTGGGGGCCTCCCTGTGCGGCTGTGGATAAGGAGCGGGTTAAATGCCAAAAGGTCATTAAAACCCTTTTGCAGACCGACCGTGACATACGGATCAGCCGCATTAAGTCCCTGGGGCCGAACGGTTTCCCTGATGTCTCTAAGGTTGCCTGACGGCGGCTCTTTCTGGGGGTAACAGTCCGCTCAGTACCCGAGGGGAGTTAGTCCCGGGTCCGCACCTTGTCTCGAGCCCTGACCCCAACCACCACTGTCGTCCTATTAGCCAGACCCCTTCTTCCGTTGTCTCCAGTCCTCCCCTAAAGAGTCGCTCACTAACTAAAGCAATCGGGGAGATCCCGGTGGGGTGTTGGCGACCCGACCGAAGTGAATCATCTGAGTGCGAGAGGCCAGATTCGACCCCGCGTCCGCCTCCACTCTCAGGACCGTGCTGTACCTGAAAGCCCAGAACTCATCTTGGTCTATGGAGAGGGTCTTGTGCTTCCGGGACCAGGTGTTGCCCCTGCTGTTCCCCAGCCACACGTCAAAACCGGCGTCGGCCAGGATGAAGCCCAGGCTGTTGTTGGGCAGGTTGGAGATCCAGTTGCTGGCGTCCCCCAGCAGGCCGTGCTGCAGCAACACCACCGGCCGGGGCCCTGCGTGCAAGAGACTTCAGCTGGGAGGCGTGGCCTCCATCTTCCTGGCCCCCCTTGAGCCTGCAAGCTCTGGGGCCCAACACGCCCGTGTTTGCCTGTGGATTGAGCGGCTTGCTGTATCGACTGTGTTAGTTGCTCGCTTGACCTCTCTGTGTCTTGATTTCCTCAACAGAAAAAACAGGATTTTCATTAGGATTAAGTAAAACAGTGCGCAGGGAGCAGAGGTGACGGTGCCCAGGACGCGCCATGTCCCAGCCATCAGGGCGCTCATGTAACCATGAATATAATATGTTGCACGATGGTCAACGTACGCGTGGTTGTGTTAGAGGACAAAGGTGCCCGTGCGTGTGTGTGTGTCTATGCCGAGGGTGGGATGGTTTAACGACGACCCTTCATGTCAAAAAGAGTGACAAGGCAGCTGGGAGGAGCCCCCACACTCCAAGTATGAGAAAATTTGAGGCTCAGAATAAATACTGGTAACGATAAATCACCCCCGCCGCCGCCCCGTGAGCATTAAGAGCGCCCGGGTAGAAGGGCGGCAACCGTGGGGCGGGCCGCAGCGGGCTTCACGACGCCACGCGGCGAGGGCCCGGCTATGCCTCTGCGGTGTCCCCACCCCGCGGCCTGGGGAACCTGGGACGTACCCCCCCCCCCGCCCCCGCCCCCTGCCGCCGGCCTCCTTCCCAGCATCCAGGTGGAAAGCGCCAGGAAGTCAGGCACACAGGGGGCGCGGGACGGGCACACGCGCGGCTCGGCGCTCATGACCCAATTCCCTACTCCCGGGGACGTGCCGCGAGGACACAGGAGAACGACCTTCTCTCTAAGGGGGTGCACAGGCCGGGTCCCCAGAGCTTCCCCCCCGGAGGCCCCTGCAAGCTGCAGAAGCAACACCCGCCTCCAGAGGGGACTGTCCTTCCCCAACCGGACCCAACCCAGGGACGGTCCCCCCAGCTCCCAAACCCCGAAACCGGGGTGACCAGTTGGGGGAGGTTAGCAGGATGTGAGCGGAGAAGCTCCGCCTGGGAATGGGGCTGCGGGGGCCCTAGCCGGGGCGCCGCTCGGTGCCCCCGGGAGCTGTGCTTGCTCACCTCCCGGCAGCTGGAGCTCAGCGAACGTTCCCTCTGCAGCTGCAGGCTCCCGTGTGCTTGTGCAGGACCCACTCACTCACCCACCCCACGCACACGTATGGGCGCCTGCGTGTGCTCGGCACGCTTTTAGGCGCTGGCTGTACGGCCTTCCACGAAATAGAGAAGATCCCGGCTCCCGGGGCGGTTACCTTCTGATCGGGGGAGACAGCCAATGAGCCAGCACGCGTGTGTCCTAGCGGGTGGCACGTGCTCGGGGAAGGAACGAGGACACGGGGCCAGACCCCACCCGGGGGCACGGAGCTGCTGTTTTCAAAGGGGTGCTCAGGGAAAGCGCGATGGAGAGCACCCGCACGAGGCCCAGGCCAGGGTGCAGGACCCCATGGCGAGAACCGTGCGTCCGAATGCACTGAGGTTGGCTCATGCTCCACATGCAGGACACCAAGGGCAGCTGGGCAGCTGGTATTTAAAAAATCCGGTTTTCGGGACACCTGATGGCTCCGTGGTGGAGCGTCTGCCTTCGGCTCAGGGCGTGACCCCGGGGTCCCAGGATCGAGTCCCACGTCAGGCTCCCTCTGCTTCTCCCTCTGCCTGGGTCTCTGCCTCTCTCTCTCGTGAATAGATACATAATTTTTTTTTTTAAAGTCGGTTTTCAAAAAAGCTGCAAATGGGCAAATTGGAATACAAAAGAACCCTGCAGCTTGTTGGCCCCGAAGACCACAGCATCCGCCCGACCTGCTCCGGTCCCAGTTAAGAAATGGGTCAGGGTGGCGGGCAGGTCTCTGCAGGTTTCACAACCTTCCAGCAAAGTGCCGGCCTGGGCTCCCGGACAGGTTGCCCAAGCTCCGTGAGCGGCAGTTTCTCCAGGTTATTGTGAAAGTTAAATGAGACGGATGCGGATAGAGCCCGCGGCACCGTAGCTGGCGTCCAGAGGGCCCTACGGGTGTCCTCATGACACGGCGCAGCTGCTGCCTTCCACGCAGACCCACAGCACCCAAAGGCACAGAGCACAGGCTCACTGGTGACGACCATGAATTTTTTTAAGCCGGCAATAGCTGAAAACCCCATAAACCGAAAAAATGGGATTCTATGTATTGAAGGAATGTATCAAAAATAAAAAATGCACACCTACTGCTTGATTCTTAAAACACTCCAGTGAAGCGCTGGGCAAGGCCTCAAATACTTAAAGGGCTATTTGGCTGGGGCTACGGGGTACGCAGGGTGTTGGCTGGGGCTACGGGGTATGTGGGGTGTTGGCTGGGGCTACGGGGTACGCGGGATATTTGGCTGGGGCTACGGGGTACGCGGGGTGTTGATGGGGCTACGGGGTACGCAGGGTGTTGATGGGGCTACGGGGTACGCAGGGTGTTGGCTGGGGCTACGGGGTATGCGGGGTGTTGGCTGGGGCTACGGGGTACGCGGGGTATTTGGCTGGGGCTACGGGGTACGCGGGGTGTTGATGGGGCTACGGGGTACGCGGGGTATTTGGCTGGGGCTACGGGGTATGCGGGGTGTTGATGGGGCTACGGGGTACGCGGGGTATTTGGCTGGGGCTACGGGGTACGCGGGGTGTTGGCTGGGGCTACGGGGTACGTAGGGTGTTGATGGGGCTACGGGGTACGCGGGGTGTTGGCTGGGGCTACGGGGTATGCGGGGTATTTGGCTGGGGCTACGGGGTCTGCGGGGTGGGCCCGGGCGCCGCGCTGGAGCTCTCCTTCTTCGTTAGCAGGGATCAGCGTGGTCTGTTCAAGAGACCGTCCCTGGTCGTTCCAGATTATCCACATGAGAGGGGTTTGGGGAATGGGTTAAGGCCTAGAAGGCATCAGGAAATGGACCTTTCCTGAAGGTCTTTTTTTTTTTTTTTTTTTTTTAAGCAAACCCTATGTTTCTTTGAGATCATTGAGGATATCGGGGCCCACCGGGGCGGTGATGATGGGGTGGAGGAGGGAGCGAAGCTGCCTTCCGGCCCAAGCAACGGGCCGCAGTCTGTCACAAGAACCCAGACCCCGTGCGCACACTCAGGTCACGAGGGGATCCTCACTACCGACCGGTGGGCACGTGGGGTGCCCGGGGTGAACCGTACCTGCGTCCCTAGGTTGCGCCAGGCCTTGAGGAATTCGGTTAACAGAAAGGATGTACCCGTCTTCCGTGACGACTTCGTACTCCTCGCAGGGATAGCCTTGGTGTCGGATGATCTCACTCTGAGGGAAAAGCAGCGTCTTTTGAATTCAGGGCTGTGTGGCCGCGCGCTCCATGACCCAAAAGCAGCAAACTGGGACGCCCGGGGGGCTCCGCGGTGGAGCGTCTGCCGTCGGCCCAGGGTGTGACCCCGGGGTCCCGGGATCGAGTCCCGCGTCGGGTCCCCGCAGGGAGCCTGCTTCTCCCTCTGCCTGGATCTCTGCCTCTCTCTCTCTCTCTCTGGGTCTCATGAATAAACAAATAAAATGTAAAAATGTAATGTGGAGACCGGGCTAGAGCAACGGTTCCCTAAGTGTGGGCCCTGGACCGGGAGGGTCAGCGTCCCTCGGGCGCCTGTTGGCTTCCACGCCAGCCTCGAGCTGGGGACTCTGAGGACGGGACCCAGCACTTGCATTTCCACGGGCTCCTTTGGAAAGTCCGATTCGCTGTAATGTTCCAGAACCGGTCGGCCCGAGTGCGGGTGCCGGAGCGGGGGTGCGTGCCGGGATTCCCCGGGGACACGTACACGTAGAGGGTCCCAGCTCGGTTCGGGGCGAGGGCCCGGGTCGTTGTGACGCAGCCAGTGGGGCATCCTGCCCAGGACAGCTTATGAGAAACTGTAGGTCATGCGTTCCCTATGGCTCTTTTCGGCCCTCGGGTCTGTGGCTCTTAAGGGAACAGAAAGGCCCCCGAGGTCCCCCAGCTCGAATTCTAATCCTGGTTCTAAGGCTATTACGCAAACCAGTTGGGCAACCTTGAGACAATTAGCAAACCTGTCCCCATTCCTCAGCCTAGTCACCTGCACGTTAGGGGTTCTCGCAAGGAACGTGGAGAGATGATGCACGGTAACACCCACCGGGTCCCCCGGCACACAGTAGGTCGTCAGGGAGCATTGGGACGACTGTAATTAAGAACCCCCCGCATGCTCTTGGGTAAGTCCTATAGGTTTGCAGACTTCAGCTGGAGAAGCCTTTTTTTTTTTTTTTTTTTTAGAGCCGCTTTCCTGAATCCCTGACTCGGTTCCCCCTCTAAAGCCCCGAGAGCACCCTGCGAGGCACACCCAGGGCGAGGTTCGGGGAGACCGGCTAGACAGATTGCCTCTGTGCAATAAGGCAGAGGAATGTGTGTGGGATCCGCGGGCCGGCAGCCTCCCCTCCCCCGGGAGGGCTGCGATTATGGGCTACGTGCTCGGGCAGGCCCGGGCTGAAGTCGTGGCTCCGCCGCCTGCCGGGCTGCGGCCTCCCTTAGGTTGCTTATACCCCTGGATCCCCAAAATGGGGACCACCCTACGTACCGACGGGGCCGAGCCTCGACAGCTCTCAGTCTCCGTGTCTCCTAGGGGGCGAGTCACACGATAGGGTGGGCGACCCTAAACTCAGCTCAAGAACTTGAGAGTAAGCCAGAAAGTCGGGGCGAGCGAGAAGGTTAGCGCATCGTCCGTGAGTCGTGCTCACGCGAGGCTCCAGGTCCCCCCGTTGCCAGTCTACGGGGTACCCGGTCCGGGAGGCGGAACGAAACCCCGGTTAGAATGGCACAGGACGCTCCTAGAAGCAGGTGTCCTGGCGAGAAGAAGGGCGGGATGAGAGCAGGCAGAAAAGGAACAAAAATCCCCAAGGAAGTGGAAATGCCAGAGCTGGGTGTGGCCCAAGATGGGATTTCTCTGCTCCTGGAATGAACCTAAGAAGCCAAGAAAAAGTTCGATCGCGCTCCGCTCGGGGCAAAGGGATGAGGTCACTCACCCGGGTTCACTGACTCTGTTCAAGGACAACAAAGGCTGGCCCGTCCCCAGGTTAGCGCATCACCGCCCGGCGAGCGAAAACCGCCACCGCGTCGCAGGGACGGGATACTAATGCACTAAAGCAGATGATGCCCGGGTGCAAGAGTGGGCACGCGAACCACTTCGTTTCCCTCCAGACACGGAAAAAAAAAAAAAAAAAAAAAACCCAACTTACGATATTCATGAACGCCTCCGGATCCACAGCTTTGGTCGGCAGACGTCCCGAATTCACGTTCCTCTGGAACAGATACGCCACCAGGATCAGAAGCCACATCCCCGTCCTGGGTGAGGCGGTCCACACTCTCGACAGGATCTTCGGCATGATCCGACGTCTGCATGGATTCTGTGCCTGGCAGCGTAACGGCTGATCCCGATGCCGGAAGGATCTGCAGCTTTGAAACCCGTGTCCCCTGTGTTCCACCTACGGTTCCTGCCCCCGAATTCAGAGGCAAATTCAGTGGAAACATGGCCCAGGATGTCCCAATGCCATCGGGCCCCTCCCACCACTCACATCACCCGTCGTCACCAGCCCTCGCCTTGCAGGTGTGTGGGACTTGATGCCACCCGCAGTCACGTGCAGAGGACGCAGCCCATAAAACCCTGTTCCTCATCATCAGGAAATGGGAACCATAGGGAAGATCTTTTTTTTTTTTTTTTTTTTTTGTGGGGGGGGGGAGATCATTTTTATTTTTATTTTTTTTCCTTCGTTTTTATCTTTCTTGGAAGGATGGAAAGATACGGCGTCGGCAGAGAACGTTCCAGGCTTCTACGGCCGCGTCCCGAGGCTTCGATGACCAGTCGTTTCACTGCAGACCAACGTAGCCATGAGTGGTTTTGTTGGACGAGTCAAAAAATAAGGACATTCCCTCTTCCTGGCGATGGGTGAGATCCCCGATCGGGAGCAAATGACTCTTCCACGGGTGGGCCGCGTGCACGCGGCTCAGCCAGGCACACGCAGGAGGCTTTATTCTGGGTCATGAGCGCTGGCGAATGCCGGGGGACGCATTAGCCGGGGGCCTGGCGGGGAAATCATCTGCAGGAGCTACGCGGAGTTGCAGCCTAGTTACTTTCGGGGTCTAAATGTCCCAGTTGGGCCAACTGTGCGGCAGTGCGGGCACCCCCTTACCCGACTGTTATGTAGGCGGGCCAGGAGCACAGGTAAAGAATGGGTTAGAATTTAGGAAAAGAAGGGGCGCCCGGGGGGGCTCGGTCGGTGAGGCGTCTGCCTTCGGCTTGGGTCATGATCCCGGGGTCCTGGGGTCGAGCCCCGGGTCGGGCTCCCTGCTCCGAGGGGGTGGGGGTGGGGGGGTCTGCTTCTCCATCTCCCTCTTCCTCTCCCTGGGCTTGTGTTCTCTCTCTCTCTCTCTCAAATAAATAAAGTCTTTTTTTTTTTTTAAGGAGTTTAAGGAAAAACCCCTTGTTATTTGAGGTAATGTATCTCCTTGCCTGTACCCCAGCTCTTTGGAGCTGAGCTGGCACAGCCGCCGTGAGCTGAGGCTCCTGGAACGGGGCCCGAGCAGGGGCGGATGGGCCTGCTGGAGCGTGCCCGGCGCTGGGCCCGGTGCCCACGAGGCCTGCATCCTGCCCTGCACCTCCCGGCTTCCCTCACCCGGCTCCGGGGAGGGGTCTGCACCCACGAGTGACCCTGACGTGCCCCACTCGGGCTCCAGGGGCCGTGAGCGGCGTGGACCCGTGCCCGACATCACTGGGTAGCTCGGGGCTGCGCCAGAGCCGCAAAACCAGGGGCTTCAGCTCGTTGGTTAGTATTTTCCCCACGTGGAGGAAACGTGTAACATTTCGGGGTCTTCTTCCCCAAGGCCTGACAGCTGTGTCAGAAGAAATGAGGGCAGTCTCTGGGAATTCTCTCCCTCCGACTTCTCTCCTGGGGCCCCTGGGGAATTAGGGGTGAGCACCTGCCTTGGGCTCAGGGCGTGACCCCAGTCCTGGGATCGAGTCCTGCATCGGGGTCCCTGTAGGGAGCCTGCTTCTCCCTCTGCCTGGGTCTCCGCCCCTCTCTCTCTCTCTCTCTCATAAATAAATAAATAAATAAATAAATAAATAAATAAATAAATAATCTAAAAAAAAGAAAGAAAGAAAACAGCCACTCAGGGGCACCTGGGTGGCTCAGGCGGTTAAAGGGCCCCGTCATCGTCTAAAATGGGTTTTTACCGTGTCCGCACATACAGGCGGAGGCTCTGAGACCCCTACATCTTGAACGAGGAAAACGGATCTTCCCTAACGTGTGCTACGTATAAATCAATTCAATATCAAAATTACATGGAAGCAACAGGCCTCATAAGACGGAAATTAAAGAAAGATTAGGACACGGAGGACAAAGAATCAACTCGTAGTCTTATCCAAGATGCACTATGTGTCAAAACTAAAAAAAAAAAATAAATGGAAGCACTGAGGTGGGCACTTGACGGGATGAGCACTGGGTGTTATTCTCTATGTTGGCAAATTGAACCCCAATAAAAAATAAATTTATGTTTTTTAAAAAAAGGAAGCCGTTAAAACAAACAAAACAGGACAAAACCCCCCAAAGAGAAAACTGTAATGCAAGCGTAAAAAAATAAAATAAAATGAAGAAACCCCTCAACGTGGGAAAGAAGCCCTCTTCCGCGTTGAGTCGTGCGTTCCCCTAACCCTGAGCTGAGTCGTGCTGAAGCGGTTCCTGATCTTTTTCCTGCAGGCCCCGAGTCCCCCAGAAAGTCGGAGTCTGTGCTCTGCTCAGACTCGCTCTGTGAGCAAATGACCGGAACGTCCGGATGCTCCAACTCCGGCCCGACCCTTCCTTTCTCACCAGGCCTTTTCTGGATCCCCAAGGACACTCCAGGCCTTCAGGCAAGTGGCCTCCCGGTGTGTCCGACACGCTTGAAAATACGGGATTCTCATTTGGAAACCACTCGATACCTCTCATCTGGATCCAATGACCCAGGATAGTTCTTTTTTTTTTTTTTTTTTTTAAGAAAATAAGAATTGTTTCCCATTAGGGATAAAGGTATTACATTCTAAAGCAAGGCATGGTTGATTTAAAAAAAAAAAATTAGAGTTCGGGGAAGATACTTAAAACATGATTGCAAAAGAAGACAACAGAATGTCCCTAGGATTACATTAGGAGTCAGGACACCGCAGGGTTTTACAGGGACAGTTGCACAATATCGCGGTAGCTGGGTTGACAGAGGCGTAGCCGAAGACGTGGGTGAGTTTGTTTTTTTGTTTTTTGTTTTTTTTTTTAAGATTTATTTATTTATTTGAGAGAGCACGAGAGCGAGCACGAGCAGGGGGGAGGCAGAGGGAGCGGGAGAGGCAGGCTCCCCGTGCACTGGGGAGCCCCAGGCGGGCCCCGATCTCAGGACCTGAGCTGGAACCAAGGCTGGACTCCAACCAGCCGAGCCTCCCAGGCGCCCCGATGTGGTTAACTTCTAAAGCCAGAGTCGTACCCTACAAAAGTCCCCCGTCCCCACTTCTGTCCGTCTGGAAAAGCATTTAGGTTGCCCGCTTCCCCGCTCTCGAGGGCGGCCTTGCCGGGGAGGCCCCTTCCCAGCGCCTCCCGCCGCCTCCCGCTGCAGGGTCTCTGCTGACACCCGACGCCGTCGCTGACCCGGTTGCAAGTCCTCCTACTCGCACGAGCACCACCGTTCGTCCGTTCGTCCGCATCCTCCTTCATCAGCTCCGCGTTTCGTGAGTCTTTTTAATCGTGCCAGTCTGATGGGACCGAGGGGGCTTTGCACATTTTGTTCGCGTTTTCCTGAGTTAGAACGGACTTGGGAAATTTTCCTGCGTCCCGGCTCTTTGATTTCCCTTTACAAATCTTTCAGATTATTGACCTATTCTCTCTGCATTTTAAAAATGATTGGTTGGGCTTTGCGGTTTTTTTTTTTTTTTTTTAATGAATATTGATCTTTAGCTCGTTCCATGTGCTGCTGGTATTTTCACATTTTCCTCTTTCAAAATTTTGATTGTGGTCTCTTTCTTCTGTTCCCTTTTCATGCTACGGAGATGTCACCATGATATGGAGCAAAGTCTCTTGGGGGCTTCCCTTGGGGCTTTTAGGTTTTCTGACTTTTTCCAAGACGAATTTTCTTTACCCCAAGGTTACAGAAATATATCGTCTCTATTTCCCAACATTTTCCCGATGCTTTTCATTTAGAACTCCAGACCGTTTGAAATTTATTTTTCAGTATGGGTGGGTATCGAATCTGGAATTTTTAAAATATAAGTAATTACCCAGTTTCACAAGTACAACTTCTCTTTTAGTCTCTTCTGATTCCACCGCGATGAACGACACCTTGACTTTTCCATCTTCTGTAATAAGCTCCGGAGGCCCCGGAGAGCTCACATGATTTACCTGGAGCAACTCGATGTTTCCAGCAGCTTTCGGTGACATCTGGAGCCGGTTCTGGTCCCCGGCCCCCGGGGAGGTGCTACTGGCCCCAGCAGTAGAGGCCAGGGCTGCCGCTAGACACCCTGCGGAGAACGTCCCCACGAAAGATGCCCCGACACCCGGGTTGTGGAGTCTCGTCCTAGAGTCCTGACAGCCTGTGCGTTTAGGTCTGAGAAGAAATTCTACTTGGAAAAGGCATGTGGACACGTGTCACCATCAGTGTTCGGAGTGGCTGGCCTTCTGTACCGTCGGTAAGTCCTCCAAGCGTAGGGTGGCCTATGAGCTGGTTATCAGGAGTCAGGGCTGCCTGGTTTCCCGGCGAGAAAAAATGCAACTCTTTGCACCGACTTCTGTGAGATCTCCTGCACGCTCCACGCCCCTGCGTCCTAGTCTCCCCAGCTGCAGGACACCTGTCGGCTCCTTGGGACCATGGGTGCACATACTAGGACGGGTGCACATACTAGGACGGGTGCACATACTACGACAGGTGCACATACTAACTGCTCTTTTCCAAGCCCCGGCTTTGAGCGGCCCCGTGGCCATGGCCCTGTGCCGCACGCTCGTGGAGACCCCGTAAGAATCCTGTGATTGCTGACGCGGGTTTCTGTCCCCACCAGACAGGCCGAACCAGGATCTCCAGGTCTGGGAGCAGGGACCTGTGCTCTCATCAGGTGCCCCGGGTGGTTCCAAGGGTGAGCTGGGCTCGGGCCGCTGCGGGGCTGCACCCACGGGTCCCTGTGGGGCTGATTCTTCCAGAGGGACTCTCACCTCGGGGGTGGGAGGGGTGGGGATGGAATCCCGAGGGTGGGGTAGGACTGGAGCTTTCAGGCTTCAAGTTTTCCCTGGGTTCACCAGCACCAAAAAATGCAGTAAAAAGATGATTCATCATCTCCACGGCCTCTTGAGATTTTTAAAACCTACACGGGAAAATCGGGAGGGTTGAAGAAGCAAACACGCGGGTTACTCATTTCTATGACTGCTAATGATAGTTTATGTCCGCTCAGTTTTCTTTCATCTCCACGTGGACTTAAATATTAATTATCGTACATCGATAATCATTACATCGATAATTAACATTAATTATCGTACATCGGGGCGCATCTAACGAACCTATGTAGCTCAGCCCAGAGCCTAGGATCACGCAGATTTGGTCCGCACGATGCCAAGAAAGTGCTGGGAGTCCCCACACGCCGCCCGTGGAGGCATTTTGCAAATACTACGATAAATGGGCCTTTCCACGTTTATTGAGATGTTGAGCACCCAGGGCCACTCAGTCCCAGAGACAGGAGGTTTGAGAATAGCAGTGAAGGGCTCCAACTTTCCAAACTGCTTCCAGGATAGCAAAATAATTTTCTTAAGTAGCACTTAGGAAGGGACAACAACAAGTGGTTATCTTGAAGCTTTTGGAGTTTTAGCATCCCCCGTTTTTTTTTTTTTTTAGCTTTTAATAGATTTATTATACGGATCGGTCACATGATTTCCTGGAGAGCGCGTCAAAGCAGGAAGAAGAATTTGAGGCGAACTGACAAAAATTCAGCATCGTGAAGGAAGACGTTTAGGATGAAAGAATTTGTATGAAAAAAAAATCTGAGCAGCCAAGTAGCTTAGGAGCTGACCACATCGGCACCTCCGTCCCCTGACACCTTTTTTCCCCTAATGATGAGAAATCCCTGCTTTGTTTTGTCACGAGGCCTGAGGTTCCATGAATACAAAAGAACGTGGTTAGTGAGGCCAGTGAAGTGGAAGGAGCACTAGAGGAGGAGTCAGGGTCTGGGGTCCCCGGGGAGCTGGTTGTGAGACCCTGGGGGATTCACCTCCCCCATGGAGGCCCTGGAGTCTATAAAATTCAGTTGAAACCACATCCGTAGTTTTCAAACTGTTTCGTTGGAGTCTGGTTTCTTTCTTTCTTTTTCTTTTTTTCTCTTTTTTTGAGAGAGTACAGATGTCATGACATTTATTAAAAGGCATGCTACGATGCTATACTTGTTAGGACAAGAGATTAGAGATATCAAGCAATAGCCAGCACATATACAAACTGAACGAAAATGGAATATATTGTAGAGTACAGAAGCTTGAATTACCATGCATGACGCATATAGAAGATATGTTTTTTTAATATTTTATCTTCTCTTTGCATTTATAACATAGTTCACTTAAATGATCACAGAATCCTTTTTTTTTTTTTTAGATTGTATTCATTTATTCATGAGAGAGAGAGAGAGAGGGAGAGAGGCAGAGACGCAGGCAGAGGGAGAAGCAGGCTCCATGCAGGGAGCCCGACGTGGGACTCCCCGATCCTGGGACCCCGGGGTCACGCCCTAAGCCGGAGGCAGATGCTAAAGCACGGAGCCACCCAGGGGCCCCAAGGAGTCTGGTTTCTGTGGAAGGGCCGCAAAAAGTCTGCTGACAGGGGCATTCAATTTTGTTTTCAGATGTAATTTTACTCATTTAAATATCTTCGCTTCACAGGTAATTGCAAATGTCTGTTTGTATATCAAAGTTCACATGGCAGCCACGTCTTCCTTAACCGATGCTAGAGATGGAGAGGGGAATGTCCTGTGCTGTCTTGTAGAATTGAAAAAGAATTAATGGGAAAGGAGAAAAAAATGAGTGGGAAATATCAGAAAGGGAGACAGAACATAGAGACTCCTAACTCTGGGAAACGGACTAGGGGTGGTGGAAGGGGAGGAGGGCGGGGGGTGGGGGTGACTGGGTGATGGCACTGAGGGGGGCACTTGACGGGATGAGCACTGGGGGTTATTCTGTATGTTGGCAAATTGGACACCAATAAAAATAAATTCATAAAACAATTTAAAAAAATAAAATCATCTCACATACTAAAAAGAAAAGAATTGAGGTTGTTTAAAACCTCTTCATTGTTTAAAAAACAGTTATGACTTCAGCTACTTTTGTGTGCAGATTTTATCACATCATATTGCTCTGTTTTGTCGCGTGTAAGCCACGGGTATTCCCTGGAGTGCTGTTGCTTATACGAATTGCTAATTCTGAGGATTATCAAAGTGACTTCATCCTTATTGCTTCATACTGGCTGAAGATTATAAATGTGCATTTATACAGTAAACTTAGACTCACCACCTACTATTCATTGATTTTACACGTGTTGGAGCCTTAGGTCACATTTTTTTTTGAAAAGATTTTTTTTTTTGGCAAATTGAACTCCAATAAAAAAATAAAAAAAAAATAAAACTATTTGCAACAGGAAAAAAAAAAGAAATTTTTGTTTTGTTTTGTTTTGTTCTAAAACTGTTTTAAAATCACTGGAAGAGGTCAGCCCGGGTGGCTCAGCGGTTTAGCGCCGCCTTCAGCTCCGTGCCTGATCCTGGAGACCCGGGATCAAGTCCCACGTTGGGCTCCTTGCATGGAGCCTGCTTCTCCCTCTGCCTGTGTCTCTGCCTCTCTCTCTCTCTCTGTGTCTTTCATGAATAAATAAATAAAATCTTTAAAAATAAAAAAATTTAAAAAAATCACTGGAAGAGGTGGTTGGTACGGTCTCTTCTCTGACATTCTATCGATGTCCTTCTTGAAAACATTAGAAATACTGTCAGCCTTTGAGATTCTGGAAATGTTGATGATAAGCAGTAGAGCAATGGCTGGGGATTAATTTAGTCCGGGAGCACTTCGGACATTTGGGCTTGGGTGGACTCAGAGCAGTGTGAAGCAGCACAAATCCTCACGTAGAGAGAGGGCTTCCCGGAGACACAGAAGTGGTGAGGCCGTACTTCCCCTGGCCGGTGCCTGCCAAAGCCCATGGTTGACTCTGCTTCTTTATTTTTGATTTTTAATTTAATTTAAATTTTTATTTTTTTGAGGGGAAGACATGGAGGGGCCGAGGGAGAAGGAGAGGGACAGAGAATCCCAAGCAGACTCTGCACCCAGCACGAAGCCCGACCCCAGACCCTGAGATCATGACCTGAGCCGAAATCATGAGCCAGGCTCTTAACCAACAGAGTCACCCAGGGGCCTCCAACTCTGCTTTTTATTTTTATTTTTATTTTTTATTTTTCTCAACACCTCTATTTTATTTTATTTTTTCATTTTTTAAAATAAATTTATTTTTTTATTGGTGTTCAATTTGCCAACATACAGAATAACACCCAGTGCTCATCCCGTCAAGTGTCCCCCTCAGTGCTCCTCACCCAGTCACCCCCACCCCCCGCCCTCCTCCCCTTCCACCACCCCTAGTTCGTTTCCCAGAGTTAGGAGTCTCTCATGTACTGTCTCCCTTTCTGATGTTTTCCACTCATTTTTTCTCCCTTCCCCTTTACGCTCATTCATTTGGGCAACTCCGCTTTTTAAAAGCGATCACGTGTATGGGGACTAGAGCACACCGAGGCTAACAGAGGCCTGGCAGCCGGGACGGCTTATGTTGCAGGTGAAGAGGCCCAGGACGGGGAAGGGACTTGCACAGATGTTGACGATCCGCTTCAGCGCGACGAGGGCGAAGGCGAAGGCAGGCAAGAGCACTGGGGGCTGAGAAGCGAGCGGAGGAGACAGGAAATAGCTGGCGACAGGCTCCCTCTGAGGCTCAGGGCATGTCCCAGCCACAACCGCCTCCTCCTCCTGAAAGAGCTAAGTCGGAGGCGACCTGTGTTCAGAAGCTGCTTCTCCTCTCTGTGCTTCTCGCTTGGGGATTCCTCCATCTCCAGAACATAGCGGCCTCCCTGTCCCTGTCACCAATGTTGACTTAGACCATTTCTGGAAGGTTCCTCCCCAAGGGTTCCTGCCTTGAGATGTTTATTCGACTGTCTATGATAAAGCCTAGCATATCCCTCCAACGGGGAACATGAAGCCCGTCCTTAATCCCGTCAATAGACACCAAACACATGAATCACAACAAACAACAGAAAAATCCAGAAGATATCCAGAAAAATCCAGGCAGATACATTTCCTGTATTAACTGTGCAATTTTAAAACAGTGTCCTCAAAAATAGAGAAAAGAGTGTCTTCCTGCTTTTTCAAACTCGCAATCTACGTAACGAAGGATGCGACGATTGAGGAACACGAAAGGCTCTAAATATCGCGGAGTTTCTTTAAAAGTGTTTTCCTCGAGTCTTTAGAAGGGTAAGCGTGGGGATGTGTAGGGTTAGCTGTGGAGCTGGAAATCCCGCCCGAAACCTCAAGGCACGGGGACACCCGGCGTGGAGTCCCACCCACCAGAGGCGTCGGGGATGCTGGCACCTGACAGACGCAGGTTCTGCGCTCACCAGCTGTGGCCCTCGGACAACCTTCGGGTTTTCCTAACCTGTAAATGACTAATAACACCTTCCTTGCAGCCTTGTGAAGCCTGAAGAAAACACAGGGGCGAGGTGCCCAGCACCGGCATCTAGAAGCTACTTAATGTGCCACTGGTATTTATCGTTGCCATTATTACCATTAGGATTCATAGTTTGTGGGCTTGAGGCGGAGAAAATAAAATAAGAAATAAAACCTGGTTACCTGGAAATTTTCCGCCTCATGCGTCAGTTAGAGCGTGCGAGGAGCTTGAAGCAGGCCCTCCTGGTAACAGACCGTGGCCCGGGCAGCGCGGGTTTGCAAGGCCAAGTGGGGGCAGAGCCGGAGTCGTGGAGCCACGACCGTACTGGGCGCGTGGGGCGTCTGGAAGTTCTGCACCTAGCGACCTGCGTAGACAGCCGAAGTGGAGAGGGACTTTGAGGCTCTGCAATCTGATCGTCTGTGCTGATTGAACCAACGGGTCTATTGCTGGCCGAGGCCGGACCCCGCGGCCCTTCTGATAAGGGCAGAGACCGTGGAAAGAGCTTTGACTGACCTTCCCCAGTTCCACAGCGAGGACTGTCCCCTCCCCCAACACCCTCCCACCACCAGAAAGTATAAATTCATGCGAATATCAGAGGAAGAAATAACCTCACCTATTTAATCTTCCCTCTTTAAGAAATCACTCCATTTCCAGGGCATCCCTTCCTGACATTTGTCTTTCTCCAATACGAGGTCCAGAGGAAGGCAAGCGTGCTTTGTTGAACACACAGAACAGGAAGTAAAAACACTCTTCTCGCTCTTTCCCCCCCAAAGATCACTACTTATTTCTTTCTCTTATATCCACTCAAACTTGCAATTAATTCCAGAATTAAATATAATTTTTTTAAGATTTATTTATTTGAGAGAGCGCGAGAGCAGGCGCGTGCACCTGAGCAAGGGAATGGGGGGCGGGGAGAGGGAGAGACAGAGGCCCAAGCAGACGCCACACCAGACGCGCAGCCCCGTCTCACAACCCCGAGGCCATGACCTGAGCTGAACCAAGAATTGGAAGCGCAACCGACTGAGCCAGATACTCTCCACATTTAAGAATTAAATATTCTTAACTGAGAAATTCATTTCCAGGACCCAGGTGGCAAATGAAAACAGCGTAAGTAGCCACGTGAAGGAAATGGAGACGTAAAATCTAGTTCCATCTCACAACCGTTGCAGATATACGATAGCAGCACATCCACGTGTTCATAGTGTTTCAACTCGTCCCGTTCCTAAATAATATTTACTGAATAGGAATAAGACCAGAAAGAAAGCTACGAAATGTTAACCGAGTCGTTCCTGGTGGTGAGAATATTGGTTACTTGCTATTTTCCTTGTTAGCGTCTATTTTCTAAAATTTCTAGCATAAGCAGATTGTACTTTTGCAATTGAACAAAAACAAAATAAATCTTAAAAAAAAAATTCAGATGGATATTCCCAAACCTGTTTTAATCCAGAGAAAGGCAGTGCAATTCAGGAGCAGGAAGAAGGCTGGGGGCGGCCTGCCCGAGGGCTGGGCCCACCTGCGGAAGGCGGGCTGAGTCAGGAGTGCTGCGGCCTCAGCTCAGGACTGAAGCAGGGGAGGAGGCGGGCGCTGGCCGCTAGCTGCTTCCCTGTAAACAGCCACCAGCCCTTTAGCAACCGGCTTCCCTGCCTCAGGCCCGGATTCTCACGCGGCGGCTTTCATCTGGGCCACCAGTTTCCCTGCTGACCCGGAGGAGTTCCTCAGGCGCCGTTTCCCCAGGAGTGGGCCCTGCTCCCCTGGGCCAGCGGGGGAGGCTGCTGGGGCACAGGGAGGTGTCCGCTGCTGTGGGATCCCCGGGTGGAAGCGTCGGTTCCCACAGCAAACGGCCACAAACGTCAGTGGCTTAAAATCACCTAAGTCTATTCTCTCATGGTTCTGAAAGCAAAGCCCAAGGCCAGAACGCTGAGAGCAGGCGCTGATCGGGCTGCGCTCCTTCCGAGACTTGGGGGGACAATCTGCTTCCTCACTGCCCAAGAGAGCACTAGAAAGTGCTTATTTCGGTGACGTAGGAAGGGCACACATATTCCTAAGAAGTTACCTGTCTCATCCGGGTTAGGAAAGCAATTTGCACAGATTCAAATGACAAAAACAAAACGAGTCGAGGAAACTAACAAAGAGATAGAAACAAAAACAAAAATAGACCCATAAATACAGATTGTGGGGAGGGGGAGGAGGGGCTGCATGGCTTCCAGTGATGGAATCAATAGGTCCTGGGAATAACAGACTCAGCCAGAGGCACCCGGGTGGCCCAGTAGGTGGAGCGTCTGCCTTCGGCTCAGGTCATGATCCCAGCTCCTGGGATCGAGTCCCACGTCAGGCTCCCTGCTCAGAGGGGAGCCTGCTTCTCCCTCTGCCTGCCCCTGCTCGTGCTCACTCTCTGTCAAATAAATAAAGTCTCAAAAAAAACCCACAGCACAGGAAATATAGTCAGCGGTATTGCAATAGCGCCGACAGGTGGGGGCTACACATGGGGGCAGAGCAGAGAGTAGACGGTTGTCCTTCAAGTCACCTTGTAGACACCTACACTGATGCAGCACTGTGTGTCAGCTGCACGGCGATCCAAGAAGTTCTTAAATGGCAAAGGTAGGAGTTACTGAAAAAGAACATTGGCCCCTTTATTTATATGTCCCAGAAATTTTTAACGATGGCACAGTATTGTCGTCACTCTTCTTCTTTTCATCTGGACTGGCTCTCTGGGAGCTGTGCTGATGCTGATGGAGATTTTGATGGGACGAAGGCCTGTCGCACCTCGATACTGGCTGGGGAAGTATTTCATCACCATGAAAGGGCGAGTTCCAGCCATGGGTTTTCACTGCACCCCAATGCACTTCTTAAGTCACAGCAGAACTCTAAAATGGGATGAGAACCACATCCACATTTTGCAATCCCTGAATATCAGATGAAGATAAGGGTGAAGTCAATGGAAACTCGGAGAAACTGACGTTTCCCCTCAGGGCGGTACGTGCAGCAGGTGTCAGCACAGACTTCAGCGCTGGGTGGGACGAACAAGTAATTCAAAAGAACGAACCCGAATGGAGTGTTTTCTACTTCCAAGTCACCTTGCTAAGCACTGAAAAGTTAAAAGGTAGAGCCAAGCCGGAAACAACCCAGAAGTCCTTCAGTGGGTAAATAGGTAAGTAAACTGTAGTGGGCCCATACCGCGGATATTTCTTGGCAATAAAGAGGAGCAGATGCGGTATCTGTAACAGTCGACAGTTTGGGTGACTCAAGTGAGTGAAACAAGCCAGTGTCAGAAGGTCACATACCGCAAGGTTCCATCTACAACAAGTTACGGAGACGGAGAACAGATTAGAGACCGCCAGGCTCAGGTTCAGGGAGGGCTCGGGAGTGGTGGGAGTGGTTGCTACCTACACAGGGAAAGCTCGAGGGAAATTTTTGTGGTGATGGACGGTCCTGTATCTTAATTGTGGTGGTGGTTGCACAATCGACACGTGTGATGACATCGCGTTGAGCTACACACGCACACAGGGGTGCACGTAAACCCAGCGAGCTCGGAATAAGCTCTGTGGGTCGTACCAAGGTCAACTTCATGGTTTTGAGACGACACTATAGTTAGATAACATATTACCTTTGGGGGAAACTGAATGGAGAACATGGGGGAATCTCTCCGTATTAATTCTTGCAATTTCACACCCATCGCTATTATTTTAAAATAAAGATTTTAAAGAGTTAAAAGAAATGCATTAGCTCCTGTTCTCAAGCTACTGAAAAGATTAGGGAGATAAGCTAAAGAGATCGTTCAGGGAGCATAATACAAAGCGATTTAGAAGAATTAATAATTTAGGGGCATGAAGTGCAGGGAAATGTTTTCAGAGACGGTGGTGTTGGGGCCAGACCTTGGAAGGTGTCGACGAGCGACGAGCTTCAGCCAGGAGAGCAGGGAACAAAGCCTTGGGTAGTCAGGGAACTTCCTTGCTCTTGGATTAAGGACTCTCAGAAAGCCACTGGTTAGAGTCTGGTTTCACCTCCACGAAACTAATATACTCCCTGGAAGAAACCCACCAACCACTTTACTTTTGACATGAATTTGTATTAGAAATTAATGTTGTTACTTACCTTGTTCTAAACAAAATATTAATGGGATATTCAGGCTTGAGAGAGTATAGTTCCTGGGACGCCTCGGGGCTCAGTGGGTGAGCGTCGGCCTTCCGCTCAGGGCGTGACCCCGGGGTCCTGGGATCGAGTCTTGTATCGGGGTCCCCACAGGGCGCCTGCTTCTCCCTCTGCCTGTGTCTCTGCCTGTGTCTGTGTCTCTCATGAATAAATAAATAAAACCTTAAAAAAGAGAGAGAGAGAGTATAGTTCCCTAGTGCGTCTGTTATGGGGTAATGACTTTCTTGCTTTGTGTAAATGTAAGGGTGAGAAAAATAAGAGAAACATTGTCAAATTTTCAATGACTTTATACTACAAAGTCTATAATCACGTTCAGCATCGGTGGAACTTGCTAGATCCTATGCTTACTTGGAAGTGATCCTGGTATTTCCGACGTGATGAAAAAAATGTCTTATCATTGACCTGACGAGCGATCTTCTCCTCATCTGATTGTTTTAATCCAGCTTTGTTGAGATACCACTGACATATAACATTGTGTAAGTTTGGGATACACGCTGTGGTGATGGGATGTCCCTACACGTTGTGGAATGTTTACCGCACATCCTTCATCTCACATAATCACTATTTTGTTGTGCTGGTGAGAACACTAAAGCCCTCGTAGCAACCTTTAAGTACACAGTATAGTCATCGCGCTGTGATAGGTCCCAGAACTTACCCATCTTAGCAAAACTTTGTGTCCTTTGACCGCATTTCCCTGGAAACCATCATTCTACTCAGTTTCTATGAGTTTGATGTTTTTAGGCTCCACAAATAATTGGGCTGATACAATATTTGTCTTTCTCTGCCTGACTTACCTCACTTAGCATAATGCCCTCGAAGTCCATCCACGTTGTCCCAAATGCCAGGATCTCTTCCTTCTTTATGGCTGAACAGTATTTTACTCTGTGTGTGTGTGTGTGTGTGTGTGTGTGTGTGTGTGTGTGTGTCTGCACCACATTTTGTTCATCTGTCGATGGACGCTTGGACCGTTTCTAGGTCTTGGCTGTTGTGAAAATGCAGCAAAGGACATGGAAGAACGTAGATTTTTTTTGAGATGGCAACTTCCACTCCTTTGGATATATACCCAGAGGTAGGATTGCTGGGTCATATGGTAGTTCTATCTTTTCAAGTCAATTCGATGGTTAGAGTTTATTAATTAATTAATTAATTAATTTATTATTTAGGTGATTTGTATTTTTTTTTTAAGATTTTATTTGAGAGAGAGGGAGGAGCAGAGAGAGATGTAGACTCCTTGCTGAGCAGGGAGCCCAACGCAAGACTCGATTCTAGGACCCCGGGATCATGAGCTGAGCTGGAGACAGGTGCTTCACTGACTGAGCCACCCAGGCGCCCCAATGGTTAGAGTTTATAAAAAACACAACAACCTCCCTTCCCCCAAAAAACCCCAAAAGAGTTTCTCATTTCTTGGCTTAATTTTCCAATTAATTTTGGTCGAGGGTAACACAAACATGACTTTCTCCATGGTGTCCCATTGTCACTTATATACTCTTTGAACACTTTTGTGCAGATGTGTGCTGTCGGACATCCTGGGTTACAATCATAACTCTGGGACACCTGGGGTGGGGGGCGGACCGTCTGCTTTCAGCTGAGGGCGTGACCCCGGGGTCCCGGGATCGAGTCCCACATCGGGCTCCCTGCATGGAGCCTGCTTCTCCCTCTGCCTGTGTCTCTGCCTCTCTCTCTGTGTCTCTCACGGATAAATAAATAAAATCTTAAAAATAAATACATAAATAAAATCACAACTCCTTCACCTGTGCAGTCTTAGGAAAATTTGGCTTTTATGTCTCATTTTTCTCTATGCCTCATGTGACCATAGTTCCATCCCGTAGCCTTCTAAGTTTTAAATGAGCTATTTCCTGTAAAACTCTTAGTAAAAAAGTAAACTATTCCTCAGACCTGTAATAGTCAATGTATTTGCTACCAGATACAGAGCACAAAATATCAAAGTAGTGGTATTGGTAAAAACTGTTCTCCTGTACGTTGCAGCTTGTTGATTTAAAGCGGAAGAGCGTAGAGTATTTAAAACATACTTTTTTATTGCAATGTAACCCACAGAATAGAAAAAATGCACACACGGCAAAGGTCAGCTTGGTGACTTTTACCGTGGTGAGAACTCTTAAGACCAGACCTGCCCTCTTAGCCGACTTCCAGTTGTCACAATTATATCATTCCAAAAAAAAAAAAAAAGTAAAAAGAATAGAATGAGTCACTCATCATGTTTCCATCCAGACCCATTATGTTGTTTCGGTTTTATATTCAATAAAGGCGCGTCTGTGCCTACTGATAGGTGTGTGTGTGCTCACTGCCACGGACGCGCACGTCTTTGTCTGCGGCTCCTCGCCTATCGCTCCAGCACGGTGTCGTCCCCGTCCTCGCCTCCCACCTCTCCTGCCACGCCTACAGCTTGGTGGGTGCTAGTCTGGGGGCAGAGCGGCTCCAAGCGCCATCGGCCTGTGGGTGCGCGGGGGTGGGGTGTGCAGAGGGTGCAGGGGGTGCAGAGGGCTACTCTAGGGGGTGCAGGAGGCTACTCCGGAGGGTACAGGAGGCTACTCCGGGGGGTGCACGGGGTGCAGGGGGCTACTCTGGGGGGTGCAGAAGGCTACTCGGGGGGGTGCAGGGGGGTGCAGGTACTCCAGGGGGTGCAGGGGGCTACTCCGGGGGGTGCAGAGGGCTACTCCGGGGGGTGCAGGAGGGTGCAGGTACTCCAGGGGGTGCAGGGGGCTACTCTGAGGGTGCAGGGGGCTACTCCAGGGGGTACAGGGGGCTACTCCGGGGGTGCAGGGGGTGCAGGGGGCTACTCCAGGGGGTGCAGGGGGCTACTCCGGGGTGCAGGGGGTGCAGGGGGCTACTCCGGGGTGCAGGGGGTGCAGGGGGCTACTCCGGGTGTGTAGGGGGTGCAGGGGGGCTACTCCAAGGGGTGCAGGGGGTGCAGAGGGCTACTCCAAGGAGTGAAGGGGGTGTAGAGGACTACTCTGGGGGTGCAGAGGACTACTCTGGGGGTGCAGGGGGCTACTCTAGATCTGGCGGCGGCCGGCCTGAGAATTGTCTGTCTGGAGAACCCCGTGCTCCGCGGGCCTTGGTCAGATTTACGGATTTGCCCGCAATCCTCGCTTGGTCCCCTGCATCCCATTCTCTGCCCGGAAGCTGGAGTGCTCTTTTCAAAGTATAGGGCTTGCGCTTCCATCAGGGAACAATCCCCCGGGGGTCGTCGTGGCTCTTAGGGTGAAGGCGGGAACCCTCGGCGTTCGGACGCCACCTCAGCCCGTCTCCCTCCGTCTCCCGCTTGATCGCTGACGGTGCCTGGTGTGTCAGTTGTGCAAACTGATAAGGCCCCTCAGAGAAACCCGTAAAGGGGGTGCTGCTGGCTGAACAACCAAGCCAAGCCCCCCCCCCCGATTCTAAAATGACCCTAAAGTGAAATCGATTCTGCAGTGAAGTTGAGCGACGGCGGCAGTGAGGACGTGGCCCGTAGAGCCCCTCGTGGCCGAGAGCCCACTCACCCCGGGGCCCCGCAGGACCGAGGTCTCCGAAGAAAGCGGGGAGGAGGGATGTCGGGACCCGCCCAGCAGAGGCAGGGAACTGTCACAGTGGCACATCCTCGGCCCGTTGCCACAGCAGCCCCAGGCCTAAGAAGGTAAGACCCTAAGGGAATCTCAGCTCGGCCCTGAGTTTTCCCACTGGCGGCTGTAAGGCGAGGAGACCGGGATGCCACAGGGGTCAGGACTCATTTTCACTCCATCTATCCCACCGCTGGCCGAGACCCGCAGGAGGCCCCGGGCAGGGATGACCGTGAAGGTGACGAGGAGGCCAAGGGGCCGGCCTGGGAAAGAAACCCCATAGTCCTCCCGGAGCTCTGAGTCCGTCCGCCTTGGGACACGGTGTTGAGAGCCGTCCTGAAAGTATAGCTTTTCTGCTGCCGAAAGTCAGTCTTATCACCACATCAATACCCTTTTTATTTTTATTTTTTATTTTTTTTAGGATTATTTGAGAGACTGAGAGTAGGAGTTACATGGAGAGAGAGTCGGCTCCAGCATCCGGCTCCATCCCAGGACCTGACCTCGTGACCAGAGCCCAAGGCAGACGCCTCACCGACGGAGCCCCCAGGAGCCCTTGCGCTTTTTACTATTGGCAGTTTTTTAGACGATTAATTTTGTTTTCCAACACTTTGATGTTCTGACGGGCGTGAGGGCGGCTCCGTGTGGGCTGGGGATGTGCGAGGTGGGGGACGCGGTGACACAGCAGCTGCCTCGTGGGAGCTTCTCCAGCAGAGAGAGGAGGGGGTCACGCAGGGAACCAAGAGTCAATAGCACTGGGAGATCTCTTAGGAAATAGGGCGCAAGATTTTTGAGAGTTTCAGCCTCGAGGTAAGGCGTCTCTAATATTCCAAGATGAATTACAAGAGTTCTCTTTACGGCCGAGCGTTACGTTGATAAAGTTGCATTCACTGCCTTCCCACAGAAACCCAAACACTGCCTCATACCCGAAGCACCCAGGTTCTCCCATTTTGGGGACGGGCACAGCCACGACACTCCAAGCTCCACCTGTCACAGGAGACGAGGCAGCGTGCACACGGGGCCTGCTGTAGAGAGAGCGATGAGCTCCACTCGGGGCCTTGGACTGAGAGACCTGCGGTGGACGTCGCGCAGAGTCGCCATCGGCGGCCACCGGTGTGGTTTGAAGGTCACCAGACGCGTTATGACTGCGTTCATCCATCTGTTCTGTTCCTTTTTTTTTTTAAGATTTTATTTATTTATTCATGAGAGACCCAGAGAGAGAGGCAGAGACACAGGCAGAGGGAGATACAGGCTCCATGCAGGGAGCCCGCTGCGGGACTCGATCCCGGGACCCTGGGGTCACGCCCTGGGCCAAAGGTGGACGCTCAACCACAGAGCCCCCCAGGTACCCCCAACAATAAATTATTTAATGCATTTTTATTAATTTGGTTAAACGTGACTTTACAAGGCTGTACTGTTTGTACGAAAACTACATTTTACTCTTGAGAAGAACTTCATAAAAGTGCCCTGAAACTGATACAAATGAGTCTAATCTCGTTACATAAAAAGTATACAAATATGGAAAGATGTGCACCTGAAATTGCTTCCCAAGTGTTTTAAAACTGTCTTTCCTTTTTTTTTTAAATAATTGTTTATTTATTCATGAGAGACAGAGAGAGAGAAGCAGAGACACAGGCAGAGGGAGACGCAGGCTCTTCTCTGGAGCCCGATGCGGGACTCGATCCCGGATCCTGGGATCACGACCTGAGCCGAAGGCAGATGTTCAACCATTGAGCCACCCGGGTGCCCTGTCCTTCCTTTTAAAGACTAAAACTGAGGTTAAAAAAAAACAAAAAAACGATGAAATATGGATTATCTATTGAAGAATGGTCGTGCGGTGTCTGACATCCAAAAGACCCTCGTCCTCCATGCAAATATTCGGGAGCTGGTTTAGATTCTCCCTGTTTAGGTGCGTGTATCATTTCCTGATGATTCCTTGAGGATCACGAACGTTCTCCATTAAAGAAGGATGCACCTGCTGTGTCTATAGAGAAGGTTTGCGAGTTGGCAGCACTCGCGAGTCCGGGACGGACACGGGGCGCCGTGCTGGGAGGCCTGTACTGAGCCCGGGGGTCGGGGTCTGGCCTCGTTGAGGGAATGAGATGGGGCGAGGCTTGGACTATTCCTGGTGCCTTCCTTGCTGCTTCTGAAACAGGCTTTCTGGGAGCTGCTTTAGGTGTCGCCGGGGCGCGAGCCCGGGCGTGGGTTCCACTTCGACAATGAAGACACGGCGGGCGATCAGATGAACCTCTCTTTAGAGCAAAACGAGAGAATTACATCCCGCGTGTTGTATCTGAAGAATGACCACAGGCTCCCTAACAGTCCCAATTTTCTCTCTCTCTCTGTTTTTTTTTTTTTTTTTTTTTCCTGGCATTTCCGGAATATGAAACTCAGTGAGGTTCTCCAGCATGCGGTTTCCTCCCGCGGCCGACGTGGGCCAGCGCTTGCTCACGCTGTCGTGACCCCCGGGCTAGCCGTGCGACCGCAGCCACCCGCAGGATAGTCCCGCACGGCTGCCTCTACAAAGTCTTGCCTTGTAAGAATATTCCTAATTAGGGAAGAAAAAGGCCCCTTTTGAAAGGAGAGAAAATAAGTGGGAAATATCAGAAAGGGAGACAGACCACGAGAGACTCCTCACTCTGGGAAATGAACCAGGGGTGGTGGAAGGGGAGGAGGGCGGGGGGTGGGGGTGACTGGGTGACGGGCACTGAGGGGGGCACTTGATGGGATGAGCACTGGGTGTTATTCTGTATGTTGGCAAATTGAACACCAATAAAAATAAATTTATTAAAAAAAAAAAAGAAAAAAAGAAGAAGGCCCCTTTTAACTCGTCTCCCAGGCGTATATTCACGGAGGCGAAAAATCGGCCCCGACGGAGGGGAAGAGACCCGGAGGTCCGGCGGCGCCTTTCTTGGATGAAGAGCAGCCCCGTTGAGACAGTTCCTGGTTGGGCCGCGGATAAGGAGCCTCCACGGCCGCGAGGCAAGACCTGGCAGCTGAGCAGCCCCTCCCCGGGGCCTCCTGGGCTCGCCGGGACTTGTAGCCGAGAAGCAGGTGCGCCGCGTCAGGAGTCCGACTGCATCAGCTCTATGATCTTACTGTAGACTCGCCGCGGCGCGTCCAGGCCCCAGATGAAGTCGAAGTGGTTCCAGTCGGGCAAGAGGTCGAAGTACCGGAGGTTCCTGATTTGGGAGATTGTCCTGGCCACATCCTGGAGGGTCACAAGGACGTCATTGCCACCGGCCCATATGGCAGTAGGCACCTTCATGGCACTCAGGTCGTAGAGCGGGGGACGGCTCTACGGGAGAGAGAAGGAGCGTCCGTGAGAGAAGGCTCCCCACGCAGCCGGGGAGGCCGCGGGTGAGCCCCGAGGGAAGGAGAAAGAGCGCCTTCCACGGTCCCTGCGGTCACACAGGGCGGTCGACAAACACTCGCCTACAAAGCAGCGTGCGTCAAGGGCCACAGGACGCTGCCCCCAAACCACGGGAGGTGGGCTAAGAGGAAGCGACTTCTGGCTTCGTGTGCGGAGGAGTCGCTCGAAATGGCCCTTGAGGGACCGTGGGACTTGGCCGGATAGGGACGCGGTGGGAGGGCTTCCCGGCGGGTGGCAAAGGCATGAACAGCACGCTCGGGAAGGCAGGGCGTCCCGGGAACCCAGGGAAGGAACTCTGAGCCAGACGGCGTCGATCTAGGGTTGGAGACAGGCAAGGTCCACACCCCAGGCCCAGGTGCTTGGACACCCTTCGGAAGCCGGGGGCAGGGGGCAGGGTCTTTCTCAGAGCTCAGTCTTGGGATGACTGCGGGGCCGTGAGCCCGGGACGCCGGAGGGAGGAAGGGCCAGCTGGAGGCCGACCCTGGACAACGTAGACGGGCGTGGCGGTGGCCCGGAGAAGGGACGATCGACGCCGTCGGGCATCGGGGTGGCTTACGTCCTCCAAGGGAGAAGTGTCAGAGGCGGGCTGACAGCAGAAAGCAGCGCGTGCCGGCGGGGCGGGGACGAGGGAGGCCGTCCAGAAGGGGACGTCTGGGTTGGGGACGCGGATGGCCACCCCACGTGGAGGGTTGGGGTCTGGGAGGGGGCCGTGGGGACCCCCAGGGCAAACACCTGCAGGTGAGAGCCGGGCCCTGGGTTTGGCGACTCACATAAGCAGCTGCAGCGGAAAGAGGAAACCCCGGGGCCCAGCGCGGGGCCCCCAGGAGGTGGGGACACTCGCCTCGGCCCCGCGCGCATCAGGAACGCTGATCAAAGGCAGAGGGTGGGTGACGGGGGACGCATGATGGACTCGCAGGGTGACGGCAGGTGCGCGTGTTTTGGAAGCAGCAGCAGGGGTGGGGGGTTCAGGCGGCGGGGGGGGGGGGGCAGGCACACCCGGGCAGTCACAGGCCTCCGTTTTCTGGGAGAGGAAGGAAGGAGACGGGCCGGGGGCTCTTGGGCCGCGTGAAGGGACGTGGGGAAAGTCAGCCACGCAGCAGGCGAGGGTCCCGGGCGTGCCAGGTCCGCGGCCGGGTGAGGAGGGCCCGGCCCCAGCACAGGCTGCCCCTCGGGGCTCGCGGGGCCAGGAGAGCACGGAGATCACGGAGATCACGGAGAGCGGCTTCTGGCGACCGAGTCCTGCTCGGAGCAGGGTCGGCGGGGACCCGGGCACCCAGGCCGCCGGGACACCAGGCACCTGCGTCCTTCCCTCCACGGAGCCGGGGGACACGCCGACCGCCCGGGTCCAAGGGTGCGTGGGATGCTTTGCCTCGCTCTCTCGTGGACGGAAGGGCCGGAAGCGACGGCCTCCTCCACTTCCCGACGGCAACCCTCCAACAGGCCTTGCTGCGCCTGCTGTTCGCTCCCTTCTCCTCCAGGCCCGGCTGAGCGCTTGCGGACACGCGTGTCCGTGAACAGCCCGGTGCGCGGGGCAGGGGACCCTGTCGGGGGCTGACAACGGCCCTGTCCCGGCGGTGGCGCCGTCACGCGAACACCGTCTTTCTCGAAACTCATCGATTTGGAGAATCAGGGCATTTTATTGTATGGAAATCGCACCGTAAGCGTAAAAAAGGATGATAATATCCCTGTTTCTCTCGGTCGTCTCAAGGGCTGGAAGAGTTATTGTCTAACAATTCAGTCCCTTCGTGAGAAATCGGCGGGTCTGGTTGGCTGATTTGATGCTCAGAAACAACTTAATTGACCCACATTTGGATTAATAATTGACCTCATGTACCCGCCTGGGAAAACAATGGAAAAGATGAATTTAATGTGCTCGGTTCATATTGAGAAGCCCAGCTCCTGACTTTGAGGGAAAAATGGTGGCAACAGGATTAATCCCAGGCCCAGGAGGCGGAGTCTACAAATCCTGGTGTGAAAAATCAGAGCGGAAAAAAGATGCTGAAAGCTCGACTTTTCATGGGTGCATAATATTCCTTTAATTTTCATGGGAGCCTATTTTGTTTTTCTGCTGGTGCCAAGAACTGGATATTCATTTTCTCTGTACATTTTTAATAGATTTTCATAAAACAATTTTCATTATTACACAGTCAACAAAATCATGCTAAAACCCAGCTCGGCAGCATGGCTGGGTCTTGCCGTAACTGTAAGTGAAGAAGCAAGATGAAAAATTGTGCGCAAAAAAAATGAATAAAAAAAATAAAAATTGTGCAAAAGCAGCTGCACTGAGAAGATTGGAATAAATGCAGTAAAATGTTGATACACCCAGTGTGCTTTGGGTGGAGGGATTATAAATTATTCGCGTCCCTTAGGATATGCGTCTTTTGTTTCTATGCTACTTATTTTTAGATTTTTTTTTTACAAAGGGTGCATATTTAAATTAGTCAATTTTTCAAAAGCTCTATTGATCGATGAGAATGCCACCAATTACAGGTAGGATTCTTTTCACTGTCCAATAATTTATTTTTTAAAAAAAATTTTATTTATTTATTCATGAAAGACACACAGAGAGAGGCAGAGACCCAGGCAGAGGGAGAAGCAGGCTCCATGCCGGGAGCCTGACGCGGGACTCGATCCCGGGACCCCGGGGTCACGCCCTGAGCCGAGGGCAGACGCTCAACCCCGGAGCCCCCCAGGTGCCCCCCACTCTCCAATAATTCCTTACTATAATGTCTCAAAAGCCCCAGCTCACCTGATTGTAGTGATGCATGTTCTCAGCTTCACTTCCCCAGTCATAAGCTCTGAATTCATCAGATCCATAAAGCTGAAATACATGTTTTTTTTTTTTTTTCAAACATCATCAGAGTAAGAATCACAGTTGCTAACAGCAGATCTTAGACAACCACCGCGCAGCGGGGCCCCTGGATCAGCAGAGGGACATGCATCCACTTTTACCACCGGACGCACGCGGCCAGAGGGGGGCGGGGGGCATCTCCCTTGGTTTGGAGGAGCAGCTAACGGAAAACCAGGACCCCCTCGGGGGGCCTCAGCCGCGGGATGATGCTCTCTGGGGAAGTTTCCATCTGACGCCTTCCCGGGTCACCTCTTGCTTCAGCTCAGGGTCTGTTCGACAAGCTCCGACCTTAACGGAGCGCTCACCTATGTCTCCTGCCTGGTCTGCACCATCCCTTCTCCTTTCCCTTAAAATCTGGGGAAACCAAACCAGAGATGGTGACAAAGACACCCTAGAAGCCGCCTCGCAGCCTCCGAGGGTGGGGCTGCTGACTCCGTCCGTTCGGAGGTGCCGACATCGGCGGCCTCTCCCGTGGCGAGGACCCTACCTGTTTTATATGCAGTATGTTCTGTATTGACGATCCGGTGGGCGCGTGGGACATGTACACGTCCATTCGGCTCTGAAGGGAAAGAAGACGTGGCATAGCAGCAGCTACCCAGAGCGGGAAGCAGAGAGCGACCGAGCGAAGGCGCAGCGGCCAATGCTGGGGGTCGGGACACGACGAGGCAAGGGCCCCCAGGTGAGTCACAATTCACACCAGGTGCCGGAATGTGGGCAACGAACGGGCTGCCTGAGAGCAGGTGTGGCCGGCGCGTGGGGAGCTGGTGCACGCCGTCCGTCCCCGACCCGTGGGGCGACCCCGCGCCGTCAGGACAGACCCTGTCAGTGACCAGCTTTGGCACCTTGGCCCAGGGATCTGACACCCGCGCGTGTCCGTACTTTCGCCTGCTAAACGAACATCCCCCAGATCACACCGTGCCCGGCTTTCGCGAGGATAAGACACAATCTTGCAGAAGAAAAGCAACACATCCTCGATTCCCGTGGCGCGAAAGCAATCAAGGGAGCCGCTAAAAGGATCCGCTTTTGAAGAAGCGGATCTGGGGCCGAGTGGGCCGCCCCGGGGAATGCTCAGCAGGTGCAGACCCCGCGTCCTGCGCCCGGAAGTCCCCCCACGGGAGACAGAGACTTGATGAACCCACCTGCTCCTCTTTTGTGGGGAAGCGTCTGTCTCCATTCCATCCTGCCTCCTGCTTTCCAGGGTAAGTGAGGTGTTTTATCAGAGGCCAAAGTCCCCCCTCAGCGCATGAGGCCGCGGGAAATATGTGCAATGCTTGTCTGCACTTTTTTTCTTTTCTGGGATTTTTTATTTTTTATTTTTTTTTAATGCACGAGGCTGGTGGTAAAATCCAATTGACCCTCGTAATGGTGGCCGAGAGTGAATGTGTGGAAGTCCCACCCACGCGGGGACATCGGCTTCCCCACCTATGGCGAAGGGTGGAAGCGTGAAGCCACCAACCCGCCCTTCACAGTCACGGTCCATCGGATTCCCGACCTACGCACAGCGTGCGTGTCTACACCGCATTCGTTTACACGGCGTAACAGCTGCATCAACGTGAGTCGAAGGGAAGCTGGAACCTCCTAAAGCCTCAGATGCTCCCATCACCATCATACGTACCGTATTCATGTTCTTCTTGTTGGATCCGGCCCATAAGGACATAAATTCACTACAAATCACCCACAATATTTTATTGTTGCAGATTCTGATGGAAGGTACCTTCCCCGTGTTTAGAAAGAAACCTTTGGTACCGAAAAATCTCTGTAAGAATAAACAATAATTAGCGTCTCAAGAGCTGTTTTCAGACCCGTTGACATTCCCTGCCCACCCCCCCCAGGAGTGAGGGTCCTTGGACATCTACTTGCATTGGTCTTTGCTGTTTCCGCCAAGGAGACAAGTCCCCGGGGAAAGGGGGGAGATACGAGCTAGGAAGGCGTCTCTATCCAGGGGAGATCAACAAGCACGATTTGGAAGGGACGGCCCTGCCCTAAGGATCTTGGACTCAAGTCCACTCTCCTCGGTGAAGCTCCCCCGTCACGTGCAATCAGTAACTCCCGAGGTTTCTGATTTCTCATTCATTGGCCAGAAAGCCAGAGCAATTTCCCCGTTAAGGCCAAACACCGTCTTGACTAGGAAGGGAGAGCGGGGTTTTCCTGAAAACACCATCGTGTCCCAGCCGCGTCCCACCGGAGCCAGCTCTCGAGCCGGAGCGCGGAGCACAGCGTCCTGAAGGTCGGGACCCCGGACGGAAAACGCTGGATGTCACGGGAGGCGGCACGGTGCACGGTGGGGTCTCTGCTGGGAGGACTGGAGCTTCGGGGGCCCCAGACCTGAGGTGGTGGCAGGGGTCAGGGACTGGGGCTCAGGGAGACGGGAAATCGGGGAGCAGGGACCGTGAAACCGAGAGAAGCCTCGGCCCCCACCTCCGCCTGCAAAGCAGTACGTATGCAAAATGATGCACTTGGAGGTAGATGTGTCCAACCCAGGATTTAATGTCACTAATTTGTCTGCTCGACTCTGCTCCAATGTGGAGAGTGTCCCAAACCAGCTGATGTCAACACACTTTGCGGCAGGACTATCAGCCACACAGAAGGGAGCCCGCCCCACTGAGCTTGCAGTAAACGGCACAGAGGAGCTGAAACCCACCATCAGGCTCCACGGAAAGTCACCCTGGCGTCAGCTCACAGATGGTGTTTCTTCCCATTCCCGTCACGTCACCCTGAACCAGGGCCTCGTTTTATTTATTTATTTATTTATTTATTTATTTATTTATTTATCTATTTATTTATTTATTTTTTATCTATCTATCTGTTTATTTATTTATATAAATTTATTTTTTATTGGTGTTCAATTTGCCAACCTATAGAATAACACCCAGTGCTCATCCCGTCAAGTGCCCCCCTCAGTGCAGGGCCTCGTTTTATATACGAATCACTGTGAAACCTTTATCGGTCTCCTTGACTTCATTTTGGCCCAAATCCATTGTAGCCGACACGTTTAAGGGGCAATTTTGGCCAAAATACCATGTCTGTTGTGGCAATGGCGTTGTTAGAGAAACATAAAGCAAAGAAACAAACAAAAAAAACTTTCGACGGGTCAATCGGCCACCAAACTACTTTTTCGACCCTTGGAAAATAACCGGTCGATGCCTGGATGGATAATCGAGCTGGAAGACGTGCAGGTCTCTGGAAACTAACTAAAGCAAGCTCCCCGGTGGGAGGCCCTGTTATTCGGGCTTATCTGACATCGGAGTCTGAGACCTCCGGGATCACACGGAGCTTGGAAACTGTGCTTCCCCTTGGGCATTGTGACCAATCGACCGGCCCAGGGGATCAAGAAGGAAGCCAGGTAACCTGTGAGGAGATTTTGCGCTGACCCAGCACCAGCTCAGCACCCGCTAGACGCTCGGGTCCGCTCACGGCTGAGGATAATGACGTGTTTATGGGACTTGTGGCCACACACGTGGGTACGGACACGCACGCGCACACGGACGCACGCGCACACGGCACGCGGTCACAGAATCTGGTTTCTATAGATTTCACGTGAATTGCCTACTTTCCTACGTTCACTGCGTGATCGGTCTTAAAATAACAAGGGTCGACAACCCAGAATGGGATCCTCAGATAGGTTTTGGCAAAAATGAAGAGCCTACCTTGATTACGGAATTCGGAAGTAGAAAAAAACTGGTAAAAATGCCCGTGGGGTATTTGAATGAGACCACGGGACCCAGGGCAAAATTCATTCTGATCCTCCGTGCCAGCTCAGGCATGCTGGAAAAGGCCACAAACCCTAAGAGAACAGGAGACAAGACGATCTCGTAAAAATCCGAAATCCCGAGGCAGCGTCCCTCCGACCAAAGGGGGCTGTGCTGTGACGTCTTGTCCTGTTGCTGCGACCCCGTGGGTGACCTGGGGCCCGCTTCTGCATTGCCCTGCAACGACAACCTGCCTTCCTTCCTCCTTGCTCTCAAGCGTCCATTTTTCTTGAATTCTGGACAATGAAGTCGCCAGAGGAGGGAGGGCCCGTGGCGGGGCTGCCATCGGGGCCCTGGAGCGCCTCCCCCCGCACGAGGGCACCTGCAGCACCGGCACAGAGCTCCCAGGAGAGAACCGTCGGCTCCCGGAGGTGCACCCATCAGCTCTTCGTGCAGCCTCATCCAGTTACTCCCCACTGATTTTCCTCACAGTGCAGGGGACGCCGTCCCTCCCGGGGCCGCACGGCGTGCTTGCCCCCCTCCAGAGTCTCCGCTGGTGTCCCTCCTCCTTCGCTGGTCCTGCCAAGGCCGCCTGCACTCGCTCTCACCTGTCAGCAACAGCAGAGCGCGCACCTCCTGCCCTGTGAGGATGGGGGTGGAGACCAGCACGCTGCAGGGGAAAGCACCTGGGGCATCTGTGTATTTGGGTTCCCTGAGAGGCCTTCCTGGGCCCCCCCACTGTGTGCGTGTGTGCATGTGTGTGCACGAGGGTGTGCACAGAGTTGTGTGTGGAGGCGTGTGCATGCACGAGGGTGTGTGTGGGTGCACACAGGGGTATGCATGGGGGTGTGTGTGGGTGTGCACAGGGGTATGCTTGGGGGTGTGCATGGGGGTGTGCATGGGTGTGTGTGTGGGGATGTGCACAGGGGTATGCATGGGGGTGTGCGTGGGGGTGTACACAGGGGTGTGCATGGAGGTGTGCATGGGGGTGTGCATGAGGGTGTGCACAGGGGTGTGCATGGGGGTGTGCACAGGGGGTGTGCATGGGGGTGTGCACATGGGGGTGCGCATGGGAGTGTGTGCATGGGGGTGTGCACAGGGGGTGTGCATGGGGGTGTGCACAGGGGTATGCATCAGGGTATGCATGGGGGTATGCATAGGGGTATGCATGGGGGTGTGTAGGGGTGTGTGCACGGGTGTGTGCACAGGGGGTGAGCATGGGGGTGTGCACAGGGGTGTGCACGGGGGAGTGCATGGCAGTGTGCATGGGAGTGTTCATGGCGGTGTGCATGGAGGTGTGTGTGGGGAGTGCCCATGCATGGGGGTGAGCATGGGGGTGTGCACAGGGGTGTGCATAGGGGCATGCATGGGGGGTATGCATGGGAGTGTTCACGGCTGTGTGCCTGGGTGTGTGTGGGGGGTGTGCTCGTGCACAGGGGTGTACACGGGGGTGTGCATGGGGTGTGCATGCCGCCATAGCAGACTTTTCTCTGACGTTCTCGTGGAACCACTGAAACCATCGCGGCCAGAAAGCGAACTGACGGTGTTGAGGGCTGCGCAGCTGCTAGAGGACTTCTCCTAGGACAGCTTCGGAGGCGTGTAGACGCGAGCCCCTCCGTGCCCACGCGGACTGGTGGGCAGCGGGAGTCCGGGCTGCTGACGTCTTGCCCACAGAGGGTCCTGCCCACGTTACAGACGTTGCTCTGCCCAGGGCGCGGAGGAAGCTCTCTGGACGCTCGCAGGCCCAGGCGGTGCAGAGCAAGGCTGCTCGGGCGCGTCCTGTTCTCTGCAGACCGGGTGGGAGCCCACGGGCGTCCTGCCCACGCCTCTCGGGCTGCTCAGGCCATCCCTGCCCGGCCGCGGGCCCAGCACCTGCCCTGAGCGGTGGCGCCGACGACCTTGCATCCAGGCCGCGTGTCTGTTTCCTCCTCCAGGTGTGGAAGGCGCCGCGGAATTGCACTGACGCTCCATCGGTGCAGGGCCTGTTGGCCAGGGTAGGAGAGTGGCTGCCCGTCCGCGGCACGCTTCTGTCTGTCTGTCTCCCTCTAGATCTTTGATGTCCTTTGCGGCTTATGTCCTGCGACGCTCACTGCCTGTTCCACGTGGAAACAGCCCGTCGCTGTCAAGCGCTGATAAATCCACGTCTGCCGTCGATGGCAATGGCCGTAGGGACTCTGCCGTGACAATGCTGTCCACTTTTTGCAGACTCTTGCGCGGTTTCGCAGGAAGGGACTCCTCACTCTCCGGGGGTATTTCACGTCACGAGGCCGCACCTTCCTAGCTCAGCGCGGGGGGCCTAGAAACCCATGCTCTGGGATCACTTCTTTGGATCTGGGGCACGTGGAGATCACATGGCGGGGCCAACGTGCTGCTGTGACCGGACATGGGGGAGCGACTCGGCCTACACGCCGCCTTGAATCCAAGGACACCACCCCGTAGGGCCGCAGGACAACGTGTCCCGCCCAGGACGGGGAAACTGAGAGCAGACTACATGGCGGCGACTCTGCTGCCGTCTGAGCGCGACCCGCCGCGAGGCTCCGCCCCTCGCAGGACACAGCCGTCTGTGCACATACCTATGGTGGTGCCCAGGGAGTGTCCGATGAAGTACAGCCTCTGCTGCCCCGTTTTGTTTACGATGAAGTCTATTATTCCTGGGAGGTCGTATCTGGCCATCTCGTCGAAACTGCAAAATAAAACGGGGGCTTGGACACCCTGGCGCCCGAGGTCAGGACTCGTGCACGTGCCTACTTTATTTCTTGCCTGCGGGGTTCCGCGGCGTCACCGCTGTGCACCTCGTTATTCACCCAGTTACGTGCAGGCTGGAAGGCGACAGGACTGGTTCCGGGCACGTGCGCGGCCTCCAGGCCAGTCCCGCCCCCTCCTTCCCTTCTCCCCCTGCCCGCCCCCATCTGCCTTGCCCGCCTCTCCTGCAACCCCCCACGGGCCACCTCAAGATCCTCAGGCCGTTTCGCACTCAGCCATCGCGACCCGCTGCGGCCGAGGAACTCGTGGCACGTTAGCGAGTGCCCTGAGCTCCAGTTTGCTCGTCCCTAACGAAGCCTGTGCCGGGGCAGGGCAGCCGTGGGGACCGATGGCAGGCGCCGCAGCGGGTGCACCTGTCACCGATGCCTCCTCCGCTGTCAAGATCTGTCCCACGTGCACCAGGCCGCACAGCAGCAGCTCGGCCGGCAGCATGCGGGACAACAGAAAGACCCGCGTGCTGTTTCGTAGGGCCGGGCCCCCCGCGCTGACGCCTTGTTACAAGAACGTGCGAGGAAATCCGTGGGCCGACGCGCCCGAGTGTGAGCCCATCCTCGTGATGCCTTATAGTAAACAAGCCCCGAGCTCCGGCCGAAGGCCAGTGGCACCAACTAGTCCCTGATGTTTGCCGCTGCCCGAAAGCTCTGGCCCTAACCGCCCCTTCGTCCCCAGCCTGTCAGTGGGAGCCGGGTGCCCCCTCAGTGTGGCAGGAATGCGCCGGCGCAGGCTTGCAAACAGGGCCTTAGCCTTGCGGGGGGCGGGGGCGGGGGGAGGCCTGCCCTCCATGACCCCGCGTTCACTAGCAGCAGCGGCCGCGGGCGCCTGGGTGGCCCCGTTAACAGTCTGCCTGTGGATGGGGTCCCGGCCCAGGTCCTGGGATGGGGCCCCACATGGCGAGGGTCCCTGCTCAGCCGGGAGCCTGCTTCTCCCTCTCCGTCTCCCTCCCCCTCGGCCTGTTGCTCTGGCTGCTTGTGCTCATGCCCCCCGTCTCTCATCCTCCGTCAAGTAAATAAATAAAACCTTAGAAATAAAAAAAAAGAAGCAGGTAGCATGTGAGAAGATGGTTCTCGGTGGCCCGTGAGCGAGGTTTTAAAGGCCTCATGCTGGAGTTGCCCTGAAAACGGCGTCTGATACCGTCTCCACCGGGGCTTCTCCTAATAGAACCCGGGCCGGCCCGCTGACCGGCTGGCCAGGAGGAGACTCGCGGCAGCAGCAGGATGAACGCAGGCCCCGCAGGCCGGGTACCTGGCTCACGCTCGAGTGCTCGCCCGGCAGACACGCTCAGCACACGTTGGCCAACGGGTGCACGCCCGGTCACGGAATCCCCGGAACCATCCCGCGGGACGTGCCCGCACATCCTACCGGGGTGAACCGGGGATTAAAATCACCCTGTTACCGCGATGTACCCGCTGGTGGGAGGGTCGGAGAAATCAGACCTCCCGCTATGCCTCGGCTCGGAGCTCCCCGTAGAAACCACAAGGACCCAGGTGACTCCCGAGGTGAGAGGTACCGTTGGCGTCATGCGCGCCAAGGAACGGTCTCCAACTTTCCCCGTGATGCGTCTTAGGTTCAGTTTACCTGAAGGCCCAGAATTTTTCCTCGGTCGCTGAGAGCGTCCTGTGTCTCCTCGACCAAGTGTTCCCCCGACTGTTTCCCATCCAGACGTCGTAACCCGCGTCTGCGAGAAGGAACCCAAGGCTGCCGTTGGCGTAATTCTCAAGCCAGGAGGCGTTGTCGGCAAACAAGGCGTGCTGCAGGTAGACAACGGGCCGGGGACCTGGAAGGAGGGGGACGGGGGCAGGCAGGCGGCTCAGGTGTCTCGGCGCGCAGGGCCCTGCTACGGCCTCAGGGTTCCTGTGTCCCGGAGCTGCCCCTTGTAGGATCCCTGCTGAACGGACGCAGCGACAGCGCTTCTCGGCCGCTAGGAACCTCCCAGGGCCGCCCCGTTCCAAGGCGCAGGGCAGGACTCGAGCCCGAAGCGGGTACTAGGAGGAGCGCTCGCCTTTGCGTCTGTCCGGGGTCTGCTCGCAGAGGCACGGGGACCATCGCGTCTGACCGAATCCCGCGCCCCGTCCCGGCGGGAGGAAGGGCGAGCAAGTGGACAAGGACGGGCTCGTTCTGCAGCCCAGGCCCCGGCCTCTGCCCACGGACGCCTTGGAACCCCAGGATCCGTTCAGCATCCCCATGACGACTGTCGGGAGCCCCCATTCCCGCGGGAGAGGGGATTGAGGGAGGCGAGGAGAACCAGCGCACATGTTTCCAAAAAGGCGCCATAATTTGGGGCGTAAGGGACGGGCTCTGGAGCCAGGCTGGGTTTGAATCCTGATTCCATCACTCGCCGGTTACGGAGCCCCGGTCCATCCCCGGCAAGACACCGACGTCCTGGGGAAGCTCAGAGGGTCCCTGACGTGAATCAGTGTGAAGCTCTTAGAATAATCCGCTTAATACACGGGATGGGCCTTAATTCGAGCCTCCCCGCGACTCTCCCTCCTTAAGTAAAACCTTTCCTGGAAAAACTCCCTCCTTCCAGGGTCCCCAGCCGCCGCCTCCCCCCAGGCCCCGTGTCGCCAGATTTCTCAAGGGAGACAAAGACCCACACAGGTGAAACGGAGACCGAGAGTAACCAAAGACGCGGGATGCCCTGTTCATCTGAATTTCTGATAAACGGCGAACACGGGCGTGTAAGCGCGTTGCCGCGTGGGGCCTGCACGGGGACCTGACCTGCTAGCGTCACCCGGGCGTCTCGTGCTTCCTCGGCTGCCCCCCCCAGTCCTTCTCGCAGAGGACAAGCCTACCTGCGCTCCCGGCCTCCGCCCGGCCGTGCGGGATCCTGTTGATGCTGAGGATGTACCCGTCCTGCGTGGTGACCTCATACTCCTCGCTGGGGTAGCCGTTGTAGGTGATGATCTCGCTCTGCCCGGGGGAAACACAGACGTGAGCTCAGCGCCACCTCCCCAGGTCGGCACCTGGGCCGCGGGCGCCTCCTGGGGTGACTGATCTGAAACCTGTGGCCCCGGAAACGGTGCCGTCGATTCACTACGTAAACCCCTGGCCCGGAATCAGCAGAACATTCTCCGCTGTCTGCTGTGGGCAGGTCTGGGGTCGGGGGGCCGCGTGCGGGGCCGAGCCAGCCTTCTGGCAAAGCCGCGCGGTCACGCGCATTCCCGAGACCCCTTTCCGTTTGGTAGAAGGCAGAGTCATACATGTCATCCCAAGGGCTTAAAAATACAGTTTTTTAACGCGTTTCAGCTCTAGATTCAAAAGAGGAGGCCACCCACCCCTTCTGTTTCGCTTTATGTTACTGGGAGGCGTCGCTTATTTGGCCAAACGGGAGGCTGTCCCTGGCTTGACTCTCAGAGCTGGGCAAGCGTCGCCCACGGCGTGTCTGGTCCCTCATCTGAGATTTCTTCCCTGCTCTCACGAGGCCACGAACCTGCCTTACGCGACGTCCTTTGGGACTTTGCATGATGACTTACAATATTCATCCACACTTCAGGATTCGCTTCGTTTTCCAGATCGAAGAAGCCGCCAGCATTCAGAGTTCCGCAGATCAAACAACAGGTCGTCGTTAAAAACAGCCACATCGTGGGGACGCCTGACGGAAGACGTTGAACGATCACAGATTAGTTTTCAGACATCAATGTTGACTGAGAAATGAAAATAGGGCGAAAGCCGGCCGGAGGTCGCAGGAGCGGGTGGGGAGCGCGGAGGGGAGCGGGTGCCGCGGGCCGGGGCTGAGCCTGCGAGGATGCTCCTCCCGCAGCCTCCACCGCAACCGACTCTCGCCTCGTCGCTCACTAGGACCGAGGCTCATCTCTGGGTTTCCCTTCACTCCCAGGGGTTCAGGCCTGTTGAGTCTTTGCTCACCTGCGAATCGCCGGATGCCCGAGGACAGGCGTCCAAGCCGCGGCCCAGCGGCCAGTGCAGTCACGTACCCACCCTCCCCTTGGCTTCCCCCAGGGGAAGAGGAACGACTCGAGGACGGGCTGACACCCGGCTTCCAGGGACGGGATTATTGCTCTTGCAGACGCCCGGGGCCGGGAAGGACGGGGTAGGAGGGGGTTGTCGCACTCTGAACCGCGACCGTTACAGCACCGTGACGGGCTCAGAGCTCCAGCCTCGCCACAGGCAGGCGCTCCGACCCCGGGCAACTCATGTAGCAGCTCCGTCTCTCGGTTTCCTTGTGGGTAAAACCAGAATAATAACCTAACCAGCCAACTTACCGGGTTCCACTGAGGATCAGGCGACCCGACGAAGTCAGAGAGCTTTCGCTGCGACAGACTGACGACTGACTTCTAGAGATCTCGAGCTTTACTTCTTGAAGATCTTACAGAGCTTTCCGCGCATTGATGTCTGGTTGAAGACGGTTTTACACCAGCAAATGTCGTAGGATTTAAAACGTTTTGAACGCTGGCGACAGCTAGCGTCTGCTGGCACCGAGCAAGAGTGGAGAAGGTTCCTGACGCCGCAGGTGTGTTGTTTCAATCTCAAAGAAACTCCGCGGAGCGGGTCCTGTCATCCTCGCCTTGGCAATGGAAAAGCAAAGCAAAGCAAACCAAAAGCCAAGGCTTGGGGAGGTTTCCGCCCCGCCCCAGGTCTCGGAGCCCGCAGCCGCCCCGCCCGCTCCCCGTGCTGGCCGAGCTCCCGCTTACCCCGCTCAGCCCCTGCCCCCCAACACTCCCTACGGCTCGGGAACCTCTAAGCTTTTGCAAGTGGCGCCGGGCTGAAGAACCAGATGTGGCTGCAGCGACAGTTAGAAGAGGCTGGAGAGAGGAGAGGCAGGAAGCCGGCGGGAATGAGGAAACCTGGGGCCGCAGCACCGCCCAGGGCGTCTCGGTGCCGCCCCGAGTGCCCTGATGTGCTTGCAGATTGGGAAACAGTGGTCTGCAGCATGCCACGGAACCAGTCAGACGGACTCCCGCCCGTTCCCACGGAGCGCCTGCCCGGGCGGGAGGGCGCAGGGCCTCGCACAGTCGGGGAGTGGGCTCAGGGGCCCCGGACACGACCAGGCACCGCAGCATCGGCCCTGTCAACGCCGTGCGGGGGGGGTCGGATGGTGCCATGTGGGTCACGGCACCGACGTCGGTCGTGCAGCGTGGACGGAGGTGCCTGAGTGCGGCTAAGCCCAGGCGGCGAGGCCGGATCCAGAAGGAGCCGCATGGCCAGGGAGGCTGACCCGCGTGCCCGAGGGACTCGGCCTGCCGTCAGCTCTGGCAGCGACCATGTGGTGCCAAACCCAGGACCCGGGAACCTCTGCTTAAAGCAAAGGACAAGCAGGGGCGCCCGGGGGGCTCAGGGGGCAAGCGTCACACTCAGCTCAGGTCACGACTGCAGGGTTATGGGATCGAGGCCCACGTTGGGCTCAGCAATCAGCGGGGAGTCTGCTCGAGACTTTCTCCCTCTCCCTCTGCCCCTCCCCACCCTGCACCCTCTCACTCTCTCTCAAATAAATAAATAAAATCATAAAAAGGAAAACAACCCAAAGTCGAAGCAGAGGCCAGAGGAGAAGGAAGACCATCCGGGCCCAAGCTCGAGTGGGCGCAAGTGTCTGGGGCCCCGACGGGTCGTGGCCCACCCGAGTCCCAGAGCTCTGCACCGCCGGCTTCCCGGATTCTCTCCTCCGCGCACTCAGCGCCCGGAAGGGAGTGAGAAGGAAATATCCCGACTTCTTCCTGGGCCTGTGAACACAGAAGCACAGCTCCCGCTCCACAGAAACTCACATTTTCACTGCTTTTTTTTTTCTCCCCTCCGCCTCCCCCCCCATAAAATTGGGTGATATTAGAGCTGAAACACCATCTTGGGCAAAATGCAGATAAGGGCACGGCCTTTCCCAAGCCCCGTGGTATCTCGGGATCCTGATCCAGAGGCCGTATCGTGGTCCGGGCAAGTGTCAGCGAGGGCGGCCCGGTCAGACCTCAAGGCGGCCGAACAGCCCGCGCTCGAGCATACGTAGGCGTGGACTGGGCCTCGGCGTCTGTCTGTGGCGATGGTTATTATTTTCCTTCCAACGTCCGAATTCAAAATACATCTGCTATTACGTTTCATCTTTATTTTGTTTGTTAGCTTCTTTCTCTCCAAAGACTGATTAATTAATTAATTAATTAATTATTTATTTATTTATTTACTGGTGACCCGTGACTTTGCATCAAAGGGGGGAATCCGTCTTCCTTGAAAGCCACTCCAGGTTAAAAACAGAAGCTAACGAGAGTTTTGGAAAAATAAATTCTGGAAGCCTTACCCCCTGGAGACAGATTTTTGCCCTGGAATGAAGGCCTTTGCACGACCAAGAGCAGAGAACTGGTTGCTTGCTCACCAGGTAGCTTCTCCGGATCATTATGCATCCCCAGATCCAAGCAGGGCCCAGGCACGGTGTGCACGTGTGCACACGCGGACACGCACATCAGCTTTGGGAAAGGCATGGTGAGTTCCATTTCTAATTTCTTTACCCAGAACGCAGAGCTGGCCACGCTCGTGACCCTATAAGCATCAGCGCTGCTCCTGGAATCACGCACCGGAGGGGGGCACGTTCTGTTTCGCCGGGTCACTGCAGCCCCGTCAGCCCCCTTCGAACACGAGGCGGCCCCCGCCGGAGAGGCAGAGGAGACGGCGAGGCGCTGGGAAGGTTCTGTCATAAGTGACTGGACATGAAGGTTCTTGGAGGGAGGTCGGACAACACTAAGGGAACACACGCTCATCCCGATGCAAGACGTGCAAAGGGAAGATCACTTCCTTTTAAAGAGAAGTTGTTCCCCGCAGCGCAGGTGCTGGCCCTTGACGACGGCACAGCCCGGAGCGGCGGGATCAGGACCATTTGGCGGCCAAGGTCAGAGCTCCGGGAGAATGGAGACGGGGCCGTGGCTTCCCACCCTCCAAGCCGGCCTCCTGCCCAGCTGCTTACCCGACGTGCGGAGTTCACGCGGTCTGCTCGAAGCTCACCTCGTGTTCTGGTTCCTGCAGGTCGTATGTTCCAGCGGAAACACTTCTCTAGGGACCCCTGGGGGGGCTCTGGGGTCCCGGGATGGAGTCCTGCATCGGGGTCCCCGCAGGGGGCCTGCTTCTCCCTCTGCCTGGGTCTCTGCCTCTCTCTCTCTGTGTCTCATGAATAAATACATACAATCTTTAAAAAAATTCTAAAAAAAGGAAATGCTTTTTGAGATGCACACACACACACAGACACACACACGGAACACTTGGCCAGAAGTTCAAGCTGAATCCAGTTTTAGATACAGTCTCACCAACTCGTGCGAGTGAAGGAACGGCAGTTGGAACCAGGAGCAAGATGACGTTGGCGGGTCTTGATACGAGCTCCTGTTTCTCTTCTGAATTAATGTTCTAGTGGGTTCCATGGCTGCTAAATCACCTCCAAGGGGCACCTGGGGGCTCGGTCGGCGAAACATCTGCCTTCAGGCTGCCTCAGGAGCCCAGGTGGGATGGAGCCCTTGACAAGGGCAGGTGCTTCTCCCTCTCCTCCCCACTTGTGCTCTATCTCCTTCTCTCTTGCAAATAAATAAATAAGTAAACAAACAAATAAATAAATATAAAAATAAATTTTAAAAATAATAAATAAATAAAAATAAAATAAAATAAACAGATATAAATATAAATAAATATAAAAAATAAATAAATAAGAATAAAAATAAATAAAAATAAATAAAAATAAATAAGTATAAATAAATAAAAATAAATAAATATATATAAATAAATAAAAATAAATGAATAAAAAATAAAAATGAATAAAAATAAAGATAAATAAATAAAAATAAAAATAAATGAATAAAATATAAAAATAAATAAAAATAAGGATAAATAAAAAGAATAAATAAATAAAAATAAATGAATAAAAATAAAGATAAATAAATAAAAATAAAAATAAATAAATAAATAAAAATAAATGAATAAAAAATAAAATAAATAAAAATAAAGATAAATAAATAAATGAATAAATAAATAAAAATAAATGAATAAAATATAAAAATAAATAAAAATAAAGATAAATAAATAAATATAAATTAATATAAATAAATAAATAAAAATAAATGAATAAAATAAAGATAAATAAATAAATATAAATTAATATAAATAAATAAATAAAAATAAATGAATAAAAATAAAGATAAATAAATAAAAATAAAAATAAATAAATAAATAAAATAAATGAATAAAAAATAAAATAAATAAAAATAAAGATAAATAAATAAATGAATAAATAAAAAATTAAAAATAAATGAATAAAAGATAAAAATAAATAAAAATAAAGATAAATAAATAAATATAAATAAATAAATAATTAAAAATAAATGAATAAAGGATAAAAATATATAAAAATAAAGATAAATAAATAAATATAAATAAATAAATATAAATAAATAAATATAATTAAATAATTAAAATAAATGAATAAAATATAAAAATAAATAAAAATAAAAATAAAAATAAAAAAATAAATAAAACCTTTTTAAAAAATTGCCTTCAAATCTCCCTGACGCCCCCCGGAGATGGGTCCATGGCTTTGATTCCATCCCTCTCCTAATCACCGTCAACATCTAATGTATTTGCCGGGTGAGTGAATAAACGAATGACTGGATGAATCTAGAAGTCCAGAAAACATTTCTTAGTCACCGAGGAATAATAATATCGTCAGTCATTAATATAGTGAATTCTTAGGTATTCATTGAGTGTTGGCTCTGTGTTAGGTGCGTTACCTTGTTACTCTACCGGCTTGGCTATAATTCTACTGGATCTCTTTGCTCTTAAATATGCTTCAGAGGACATTCTCCTTAACACGGTTACATAGTAAATTTAGTAAGAGTGAGCTCATGGGAAAATCCAATCTTGTTTTGTTTTTGTACAAAATTGGAATAATTCCACCACTAGTCATAGATTACGTTACATACTAATACAATAAAAAAATTGCTACTAGATAGTCATTTTTCTGCTATTGTTCAGGTCTAATGTATCCTTAAATCTATTATAAATCATATATATAAGATTATAATCTTAAATCTATATATCCTATAATCTATTATAGTGCAATCTGATAACTTTCACACAATCTCTCTAATTTCTCCATACATTAAAAAAAGTCTCATAAATGCGGAATCATTCAAATTTTTTTCTACAAATAACCAGATTTCTTGGGAGATAATAATCTAACTCTTTTTCTCTACTCCAGCAGTGTCTAATAGAAATGTGTTATGAACTATGTCTATCATTTAAAGTTTTTTATGACCACATTTTTTAATGTGTAAAGAGATTGGTGAAGTTAATTTCTATTTTATTTTTTATTTTATTATTTATTTTTTTTGTAGTTAATTTTTATATTGTAGTTAATTTAAACCAATAGACCCAAAATATTACCATTTCAACATGTAATCAATAGTATTAATGAGAGATATTTATTTATTTATTTATATATTTATTTATTTATTTATTTTATACCCGGTCTTGGAAATCTGAGGATTCTGTGACACTCAGCACATCCCCATTAGGACTGACCACGTATGGGAGCTTAACAGCCCCATCTGACCAGTGTCCGTGTATTGAAGCGTATCCTAACAGTCTTGTGCTTATTCTTTTCTCGAGACTCTTTTCTAACCAGATCCTTAATTTTTCATAAGGGACTCCCCCAAAATGCATAACCGTCATGTATCGGACCTGAATTCCATACCTGCCTAACCAAGCTTCCTATTCTCTGAACCGTCAAACACATCTTCTCAGGTGCTCGGCCTCTGGTCCCCCACCTGAGCCTTCAGTCTTATTGTCCAGCCAAACACTGTGCTCACCAATATTTAGCTATAATACTTGATTAAAAGCACAATGATCCGTGGTGTTCTTGAGGTCACTACATCTACAGAGTTTGTTATACTGAGTCTACTCCAATAACAAATGCCAAACTATTATTTAAAAGGCTTTAAAGGGATCCCTGGGTGGCGCAGCGGTTTGGCGCCTGCCTTTGGCCCAGGGCGCGATCCTGGAGACCCGGGATCGAATCCCACGTCGGGCTCCCGGTGCATGGAGCCTGCTTCTCCCTCTGCCTGTGTCTCTGCCTCTCTCTCTCTCTCTCTGTGTGTGTGACTATCATAAATAAATTTTAAAAAATTTAAAAAAAAGGCTTTAAAAAAATGATTTCATAATTCCTGGTAAAGAAAATGTCATGAAAGGGGCGCCTGGGTGGCTCAGTTGGTGAAGTGTCCCACTCTTGATTTTGGCTCGGGTCATGATCCTGGGGTCCTGGGATCGAGCCCTGGGTCCGACTCTGCGCTCAATGGGGAGTCTGCTTCTCCCTCTGCCTCTGCCTCTGTCTCTACCCCTGCTTGTTCTCCTTCTCTTCAAATAAATAAATAAAATCTTTAAAAAAGATAAAAATGTCACTATAATAATTATGCCATCATTTAAATTCATTTACAAGCTTGACAGCTTCCTGGATTTACCTCTTCTGGGCGTTGGTTGAATAAACAGCAGTTACATATGTGTGTGATTAGTGGAGCTTTTTTGAGAGATGTTTTGCTTTGAGACCAGGGGTATCAGCACAGATTCACTGATTATCCCTGAAACACAACTGAGTCCTTCATGTACACCTGAGAAAATATTTGTCCGTGCCTCGCCTTGTGGTTCCCGCTAGCCGTGGGGTAGCCGAGCAGCCTCACCCCCAGCGGCGATGTGAGAACCTTCTAGCTCGATTCCCTGGATCACTCTAATGCCTCACTTGGTGGCTATTGTTATCCTTTTAGGTTGCACCCCCTAGTCTGTCTTAAGCACTCTTGAAATTAAAACTCTTTAATGGCTCAAAATGAAATTTGGAACTTAATTCAAAATTCTGTGACCGGCCAGGAAAGCCCAGAGCGTGGCTCCGTCTCCAGGTCCCGTGCCCCCCGCTCCCTCTCCCCCTGGCTCCCTGCGCTGAACTGTCTCCAGGAAGCCCAGCTCCTTGCAACCCCAGCCACCCCCGCCTGCGAGTCCCGAGGACTTGATGGGAGGTGAAATCTTGTTTGCTCAGAGAACACTTCTCTCCCGTCCGCCTAGCTGGGGTGCCCTTCCCGTTGGTAGATTCATCACTATTATCGTTAAAGATTTAATTCCGTGACTACGCGGCTGTCACATATCCGCTTTTCCACTCGTCTCCGAGTTTCACTCGGGCAGGACCCGCGTCTGCCTTATTGCTGCTCGTGTTCCGAATGCGCAGGTGGGTCAGAGTCGGTACTCAGAGCATCACAACAGAAAGATTAGGAGCTTGGTAAAGTCAAGATTCCAAATTTTGGAGAGCTGCTATTTTGGGGAAAGTTGCCCGATCTTCACAAACTTCAGTTCCTTAATCTCTAAAGAAGAGATGAGAAAAGTGCCATTTTACAAGACGGTTATGAAGATTAAACAAGATGATGGATGTCGGGTGACTGGACGTATTTGCGCGTGGGAAAGGCTCCGGGTACATGAGGGACCTGTAGGTGAGGGTTTTTGTCAAACCGTGTCCTTCTTCTGCGTTCTTTCCCCTGTGCACCGGGTAACAATCGCTTACTAGGACTTGCTATGTGTTTTATTACAGGGAAAGAATAAAGAATTTCCCAATTTGGCCAAAAAGTCGACATAGTTCCTCTGATAGCTTATAGTTCTCAATGCAAACTGTAGACACAATGTCCTGACGTAGGTTTTGCATTTTCTTGTAAACTTCAGTCACGTGACTCAGCTGCACTAACGTGTTAGTGCTGACGTTTCTGGGACACCGGCGGGGTCAAGAGTCAGGATGTGCCTGCCTGATATGCCATAATCAGCACAGAGGTGCCTCCCTAGGAAGCCTTCCAGGGCCCTGCCGGCCGACCTTTCCCATGCAATACCCTCCCCTCCATATCTTTTTTTTTTTTTTTCCTCCCCTCCATATCTAAAGCTCCTTCACATATGACAAGAAATTCTTAAGAAATGAGTCTTCGCCAGAGTACTAATTACGTGTCTTAAAAGTACCCCAATTCCTACAGGACCTAATCCAGCACTTGGAGGACAGAGAGGACACTCCTAGCCATTCGGCAACTACTTATTGCTGATTGACTTTGTGCAATCATAATGAGACACCTCCACTGCCATTAGGCAGCTGGGCTCCCGCCCAAGTTCATTTGGAAACCAAATGAATCTCTCATGCCCTGTCCCATCCTTTCTGTGGGTTCCCTCGCGGCTTCCTTTACAGCTCACACCATTCCTTTCCTCCTCCGGGATGTCCTCTCTACTCTCAGCCTTCTGTGATCTTTCCTTCCTTTGAGGTTCAACAACACTTTGTACCTACGGTTCACGGGGCACCTGACGTCTGTTACAATACGCAGCCAACCCCGTGTACACACGGTTACGCATCCACACGTGAAAACATATGGAAGTGCTCTTGGGGATTCGGGCAACCAGCTAGTGATTGGTTATTTGAACCTTGGGTACCTTCGTTAATGATTTCTGGTACTGACCTTCCCGTGCAAAGTGGGTATATCAGTATCTAAGTTGTCACCTACTATAAGGCTGGAGGGAGATCATGTGTGTCTGGGCCAGTGCTTGTCACATAGCAGGAACTGAGTAAGTACTAATCCTCATCCCCGTGTACACACTCCGTTCCTCTTCCCCTTCTCCCTCCATAGCATTGGAGAGTAGAGCATCAGACCAGGTATCAGAGATTATTCAATCGACCGTGTGAAGAAACGGGAGCAATTGATTGACAAATGCAATATGTTGGCAATACTGCAGTGTGCGACAGCGCTGGCTCTCGGACTGAGACACGTTGGGTTTACCCCCATCCCTCAAGCATGACTCCATCCCCTCAGGAGGTTATTAGCTTCACAACACTGAACGTTTTTTATCTGTGAAATACAGGAAACACGGAGTCCATCTGCAGGGCTCATATGCGAATCCAAAGAAAGAACCATATAGAAATCACCGAGCCTAGCGCTTGGCAAGGGTTAGTGTCGCAAAAAATAAGTAGAGACGACGTCTCCTAACGTTACTCGGATAAACGTAGCCGAGTCTCAAGAGGGCAAGGAAACCAGTCTTGTGATTAGATATGACTTCGCAGGTGCCATGTAACGTCTTGGTCTGCCTAATGCCTGTGTGAGTTACGAATTCTACGCTTCCATTTAGGATAGAGGCCGTGACTGGAAACATGAAGCCTCTGTCTGTCCTCAGCACATTATAAGTAATAATATCTACCAACACCTTTGTAGGGAACTGGCGTTGTGTTAAATTCCTTTGCAGTACCTCATGACAGCTCAGTAACAGAGCGCTTTACGATATTTCCATTTCACAGATGGGAAAAGTGTGGATTGGAGTGATTAACTCGTCTGTGATACGAGGACAACAGTGGAGCTAGGAACCCAACCTAAAGACGTCAGAGCCCATGAAGTGCTGTACTCTACAAATATGCTTCAAGAATGAGTGTCTATCTCCATGTTTTTAAAAAAAAAAAAATGAGAGGATTCCTGGGTGGCTCAGCGGTTTAGTGCCTGCCTTCAGCCCAGGGTCCTGGAATCGAGTCCCACGTCCGGCTCCCTGCATGGAGCCTGTTTCTCCCTCTGCCTGTGTCTCTGCCTCTCTCTCTCTCTGTGGTCTCTCATGAATAAATAAATAAAATCTTTTTAAAAAAATGAGGAAATAGCTAGAATCAATGATAAATGACTTTTCCAGGGTCACACAGCTAATAAATAGTGGTGTCGGCTCTGAACTTCCGTAGTCTACTGCTGCAGCGAGGATGGTTTCCATAGCAACTCCACACCATCGCCCAGCCAGGAGAAAAGGTAATTATGCCTGTGAAAACGCTGTAAAATTTATTTTATTATTATTTTATTGTGGAAGTAGAACTGCCACGCAATGTCACAGCAGCGTCCGAGGTTCGGCTCGTTGATTCGGTCATCGTGTAGGCGGCTCAGGGCTCACGGCGCACGTGTACTTTGAAAAGAACACGAGGTGCCGGGCGAATAAAGGCAATGTTGGGTTAGGATGATCTTCAGAACTGTAGGTCGTACCCGCGAGATCCTTGCGAGGCAGGGCCGAGAACTGGTTCACTTCGCTAAGCCGACGGCGTCCGTCTGACTCCTACGGGGCAGGATTCACCGGGGCAGGCGGGCCCGAGAGGGGGCCTGAGATGGAAGGCCGAAGGTGCGGGGACAGCCTCACGTAAGGGAGCTCAGGGGGAGAAAAAGGAAAAGCCTGTTCTTACGGAGGCTGGCAACGTGTCAGGACTTCCAGCTCTCCCGACCAGCAGGGAGGAGTGCTGTGCCGGGGCTTGGGTAACCCTCGAGCCTGGCAGGGCCGGGCCGGCTGACGGGAATCAGAAGGCGTGGGGTCAAGGGGTGGCTCCTGGCTGCTGCCCTGAAGGCTTGAGGCTGTGACTCGGCCTTCGCAACACACCTGTCAACAGATTTGTCAGAGGAATACCAACCGGGCGGGCGAGCCTGGCCCTCCCTGCCTCCTGCCAGGCTGGTGTGCACGCACGGCGTGGGCAGCCTGTTCCCACTCTCCGTATGCCTGTCCCGGCCTGGCCGTACCCGTGGCCCCTGCCGCCCCGCGCCGGTCGGGCCGCCCCCTCTCTCTTGTTCCCACGATACAGATTTTGCTTTCGTTTCTCTGGACTTTAAATGCATATGAAATTCTGGCCTTGCCCACTGCACAGGGCCCCAGGAACCCCGGGACAAACAGGAGCCTCCCTGACCATGTCTCTTGGGCTGGCTCGTCCACGTCTCCAGGGAGACAACGAAAGAAGTGTTAAGGGGTGGAATCTGGATCCCGAGAACTCTAGCCTCAGGACCCATGGATTTGCTGCTAATTGGTCTGAGCTGGCGCACAAGTCTTCTGAGCATCTGTGGTCTTTAAGATAAGCTGAGCATAGGAGCTTTATCACAGAGATAGGAGCAGGAACAGAGGGTTTAGGCCGGGCCTTGGCCCGAGAAGTGCGTGAGTGCTACACAGTGTTGGCTATTTTCATTGCTACCCTCATTGGGTTGAAACTCCCCAGCAAAAAAAAAAAAAAAAAAAAGAAAGAAAAAAAGAAAAAAGAAACTCCTAGCATATTTGAAGCTCAGTATAGATCATAAGATGAGGACCACATTTTCCTGGTTCAACACCTCATCCTCAGCCTCTAGCATATAAGAGATGCAGAGTAAATTTTTAAGAAATCTTATTCAGGGAAGCCTGGGTGGCTCAGCGGGTAAGTGCCTGCCTTCAGCCCAGGGCCTGATCCTGGAGTCCTGAGATCGAGTCCCCACATCGGGCTCCCTGCACGGAGCCTGCTTCTCACTCTGCCTGTGTCTCTGCCTCTCTCTCTGTGTCTCTCATGAATAAATAAATTAATCTTTAAAAAAGTCTTATTCATTCATTCATTCATTCATTCACTCACTCATTTAGAGCATGGAGGGGGGGAGGCACAGAGGGAGACTCTCAAGTGGACTTCACGCCCAGTACAGAGCCTGTCTGGAGGCTCCATCCCATGACCCTGAGATCATGACCTGAGCCGAAACCAAGAGCCAGACATTTAACTGGATGAGCTGCCCCAGGTGCTCTGAAGAATAAATTACTTTAAATAAATGACTTGTAACTCCGAGGAGCTGTTTGAAGATTTCTTTGGCAAGGACCACAAAGACGTCCCTAGAAGGAGACCTCTGAGCACCCCAGTCCTGCACAAAGTCAGCTTCTGGTGGAACCAAACAGTGGTTCCTTGTTAAAAGTTTCTCCCCTCGGGAAGCTGCCGATGTCCAGGTTCCTGAACATGTGATGCAAAACCAAACTAAACACATTACACTTATGTGATTGACGAGAATGTTAGTGATGTACCCGGAGGCTTCTACGGAAAACAAATCGTAAATTTAAAAAGAGTATTTTTACGATATGGCACTGACGACAAGAAAATCCAACCTGATTAGGAAATGCAACATTGTGACTTAATTTTAATTGAATTCCATTCAGTTTAAGGCAAACAGTGTGGGCAGATCGTGTCGAGGAGAATGAGGAAGATGTGTGGGAAGACTTAAGTATATAAATCATATTTGAATAAAAGATGTGATGTACATCTGGGTAAGGAAGCGGAGGCAGATGTAACCAGAAGAGGATGTGAAGTCAGGTTATGGCAAACTTTGAAATATAGCCGGGGAGTGAGGGTTTGGTGGAAGAAAATAAAAAAACAGCGGAGTCATGGTAAGTTCTGGTACAGTGGTATTTCATGGTGAAAACACCTTTGGAAGGAGGAAGAGGGGAGATAATCAGAGGAAAAACTCAGAATTAAAGGTATTACGGAGAAAACAATAAAGCTTTTTAAAAAAGATTTTATTTATTTATTTGACAGAGTGAGCGAGAGAGCAAGAGCGTAAGCAGGGGGAGTGGCAGAGGAGGAAGCTGAGTGGGGAGCCTGACGTGGGGCTCGACCCCAGGGCCCCAGGATCATGACCTGAGCTGACGGCAGACACTTCACCAACTGAGTCCCTGGGCACACCAGCAATAAAGCTTTTTAGAGAGGGCAGCCCGGGTGGCCCAGCAATTTAGCACCGCCTCCATCCCAGGGTGTGATCCAGGAGACCCGGGATCGAGTCCCACGTCAGGCTCCCTGCATGGAACCTGCTCCTCCCTCTGCCTGTGTCTCTGCCTCTCTCTGTGTGTGTCTCTCATGAATATATAAAATCTTAAAAAAAATAAAAAAATAAAGCTTTTTTTAGAGAAAAACTAACGCAGTAAAAATACTACATTGGCTCAGCATTTTGGAGGCATGGTTCCAATGCTGCATTACTCACTAACTCATACACCTTGGGCGTGACGCTCCTAAGAGACAATTTTAGGTAGAACATAGAGGAACTGTAAAATTCTTAATAGTTATGCTTTTTAAAAAAATGACTTTATGTTGAGTCACAGTAGCTCTGCATCAGCACAATGTTATAATCTTTAAAAAGAATTTTGGCTTTTGCTTCTAGCCACGAGGTCTGGAATCACCATCGTACCATCGACATTAGGACACTGGAGCCAGAGTGATGGACAACAGACTTCCGACAGTGGCAATCCGGCTGCCTGACACTGGGACCGCCAAGACGAAGGAAGTGAATGGAGGTGATCTCCAGGAAAGCCTGAAGGTTCTGCCCACTAATCATTTCCAGATCACAGAAAAAGTTGGGGAACCCAAAGAAAGCTCGGTGGGAGTGGAGTAATGCCGTGGGTGCCAGGGAAGCCACGTGCTTCAGGGAGGAGCCCGAAGCGGGCCCTTTGGATCTGTGTGACCTGGTTCTGCTCACACACACTCTGCCTCCAGGACTTCCTGCAGAGCCGCCTCCCAGGTGTGGAGGGAAACTCATCAAGGAGATGGGGGGCCAGCCGGCTCACCTCCACAGGCTGGTGCCCCCAGGCCAGCTGGGTGCGTATCTCTTCAATAGGCTCACCCGATGCATAACAGGGAGCCTCCAGAACCCAGTAGCCTGTGAAGGGTCCCCCTCACATCCCCCTGGTGCCACAAGGCTTACTGGGAAGTATCCAGAGCCTTCCACCTGAACAGAGTGGCAGCCAGTACCCACTGAAGGGCCCTTTGGACCCACGTAACCCCGTGAAGCTATAGCCGTTTCCTCGAGGGATGGATGGGCTCGGGAGCCAGAGCTGAGGAACAGACGACATGTGGGGGACAATCCAGGGACGCAGGGCAGGCTGGCTGGGGGTGGGGGTGCAGGTGGGGGGCGGTCTACAGGAAAAGTCAGGGAATTGGGGCCATTTGTGTGCAGTGTTGCCACGAGAAGCACGAGTGACACACGAGTATGTTTCTTCTCTTGTGGTGACTAGTGCTTGAGCTGTGACCGGCACGGGTCTCTCGACCTTCATCACCGTTCTGAGGATGGTGCTGGCGGGCAGGGATGATCCATCATCATATTAAAGCATAATGAGCTTATAATCCCCCCAAATAAAAGCTTTTTAACCACCTTTAACCACCTTAGAGCGCTCCCCCAGGCCATGGGCCAAGTGGAAAGAGTACAAGCTTTTTGCAGCAAAAAAAAAAAAAAAAAAAGAAAAAAAAAAAAGAAAGAAAGAAGAAAAGGAAAGAGAGAGACAGAGACAGAAACAGAAAGGGAAGAAAGAAAGAAAGAAAGAAAGAAAGAAAGAAAGAAAGAAAGAAAAAAAAAAGAAAAGAAAGAAAAGAAAAGAAAAGAAAAAGCAAGTCCCATGGTCTAGATGATATACGGAGGCAGAGACTGGACTTCAGAGAAGACGAGGACGCTAGCATCCAAGTCAGAAGACCAGAGAGAAGAGCGGTAGGGAGAGGAAGGGCTTCTGAAATACGCAGGGGCATCTCAGTGCGCTTCTGGCTAAAGAGCAAGGTGCCCAAGTTAAGGGTAAGAGTCCCCCCGAGGCGGACAAGGTAACACTTTCAGAGAAAAAAACAATTGCCAGGAAAGAGGCAGAACAATCCCTAGCGTGTACATAGTGCACATAGGGGCTCATCTGAACTGCCACCTGCCGGCCGAGAGACCTTCCTGAGCACGCGGGGCCCAGGGAGGACCCGAGAGCGTGCACGCCCGGAGCAGGACAGAAGTCCCTTAGAGGAGACATCACGCTAGACCCGCCCTGAAGGAGACGGAAGACAAATCGGAAGCAAAACCAAGTCTCAAAACAATCAGACTTAGCTTTAAGCAAATGAACTGACTGCCGAAAACACAGTCCAACCCTATTGAAGATGAATAAAATAAAACCTAGCACTCAGCAATGCAAAATTCAACGTGTGGCGTGCAGTAAAAAGTTCTCAAGCTGGGCGGCCTGGTGGCTCAGCGGCTTAGCGTCACCTTCAGCCTGGGGCGTGATCCTGGAGACCTGGGATCGAGTCCCACGTCGGGCTCCCTGCGTGAAGCCTGCTTCTCCTCTGCCTTGTCTCTGCCTCTCTCTCTCTCTGTGTGTCTCTCATGAATAAATAAATAAATTCTTAAAAAAAAAGGTTCTGAAAGATGCTTACTATGCTCAAGGATTTAAAGAAAAACATAAAGTAAGGAGGGGGTAAACAAGATATAAAAGAACCCTAACTAGGATATCTACAGATGAAGAATATTGTCTCCAAAATAGAAAGTGCACCAGATAGGATTGCAGCAGACTAGACGTTGTATATGAAAAAATTTGCGAGTATGAACACCCTCGACACTATCCAAATGGAAGCACACAGAGGGAAAACACTGGGAAAATAAATGTACAACTTCAATGACCTGTGGGTTAATAGCAAGTGGTCTAAGGTATAAATGAGAGATCCAGAGAACATGAAGGAATGAATGACATTTGGAGGGGGAAAAAAAGGTATTTGGAGAAATGAGCAAAATTTTTATGACTTTGATGAAAAGTGTAAGTCCTTAGACTCAAGAAGCCTGCTGAATTCCAAGCAGAACCCACAACAAAACCATCCCAAGGTTCGACGAAATCATATTGTTGAAAATCCACTGGTGAAAAGAGAATTTTAGAACAAAGGAAAAAAAATGTGCAGTAAGTACGAAGAAGGAGTATGAGAGCTCTAAGGGGATATAGATTTAGAAGAAAGTTTATTTATTTATTTTTTTAAATGTTTTTTTTTTCTTTAAACATTTTTTTTAAATTTATTTATGATAGTCATACAGAGAGAGAGAGAGGCAGAGACACAACAGGCAGAGGGAGAAGCAGGCTCCATGCACCGGGAGCCTGATGTGGGATTCGATCCCGGGTCTCCAGGATCGCGCCCTGGGCCAAAGGCAGGCGCCAAACTGCTGCGCCACCCAGGGATCCCTAGAAGAAAGTTTAGAAATGAAGGCAAAATACTTTCTTTACCAATCAATCCAGTTGGAGATTCTGGGGCCTCTCAAACCCGTTCTGAGGATGTACACGCGGCATCCCCGCCTCCTGGGGGACAAGTCCCACGGCCGTGCACCTTCTCCACTCGTCACTGACCGTCACGGAAACGCGAATCAGAACCTCGATGACATATCCCCTCAGGCCCCATAATTCTACTAATAAGACAAAACAGAAGTGTTGGCGAGGGCGTGGAGACGTTGGACCACCGTGCACCGTTGGTGGGAACGCAAAAGGGTGTGGCCACCGTAGGAAACGGCTTGGAAGTTCCTCAAAACATCGAAAGCAGAGCTGCCACGTGGCCCAGCAATCACACAGCCCGGTACATATTCAAAAGAATCGAAATCAGGATCTTGAAGACATACACGTGCCTCCCGACATGACCCGCAACGGCCAAGACAGGAAACCACCTAAACGTCCACTGGTGGGTGAGTGGATAAGGAAGACCTGCTTCACGCCTGCCTGTAACGGCACGTGGTTCGCCCTTATGCGAAGGCAAAGCAAAGACTTTTTCAGACAGACGCTGTGAATCGATCACCAGGAGATCCGCAAATGTTTAAGGAAGTTCATCGAAACGAGAAATAAAAAAAAAAAAAAAAGAAACGAGAAATAAGGACATAAAGGTAATGAGGAACGAGGTCTCCTCGTTAGCGACGGAGATGAGGTCAGAATCACAATAATGATAACAGTTTATTTTCGCTATTAAGGCTGGTTTGCCGTGGCTGCCAAGAAATCACAAACTTGGGGGTTCGGAAGGATGAACATCTATTTTCTCACTCTTGCATGGGGTCATCGGGCACGCAGGGCACAGCTAGTTCCTCCGCGCGGGGACTCCCCGGGTTGGCCAGGCTGCGTTCTCAGCTGGAGGCTTTACGGGGCGTGGCGGGCTCCCCAGCTCAGGATTTGGATGTGATTCGTGTCGCGGGTGTGTGTTTGCTGGTTCTGGGCCGGAGGCCGCCTACAGACCCTACGAGGCACATGGGTTCCTTGCCATGAAGGTGGCCTCCCCACGCCTGTTTAGCTCATCAGGCCCACAAGGAGACTCTCTTCTCCAGTCTGTTTAGGCGGCTTCTCGTATGATATGGTGCAACCAGGAAGCGACGTCCCGTCACCTGCGCCGTGAACGCGATCTGCCCCGGGGGTGTGACACCGTTACCTTGGCCCGTTCTGTGGGACGGACGAGGCTCAGGGCCCTCCCCGACTCCACGGGGAGAGGACTGCACCAGCACACGGACGCCGGGAGGTGGAAGTCACTAGAGGGCTCACCTTAGCGTCCGTGCGCCCCGTTATTTCAAAAATCCACTTGCTTAGAGAACGGAGAATGCTATTTAATTTTGCAAATGTTCGTCCATCAGCTCTATGAGGTCTTGGTAGATCTCCCGGGGTGCGTCCTGTCCGAGGTAAAAATCCACGTGATTGTAGTGCGGGATCAGCTTGTAATAAATAAGCCTGGTGATGTTAGGGAGGAGATTCTCAACGTCCCTAGGATCGGCCACACGGTCACGTCCTCCACTCCACACGGCGGTCGGCACTTCCATCTTGGTCACGTCGTACAAGGGAGGCGTCCGCTAGTCACGGTGGGAGACAGAGAGAGAGAAGAAACAGTTTTCACAGGGAAGCACATCATGGAAGAAACACCAACGACCAGCTGTTAAGCAAGGTCTCCAAACGCGAGACGTGTGCGCTTCGAATACGCCCAGCGATCCGCGAGCCTTAAGATGCTAAGGGTGCTTGCAAACACTTCCGCGGGAGCACTTGGGTCGTGAACAGAAACATAAGCCCGTAACCGTCTCGTCCCTGGTTTGCACTTTGGGGGGAACAGGAAAGAATCCCGGGGAAGGGGGCCCTTATTTCACGAGGATCGTCTTCCTGGTAGCCCTTGCACGGGGACTACGTCCCTTTTGAACAAAATATACGTATTTACGCGTAGGATACACGGAAATACCTCTTCCCATTTGCGGGAATCGGGGCAACGGGGATTATTGACGCTTGAGCAGACTCTCTGGGGAGCATTGAGGCCAATGGAGGACGACATCGGGAAAGGAGGCGAAGAAGGAGCAGCCCGTCCCCGAGAACGTGGCTGTGCTGTTGATGTCCGGCCCCTTCTCTCGGGTCCTGCGGCCTTCCTCGCGCAGACCCAGCCCATCCCGGCCCGTCGCCCCCTGGAGGCCCCGGGTGACCGGCAGGTGCAGCAGGCCCTCACGCTTCTGGCCTCAGTGGCCGGAGGACAGAGGCGCACACGGCACCCCGGGCCCGAGGCTCCCTGCAGCTCCCCGCCTGAGCCCCCGACAGACAGGCTGGCTTCTCCGGGACTGCGGCTCAAAGGACGCTCGCTATGAGCTAAGCACGTCCAGTCACCCCCTCAATGATGCTTTTAAAGTAAGCCTAAGAGGGAGGGGAGCGCCGAGGGCGGCATTTCATTGCCCACGTGTCGTGAGTTTACCTCCACATTTAAAAAAAAAAAAAAAGATTTGTTTATTTGAGAGCGAGAGAGCGAGCAGGCTCACGAGGGCTGGGAGGGCAGAGGGAGAGGGAGACTCTGGAGCTGACTCCCTGCCCCGCAGGCCGACCCCTGCCGGGCTCCACCGCAGGCCCTGAGGTCGCGACCTGTGCCGAAATGGGCCGGATGCTGCCCAGGTCGAGACCCCGGCGCCCCGGCCACCCCACTTTTGAGGCCAGTGAGGCCGTATATGTGTTCTGAGCCCGCCCTAGAGCTGTCTTCTGCTCCCTGCCACCGGAGCATCCTGACCAGCACCGCAACCCGCAGAGCGAACCGCGTCTTCTCGGAATTCCCGCGTGGAAACCCTAAGTCCTGACTCGGTCGTAAGTGGGGATAAGGCTTTCCTGAGGGGTCCAGGCCGCAGAGCTTATAAGGCGGGTCCCAGGCCGGGAGGCCGATGGGAAGGGGAGGAGCGCTCAGAGGAAGGAAAGGCTCCGTGCGGGGCCTCCGCCGGCCGGGAAGGCTCCTCGCCAGGACCCGCCGCTGCCCCCGAGCTGGGACCTCCGGCCTCCACGACCGCGGCCGATGGGTCATGTTGCGGCAGCCCCAGAGGTTCATGCACCTCCGCTGGGGCCCCGGGGGTGCGCTCACTCAGGCGACCAGCCCTTGGGTCCGGATGTGGTCGTGATCCCGGGGACGTGAGACCGAGCCCTGCGTGGGGCTCTGCACTCGGGTGGGGCCTGCCTGAGCGTCCCTCACCCTCTGGCCTCCTGCCGTGAGCTCCCCCCTCTCTCTTTCTCTAAAAACGAATACGGAAATAATGAACAAAGAAATCAGTAAAAAAGAAAATATATCATCATTCATTTTGGCGGCAAGATCAGGAATGAAAAGGTTATGTGGGGCAGCCCGGGTGGCTCAGCGATTCAGCGCCGCCTTGAGCCCGGGCCCGTGACCCCAGGGTCCTGAGATCAAGTCCTGCATCGGGCTCCCTGCATGGAGCCTGCTTCTCCCTCTGCCTGGGTCTCTGCCTCTCTCTCTGGGTCTCTCATGAATAAATAAACAAATATTAAAAAAAAAAGTAAAGGTTACATGGACAAGGGGGCAGAGCTGTTGGCACCTGTCACCTTGGCCTGGAGGTTTCCTAGAGCAGGGGTGTGGGGGGCTGGGGGGGCCCGGCCGCCCCGAGGGCACCGAGCACCCGAGCAGGGGCTGAGCTCTGTCGCGGGGAGCTCACAGCAGGACGAAGAGGCTGGGATGGGGGTGCGGGGGAGGGACAGCCCGGGGACGGGACCGAGGAGCGGGCTCGGGGGTCTGGGTGCAGATGGCAGGCCCAGGGAGGGCAGCGCGAAAACAGACGTGGCAACCAGGATGCCGGCGAGACACCGCGGCTTGGGGCCAAGATTTTTTTTTTTTTTTTTTAACATTCTTAGTAGTAACGGGTCGGTGATCGCATCGCTCATCCCGCGTGCCCCGTTTGTGGTCACCACGTACGCTTGGGGCACAGGGGTTTGCTTTCTGCACATGCACGTTGTTCCCTCTCAGTCTGGGGCCTTCCACACCCCCCAGGGTGCTGAGCCTCAGGCTCGTCTGTGCACGCGAGCGGCCCTGCTTCTGAGGAGCTGCGGGCTCGGCGGGAAACCCGGAGGCGCGGCCGGCCCGGCGCACCAGGTGGGCTCTGCAGTCACTTGCTCCTGCCCGACAGGCTTTGGTTGCAAGGGTGGTGGGCCCTGGGGTGCAGGGGGTGGGTCTGCGGGGGGTCGGTGTCCAGAGGGAGCCCGACCGTCCGGGGGCAAAAGCCAGGGCCGCAGTGCAAACGTGCTGCTGGAGTCGCCAGTGTCCCCGCCCCGACTTGACCCATGTGTCCTTGGTGACCGCTAGTTTCGTTTGGGCTCAGTCCCCTTGCACGGAGCCGAATCACGTATGGTTGGATCCCTTATGAACACGGGAAAGAAGAGCAACACACCTCACGCTGCCATTTAACACAGAACTCTGGTTCCGACGGCGTGGGTGACCGACACGCCGTTCCCTGACGGACAGCGGTACTTCTCCCCAAGAGTGGCATTTCTGTCCGCTTTATCTTTGATCATCCATAGATCGTTTGTTTTTTGTTTAAATGAGTCGTAGATGTCATCCCAAAGAATGGTCCCCAAAGTGCTGAGCTTCTTTTTTTTCCATTTCTTTTCTTTTTTTTTTTTTTTTTTTGGAGAAGGAACAAGGGCAGTGGAAGAGGAATGGATGTAAAATCCGGGAACACCTGGGTGACACTCTGACCCGTTAGCAGCTAAATACTGCGGACAATGGACTTGGACTTCTCTGCGGAAGCGAAGGCGGTGCCATTGGCCTTGTAGGGTCACAGTGAGGATCCCGGGGAACGACTCGGAACCCGGCCAGACACCCCGATGGACTCAAGTACGGGGCGTGGGGCCGCGGCTCAGTGGGCCGACCCTGCGTGCTTAGCGGCGCCACCTGTACCTGGTGGAAGTGCCTCATGTTCTGAGCGGGGTTTCCCCAGTCAAAAGCTTGGAAGAGACCGGAATTCGCAGCCTGGGGAAGACAGAAACAGAAAAGGGTCACGATGCTGACGTGCGAAATCCGTGAACGCAGAGGCTGAGCCACCGCCCACGGCCTCCGGGCGCAGGAGCCAGAAGCCAACGGGATGGTGAACCAGCTCGCAGAGCCGCCTTCTCATCCCCCCGCCCACGCTTCTCCCCCGAAAATGCTCAGACGGCAGCGTCTCTAAGGGACCCAAAGCCGTGCGGAGAGACGCTTACAGGGACGCCTGAGCCAAGGTTTCCTGGACATCATAGTTCCAAAAATTTTAGTATTTTTTCAAAAGGCACCTGCTGTGCATCTCCTGCCTTGAAAGGTGGCTGTTTTATTTTATTATTCTTTATTTTTTTAAAGATTTTATGTATTTATTCATGAGACACCCAGAGAGAGAGAGAGGCAGAGACGCAGGCAGAGGGAGAAGCAGGCTCCATGCAGGGAGCCCGAGGCAGGACTCGATTCCGGGACCCTGGGGTCACGGCCTGGGCCGAAGGCAGATGCTCAACCGCGCAGCCACCCGGGCGTCCCCAAAAGTGACTGTTTTAATGTACAAACGGCCTCCTTGTCAGGTGTCTAGGATGTTATGACCATATTCCCCACTCTCAACTATTTTTGTTGCTATTGAAAGGAACGTTGGGCGAGAGCACCGTCGGGGCCTCCACGTGGGGCGGGCGCCGCTCCTCCCGAGGGGTCCACGCAGCTCGCCCCTGTCGCCAGGGAGGGGGCACAGGCCCAGCCTCTGACACACCGCACTGCCCACTTTTGCATTTTAATGTTTAGACCTCGGCTATTAGGATGCAAGCGTTCACCCCGCACTGCACCCGGGGTTCCTTCCACCGGGACCTGCCCCTTACATCGGAGGGAGGAGGCAGGAGACGTTCGCATGTGCCCCAGGCGCCTCGCGAGGTGATGCTCAGGCTCTTCCAAGGGGTTTTGTGGGTTTTGTTTAATTTTCAGTCTCAGATCTTTTTTTTTTTTTTTTTTTTTTGCACGCCCAGCGATTGAATCCTGATTTTCAGCTTAAGACTCTCTCCATCCGGGTGTGACGGACCGAGGTAATAGTGTGCCGCGGCTGCAATTCTGCAGGTTGGCAGCATCGGGAAGCAGAGCGCGGACCCGTCGGGCCGTCGGCTGCCGCAGCAAGCGGACCCGGAGTGAGCGCAGGCTTCCCCGGGTCGTGCGTCTCTCAGCAAGTCACCTGTCTCCCGAGTTCTCGTCTGTGACACGGGAGTGGTAACATGCTCCTCGTGGGGGTGGGGGGCGGTCAGACAGGGTAACGCAAAGCAGGTAAAATGACACAGAAAGTGGGAACGCTGGGGACGCTCAGAACCCGTCCTCACGGATATGACCACTGCCGTCATCGTCGCCCTTGCCTTAGCCGTGTGCGTGGCCCGCGACCACATCTTCCACCTCCTCCCGACGCATCCTCCTGGTTCTGTCCTCAAGACGACTTCGTGTCACAGGAGGAGAGAGCTATTGAAGAGCAGCCCGCTGCGAGGTGTGTAAGGGACAGGCGGGGACGTTTGTGGAACGGGGGTCCCCATGCCCTCCCCGGAAGCCTGTTTACCAGAATCCGGTGAGACCGAGTGAAGCCACCCGCATGAGTAGACGTGGAGTTTGAGGCCGTGCCCACCGCGGACTCCCTGCCTCCTCCCTGGAGGAGGCCCTACGTCCTGAGCATCCTCCTTCCTGCAGGAATTCGGAGGCTTACCTCCTGGGCGGGTGGGACTCTGCCCCGGGGTTCGGAAGTCCTCAGACCATCGACAGCAGCGCCCCTCAGCCGTGAAGCACGGAACCCGCTTATTAGGGTGTGGGATAAAGTGCAAATTCCTGGGGATCCCAGGTGCACTCAGTCTCTGGAAAGATCTTTTGTCTCCCCTTCCCTGCCCGCTCCCCAAACACACACACTCATACTTGGCGACTCCAGGGATGCATGGGGGGCTCGTGGTGGAGCCTCTACCCTTGGCTCAGGGCGTGATCCCGGGGTCCCGGGATCGAGTCCCGCATCGGGGGTCCCTGCATGGAGCCTGCTTCTCCCCCTGCCTGGGTCTCTGCCTCTCTCTCTGTGTCTCTCATGAATAAATAAGTAAAATCTCTAAACGATAAAAAAAAGGCGACTCCAATTGGATTTGACGTATCTCTGAACTTGCTGGGTGTTGAGTAAAGCGGTAGGACCAGAAAAACCTCAAGCCGAGGGCGTGCACGGCCAGACACCACTGACCCAGCGCGGCCCCTCTCTAAGGCCTCGTTTGCTCACAGTGAAGCACGACCTGCACGGCCTGGAATGGCCCGCGGGGGTACGGGGATGAGCAGGTCCTTCCGGAGCCGCTTGTGTCATGGTGTAGAAGGTTCTCTTAGAACTGAGGACCTTCCAAAAGAGGACATACGAGCTTTCCCTAGAAAAGGCGGTTTGGGGCAAATCCGGAAGCCAGAGTTGGGTCGGAACACGCGGGAAGCAGCCAGTACTGAGGGCGACAGGGGCAGCGAGGAGGGCGGGAGGCGAGCGGGAGCGGCAGCGCGGCTTTGGGCTCTCGGAGCTGCTCCTCCGGCCTGCGCGGCTCCCCGGCCGGGAAGGGGCACCCACCTGCGCCCAGTGCAGCATGTTCTGGACGGACGTTCCCGCGGAGCTCTGCGCCAGGTAAACATCCAAGCGACTCTGCAAAGTAAAGAGAGGACTTGTCACCCGGAGCCCACCCTAGGACCGCGGGTGCACCTGAGGGTTCTCGCTCTCCGGGGAATAAGCACGTCCCCGCTTGGGCCAGGCCCGTCCTGTGCAGCCTTCACGGAGGCCCGAGGACAGCCTGCTGGTCGAACATGCTAACACCCCTTTTCTCTCCGGCCTCACCTCGGACAGGTCCCTGCGACCTTGCTCACCCTGCATCAAGTCCCCAAGCACATGGCAAGCGGGCGGTTTATCACGAGACATGGAAAAAAAGATCTGAATGTTTCCTTTGCTTTCTGGTTTAAACGCCGTAGTAAATACTCCACGGGGCTCCCTGAAAGTTGGTGGAACATAATCCTCCCAGTATTACGACCTCCATTAACATTCAGACTTTTTCTGAATTAAAAAAAAAAAAAAAAAAAAAAAAAAAAAAGGTTTTTTTCACATTTTCCACTGCTTTTTTTTTTTTTTTTAGTATACAAAAGAGTTATATTTTTCCACCAAAGTGAGTGTAGAAACATCATGGCGCTTAAGAAAAAGGGGTGGGGGGATCCCTGGATGGCTCAGCGTTTTAGCACCTGCCTTCCGCCCGGGGTGTGATCCCAGAGTCCCGGGATCGAGTCCCACGTCAGGGTCCTTGCATGGAGCCTGCTTCTCCCTCTGCCTGTGTCTCTGCCTCTCTCTCTGTGTCTATCATAAATAAATAAATAAATAAATAAATAAATAAATAAATAATAAATAAATAAATAACATTCTAAAAAAAAGACAACACCCCACAACCCCCATGAGCTACCCAAGCCGACTGAATCAAGACCAAAATCTCTAGGGTTGAGTTCTGGACGTGTGTATGCCTTCAGGGCTCCACAGACTCTACACGTGCACCCCTGCCTATCCTCCACTAAAATAAACATCCTTGCAGAAACTGTAATACCCCACAGGATGGTCCCCAACAGTGGGGGGGAAAAGAGGGCAATCTGACTGCACAAATGTACAACGGAGGCCCTCGGTGAAGGTTCAAGGGCGTCCTGACCCGAAGTCTTCCTTGAGCAGACTCTTAGGCCATGTCAAGAGGGTGCTTTTGAAATTGTCTCCATTGAGTTTGCTTACATGGTTTTTTGTTTGTTTGTTTGTTTGTTTTTTGCTTAAAGGTTTTTACTTCGCTTTGCCCACCTGATAGGCTTCCATGTAAGCGATGGGCGATCCCAACTGCACCGGTGGCTGAGACCGGAGGGAAGGAACATGAAATCCGGTGCTAAGCCTAGCTTCCCATACACCGCCTTTTATGAATCTTGCACCAAAGCAAGACAAGTGTTAATCAGTGTTTTCCACTAACAGAGGGAGACGAGGCTGTGGGCAGAAGTCTGTGAGGGAGGCGGACACCATTTTTAGCTTTGTCCTGCTTCCTCTCTGGCTGGGGGGGGGGTAGACAGTGGCTCCCCCCTTCTCCCTCCCACTCTCTGGGTCAGCTCGTGGTAACTGGGGAAGAAAAGATTTCAGCTGGAGAGGACTCGCCAGGAAGCCCAGCTACTCCCCTCTCAGTGGCCCCTGAACCGCGAGCCCGTACCGGTCACTGGAAAGCCGTCCCTTCATCCCTCTGGGTTACAGAAGTAAGTGGTTCCCATGATGACTATTTCCAAACCACTTGTGAAAAAATGGAAAACTGGCTTAAAAAATACAGATGCCCGAGCTTACTCCCCGAAATCCCGCCTCAGTAGGTCTGAGCGAGGGCCTAGGTGCAGCGAGATAGATTCCTAAAGCTCAGCCTTTGGTAAGCAAGGGGTTTTCCAAGGGGGCACGTAGGCCAACAGCAAGCGTTGGGGAGGATGCTCAGGGCCTAGCGCTCTTCTCAGGTCCACCTGGTGGACTCCCCAGCGTTGGTTGGAAACCACCAACCCGTAACTTCAGTTCAGGAGACCCCAAAAAGGCGCTCGAGATGTGGTTTCCACGCGATTCAGGACAAGCTCTCCTCACTTCTGCGCAACAAAACAATCCGTGCCTTGGATCCAACTACTTACGCATACCATGTTTAAGTTTTTCGGATCAAATCCACTCAACTCGAATAGGAAGTTGCTGCAAATGTGACGAAAGAGCTTCCGGCTGCACACCTTTGTGGCAATGAATTGGTCAAAAAACGTATGAGGGTAGAACATCTTGTCGCCAAATAACGCCTGCAAATTAATAAGCTACCGTCAGATCTCACAGATGTGGATGTCGAGTGGGGAAAGGGAGACAAGGACTGCACCGTGGTGACCCCTGCCTGGTGCCGGTCCTCAGTGACACACGGAGGCCGGTTAGATTTTGTCTTCGGTTTTCCCAACACACCCTGGTGGTCTTCCCAACTCTCCTCTGGATGCCTTTTTCCCAAGATCGTCTACTTGGGGGTGTTTTTGGAATGACTCCTGAGAAAGTGGTCCCCGTAGGAGATCGTCAGGGCTTTGGAGTCAGGGGTACCTTGCTTCGATTCTGGACTCCGTCTCTTAGGCCTCCAGGAAGTATTTAATTCCCATTATCCAGAACTTTCTCAAGCATGAAGCGGAAGATTAATACGCAGCATGTTGCACTGCTGTGAAGACAATCGGCCACGCTTCAAGGTGCCTACTGCAGTTTCTAGACCCTAGTAAACGTCCCCAAACAATAACGACTCTGATAATTGAAGAACGATACTAAATGAGCCACTTCTTCCAAAATCTTTCAACAAAGTCCCCCAGAGGCAAAAGCCCAACCTCCCCCAAACGGATCTCTACTAGTGGAGTTTCAGGCCACGTTGCCATTTAGTTGAACTTTACCTTCTGAGTGTTAGGAATCCCTTCAAATTGGAACGTGAATTCATATCTAATTCCTGGGCATAGAAGACAAATCTTGCCTTTGTCTCACAATAACTAGTTTTATCATCTCGGGATAATATACCAGATGCAGAGATGAAAAGGCATATTTTATAATGATTTTATTTATTTATTAGAGAGAGAGAGAGAATGAGTAGGAGGAGGGCAGAGGAGGCAAGCAGACTCCCCTCTAAGCACAGAGCCTGGCGCAGCTCGATCCCAGGACCCTGAGATCCCGATGGGAGCCAAGGGCAGACGGTTAACTGACTGAGCCACCCAGGAGCCGCCCCTGACAAGATATTCCTTGATTCTTAAAACTTTTGGAAACATCTGTTTACTGTAATAAACACTGGCGTATCTTTCTCCTGGAATCCTTCATCGACAGCCAGTTACAACCAAAGACCAATCATAATGAGCATTTATCTTTATTTGCGCTAATGCATGACGAGATCTCACCCTCTGTTAAACTCGAGCCAGTAAATTCCTACTGGGTATGGTTGGTGGAATTCTGAGTTTGAAAAGTGGTTACTCTATATGGTCAAAGGTCATCTTCATTTAACGGGATATTTGGTATCTGTGGAATATCGATAGAATCTACGACGTATCGTGACTTCATACGCCCATTCCTGCCAGAAAGAGAGGCTGCAAGGTGTTAATCTAGTTCACACCATATTTCTTTAGGTCTGGAAGGCAGTAGTCAGCCACGGCAGACGTAATCTGAGTCATTCCGGCCTCTCATTCATTTTGTCACAATCACTGGGACCCTTCAACGATCTACTACGTAATGGATTTAACCTACTTATCAAATCGTAACTCTCTGTGTGTAGCCGTCTACGTGATAATAATTAATTAGCAGCCACAGACACATGAAGTCAACTTTTTTTTTAAAAAAAGAGTGGCTTCCTCTTCCTTTTTAGAAAGATTTTTTAAAAATTTCAAACAATTTTTCTGTTTTTTTTCCATTCTACTAAGAGAATTTATTTTTTATTATTTTTTTAATAATAAATTTATTTTTTATTGGTGTTCAATTTGCCAACATACAGAATAACACCCAGTGCTCATCCCGTCAAGGAAGGAGAGAAAGCATGTGCACGAGTGGTGGGGGGAGGAGCAGAGGGAGAGGGAGAGAGAATCTTTTTTTTTTTTAAATAAATTTATTTTTTATTGGTGTTCAATTTGTCAACATACAGAATACCACCCAGTGGAGAGAGAATCTTAAGCAGATTCCACGCCCAGTGTGGAGCCCCCCGAGGGGCTCGATCTCACGACCCTAAGATACTGACGGGAGCTGAAATCAAGAGCTGGACGCTCAACCCAGCGAGCCACCTTAAAGATTCCATTTTAAAGTAACGTGGGGCTTGAACTCACAACCCGGAGATCGAGAGACACAAGCTCTTCCGACTGAGCCGGCCAGGAGCCCCTGAACGTACTTTTCCAAAGAAAGTTTGCATCTATTCTATGTGCTCAAGTGTGACCATCTAAACAGGCTAGCACACGGGTAAGTGATTAAAATAGAAAGAAGGGTCTGATTCTAATTAGTGAACTTTTATTTTTCACCACCAGTATCTTCATCATCCACACTTGGCAGAAAATCCACGTGAGAGGGAAGTGCCAGTTCGTAGACGTGACCGACCATCAACGTACGATGTGAAGAAGGAGGTCACATCTGCCACGAAGGGCCTTTGCTCTTTGTCCTGGCAGCTGGTGGTGAAAGAGCCTGGAGGCCTCTGACTTCACTCTACCTCCACCCGTGCACGTGTGATGCAGCAAAATGACCACATGTCAACCCAGGACAGGTAATGGCTCCTTCATCCTTCCCTCAAGAGAGGGTGGTAGCGCAGGCAGCTGGCCACACATGGCGAGGTACACAGGACTTGGAGGCTGTGATTCCCAGTTAGATCTGGAGGGGGCGTGCTCGTTACGTACGATTCTCCCATCAGCTCTTCCAGTAGCTGAATTTAAGGTTTCCCTTCCTGGGTACGGGGCCCCAGGCCAGGTCACATGGCTTGCCAAGCAGAACATGGGCTGGATGCAGCTCTCAACGGCCTGCCGAGCTGGGCACCATGGATCCAGAAAGGTGGGGAAATAGCTACGTAATGGAAAGAGCACCGACCAGAGAGGGCCTGGCAGATCTGGGTTCAAATTCTGGCTCCACTACCCGTTAGCTGGGTCACGTGGGACTGGACGCTTAGCCTCTTGGAGCTTTAGGTTCTTCTTTTAAGGAATGAAGACAGGGCACCTGGTGGCTCAGTCGGTTAAGGGTCCAATCTCGATCTCGGCTCAGATCATGATCTCAGGGCTGTGAGATCAAGGTTCGCCTCAAGCTGTGCGCTGAGTGTGGAGCCTGTTTGGGATCCTCCCTCTCTCTCTGTCCCACCCCCTTCTCTCTCTTAAAAAAAAAAAGGAAATGAAGACAACACGGACCATCCTTACGTTATAGATAACATGTAAAGAGCAAAGGGTCAAAGCAAGCTGTAGGTCAGAAAAAAGAGAGAGAACATAAATGCCCAGGGGCAAACAAGGGGTGGGGGGGAGGAGCAATTGGCAAGCAGTCCTGTTGGCACCAAGTGCTGAGCCTTTGAATCTAAAGCAAATTCAATGAATAAAACTAGACAATATTCACCAGGCACCTGCGATAGGCTAGATGTGATGCTTCAACTACAGCATCTCAAACATGTATGGTCTCAGCGAATCTCCCAAACCACTTGAATCGTACGCATCTTGCACTCATTCATTCATTCATTTTCAACTTTACTGAGGAATAATCGACACTGTAAGATGTGAAACGTCTAATAAATGAAAGTTGGTGCGCTTTGACCTACGTCTCCCATTTCCGCCTCCTGTAGCCTTCAGTGACCACCATTCCATTCTCCTTTTTGGTAAAATTGTTTTTTTTTTTTAAATATTAGATTCTACATGTAAATGATTCAGTACAGTGTTTGTCTTTCTCTGTCTGGCTTATTTCATTTAGCGTCACGCTCCCTAGTTTCATTCATGGTGCATGTGGGCTGTATTTCTTGATTTTCTTTTGACCTTTTCATGTTCTTTAAAATTTTCCATTTTAATTTGTCTATTCTGTTTGTCACAGGGGCTACACGAATTGGCATTTCTGCCAACAGCACATAAGGGTTGACTTTTCTCAACATCCTCGCCAACACTTGTTATTTCTTATCTTTTTTTTTGATAATAGTCACCTAGTAAGTGTGGGACAATACCCCACTGTGGTTTTGGTTTGGATTTTCCTGATGATGAGTGGCATTGAGCATCTTTCCATGTACCTATTGGTCATTTGCATGTCTTCTTTGGAAAAATGTGCATTCTTGTCCTTTGCCCATTTTAAAATTCAATTTCTTGCTTTTTGGCCATTGAAATGTATAAGCTTTTTATATATTTTGGTTATTAACCCCTTATCAGATGCATGGTTTGCCAATACTTTCTCCCATTCTATAGGTTGCATTTTCAACATATTGATCGTTCCCTTTGCTGTGCCGAAGCTTTTTAGTTAATCCCGTTTGCTTAATTTTGCTTTTATTGCCTGTACTATTGGTGTCTTATCCAGAAAGCCTTTGGCAAGAACAATGTCAAGGAGCTTTTCCCCTATGTTTTCTTCTAGGAGTTTTATGGTTTCATGGTCTTCAGGGTAAATCTTTAATCCATTTTGAGTTAATTTTTTGTGAGTGGTGTAACATAGGGGTTCATTTTCATTCTTTTGCATGTGGCCTTCCAGTTATCCTACCACTATGTATGGAAGAGACTGTCTTTTCCCCATTGTGTGTTCATAGCATCTTTGTCAAAGATTAGTTGACCATAAGTATGGGTTTATTTCTGGCTTCCTATTCTATCCCACTGGTCTATGTACCTGTCTTTTTTTTTTTTTTTCAACTTTTTTTTATTTATGATAGTCATACAGAGAGAGAGAGAGAGAGGCAGAGACATAGGCAGAGGGAGAAGCAGGCTCCATGCACCGGGAGCCCGACGTGGGATTCGATCCCGGGTCTCCAGGATCGCGCCCTGGGCCAAAGGCAGGCGCCAAACCGCTGCGCCACCCAGGGATCCCTGTACCTGTCTTTTAAAATTATTTTTATTTTATTTTATTTTTTAAAAAAGATTTTATATATTTATTCATGAGGGACACACAGAGAGAGGCACAGACACAGGCAGAGGGAGAAGCAGACTCCCTGTGGGGAGCCCAATGTGGGACTCGATCCCGGGACTCCAGGGTCACGCCCTGAGCTGAAGGCAGATACTCAACCACTGATCCACCCAGGAGACCCTATTACCTGTTCTCATGCTAGTATGATACTGTTCTGATTACTATAGTTTTTAATAGAGTTTGAAATCAGGAAGTGTGATGGTGATGCCTCCACTTTTGTTCTACTTTCACAAGATTGGTTGGTCTATTTGGGGTGTTTGTATCTCCACGTAAATTTTAGGATAGTTTTTTTTTCTATTTCCATAAAAATTGCCATTGGAATTTTGATAGGGAGAGCCCTGGATCTGCAGTTCACTCTGGGTTGTATGGACACATTAGTGATACTAATCCCCCCAATCCATGGACACAGGGTATCTTTTTATTTATTTGTTTCTGTTTTTTTCTGGGTTGTATAGGTATGAGATTGAATCACTATAGGCTAATTTACTTATTTCTCACAAGCTAGAATCCCTGACTTCTATAAAAATGGTCTTACTTTCGTCTGGCTTAATTGAAGTCACTGGACACAACGATCAGTGTTAGCTGCCATGGGGGAAGCCCTTGTCAACATGTAAGAGGAAAACACACTAAGCCACATGGACCAATTCACTTCAGTTGAGTAACTGGCCAGATTAGTTAGCCGTCAGCTTGCAGAGAGAATCTGGAGTTCGGGATGTTGCCCAGATTTTGAGGAGCTGACAGGCTGAGCGTCTGTGAAGTGTGGGCAGTTGAGTAGGGTTGGACTTTCAGTGGGTGGTGCAGTTGGTTAAAGATCCGCCTCTTGCTTTCAGCTCAGGTCATGATCTCAGGGTTGTGAGATCGAACCCTGCATAGGGCTCTGTGCTCAGCAGGGAGTCTGCTTCACATTCCCTCTTCCTCTCCCTCTGCCCTTCCTGCTCATGCTCACTCTCTTTCTTTCTCTCTCTAAAATAAATACATTAATCTTAAAAAAAAGTTGGGCTTTCAGTGATGGGGGAAAGTATGTTCTAGGCAAACCATGACAGCAATGAGCAGCTGACATTTATTAAAAGCTTATAATTAAATATAATTTTATTAAGACCAGGTGCAAGACCTGGTTCTAAGGGATCCACATGTCTGAACTCAATCCTCACAGCAGCCCTATGAGTAGGAACTATCATTATCCCCACTTTAAGGATGAAGGAAAAGATTCACAAAACATTTATGATCTTGACCAGATTCACCCAGCCAGCTAGGATCCAACCCCACGCCGTCTGCTCCATGCTGTGACCTTAACAGTAGTTACAAAGATCCATATTGCTCCTCAAAAACCAAGGGCCACTAGAGAGAAACTTAACCTACTAGGTTAAACAAATCAATCAACTCAACATTTGCTTTCTCTGTGAGTTGTGGAATGACATAGGATGGAAGCCCTGATGTAGATTTAGACAACAATGTCGGATGGTATCCGAGTGAGCTCTCTGAACCCTCTTGGTAAAATCCCATCACCGGTAGCTCTACATGGACACCTTAGATCTGTTATAGCCTCAGAAGCATGTAAAATGTCATTTGTCTAAGGTTCTCTTCTCTTGAAATCAGTGAAAATAGAGCTCGTTTTAGTTACTACATATTTAAACTTGGAGAAGTCACATACCTTGACTACTTCCCTGGAAAGAGTTGTAAATTTTTTCAGAGGACTCTGGGTGTATTTCACTGTGATGACTGGAGCCAATGCAAAAAATATCTTAATCCTTTTAGCCAGCTCTGGATTTGTAGAGAATGCTATGAAGGCTGAAAGGGAAGAACACGTTAGTTTATAGATTTAAAACAATTTCATTCATCGTAAATGATAACAAAAGTAATCACATTAAGAACAATAATGACAGAAACTAAAAGAACAACTCAGAGTAAGTACCATTTGTAGGGAAGAATTTCCTAAACTTCTCAAGGATACAACTGGCTAATTCAAAACACAGTGACTTTCCTGTCCCTGGAGAATTTAAGTCTACTCGTAGACAGTGTTGCAGAAGGGGTTCAAATACGCATTGTGGGGCACGTCTAGGTAAACCCCGAGGGCCATGCTCCCTTGACCGTACTTGGTAATATCAGACAGCACTGGGTTGCAATTTGGGCTTCCTATTCACGGGCTGCGGGACGTCTCTTAGTTTTCTCAATTTGCACACGTGGAAAATAGAATCCTTAGAGGAGGATTCTTCTGAAGGTTGAATTACCCGTGTCTGTAACTGAAGGTATTATTTGGCGTTCTCACCATTCGAGAGGATTTCCAGATTCAGCCACTTGTAAGATGTGGATGATAATGGTCTCAAGTGCTTGTGGGTTGCAATGAGGGACACACGGAAGCTGCATGGCATAGAGACCTACTCTACGCCAGGAGCCTGATTAGGATCCAGGGAGAGAACAGGGACTGGTGGAGATGTTCTTGGCATCGTTGGGGTGGCTAGCTACGTGGGGAGCAGGGAAGGGAACAAATGCCTCACGGCATTGTCAGCACGGCCCACTGATCTCTAGCCCAACCCGATCCCCGTGCCTCTGGGAACTAAAGGAAGCATGGATTGTGGCATATGACCTCCATGCTTTGTCATTCTCTGCTTTCCTTTTGATGTCCTCCTCATTAGACAGCAAGCTCTTTAAGGGAAAGACCTGTATCATTTTTATCTCAGCCGTCCCAGCCTCTAAACCCGAGTCTGGCGACTATGCGTGTGTGTGGTGTACACACGCGAATCATTCCCTCACCCTCCGGCTTATCCATCAATTTCCAAATTCAGTCCTGGGACAGCAGAAATCCTTGTTGTCATCCTGGTTTTATTTACCCTTCGGAAAGCGGTCAGAAGAAATATTTTCCCAGCTCAAGTCTTCAAGCTAGAGGATGCCCAGAAAGAAGAAGTTTTGAGCCCTTCATGAATATGGAAGGTCCTGGGACACTCAGATCACCCCTGCCCCAAACACACCTATGGTGGTGCCTTGGGAGTGGCCCACGTAATAGAGTTGCTCTTGTCCTGTTTTCTCCAAGATAAAATTGATTGTGGCCGGGAGATCATAGTTAGCCATCTCGTCCAAGCTGTCAAAGAGAAAGAACAACACAGTCGGAAGAAGAAGAAAAAGGCAAAAGAACATCATCTCACTGTCAGGCCTGCGACGGTTAAGCACTTACAGCAGACAGAGATACCTGGCTTTTTGTTGACTTAAGACTAGAGTCTATTTAGAGCATTAGGCGTCTCTGCAACTTTGGAGGATGCCACCTTGATTGCAAGAGTAACATGGTTAAGAGATGAGAATTAGAAAAATCCGCTTTGCAAAGGCCCACAGAGGATTTTCCTACAAGGCTCATCATCATTCACTTAATTATAGATCAGATTTACCAAACTCCCTTGAAAAGAACAATACCTGCAGTGCTTATTTTCAAAGCAGATTTGTTGACGTCGGCCCAGACCCACCGAACCCGAATTTCTGGGGAAGAGGTCTGGTGATCCGTGTATTTATCAATCACCTCAACTGCTTTGGTTCTGGTCACAGCCAGGAAATACTCTCCAGGGAATCAAGGTGATACTTGTAATCATGCCAGGACACGATTGCCCTGGGTGTGGACTTAGGAAATACCAAATGGCTTCTAGGAAGAAGGAGGGATGAAGTCAAGGCACGAGGGCTTTAGTGACCTTCCAGGCACGCTTCCCAGCTCTGGCGGCCCATAAGGGTTGGCCCCGGGATGCAGCAGGTGCGGCTTTTAGAGCAGAACCGGCCGGGGCATCCTTCTATGGTCAGGCTTTCTCTCTATTTCCCCAGGACCTGAGTCCAGGGACCCGTCTTGGCCCTGCCAGCCTGTGATTTACTCGCAACCTCGGCAGACGGACATTTGGGGCGTCATCTGTGCAGAGTCCCCCCAATCCAGGCTGACTCTTGGCTTATCATGAGCGTCTGGTTCTCAAAAATTGCACCCAGAACCTAGGTTCTGGTCCTATGTCCCTTTCAGTTTCAGTTTTCCTTTTTAGCAAGCACACCAGGTAAACGTCCTTTGGGGTTGACACAGGCAAAGCGGTTGGTATTGCTGGAAGTCACCTTTCTAAACGTGATCTTTGCTTTCGAGGCTCTTTTCCTTTGCACACACAGCAACAAGTGGGGTTTCTAAAATGAACAGCAATGCCACGAATAAGGGCATTTCTCCAGAGCCTGTGAAGAAAGCCTGGGTAGGGAGACGTGTGTTTCATTCTAGTGGATTCTACCGGTGAACATGTGCAGGAAGGGGCAAGGCAGCGGGAGCTCAGCCACACACATGAACAATGCCCCTGTTTGACTGTACGAGACAACAATCGTATAAGTGGCGACTGGCTCTGTGTGAGTCCGGAGCTTCTTACCTGAAGGCCCAGTACTCTCGAGACTTGGGGGATACCTTCAGGTGTCTTCTGGACCAGGTGTTTCCCCGGCTGTTCCCCATCCACACGTCATAACCGAAATCTGCCAGAAGGAAAGCCAAGCTGTTGTTGGGGAGGTTGCAGATCCAGTTAGTGGCAGACGCGATCAAGCCGTGCTGCAAATACACAACAGGCCTCGGAGCTGAAAAACACGCGGGCACCAAGAGCTTCATGACTGGACTCCTCCGTGTCTACAAGCCCCTCTCCGTCCCAGCTGCCTCTGCGGCAGAGCAGAGGGGATGGCTGAAATCGGCCCCAGGCTACCCTGCCTTTGCGTCCTGTGTCAACTTACTTGGGGGACTTAACTGTCTTCTCATGTCCTGTGTGTCTCTTTGTAAAATCTGGATTAATTATAATGTTTTATGCTGTGCTGCAGGCCCTGGAGTCGGGCCGTACTCGCTCAAAGTCTGTGCTGCGACACATCAACCCCTTTGTGCCTCAGTTAGCTTATCTGTATAATGAGCCCTAATAAGAAATGCTACCTCCAATGTAGTCATAAGAATTAAATTAGAATTAAAATCCATAGGGGAGCCTGGGTGGCTCAGTCAGGTGAGCAGCTGACTGTTGACTGTGGCTCAGGTCATCATCTCAGGGCCCTGGGATCGAGCCCTACGTTGCGCTCTGAGCTCAGCAGGGAAACTGTTTCAGGTTCTCTCTTTCCCTTTGCTCCTTTGCTCTTTCCCCCCTCATTCTCTCTATCTCTCTCCCTCTCTCTCTCTAAAATAAATAAATAAATATTTAAAAAGAATGGTAAAAAATAATAAAATAATATTGTATCATTATGATATTATATCGTAAATATAATATATTATTATATCATATTATAATAAAATAATATTAATAAAAATAGTAAAATAATAAAAGACTATCCAGCATAGTAAATTCTTTCTCTATTATTATTATTATTCATATCAATAACATTTTACTTCTCAAGAAGCATGTGATTACAAAACTACATTTTTCTCAAGGTAATAACAGAAACATTAAAAACGCCATTTTTGAATATCGACCGAGCGCCAGGCAGTGGGCTAGATTTTACACACGCTGCATCATTTAATTCACATTGTCAGAAAGCAGAAAAACAAAATGCAAGACGCTCAGTGAAATGTTACACAATGTAAAATTGTGAACTTTATATACAAAAATCCTGTTCACAATGAGGAATTGGAATAGCTGGACTGAGAAAGCAGGGAAATGGAGTTGAGACACAGGAAAGAGAGAGAAAGCGACCACTTTCCCGACTTTTACAAACAGTTTGTGGTGCTGGGCTGGCACCCAGGGCCCTCGGCTGCCTCGCGGGGCCAGCGCCGGAGGTCAGGCTGGCTACCACTGGCCCCTGGAGAGCCCTCGGCCACCCCGACGCAGGAACTGGGTCTGTGTCCATTTCAGGCACCCAGTGGCTCAGGAGTGGAGCATCCACCTCTGGCTCAGGCCGTGACCCCGGGTCCTGGGATCGAGTCCCACATCCGGCTCCCCACAGGGAGCCTGCTTCTCCCTCTGCCTGGGTCTCTGCCTCTCTCGGTGTCTCCATGAATAAATATATAAAATCCTAAAAAAATAAGGTCTATGTCCATTCTACCTTTGAAGGAAATAGGAAGAAGAGCTGTTACCAATTCCGCTAAATTATCGCCCAAGCGTGGTCACCGGCCGTGGGCCCCCTGTGATCCGGGCCCCGCAGCCTCTGTCTATACCTCAGCGGGCCACCTCATGCCTCTTGGCAGCTAGCTGGCAGAGCTGGAATAGAAGTTTGGGCCAAGGGGATCCGTGGGTGGCGCAGCGGTTTGGCGCCTGCCTTTGGCCCAGGGCGCGATCCTGGAGACCCTGGATCGAATCCCACGTCGGGCTCCCGGTGCATGGAGCCTGCTTCTCCCTCTGCCTGTGTCTCTGCCTCTCTCTCTCTCTCTCTGTGACTCTCATAAATAAATAAATAAAAAAAATTAAAAAAAAAAAAAGAAGTTTGGGCCAAGTTCTCACGAGGATGTCCACAGGCACTGGAGTTCTCCGGGGGGATGGTTGGTTCTATAAGGTCAACGACATCTCTCTCTCTCTTTCGGAATCTAGATTTTCCTCCTTACATGATTAACCATTCGGATGCCGGGAAGTTGTGTTATAAAGACTCCTAGGTGGCAGAGGGGCCGAGAGACGAGAGAGGAAAGCAAACAGTCCTTGCCAGGCGGATTCCCCTTTTCTCCACGGGGATCAAGCTGCATCACAGGAGCTAGAATCAGCTCATTAATTAAGCTTAAGTATAGCACTAATCAGATTTACTTAAAACCTGAAGTCCCGATGACTTAAGGACTAATTACAAACAAAGTAAGTTGGAAAGCTGTCATGGCGGCGGAAGCCAAAGAGGGTGATCATGGCCAAGCCTGAACTTGAGGCTGAGAGAAGTTTTCAGATGAGAGCAGAACCTGGAGGCCAAGTTGAGAGATGTTGGCGATTGGCTGGATATAGGAAGCGAGGGAGAAAAAGACATCGAGATGCCGCCGAGGGCCTGGTTGTTACGCCCGAAGAGGGTATCTCTAGAACAAGACCAGGTTTTCCTTTGTGTGATTTTCTTTTTTGGAGGGACAAAGTGATGGAGGAAAGTAAGACTAGATAAACAGTGTACAGTGGACCTTTGAACGACATGGTCCACTTAGATGTGGGGTTCTTTGACAAATACAGTGCTATAAATGTCCTTTCTATTCCTTACGGTTTTCTTAACGGTTTCTTTTCTCTACCGACTTCACTGTAAGAACAGAGTATATGATACGCATAACGTACAAGATATGTATTCATTGACTGTTTACGTTACGGATAAAGCTTCTGGTCAACATTGGGCTATTAGTAGTTAAATCTGGGGCGAGTCAAAAGTTCTATGTGAGTTTTCAGCTGCTTGCAGTAGGGATAGCGTATCCCTAACTCCTCTACTGTTTGATCCAACTGCGTATCTAAACGCTTTGAAGACTCCAAAGGATCCCAGAAGAGAAATGAAGCAGGACCAGTAGAGGTGAAGAGTTTCTTCCTCTAGTGGAAAAGACCAGGCTCTATTTCAGAACGAAAGCTGCCCAGCTGCCCTCAGCACACCTAGGAATTATTCTGCTCTGCTTTAGGCGTTATTCTTTCCATAACGAAACAAACCCTACTTTTTCTTGGACATCGTCTTCCACGAGGAATCCTGTAAATTCCGAGGACATAACCATCTTCGGTCACGACGTCATACTCTTCATGAGGGTAACCCCAGTAGGAAATAATCTGACTCTGAAAAGAAGAGAGGAAAAGAGACACATCCATGATGTCGGCTCTTGGTTTTTATGCCTACGTTGCAATGTACTTTAAGTTGTACGACTGACTGTTCAACGATGTACTGGGACAGAATGTATATGGCAGGAAAATCAGGATCACTTGAGGAGGGTTTAGAAGAAGTTGCATGCAGAGGCATGGGGACGTTTGCCTGGCTTGGTATTATTGATGCATCTGGGTTCGTTCCCAAACGTTTGGAAAAAAATTGTATGGTCATAATGAGGGAAACCGTGAAAGACTGTGAAGGACCCTGTGACTAGTAACAATTTACATGCCCAACAAGCCTTTGAGATGGGATTACACCCATTAAAGTGGAGAAAACAGAGTTTCAGCAAGATGAAGACTCTACCCGAGATTGTCCACTAGGAAGAGAATATGACAACATCAGAGCCGAAATAAGTTCAGCTCCAAAGCTCATGTCTTTACCACAGGATTGTGCAGTTGCCCATGCAAGGTGCACGACAGGTGTGCACATATTACGGGGCTATTTAAAGGGGGTGGTTATGAGCCTAGACTCTAGAGACAAACCATATGGCATCGAAATCTAGTTCTTTCTCAGCTGCGCAACTTTGGGCAAGTTATTTAACCTTTTTGTTCCTCAACTGTAAAATAAAAATAATACGAGTATCTCTTCACAGATTTGTACTGAGGATTATACATAAAGTGTCTAGAATAATGCCTGGCACAAAATAAATGCTCTGTCGATGTGTATTATTCTTAGTATCTTTATAGAATAGTTAAGAGCCGAAAAGCGCCCAGAACAGGAAGAAAGAGAATGTGTGTGAATATGAGAACAAGAGGGAAGTTTTGATATGGAGACATATCGTCACGGACTGTGGGTTCGGCACCGTAGGAGGTTCGGGGTACCTGCTGCTTACTGTGGAGAGAGGAACGACAGGAGACGCTAATTAAACTGTGACACTTTCATTCTTATGGTTCTAACACAAACTTGGCTTGGGGGGAGGCCAGCAGTGGTGCACCATGTATACAAGAAAATGGGATAGCCCGTTGGGATGAGGCCCAAGGTAGAAATTGGTCATTTGACTTTTCTTTTTTCTTTTGTTTTGTTTCACTTTTTCTTTCTTTCTTTCTTTCTTTCTTTCTTTCTTTCTTTCTTTCTTTCTTTCTTCTTTCTTCTTTTTTCTCTTTCTTTTCCTTCCTTCCTTCCTTCTTCCCTCCCTCCCTCCCTCCCTCCCTCCCTCCCTCCCTCCCTCCCTCCTTTCCTTCCTTCCTTCCTTCCTTCCTTCCTTCCTTCCTTCCTTCCTTCCTTCCTCTTTTGACTAGCACTATCCCATTCCACTCTATTCCATTCCATTTTTTATATAAATTTTTGCATTAAGATACTTTCAGTTCAAAACTTCGAAACCATGTCTGGCTTATTAAACTAAAAAAATAAACCTGATACAACTCATAAATTTAAGAAATTGTTCTAGAAAAAGCTTTAGGGAGAATGCAAGGAAATTCTGTAGAGGTCATCTGTATGAACTCATGAAACTTCTGTTCAGGAAACCACCATCAGATGGTAGCTCAAACCACCAGAAAAGTGAATATTACTGCCCCAACTTGGCTTAAGTCTTTCAAAGTTTAAATTAGGGACCCCTGGGTGGCTCCTGGGGTCCCGGGATTGAGTCCCACATTGGGCTTCCTGCATGGAGCCTGCTTCTCCCTCTGCCTGTGTCTCTGCCTCTCCTTCTGTATTTCTCATGAATAAATAAATAAAATCTTTAAAAAAATTTAAATTAGCAACTTTCAGCTCCTGGTTAGCCATGCCAGGGAATAGGGGAGCAAGCAGATTTAGTCAATGTAGAACTGGGTGTAGACAAGCACACCAATTATATCTAATTGATGATAAATTAATAATTTCTTAATGTTTTTTCTTAATGAAAGACTTACAATATTCATATTAGCTTCAGGATTTGTGATACTCTCTTTCTTGTGATAACCATATATAGGTCCAAGAAGAAGCATCCAGTATGCTGCTGCTAACAGCTGCCACATTTGCGGTCTGCCTGGGAAAGGAAATATTAATACATTTGTCATCAAAGAGAATTCTACAAATGAACTTTGATGTAATCATTCTATAATACGACTGCAGGAGAGAGTAGAAACATACTTCTAGGTTGTGCTTTAGCCAGCAATAAACTTAATATTCAAGACTCATTCCATGAAAAATCTGAAATTATGAATTTTAGTAAGAAAAGAAAGAATGAAGGGAGGAATGAGGGGAAGAAGGAAAGAAGGAAGAAATCAACATCAAATAAGTCTCTAATAGATAGCTGGACAAAAGAAGGGAATGTAGAATTTGCAGAGAAAGAAATATAATGGCCAATATATTAATAAAGCACATTTAGTATCTCCAGTTATCAAGTAAATTGATTCCTTTTTTTTTTCTGATCATGGGACTAAGCATTGACACACCTTTATGGAGACAAATTTATTAACATGTCTTACAAATTTAAAAATATCCATACTTTTCACTCAATAATTCTGTTTCCAGCAGTCTATCCAAAAAGAAAAATAATATACATAATAATAAAGAAATAAATATTATAGAATCATTCCTGATCATATATCTTAAAATAGTGAAATTTACCAAGTAAGAGATTGATAAAATAAATTATGGGAGAATGGTATTTAGCCACCAAGTATAATGTTCATATGTGTTATGTGAAATCTCTATTATAGAATATTAAGGGAAAAGCAAAGTAAGTTGTGTACATATTTTAATTTCACTGACAAAACAAATGATAAAGAGGAAAGAAAAAGACTAAGTGTCACCTGCCAAGCCCCTCGTGATTGACCTCTAGAGCTGACCTTGACTGCCCACGTACATGTACCCACCTACTGTCGTCCCACATTTTCCTTAAGTTCTTTTTTCTAGTTTATCTCTTCACTCAGAAAAAAACATGAGGGGCACAGCATCCCATGATGGAAACCAGAACTACCTCGCAAGCAATAATGAGGGGAAGAGCTCTGGTGGCCTAGAGCATCCAGGCTGGTTTGAGCTCAACCACAGATCACGCCTGTGCAGATGGACCATGGAGTGACCCACAGTTACCTCGACCTCATTATAATACCAAAATCTCCTCCCGAGGAGGAGTGCAACCCTATTGACATAGCATGCAATGTGTGTAGAGGCATAGCTCCTTCCCACCCAGCTCGACCTTACCCCTGCCTACACATCGGATGACAAGGCTCCTCTATCTGAATATTCATTCTAACCCTGAATAAAAGGAACCCACCCACCCACCTTTGCTGGGAAGTCCCACCTTCGGAAGTGGTCCCCCCGCCATCTGTTTATTTGCTGCAAATAAAGTTTCCTTCGTGCTACCACTCCAGGTGCTGTGGTTTCTATCTGTGACTCACCAAGGAGAACACTCCACATTAGGTCGGTTACATAAATGCCAAATTTTATTTACTTTTATTTTTTTTAAATGATGGTGAATATGTGGGTGATTATTTTCTCATTTTCCAGGACTTGCCATGCTTCATAATTTTTTTAGATCCAGTATTACGTTATCATAAGAAAGTTACTTTTCAAATAGAAAATTGTCAAATTATGGGAGAGAAAAGATGATTATATTCCCCATTTGGCTTTGAAACCACCTAAGTTTAGGAACACCTGGATGGCTCAGTGGTTGAGCGTCTGCCTTCGGCTCAGGGAGTGACCCCGGGGTCCTGGGATCGAGTCCCACATCAGGTTCCCTGCAGGGAGCCTGCTTCTTTGCCTGTGTCTCGCCTCTCTCTCTGTGTGTGTCTCATGAATAAATAAAATCTTAAAAAAAGAAAAGAAACCACTTAAATATAAAAGCAAAGAACAAGAAAACGACCATAAATAACATAGGGTGACTCTTTGCAGGAGACCTCCCATTCACTACCGTCTTTACAAAGTGGAGATCTTCAAATTATGTTGGAAAACACACTCTAATAATGCATAATACTCTGCTAATACATTCTTTTTTTTTTTTCAATATAAGACATGGTAAGTCTCAACCTGTAGGAAATGGATTTTTCAGAAGATGCCTCCAGTATTGTTCTAGAAAATTCCATGAATTTCTCTCTTGGCTTCCTCAGGGTCATAAACTCTGTTGACCATGTGTATTAATATAATTAGCATATCATAATTAATATGATCAATGGAGTATATATACTTTATATTAATGTAATATATTTATATATAACTCATATTGATTGATAGAGCTTAATTCTGGTGAATCACATTGGTAGAGATAACACCACCAATAGTGATAATTATGATTACTAGTGCAACTATCCATTAGGCACCTATTATGTGCTAAGTTAGGTACCAGACACACATGACCTCATTTTAGTCTCAAAATGATCCCAAAGGATAAGAAATATATCTCCATTTTATTTCAAATGAGACTGGGTCTTAAAGAGTCAAGTCATTTCCCTGGAGTCTGGCTCTTGTTGCCAGGCTCTGAAGGAGATGCTCCTGAGAGTTAGGTTCTTAATCACTCGGTCCATCGGGAATAGGCTGACAGGGCCCTCTGGCTACTATGTGCCTGATTAGTGTCACATAGAACACAGGCATCATAATTACTCTAAAAAAACAATGAAGACGCTTAGAAGTCACCCCAGCCAACGTCAATGAGACTCTGTGGGGGCGTGGCCAGGGGTCTGCATTTTCAGCCGTGATCCCAAGTGATTCATGTGCATTCCAACCTGGGAGGAACAGCTAGACCGCCTGGATTCCTTGAGAAAAGAAACTTCTTATTTCTGTCCCTCTGAGAGCTAGCACGGGGGTTCCTATAGATGTCTGTCAAGTAAACAGATGGGTAGGAGACTGAGTGAGCACGTCACTTCATCTTAAAGATGACCCCAAATTGACTCACTCTTTTGCATCGTATCTTTCTTGCCTAGTTTCATGTTGTCAGCGAGCCCTCTTCCTCACCTGTAGACCCACAGACCCCAACAGTTAAAACTAGACACACGCAGGACACCTCAACTCATACTCTAACTAAGATCTATTGTGCTTGTTCCTTATCACACTTTCTTGGGGTATTGATGAAATGTGCTCTCTGCCTGCTCCCCTGCACATACCCCCCCACCCCCAACCTCTCCTACAAAACTCCAGGTGTTCCTTCTGCTGTGAGGCTGGTTGTTAAAACAGGAGCGTCCACCCTCTGCACCCAGTGGCTGGCACCCAAGATAAACTCTTCTCTCTTTTCTAAACCCGTGTCTCTTGAGTTATAGACTTCTCTTGAGCCGAGTTTATCTGAGTTTGTTTGGCAGCAGTGCTGGCAACCCAGCCTGGAGTATGCTTTCCTCTCCTCCAGCCCCTTGGAGTCCCCGAGAGGCAGCAGCTGCCAGGCCTTGCAGGTTGGTTTTCTGAGTCAGCGATTGTCATAGACAGGTTACTAACAACTTCACCCACTTATTGGTCCTCTCTCACAGCACAGTTTGAAGTGAGTATGTCCTTAATTCAGGATTATCTGACGGGAAGGTGTTGGGGAAATTTTTAAAAGTGATCTTTCCCCTCAAAGCACTCACGACTCAGATGCTCTGGTTTCGGTGGAGTGGCCGGCGTTTGGGCCTCGGAGTTACACTCACTACACGTGAAGATTCCCCGCCTTAGAGCACATCCAGCTCCCTCTGTAACGGGCCCGCTGGAGAGCCTCTGGGCCTGTGCTGGCGCAGAGGGGCTAGAGCATGTGCCGCCTGCAGGAGGAACTGGAGACTTGTCCCCAGGGATGCTGCAAGAATGGACTACTACGTGGCTCTGTTGTGCGGCCCTGACTCAGAGCCCACTGGGCTGCTTTGTTTCATGCCTCTGTGTGCTAGATCCTGCTTTGGAAGGGTGACACGCCCAGGCAAGAGAAGCCTCTGTCTTCCGTGATTAGTGGTTCTAGCCAAACAGACTTTCCTCAGGCGTTTCTCATCAGGGCTGCACTGAGCTGCACGTTCCAGGGGTGGCCTTAGCTGCTCTTCCCCATCTGAGCCTCACAATATTCACTGTAATTGTCGGGTGAGGCTGACTCATTGAGACACTTCTTCTCCATGATACCAAGTGGCCTCTTAATTCTTTGCCCATTTGCCATGACAGCTCCCTGATGAGTGCATCTCACGCTGACATCCTGCTGGTGCACACGAATGCAGAGAAGGATGATAGACTAAGGCAGGACACATGATGAGCTCCGGAGGGCTCTCAGTCTTAACGATGAGGTCCCGGGGCCTCAAGTCTCCAGACTTCTTCAACATAGATTATATATATATTTTAGGTTTATATATACATAATCTCTATATACATAGATATATATATCTATATATACATATCTATATAGTCTCTCTCTATATATATAGATAAATTATGTTGGTTTATCACTCTAAATCAGCATTTCACACTCCGTTCTATGAAACATGACTCCCAGAAGATGCTACTTGTTAGAAGAGCTCACAGGAAAGCATGTGTTAGACTATTCATAAATGCATAGTTTACATCTTATATAAAACTTATATACAATAGGGGTGTCTTGTGGCTCAGTCGGTTAAGCTTCTGCTTTTGGCTCAGGTCATGATCCTGGTGTCCTGGGATTGAGCCCTGCATTGGCTCCCTGCTCAGTGGGGAGCCTGCTTCTCCTTCTGCCCCTCCCCACTAGTGTTCTCTCCCACTTGCTCAGCTTTCTCTCTCTCAAATAAATAAATACTCTTAAAAATTATATATGATAGTATAGGTTTTTAAAATTATTTATTCATGACTGACACAGTGAGAGGCAGAAACATAGGCAGAGGGAGAAGCAGGCTCCCTGCAGGGAGCCCGATGCAGGACTCGATCCTGGGACCCCGGGGTCACAACCTGAGCTGAAGGCAGACACTCAAACACTAGGCCACCCTGGAGTCCCTATGATAGTATGTTTATCATCCTTGGTTCTTGCCCACTAATCCATTAGATTATACAAATATGCCTCCTTATCTTTCCAAATGTCCCCTAGGGTGAACAATACTGCTATCATCATAAGTACATATATATGTAATGACTTGCTCTGGGAGTCTTAGCTTACAATATTATAACTAAGGGTCAGTGTAGTCCTGCAATCCTGACCAGTTTTACTGTATTCTCATTTGCTCTTAAAATTTTATTGTTTGAATAACATCAACATACTATGGCCCAAATTTTCTAAGGAACACTCTTGGGAAATATATACACATGCATATATATACACACACACAAATACATATAGATATATATTTTTTCCTGTTCACTACACCAAAAAAAATAATTGTATAATCAAGGGAAGACTAAAATGACACAAGTAGCTCCAAGTTGGAACCTCATCTTTGAAAAGTTTTCTGCAGACAGATGCTCTCCACAGGGGTGAGACCTGCTACAGACTCACCCAGCTTTGGGTGGGAAAAGGTAACACAAGGAATGCGAGTACTTGTAAGACTGTCCTTCGTTGCTCAAGAATCTTTCTCTAATGCTTGTTTTCTGTCTTTCTCCCAAGCTAGGCAGCCAGGGAGAAAAGGGAACTTTCAAAAGAATATTGCCTTGCTGCATTTTCTGTTTCAAATTGGGTTTAAATATTTTATATCGAGTGCATGTGAATTATATGTAGGCAACTCTTGCAAGTAATGCATTTTGCACTCATGGATGCATTGGTTATGACATCAAGGATACCAATTTCTAAACAAAAACATAATAGAAATAAATAGAGATGTTTGTTCCACTTTTCTCATTGCTTCATGATAGTTGCTGTCAGGCTTATCAAGCAGCCATTTAATCAGGGCTGACGTCAATGGTTGGACAGCATTCTCAGTGAATCCACACCCCAATTCTTAACTACACTGCATATACGGGGTGAGAATTGGCCAGAATATGCCAGTAGGTACAAAGACCCCGTCATTAGTGTTATTTTTCCATTGAGCAGACAGAGATTCATCAGAGCGAGACTTAGCAACTGGTCTTTCTGTGTTTCCAAAGCTTGCTTAGGAAAATTTTTGCAATTAAGTGAATAAAAATACTACATGTAAAATTAGTAATATGTAATATAATTATGTTAACTTATAATAATATAATGATGTATATTAACGTATTAGGAGAGAGAAAAGCTAACAATCAATACTGCAAGTTTCTACCTTATTAAGTAAAAAAAAAAAAAGAAAAGCCCATAGTAAGTAGGAGAAAAGAAGTAATACAGATAAGAGAATATAATCAATAAAATGAAAAAAAGAAACTAACAAACTCCAAAGTTGGTCCTTTGATGAGATTAATAAAACTGATAAGCACCAGGAAGACTAATCAAGAAAAAAACAGTTATATAAAGTATCAGAATCAGAAATTTGAAAATGAATATCATGGACTGTATCACAAATAATAAAATTGTAATAAGGGAATATGGGGAGAACAACATGCCAATTAGTTTAATAAATTACATTAACTGGACAAATTCTTTGAAAAACACAACTTCAACAATTTTCATTTCAAGAAAAAATAGAACATTTGATGAGTGCTATTCTATTAAAGAAATTGAATTAGTTTTCAGAAGCTTTTACACACAAAAATCCCACTTTTGAGTATCTTGACTACTAAATATTAGTCTTATCTGTTAAAAATTTTTTTTGAGTTGAGCCATGTTCTACTTTGATCCTAAAAAGACATGAATAGGGCCGCCTGGGTGGCTCAGTGGGTTAAGCTTCTGACTCTTGATTTTGGCTCAGGTCATTATCTCAAGGTCATGAGATCAAGCTCTGTATTGGGCTCTATGCTGGGCGTGGAGTCTGCTAGGGTTCTCTCCTTCTGTCCCTCTCTCAGCTTACACTCTCTCTCAAAAAAAAAAATAAAATAAATAAATAAATCTTTTAAAAATATAATTTCTTTAAAAAAAAGACATGAATAATAAAAAGAAACCTCAATGGTTTCCTTACTGAGTATCCCATTTAACATTTAAGGAAGAAATTAAACCAAAAAAAAAAAAAAAAAGAATGAAAGAAAAGGAAGAAACTCTTCCCAACTCATTTTATGAGGCTCAAATAAATTTACATTATATTGTGAAGTGACCTAAAGAGCCAAAACATATTTGCAAAAGAAACAAAGTTGGATAACAAGTACTACTTGATTTCAAGATTTCCAAGCTATAGTAATCAACACTGACTGTGTGGTAGTGTCACAAGATAAATATCTAGTACAAAGGAATACAACAACTGGTGCACAAATATACACATACCCAGAATCAACTGAATTTGCACAAAGCTTATAATTCAGTAACAAAGAATCATATTTGCAAGAATGGTCCTAGAACTGTGCATAAAAGAAAAATAAGTCAAGCTCAACCTTTAACTCACACCTTTTACAAAAGCTAAAAGTAAATTATTGGCCTAAACATAAGAGCAAAAACAGTAAAGTTTAAACAAAAACACAGAAAATCTTTGTGACATCAGGGTAGGCAAATATATCTTAGGACACAAAAATACATGAAAGACAAAAATGATAAATTGTATCTCACTCAAATTAAAAACTGTACTGCTAAAAAGACAACACTAAGAAATTTAAATATCAAGCCATTGATCTTAAGAAAATATCTGTAAAACAGAAATCTGACAGAGAAATTTTATCCGGAATATATAAAAATAGCTTGCAATTCAGTAAGAAGCCAAATAGCCAATAATAAAATGGACAAAAGTTTTGAACAGGAGAAGGCATGTGAATGGCTAATAAGTACATGAAGGGGTGCCCCATGCATTTCATCGTCAGGGAAATACAAATTGAGATAACAGTGAGATAGCGCTTCCCACCCACTAGAACAGCTGGGATTTAAAAGGCCGATGGTTGGCAAGGACTTTGAGCAACTGAAACTCCTGTGCCTGGAATCCGGGCACCTGGGTGACGAATATTTAATATCAACACCGATCTTCTGGCGGGCGCCTGGGTGGCTCAGGCGTGAAGCATCTGCCTTCTGCTCAGGTCCTGATCTCAGGGTCCTGGGGTGGAGCCCTGCTCAGGGTGGAGTCTAATTCTCACTCCTCCTCTCCCCGTCCCCTATGCTTGTGCATGACCCCCACCCCCCGCCTTTCTCTTTCTCCCTCAAATAAATAAATAAAACCTTAAAAAAAAAAAAGACTGGTCTTACAACAGTTACATGGTTTTATTTGTCAGGGCTCGTGCCTTGCACTTTTACAACACGGAATCACATTACAATATACAAGCCACACCTCAATGAAGTGTTGAGAACAAAAAGAAGCAGCAACCACAGTGGCCAATATCCTGGCCCTGTTGGTACCCTCCACTCCCTTTCTCAAACCTCATAATCTCAAATACTGGGGACTTCAACCCTGTCTCCCAGAGAGTCTGATTCTAAGGTAAAGCAGAGACTCAAGAGCTGCATTTTTCTTCTTTTTTTTCTTTACTTATTTTTTTAAGAACTGCATTTTCAATTAGTGCCCCCAGGTGGTTCTCCGTGTAGGTGGCTCCAAATTCACACTTGGAGACACACGTCACTAGACAGATTTAGTCCCTAGTTCTCTGTGTCCTTGTTCCCCGCGCCTGCGATGTCCCTACTGTCATCTCTCCGGACTCTCCCTCTTGCCTGGTTCAACTCTTTTGAGTCATTCTCTGACTGCCCTTTGCTCTGAAATCTTCTTCTAACAAATTTGAAGATGACATCATTTCCCAATGGCTTAATTTCTGTTGTCTCTTAAATTACACAGCAAGCTGCCTGTCGTAGCCCTCCTTCATAAACATTCCAAAGATGAATAGTACATAGTTCAGTAGTAATTGGGAAAAGCTTGAATTGTCAGCTTTTCAAAGGAGATCCGAATGACAACGCCTGTAGAAATAACCCAACACTCCTCCGGAGCATCAGCTCAATTTGCTCTTTTGTTTTGCTTCTTGGCTGACATTTTTTTTTAATTTATTTTTTATTGGTGTTCAATTTACTAACATACAGAATAACCCCCAGTGCCCGTCACCCATTCACTCCCACCCCCCGCCCTCCTCCCCTTCTACCACCCCTAGTTCGTTTCCCAGAGTTAGGAGTCTTTACGTTCTGTCTCCCTTTCTGATATTTCCCACACATTTGGCTGACATTTCACTTAATTGTTCAACAAGAAAATATCTTGGCACTCTGCTTTGTGTTTCACCTCTAAGTCCTCATTTTAAGGGCAGATTTCCAGGCTTCGTTTTTGAAAGAGAACTGATGATATTTGGCATATATTAGATGCCTGATAATATTGTTAGATTCTAACTCAACTGACAGGTCACAGAGCCAAGCTCATGCCATCTGCATGTGCTGTTATGTCATTCAAACTGATTTCTCTTTCAGATATAACCTTTATAGAGAAATCATAAAACCCTGAGATCATGACCCAAGCCAAAATCAAGAGTTGGTCATTCTGAGCACCCCAGGTGTCCCACTCTCGTTTGTAGTATGCTTCCTGTGTAATAATAATTTTTGAAAATAACTTTGGACCAGGAACTTTTCAAAGCAGTTTATATGAATTAACTTATTTAATCCAGAAAACAACTTTATTAGTGGGTCGTACAGTCCATCGCTACCCTGTGCTGGAGCATTCCTTGGATCAGTTCATTTCACGACTATTGGCGAGACCACATTTCATAGAATTGTCAGTCATTTAATATAGAAAGATACAAGCGAAAAATTGACTTCAAAAGAAGTTGGTCACCTTGTCACTTCCTCATCCTGGCCCTGTGGTAAAAAATGGGATAAAATTCTTTGTTCAAGAGAAGGAGAAATTATTGATCATTGATGTGCACCACTCCAAAGGGTCTGCTTTTTCCCTCTCTGTCTCTTCCTCCTTCCCTCCTGCCTTCCCTCTCTTTTTCCTCCTCCTTTTTCCTTCTCCCTACATCATTCTCGTTCTCTCTTCCACCTTCCTTCCCACTGTAGCAGAAAGAATCACACTAGCAGTTAGGTTTTAAAGGGCTCTTAGGGGCACCTGGGTAGCTCAGTTGGTAAGTGTCTGACTCCTCATTCTGGCTCAGGTCATGATCTCAGGGCTGTGAATGGAGCCCTGCATCGGGCTTAGCAGGAAGTCTACTTGAGGATTCTCTCTCTCTCTCTCTCTCTCTCTCTAAGATTGATTAAATAAATATAAATAAATAAATAAATAAATAAATAAATAAATAAATAAATAAATCTTAAAAAAATAAAGGGCTTTTAAAGAGGACTTTTCTGAGGCAAATAAACAGAAGTGTAAACTGCACAGGTAAATCAGATTTAGATCCCCGCCAAGGCTGTAATTAGGCTGAACAGGTGCTGTGGTTAATGGGAAGAGGAAAACAAACTTTAGCTCAAATGACTCACAGTGTGGGGTCTGGAATAATAAAAATACGCTGTCTGGCTTAATCGAGGATTATTCTGAGCAAGCTGTGATGTATTTACAGCAAGTACTTTATCTGTTCACTATTTACAGGAATTCAGGCCATTAACACGTGGCACCTGGTAGGCCCACAATATGGATTTGCTAAATAACATGAGATTGGTAAAGAGGTAAATGCAAATCACTTGCTTTTTTAATTGTTGTTATTGCTGGTTTTAACTTTTTAGTTGAAAATATTACTGAAATGTATATTTCCCATATATTTAAAAAGTGACAAAAGAAAATTATTTTAACTAAAGAGGCTCAGCTGGAGTACTTTCCTTCCTGATAAATTGTTCTTAACCTTCTGGGTGGCTCCTCGGTAGCCAAGATTATTAGAAGAATATGGAAATTAATCAAATTAGAAAATAAAAGATCAGTTTCAAAACTGGAAAATATATTTGACAAAACTCGACTCCTCTTCCCAACCAAAAGTAGAAATAGAAATTTCTCAATTAGTTGAAAGACTCTTACGAAAAATTCTCCAGGGACGCCTGAGTGGCTCAGCAGTTGAGCGCCTGCCTTTGGCTCAGGGCGTGATCCCGGATTCTTGGGTTCGAGTCCCACATCGGGCTCCCTGCATGGAGCCTGCTTCTGCCTCTGCCTGTGTTTCTGCCTCTCTCTCTGTGTCTCTCATGAATAAATAAATAAAAATCTTTTTTAAAAAAAGGAAAAATTTCCAGCTGTGATTATTATAATCAACAGTAAAATACTCAATACTTTCACTTTAAGAATGGGACAAAAGACAGGATATCTGCTCGTATCACTTCTCTTCAGCATGATGCAGCAGGTGATATTAAATAAAATAAAGTGAAAAATGAAAATGAAAAACAAAACAGAAAAGCATAAAGATGGGAAAGTAGAAGTGGAACTATGTCTGCAGATGACATAATAATGTATTTAGAAAATGCTAACTAATGTGAACAAAAATTACTAGATCTATTGAGTAAATGCAGAAAAGTATCAGCACACAAGGTCAATATAAAAAATATGCTAACAAAAATATGCTTAGAAAACAAAAATTTTAAAATATGAATTAAATGGCATAAAAAACAAAACTAATAAGTAACAATTTGAACAAAAGGCAAGATCTTCACACTAAAAATTGCAAAGCTTTGAGAAACCTAAATAAATGGAGAGAAATCACCTACTTTATATATAAAAGACTCCATATTGCTAAGCGGTAGTTCCCAAATTGAACTATATATGGATTAAGTTCCAGGGACAATTCCTGCAGACTTGTTAATAAAAAATGACAATCTACTTTCTTAAAAATAAAAAAAAAATATTTTTTAAATTTATTCCTGAGAGACACAGAGAGAGGCAGAGACCCAGGCAGAGGGAGAAGCAGGCTTCCTGTGGGGAGCCCAATGGGGGACTCAATCCCAGGACCCTGGGATCATGCCCTGAACCAAAGGCAGGCACTCAACAACTGAGCCCCCCCAGGCATCCCTGACAAGATGCTTTTAAAATTTATATAGAAATATAAAGACCATATGATAGCTCAAGCTAGTTTTAGAAAGAATAACGAAATTGGAGGACCTATATTGTAAAATTTCAAGAATTTGCTATGTAACCACTGTAATCAAGGTAATGTGGTACTGGCAAAAGGATTGAGAAAGATCCATTAAAAGATTAGAGTATAGGAACAGACTAAATTACATGTGATCTAACAAATTTTGACATATGCTCTAGTGCAGTTCAATGAGAAAAGAAAAGTCTTTTCAATAATTTTACCAGAATAACTGAATATCAATTTTGGGGAAAAAAATACCCAACTTTGCTACATTTCTCTAACCAGGCATAAAAATATACTTGAGATGCATTACAAATCTAAACGTAAAAATTAAACTATAAAGCCCTTAGAAGAAGACAGAAGAAAATATCTTTATGAATTTGAAATAGACCACTAGCTATAAAAGGAAAAACATTATGAACAAGGCTTTATTAAAATAAGCTTCTGGCCATCAACAACACCATTAAGAAAATAAAAAGGCAAATCACAGACAATAGGAAAACACTTTCCTCAATATCTGGTAAAGCACTTATGTCTAGGATTTTTCAAGATATAAGTAGTAATAAGAAATAGAATGAAATTTAAAATTAGCAAAATACTTGGACAGTCACTTCACAAAAGGATACATGAAGGACTGATACACACATGGAAAGATGTCCAATAGTGTTGGTCATTAGAAAAGTGCAAGCGACTACTTCACACCCACTAGATTGGCTGATGTTAGACCACTGGGGCTCCTGAGTGGTTCATTCGGTTAAGCATCCAGCTCTTGGTTTTGGCTCAGGTCATGATCTCAGGGTCCTGGGATCAGGCTCCACACTGGGCTCTACCCTAGGTGTGGAGTCTGCTTGAGATTCTCTCTCTCCCTCTCCTTCTGCCCTTCTCCCTCTTCAAATAAATAAATAAAACTTTGTAAATAAACAAACAAGCCAATAATAGTAAATATTGGAGAGAAGGAGGAACAACTGGTTTTCTCATACTTTGCTGATGGGAGTTTATAATATTACAACTGTCAGAAACTGGCAATTTTTTAAAACCCCATTTTTTAGCTAGTTTGCTCAACATAAAAGAAAATACAAGTCTATATAAGGACTTGTTTGCAAACTTGTTCCTTGAAGCTCTATTCATGATAGTACATTATTGAAAATAACCCCGATGTCCATCAATAATAGAAGGGCTACACAGTTGTGTCATATACAATGGAACCCATTGACACGCACAGCATAGATCAATCTTGCAAACGTTTTGCTGAGTGAAAGAAGCCAAACACAAAAGAATACTTACTTGGTAATTCTTTGTCTATGAAGATCAAGGACAGGTAAAATGAGCAGCTCCTGGCTGGCTCAGTTGGCAGAGCATGCAACTCTTGATCTCAGGGTTGTGAGTTCAAGCCCCACATTGGGTGTAGAGATGACGTAAAAACAAAATCTTGTGGGGGGGGAAGAACAGATAAAATAAATGTATTGTGGTGGCATTGACTGGAAAAGTACAAGAACTTCTGGGTGATAGCAGGACTCGGCCTTGACCGGGATTGATTGTCGAGACTCACCGAATTGCACCCTTGAGATTTGTGCATTTTTATTGTATATAATTACAACATGATTAAAAAGAAACTGGAAACTATGTTGCAAAGCAGGTGTTCTCAATGATTACTAGTTCTGGCATAAATTAGTGCAATTCAGTTGGTAAACAGCATTGCTGCATTTACCAGGACTTCTTACGACCATTCATATCTTATGTCTCAGAGGTTCCACTTAATAAATGGATACCAAGAAAGTATGTTTTTCACTTGGAACGTGGGAGGGGAGTGGGGGATCTTTCTGTACAAAGTTGCTTTTGTGCTTGTTATTTGAAATAAATAAAACTTAAAAACAGAGGTTCAGTTGTAAAGCGGTGTTTAATACAATGTATGTTAATTAAATATATTAGATGATTAATTAAATATCATAGAGAAAGCCATTAAAATGTTCATGAAAACACTCTTAGGGTATTACATCAAGTGGGGAAAAAATGGTCAGGAGGAAGAATTGTGATACCAATGGTCTTTACTCCAGGGTATGCAACGACTTTCCAAGAAATACACAGGCATATAAATCGCTTTTTTAAAAATTCAGATTATAGATATTTGTCTCTTTTATATATTCTTTCCTAAAACTAATAGAACCTAAGAATTTCTGACTTCAAGCTGGTTCTCCTTTTTCAACTCTGCAAAGGGAAGGTCGACCTCTCCCATCTCCTGAATCTTAGCATGGTGAATAGCACAGAGGAACACCCGACAGCATTGGGATTGGGATTGGGGTAGCAGTCCTTTCCCAAGAGCGAGTCACCTCTGCAAATGTGTTGGGTTTTAATTCTTTGCTTTCAAAAGATTGGAAAAGAATCTCCTTGAGTTGTTTGGAGGTAGAGCACTAAAAATAAGTTTTGTGGATGCATCGCTATGTGATTTGTGGCACTGAACTTCAGAAATAATTCAAAGAACTGAACAGCATGAAATAAACATGGTTTTTCAGCACTTACATCTGTTAAATAAATGAAAAACAACTGAAGCTGAATTTTGTTTTATCTGTCAATGAATAATAACAACTGGGTGTATGAATTAAAAAGAGAAGTTCCATTCCTTTCATTAAGAGATTCACTGCTAATAAAATTTGGTTTTAATGCCTCATAATCATTCATTAAACCTTTAATATATTTATGATCCTTTGACCAATTATATACTAATAAAAATTACAATGGCAAGTCACTAAAAAATTAAAAGAAAATGCAACTTTATGATTATAACTTGAAAATGACTTAAATTTCAATATATATCTACTGTTTTAGTTTCAGAGAAGGGTCAATTGATCAATAAAAGACTCTTCAAGCATACAAATACATTAAGATATGTATATATTTATGGAAATACATAAAACACCTGTAGAAAAATAAGTGCAATGGGAATATGAATTCAAGGAATAAACAAACAATATAATTTTTTAATCCATTGCATAAGAGATTTTTTTTTTCCAGTGGATGATCTTAGGTTTCAAATCAAATCACTATTCTATTGGACATTTTTAAAAATTGTGTAATAATTTTAATTTAAGCTATCAATATTTACAATATGTCTTAAGGTGCATCCTTACAACTATTCAAAATTATAAAAATTTTGTATGTCAGCCTAAAAATGTGTGCAGTTATGGAGTTTTGCACAATTTGTCTGGGGGGATAGAGGCAGAAACTATTTTTAAGCAACTTACAGACACATTTAAAAAATATATATTTAAAATACCTCAAGGAAATAAACTAAAATGTATGATCTTCCAAAAGACTGGGAGGTTTACTCCAAAATGATAATGATTATATTTGGATTCTAGGGATAAAAACTTCTCTTTTTGCTTTTATTGGTTATACATTTTCTTCAATAACTTTATTAGGTTGAATTACTCTTATAATAAGAATATACTTAAGACATTTAGAAATAATTAGTTATAAATTTAAACCCGATGACCTCTGAGTAAATGCCCTAATGATGTGGAAACAAAGGCAGAAGAGAAGTTATTAAACTTCCTCACCACTTAGAGCCCATTGACAAGTGCTCGAAACAGGCAGAGGGACCTTCCTCTAGGGACTCAACTGCCTGGATGTTGATATTTTACTAAGCGCAGGAGGCAATCTCAGCCCGACCCCCAGGAGCCTGTAGGTTTACTTTAATATATAAAAATTCTTTTGGAGGGACGCCCGGGGGGCTCAGCGGTTGAGCGGCTGCCTTTGGCCCAGGGCGTGACCCTGGAGTCCCGGGATCGAGTTCCGAGTCGGGTTCCCCGCATGGAGCCTGCTTCTCCCTCTGCCTGTGTCTCTGCCTCTCTCTGCGTCTCTCAGGAATAAATAAATAAATAAATAAATAAATAATCCTTTGGAAACTTCCCTTATCTCTATCCCCCAAGATATATGTTGGCAATCATCTCCCAAGTGTATGACCCACCGATATAGATCCAAAGGGTCTCACTGAGTGAGGGGCAGGCAGGGCGGGGTAGGGAGAGACAGGTAGGGGGCTACATGGCCAGGCTCACAGAAATACTGAGGCATAACAAAACCAGATCACCCTGCCCTGGGCATCGGCGGGGGGCCGGGGGGTGCCCCTTTATGGCAGGCACATTGTGACCAGGCCCCAAAGAAGAAGGAAGCCATTAAAGACGTTCTCGCCAGTCCTCGCTCAAACCAACACATCACAAGACTGATAAGGCCACAGGCTCCCTGGTCAGTTCTCAGTCAAAGACTGTGGGTGGGGGCCGACGTGGGCCACCCTGTCGGGACCCCGCTGCCTCCTGAGAGCTCTCTCTGTGTCTTTGCTTAAGAAAACCCAACCACTTCGCTCGCTCTCCGTTGTCACAGAGATTCGTTCTTCGACTCTGTGAGACAAGAACCTCCCTGTCCTGCTTCTAGAAGTCTTCTTCTGGGGCAAAGTTCACAAGGTTTAGTATTTCTAGTTTGTAGTAACCGTATCCGCAGCCCCTTACCCCCCGCCCCCGTTCTAGTTTACTACAGGAGTCTGGGCAGTGATGCCAATGCCTGTGTCCCCCAGAAGACTTGTCCGTCAAGGAAGACATTCTGGTGTTCGCCATGTTTCCCCTTCTATCTGACATAATCCCTCCCAAACCAGTTGGGGTGTTCACGAAAATTTAAATTGTCTCATCATCCTTCCCTCCGCATCCTTCACGAAGCTCTGACATTCTTATCTCTTCCTGAAGAGGTGTGACTCACAAGGTGACACACCCTGGGTAGCCAGGCGAGTCAGAATCTGGATCTAACGCGGTTCTCTGTTTTCTGAATTCCTCCACCCACAGGGTGAAAGAAGGAATCGGGAAGAGTGAGGACACTGTCATCAACAAGTGAATGGGAGGAAATCATTACACCACCGGACGCCCAGGCCCGCAAATCTGGGATTCTTTGCGTCAAGGGCAGAAGGACTCTCGCAGCTTTGACAGGACCTGCAGGGGGTGCGGGGTGGGGGAGCTGAGAGGCCAAGAGTGGGCGCCAAGCCCCGGGGAACCCCCACAAAAAAGACTTGCAGGCTGCAAGGGGAATGCAATGGTCAAGGGAGAAAAGGAAAAGCAGCCAACACTAGAGGGCATCGTATTTTCACGGCTCTTCTATGACATTGAGGACTAGGCCCTTGAACTCTGGAAGGCTGTTGCTTCAAAATTAAAAAAAAGAAAAAGAAAAAAAAGTAAGACAGACAACAAAGGAGAAGTCGTAAGGAGATCTGGATTCCTCAGTTTCTTTTACGGAGTCAAAGGGACACGGAAGAGGTCGGCGAAGACGGTTCGAGCTAGTTGAGCTAAAGCGACTCCTTGGGCACCACAGTCCCAGCCCCACACTTAGTTCTGTGCAGTATCAGAATTCTGGTCTGAAGCGTTATGTGGGCTCAAGTGACTCTGTATTTGAGCAGCTGTCTTTTCCCAAACATGAAAGTCTTATAACAACTTCCTTATTTCTGAAACCAGAAAATAATAGATACGTCTATTGTACGAGCGAGAGAATAAACGCGTGGCTTTGGCAGGTAGACCAAGAGGACGGCCACTTTCGCCCTCAATGCCTGCGGGACCTGAGTCCCCGAGGCCGACCCACGCTCACGGCCCTGGCGTCCTTGCAGGCCTGCAATTGTGAGGGCAGGGGGCGCGCCGTAATCTTATATCAGCATCAGTAGGAACCACCTTTTCACTCCCCACCCAGTGAGACTATTCATTAAAAAGCAGCAGGAAAGGAGAACGACATGTCCCCTCGAACTATCGGAAGATGCTCATAATTCCCATAAGCAGGAATGTCGCTTAGTACGGCGATGCCAGCCAATCACTTGGCCCCACACTCCCCCGCAGATGACCCTGCTCATGAGAAGGAATAATCGCGTGTAAGGCCATTGGAATGGGACAATAAAAGGCTTTTTGAATATTCCAAAGGGTTTTTAAGACATCACCCGACAGTATTTCCCAAAGCCCTAGACGGACAGTCCAAGAGGATGATCTCATACATCCCCAGGATCTGCCACTGGCCTTTCCCAAGTGTGCACTTACACACCTCCTGTGAGGACACTCAGGCTGGGTCTGCTTCCTAAAGGCTGCAGCTTTCAGAACCTCGCTCTCACCTTCTCTGAGGAAAACTGCACCAGAGCTGCTCGGTGGCCACATGAGTCTCTCGCTGTCTTTGGCTCCACGAGGTAGCACCAACGACGGCGAGACCCTTACCAACACGTGAAGTTCCTGCACCTCCAAATGTTTCCCATGTCTCATTGAAATGCCAGGACGCGGGCCCTGCAAGTAGATCCCTGGCCCTGCAGGTCATTACCTGGTCCCCGAAGTGTCTGGCTGCGCCGCGGGCTGTGGGGTGTGTGTGCATCTGCCGTCTTCAAGCCCTGGGAGCTTCCAATTGATTCCAGCTCCGTCCGGAAGCAGTTGCCAGGAGAACACGTTCTGCTCCAGACAGCCCGGGAGATGTTGCAACCAGAAACTTCTCAATGCGAGGCAGATTAGTCATGGCTTCAAATATGACGCATGCCGCCCAGGCAGCCTTGCCAGGTGAGTTCCTAGCCGGGGATGAAAAAAGAAGTATTAACGGACTAAAACCTTGTGCCTGCCAAGCCGGTCCCAGGGTTCTGTGCCTCAAGGGTCAGATGCATTGGAAGCTTCTCGGCAGAACACACAACTGTCCATCCAGGAGAGTTCCACCCAACGATGGATGCCATGACCCGGTCCTACCGGCATCTGCATAAAAGGCCTCACTCCCCCTGTACCATCAGTTGCGACGCCTGTAAGGTCATCCAGGTCCCCATTCGAGGTCCTGCTTTGGCTTTCCTAAACTTCCCCTACCTTCTTATGGACGTTGAGTAGCAGGACAGGCGGGAAACAGAAAGTGTCTCCAACTCTTTCAATGGCGGCTTAGAAACACAGTGTCTCCTCCAAGATGTCCAGCCGGCGAAAGCAGAAGAGGGACTTGAGCTCCGCAGTGTCTTACCTGAGGCAGAGGCAGCTCCTGTGCCTGCCCTGGGAGGGTCCTGGTGGCACCCAACCTGCAGGGCACCGTACACCTGCTCGGAGTCCTGCTTTCTGTTTTCACAATTATGGGGGTGCAGGTCTGATGGGACACCATTAAACCAAGCAAACATCTAAAACGATGCAAACACTACGCTTTGAAACGCTTACAAGTCACCTGAGGGGAGGAGGACTATTCCCGAAACAGCCCCTGAATGGCCACCGTTGCTTCTGGCCTGTCTGAGGCCACAGAGTGCAGATATGGGTCAGACACGCTGATGGGAGAAGCTGGGTGGCTCAGGGGTTAAGTAGCCTGCTCTCGGGTTAGGCTCAGGTTGTGATCTCAGGGTCGTGGGATCGAGCCCCACGTTGGGCTCTGCACTCAATGAGGAGTCTGCTTGAAGATCCTCTCCCTCCCTCTGTCCTTCCCTCCAACCCGTGCAGGCATTTTCTGTATCTCTCTCTCTCTCTCTCAAATAAATAGATAGATAGATAAATAAATAAAAAAACAAACATTTAGAGAAAACACAAACAACAACAGAACTTGCATGTTGGCAGTCAGGACTTAGTGGCATGAAGCTGATTTCAATACTGCCCAGTTCTCTTCGGATCGTGTCGGTTAGTAATTAGACTGGACTCGATTCAAAATCGCAGCTGGCAGTGGCTTTGCTTCTATTACTATACTAGTTTCGACAGTTAATTAAAATGGTTGTAGATGATTTGCTTTATTAGAAAAGTCTTACATCTCTGTGCTTTCAATAGGCAATTCCACTTACGCTGTAATACGTTCCACTGGCACATGCCATTTTGAGGCTTGAAAAGGAAAACAAGGCCCACTGGAAAGGTGGTCCATGTGCTGGCAATACAGAAACAACTGGAATCTAGTCTATGCTAGAAAATCAGATACTCTTAGGCAAAAAGAAGTGGAAAGGTGAAGTTTTCAAGCATTGCATAGTTGGTATTGAACCATCTTACCAAGTCTTCCGCAGGGTATCCTTCACCCAAAGGAAATCCAAATCACTGTTGTTTGGAAACTTACACTGAATGAGTTATTCATCCATGTAAGAGCCCTTTGTGGTTTTGTTTATTCTTCTTTAACTTTAACCTTTGTCTCTGATCCCCACTCCCACACATTTGACCTGCATTATACCCCAATCTGTCACTGTCACGTATCATTAAAAAGAATATAGTAAACAACCTTGCCGTGTGGTATTTTGTAATAAATCTCATCCTGTTTCCTACTTTACACTATTCTTATGAACAGGGCTCACTGCAGACTACGTGAGAGCCAGTGCAAGATGACAGTACAGGACCCCACGCTTAAAAATGATGAAGAATTTCAAGATACACGCAGCAGAGTAGTGAACAGTATGAGAACCTTCCGAACACAGGGTCCCGCGCTTTGCGTATGTGACATACCCATGGAGTCAGCTCTGCTTGTGAGAACACAGCACGTTCCAGTCTATATGTGGTTTCTTTTTCATTATTGTCCCACAGAATTCCACAATATTTGCTTTTTAAGTATCCAGTCTCCCCCAAGTCTGACACATGACTTTATTTCCTCAGCATTCCCAGTGTTGAGAACATCAGCATTTACAACTCCCCGTTATCAAATGTGGGAGAATTTCTTTGAGATATATTTCTAGAAATAAGATCTTTCATAGGTCATAAGTCATACAGTTGCTCAGTTTTACTATATCCTGCCAGATTGTTCTACAATAAGCTATGTACGCCCATCAACAGTGCTGAAAGTCCATTTCTCTACCTATTTTGCTGATTGTGCTGTTGTAAATATCTCTGCCAACATGTTCTCTATTCCTTTGATCTATGACTAGACTTGGTGAACAGAAATCCAACTCTGCTTACATATTTACTTTTACACTAATATTTGTGCTTTGGGGATCTTCTTTAAATGTATTTCCCAACCCCTAGATCATAAAATAACAGGGCAAAAGTGCTTTCTCTTTGCAGAGGGGGTGAGGCCCATCCTGCTCTTTTGCTTCTCTTTCCTGCCTTATGCTGGAGGGGTAGGTGTTCATCCAGGAACACTTCCTTCCTCTTTTGTCATGATTTCTAAAAGCACCAGGGAGGGAAAGAAGAGAGTATTCCCTGCTGGACTTATGCTATAGGCTCATATGGTAGTAAGTGTGTTTATTTAGTGACTGTGTTCCAGGCGTTAGGAAGGTCTTAAAGGGAATGTGACATTCAAAGTGGCCTAGAGCTGGGTCCCCATTCTGAACACATTTTAAAATCTGTGCCTTGAGAGGGTTTTTAGGGCAATGAAAATACTCTGTATTAGGCTCTACTGGTAATAGACTGGATACATATCATACATTTGTTTAAACTGCTAGAATTTACAACTCCCAACACCAAGAGTAAATCCTAATATAAACCGTAGGCTTGTGGTGATGATGATGTCTCAAAGTAGGTTCATCAGTTGTAACAAATGGACCACTCTAGTGAGGGAATAATGATGATGGGAGGCTGTGCACATTTAGAGACCAGTGATAAATGAAAAATCTCTGTACCCTCCTCTCAATTTTGCTGTGAACCTAAAATTGCTCTAAAAACATTGTCTTTAAAAACATCTGTGATTTTATGTCTGATCCAGGAATCTGGCATTGTTTCCTCAATGAGATTATATGCCGGGGATCCTGGGTGGCTCAGCGGTTTAGCACCTGCCATTGGCTCAGGGCGTCATCCTGGAGACCCGAGATCGAGTCCCATGTTGGGCTCCCTGCATGGAGCCTGCTTCTCCCTCTGCCTGTGCCTCTCTCTCTCTCTCTCTCTCTCTCTCTGTGTGTGTGTCTTTCATGAATAAATAAATAAAGTCTTCAAAAAAAGAGAGAGATTATATGCCTTGGTGTTTGCATAATGTTGTATTGATTATATGCCTGGGGTTTGCATTGTTATGGATTGGTAGGGATCTAGGCCTTCTGTAAGATTCAAGATTTCTATTTTAGGGTATGTAATCCTCCAAAGTTGTGCACTGAATACCTTTTGTATGTGCCTATGTGTATATGCACCTAGTATCTTGTTGGCTGGAGCATATTGGAGATTATGACTCACAGGGAAACAAGACTCATGGACAAAACAAACATCAAAACTCATTCCTTCTTATAATTATTGTAGTAACTCATTAAGGCATGTGGATTTTCCTAGGGAGGGGTATTAAATTTGAAAAGACTGAAGATCATACAGGATTTTGTTGAATCTAAGATGTCCTCATTTGTAAAGTGTACCTCTCATTATATTATAGACTCCTAGGAAAGAAACACAACATCAGCCATACTTGTAAGACATCGGTTATGAGATGCATTCTGAGTACAGAGGTATGAAAATGTAAAAAAAAAAAAAAAAAAAAAAAAAAAAAAAAAAAAAAAGTGTTTCAAAATCAATGAAGTATAGTTTATTATAATACAGCCACATTGAGTTAAATCACAAAGTTTAAGTCACAAGATCTTTGTAATAATTTGCTTCATGATTCAGATATATCTATGGGTTAAAAAACTTGCATGCTTGTATATACCATGAAGTGAAATCATCTAGGATTCTGCAAGCCCCAAAGATCTCCTTTTTAAATTTTGAAGGGGCCTTAAAAGACCATAATTACTGGGGAAAGGGTCCTGAGACAGGTCCACAGTTAAACCACATTCAATGGATAAAGGTTGAAAGCTTTTCCTCTAAGATCACAAAAAAGACAAGGATGCCTATTTTCACCACTTCTATTCAACATAGTACTGGAAGTCCTAACCAGAGCAATCAGACAAGAAAAAGACATAAAAGTCGTTGGAATAGAAAAGGAAGAAGTATAGTTGTCTATATTTGCATATGATGTGTTTTTACTATAGAAAATCTTAAAGACTCAATCAAAAAACTGTTAGAGTTAATCAAATTCAGTAAAGTTGCAAGATACAAAATTAACATACAAAAATCAATAGCATTTCTTTTCATTATCAACAGATTATCTGAAAAACAAATAAATAAAAATAAAATCAATGCCCTTTACAATGACATCAAAAACAATAAAATACTTAGGAATCAACCTAACCAAGTAGGTAAAAGATCTCTATTTTGAAAATTATAAGACAATGATAAAGAAATCAAAGAAGACACAAATAAATGGAAAAGTATCCCATGTTCATGGATTGGAAGAAATAATCTTGTTAAAATGTCAGTATTGGCAATAGCTATATGTAGATTCAATGCAATCCCTAACAAGATTCCAATGACTTTTTGGGAGGGGGAAGCAGAAAAAAATAATCTTAAAACTTATATGAGTTTATATGAAACTGCAAAAGACCCCACATTGCCAAAGCAATCCTAAGAAGGGAAGATAAAGCAGGAGGCATTCTCTATTTCAAACTCTACTATAAAGCTATAGTAATCAAAACACTATGGCACAGGATAGAAACAGAGGATAGAACAGAATCAAGAGCCCAGAAATAAACCCAAGTATATATAGTAAACTAATATTTGACAAAGGGGTCAAGAATTCTCAATGGAGACAACACAATTTCATCAATAAATAGTGCTGGGAAAATTGGATACTTACATCTAAAAGAATGAAACTAGACCCCTATCTTACACATTCACAAAAATTAAGTCAAAATAGATTAAAGGCTTAAATGTAATATCTGAAATCATAAAACTCCTAAAAGAAAATATAGGAAAAAGTTCCTTGATATGGGTCTTGGCAATGATTTTTTTGATACGACATGTAAAGAACAAGCAACAAAACCAAAAATAAACAAGTGGACTACATCAGACTAAAAAACTTCTGCACAGTAAAAAAACAAAAACAGAAACAAAACTCAAAGAAGTGAAAAGACAACCTATGGAATGGGAAAAATATTTGCAAACTATATATCTGATAACTATATATCTGATAAGCCAGCTGGCCTTTTATTTTTTTATTTTTATTTTTTTTAATAAACTTATTTTTTATTGGTGTTCAATTTACCAACATACAGAATAACACCCAGTGCTCATCCCGTCAAGTGCCCCCCTCAGTGCCCGTCACCCATTCACCCCCACCCGCCGCCCTCCTCCCCTTCCATCACCCCTAGTTCGTTTCCCAGAGTTAGGAGTCTTTATGTTCTGTCTCCCTTTCTGATATTTCCCACTAATTTCTTCTCCCTTCCCTTCTATTCCCTTTCACTATTATTTATATTCCCCAAATGAATGAGAACATACAATGTTTGTGCTTCTCCGATTGACTTACTTCACTCAGCATAATACCCTCCAGTTCCATCCACGTCGAAGCAAATGGTGGGTATTTGTCATTTCTAACGGCTGAGTAATGTTCCATTGTATACATAGACCACATCTTCTTTATCCATCATCTTTCGATGGACACCGAGGCTCCTTCCACAGTTTGGCTATTGTGGACATTGCTGCTATAAACATCGGGGTGCACGGGTCCCGGCGTTTCATTGCATCTGAATCTTTGGGGTCAATCCCCAACAGTGCAATTGCTGGGTCGTAGGGCAGGTCTATTTTTAACTCTTTGAGGAACCTCCACACAGTTTTCCAGAGTGGCTGCCCCATTTCACATTCCCACCAACAGTGCAAGAGGGTTCCCTTTTCTCTGCATCCTCTCCAACATTTGTGGTTTCCTGCCTTGTTAATTTTCCCCATTCTCACTGGTGTGAGGTGGTATCTCATTGTGGTTTTGATTTGTATTTCCCTGATGGCAAGTGATGCAGAGCATTTTCTCATATGCATGTTGGCCGTGTCTGTGTCTTCCTCTGTGAGATTTCTGTTCCTGTCTTTTGCCCATTTCATGATTGGATTGTTTGTTTCTTTGGTGTTGAGTTTAAGCATTTGACAAAATACAGCATCCATTCCTGATCAAAACTCTTCAGAGTGTAGGGAGAGAGGGAACTTTCCTCAACATCTTAAAAGCCATCTACGAAAAGCCCACAGCAAATATCATTCTCAATGGGGCAGCACTGGGAGCCTTTCCCCTAAGATCAGGAACAAGACAGGGATGTCCACTCTCACCACTGCTATTCAACATAGTACTGGAAGTCCTAGCCTCAGCAATCAGACAACAAAAAGACATTAAAGGCATTCAAATTGGCAAAGAAGAAGTCAAACTCTCCCTCTTCGCCGATGACATGATACTCTACATAGAAAACCCAAAAGCCTCCACCCCAAGATTACAGCAATTTGGTAACGTGGCAGGATACAAAATCAATGCCCAGAAATCAATGGCATTTCTATACACTAACAATGAGACTGAAGAAAGAGAAATTGAGGAGGCAATCCCATTTACAATTGCACCCAAAAGCATAAGATACCTAGGAATAAACCTAACCAAAGAGGTAAAGGATCTATACCCTAAACACTATAGAACACTTCTGAAAGAAATTGAGGAAGACACAAAGAGATGGAAAAATATTCTATGCTCATGGATTGGCAGAATTAACATTGTGAAAATGTCAATGTTACCCAGGGCAATCTACACATTTAATGCAATCCCTATCAAAATACCATGGACTTTCTTCAGAGAGTTAGAACAAATTATTTTAAGATTTGTGTGGAATCAGAAAAGATCCCGAATAGCCGGGGGAATATTGAAAAAGAAAACCAGAGCCAGGGGCATCACAATGCCGGATTTCAGGTTGTACTACAAAGCTGTGGTCATCAAGACAGACACATAGATCAATGGAACAGAATAGAGAACCCAGAAGTGGGCCCTGAACTTTATGGTCAACTAATATTCGATAAAGGATGAAAGACTATCCACTGGAAGAAAGACAGTCTCTTCAATAAATGGTGCTGGGAAAATTGGACATCCACATGCAGAAGAATGAAACTAGACCACTCTCTTGCACCATACACAAAGATAAACTCAACATGGATGAAAGATCTAAATGTGAGACAAAAGTCCATCAAAATCCTAGAGGAGAACACAGGCAACACCCTTTTTGAACTCGGCCACAGTAACTTCTTGCAAGATACATCCACGAAGGCAAAAGAAACAAAAGCAAAAATGAACTATTGGGACTTCATCAAGATAAGAAGCTTTTGCACAGCAAAGGATACAGTCAACAAAACTAAAAGACAAACTACAGAATGGGAGAAGATATTGGCAAATGGCGTATCAGATAAAGGGCTAGTTAACATATAAAATATAGAAAGAACTCATACAACTCAATAGCAAAACAAACAGCTGATCCTATTTAAAAATGGGCAAATGACCTGAACGGAATTTTTCCGAAGATTTATGAATGCTAAACATGTGCATGAAATGATGCTCAGCATCATTACTCATCAGGGAAATGCAAATCAAACCCACAATGAGGTTTCACCTCATACCTGTTAGAATATAACCAAAGGAAACAAAAAAACTAACTTGGAAAGATACCGGTCATAGCACAGTCATAGCAGCATTACTTACCACAGTTAAGACATAGAAACAGCCTAAAAGCCCATCAACAAATGGATGGATAAAGCTCTGATTTATATGGTGCCTATCAGATTCATATATAAAATACTATTCAACCATAAAGAAATGAGGAAATCTTGGCATTTACAACAACATGGGTGGACCTGGATGGGATTATGTTTAGTGAAATAAGTCGGATGGAGAAAGACAAATACTATGTGATCTCACCTTTTGTGGAATCTAGGGGGAAAATACAGGCTCATGGAGAAAGAGATCAGATTGTGGTTAGCAGAGGATGGGAGGTAGGGGCCGAGGGAATTGAGAGAAGGTGGTCGAATGGTAACTTCCACTTCCACGCAAATAAGCGGTAGGGATGTAACGTGCAGCGTGATGACTTAGTTACTGCTGCTGTACTACTCACAGGAAAGGTGTTAAGAGAACGAATCCAAGAGTTCGCATTACAAGGACAGACATTTGTTCCCTTTTTTTCCCATTTCTTGTTATTGTATCTGTATGAGAGGATGGACATTACCTGGACTTACCATGACTTACTGTGACAATCATTTCACAATATACAAAAGCCAAACCTCTGTGTCGTACACCTGAGACTCATATGGTGACGACAGTCAATTATATCTCAATAATACTAGAAAAACAATTTTGAGAAATTGCTCTCACCCATCAGGTGTTGCAAGTGTCAGCTTCTTCCTTTTGATGTGTGCCATTAATGTCTTCCTCCTGTTCATTCCTCTAGCTTCCTTTTATGTGACTCAGTTTAAGTACTTAAAAGTACCAACAACTGGGTTTTCTGAAACAAATTCCTAGTGACTTCCTGATTTCAATTTTTTTTCCCTTAAGGAAAAAATAATTTTTAAGAGTTTGAAAAACAAAAGAATGAACACACATATTTAAAAGCTTGCTCAAAAAAAAAAAAAATAAAAGCTAGCTCTCTGAGGAAAAATAATTGTATAAAATAAAGAGAGGAAAGGCAGTATACAAGATTCAGAGTAAGAAAGGGGATAGGATTCTTTGTGCAGAGAAAATCTGAGAACAAATTTAAGGGGATGTTCTTAGACATGGTGTTAATATTTTCCCAAGTGTATAAATTAGAACAATAGTCCTCAAAAAGGTTACTTAAATAACAAGAAAAGTTCCCTGGTCAAAAACGTTTAAGATCCCTGTATGTTGTACTCTTGGAGGCTCATCATGCACATTGCTTCATTGGTCCTGGAGGAAATGGAAAACTTTATAGTGAAATATAAATGATTAACATTGACTCTAGATGCAATAGAAAACCTAAATAGATCTTAGGAAAAGTTTAAAAGGTGGTAAAAGATCCCTTCGTGAAAAAGGCATCATGCTTAAAGGAGTTAGAGATCATAGTTCTATCAAATCACAAAAGAACAGACAATTCTGCTCTCTATTACAGAGCATCAAGGAGATCTTTCTAATGCATCTGATTAGAATAATCTTTATTAAGAAAAGAAATTTAAAAAAAATTAAAGGCAACTACAGACCATGATTACTTACAAATTGAGATACATTAATGTCAAATAAAAAAATAGCAAATATAATACACCAAGTAGGGTTCATTCTAGCTATGCAAAAGTACATAATACAACAAAAACTTTCAATGTGAAAATGCATCTTAAATGCCAAGACTTTGGAACACAATAAAGCCTTGTTTAAGATGTGTGGACAAAGAATTGCTCCCCAATGGCATCAGAGTAATTGACTAAATATCTGGAACACAATGAAGCTGAATACTTGCATCATTTCAAATACCATAAGAAATTCCATGTAAATTAAATTTTAGATGTAAAATAAAATTTAAGAATTTAGATGTAAGATATAATAATTAAAATCAGAAGGAAGTGTAGGTAAATATTTTTATAATATTTGAGTGAGCAAGGGCTTTCTAAATATGATACCAAAGGCAGAAATTATGACAATAAATCATTCATTAAGCCATGTAAAATCTTAGTAGGTCTGCATTCCTACATGTGGCATAAAGAATCTTCAAAAGCAATGAATTTGGAAAAATATTTACAACTTATATAATGGTCAGAGTTAATAATCTTTATAAGGGGTACTTAGGAGGCAGCAAATGAAGTCAATTTGACAAAGTGGGAAAAGTTCAGATATAAAAAATCTCACATAGGTTAAATATAAAATACAGACCATTTGTATGAATGAAGGTTCAAATTTGCTGTTAATGACGCGGCAAAATCACACATGAAGAAATCACCAGTATTGGGGCAACTCCTGGGGGGCTCAGCGGTTGAGCATCTGCCTTTGATTCAGGGCGTGACCCCGGGGTCCCGGGATCGAGTCCCGCATCGGGCTCCCTGCATGGAGCCTGCTTCTCCCTCTGCCTGGGTCTCTGCCTCTGTGTCTCTCATGAGTAAATAAATAAAATCGTTTTTTTTTTTTTTTTTTTAAGACTGCTTAAAAAAAAAGAAAGAAAGAAATCACCAGTATTAAGCATAATGCTCACAGGGTGTCAGAGGCCAAGGCAGAGCAGACGGGTGAGCTCTGGGCGCAGCGAGGCTGAGGATTCCCAGCAGGTGCACGCACTACATGGGCAGCACCCCCCGGAGGGCACGTGGGCAGCGTGGGCCCCAGCTGAGGCCTAGGTGACCCGGCATCCCGGTCCTTCCAGCCGCGACTCGGACACGTGGGGTGTAAGTGGGCCAACCCCGCTCATGGTTCTTACCGCCTTTATGAACCTGCCACCTGCTGTAATTATTCCCGCCTGGTGCCAGGTCAGGAAACCCCCACGACTGTTCCAAAAAGTATCACACTCCAATCTTGATTTAAGATGAAAGTTTCTGTCCCTTCCCCACTTGGGCCCGTGTCCAACCAGCTGAGACCAAGAGCTTGGGAGAGGAGAGGGAGCATGCTGGGGGCACCCAGGGGCTCAGTGGGTGAGGCGTCTGCCTTGGGCTCGGGGCCCCAGAATTGGGCCCCAAGTCACCCTTCAGGCCCAGCTGGGGGGCAGGCAGGTGCACCCCGTCCCCGGGGTGGACAAGGGCTGGTAGTAATGCACAGCATCACATGGACCTCTTTCTCCACAAGTCCGCCCCCAGAATCCACAATCTCTGACCTCTAGAGCCGTGGGGGTGCATTGGAAGCAGGCGGTGGGAGGGAATGGCCAGGTAGGTCTGGCCCCCACCTCCCCCGCCATGTGCTTGGGCCTGGCCCCTGCTTGCCCCCTCCTGGCAGCTGCCCCGGAGCCCCGGGAGACTGCAGACTCCTGCTGCACCCCAGAAGACCTCTACAGCCACTTGGGGGGTTCCTGTGGTCACGCGGGAGATGACTCACTCCCGGCTGCGGCGTCAGTCTTGGAAAGCAAGTTGCTGGCCGGCGGCCAGAGAGCAGGCTCCAAGCTGCTGGCAGGACAGGCGCTCGGGAAGTCCCTTCCCCGCCTCGGTGCAGCTCTAGCTGAAAGGAGTGAGCTGAAGCTATCAACAAAGAGCCTTCATCATGTTTCCAGAAAAATCTCAAGGAAAAGCACTGCAGGCACCAGTGGCAGGTGTTGGATCAGGCTCTGGAGGGAAGCGTGGACGAGTCCCACCTGCTAGCGTGGACGTTGGGGGTCGTTCTCCCAGAAGAAGGGGGCACCAGAGTCGCTCTAGATGAGCAGGATCATTTCCTGTTCGGAGCTGGTGACACTCTTGCAAAGCACGTGGACCAACGACGGCAGCCCACGAAGTGGCCCCTTCCACCGGATTCTGAAATCTTTCATCGTGTAAAAGTTCCCATGTCTCTGTTTTGTAACAAGCTAATGACATCCGAAAAACAAACAAAAAAAATCCAACCAACCAAACAAACAAACAAACAAAAAAACCACCCCTGCCACCTGCCAATCTACAGCGGTGTCACCTTGTCCCCTGTGTAGGGGACCCGTTCGCAAAATAAGAGTCAAATGATTTCTCCGACCTTTAGTGCAGGTCCCACCTGGGACTCTGGCCCTTTGCTCTGGAGTATGGTTCCCATTACTTAGGTCTCGATAAAAATTTCTTTTTTTTTTTTTTTTTAAGATTTTATATATTTATTCATGAGACACAGAGAGAGAGGCAGAGACACAGGCAGAGGGAGAAGCAGGCTCCCCGCGGGGACCCCGATGTGGGGCTCGATCCCGGGGTCACGGGGTCACGCCCTGGGCTGAAGGCAGATGCTCAACCACTGAGCCCCCGAGCCGTCCCACAAAAGAAATTTCTATTTTACTCCCCGCTGCAGCTGTCACGCATCTGAGAATTCATCGGTTGACTTGAGCCCCTGCCACCCATCTGGGAGGTCTGAGCCCCGCGATGCCAGCCCGTGGATCTGCCTTGTGCACAGTCACTGAGCTTGTGGGGTCGCGCAAGGGGAGGCTAACACTTGACGCACATGTCGCGGGGTCGTGAGCGCCTTAAGGGTCCCGATGTGGTTCCATTCAAGTGGAGTCACGAATGAAGGCAGGAGTGTGTCAGGTGTTGAGGTTTGCCCCGTGTGAGTTTACTACAGAAAGCAGGTGAGTGGGTACCCGGGGCTCGGCAGTCGCGTTTCGGCCTTGCAGCGCCAATAAAATTTAGTTCTCGCTTTTCTTTCTTAAATTATCTGTGTGTAAACTTCACATCAAGGGAGAAAGGAGGTTTGCTTCCGAATTGAACAGTCCTTAGGAAACTTTGACTTATTTTTCCTGGTTTCTCCTGTGTGTCTTCAGGTGCTTCATCAGACTTCTCCAGGGGCACCGTGTGCGGGGCTCCCGGGGTCCTGGGACAGTACACACTCCTCCGTCTTCAGGCCAAGAAAACTGGCACTTGTAAGAGGTTAAAATTAACTGGAAGCTTGTGTCAGAGCTAAGGCTACGGCTGATTGAGGGTTTGTTATTAATTTTGCTAAATTACCGTGTCCCGTCGCTGCAGGTGCCGAGGGATAGGACACGTGTGTGGACAGGTGCGTATCACGGTGCACACACACACACACACACACACACACTCAGAATCTCCACGGACTGTTCTCAGATTCTGGAGGTCGTGACAAAACCACAGACAACCGGGAGCACGGCAGCGGCTGCAGAGGAACTGCCCACCTTCCTCCCACAGCAGGTCTGGACGCGGAGTGTGAGGCATGTCCCGCTTCATAGCTCACGCGTGTTGCGTGTATCCTTTTGAATATATCCAGTCTTAGAGGACAACGATATTCTTGAAAGACGCTGACTCATTTAGAGACTTAAGAGTTTAGAGGTAGAAATTTAGAAATTCGAATTATTACAGGTAATCACGACAGGACTCACTGGTGTGGTTTGGGCCAGGCCCGTCTACGGCGGCTCAACGGCCGGGGGTCCCTCAGGAACCCTGGGTACGCTGGGGAGCGAACAGCCACCCTTTGAAGCAGAAATTCATCTGTGGTCATGGGAGTCGGGGGTGTTACTCGCATTCGGGCATCTTCACGACGAAGGTTTTCATTTCCAAAGCAATTGTGAGGTCCAAGCTTTCAATCTCTCTCCCACAACGCACATGGCGGGCTTGCCCATGGAAACCCAGTGCTCGGCAAGGAATGTTCTGGACACAGCAGCATGCGGACGAGCCCGGGCTTCTGGGGCCAGGGGCAGAGCAGTGCCTCCTTGCGCCTCAGTGTGCACGACATTTCTAATAATATCCCTCCCCCCATTTTGCCTCAGATTTCTTTACTCAGGAGACGTTTTCTGAGCTGCCACAATATACACCAGATTTTTTTTTTTTTTTTCAGGCAGGGGAGATCCAGGCATGAACAGATAAAAATCTTTACCCTTGTTGGACCGACATTGGAGACGTAGCCAAAAGCACAAAGCTCATTCTCAGCCTCAATCTAAGCATAACATAGTCCGCCGGACAAGCAAACAAAAAGCACGGGTTCCGCAGAGCTGTGCTTCTCAGGCCTTGATGTGAGAGAGAGCACGTGGGGATGTCGTTACAATGCAGATTCTGATTCAGGTGGTCTGGGTGCAAATCCGAGATTCTCTATTTCTATTGAATAAGCTACTGGGCCCTGGGCCCAGGCTTTGAGTAGCAGGGGTTAGGGTGAAGGCGATGAGGTTTGGGAAAAGCGTGTCTAGATTTGAATTTTGATTCTGTCGCTTAAGCAAGCTCCTCTTGGTGTCTTTTTTGTTTTGTTTTTGTTCTTCCCTTTTTTTTTTTTTTTTTGGATAATGAGGACAATTATGGTCATTATGATGATCTAGCTACCATTTATTGAATACCAACTCTGGGGTAGGCACTGTGCTAAGTTTTTGACCTACATATTCTAATCCTCACCATAATCCCTGCAAAGTATAAATGATGGCTCTCATTTACAGACTGAAAAACAAACTGTGCTTGAAGACGTTAAGCAATTTCTTTAAAGCCACTCACCAGGCAGGGAGGGGTGGGAGCTGCGCTCTTGCTCTTTGCACAGGAGACTCTCAATTTGTTTGTAAGATGAGGATGAAAAGTAAGTGTGATGATGCGCCCAATATGCCTGGGATCGTGCTTGGTGTTTAGTAGGTGTTGAATAAATGTCAATCCCCTCTCCTCTCTGAGAAGCGTGTAGGTATCATCATGAGTTGACAAGAACCGGAGGAAGGGGACGTCCTGGAATCCCATATTTTTCCTCCCCACTAGATCCACTCCATTTGGCTAGAGATCGCTGTGATTGGTGGGCTTATCCCCTCACTGTCCAGTCCCCACGGATCTGCTGACAGTAGTTACCAAAAGGAGCCCAACCCAGCGAGCAGCTTCTTCCCTCCGCCCGAATCCTTCAGTAGAGTAACTGCTGACGTGTCCTCCGCTCAATCTGCATTTCTTAATCCTCTTCTATTGCCAACCCTCCCCTCCGCTCCCACCACCACGAGCAACAATACCACTGCCAAGTGCTCTGCACCTCCCTAGTGGGTGGAGGGAGGAGAAGCTCCATGTGGCAGCATACGAGCTCCATGTGTTTGTATTTGCTGGGGATCACAAAGCTGGGACTGCTTCTGTGGCCCAAGGAGCACCAGCGTCCCTGGGAGCTTGTTAAAAATGGAATTTCCTTGGAGCCTGTTCCAGATGTCCAGAATGAGCATCCTCGACTTGGGTCTCTGTGTTTTTTTTTAATATATATATATTTTTAATTTTTATTTATTTATGATAGTCGCACAGAGAGAGAGAGAGAGAGAGAGAGAGAGAGGCAGAGACATAGGCAGAGGGAGAAGCAGGCTCCATGCACCTGGAGCCCGACGTGGGATTCGATCCCGGGTCTCCAGGATCGCGTGGTGGGCCAAAGGCAGGCGCCAAACCGCTGCGCCCCCCAGGGATCCCAGGTCTCTGTGTTTTATCAAGCTCTGCAGGAGACTGTGGTGTAGACTGAAGTCTCAGAGGCTCTGCTAGAAAGCATCATTTTCGTAGAAAATGTGTTGCAAGTTCCAAAGGAACCATTTAGAAATCAGCATGGGAGATGGCCCTTTATTAGTATAGGCAGTGCTGGCTTTATGAAGAGAAGAGACAACCCCTTCTTTAGGTAGAGCTACGGACACTGTCTCCAAGGGCCAGGTCAGACAGGAAAGCCTCCCCTCCACCTCTTCCAACCTCAAGAGTCATGATTTAGCTGTCCATCCTTGGTCAGCATAAGGTTTCCATGTCCATCTGATTTATATATATAAATAAAACTAAAGGGAGGTGCAGAAATGTTGAAGTTTGACTCTTTTTTTTTTTTTTTTCAGAATTTAGGTTTATTCCTGCCTTAACACCCTCCTTCAGCAATTATTTTCACTCACATGATGCCTCCGTGCAGGACAGACTATTAGCAGGGTTCATGAAAATGCACATACTTATTTCTGTTGCTGCTCTGTTTTCAGCTTAGCTCACGTAACCCAACCGTTCAGTGCCACTTCCTACACAAACCCCATTGATCAAAGGCAAATTCAGCTCTTTAGGTTTGTGCGTTCTTGAAGCATTCAGCACAGGCTTTATCACATGTGGTTATTCGCTGGTTATTGATTAATAGAGAAAATGCTTGAGTTTTATTTTAGAGAGCAAATTGCCCAATGCAAAAGAAAAGCTCTTAGAAGTAATTTAAAAAGTAAAAAAGTGATTCTATGCAACAACAAACAAAAAGCAAAAACAATCAACCCATAGCTTTGTTTTACTTGTACTTAATATTGCTTCTCACTCCTGATCCTGAGGGGTGATATATATAATTCATAAGTAAAATGGCAGGGGATGTATCAGAATCCCCGAGAGTCAAGTGAATATAGTTTGAAAAGAAACCAACAAGTGATTCTGTGACTCCTGGGTTGATAGTCACAGCTCTAACCAGCAATAACTTGTTAGCTATATACTAGAATAGAATAAAGTCTAATTCATGCTATCCACAAAATCATAAGACTCCACTTCTTGGATAAGAAATGAGAGAGACCAAAACAAACAAACAAACAAACAAACAAAAAAGAAATGAGAGAGACCTATATATAGGAAACTATATACTTTTAGTATAGGATGTGGAAGACAGCTTGAAGAGAAGTCCAGAAACACTATTTTGAAAAAGATTCTGCTTGAAAAATTATCAATTTGTAAAGAATTATTGAAAAGGCTGAATGCATTTTTAAAAGATTTATTTATTTATTTATTTATTTATTTAATTTATGATAGAGAGAGAGAGAGAGAGAGGCAGAGACACAGGCAGAGGGAGAAGCAGGCTCCTTGCAGGGAGCCCGACGTGGGACTCAATCCCGGGACTCCAGGATCACACCCTGGGCCAAAGGCAGGTGCTAAACTGCTGAGCCACCCAGGGATCCCCCCAAAAAGGCTGAATGCAATTTTAATAAAAATCCCAGTGATTGTTTTTGCAAACTTGCTGAAGGTGTAAATTCTTCTGAGGACAAGACTATTTGAGAATATTTATTTAAGACTATTTACTTAAAATTTCAAATGAGAGTAACAAGATGGGTCTTACCCATCTATATATTTTTTTAATTATTTTTTTTTTAGTGAGCCTTATACCTAATGTGGGCTTGAACTCATGACCTTCAGATCAAGAGTCAAAAGCTCTACTGACTGAGCCAGCCAAGTGCCCCTCAACTGTATTTTAAAATGGGTTTTAAAGTCATTAAAAATTAAAAACTATGGCATAGTATAAGAATTGACTATAGATCTATGAAGCAGAACAGATAGGCCAAAAACAATTGTAAAATAGTAAAATATAATGTAAAATATGTTGTGCAATATGTAATAAGATCATATCATACAATCAGTGGAGAAAGAGAATACACGTCAAAGGCTAAAAGTACAAGTCCTCTTAGAACAAAAGCATTATGCTTAGCAAGAAAGAGTCAATATAAAATGTTTTCAAGATATTTTGAGATGATAGAAAACCTATGAAAAATAGACACCGTTAGGGGCCCCTGGGTGGCTCTGCCTTTGGCTCAAGGAGTGACCCTGGGGTCCCGGGATCGGGTCCCACATTGGGCCCCCCATAGGGAGCCTGCTTCTCCCTTTGCCTGTGTCTCTGCCTCTCTCTGTGTGTCTCTCGGGAATAAATAAATAGAATCTTTAAAAAAAATGGACACCATTAGTTATGAATTGGAATCTGGATTCAGTGCAGGCTCTGAAGCCTGTGTTCTACTCTTCCTCCTTACAATAAAGACAAAAAATAAATAAATAAATAAATAAATAAGGAATAAATAGTGGGAGAAGAAAATCTTATCAGCTCATGTTTATATCTTCTCAGCAAACCAACCATGGTTTTAAGGCCGGTAAATATTTTAAACTATTTTAATGGTCAAGATTCTCTTCTTAAGAGCTCAATTGTTGGTGCTATTTGGCCCAATCACTTCAGACGGACAGTGCAATTATCTACATTAAGTGCTCGGTAATCAGCCTAAATGAATTTCCTCATTGTGCTCTATACTGAGTTCAGCTTCCAAATATAAGAGATCCAATATCTTGGATCATTTGCAAAATAGATGCTTTTGAATGAGAAAATCTGCCCAATATCTTGGGAACACATACGAATAACCTTGGTTTGGTGTGTCCTTCAGGGCCAATGGCAGACAATATGCTTCTCAAGCAACCACCCCACCGTGTCCTTGATGATCAGAGATCCTCCCGACAGATTGGTCTTTCTGATTCCACCATACTGTTTATGCACAGGGGGTAAGAGAGGTTCCTAGTAGTCAATGAGGATAGTTAGCTCCTTTGGAGGTGGTGTAAATGAAATGAAATCCTGACATGGATAAAAGAGTAACCAAACAAGTCCAAGAAGAAAAACCTCCCCATCACATATTAATTACTCTTGAAGGCATACCTTGATATTTTGATAGGAGGGTGGAAATTCAGGGAATGGCAACACCTTCTTAAATATATCCTATCACGATGAAAAAAGACCTTTTCAACAGAAATTCAGAAATAAACTTGATTCTGATTTAGGAATTAAGCCCTCGGTTGCATTAAGTGAAATGCTAGAAGGTGTGAGAGGCTCCATATGTTGCATTTGATCCCAAGAGATGGAGTCACAAAATTAAGCCTTTTAGATATTCCGGCTCTGGCATGAGGTTGAAGATGGGAGCCTTGTGGTGTTGATGTGACGTGGGAGGAGACGATTGCTGGGAGGGACTCGGGAGTGGATTCCTATTAGGAGTATAGTGCTTGCATTCACTGAGTTTAATGTGGCCATTTGGGGAAAGAAGATAAACATTAAAAGTTAAAATGGGGATGTAAGTTGGACATACTTTGTGGTCTTAGAGGAAGCCTATTGCTCTTGCCACTAGAGGATTCAATGTAGAGTATTCTCAAGGATGGATTACATTGTCTGGGTTAGGGAATATCATCAGGAAACATATAGGCATAAAGAAATAAGAAAATAGGAAGGAAACTGGTGTAGATGGAGTCTTTTTTTTTAAGTAATCTCTACACCCAACAGTGGACTTGAACTCATGACCCCGAGACCAAGAATCACATGCTCTACCGACTGAGCCAGCCAAGTGCCCCAGATGGAGTCCTAAGATACCTATAAACCAGAGGCAGTGTAGGGGAGTGTTAATCTGTGGTTTGGACAAACTATAAAAAACACATTTAGGAGATAAATATGGAAATATGAACACTGTGAGGATATTTGATAATATTAAGGAATTCATATTTGCTTGGTTTTTAGGGGGTGGTTCTGATGTTGTGGTTATGTTTTTAGACTTTTTAAATGTTTTATGTCTATGTGATAAAACATTTCCAGGTGAAATGATATGATGTCTGGAAGGTTGCTTTAAAACAACCTGTTGTAGAGATGAAATAAAATTGGCCACGTAATTTAGGCTGAAATATAGATATTTTGGCTGAGAGATACTTGGGGGCTCTACTACTTTCTAATTTTTTTGTGCCTGAAAAATTCCAAAATAAAAGGTTTAAAGTAAATTAGTAATAGGATGATGAGGCAAATCAAACTCAGGGCATTGTAAGTTTTGTGTCAAGTTTAGGAATACTTTTGTGATATAAGCCAATCCCAAGTGTGTTTGCTGTTTACGTGTGCTTTTAAGAGAAACTGGCACATTAAAGAAATAGGTTAGCTACATGGAAAAAAATTAATTATTTGTTAATAAGCAATTAGTCCAGGTATCAGAGGAGCACATAATGATAAGCTTCGGCGATGAAACAAGAGCTCTCACGTGTCTGCTGAGCCACGCAGCAGAGAACAGACCATGAAAAGCAGCCCGGGGTTCCCTGAAATGACAGTTTACAAGTTCGAAGCAGTGATAAAAGCTCTCCCATGTATCTGCTGTAAAACCAAGAGGGAAGAGAGGTAAAAAGGCAAAAAATGTACTTTGTAACGTAGCATCATGCGAAAGGCTGATGTGTGTTAGGACTTGCTGTGTTGGTGTGGGGCATTGACAAAGTTGGGTCGGCCGGACCCGAATTCAAGTGCTGCTCCCACTATTTGCGGGGAGAATGTGCACACACAATTTATTCTCTGCATCCTTACTTTGTAAAATTGGTGTATTACCAATTTCGTAGTATTTTTGTGGGACTTGTGATGCCAGATATAAAGTGCTTAGCACCGTGCTAGTTTTCCTGCCATCTGTTCGTGAGCGGCTCTAAGACCTAAGGCCTGTTATTATTATCTTTTTTTGGAGAAGTTTTCCCAGTTTGTAATGCGAGGCCTTAACACGCTAAGTAAAATGGGCACAAGCGCCATCTTTTGATTAAACACAGTCAGTGCCTTGGATTAAGAGGGAAATCCCAAGCAAATCTACGAATCTACGTTCTGGTGGCAAATTTGGGTAATGAGATAGTTCCTACAAAATTTATTTGTTAAAATTGACTATGAATGTGAAACTATTTTAAATAACAGTGTTTTTCTCAGAGGAATAAACTGCATGTCTGTGTGCTCATGCAATTGATTTCATAGAAGAGTTGGATTTTAGAACTATAGAAACAAAACACTGCTAGATTTGCAATGATCCTGATCCAGCTGTAAAGTGTATTTACCTATTAATGGTATAGATTTGTGGACCTGTGCAATCTGAAATATCTAATGCTATTCGGTCATTTAAAGCTCACTTTTGATCTCAAAATTTTTGTAGAGCTGCAGTCACTGAGAGTATGTCGTAGTAGACAGAAAATTATCAGTACCCTTTAAACAATGCCAACATCTGTGCTTCCGTCCGTGCGTCTTGTAGCTAAAATCTGGAATGTCACTGATATCGACCCTAAGCACAGGGTCACTATTAACATTATCGAGGTAATTTTATAAGCAGGATTTCTTTTTCTCTATTAATTTAACTGTCTCCTTTGATTTGAGTCTGGAATGGAACTGAAAGGTCAGTGAGCTGAACCACGTTATAAGATAGGAAAATTGTTCCTAATAATTAGAGATACGCCGCTTACCAGATTTAACAGACAAAAGATCCCAATAGGCAGAAGCAATTTAGGGCTGTGATATTTCTGATTACAAAGCAGAGTGAAATGAAAGCAAATCAGGAGCAACACAACGAAACCCGGTCTGTTTAATAGACTTAAAACGGGGACTCTGGGAAGTATGGATTCCTGACCAGGAGTATCACCATCTCCTGGGACTTCTGGAAATGCCAATTCTGAGACCCTCCTCGGACAGACTAAATCGGGACCCCCCGGGGGTTAGCCCTAAGGATGTGTATTTGAACAAGCCTTCTGATTCTGATGTTTGTTAAAAGTCGACCTTAGGGGCCCCCGGGTGGCTCAGTGGTGGAGCATCTGTCCTTGGCCCAGGGCATGACACCGGGTCCGGGGATCGAGTCCCGCATCGGGCTCCCCGCAGGGAGCCTGCTTCTCCCTCTGCCTGGTTCTCTGCCTCTCTGTGTGTGTGTGTCTCATGAATTTAAAAAAAAAAAAACAAAAACAAAAAACAAGAAACAAAAGTTGACCTGAAGAGGCTCTTCCCCAGGGTATGTGTGCACGTCTCAGATCAATGTTGGTTCCAGATCCTTTGAAGGCTGCTTGCATAGCGAGCCCAGACCCTGGGCCTTAGAAAACAGGTGGTGTCTCTTTTCAGGAGAGGGGCAGGCTTGTCCCCTGTAATAAGGACAGTGTCCCTCCGTGGGGCCAAGACTGGACGGGATTGCTTGCAGTGCGTCCAGGAGCCTGGGCCTGCCCTGTGCTGGGGTTGCTCACCAGGCGGCCCAGGTACGCGGGGTCCCCCTGGGTAGGGGTCACATGTCCTGGGACCCGGGGACGAGGCAAGGTGCAGGCGGACCCTGTTGTGCGGGGAGTGATGGAGGCCTTGGCCTCTGGCCGGGGAGTCTCCTGGGTTTTGGCCGCGTGGCTGACACCGCGGCGGCAGGGGCCTAGCGTGCAGATGACCCCGAGGTGCTCAGGTCCTCAGCGCTCAGGTCCACGGGACCCCGCACCTGGGTCCCTTCTCTGTTCAGGCCTCACTGCCCCAGGGGAGCTTTCCTGGAGGCTCTGCTTACACACGCTCTGTGCCCGTCCTACTCCCCCACCTGCTACATCTCTATTTTCACTGATAGCTTTTTTATTTTTTTAAGATTTTATTTATTTATTCATGAGAGACACAGAGAGAGAGACAGAAACACAGGCAGAGGGAGAAGCAGGCTCCATGCAGGGAGCCCAACGTGGGACTCGATCCCGTGACCCAGGGTCACACCCTGAGCCACCCAGGTGCCCCTATCAGTGATGACTATTACCTGGTACCATAATATTTGTCCATTCACAATTTACTACCAAACTTTACTGCTAAAATGCAAGCTTTCTGGGGGGCAAAGTGTTTGTCTTTTTTTCCTGTACTTAGAACAACATTGAGCTCTACAATTATTTTTTGAATATAAATATTTGCTAAATATCAATATAATACATTGGTTGTAATTTAAGCCTATTAAATTAATATAAATATTTTCTACAAGGAGTACAGGTTTAATGGACCAAGAAGCTTTTTAAAAAACTTAACCTAATAGATCCATTTTGGCCTGTTTTAATAAGTTCAGTTGCAAATTATGATGAGATGCTTCAAAATGAAGGCGTGAAACACAGAATCTTAAGGTCATAGAAAGAGTATATTAATGCTTGGATAATTAAAATTGTTTAGGAGAGTATTTATTCAAGGGAAAATAATTCTTTTCCTGACCATGTGCCTGTGTCTGCACACACACATTCTCAGTAGTACGTGTGTGTGTAAATATATGTATGATTTTATAGATGTTTGTATATTATACAAAGTTTATTAAGTACCAAATATATATTTATACACACATAAAATATATAGCATGCATTTGTAAATAAACATATTTATACTAGATATATACTTTAAGACACACATACAAGGTGCATATCCTCTCCAGTGTTCCATAAGTTGATCTAACATAAAGCTAAGGAGATGAGGATTCACAAACAGAGCCACTCAATTCTCCACGAATATTCTTACATCCCACCTCTGTACGTGACAGGCACTGACCTCGCTCCAGTGACACAAATTGACCAATATAGTGACGGTGAGCTGGGTGGTCTGGCGCTACTGAATCTATTGGAATCCACGAATTGTGTTCACTTCAATAAAGACTAGTGCATTGTTGGAATTAGTCGGGAAACCTTAAATTGAGGAACTTTAAAAAAATGTAAGTGCTCCTCTTAAAGGCTGGGCTCACAGATACGGCGAGTTAAGTGAAGGAGCCTTGGTTTGGAGAGCCAACCGGGGGATACAATAGATGAGAAGGTGGGAAGAGTGAGCAGGCCAACCAAATGAGTGCAGGAAGAAGAAGGAATTTTCTAGATGCTTTTCTGTCTGGGAAATACACCTTGAAATAGTTACACCAGAGGGTTAAAATGCAGAGAGATATAATTCATCCAGAAGCAAAATGCATAATTATTAAAAATGGAATAATCAGATAGAGGCCAGCTGGTTCCTAAGATTGGCTCTAACTTGGCTCCATAATTGTGTATATAGACGTTGGCTTTCTGTTTTTATTACTGTGACTTCATCAGTTTACTTAGAGATAATCAGGCTTTGAAGAACTGATTTATGCTGACCAAGATCCTAGAAAAGACCTGATAAACCAGAATATCAATGCTTTATGTGTGCAGAGAAATTACCTGCTATGTAGTAGATCAGGCACTGACATTGGCTGCTCTATGAACTTCTTTTTTTTTTTTTTTTTCTCTATGAACTTCTTACTGAGTAGTTATTCTATCTTGCAGGAGCTTTTTTTTTTTTTTTTTTTTACAAAAAAACTATTATTATTATTTTAAGTAGGCTGTGGGCCTAGTGTGGAGCCCAACGTGGGGCTTGAACTCACAAACCTGAGATCAAGAGTCGGACACCCAACCAACGGTGCACCAGTAGTTATTATATCTTGAAGCTAAGTTATTAGAAGAAGATTGTCTGGAACATAAGAGTAAAGAGAAATGATCTTAATAGATGGTGCCTAATAATTGGTGATTTGATTGAGTGCTACCATGGAGCATACACTAGGGATATTAGAATGTCTGGCATAGAGAAGCAGCACGATAGATAATTTGTTCAATAATGAATATAGAAATCCTTACAACTCCATGAAGTAAGTATTTTCATTATTTCCACTGGAGGAAACAGCCTTGGAAAGATAACACCTTTTTCCATAAAATAAATCGTTAATCTACACTTGAACCCAGGTCGCATTGACTTCCTAGTTCATGTGTACAACAGCTGTGTTATTCTGCTTTCTTGAAAATGTATATATTCTTCTCTACCTGCTAATCTCTACTAGAGTACGCTCAGTTTTAGGTTCCCAAATAGCCCTACTTACCGTAGACCTTATGACGTCACCATGTTATGATACCTTAAATTATTTTACAGTTTATTTTAGCTTTAATTTAATATCTTCGATGAAGTTTTGGACTTGCTGCCATTAGTAGCGCCTATCTGAAAACTACTTTTTAGGGAGGGATATTTGAACAGAGAGCTCATCTATCTATTTTGATTTGTTTTTTTGAGCACTGCTTTCAAAAGAAAATTCTAGAGTAACATCTCACTTGTATGCCTTAAATGTTTTTCCCTGTTAGCTTAGATTATATACAGCTTTTACGACCTTTGAGTTGGACTAGGACAATGCCCAAGTGAAATACAGCAAAGCAGGTGAGGTTTGCACCCGGAGGTTCAAATCCCTTCTTGTACCTTCAATATCTTGCTCTCTTGACTATTCCTTACCTCTACTTCTTTCTAATATATTTTTTGAAGATTTTATTTATTTGAGAGAGAGTGAAAGAGAGACAGAGGGAGAGAACGAGGGTGAGTAAAGGGAGAAGGGAGAGAACGAGGGTGAGTAAAGGGAGAGGTAGAGGACGAGGGAGAGAATCCCAAGCAGACTCTGCGCTGAGCATGGAGCCTGACCCAGGGCTGGATCTCATGACCCTGAGATCACGACCTGAGCTGAAACCAAGAGTCTGATGCTGGACCAACTGAGCCACCCGGGTGTCCCTCTTCTTTCTCATCCTAATATCTATCCAGCTACTTCTACTTTCTTGCACACTTTCAAGGACCTATTACATTCAGCTGGCATCTTTCTCTCACCAGACGAGTGTAGAGTCTAGGAACTCAGTTATCCTGTATTACCCTGAAGAATGCTTCACAAAATCCTCAGCAGTTCTCTTCATTTCTTCCCTCAGATAACTCTAGAAACATTTAATTTGGCAACACAACAGAGCTATTTATGTCAGCTTTGTGCAGCAAAAAGAGAGGAATACTTGGATTAGGGTATGTGGATTCCAGCCCCGACGGTGCCAATTTTATGATGTTTATTAAGAGACTCAATCTCTGTGAATCTTAATAGCCTTACTGGAAGAAAAAGTGAGTAGTTGCTTAGATATTTTAATTTTAAAATACCATAGTGTTTAAAAATAGAGTCATATTATTTCTGGTAAGTTTTAGATGACAGCATACTTCTCTGTTCATTTATAACTCACATGCGAGTTATGTGCAGGACAGAGAAACCTACTTGCGACCTCAAAATAAATTAGGAAGGATTTTGGAGGGGAATGTGAGCAACAATATGAAGATGCAAGTTAAGAAGTATATTTGAGACATAAGAAAGATTATTTGACTAGAATTGAGGTTATTGGTTAAAGTATATGGAGAAGAGATATTATAGATAAGTAACTCTAGATTTATGAGGAATTGGAATGGTAGGTTGAGGAATTAGAGGTTAAGAAATTGAAGAATTTGGGATATCAAATACAGAGACTAGACAAAGGACAACCATTCAAGATGTTACTGCAACAGATCAAGGATTATGTGTTCACAGATATTATGCTAGAGAAGGAGATGAAGAGGGGATATTTTAAAAAAAAATTGACAGAAAATTAATATGAACATCTGATGTATTTTTATCTTAAAGGTTTTATTTATTTTTTATTTATTTAGAGTAAATGGGGGAGGGGCAGAAGGAAGGAGAGAATCTCAAGGAGACCCCGCAAGGAGCACAGAGCCTGATGCAGGGCTCAATCTCACGATTCCGGGGTCATGACATGAGCCAAAACCAAGAATCAGACACAACCGACTGAGCCACCCAAGCACTCCATGATGTAGTCTATCTTTAAAAGATTACCTAGCTCTCTTCATGAAAAAAGCCTAAAAGCAATGGCCAATCCAGTAACAATGATCACCCTCACTAGCAGAATATGGCTTCTTAAAAGGAGCCAGGACTTCTTAGAGAAAGAATTGACCCCAGAGCAGGAGAGGCAAATGCACAAGACGGCAAGTCAGAAGGACATTGGAGCCATTCATAGAGGCTCTCACAAGCAGTAGAAGGGAATACTTTAATACTGCTACGAATAAAAATTGCATTGAATTGAAACACATCAAATATGCAAAGGAACATGAATTTATTATGAGACTAAAAGAAGGGAAATTAATTTTGGAAATTGAAAAAAGGAAAGAATCATACATTTTGGGGAGCCAAACAATACATGACGAAACTTTTCTCCTATGGAAGCATCCCAGCTAATAAATGAAGAGAAAAGTGATTCGGTTAGACTAGCATTGTTCCCTAACCCCTGGTGAACAACTGAATCTGGGTCCTGCAAAGGCATGGATGGCTACTGACAACCTGAAAGATGAGCAGTTCTGCATTATAATTTTCATTCTAGAAAAACACAACATGGTTTATGAAGTAGCTTTTCCAAAAAAGATCTCACCGTGATAAAGGTTATAACCTACAAAAATGGTTCTCAGCAGGGGGGATGGATGGTTTTTCCCTTAAGCTGATATTTGGCGATGTCTGGAGACATTTCGAGTTGTCACTAATTCTGTGTGTGCTGCTAACATCAGGTGGGTAGAGGCTGAGGATAAACCCTAGACTGCCCAGGATTATCTGGGCAAAATTATCTGGCAAATAAAATGTCAAGAGTGTTGGGGTTAGAAATCCTGGCTCATGGGAGATGCTAAATAATAGTACTGGAACATAACCAGCAAAATCTCGATGTTGTGAAACCACAGGCCCAAGGTACAGTCTCATTAACAACAATAACCAAAAAATTCAAGAAATAAAAAGAAAGGGGACAGATGACCTGTAGACCTAAGGAGGTAAGAGGCAGATCAACCAACAAAAGGTGAAGTGCTTCTTTGGGTTCATATTCAAAAAAACTGTAAAAAATGTTGACATTTATGAGACAATTGGAAATCTCAACACTGACTGGATGTTTAATGATCTAAAGAAAATTTTGGATGTGATAATGGCTTTATTATGTTAAAAAAAGAGAGCTGATCGTCTAGAAGCACATCCTGAAATACTCGTGGATGAAATATGTCATGTCTCAAATTAGCTTCAAATTAACGTGGGAGCAAGGGAGCAGCTAGAGAAATAAATCCTCGGAGGTCAGAGGTGTGTTGGCAGTTCTGATGTAGGAACGGGAGCTCTTGGCGGAGCTTCTGTGGGAGCAGATACATTTACTTGTGTTCAACAACTAAAACCAAAGCTGCCCATGATTGTTAAATGCAGACCAGAGGGTGGTAGTTCCCTGGAAAAGTGACTGCGCTTCTCCGGAGGCGGCCGCGTGGATGAAGCGTCTGACTCCTTGCCCAGCTCCACCTCCGTGGGTGTCACTCGTCTCTGAGAGTCTCCTGACTTAAAGGCTGCCAGCAAAGTTTGCTGAAGTTTTGAAGTAAGGACTTTTAAATGATCTTCTTTTAGCAATTTCTTGTTGCCACTTTAATAATAAAGGGGGTAAATAAACAAGAAGACTCCAGACGTTCTAGCAAAGCTCGAGGGGCATGACCGTGTGATAAGAATCCTATTGTCGTGACCCCTCACCATGCTCCGGATACTAGTGAGTACAAGACTCTCTCGACCTCACGTATTTCATACGTTAAACCCTACCCGTAGCATGATATGTGTGACCCAGAATGCTTAATCTATAAAACATGAGGTCACAATATTACAGGATTGATAGGATTTCTCAGGTTAGGCTGTGCTTCATGGAGATTCTGGAAGTTTGGAGGAGCCATTTTTTGAGGCGAGGGGCATGTACCCACTGGTGGCAGTTGTATCTTCCGACTTACGTGGTCAGCGGAATGCTTCTGGACCCTGTGGCTGCCAGAACGGTGGCAGGGATGTAAGCAATCTTTTGACTAGCCCGTTGCATGTTTCGTGGCCGAGGTCCAGGGATGCGGAGTGGAACAGCAGGAGGGATGGAGCATACACGCTGCACCCTAGTTTCCAGAACCAGGGCTGCCCTGTTGCCTGTTGCTCCTTTCCCTCTTGGAAGTAAAAGTGAGCTGACCTTAATTGAGCTGATAGCTTAATTGGATTTTCATGAGGTCAAATATGCAAAACAGCAAGTAATATCCCCAGTGCACAGAGGGGGAGGGGGCGCAACGTACTCAATCTCAGCCATGCACCTGGGGTGTCAGTATTCAATCCCAGGACCATCTTTGGGCCACACCCGTGACTCACGTCTCACAATCTGTGTTGGGTTTGGCAGGTAAATGGAATGGGAGGACTGGGAGAGACATTCCACTGCCCCAGGAAGGTGTACTCTCAAGTGTTTCCAGATTCATCTTGGTGAAAAATAAAAAATTTAAAAATGATTTTATTTTATTAAGTATTTATTTATTTATTTATTTGAGAGAGAGAGAGAGAGAGCGCGTGTGCACGCACGAGCAGGGGGGAGCAGCAGGAGGAGAAGCAGACCCCTGCCCCGGGCAGGGAGCCCAGACACAAGGCTCCATCCTAGGACCCCGAGATCATGACTTAAGCCGAAGGCAGACGACTTAGCCGACTGAGCCACTCAGATGCCCCAAATTTAAAAATCATTTTATTTTTAAAAATTTTTTTTTATAAATTTTTTTTTAATTTTTATTTATTTATGATAGTCACAGAGAGAGAGAGAGGCAGAGACACAGGCAGAGGGAGAAGCAGGCTCCATGCACCGGGAGCCCGACGTGGGATTCGATCCCGAGTCTCCAGGATCGCGCCCTGGGCCAAAGGCAGGCGCCAAACCACTGCGCCACCCAGGGATCCCTAAAAATCATTTTAAATTCAAAAATTACCAATGGAAAGATTGTTGATGCTAACACATTTCTGAAATCAAAACCATGGGAACAATCACCGTGTCTCAAACATGATAGAAAACCACGTGTGAGAGAAGAACGTATTTTGGAACAATAAAAGAATAATTCCTTAAATCTAGAACTACTTATTATCTGTTCCCATCATGGAAACAATTTCATTGTAAACCGCTTGAGGGGCATCCATGGCCCAGATAAAGTCCAAGTGATTGTAAGGAGGAATCTTCCTGTGGTAAATGAGATTGGGGAGCTTGGAAAGCAAAAGGTCAACATCGTGAGGGTCGGCCAGCAAGTCGTTGCCACCGTTCCACACTGCGATTGGCACATGCATGTCTGTCAGGTTGTAGTAGGGAGGCGTGCTCTAAAACACAAGAGAGGGAAAAAAAATAAAACACAAGAGAGGAAGAACCCGGTTTTCACAGGTGACCGCACTTTAGACCCCAATACTTCTTCCTTGGCCAGAGGCTATGACATTGGCTGATGATTTTATTTTTTTATTGAGATGCAATTGACATAAACATTGTGCTAATTTCAGGTGTGCAACATAATGATTTAATATATGTACGTGTTATGAAATAGTCGCCGTAATGAGTCTAGGTGATGCCCGTCACCCACGCGTGGTTATAATGTTTTTGCTTGTGATGGGAACTCTGAAGATCCGCTTTCTTGGCAACTCCCAAATAGACAATACAGTTTTGTAAGTTGTCACCATGCTGTACTCTATATCCTCAGGATGTATTTAGTTTATAAACTGGAATTTTGTACCTTTGGACCACCTTGACCCAGTTCATCCACCCAGTATCGCTCACCTGTGACAACCACTCATCCGTTCTCTGTCATCTATGAACTCAGCCGTTGTTTTTGTTTTCAGATAAGCAAAAACATGTAAGTGAGGTCATACAGTATGTGTCTTTCTCTGACTTATTTCACTTAGTATAATGCCCTCAAGTTTGATGCGCCTGGCATGGTCGAGTTTTCTAAGCAGATTCCTACCAGTGATTGCCCAGAGACAGTCGCCTTTATCCACAGAGCAAAGTAGCTGCGATAGGTTTTAGGTCAGCGCTTTTCAAACTTGAAAGCGCCTGTGAATCACCCGGGGATCTTGTTAAAATGAAGATTCTGACTCAGTACATCTAGAGGAGGAGCCGGGACTCTGCATTCTCGGTGATGCTGGCGCTGTTGGTCCTGGACCATGCCTTGAACAGCAAGGCTTTCGATGGTAATTCTTACAAATTAAAAACTTAGATTTCTACCCAAGCTCAAGGAAGTGGATTTGCGTGGGTCGTAACGGTAATAGACTGTCTCTACCCAGACACTCTAAAGTATGATCTTGAAATGCCTTGAGTCATTTATTTTGGCTTTGTATTGATTTACCAGTATGGTCAGTTGGTAGGCCAGTCAGTTCACTAAGGGGTTGTATTTGTTGAATGCTTACTTGATTTTACTAATGATCCGATAAAATTCCGATAGAAACTATCACCAGTCCCATTTGCTCTTTCTAAATCACCATTTACACATAAATTTTAAGGAGGTTTATGAAGCAAGACAAGGGAATAAGTAAGGAATCACCAATTTTACCATTATCGACAGAGAATTTTGTTAGTAATGAGAATTACTAATCCAATATACTAAGTTTTCTATATTTCTATATTCCCATCTTATATAATAGCCAACTCGTCATAGCAAGATATTTCATCACATATAATTTTCCATAGTATTTTAACCCTTCACCATGGTGGAGGATATCCATAATAATAAACCTACTTTCCTTTATTCATGCTCCATTGTTCAAAGAGTTTTCTAAATGCTACCTTCTGGCTCTTAAATTAGTGTCACTGCTCAGTTAGTCGAAGACCATCCTGTGCTGTTTTTGGCTTGGCCGGAGGGAGGGTGGGCTTGGGATTTGTTATTCCAGGTCCTCTAAGATAAATGTCTCTGATTCCTGGTAGTAGAGCCCAGTAGAAAGGTAGATACAAAGAAATTCTGTGTCTGGGGGCTTTAAGGAGGCGAAGGTTGGGGGGAAAGTGTTTTCAACAATGTTTGATCTGATGAGGTGTCTTTAAAGACATCAAAATGTCACAAAACTGGGGGGCTTGGGGGACCATCTTCTCTACACAGCGCAAAGCTGTGGGAGAAGGGAGACGGGCTGACATCTGCGTGATGAAGGGATTCCAAGGAAATTACCGCCTACTTCCTAATTGCCTTAAGGATGAGTCTGGGCACCAATGTTCCTTTGGAAAATATACGCATGGTCATCGTAATTTCAGCCTTTTATAGCTTTGCCTTTCAAAATGTGAACAACGTCAACGTGAAGAAGCTTACCTGATGATAGTGCATCATGTTCTGAACTGGGCTTCCCCAGTCAAAAGCTTGGAACTTCCCAGACTTAACAGCCTAGTGCAGAGAAATGAAGAACACGAGTAAATAAAACCTCTCCTTGCCATGTGGCAAACAAAATTCGAATCCTTCCGTTTAGTTTACTTGCAATTCAAAAAATTTTTGAAAAACATTCTTCCCCTTCCAAAAGCTAAGACTATTGTTCATCCAGGACCAGGTACTTGTGCAAGTTTAAATGTGGCTTTGCCTGAAATATTTTTTTTCTCATGGGCCGAGTCATAAAAAGTCCCTCATTTCTTTGCTGCCCAAAGGGACGTTTTCATTAGATTTTATTTTTATTTTATTAGAAAGAATTTTTTAAAGGATGAGACAGAGGGGAGAGGTAGAAGGAGAGGAAGAGAGAGAGAGAATCTGAGGCAGGTTCCACATTCAGTGCAGACCCTGACCTGGGCTCCACGTCACGACCCCGTGATCATGACCTGAGCCGAAAACGAGAGTCAAAAGCTTAACTGATTCAGCCACCGAGACGCCCCTTATAGGATTTCCATTCGTGTGGATTGATAGTTATTTTCAGCCGGCAGCCACATACTAAAAAAATTCCCTGCACCTGGCACTATTATAAGACTGTGCTTTAGGTAAAGTGCCAGGGGATCAGGCACATGGAAGAAATTTTATTTTATTTTTTCATTTTAAAAGATGTTATTTATTTATTCATGAGAGACACAGGGAGAGAGGCAGAGACCCAGGCAGAGGGAGAAGCAGGCTCCATGCAGGGAGCCCGACGCAGGACTCGATCCCGGGACCCTGGGGTCACGCCCTGGGCTGAAGGCAGATGCTCAACCGTTGAGCCACCCAGGGGCCCCACAAAAGAAGTTTTAACAGCATTTGAGAAATGATACCTGGGACCAGTGGAGCACGTTCTGAACCGATGTTCCTGCTGGATTATGTGACAGATACACATCCAAGCGACTCTAGAAAGCAAATGCACACGCAGATGTATATTTGGTTCCTTAAAAGCAGCTAAGATTTACATTTCTCTGGTCCAGGTCAAGTGCCTAAGGGTAGCATTTACCAAAGGACACGAGCACCACAGCTCCATGCTGCTTTAGAGCTCGCAAAGCACACGTGCCTGAGCCAGTTGGGTTTGTATCCACTCAGTGAGGACAGCTCATCACCCCTTCTATCAAAAATGGGACGCGGGGCTCTGGGAAGTTTAGAGAAACGTCCAATGCCATGCAGCTCGTATTGGGGTAGTGCCAGAGAGTTTAATCTGGATCTCTAACTTCTCAGCTTTCTCTCTCCTCTGCCCAGGCACAGAGTGCAGTAAATATAATGTCCACACACAAGCCTCTTGCTTGGCAGCCCTATACGTGCATATGTAATTATAGATACGTACGTACACATCGTGTGTGCGAGAGTCGGCACACGTGTATAGGACACGTACCATCCTAGTGCTACCCTGCTCTCCTAGAAGTGCCCTAATCCACGTGGATCAGACTTCAGTCGACAACCTGAAATCCGTCTCTGCTGTATAGACTAGTTCGTAGTGGATCTTGGTGGCTCTGTGTAGAGGATCATGGACAGAGTTGAACGAATTGACTATCATCGCAGAAGAACGAAGTATCTCTCCACAGAATCTTCATGCAGAAGGATGAAATCGCTAATCTCCTTGGCTCCTCTTGTCTCTATTTTACTATGATTTTTCCCCAGAAGGCTCTTATGGACGCAGTGCAGTAATCGGGGCTGCGCTTTCTTAGTGTGACGAGGGTAGACGGCTCCGTCCTTCCCACATACAACATGACAGATGTTCCCAGAGCCATGGAGACGGAGAGAAGGATGGGACTTTAATTCACTACCCAAAATAGAACCTAAGGAAAGTTCCCTTCGTTCATCTATGTTTTAAAATATCCACAGATTCTGACCAGCATTGGGAAGGAGAACGGGATGTCCTTGAGTTCCACGAGGGCAGGAACGTCTCTGCTTTCACCATTCTGTTCCCAGTAGCCACAGCACTTAGGAACGCCCCATAGATACCGTTTAGTGAGGAGGCACCTGGAGGTAGCATAGACCTTCTTCTCAATAAACTTGGTTTCCTCAGGTATTCAAGGGTCTATAACTAAACCGACAATGCTGAGTGAGGGTCATTTTCAACGTATAATAGTATTAGTAGCAAAGCATATGTTATTACGACGAACGATATGCTTTGAACTAGGTTCTATATGCTTGACACACATTCGTTCACTTCATCTCCACAATAATACATTTCGGGGACAAGGAAACCAAGACAGAGGAGTCGTGACTCAGCTCCAAAGACAGGATTCGAACGTAGGTCCCTAACCTGAATCCGTGCTCTTAAACTACTTTTGATACTGCGTTTTGTCATATATGTTTTATTTTTTTATTATTTATTTATTTATTTTTATTTTTTGTTATTTATTTATTTATTTATTTATTGTCACATATGTTTTTTTTTTTTTTTTTTTATTGTCACATATGTTTTAAAACCCAAACCTGATTCAAAGCAAGTGAAACAGCCAGATAAAGTATATGGACGAAAGCTGACATCCATAGTTGCTCAGAAATAAATTTTATAAAATTTATGGAAATGACTATCAGCACTAAGAACATTTATTCAGTGCTCAGACATTGGTGGAGGAGAATGTCAAAAATATCGTTCCATGACTCCCCTCGCAGAATTTAAATGTTACACCTTAAGAGGTCAGGAGTGGGTAGTGCTCACTATCTACAATTTTTTTTTCTACATGCTGTTTACTTAGGGGGAACTTGGTGCCAGCATGGAGCTGGAGGGAACGAAACTGGGAGCAATGATGTGACTTCCCTTGGGCTTGAACACAATTCTGAGGCTACTTCTACTTCTCTGGTTGGTTTTTGTTGTTGGTGGTGGTGGGTTTTCTTTTCTTTTTTTTTTTTTTTTAAGTAGGCTCCACACCCAGCATGGAGCCCAACACGGGGCTTGACCTCATGACCCTGAGAGCAAGACCTGCATCGGATGGTTCCCCAACAGAGCCACACGGATGCCCACTACTTCTAGCTGTTTAAAGTACCATGTCTAACTGGTGGTAGGACAAGGCATCGATCAAAATGTTGCTCAAAATATTCAGAATAGAAATGTCAATGCATACAAACCATGTTCAAGTTCTTAGTGTCAAATCCACAAATGATAAACAGGGCGTTGCTGCAGAGGAGATCCACCGTCTCGCGGGAGCACACCTCGGTGGCGAGAAATTGATCGAAGAAGTGGTGTGGGTAGAATATTTTGTTCCCAAATATAAGCTGAAAAATAAAAGCATTGATAGAGGTTTGCAAAAATCAACCGACGGAGAAGACCCATTAATTCGTCTGGTTGACCGGTTCAGGGGTGAATAGGCTCACGAGATGTTCATGGCTCGTCATGTCGCTTCGGGAATCCTAAATACGTCTCTTGTTTAATTCCCACAATAAAGTTGTGGAGTGGACAGGACAGATGATCGACTTTGAATATTTATTGTTCTGCTGGGAACATGGTGGCTCCCGGGAAGTGTAAGGCCCAAGGGGTTACAGTCTAGTCGGGCAAATAAGCGTCATGAAATAAGATCATGAAACAACGTGGGAGACATGTCGTGAGTAAGAGCTAGATGCGTGACGTCAGCAGTGGAACACGAAAGGATCCGGAGCAGAATGGTGAGTCTGCGCCACGTGGTCCGGAAGCCTCTGGAAAGACAATGAGCTGAGGTGGTCTGATTATTGAAAGCGTTTGCCTCAATTCTTGCTGAGGGAAGTATCCCAGCTATGACCCCATATCGCTCAAGAGGAGACAGGAGAGAGTCAGGGCCCTGTGCTGCCTACAACCGGCTGGGCGGTTATGCACCGTACAAGCCGGCATCCGGCCCCAGGCCCTAAGCTTCCGATCGAGGTCCAACATTCGTTATCAGCGGCTTTGAACCCGCTGTGCACATGGCCCATCGCCAAAGCTGAGCCCAGTAGTGAATAAACACCTGCATCCACGCGACAGTGACTCCACCCAAGGTCATCACGTGCATTCACGCTTTGAACAAGAGCTTTACAAACGCGGTTTGACTGCTAGAGAGTCTCTTGGGTGCTTGACACACAGTCAGTTCAGAGCGAAAGGAAATGAATCGTCCAGAACCACGGGGGGAAAGGGCATCCTGACTCCCCTCAGCCCGCAGGACAACGGTTCCCCCAAAGGAAGCAGGGTCCCGGCCCGCGGTGCCGGCTTCGGCAGGGGGAGAAGTAGGTGATCAGGTGCTGCAGAAGCACAGAGCATCCCCCCCACGAGCCCACGAGGCATGGCTTAGTGCATGCTCCGCACTCGGGAGCCCCACGTACAGGGGAGCTCGGGTGGGGGGAAGGCTTGCAAAGCCAAGGGCCTTCCAGGGGCCTCCCCGAGCATTGCTCCCCTCCTTGTCCTTCCCGTTCTTTTCTATCCTTCCCCTTTCTGGTTTCCTTGGTGCAGGTGGTTGAGGCTTCTTCTGTGACTGCTTTTGTTCCTCTCCCCGCTTCCCTGATTGTGGTTTCCATACAACTAGGGGGGAAACGTCGGTGAAGGGGAGGAGCACTCTGCCCCGCTAACCCACAGAAGTGGGGAGACGCAGAGACGAAGGGGGTCCCGCCTGCTGGACGGGGAGCCAGCCAAGGTCGGGGAAATAGAACACACAAGCGCACATCTGCACCGTCGGCCGTGGCCCTCCGCCAGGTGTTTCGCTCCCTTTCCCTCACGGCGAGACACGCGGACAACTTGGGATCCGAGATTCGGTTACAGAGAATCACATACCTTGAAGAGGAACGAAGGGACGAGCATGAGTTTGTTTAACAGGGTTTCGGTGTACTTCACGGTTGCAACGGGAGCTAATGCATAGAAGGTTTTGATCCGTTTCGCCAGCTTGGGATTGGTGGAAAAGGCGATGAAACCTGAAACAGAACAACACGGGCCAGTGGAGAAGGCGTGTGCGCGTGTGTTTTCCGAGCGTGACATTATTTACTCCGAATGCCCTGTGTGAAGGAGACGCTGACAGTCTCCGCTTGTTCGAAGAGATCAGATTTTAGTATCTTTGTTTTATTTTCGTAGATTCTCTCGGGGAACAGGAGGCTAGAACTTGTAAAACGTTATAATAGACTCTTTCATCTGACTGTAGAAAATAGGCCAACTTTACGATTCCCACGGGGGGGCAAAACGCTATTTATACTGCATGTAGGTCTTGAGGAGTTCAAATTCATGTCATTACAGTGAGATAATTAATCGGCATTTACTATGAGTAGGGTACGGAAGTGGGAAGATTAAAAACGTTTGAAATCCGACCAACTGAGATTTGAATCCTGGCTATGTGGTTTATTAGCTTTGTGACCTTGGACAAGTCACCTAAAGGCGAAGAGCCTCATTTCCCTCATCCTAAATATGGGGCTAATAGTGAGTGCTTCAGTAGGTTTTTTTGGGGGGAACCAAATGAGGTGAATTATGGAAGGTATTTCCCAGGACACTTGGCACAGCGTAAATGCTGGGTAAGTGAGTAGCCACAATAATTCAAACATTTCAAACACGGTGAATATATTCAGCTCTTGTCTGTAGTTAATTCTCTCTTTTTTTTTTTTTTTTTTTTTTAGATTTTATTTATTTATCCATGAGAGACCCAGAGAGTGAGGCAGAGACACAGGCAGAGGGAGATGCAGGCTCCATGCAGGGAGCCCAATGCAGGACTCGATCCCAGGACCCCAGGATCACACCCTGGGCTGAAGGCAGATGCTCAACCGCTGAGCCCTCCAGGCGTCCCTAGAGTTACGTGGTATTATGAACAGTAGCATATTAGTAGCCTGGGCTGTGAGCTAAGCTCTATATGGTCAAACTACATAGGACAATCTCTCCCCACGGTTAATAACATTAATTAAGACATTAATTAATTAATTAATTTTTCAGGCATTAAGAATGTCCTGGGGGGAAAAAAAAAGATTTTCAAATGTAAACACCTACCTTGGCCTAATTCTACTTGAGGAAGAATGGTCTTTGCAAGAATCCTATGTTTGGGAAGGGATCCTTTGCCTGCTTGCCCCAATCTGCAGATTTTCACCCAAAGGAAACAAGAATCACACATGAAGAGTTTGCACGGGTGTCTAGAGGTCCCTGCACTGTCAGGACGGGTGATTCTCAGAATACGCTCGCTTGCTCCCAATAAACAATCCTCTTTGAGACGCGATTCTAGCAAGGACACTCCTCCCGCCTCTCAGGACGCGGAAGATTCCGAGATGCGAATTCAGAGCGGAAACACCTTCCAGAAATCTATGCGTGCGGCAATAGCAATGACAAGTCCCCCGTCAGTGACAAAGAAGAACGGAATGTTCAAAGTTCAAATGACTCCAAAGAGTGGTAGTTTGGGGTCATTTAGTGTCAGTTCTACTCATCTCAGTAAATCCTGGGAAATTGTCTGCCTTGCGTCTCGAGTTTCATAACCCTGGATCATCGAGAGAAGTTTAAACTCTACTCGATGTGTGCTGTTTAAAAAAAGCAGCGCTGCGTCAGAAGTCAAGGCGGATTTCCCTCCAAAACGGTGACATTTTGGAATGGTTTGAGAAACGGAAGGAGTCAATTTTAGCAATCTAGAACATCTCCCCCTTTTTAATAAAGGATTGTGAGGAGTTCCTGGATGGCCCGTGGGTTGAGCATCCGATTCGTGGTTTCTGCTCAGGTCGTGATCTCAGGGTCGTGGGACCCAGCCCCCGAGGGGCTCCACGCTCAGTGGGACGTCCGCTTGAGATTCCCTTCCCGCACACGCACGCGCTCCCTCTAAAATAAATAAATAAATCTTCTGTTCTTTAAAAAAAAAAGGATTTTGAGTCAACCGTTGACCACGTGTGACTGATGCTGTGCTGTAACTGCCCAGATTCCTCTTCCTGCCTGAGGCCTTTGTCCAACCCCAGGGGCGGGGACGGTTGTGACTCGTCTCTGATTTCGCTTTTGCTCAAGAGGATCCAAGGTTGTCAAAGGATTCAAGGGAATCCCTTTCCCAGGGCACGTGTGCATCAAATGCTGGTCGGCAAGTCGGGAAAAAGGCTCGGCCGCCTAGTCCCAGTCAAGACTCTGAAGAGCCACCTCCTACAGCGTCGGCGGGGCCTTCGTGGGACGGTGTCACCTTCTCCCTCTGACTACTCTCGCTTCTCTGCCCTTGGCCCCAGAGGCGCTTGTTTATAAAACGCCCTGGATACCAATCCTCATCTCCCTGGGAACTGTGCCCAACCTCACGGACCTTTTCCTTTAAAATTCTATAGGTAAGGGACGCCTGGGTGGCTCAGGGATTGAGCGTCTGCCTTCCGCTCACATGGTGACCCGGAGTCCCGGGATCGAGTCCCACATCGGGCTCCCTGCAGGGAGCCTGCTTCTCCCTCTGCCTGGGTCTCTGCCTCTCTCTGTGTGTCTCTCCTGAATAAACAAGTAAAGTCTTTTAGAAAAAATAGGAAATGATTTTTAAAATTAAATTAAATTTTATAGGTGAGAGGCACCAGTGGATCAGTCGGGTCAGTCGGTTGAATGTCTGCCTTGGGCTCAGGTCTTGACCTCGGGTCCCGGGGTGGGTCCGGCTCAGAGCGGGGTCTGCTCCTCCCCCTGCTGGTGTGCTCCCTCGCGTGCTCTCTCCTTCCCACTTTACATAAGTGAATAAAATCCTTAAAGTCCTGTAGGTGCGATGCACACACCCAGCCGCCGCTTCACCTGCTTCCCTGTGTAGACGTCTACACGGGGCTGTTCTGAATGCTTGGCTTCCCACGGGCCGGGTCAGCAGCCACGGTGACGCCTGCACACACCCGGACACACGTCGTGGCTCCTCCCCGGTGGTCCTTCCCCCTCCCTCCGTCGCTCTCTCCATCATGCTCTCGGGCTCACCTGGTGCAGCTGTCACCCGACCGGGCCATGCGGTTGTCCCTACACCCGACCCGCTGCCAAATCCCTCCCTGACTTCAGGCCACAGGACGCCTCGGCAGCCCCCTGCACAGTTGGCCTCCTTCTCCTTCTTAGAACTCATTCTCCCCCCGCCTCCACACCAGGTCCTCCGCTTCCCTCCCAGCGCTGTCACCATCGTGTCTCGCTTCTGCACCTGATTCTTTCCCATCCTCCAAAGTAAGGGTGGCCCGGGCCTTGTCCCTTGGGCTCCTCCTCTCTCCAGTCAGAACGCGCTCCCCTGGTCGTTGCATCCTGGCTCACGTACATTTCGGGGTTTTCAGTCCGGTCCTCTTCCCTGAACTCCAGATTTGTATCCCCACCCGACTGCGTAGCCCTCCACTTCGATCTCCAACGGGTGCCTTGACAGCCAGCAGCCAGAAAACAGGGCCCCCGCCCTCCAGACCCTATAGAGCCCTTGTCACTGCCGACCCCTCGGGGCTGGGCATCCCCATGGCTCCGGGTGCTCAGGCCACAAGTCTTGTGTCATCCTGGACTCCTTCCCTTATCCCCTGAACCCGATGTAGAGGCAAGTCGTGTAGGTTGTACCTCCAGAACCCAACTGTGCACCCAGGCCCCACCCGCATCCGGGTCACTGCCAGGCCTGGAGAGGGTTACTCTGAGCCCCTAGCTGGTTCCTCTATCCTGGCCTTCATTCCTCACCAGCAGTTGGAGGGGATCCTGTCAATGGGGCCGTGTAACCTCTGATCCCATGGAGGAGCCTGAGGTTGGATCCTGGAACACCTGTCTTCAGAACTGGAGTTCCCTGTGGTCCCCTTTGCACTCAGAGTGAGAGCTGAAATCCCTACCACGGCCCGAAGCCCCGAGCTGTCCGGTCTTCTCGACCGCACCCCCACCTCAGCTCTTGCTTTGCATCCGATGCAGCTACACGGTGAGGCGCTTCATCCATCTCCATCCCTTGAACAGGCTGCAACCTCGGAGCCTGTGCACCTGCTGTTCCCTCTTCCCAGAGCTCAGTCTCTCAGGTGTGCACGGTGCCCCCCGCCCTCCTGCCCCAGGGAGTGCTGGTGCTGTTCTCGTCTGCACTCGCTGCGACCCCTCTGACGCTCCCGAACTGCCTGTCCTGATTTACCTGCTTCCGTGGCATCACCATTACCTAACCTACTCCGTATTTTACTTTCTAACCCTTGTTACTCTCCGCCTCCCCCTAGAGCATACAGGGACAGAAAGCCTCATCTACCTTATTTATTGCAATGCTCTTAGGACACATTGCGAACACTCCATAATTGTGGTTGGATGGATGGAGTAAGTTCCGCCTGGAGGTCGTGAGGGTGTCTCAGAGCGTGGGCTTGGGGGGCCGGTTGCCTGAACTGGTGGCTCAGCTACCCAGTCCGTCTACCTGCGTTGCCTTGCACAAACTATTCACTCTCCCGTTTTGTTTCCCGTACGTACAATAGGAATAATCATTGTCCCTATGTTGTGGGACTGTCGTAACCGTTACTTTACATGATGAACAGAAAGCAGTTGGCATGGCCACTGGGAAGGGGTCCCCACAGGCCAGACCACCCGCATCAGCTGTTTTTACCCACCAATGGTGGTGCCCTGGGAATGGCCAACGTAATGTAGCTTGTCCTGTCCCGTTTTCTTCAAGATGAAGTCAATGGTGGCGGGAAGGTCATATTTAGCCATCTCGTCAAAGCTGCAAGAAGAAAAGGGACAGAATACAAGTAAACACATTTCCTCGCTGTATTTCTAAAGGTCAAGCATTTCTATAGCCAAGCCTCTCTTTGGGAAATAGAAAACCAGGCTCTCGAAGCATCGCTGCTTCTAGGCCGTTAGTGTCAGGTGCTTTGGGCAGGGACTTCTTAGAACAGCCGATGTCATTTCTGAAGCAGAGCGTCCCAGCTACCACTGGATGCAAACAGGCGGCGTCTGTAGGTGGGGATTCTTTCCATTGCTAAACACGAAAGTCAGATTTAATGCTCCTGTGTGAGCCACGCCAGTGCCCCAGCAGGGGAGTCACATCTCCCTCTCATTCACTCCCCACACATCGCCTGGAACCATCTTTCGAAACGGGAAGCGGGCTTCTGCTATCCCCTTGTGGGAGACCGTTGGATCAGGATAAAAATCACCTGTTTTTTTCCTACTCAGCGTCATACGTTAAAACGGGACTGGAGTGGCGTTCGCGCTTGCGAATCCCCGTTCTTTTTCAACTCCATGTTTATTTTTAATTGTCCGTCTTTAATTGTCCCTTTTCTTTACCTGAAAGCCCAGAATTCGACGGAGTCGGGCGAGTAGTACAGATTCCTCCTGGCCCAGGTGTTGCCCCTGCTGTTCCCCAGCCACACGTCGTACCCGGCGTCGGCCAGGATGAAGGCCAGGCTGTTGTTGGGCAGGTTGGAGATCCAGTTTGTGGCTGATGCGAGCAAACCGTGTTGCAAAAATGCAACAGGTCTCCGGCCTGAGGAAGGAGATCGTATCCAAGCTTTATAAACTCATTTCTTATTCTCAGACAAACATGAAGACGGAAACGGGCTTTCGGACGAGTAGAGTTCATTTGCTTGATTGAGTTGAATATTTGGATCTATTATCTGAATTATGGGGGGTGGTCTCTCAAGTGACAAAATGTATCAGACTGTGCGTTTCAAACCTGTGCAGTTTACTGTCTGCCAATCATACCCCAGAAAGCTATTGAAAACCTTGTATTCGGAGGAAATTCAGCATGACGTCAGTTTCAGTGGATTGTGAGTGGGAAAGTGACAGGGATCCTGCTAACTCTGCTCTTTTAGATTTCACGATTCTCCCACAATGAGAAGAAGATACGTTTTTATTTAAATCACTCCATCTGTTTAGGAAAGGAGCCTCAAGTCGCCTCCCCATCCTTCCTACTGCAACGCCCGTCCTGGCTGACTTCCTGATGCCCCAGGACTCGGTGTGGTTATTATTCCTAGAGCAAGTTCTCCTTGCCCTCCACTGGCTGAGCTGGGCACTTTTGCCAGAACTCCCGGTGTAATATCCTCTGTAGAGCCCTAGCTCTAGCGTTGCACTTATCACATGTTATTCTAACCATCTGGTCACGCAGCTCATTGGCTTGATGGTGATCTCTCTGAAGATTGAGATTAGGCTTCGTCACTGTTGCATTTCCAGAATGAGCAAGACTCATTATGTCATAGGGAGCAATGAAAGGAGGAAGGAAGGGAGGAAAGGAACATGGATGGAATGCAGGGAAGAAAAGAGAGAGGGTGAGAGGAAGGGAGAAAAAGGGAGGGAGAAAGGATTATACCTATATTCTCTGAATTTTTCCTCCCATAAGGAATTCTGTCGATCCCAAGGATATAACCGTCTTCGGTCACAACTTCATATTCCTCAGCTGGGTATCCCCAGTAGGTGATCATCTGACTCTGATGAGGATAAACAAAGCTTTCCATTTTAGCTGAGTTTTTAAACGCATCTAGTAAGTAGATACTGTTAGCTGCTCTTGATCAGTCATGGAAAAGCTTCAACGCGCCACGATTCTAAGTCATGGCAGGAGCTCTCGGTTCTGTAGGATCCCCTCCCCCCACCCACCCGGGAACTTACTATATTCATGGTCACTTCAGGGTTTGTGGGATGTAATTTTCCAAATAAACCATGTGTGGTTCCAAGTGTAGATATCACACTCGCCGCTGTTAATAGCAGCCACATTGTGGTCTTGCCTGAAACACAAGAGTAACCGGTGCCATGGGTGTTAGCACTTTACACTTTCATGATGCTTGTATTTTGTGCTAATTTGACCTTCATGCAAACTGTACAAAAGCTTAGGTTTGATTATATTCTGTGGGGCAATGAACTGGGACGGGAGGACGGCCGCATAGGTGTTTTAATGCCTCATGTGTTTTCACTCTACTCGATTCCTTTTAAGAATGGTTCTCATTTGGTTTTCAAGTCATATTGAACACATCTTAATTGATAAAAATATCTTCAAATTCTCTGGCACTACATTCTATTATATTCTTGTTCGGCCTTATTTTTTAAGGTTTTGGCCAACTTATTTTGCGAGCCCAAAGTCCTGGGGCAGGGGGCATTGTGCGAACATTTGATTTTCCTAGATTCAGTCTCAATATAACACCCATTCCAACCCCTCATGATGTTTTTAATACAGCTTATAAATATTTATTAATCTGAGGTGATTATATGGGACAATTCCACTTCTGGGTATTTATCCAAAGGAAACAAAAAACTACTAACTCAACAAGATATCTGCACCTCCATGTTCACTGCAGCATTATTTGCAACAGCCAAGCCATGGAAACAAACTAAGTGTCTGTTGATGGATAAATGAATAAAGAAAATGTCACACACACACACACACACACACACACACACACACACACACACAAATACTATTATCAACCTTTAAAAAGAAGGAAGTCTTGCCATAGAGGACAATATGGATAGACCTCGAGAGCATTATGTTCAGTGAAATAAATCAGACAGTGAAAGACACATACCGTATGGTCTCACTTATGTGTCACATCTAAACAAACAAATCCCTAAACAAAAGCCAAACAGCTGAACTCATGGATACAGAGAATAGATTGGTGGTTACCAGAGGCAGGGAGGTAGAAAGGGGATGAAACAGGAGAAGGGGATTAAAAAGTATAAACTCCCAGTTATAAAACAGATGTCAGGGGGATATAATATACAGCACGGAGACTATAGTTAGTGTATTACATTTTTTAAGTTGCTAAAAGAGTAGATCTTAAAAGTTTTCATCTCAGGAAAAAATGATTCTGTATGATGATGGGTGTGAACTAGACTTATTGTGGAGATCATCTTGTAATACATACAAATATCGAATCCTTAATGTTGTAGACTTGAAATGGATATAATGTTGATCAATCATATTTGAATTCAAAAATAAAAAGAAAAAATACTATAACACTCTCTCCCCAAAGAGAAAAAAGTGAAGCAGATACGTTTGTATTTATATGAAAAGTTATCTCAAATGGATTGTAAAAACAAGGCACAGAATACAGTTCATTTGGTAGATGCAGTATAGTGTATGCGATACCATTTATGAAACTAAAAGTGCATCATTTGAAAAGTAAAATGAGAACACCATAATTATTAGGTTTCTTGTACCTACAACATAGTACACCCCAGTGACAAAATGTCCTTGCTATAAAATGAATGAATTTTTTGCTTTGAGTTACCTGAAAAACTGGATTGCCCAACTTAAAATTGATCAGCCTTGCTTGTCAACATGTGGTCCTTGAGGCAGCTGGTCAGCATTTTCTCTTGGACAATAAGGAATTCCCCATACAGTCAGACTTATTAGAACTAAACTGATGTTCTTTTCCATTTTTACCTCTTGATTGAAATTACAATTTTAAACTTTTTCCAAATGGGCACTTTTATGGCCCACTACTTTTCTGATCTTGTGATGCTAATTATCACTTATTTCTCAGCATAGACAAAATATTTGACATTAGATCCAGAACATCTAACCTCCCTTCTATGTTGTAACCAACCACAAGTTTGAGAATCCTCAGATATTAAGTTGCTGAAAAAGCCTCGAGGGAGAAGAGATATTTTCCCTCAAATATTTGAAGAGACACCACGTGGAGGACAGTTTTAAATCAATTCATTTTTAGTGTGTAGGAAATAAGTCTTTCCATAAATATTTGCTAAGTAACTGCTAAGTGTTGGGGTCCTGAGTGGCTCAGTTGGTTAAGCGTATGCCTTCAGCTCAGGTCATGACCTCAGAGTCCTGAGTCTGAGCTTGGGGTTGGGCTCCCTGCTCAGCTTGGAGTCTGTGTCCCCCTTTCCCTCTGCCCCTCCCAACCACTCGTGCTTTCTCTCCTTTCTCAAATAAATAAATAAATAAATCTAAAAAAGAAAAAGAAACTACCAAGTATCAGGAACAATATTTGGTGGTCACACATGGAAAGATTTTAATTCCACATAGTGAAGAGCTTTGTAAGACTTGGATCATTGGACTCAAGTGGGAATCTTTGGAAAGAGGTGATTTCTCAGTTGCTGATGTTTCAACAAAGGCGTATAACCATTTGTCAGAATTCATATTGAACACTTAGCATAGTCTCCAACCAACTAGAAAACCAGACTGAAGCTCTCAAGACCTCAATCTGGCCCTCTGGTCCAAGAGTTTGGCCCCTTAGTTAGTGTAGGATTAGATAAAATAGTGTCTCTTACAAATGGATTTTTAACCATGTTTCTACAAAGATATTTTAGAAAGGGACAAACTTGTACATGAAGGCCAACCAGCAGTTTTTCAACATTCAAAATGCTGAATTAATAAGCAAATCTGTCATCTAGTAATTAATAAGTTCACAAAAAAATTCAAGAATAAATAAGACCTTAGAAGAATGATCCCTAACTTAAATAGACACATTTATATTAAGATAAATATGCAACAAATATGAACACTTTTTAAAAATGAAAGAGTTGTGCTATAGGAAATAATGAGTTCAATAATTCAAATATGAATTTTGCCCAAAAGAAGTTATACTCACGGTCTCCTCAGAAACAAGATTATGTTTCTCTTGAAGTGTAGTGTTTTGGTCAACGTTGCCTTTACTTCTTATATACAAAACTTTCCATAATGGCCAGGATTACTCAGCCTCTGATTACATTTCCATAAATCTTAATATCTGGACATAATCTAAGTATCAGAGGACAAACCTAAAAATCAAATACCACATTGATTTTCACATATTGTTGAGTTAGCACCTTTAACTTCTAAGAACCACAAATATTGGCCAAAGGAGTTATGGCTAAAAATTATTTAGGGAGCATTAAAAATGATTCTTGATAAGCTTAAACATATAGAAAGTGTTGAACCAAAGGTATAAGGCAAAAGATTATGGAGTGAAGCCCAGATAAAGGGATTTAAGATGATAAAGGGCCTCCTCTTGTTCTTTAAAAATACAGTGCATAAACGATTCTGACTGGATACTTAAATGACCACCTGCAAATGAATGTAATCAGCAAGGATTAGTGTGTTATTCTGGTCTTCGACCAGGGTCTCTAACTCACCAGATAACGATCTAGCTCATATATGAAACCCAGCCACTGCCCTTTAAAAACATATGGGTGGTGTCATTTTCTTCATATAAGATCATTATCTGGAGATTGAACAATGTAACTGTGTTAATAAATGACCCAGAAAATTAAAAAAATGAGTCCTTCAGAAATACAAGTGATCCTTTGCAACCTTCACAGGCCCCTGTAGCTCACAGTGAGAGGGACAGGGAATCCTGCTTGGGCTTTTTAAAATAGTTTGCCGTGTATTAGGAATCACCATTTTTTAAGAAGTCCTTAAACTGCTGGCAGAAAGAGTGAAGGAATAACTGCTGCTGGAAAGCTATAACAGCAACTTCTCGCCAAGAACCCTCATACAGCTGACTGGGTTTGCTTGCTTTGAATAAACTAGGAAAAAGTTAGGGTTTATCAAACGCCACATGTATTTGCATGTTTTTATGTTTCTAATGTCTTGGCTTCACTGAACTCTGGTTGATTGTCATCTACGGTAAGAGATTTTCAAAAGGAGAAGACAGTGAGTGACACAGCCCGTGAGGGCCGGCAGGGATCGGGAAGGTTTTGGCGGCTATCCTAATGTCGTCTGAATTTACCTCACCAGTGCGTGACAAGCAGATTGACCGTGTTTCTCATGTCCTAGTTCGTGTGCATTTGAGCAGGAGAATGCAGGATGCATTCCCTTGGCCCTTTACTGTAGTTGGAAAGGATTTGGGGTCAGAGTGTGGGCATATATGAACACGAGCAGTCTTTTGAAGAGATCCGTGATTCCTGCCGTGACAGTGCAGCCAAATGGCCAAACACTTCTTGATAAGTGTGACCTTAAATTCTGATTGGTTAGGGGTAATCGTGGCAGTCTTTGAAACTAGGAAAGGGGAGTAGGTTTCCGTGTGCTGGGCACATGAAGGGCCATGAGGAAGCATGTGCCTCCTTGCTGCACCAGCCCCGCTACTCTCCCTCAGCCTGCTCACTGTCCTTTCAGCCTTGCAACTGTCTTTCACGTACACACAGTTCTCAGCACAGCCTTCATTTCCCTGACACTGTTTATCATCTCTCAGCCTTGGGCTTGTCTGCGTTCTGTGAGCGTTACAATGGAACCCGAGGGTTATCCTTTTTGTAGGACTTACTGATTGACAGGCTCTTTGTTAGATCTCTTGTCTTGGCCACAACACACACATGGAAACTCCTTAACTGTGGGGGTTCCACCTTGTTTAATCAACATTCTATCTCCATGGCCTACCCTTTGCTTGGAACAAAGTACATGATCCATAGCTATTGGATGAAAAAATGATTAAAGGAAGAAAAAGAATTGCCAAATCATCTATACACATGCATGAGCATACCAAATACACTTTGTGATAGTAAACTACCCAATGGAGCTTTAAAAATCTAGGGGGACTCCTGGGTGGCTCAGCAGTTTGGCACCTGTCTTCAGCCCAGGGTGATCCTGGAGTCCTGGGATCGAGTCCCACATCGGGCTCCTTGCATGGAACCTGCTTCTCCCTCTGCCTGTGTCTCTGCCTCTTTCTCTCTCTTTCTGTGTGTGTGTGTGTGTCTCATGAATAAATGAATAAAATCTTTTAAAAAATAAATAAATAAAAATCTGATTATTTCAATGCAAATCGAATGTAGAAGAGGATATTAAAATATGCATGAGAAAAATATACATGTATTAATTTATTGCTACATCTTATTTTTTATGCTGATGATAAAAAATTTTACTAATGGTAACAAAAGGCCATTTACAAGCTACTGAGATAAAACACATGAGTTAAGAGTCATACAAATTGTTCTTTTGAAACCATCTTGATTCCACGATCTTGGGATGGTCATTATCAGAAACCAGTGATGCAATTAATGTTTGAGTCTTTAATTAGGACAAAGGAAAACATGAATCTGGTGTGAAAAGCATTTTTGGATGAGACTATAATGTTGACAGAAGAGGTCAAGGGCAGGAGGAATGGTCGTACACATACAACCGTATGTTGGGTGATTCAAGACAAATCTCATTCACTGGACCTTAGTTGTGTAATAAACTCTATACGATAACTATGTCCACCCAACTACCTGGTAGGTTTGTCACATAAATCTCCTGATTAACTTTTGTTGCTTAGGATCTTTTCCTCAAGATTCAGGATTCACTTCAAAGGTCACCTCCATAGGAATATCTGAACCTTCCTGCAGAGTTAACAGTTTCCTCTCCTCGTTGTTCTAGGTCCTTATTCGCCCTCCCCTGGTGCTTTCCATATTTTAAATATAAGCTGTTTTCCTGTCCAGATGGTGTGTGCTGAGTGAAATGACAGATGGGTAAATGAATAAACACATGAATAGAAATCAAAGGAAATAATATGAAAGCAAATGCTTTGGAAAGCTTAAGGAGTCAGAGGAGCAAATGTAGGGTAGTGTCTTCCATAGGGTTTTGTGTTGGCCTTACTGAAGAAATGTAGGATCCATAAGGTGACATATGGATAGAGTCTGCAGGCGCTGTCCCGTATAGAGTGTGTGACTTGCTCACGCTTGTCTCTGGACAGAGGAAAGTTGTGCGATACCTAAACACACAGCTTTAGGGTCAAACCCCCTGAGTTCAAATTCTTGCACGGTCACTTGTTGCCTCGATAGATTTACATCGGTTTCAGCCTCTCACTTCTCCCATTTATAAAGTCAGGATGACAGTGCCTACTGCTCAGATGGCTTTTATGAATATTAAATAAGATAATTGATACATCACAAAGCGTCAGGCATGGCACAGATACTGAGGAAATGACCCTTTATAATTTTCTTTTTTTTTAAATTAATTTATTTATTTTTTTTAATTTATTTTTTATTGGTGTTCAATTTACTAACATACAGAATAACCCCCAGTGCCCGTCACCCATTCACTCCCACCCCCCGCCCTCCTCCCCTTCCACCACCCCTAGTTCGTTTCCCAGAGTTAGCAGTCTTTACGTTCTGTCTCCCTTTCTGATATTTCCCACACATTTCTTCCCCCTTCCCTTATATTCCCTTTCACTATTATTTATATTCCCCAAATGAATGAGAACATATAATGTTTGTCCTTCTCCAACTGGCTTACTTCACTCAGCATCATACTCTCCAGTTCCATCCACGTTGAAGCAAATGGTGGGTATTTGTCATTTCTAATAGCTGAGTAATATTCCATTGCATACATAAACCACATCTTCTTTATCCATTCATCTTTCGTTGGACACCGAGGCTGAAAAATTTGACCGATTGCTAAAGGCCTCATTCATCACTTATTCTTCTGAGCCCTTATCATATGCTTGAAACTCTCAGGAGCTAGAAATAAAATCTTAAAAGTGGTGAACCAGGATTGTGCTCTCCAGGAGCTTTTATTTGGGGCCATAGGGAGATGACACTGAAATGGATACAAGTCTTAGTAGATTGTAAAAGGGGCTTGAGGAAGTAAGGGACTCCGTGAAAGAGAACACCGTTTAGGAGGGACAGGTCGGGAAGGTTTCTCTGAGGACAGAGCTGGGACCAAGTGACAAGAAGGAACCAGTCTTGTGAAGAGTCTGTGGAAAAGCCTTCTGGGCAGAGGTAAGAGCAAGTCCAAAGACCATGATGTGCAAAAGGACTTGTCATGTTGGAGGGACTCTAAGAGGCTGCCAGTGTGGCAGGGATCTGATGAGCAAGTGTGACAGACAGGGTCCATTCACGTGGCTCACTGAGTCTGTGATGAGGATTTAACTGATTTCACTTGAAGAGTTGAAAGGCATCTAGCAAGGGAGTATCTTAACTTGGTATTGTTTTTAACGATCAACTAAGAGGTTGTGTGAAAGAAATTGGGGGAAGAAAGGAGATTAGGATGAGGACAGGAACACCAGTTAGACGCTTCTGCAATGCTCCAGGTGAGAGACGATAGAGTCGTGATCAGAGTAGTAATAGAGAAGGTTAAGAGCTCAAGAAGTACTCTGTGCTTAGAGACTTTGCTCACACATCAGATTTGCCAGAGGTCAGGGTGAAGGTAAAAGAGGAAACATGGGTGATCAGAGGTTCCATCTTGAGAGAAGGTGGTGACAGCTACATAGAAGTGTAAGGAGGGGACCGATGGAGGTTAAAGGTTGAAGGACGCCAAGGCTTTCATTTCTTATATGGTTGGCACGTCACGGATGACTACAAGTAGGCAATTGACGTTCAAGAAACACCCGTATTGGAGACACAAATGTGGGCATGATTAGTGTACAGATGGCATCTACAGATGGGACCACGCAGAAGAGCAGCTCTCAGTTTAGGTTCCACAGTGGAATCATCTGGGAAACTCTTAAGTGCAGATGGCCAAACCCCAGCCCCAGTCAACTGAATCAGAAGCCCGAGGCTGCTCACTAAGCCTTGGCATTTAAAAAGAAAAACAACACTTCGTGTTCATTCTGATGCATTTGTGAGACCCGAGAACCACGACCCAGGGAGAGATTGCAGAGGGGAAGAGAAGATGGTCCCAGACTGAGCTCCGAGGCATGGCAATACCTCAAGACCGGAGTCCCCCGCAAAGGAAACAGACACAGGGCAGCCACGTAGGCCTGAAAACAGCCAGGGTCAGGCCCCTCAAGGAGATTGTTGTGAACAAGTATGGCTAGCTGGTTTCAAGGTCACTAAGGGGTCAAATATGGTGAGGGTGGGTATAATGTTCTTATATTTATTTTTCATTGAACCATATATACATACGGTAATTGTATACATCTTAGGTATACATTAGATTATTTCGTGTACATGCACATGCTGCTGTAACCACCATCCAGGTCACAAAATGGGATGTTTCCAAAATTCCATAAGGATCTCTTGTGTTCCTTGGAGGTTCCTATCTCCCTCCCCCTCAGGAAGTAACTGCTTTTTTGACTTATCTAGCTATGGGATATATATATACATACAGTGGTTACAGCAGCATGTGCATGTGTCTAATGTATATTCCTAAATTCCTCATCAGTGGATTCTATAGTGCGTCCTTCATGTTTTGCTTCTTTTGTCCAACATTATTTTTGTGAGCTCCATCCATTGTTACTTCATACATGAGTAGCTTATTCTTTTTCTAATTTTCTAGTTTGCAATTGTACAAATTGACCACGGTTGGTCCATTCTCCTATTGGGAGATAGGAGGTAGATATTTAGGTCTCTAGTTTATCAGCATTTATGAATAAAGCTACTATACATGTCTTTTGATGGACAGGTTTCCATCTTTATGGGGTCCGTTCTTAGGGATGGAATTATAGTGTCATTAAGATACGTACACCCCCTAAATTAATTAGATCTTGACACAAAGTTTTACAAAGAATTGTGCCAAATGACACCTCCTTCAGCAATAAATGAGTTCCAGTTTTTCTATATTCTCACCAAAACTTAGTACAGTCATTTTCTATATTTTTTAAACATTCTGGTGTGAAATGATATTTCACTGCAGTTTTAATTTTCCTTTCCCTGATTAATAGCAAAAGACATTTTTGTAGTCTTACTGGACATTTCAATCCTCTGGTGATGTTCTTGTTTTGATCTTTTGGTCGAATTATCTCTTTTTATTATTGGTTTGTGAAAATTCTCTCTGTATTTTGGATATGGATCATTTGTTAGATGCATTTTCTCCTCATTTCTCAGGGGTTTGCTTTTCCAGTCTCTGAAAGGCATCTTTTGGTGAAAAGACCATTCATTCTGATGAAATCTAACTTGTCAATTCTTTTATGGTGCTTCTTGTGTCATATATAAAAAATCTTTGCCTACACCAAGGTCACAAAATTCTGTTTTCCTCTAAAAAACTTTATTGGTTTACCTTTTACATTTAGGTTTGTGATCCATGTCGATTCAATTTTAATACTTGGGGAGAGGAAGAGTCAGTCGATCCTAACTTTGTTCTGAGCAGATGCCTAATTGACACAGCTGCCTTCCCACTGAATCACAGCACCACCCGTATCATTAATCAAATGTGGGCCTGCTTCAGGACTCTACTCGATTCCATCCTAACAAGTGGCCATAATCTTCCTTCATCTTCTGAGGGGTTTTCCTTTTATTTGTTGCCACAAGATGGTGGAAGTGAGGGAAGTGTGTGGCTTGTGATTCCTTCACACTTTCACTGCATATTAGTTGGATCAGAAAGTCTGAGAGCTTCCACTCGACTCTGACATCTAACTGGAATGAATACAATAGAATAGGACATGATTTGCTCCGGAGGCATCCATCCTCTCCAGGATATTTCAAATTCTTTCACCGCAGAGACTATGATTCTTGGTTTCCTCCCACATTCGCTGCCAACATTCACTGTTCTTATCCCTGATCTTTCCAGCTCAGAAGGGCTTTCAACATAGTATCTGAAGACTTGCACACATGTTGTAGCTCAGCTTTGAATCCAGTATTAAGTCAGAGGAGACTGATCTGTTTTGAGCTGGTTGACATGTATGAAACCAGTCGGGGGAGCTCCCAATTTGAGTCCAAAGTGCAAGCTCAATGGTATCACCTTTTTGCTTGAAAACGTGCAATGGCTCCCACTGTCCCAAGAATGGAGTTCAGACGGAAAAGAATGTATTTCATCAATGGAATAGGCATTTTTGGAGAACTCTTTTGTTCTGGAGTAGAGTGTTCCTAAAGTTCCCAGCCCCAATTGATGTCTCTTTTTCTTACGATTTTCTGTTGTACTTTGATGACAGTGAAGTTCACTTTAGCCCATATGTCTCCCCTGTTTTGTATTGCTTCTTAATGACTTCAGAGCATGCTCTATTAATTCAAGAAGATGAACTTCGTTAGAACACATATTTATATCACTATAGAATATGGTGAAGGGCTTTTCACTCAGCAGGTGCTTAGTATGTTAGATATTAAATGAATTAGCTTATTTCCCGCATCATTTCACAAATATATGAAGCAGCGCTTGGTTCTTAGGAAATGAATTTATTTGACTGCCCTCATAAAATCCCAAAGTTTTATTATCACTTGGGGGTGATAACATTGTCTTTACAACTCCTCTTAGAAAACTAGAAGTTTTCTCTTAGAAACCTCATTATGCTGAATAGTTGGCACTGACGTTATAAGAGACAGATATTCATAACCTGGGGCCCATGTAAATATGTGCATTTCTTTTTTTTTTAAATTTTTTTTTAAATTTTATTTATTTATGATAGTCACATAGAGAGAGAGAGAGAGGCAGAGACATAGGCAGAGGGAGAAGCAGGCTCCATGCACCGGGAGCCCGACGTGGGATTCGATCCGGGGTCTCCAGGATCGCACCCTGGGCCAAAGGCAGGCGCCAAACCGCTGCGCCACCCAGGGATCCCAATATGTGCATTTCTAAGGTGAGTTGTGCCATGACTTCCATTAAATTCTCAAATTTGTCCTTCACCTATAGGAAGGTTAAGAATCATTGAGACTAGGTCATGGCTAACAATCTTTCATATGACAATTGCAAAATGCTCAATAAAGGCACATTCAATAAGACTTAATGGCAATGAAAAGCAAAATATTTACAATGACAGAAGGATTCCCTCCAGGTTGAAAAAAAAACATGATACAAAATGTTATTCAGTGTGTATTATGAATTCAATGTCAACATTGAAAAAAGTAATATCAGTGATAGATACGGTCCTGATTATTTCTGTAACTATTTTGTAGAACTAAAATATTACAGCCAAACTTAGAAATACCATGAAAGAATATGGAAAATAAATGTTAGCATTAAGGAAAAACAATTCCATGGTCAATTAAAAAAATCCCAGAATTTTGCATCTGGTAAGATTTTTTTTATATGGTGTCAATAATTTTGTAAATCTCATAGCTAATATCCTGAAGTACTCCATGGCCCCAGATCAAATCCAACTGATTGTAGGAGGTAGAGACAGAGGTGAATGAGGTTAGGGACTTGACACAGGACGTTGCTGACATCCTTCGGATCAGATGGAGGCCTTTCCCCATCCATGTCAGTCAGTACTGTCAGTCACATGGTACTGCGAAGAAGTCAGCTAAAAGAACACAAGGAATTTTCACAATCTCTCTTAGAAGTAAAACTGGGTCTTCGTAAAACTATGTTTTACTAAAAGAGAATGTGTATTTTCTTGATATTATTTTTGTTATTAGTAAAAGTGAATTGGTGATAAAATGTATAGCTTCTAGAAAAAAAGGCCACTTGTGCGTTAGCCAATGTAAAGTTCCATACCAGGGTAGCCCCACTATACCTGGCAAGCTTTGGTGCCCTTCTACACACAGACAGAGATTAGGGGAGAGACAATATTTTTATTCCTAATCCTTAAAGCAACAGAGAAATATTTGGTTATAAATCAAACCGGATCTGCTCTGTTGGCTCTCACAAAAAAACCATAAAAAACAAAGAGAGGTGTGTTTTAGACTTTCTAGATAAAGACCAGTCTTGGGTTCATAGCTATTTTCCTATTCTGGCCAATTGGTCTTGAATTGATCCTTTAGGTCTAGAGATATGGGTGTTGATCTACTCTCAGGTTCAACAAGTCCCTGCCCTAAACCTGCTGAGGTTTGCCCCTGCCCTCCTCCCGTGCTGCCACCACTTGGGTTAGACGAGTTTAGAAGAGTCCTTATCAACACGATGGAGGCAAGTGGAGTCAGTCAGGGGAGGAAAATGAGGAGGCATTGGCCGAGAGAGGTATTGGGATAGAATTATGGAGAACTACTCTTGGATATTTTAACTAAGGAGTTACAAGCAGCATCTGCTGCCTTAATCAGCGTCTTCATAGAGGACAGAAGGGTGAGAACAAAGTTTTCTTTGGCTGTGTTATAAGATGCTCAGGGCAGGTTGAAGAGACTAAAAAATATTAAGACTCCCTTAGCTTCAAAAAACACTTTGTATGTTGTATATACAACCTTTAGAGCCAACCTGGGAGACAGTCAGTAGGTATCGCCTCTGATTTACAGGGGAGAAACCTGCTCAGGGAAGTTCATTGAGTTAGAGTGTACAGTTAGTGACCGGAGAAGCTGGGAGCAGGGATTCAGGCTATAGGCGTAGTTCACCTTCCAGGTGACCGTGGGGGCTCTCTGGGCACCTATGGAAAGTCACTGCATTCACTTACCATAGTGGCCATGACAAAGTACCACAGGCTGCGTGTCTTAAACAATAGAAATAGAAGTTTGACATCGAGGTGTCACAGGGTTGGTTTCTTCTGAGCCCTCTCTCCTTGGCTCTCAGAAGGCCACCATCTCCTTGTGTCTTTACATCATGTTCCCTCCATCCCTGTCTGCGTCCAAACTTCCTCTTCTTATAAGAACACCAGTCATACTGGACTAGGGCCCCTGTAAAGCCTGCAGGTGTAAGTAGTTCACTTGCCAGTCAACAACTTTTGAGGAAGTTTCCAAGGCAAAGCAAATGAAAGGCCAATCTCCAAACTTGGCTTATAAGCTGCCTTCTTATAATCACTTAATGAGTCTTCTCAGTATTAGAAGGGCTGGCTCAGATACCCACAATCATGGGAGCCACATGGGGTGCCTGGCATTGGAGGAAGTTAGGACTCAAGAGCCTGTGGATCTTGGATTAGTAGGCTAACAGCTTGATTGGAAATTTCGTGCCTTGGAGGAAATCAGAAGATTGGAATCTCCACATATCTCGGCTCCATGGAGGGAGAAACCAAGGGCTGTCACGTGCACTGGAGCACTCAGCAGGTTAGCCGGCAGAATTTGAAAGACTAGGAAAATTCATTTTCTGAAATATTCTGCTGGGAACAATGGAATGCTGAATAAGCAACTTCAGAGCACACACTTAGTGAGATATTTATTAATTCCTTTGTTGTCAAACAGTCCTAGTTTTGTTTCTTGAGAACACCCAAATATAGAGTTTGATATTTAACATATAATGCCTTCAGCTATGTATTCTAACATTTTGTGATCACCAGAAATTGTCCAATATTTTTTAAAAAGTAAAGTAAAACAAATCATTCTTTTAAAATTCAAGAATTACATTTTTTTCTTAGGAAAGTGTCACAAAGAAATGACACTAAAGGACTCAAACAGAAAACTGAGAAATTATTGTCCACATAGAGAGAATCTCAACTTTCCGTTCTATATTTACTAAAAAGAATAAAAGTCCACTAAAATTTAGATGCCCTCTGGGGACATTAGGAAAATCCACACTTACCTTGCATGTAGGACAATGTACTTAAGAATAGGGAAGTCCAGTCACATCAAATTCAATTATAGAAATAATTATACTTACAGGTATGGATGCTATTTAAACAAAACTCAAGCTAATAAAATGCATTTCCTTTAAACTTATTTTATTGTATAAAATATATATTATTTGATAAAATAAAATCAATGGTCAGGTAAAGGTAAACTGATTATGTTAACATATCATATAGTCCATCAGTCGAATTTTGCCTCTATAAAATGCCTGACATACCAATATCTTGAAATCTCTGTGAGATATTATACCTGCAAAGTTTTTAAAGTTAATAGTTAATTCTTGTTTGCTTTATTTGTCTAGAAGTTAAGAATTAAAAAAATTTATTTCTAAGTATGTCTGATTTTTAGATGTAGATGTGAATACTTAATAGATATAGGTGTGAATACTTAACTGTGAAAAGCAGAGTGTTTTCCTCCTGAGATATGGAACAAAGCAAGGATGCCTCCTTTCACCACCTGTATCAGCATCATCCTGGAAATCCTTGCTACTGCAATATAGAAAGCCACCCCCCCCCAAAAAAAAAATTTAAAGATCCTAAGATTGAAAAGGAAGCTGCAATACTGCCTCTACTTGCAGATAACTGTCATCGTTAAAATCCCAAAGAACCCACCCCAAAAAGCTATTAGAAATAGTATGTGGGTTTAATAAGGTCATAGGATGCAAAGATATAAAGTATGTTTTTATATGTTAGCAAAAACAAATGGAAGTATTTAAAATACATTTATAACACTAGAAAACAGGAAATCCTTAACTATAAGTTTTAAAAATAGGTGCAATATGCTAGAAACTATAAACAAAAGAAAGAAATGAAAAAATACCTAAATCATTGGAGAAATAAATCATATTCAAAAATAAATATTTTGTGTTCACTGTATTGGATATAATTATCTTAAATTTAATCTACAGATTCAACACAGTCTTATTGACAAAATAACTCTAAAATTTATACAAAAAAGTAAATGAACTAGGAAAGACAATTTTTTTTTTGATTTGTCTCTCAAGATCATCATCACTTTTCTTTAAAAAAAAAAATTTTTTTTTATTGGAGTTCAGTGTGGGCAGGGGTTTGGGGTGACTGGGTGATGGGCACTGAGGGGGGCACTTGGCAGGATGAGCCCTGGGTGTTATGCTAAATGTTGGCAAATTGAGACAATTTTTAAAAAGAACAAGTTCAACATTTACATGACATGATTTCAAAACATCAGTTAGAGTAATCAAGGCATTTTGGAATTGGTATAATGATACACAAATTGATCAATAGAACAGGATGGAGAGTCCAGAAATAATTTCATACCTCTATGAAGAATTGATTTTTTTCAGGCTTGCAAAGACATTTCAGAGAAAAAGACAGTTGGTTCAACAAATGTTGTTGAAATAAAGTCATTTATGTATGAAACTGAATCTTAATAGGTGACATGATACACAAATATCAGCTCAAAATGGATCATAGATTTTTTTTGGATCATAGATTTAAATGTAGAACCTAAACTATAAAAATTTTAAAAGAAAATATTGTTTAAAAATGTGATTTTGGATTAGGCTAACATTTTTCAAATACAAATACCAAGAGGTGATCCATAAAAAGAAAAATTGATAAATTGATTTCGTCAAAATTTAAAATTGCTCTTCAAGAGACACTTAAGAAGCTATGATTCATAGTCTGGAAAAAATGTTTGCAAATCATATTTGATCAAGGACCTGGATCTAGGATCTATAAAGAACACTTAAAATGCAATAAAAGGAAATCAATCCAATTTTTTAAAGTAGGAAAAGATTTGAATAGGTAGTTTAACAAGAAGACATATATATTATATATATGGCAAGTATGCACAGGGACAGAAGTTCCAAATCACTTGCCATAGGAATATAAATTGAAGCCACAATGAGACACTACTACCTACATATTACAATGGCTAGAATTAAAAAGGACCCACCATACCAAATTTGGGCATAGACGTAGAGGAACTGGTACTCCCATATACTGTCTATGGGAACATAAACCATTTTGGAGACCAGCCTCAGAGTTTCTTAAATATTTCAATATGTCCCTCCCATATACCCTGACCATTCTGTTCCTAGATATACACTCAAGATAAATAAAAACATATTTCCATACAAAAGCTGTATAAAAATGTTCATGCTGGCTTTATCTACAATTGTCGAAAACTTGAAACAACCCAGATGTCTTTCACAGGAGACTGTAGTAACAAGCTGGTATATCCACACGCAGGAATATTGCTTAACAATCAAAAGGAATGAGCTATTGGGATGCCCCGGGGGCTCAGTGGTTGAGCGGCTGCCTTGGGCTCAGGGCGTGACCCCAAGTCCTGCATCAGGCTCCCCACAGGGAGCCTGCTTCTCCCTCCACCTGGGTCTCTACCTCTCTCTGTGTCTCTCTCATGAGTAAATAAATAAATAAATTTTTTTTTTTTTTAAAAAGGAATGAGCTATCAATTGAAGGTACAACATGAATGAGTCTCAAAATGATTATAACCAAGTGAAAGAAGCCAGAAAAAATGGTTACATATTCTGTGAATCTATTTACATAAAATTCTACAAAAAGCACTAATCTATAGGGATAGTAGCAGATAGACAGTGGGAAGGGAAAGAGGTAAGGAGGTGGGGGAAGGGTTTACAAGTGGATACAGGGAAAATGTTGATGGAGGGAGGGTTTCATGGGTGTATACACACTTTAAAACTTCCAAATTGTATATTTTACATGCTGTTTATTGTGTGCCCATTATACCTCAACAAAGATTAAAATAATGATAAAATGAAATTTCTAGAACTCAGAAAGTGAAATAAAAGAGAGAAATTAAGGATTATTACGTGTATTTCTTGCCTAGGTTAGGATGAGGGTAATGGTACCAACTTAAAAGTGTGTTAGGAAAGTCGATAGGTGGGTGAGGGGATGGGATATTGGGTGACGGGCATTAAGGAGGGCATGTGATGTGCTGAGAACCAGGTGTTAGATACGCAACTGATGAATTATTTGACACGACAACAGAAACTAAGTATGTAAGTATATGTTGGCTAATTGAATTTTAAAAAAGGAAAATGGATGGTTAAGCAGATCGTAAAAATCTTTTATTGGTACCTGTATAAATAGAGAACTACAATTTAAAATTCCTGAATTGGTAGATAAAAAAAAAACAAGTAAACAGGAAAATTTCTTAATCTAACAGACTCCAATAAAAAAGAAAAATGTAATGAAGTGTGTGAGTGTGCGTGTGTGCGTGAATTTTCTGTAAGTCTTGCTTTGCATCTTGATTGAAGAGCTACGCAAGTGACTCCCGGTATGTCTTAATTTAGTTTATACTCGTTATTCCAAGTCCTCGCTTACATCAAAACAACTGTATAAACGTTTAAATAAATCAAATTTGCCCTCCTTCTACCCTCGACCACAGCCTTAGACCATATTTGTGTGCCGCTGTCTGAACGGCAGATTATTTCATGATACCTACAAAGGATTGTAACACAAGGAAATCTTCACTTTGGGGGACAAGGTTCGCTCATTCCCTTTTCTGCACGTATTTGTATATGTTGCTCATTCCTTTTAATGCTAACTATCCGCCTACACATAGGGGAAAAAATAGAATCAAATCCAAGGAGAAGGAAATGTTGGGAATTGGGACAGGCGGATAGAGGAGGGAGCGATCATTTGGCATCGATGGCAAGGCCCGGGTGGGCAGGTAGCCGGCGGCCGGACAGATGTCCACACCAGCGAGCGGCAGGGCTGTGGGGCACTGGGCGGACTCCGACCTTCCTGGGGGAAGGAAGACAGCAGGTGGCCAGCCTGCCTTCTCCTCTGAGTGCAAGTGAACCCATGAGCCTGGCGGGCCCTTGAACCCCAGGGCTGTTCGCCGGCTACCCCAATCCTGCCAGGCCCGCCGTGTGACCCTGATCTAGGCCGCAGCCCGCCCAGCTGGCCTCCAGCTCCAGGGGAGGTGACAGACCGCAGGCACGGGCACCACTGGGGCCTGGGGCGGGCACGGGAGGAGTCTGGACCCTCGGGCGACTCGGTGGGGGATGGAGAAGGCCTGGAGGCAGGACTGGCGTCATGTGTCCCTCCTAATTCCTCTTTCCCGTTGGCTGCCTCTCTGCCTCCGAGGAGGGCCGAGCATCCCAGATGAGCCCCTGGGTGTCCCGAGAGGTCGTGGGAGTGTCGTCCTGCTGCAGGTGACACCATCGCCATGACACACGCAGGCTGAAGCCGGCTGGCCTGGTCATTGGTTGCTCAGGGAGCGACGGGCCGGCCCACCGCAGAGGCTGCTGCCGTGACCACCTGGGGAGCCTGGGCTCCGACTCCAGTGTCGCATGGAGACAAGGAACGGCCAACACGGGGACGACCTCCTGAGCGGAATTGCCGTCCTCCCTTCTCCAACCGCGCTGCAGGCGGATGGTCGTCGGGGCCCCGAAAAGCACCAGTACTTGCAAGGGGTCGAGACCATCTTTCCCACCGGAAAAGGGCCATGGTTCCTTGGGCTGCGCCCAGCTGCCTCTTCAGGCCGCCCGGACAGTCCTTGCAAATTAAGCGTCCTTCGTTCATCTCACGAGACTCATGAATTCTGCATGACTTTTATGATGTGTCCCAGAGTTGCAACGACAGACAGCAAAGTCAGGCGTTTTCAGCGGAGAATTGTAAATAATCCGTTGCCTGATTGTTTGATGCCCGTGGAAGGAAATAGGATTTGCACAAGACCTAATGCAATATACTTAGTTCATGAAATGGCCAGAGACGTCCCCTATGCTTGTGTTGAGAACTCACTGTTCCTTTTTGGAAGACTATTTTATTTTATTTTATTTTATTTTATTTTATTTTATTTTACTTATTGAGCACGTGCGGGCAGGGGTGGGGGGGCAAAGGGCGAGGGCAAGCGACTCGGAAGCAGACTCCAGGACGAGCATGGGCCTCCCGTCAGGGCCCCATCCCAGGACCTGTGGTCATGACCTGAGCAGGAACCAAGGGTCGGGGCCCGACCATCTGAGCCCCCAAGGCCCTGAGATCTCAGTCTTAAATGGACAAGAAATCCTCTCTGCTCCGTTGCTCGGAGGGGAAGAAGCAGTGTCGGGGAGCCCGGAGATACTTCGGAGCTGGCCGGCCCGCGATCGGAGGTTACAGAGCCTGGACAGGTCTGCACCGTCCGCCCCGAGAATCCCTAACCATCAGCACAGAGGGGTGCACGCTGCCCTCAACCTGCAAAAAGACATTAGCGTCTCCGATTGCGTGAGAAACTGGAGTAGGACCAGTGACAGGAGAGAAGACACGACCTTGGGAGCGTCTGTGCCCAGGCCTGCGGGTTTCGAGGTTAGCCTTGCGCTCCGGCTCCGGCCTCCCTGAGAACCTGCCTCGCAGCTGCACGGTCGGCCAGAATGTCAAAGGTAATATTTGTCCTCTGGCTTTGTCGCTGCGTCACATTCTCACCCCGAAGCCCCTTATCTCGGTCCTGGCGCGGACCGTCCCCTGTCCTGCCCTCCGCCGTGGCCTTTCAAGGAGTGTGGGGCCGGGCAAACACCCGTCCCTTCCCTTCCCCGCTGCACCCAAGTGCGTGGCCGCGGAGTCTCGGCTCTGAGCCGAAGCCCCGACTGGGCGGGTGACAACGGGCTTTGAGCTGGGCCCTGAGCGTTCCGAATGCCCAGTGTGCTCGCTGTTGGGCCCAGCTCACCCCAAGGCCGAGGGGCCCTGGCACCTGCCGGCCAGGTCGCTGCCTCAATGGGCCTGACCCGGAACATTTCATTGGAAGTTATCACTGGCCCCGCAGCCTCACCGTGTCCCCCCGCAGCCCCTGTACTGTGGGCTTCCTCGCCTGTCCCTGTCCCTCGCCGTGAGCCCAGCATCCCTCGGAACAGGCCACCTGCCCCGCCACCTCCCCGGGCACAGCAGAGCCCCTGGCCCACCAGCAGCGCTCAGGAAGTCACTGTCGCAGGAGTTCCCCATAGGCCGGGAGGAGCTGGCAGTGTCTCTGCTGTCCCACCTGCAGCTCTTTCTCTTGTACCTGGGTGGGGGTTGCATCCTCACCGGCTCACCTCCACCACTTTGCTCTCAGGACCGCCTTCCCTCCTCTTGAGTTTCTCCGTGACCTGGCGGCCCGGCCCGCAGGCGCTCCCCTCTCTGACCCCATAGGCCTGGCAGCCACAGGACACAGTCTAGTGGCCGGGACGGGCCAGCACCCATGACCCCAGCCCCTGCCCAGGCCCCTGCGGCCTGGGACCCCTCCCCTGGGTCCATGGAGACTGAGGCGGTGCCCCCTGGACAGTCCTGCAGGGCCTGAGCGAGGGGGCTCCAAGGTGCCCTCCCACCAAGCACTTTCACCCAGAAAATCAGCAAACCCTCCAAATCAGGGTGTTTGCTTCCCCTCCCAGAGGGACAGATGTGAAATCTCGTCCGGCACCACTATTCAGAGCTGGATGCGGGACTCGATCCCAGGACCCTGGGTCACGCCCTGGGCCTCAGGTGGTGCTAAACCGCTCAGCCCCCCGGGCATCCCAGAGTTGGGCTATTCTCATGGGTGTGTGGTGGTATCTCACGGCTGTTTTAAATCGCATTTCCCCGATGACCCATGATGTGGAGCATCTTCTCATCTGCTTATTGGCCACCTGTGTATCATCGTGGGGAGGTGTCTGTTTAGATCTTTGGCCTGGTTTTACGATCAGATTGTCTTCTTATTGTTGAGTTGGAAGAGTTCTTTGTATATTTTGGATAAGACTCCTTTGTCGGGTGTGTCACTTACAAATATTTTCTCTGAGTCTGTTCCTGTCTTCTCATTTTCTTGACATGGTCTTTCACAGAGCGGAATTTCTTAATTTTATTGGAGTGGAGCTTCATTATTTCCTTTAAGGATCATGCCTTTGGTGTTGTATCTCAAGACTCATCTACATACCCAAGGTCATCAAAACTTCCTCTGTGATAGTTTTTAGGAGTTTTATAGCTTTCCATTTCACATTCAGGTAGGACCTACTTTGATTTAATTTTTGCATCTAGATTTACAATGTTTGTGTCTAGATTTACTTGTGTGTGTGGATGTTTGGGCTCGCACCGTTGGTTGAAATGAATCTTTGCTCCGCTGCATTACCTTTGTCCCCTTGTCAAAGATCATTTGACTACATTAAGTCTGTTCTTGGGCTCTACATTTTGTTCCATTGATCTATTTATCTCTTCCTTCTCCGATGCCACACTGTCTTGATTATTGTGGCTTTATTGGAGGTACAGCAAGTGGAGGTTGGGTAATGTTGGCCCTCCCACTTCCTTCTTCTCCTTCAATTTTCTATTGGCTCTTTCGCCTCTCCATATAATAAAACTTTAAAATCAGGTTTTCAATGCCTGCAAAACAAGTTGCCGTGATTTTGACTGGGATGCATGAAAGCTACAGATCAAGTTGGGAAGACCTGACATTTTGACAACATTGAGTCCTCCTATCCATGAACATGTGATATCTCTCCATTTATTTGGTTCTTTGATTTCACTCATCAAATGTTCTATAGCCTAAGATAGATTTTGTACTGATTTCGTTACACTTACACCTAAATATTTTATTTTGGGGTGCCATTTAAATTATATTATGCCTTTAATTTCAAATCCCAGTAGTTGATTGCTGCTGAAGAGGGAATAGATTGGCTTTTGTGCATTAACGTTGTATCTTACAACCTTGCTATAATTATTTATTACTTCTGGGGTCTTTTTTAATTCTTTCATATTTTCTACATAGATGGTTATGTCATCTGCAAACAAACATAGTTTATTTTTTCCTTCCCAGTATGCATACCTTTTATTTTTCTGCCTGGTATAATTACATTAGATAGGATGATAATTTGCTTTTTTACACCTGTAAACTGCTTTCACCTTGGGAAGCCATCACTGAATGCTATGTTCTCTTAACTGATCTCCCTGCTTTCACTTGTGCCTTGTCCAGTCCATTCTAATGAAACAGCCAGAATGACCCTTTTTAAGACATTTTTAGTCATACTGGGCCCGTCCCAGCTACAACGACTACAATGGCTCCTCATTCCACTCTATGTAAGACTTACATTCTAACAATGGCTTGTAAGACCCTGCACCATCTGACTTACCTCCTCCTGTCACCTTGATCTTCACACTCTATTATCTTCTCCTTGTTCATCCCATAGGAGACATGCTAGGAAATTTCCAGCCTTAGTCCTTTCCAAGGCAGTCCTGTGTTATCTCTCTGGGAGTTTAGGAGTGGAGCATAAGAGATGGGTAGTTTTACAAGTAAACACAGGCTGCAAGTCAGCAGGGGATTAGGGAAATTTAACGCTTATTTTTAAAATAAGTGATTCTTATGTAGGTCTCTGGGTGGCATAGATGAGATGGTTGACATGTATAAAATACATTTACTTCAGGGTGATTTTGTGGGAACTACTCATACCATTTGATGGAAGGAAATGGCATTGTCTACAAAAAAATGATTGAAGATGCAAAAGGGAGATGATAAAATAAATAGAACAAGATCCTAGAAGAGAAAGAATACGGGTACAGGTCTTAGAATCAAGAGAGACAGAGACTATAATTACTCAGAGAAAGGAGAGGAGGGAGGAAAGAAAGGATGGAGAAATGAAGGGATCCTACATTTTTGAAGAAGAGGATTAAAAAGTTTTCCAACTCTCAACATTCCCTACATTCTCAGTGAGGCAGCCCAGCACCAGGGCCATACGCTCAACCAACAGAGATCTTAAATAAATGTTTGAATGTAAGAGAAAATAAATATCTATGGAAAAGATAGTGGAGGAGTAAATGTATGAGAAAAACTAAACCAAATATAAAACAACCCCTATCAGAGCAGAATGCAAACACAAAGCCCTAATGGAGAAAGTTATAACAAGCGTAGAAGAGGAAAACAATGTGCATTTGTTATGCCTGCACATGTGTCGATATAGCTTCTTAGCACATGAGCAAATAGTCAATATTTCTTAAGATAGTAATGTGATTTCCTGGGCTGCCTGGCTGGCTCACTCCATAGAACCTTTGACTCTTGATCTTGGGGTTATGAGTTCAAACCCCATGTTGGGTGTGGAGGTTACTTAAAAATAAAATTAAAAAAATAGTATTTCCTTAGTTATTATTGACCATCCTTTATTAATAGGAGTTTTGTATAAGAAGATTATCATGTTTAAGTTCCTAAAAATTCTTTTGACCACCATTTTCTTAAAACGAGCATTAAGGGTTCTTTATCTCTAATATTTCCCGCATCACCCCACCAATTAGTTAGCTACATTCCTATTGTAACCACTCATCCCCTAAGAATCACTTAACTGATTTTTTTCCATGATTATAATTAAGGTCCTTATTTTTTATTTTTATGTTTTAAGATTTTATGTATTTATTCATGAGAGAGACAGAGAGAGAGGCAGAGACACAGGCAGAGGAAGAAGCAGGCTCCCTGTGGAGAGCCTGATGCAGGACTTGATCCCAGGACCTCGGGGTCACGCTCTGGGCCAAAGGCAGACACTCAACCACTGACCCACCCGGCTGCCCCAAAGGCCTTTATTTTTTAAGTTTTTTCTTATCTCCATGGTTGGTATCTAACACAAACAGTGAAAGGTACACATCACAAGTGCACAAATCAATGAGTTGTCACACATGAACGCAGCTGTGTAACCACCAGCCAGATCAATAAATACAACACTACTGACCCCCCAAAAAAGCTGGCCCCAAGCCTTGTCCCATTTGCTCCCAGCTTACTCTCCAAAACCTTCTCTAACTATCTCAATTCTATCACTACAGATTCTTTTTTGAAGTCTATATTAATTAAACCAGACATTCTTGTGTGCGGCCTCACTGAAGATTAGACGTCTGAGACTCCGCTGCGTTATTGTGGGTAGCAACGCTTCGTTCGTCTTCATCCCTGCATATCGTATTGTATAAATGCAACATTTCATTCACACTTTCTGTTACTGTTGATGGATATTTGTTGTTGTTTTTTTTTCCAGTCTTTGCTATTAAGGATAATGCTGTCGTTTGCCTTCGGTTCTGTTGGATAGGTCCTTAGGTACAGAGCTACAGGGTATGTGGATAGTCAACATCAGCAGTCAATGCCAAGGTTTTGCACACTGGCTCTAGCAGTTTATAGTCTTACCAACAACGTATGAATAACTTCCAGTTGTTCCACATCCTTGACCAGCACTTGGCATTTCCTGGCTTTTAAATTACAGTGCTTCTGTAATTTCATTATAGTTTTTATTTTGCATCTTTTCAAAGCTTTCAAAATGCGGAACATGTTTTGAAATGTTTAATGGCATTTTAGACCTTCTTTTTTTTTTTTTAATTGGAGTTCAATTTGCCAACATTTAGCATAACACCCGGTGCTCATCTCGCCAAGTGCCCCCCTCAGCGCCCGTCACCCAGTCACCCCAACCCCCCGCCCACCTCCCTTTCCACTACCCCTTGTTCATTTCCCAGAGTTAGGAGTCTCTCATGTTCTGTCTCCCTCACTGATATTTTCACTCATTTTCTCTCCTTTCCCTTTATTCCCTTTCACTAATTTTTATATTCCCCAAATGAATGAGACCATATAACGTTTGCCCTTTTCCGATTGACTTACTTCACTCAGCATAATACCCTCCAGGTCCATCCACATTGAAGCAAATGGTAGGTATTTGTCATTTCTAATAACTGAGTAATTAGATTTTCTTTTTTATGAAAGTCTGTTCAAGTCTCTGGCCTCTTTTACTATTGGATTATCTGTCATTTCTTTTTTTTTTTTTTTGATGTGTGTTAGAAGTCCCCAAGGCAATGCTTAGGCTCAGTGTTTCACTAGGAGGATTCACAGGCCTCAGAAAAAGTTATATTATCCATACAGGGAAGGGTTACAGATTAATATCAGCCAAGGTAAAGGCTGAATGAGGGTGAAGTTGAGGAAAAGCCAGGTACAAGCTTCCAGATGTCTTCTCCCAGTGGAGCTCTATGGAAGCTAGATTTAATTCTCCCGGAAATAATGTGTGAAAATGCGTAGGCACGTGGGGCTTGCATGATTGACCTTAGCTACTCAGACTCCAGCCCCCGGAGAAAAACCGGCATCACTATAAATCATGTTGTTTGCACAAACTATCTGATCAAACTCATACCACATGGCTGAGGCCTCAGGTCTACAAAAATAGTCTCATTAGGTAGATTTTTCCAAAGGCTCAGGGTTTGGCTAATCCTGAAGACAAGCCTTGCTTGGGAATGTGCAATTTGAGCTACACAGGCCTGCTAGGTTAATCTTTGCCTGTACAGATTTGTAGAAATTGTTTATGTATTATAGGTTGGAGCCCACTTAGCTTACATGTGCTACAATCTTTATCTCCTACTACAGGGTGGGCTTTTTATTATCTTAACTGTTTTGATAAGCGGAAGTTCTTAACTCTTTTTTTTTTTTTTTTTTTTTTGAGAAAGCACAAGCAGGGCAGGAGCAGAGGAAGAAGGAAAAATTTTAAGCAGGCTCCATGCTCAGTGCAGAGCCTGATGTGGGCTCAGTCTCACTACCCTGAGAGCATGACCTGAGCCAAAATCAAGAGTCAGACACTTACCTGACTGAACAACCCCCCCGGCCAGGAGTCCCCAGAAGTTCATACTTTTGTTCCATTGATTAAAATCTGAGCTAATTATTGTGGCTCTAGAATAAGAAAATTGACATTTTACAATATGAACGTCCCCAATCATTGCACATGGTATATCTATCCATTAACTCATGCTGTCCATAATTGATCTTTAAACAGTGAGAGACATTAGAAAAATAGTTTTCTCTGTATAGAGGTCTTATACAGCTTCTATTACATTTTTTCCAAGCTATTTGATGGTTTTGTAAACAGAATACTTTCCAAAAATATACTTTATGTTTATTCTGGTTGGAAAAGTGAACTGGATACAAAAGCATTTTTTTAATAGTTTACTTGCAATTCATGTAAGAAATCAGAAATCAGAAGAACCAGCTTACCGAATTAAAAAAGCCCAGTAGGTGTCTAAAAAAATAGCAAGGTCCTCATTAGACTGTTTATGATGGGAAAATAGCTGCTTTTTTCACATAATTACTACTTCCACAGAGATCGTAGTATTTTTCCAGATATCAGCATTGTAGAAATTATGGAGAAAGACATCTTTCATGAGAGTCCTTTTTGTCCTGGGTCAGTGATTCTTGCCTGGCTTGGAGTTAGGCAGTCTACCTCCACAAAGTAGTCAGCTTCTGCATGGAAAATGTGCTATATTCCTGATTCCAGGTCTTGGGACGGCCGGACAAGTGTCCGTTTGTAATGATAATGTTCACTGGCTGATGAAAGACCAGAACTGTTCATCAATTTCCCGTAGAATCAATGTTTAGGAGTCATTTGTGCAGCCCTTTCCTAAGGTTCTTTTTCACATTTCTTCCAGAAACAGTGATCCCCAGATGATCAGATCCTTGAGCCAAATTTCTTCATCTTTGCAACAACAGGAACATAGTTTTGGCTACCACATACAAATCGGTCTCTGAACCAGAGCTAGACTGGACCAAGAATCAGACATAATCTGGAACCAAATTAGAGTTAAGGGGTAGAAAATAGCTAAGAGAAGGCTCGTCTCTATGTGGGGAGCCAACTGAAGGCTCGCTTGGCCTATTGCCACTTTCACCTCTAGGAGCTGAGTCTCTCTGGACATGGATGGATGGATCACTCGGAGAAAAATGAGAGTAGACAAGAAAACTAGGGGTTTTCTTTCAAAAAGAGTGGCGTAATTCATTTTTTTAATCCCGGGGTACAAAGCCATTTTTTTTTCTTTTCAGCACCAGATGTACTGTGTATGTTTATGGACAACGGTGACGGGGCAAAGTGTCAGTCTTGCTTCCATATATACGGTGCATATAATAAATATAGTATTTTTTGAACTAACCTTAAGGCAAAGCAACTTTGCTAAGCTCACAGATTAATTCTAAGGACTTCTATGTAAAGCCCTTTCATTTTTCTATGTATTCCATCGTGTTAACTGAGAATCCTGAGCTTCGCTTGTCATTTGACCAACCTTCATACCTTGGTTTCCTACGCTTGCCATATTGTCCTAGCTACGACCTAAGCTGCCGTGTCAACACGAATACGTGATGGGACACAATTGTCCCTCCCCGTTTCAGCAGGAAAGCTTTTGATTCCTCATCAATAACTCTGATGTTTGCTGCAGATTTTGTTCTAATTACTCTTTGTCGGATTAATGAAACTTCATTATTACTTCAAGAGTTATTATCATAAAGACTTAAAATTTTGCTAAATACTTCTTCCCATTTATTAAAATGATCATATGGTGCCCTCCCTTCCCTCTTATACTCTTCACACAGTGATTTTCGTAGACTGGTTGTCAATATTCAGGTGCTCCTGTTTTCCTTCCTCTCGAGTGAATACCTAAGAGTGGAACTGCTGGGTTACATGTCAAATATATTTTTACTTTTATAAGAAATCACCAGGCTGCTTTGCAAAGTACGAAAGTTCTACTTATCCTGCAATCTTCCCAGTACTTAGCAAAGCCTCCCTTTTAATTTGCTATTCTAGTGACAATTAAGTCCCTCCTAATGTCTTAATTCATATTTCTTTGATGACTAATGATGCTGAAAATCTTTTCAGAGGCTGACTGGCCATTCCCTTTTTCCCGCCGCTTTCTTGAAGTATGATTGACAAAAATTGTTGATATTTAATATGTACATTGTGATTTTTTGATAGACGTATACACTATGGAATGGTCACCACAATCAAGCTAATTAACATACCTATCACTTCACGTAGGTGTCGCTTGTGTGAGTGATGAGAACACCTGAGATCGACCTTCTTAGCAAATTTCAAGAATATAATTCATCATTAACTACAGTCACCATGCTGTACATCAGCGCTCCAGAACTTACTCATCTTATCACTGACAACTTGTGTCCTCTAACCAACATCTCGTTTCTCCCAACCGCCGGTAGCCATGGTTCTCCTTTCTGTTATTATGAGTTTCACTTTATTATTTTATTTTTTATTTTTTTAAAGAATTCATTTATTCATAAGAGACAGAGAGAGAGAGAGAGAGAGAGAGGCAGAGAAGCAGGCTCCCTGCGGGGAGCCCAATGGGGGACTCAATCTCAGGACCCTTGGGGTCACGCCCTGGGCTGAAGGCAGATGCCTAATGGACTGAGCCACCCAGGTGCCCCACGTTTCACTTTTTTAGAGTCTACAGATAAATGAGATAATACATTGTCTTTCTCTGTCTGACTTATTTCATTTAGCATAAAGTCCTCTAGGTTCACCCATGTTTCCATGTCCTTGTAAATGGTAGGATTTCCTTCTTTTTTAGCCTGAATTTTATATACATATATAATTATTATATAAATAATGATTATATAGAAACGTGATGCTAGTACATAAACATATATCTATATATACATCTCGATAGATAGATGACCTTTACCCATCCATCCATCAACAGACATGGGTTGTTTTCATGTCTTGACCACGGGGAATAATGCTGCAATGAACATGGGAGTGCAGACATCGCTTTGAGATAGTGATTATATCTCCTTTGGTTAGATACCAGGTTGGGAGATTATTGGATTATCTGGTTCTTTTATGTTTTTTTTTTAATTTATTTATTTATGGGCAGCCTGGGTGGTTCAGCGGTTTAGTGCCCCCTTCAGCCCAGGGCATGATCCTGGAGACCCAGAATTGAGTCCCGCGTTGGAATAAATAAATAAAAATCTTAAAAAAAATTTATTTATTCATGAGAGACAGAGAGAGAGAGAGAGAGGCAGAGACACAGGCAGAGAGAGAAGCAGACTCCATGCAGGGAGCCCGATGCAGGACTCAATCCCAGGACCCCAGGGTCACGTCCTGAGATGAACACAGATGCTCAACTGCTGAGCCTCCAGGCGTCCCCGTACTTCAATTTTTAATTTTTCAGGAACCTCCGTAATACTTTCTACAGTGACGGTACCAACTTACCTTCCCATCAACAACATATGGAAGGTTCTCTTTTCTGTACATCCTTGCCAACACTTGCTATCTGACTTTTTGATAATAGCAACCCCAACCGGTGTGAGGTGATATCTCATTGTGCTTCTGATTTTCATTTCCGTGATGATTAATGATGTTGAGCACCTTTCCCTATACCTGTTTCATTAGCCATTCTTAAGTCTTTTGTGAAGACTCTGTTTAAGTCTTTGCCTTAAATTTTCTTGGGTTGCTTTTTGAGTTATAAGAATAATTTTTATGTATTTCAGGTAAACAGCTTTTGTCAGATATATTTGTTGTATTTTTTCTCGAGTAGCGGCTTGTCTGTCATTCTCTTAAGCGTCATTTGACAGAAGATTTTAACTGTAATTATCAAAATTTCTTTATAATTGCACATGCTGTGTTTCACCTAAGATATTTTTGCCTACCTCAAAGTTGCAAAGAATTTCTCCTCTGTTTCTTCTAGAAGTTTTAGAGTTTGGGGTTTTGGAGTTAGGTCTGTGTTCATGTCAAATTCAACTTATTTGTGATGTAATGTAGACGTCAAAGTTCATCTTCTATTTTGTAATCTCATCCACCTTTGAAAACACAATCTTTTACCTCATTGAAGACCAACTGACTACATATGTGTAGTCTACCTCTGGACTCTGGATTTTTCCATGGATCTATTATGTCTTTTTATACTAATACCACGCTGTCTTAATTAAGGCAGCTTTGTGATTAAAGTCTTGCAACTAAGCAGTGCAAATCCTTCAACATTTTTCAAATTACTTTGGCAACTTTGATTGTAATTCTACAGAAAATTTAGAATCAGTAAAACCATTTCCAGAAAAAAAAAAGACTAGTGTTATTTTGATTGCAATTTCTTTGGATATATAGATAGATTTGAAGCGTGGATATCTTAACAATATTGCCTTTCAACCTGAGCATATTTGTTTATCTCTATTCCTAAGTGTTATAACTGTCTGTAATACTGTAAATGGCATACTAAAAATATCATTTCGCAATTATCTGACACTAATATATAAACACACTAGTTATTTTTGTATCCGGACCTATCCTGAAACATTACAAAATTTTAGCATTATTTCTAGCATAGTAGATGACTTGATCTTCCTTCAGAGAAGACTTACTTTTGCTTCTGACAGACGGCGAGGGCATCAGTATTCCCATATCATCTTTGCATATTAAGAATTCTTATGATTCAAAGGTGGTCTACAATTTCTGAAAGGGTGACCAATTTCTAGTATGACTTTATTCTTAGAGTTTAGTACTTTGAGGTTCCAACCCAAAGCCTGAGGATCAAGGTTTATCAGAGAAACTTTTCTTTAGTAAGCTGAATTACAATTTTTTATTCTCAACTAATTGTCTGCAAGATTTTAACTATATGCCTGGAATAAGAAGGCATTGCTAGGATATAAACACCTAAAATGCCAGGCTAACTTTCCTGAGCTTTTTTTTTTTTTTTCCCACTTTGTAATTCTTCACTGCATTTTTAGCTCTCCTTGTCTTGAAATAAATGTCCCAGGTCTGAATTACTCAGTCTACCATTACCGGAAACTTCAACTTATTTTTTAAATTTCAACATGAGCAATTCCTCTGTCCTCTGCATAATTATCCTCTCACATTTGCCTTTTTTGAAGGATCACTTGAAAACTTGGAAATAACACTTATGCTGTGCTGTATTAACATTCTTGAACTTTTTTTTTTTAATTTTAATTTTTTATCCATGAGAGACACAGAGAGAGGCAGAGACATGGGCAGAGAGAGAGAGAAGCAGGCTCCATGCAGGGAGCCCGACGTGGGACTCGATCCCAGGACCCTGGGGTCACGCCCTGAGCTGAGGGCAGACGCTCAACCCCTGAGCCACCCGGGCGTCCCATTCTTGAACTCTTTAAGTGTGTATATATTCTCAGTGCTCTACTTTTTTGGTACCAAGAGTTACCAAAAAAAGAAAGGACTGACTTGTAGCCTCAACCGTGACCTTGAAAGTGATGCATCTTCTCTTAGATGCATTCCCACAATCTATGTATATGTTTTTTCTCACTATGCATATTTCACTTATTTTTTTGTATAACATTTTCTAAAGCCCATAAGCATGTGTGAAGCACAGAGTTAGCAACTTCAGAGCAAACCAGATTTGACTTGGTTTTCAACCTCCATTTTGCTTGGGGCAGGAAATTTAATTTTCCAGTTCAGGAAATTATAGATTTTTTTCCCCCTGTCTTTATGTGGTAAACTTACACTCAATTCTAGAATTCTTCCTTTTCATCTTGCTGGCCCCAGGGGTTAAGAAAAGCCCATGGAGTTCTGCATTATTGAGGAGTCGGAAGGACTAGGGCCTAAGTCCTTGTACGTGATGTGCCCTGTACTGGCTGCCGACCCCATCCCTCGCCGTAGCCTGTGGCTCCTCTAAATACCTGTTGCATTTACTGACAGCATCTCTTCAGCTCAAATCCTAGGCTTCTTCCCACCTCTGTTGAACACCTCTACATTTTTCTGGTAGTCTCTGAAGGAGACTCTTTCGTGCACTAAGCTGGGAGGCTGCCATCAGATTGGTTTACCTAGAAATATGCTTCAGCCATTATTACTCTGTTTATAATTTTTTTTTTTTTAGGATTTCATTTATCTGAAAGAGGGAGAGAGAAAGCGAGGGAAAGCATGGGGGGAGGGGGTGCAGAGGGAGAAGCAGACTCCCCACTGAGCAGGGAGCCATATGCAGATGTGGGGGGCTCCATCCCAGGACTCTGGGGTCATGACCAGGGCCAGAGGAAGATGCTTAACTGACTGAGCCACCAGGTGCCCCTACAACCATTGCTCCCCTCTACACACACCTGCTGGAAAGGAAGTGAGATACTACCCTTCGGTGGCTTTTACGCTCTACTTCTGAAGCTTGGCCAGAAGTGGGCGGAAGCAGCAACATTACACTGGCATCCAGGCCCTCCTTCTTCTCCTTTTCCTTCCTCAGACTCCTTTGCACAGCTCAAAAGTGTTTCTACTCTTCATTCAGCATAGAGAAAAATTAGCTTTTGTATCAGCAAGCTTTCTCCCAAACTCTTTTTATATCTTACATGCTCATATTTCTTTGAAGAAAAGAAAGCAGCTTTCTCAAAAAAAGTCATCCCTTGCAATTGAAAATGTTTCAGACTATGCTTTTAGTCGCTTATATTGCGTGTAGACATTGAACAGCCTGCTTTGGGCTGAGTTACAATCTGTCACTTCCCCCTTATGGAATAAATGCCACTGATTTAACAAATAGAAGGCCCAGGGCAGCAAAACGAATAGGGAAAAAATCCAGACTTTATTTAAATAACTGGGAAAACATACAGAGCAAGAAAAAAATGATTGGATTTTAAGAGAAATTTTATAGCTCCTTCAACACCAAGTACCGTAGTTCTTTATAGACTGCCTCGGATAATGTCAACGATTTCATGGTAAACTTGCTGATATACATCTAATCCGAACAAAAAGTCAATATGATTGTAGTAAGAAATAGTTTTATGGTAAATATGGTGTGTAATTTCAGAAAGCAAATTCTCCACGTCTTCAGGATCGGCCACCAAGTCATTGCCTCCATTCCAAGTTGCTGTTGACACATTCATGTCTGTCACATTATAAAATGGAGGAGTGGCCTAAGTGCAAACGAGTAAAAATAAGACAGAAAATGACACATGGAAGGTGTTCTTTACTAATTTTTAAGTGATGAATTAATGCAATTATTAAATCAACTCAGTCTAAAATAATTACCACTATGGAAGCAATGCATTTGAAAGAATCGTTATTATGATTTTCTACTTAGAAATAGATCAGATACAAATCAAAACGAGACAGTTTGCTCTAATTCAGGGTGTGCAGACATTCCACAGAGATAATTTCACTTTTATTTATAAAGCATGAAGGTATTTTAATCAAAAGTTTCTGTGGCTGTGTAACTGGCAATATGCTTATTAATAAATGGCAAATATTGGCAGTCGAAGTTAAATCTGATCGTATTGATTTTGATCTTTCTACGATCAAAACTCTGGAGTTTTACACAAGCAGACCAGATCAGGCATGGAGTTTAGCGAAGGCAGAAAAGTATGGTGAACAGGGTAACTTTGAAGATGACAGACGGGTTCTAATTCTTCAAGATTTCGGTCATCCTCCTCATACAATTTTTACCACCTTCTCATTGACTTTTATCTTTTCCCTCATTATTATGGGTTTGTCTTATCTTCCCAAATACAGTTAATAGTTTTAGGGTCAAGAACCATATTATGCCTTTTCTTTCTTCTTTAGCCAACCACAGAGCTATGCATGTTATGCACACAGAGTTTCTTCTTGGGGGAGGATGAACTGCTCTACAGCCTGTAAACTTCCCCAGGCTCATCCAAGATATTTGTTGTTGAAACATACAGAAAACCTGGAAAAGCTCATTGGGTTAGATGTGACAATATGGATCCAAACCATGGCGATCCTCATCTGTTGGTCCTTCTCACTCTGTTGTCCTCTCGGACTTTACATGAGCCTTTTTCTGTAGCAACATCCTCTGAACTGATCAAAGGGATCATTTTTAGCCTATACATAATTATGTACCTGATTAAAATGAACCAAGTTCAGAGCAGGGCTGCCCCAATCAAAAGCTCTCAAGTGACTGGAATTAAAAAGCTGAAAGAAAAAAATTTAAAAGCAAGATGACACTCCTTTGTTTGTTACAGTGCAGCTGGTAAAGTGAGGTGCTCATTGGACGTGCGCCCCTCTGTCCCCGGCCTGTTGGTCTAGGTGCAGGGGGACCTCCTTGCTCCTCCCTTCCTCTGTACAGGGCAAGAACTGGGAGGGGTGGGAGGTAGGAGGAGAGGAATCTACAGACTATGACTCTATCATCTTTATATAAATGCACAAATCCCCAAGGCCTTTTACCCTGTTAAAGGGGGCCTGTGTGCTTAGGGCCTCATCAACCTTCCCCAGAAATCCTCAGCCCCACGCAGAGAGGTCAAAAGTGAGTGTCTACTGATGTCTGGGCGGCTCAGTCGGTTGAGCGTCCAACTCTTGGTTTCCGCTCAGGTCCTGATCTCAGGGTTGTGAAATTGAGCCCCGCGATGAGCTTGGTTCTCAGATCAGAGTCTGCTTGAGAGTCTCTCTCTTCAACTCCCTTTGCCCCTCCCCCTGCTCTTTCTCTCTCTCTAAAATAATAAAGAAATCTTTCCAAAAAAAAAAAAAAAGTGAGTGTTGAGGACTCAGTGCCCCAGACTACAATGACACTTCCCTAAACACCCTTGCTTCAAACAACAGTGCTCCAGAGCATGTGCCAGAAGCTACCTCTTGTTTCACCCCCCATACTTATAGCCTCACCACCACTACCTGCTTTGAGCCTACTAGGTCTAATCTGATTGTGTCCATTTTCCCCCCTAATAATGTTTTCATTGCAGGAAGATTCAGAGTCTCAGGTTACCCATCTTCTCCGGGATTCTAATACACCCCGCATTTTACCTCCTCTCAAGTCCTCCCAACTCCTAAAACTCTCTCGACCATCTGGAATTCCATCGTTGGCCTGTATCTTAGAGCCTGCCTATGGGGCTCCTGGGTGGCTCAGTGGTTGAGTGTCTGCTTCAGCTCAGATCATGACCCCGGGGTCCTGGGATTGAGTCCCACATCAGATCGGGCTCCCTACGTGGAGCCTGCTTCTCCCTCTGCCTGTGTCTCTGCCTCTCTCTGTGTATCTCTCATGAATAAATAAAAATGAAATCCAAAAACACAACCCACTACCCAATATCCCAAATCTCTGTATCTTGCTTTTCCATAGCTTCTATCCTCTTCTAAAGTTTTAATGATTTATTTATTTGCTATGTTTATTGTTTACTATCTGTGTATCTGCTACTAGAATGTAAGCTTAAGGAGGATAGGAATATTTATTTAGTACACATATATATATCCTGAGCATAGAATAGTACAGGGCACCTAGTAGGTGCTCAATAAATATTGTTTAAGTGGATGAATAAATGCAAACATTACTTAGATTTTCCTGGCCTAGATATTGTCAGGAATGACCTAAATCTAAAGATAAGTTAAAGATTTTTAATTATTTATCTCAAACAATCACCTAGGAGATTTAAACATTTTTAAATGAGAAAGCCCTTAAAGCATATCTCAGTGGTACTTTAAATTTCTAAGTATTTATTAAGTTTAAATAATACTCAAAATCATCACCCTATTGAACTCTCATAATATTTTTGTTAGAGCATTATTGTTAACTCCATTTTTAAAATTAAGGAAATTGACTTCGTAAAGATTAAATGAGCTTGCCAATGAGGTTCAGAGAAAGGATTCAGTGTCTGATATTTTGATCTGAAGTATACTGTTCTTTCTAGGGTATTATCCTGGCTCACAACATTAAGATGATATTCACATTGGATTTTTTTCATCATCAATATCATTCAACAAACGTTCTTTGCGCAGAACTCTTGGCCAAGTACAAAAGTGAATAAAACTTGCTCATGGTCCTCATGGAGCTCATAACTTAACAGAGGAGAAAGTGTAGTCTAATGAGAGGCGAGGCACTGGGACACCTGTGTTCTAGTCTTAGATGTTTTTTTAAAAGAAATAGCTCTGAGTCTTCGGCCAAGTCAAACGATGAACATGGCCTTGATGATTCCTAGTCTACTATTCTGAATTAACATTTTCTCATTTGTAAAACAGAAAATAACTATATTGCTCTGATCATTGCTTAGGGTTAGAGGACCTAATAGATTATGATATTAACATAATTATACAATTATGCAATCATTTCATTTTTTTAAAGATTTTTTAAAATTTATGTATTCATGATAGACAGAGAGAGAGAGAGAGAGAGAGAGTCAGAGACACAGGCAGAGGGAGAAGCAGGCTCCATGCAGGGAGCCCAACACAGGACCCGATCCCATGACCCCAGGACCACGCCCTGGGCCAAAGGTAGGTGCTAAACCACTGAGCTACCCAGGGATACCCACAATCATTTCATTTTATCCTAAATTTATCATCCTATGGCAATGGCATAACTCCTAGAATGATGGCATAAACCATGAGTAGTATAAATAAAATCATACTAAAATGTACTTGAAAAGTTTTACCTGACTCCAGTGTACCATATTTTGAATAGATGTCCCTGCTGGGTTTTGTGACATATACACATCCATACGACTCTGAGGGGTGAAAAAATTATTTTTATACTTAGCCCAACCAGAGAAAGCATGATGTTCAACATTTACTATACTAAATAATTTCAATAAAATGTAAAATTCTTTTTTAAATAAATAGTATCAATAAAAAGAGATAAAATTTTATTTTAATCAAATACATTTATTTGTATATACAAATAAATACACTCATTGAATGTGTAATTTTTGTATTAATGTAGAAGCTATTTTTGGATTTCTAGGTTATGTAATTGTCATTCCATACAGAAATCAATCAAGACTCTTAGGACACACAGACACACACACACACACACACACGCACTCCTTTTGAAGGCACTGAAGAACTGAAAAGATAGAAAGAAAGAAAATACTAGGAAAAATGGGGGAAAAAAAGAACCACTCAAAAAATCAAAGGACTGAATCCAGTTTTTCCTTCAAGTTATTTGTCAATTGCTGAAGATCTGAAGTTTCATTTTGAGATTAGCTCAAAATCAGCCCAGGGCCTCCCAAGGGCAGTTAGGAGATTTAAAAAGAAACCCTCTCCATGATTAACTGGGGTCCGAAGTTCTACACACTCTCAGAGAAGCCATCAGCAACACAACAGCCTTCACGTCCATCCGTCATCTAGGTTCCTATTGCCTACAAGGTCCCTAGGAGCCTCCCTCAGTGAACAAGACATACAATGTCAATGTTATCCTATCAAAATCTCAGCAAGTTATCTTAAGGATATCAACAAACTGCTTCTAGGACAGAGAGGCAGAAGACCCAGAGCAGCCAACACAATATGGGAAGGGAAGGACAACGTTGGGGCCTGACACAACTTGAAGATGTGCTATGAACCTACAGTGATCAGGACTGTGGTATTGGTGAAAGAAGAGACAAATAGATCCACAGAATGGAACAGAGTGCCCCAAAATAGACCCCCCCCCAAATATAGTCAACAGATCTCTGACAACAGAGAAAGGGCAATACAACAGAGAAACAATAGTCTCTTCAATAAACGGTGTCGGAACAACTAGCTGACCATATGCAATAGGGAAAATAAAAAACAAACAAACAAAAAGAATCGAGATACATACCTCACACCCTTCACAAGACTTAAGTCAAAATGGAACACAGACCTAAATGTCAATCTCAAAACTATGAAACTCCTAGAAGACAATCTAGTTGGCTTTGGGTCTTGTGATGACTTTTTCAATAAAACATCAAAGGGACAATCTAAGAAAGAAGTCACTGACAAAGGGTTGCAGAAGGGGAGAGGGGTAAGGAGATGGGGTAACTGGGTGACAGGCAATAAGGAGGGCACATGATGAGATGAGCACTGGGTGTTGTATTTTGTTGGCAAATTGAATTTAAATAAAATAGTTTAAAGAAAGAAGTAACTGACAAGCTGGACTTGATTAAAGTTAACATCGTCCACTTTACAAAACACAATATCAAGAGAATTAGAAGATAGGCCACAGACTGGAAGAAAATATTTGCCAAAGACATACCTAGGAAGGACTGTTACCCAAAACGTACAAAGAACTCTTCAAACTCAACAATGAGAACACAAACGACCTGATTTTAAAATGGGCTTACGACTTAGATGCTTCACTGAGTGGATATTTAGGTAGCAGATGACCACGGGAAGATGCTCCGCGTTATATGTCATCAAGGAAATGCAACTTAAAAGAGCAATGAGACACTGCTACGTACGTATGAAAATGACAAAAGTCCAAAACACTGACGGCACCACATGCTGGTGAGGAGGTAGAGACATCATTCACCGCCGCTGGTGATGCAAAATAGAGCAACCACTTTGGAAGACGGTGGGGTGGTCTCATAAAATAAAGTGTATCCATAGCATACAATCCAGCAATCACGCGCCTTAGTATTTAGCCAAACAAGTCAAAAACTTATGTTCACACAAAATCTGCACGTGGAGGTTTATAGCGCTTTATTCCTAATTGTCAAAACTTGAACCCGAATGTCCTTTTAGTGAGTGGATAGGTAAACAGAGGTACATCCAGACAATTGAATATTTTTCAGCACTGGAAGTAAATGAGCCACCCAGCCATGGAAAGACACAGAGGAACCTTAAATCTTTGCTACTAAGTGGAAGAAGGCCATCCGAAAGGGCTACACACTGTATAATTCCAACTATATGACATTCTGGAAAAGGCAAAAATGGGGAGATAGTGGTGTTGCCAGGAGTTGAGTGGGAGAGGGATGAATAGGTGAAGCACAAAGGATTTTTAGGGCAGTGAAACTTCCTATGTGACACTGTAATAGTAGATACATGTCATTATACATTTGCTAAAACCCATAGAATGAAAAAAAAATAAAAAAATAAAACCCATAGAATGTGGAAACCCAGAGCAACCATACTGTAAACTACGGATTTGGGGTACTCATGATGTGTCGATGTAGGTTCATCAGTTGTAACAAATGTACCGCCCTGGTGGTAACTGCCCAGCCCAAGCTCATCTAGATTTTGTCCTATGTCATCTTCTTGGAGCTTTCTAGTCTCACATTTCATCTTTAGGTCTATGATCCAAATTTGAGTTAATTTTGTGAAGTATAGGAATAAGGTTTGTGTCTGGGTTCATTTTTTTGCATGTGGATGTCCAGTTGTCCTGATACTGTTTGTTGTAGACGCTATGGTTTTTCTATTGCACTGCCTTTTGTCCTGTGTTGAGGATCTGTTGATGATATTTATGGGGCCCTAGATCTGGGCTCTCTGTTCTGTTCCATTGATCTCCTTGTTTCTTCTTTCACGAACCCCACACTGTGAGGTTTAGTAATAAGTCTTGAGGTCAATAGTATCAGTCCTCCAACTTTGCTCTTTCCCTTCAATACTGTGTCGGTTACTCTGGGTTTTGCCTCTCTCTATAAACTTTAGAAGTCATCTGTCAATATCCTTAAACTAGCTTGCTGGGATTTTGATTGGGATTGCACTGAACCTGTGGACTAAGTTGGTAAGAACGGACATCTTGACAACTTCTCTTTCTTTGAATGAATAAATTGGTTCTCGCTGAGAAATCATTAAATGGTACAGGTGCAGGAGCCAACCTGGAGTCTAATTGCCACAGCTGCTTCTGCTAAATCTGGGTTTTTAATTTAATGTGCTGAACAAGTCTTAGAATGAATGCCTGCACCTGTAACGGCATCTAAGCACAGGCAGCCCGTATGGCCTTGGGAATAGTAGCCTGAGTACCTAAACAGTCTCCCACTCCAGGAATCTTGATGAACGCTGGAAGCGTGTAAGATAACCAGCAGGCACTAATGTTGATTACAAAAGGGTCAACAAGAAAAGGTACGAGTATTAGGAAGCAGGATATAAGGGCAGGACAACTTACATATAAGAAACTTTGGGAAACTAACACACAATAGGAACGGCCAATAAAGATACCCATCATAGCACCTCTCTCTGTCCTCTACAGAGAAAAGACAGGTGTGAACACAAAATAATCCCAGAATGCTAATTCTGATTAGGTTCAGGGTGTTGGTCTAGTCACAAAAGCAGAAAGGCTAAGAATCTATTAGTGTATGTGGATAAATCATAAAAATGACACACCGGGCATGAAGTAAGTACTATTAAGAGTTGCTTTCTAATAATTGACAAAATACATTTCATTTTTTTTTTTGACGAAATACATTTCAAATTCAACTTGTTCTCACCATATTTAAGTTCTCCAGGTCACATCCATACATCATAAACAAGATATCACGGCAAATCTTACCAATAATCTTCAGCGGACACAGCTTTGAACCAACAAATCTTTTAAATGAGGTATTAGGGAGGAAGTCTTTGCTGCCAAAAAAAGTCTGCAAAACAGATTCACTCTATTCATATTTGGAATAATTAATTAAGAAATAATTAATCAAGAAATGGTGTGATGAAGTCATTATATTTATAATCAAATGCACTGTCTCCCATTAGTTTAAAACATTTAAATTAGGGAGGTTCCTGGGTGTGGCTCAGTCATTTAGGTGGTTGACTCTTGATTCTGGCTCAGGTCATGATCTCAGGGTTGGGAGATCGAGACCCAGGCCGGGCCCTGGGCTCAGTGCAGTCTGCTTGTCCCTCTCCCTGTCCCCACCTTCCTGTTCAGTCGTATGCTCTCTCTCTCTCTCTCTCTCAAATAAATAATTCCATAAAATCTTTTAAAAACCATTTAAATTAAGGACAAAACTTGAAAGCAGGAGATAGAGATAAGTTGACTATTGGATTTTCCTTCACAATGAGATGTCCAAAGGTATTATGAGTACTATCCTATTATTCCTTTGTAAAAACAAAGAATCCAGTGTCAATGAAACCAAAAAATTAAATTCATGTGAATATAGTCAAGACCTTTTATTTTGAAAGGACAAAATTATTGTCACTCTGGATTATCAACTATGAGAAGGAAAGGAGTAACATACCTTTATCAATGACCTCCACCTGTATGCCATTTTAATTAAAGGGCTGTTTGAGTTTTTAATAGAAAAAACTGGAGCTAAGGCAAAAAAGACTTTGATTCTTCCAGCGATCTTTGGAATTGTAGAAAATGTTATGAAAGCTGAAAGAAAATAAGACAGAAATGAACGATTCTTACGCAATCACTGGCATGTAAGACACGACATCATGGCAATTAAGAGCGCATTCGGTATGCTCCGACCAATTCATTGACTCATTCATTTCTTAATTCCCTTATCAAACAAGTGCCGATCGCCCAGCCTGAGACATGCACATTGATCACAACATGATGCTGATGATTAGTATTAAAAACAATGCCTATTTTTTATATTCCCCAAATGAATGAGACCATATAATGTTTGTCCTTCTCCGATTGACTTATTTCACTCAGCATCATACCCTCTAGTACCATCCACGTCGAGGCAAATGGTGGGTATTTGTCGTTTGTAATGGCTGAGGAATATTCCATTGTATAAAAAATACTGAAAGGGAATAAAGGGGAAAGGAGAAAAAATGAGTGGGAAATATCAGAAAGGGAACTCTCTGGAGCTCCCCACGCAGCGCGACGACAGTCCCCCGGGGCCTACCGATGCTGGTGCCCTGGGAGTGGCCTACATAAAAGATTCCCTCCTGTCCCGTGTGCCGCATGATGAAGTTGATCGAGGCCGGCAGGTCGTATTTTGCCATCTCGTCAAAACTACAACAGAAAAAGGGAAATTGGAATCCCCTTGCCACTGATGCGATGCTAACACCTGAGGGTCATGACCCGGGGAGGGAAGGAGAATAGGTGGCGCTGGGGCTCAGCCAGCTGGGCTTGAACTCCTGATAGCCACTCAGGCCGGCAGCTCAGGGTCCTGGGATCGAGCCCCCGTCAGGTCTGCACTGGCCGTGGGGTCCGCTGAGATCCGTCCTCTCCCTCGGCCCTTCCCTCCACCCCTCTTGTGCATTAATGTACCTACTGAATAAAGACCTCTGGGAGAACAGAGTCAAGGAAAGAAAATGCCTCCAAGGTAGTCTTATAAAGAGGCTGTTTATTCTACGTGCAGGGAGATAAACATATATTTATAGGTTATGGGGTGAAAGAAAACAGTTGGGGGGGGCCAACAAAATGATTAATGCCAATAAAAGTTACTGCTGAAAAATGAGAAACGCCCTAAAATCACACAAGTACTCTAATTTTCAAGCCAACACTTGCATAAGTCTGTGATGGTCCGTGAAAAGACCTGATGGAGAGAAGACACTTCTATTCTACTTTATTTCATTTGAAAGCAAAATGCAATATTTCACACACTTACAAGGTGAAAAGCATTACTGATATCATTTGTACCTGAAGGCCCAGAATTCTTTGGAATTGGTGTTTAGGTACGTGTGTTTCCGGGACCAGGTCGTCCCTCTGCTGTTCCCCATCCACACGTCATAACCGGCATCTGCCAGAATGAAGCCCAGGCTGTTGTTAGGGAGATTTGAAATCCAGCTGCTGGCAGATGTGAACAGGCCATGCTGCAAGTATACGACCAGCCTCTGAGCTAGGGGGGAAAAATGCAGAAAATTTCTTTTTAAATTTTGTGGTATCTGCACAAGCATCTCCTCTGAAATTCAAGCTTCTAATACACGATGTTGGAAGCTTTAAAGAAAAATTTTAAAATTTTCTACTGTATAAATAGGGTGAATCACCCACGTTTAATCCCATCGTACGTCAGAGTCGTTTAGCACAGATCAATGAAGAATTTTTTCAAGCGACCAGGTGCACGATGCGGTCACGTTTCATTTCTCTCTCCCCCTCCCTCTGCTCGCTCCCTCTCTCTCTCAAACAAAGTAAAATAAAATGAAACAATAAAAACACTCAGATGTATATGAGCGCCCACATTGCTGTCAGATATGTGATTATTCTAATCCTTAAAAGTTCACGTCTCTTCGCGGGCTTCTGAAAGAGAATGAGGAGGGGACGATATATTTGGGATTCCCGTGATCACGGGACGCCTTTTGTCGGTCGCAGGCCTGTGCCCCGGCAGCTGTGCAAGGACCAGGGCGTGACCGGTCAGGGGCGCAGTACCCTTCCAGGGAAGGCCGGACTTGCCCCATCAGCGGCGCAGCTGCGCGGGCGGCCACGGGTGGTGCCACCGCGGCGCTGGCATCAGCTGCAGCGGCTTGTGTCATTCTTTGTTCCCTTGGCCTCCCTCTCGTAGGCTTCCCAGGAACGGGGCCTGCCACCCCCGGTAGCCCTGTGCTGGGTGAAGCGAGCGGGATGTGACAGACCCAGGGTCCAGGGAAGGCAGTAGGTGCGCCCTGCTGTCCTGGGGCCGCACCTGCCTCCTCCCGGGCAGCGGGGCTGGGCTGGCTGCCCTGGGCACCCCTTCCAGGTGCTCCTCGGAGCTGCCCCTCCCTGTGCCCCCCCAGCCAAGGGGCAGCCCCTGAGCCCACCAGAGCATCTGCCCACCAGTGGCCTTGGGCAATGACTAACCCGTGCAGCGATGCCACCCGAGCCCCCCGGCTGCAAGGTGGGGCCCTGGGCCCGTGCCTCCTGCCCTGCCCTGCACCCGCGGGCTTTCTCCGACGACACAGCCGAGCGACCGCAGGCGCCGGGATCCTGTCTCCGGCCTGGCTTCCCGACGGCTCCGAAGCACCCCGCTGTATCTTTAAAACTACCTTTCCATATGTTATTATAGTATTCGTGAAATCAGGTCAGACGCTGAAAAATGATGACTATGATTATGTCAGACCTAGGCGAACGTTTTACGTCCAGCCGCCGTGACCTTTATATGGACACAGAATGACCTTGATCGAAGTTGCTTCAAGTTAGCATCTTCCCTGAAATGCACTTTAATGTTTAAAACGAGAACTTAAAAGGGTATTTTATGCTACGAGAAACATTCTTTTCAGGGAGACAATCTAAAGAGAAAGCCTAAAATAAAATAAATAAATAAATAAATAAAATAAAATAAATAAATAAAATAAAATAAAATAAGAAAAGAAAAGGCTGGCTTTTATTTGAGCAATTAGATGAAGAGGCAAAAGGGATCAGGACGCTCTGTGCTGGGAAGCGGCCGATACTGGATCACAGCCCTAGTGACGAATGGAGGGCCTGATGCTTGTGAGCACACCTGCGGATGGTGATGCACCTGTCGCGGGCCAGGGGAGTGCGGCTGCACCACCCGGGCCCCTCTGCCATTACTGGAGGAGCCGGGCAAGGCCAGGCCGGGAAGGACACTCTAGCCAGCCATTTATCAGACCTATGGAGACTGGGGCCGGGCACCACGTGTAACCCTTCGCAAAACAAAGAGATGTAGAGAATCCCTACGTGTGAGTAAAGTGGCCAGAGAACGCTTAGAACAGCTTGTGTTCCACGACGCTAAAACCAGCCTGTCAACAGGAGGCCACGAGAATGGTCCCTCCAGAAGGGAGGCACATAGGGCTCCCGGGGGGCTCGGCGTCGGGCATCTGCCTTGGGCCCGGGGCATGACCCGCATCGGGCTCCCCGCAGGGAGCCTGCTTCTCCCTCTGCCTGTGTCTGCCTGGGTTTCTCATTAATAAATAAATAAAATATTAAAAAAAGAGGGGGATCCCTGGGTGGCTCAGCGGTTTGGCGCCTGCCTTTGGCCCAGGGTGTGATCCCGGGGTCCTGGGATCGAGTCCCACGTCGGGCTCCCTGCGTGGAGCCTGCTTCTCCCTCTGCCTGTGTCTCTGCCTCTCTCTCTCTCTCTATCATAAAAAAATTTTTAAAAATCTAAAAAAAAAGAAAAAGAGAGAGAGAGAGGCCTGTAGAGACATGTCTGTGCACGTAATCTTTACATCCTTTTCTTGTCCAAAACTCACTGAGAGGAAATGGAAAAGTTAAGAACCCCAGGCCCAGGGAGTCGCCAGTTTGTCAGAATTGAATCTTACTTGAGTTGTCATTGTTTGTCTTCCCGTAAGGAATTCTATAAAGGCCGAGGACGTAACCGTCTTCAGTTACAATATCATACACTTCATCCGGGTAGCCCCAATAGGAAATGATTTGGCTCTTGATAAAGAGAAAAAAAGAAGCTGTTTAGGATAAGATAGCTGGTCCGTAATGTAACCTGATGCCAATCTGACCTATTAATGTAATAATGGACCTTTGTATTGTCTCTCAAGCTCGGGATAATTTTTTTTCCTGCTAGTTTGCTGATCCGTTCAGTAGCAGCTATTTTAGAACACCTGCCAAACATCAGTCCTACACATTACTAGTTTTCTAACTACTGATCACTCAGACTTTGACCCACTCAGCCATATGCAATTTTAAAATATACGTTGACCCACGAATGTTTGCATGTCTATGCTCATAGCTGAGCTTAGATCTGAAATCTGTGTGTACGTGCATGCACGCAAAAGGGAATTTCTAAGTCCTCCATAAAGGTGTTTGAATATATTTCCATATATTTTCATCCGGGGATGATATAAGGCTGAAGGGGAACCTGGCAGCTACAGAAGAGTAATGGGGACTATTAGTTGACCCGTATGGAAAGATTTAAATGCAGGAATATATTAAAATAAAAGCCCCCTCCCCCCAATTAAGGAGTAGCGTTTCCCAGCAGCTTAGCATTTATTTCCTAGCAACTTACAATGTTCATGTTCACTTCGGGGTTCCCAGATCGAAAGACAGCTTGGGTAGTTCCCAGAAGGAAAACCAAAGACATCACTCCGAAAAGGAAGGACACGTGGGACCTACAGAGAGAAGGAGATGCTAATACTATTAAAATGGCAGCAAGTGATACCATTCGACTGTTGAACTAAATCTCTGAGTTAGGGAATATCTCCATTTTCAGGTCAGAAAACCAAAGCTCTGAAAAATTAACTTGTCCAAGGACGTACAATGTGTAATTGGCAGCAAGATTCCAATTCATTCCTGCTTCAGGCCCAGATCCATGCTCTTCCCACTACCCTCTTTTGTAGCACAAACCCCTCTGTGGGGTTTCCATTGTAGACCTGTTTAGCCTAGTTCCAAAAGCCTTATCCTACATTGTAAGTTGATACCTGAATTAATGATGTAATAATACTTACCAGACTAATATTTATTTAAAATATATTTAAAGGTTGTTGGTTTTTTTGGGGGGGGGGGTGGGGTGGGATGGGTGAAGAGATTAGGAAGCTTGGATGACTTAACTTTTATCTAGCCTCTCAGCATCTAGATTTTATTGCCTACAGAAATGGGAATTTTGACAAAATCCTAAATTCTGGGAAGCTGGTAAGTTCTTTCTAAAAAAGTAAGAAACCAGGGAACCACCAAGGTCACTACCCACATTCTCTCTCCAAAAACATGGATCTCATGACCTTGTACAATAAACCAGGCACTATACCTGGAAGGGCATTATGCAGAGTTTATAAAACGTCTGGCTCTGCCACTCACAAGCTTTGCAACTTAAAGGAAGTTGCTTAACCTCTCTGAGCATCAGTTTCTCCACCGATAGTATGTGAAAAACAGCTACTCCTCTGGGCTGTGATAAAACTTAAATTTGGTAAATGTGAGATGATGGTTCGTTAGTAGGATGCTAGTCACATAGCTGACATTTAATACATATTAGATTTCTTCACTTAAGAGAACAAACGAACACCAGCAACTTAGAGAAATAATTTACATACAAATAATTGTGTGTGTCTTTCCTATACATTTTGTTAGGTTTAGTCTCCAGTGCGATAATTTAACAATTTGCTGTAAAGTAGCTAGACTTGAAAGTTCTAAACTCCATGTATTTGCTAATTGAAAGCTTTCATTTATGGAAACTGGGCTTTCCCCCTTTTGGTCTAGGTTTGTATTGCATTTGGTATAATGTGTGCGCTCTTTAGGGAAGGAGAAAAGCAAATTTTAAAACATTATCACCAAGTTTTTCTACCAGAGAAGAGAGAGAAATTTGCTAATGTAAGTGCATAAGAAAAGCATTTATAACATCTGCAGCCACAATCTAGATACTCTTCTTTGGAGATGTTCTTGGAAAAGTGCTCGTCGGGTGGGTGGCAAGGCTACTTGGTTCTCCAATCTCTCTAGTTTCTTGGAAACTGTCCATAGTAAACCGATACTGAAGCTCACTGTGTATACAGGCCTTGTTTCCTAGCAGAGAATTTAAAGTTCTTCACAGTGTGGCTGGAACAAGTGCAGCATTTATCATCCAGAATGAGAAACTTTTGAAAACGAATGGACATTAATAATTAACTTGGAAAACAGGCGTAAACTGAACTGTCAGAATATGCAGGGCTTATTTCTGGCTCTCTTTTCTGTTCCCTTGGTATGTGTCAGTATTTATGCCAGTAAGACACTGTTTAGATGATTGAAGCTGTGTGGCAAGTTTTGAAATCAGTTAAGTGTGAAACCTTCAAGTTGGTTCTTTTTTTTTTTTAATTTTTTTTTTAATTTTTTTATGATAGTCACAGAGAGAGAGAGAGAGAGGCAGAGACATAGGCAGAGGGAGAAGCAGGCTCCAAGCACCGGAAGCCCGACGTGGGATTCGATCCCGGGTCTACCAGGATCACGCCCTGGGCCAAAGGCAGGCGCTAAACCGCTGCGCCACCCAGGGATCCCAAGTTGGTTCTTTTCATTGGAATTCTTAACCCAAGAGATTAGTACTTTTTTTTTTTTTTATTGTTCCATCCCACTGATACATATTGAAAAATGCATGTGCTCGGTTTTCTGAAGCAGACTTTATAAAAAGTGTCATGGATACAGTTGTCAAAAATCACTCATATGCATATGCAAATGCTAAGAATAATGGTCAGCTTCCATAACTCTTGAAAGAAATAGAAAACAATGAGTCTTGTGATTTTTATCCAAGCTCATTCATTGAGTCATGGATGATTTTTAAAAGATTGAGTGTATTGTCAACTCTAATTCAAGACTGCCCCGAAATAAAATTAAAACTTATCAACTATCCGGTAGTCAAAAAAAAAAAAAAAATGATGGCAGTGTGCCTCAATCTTTTCTCATCAATATGATGGAGGAAAAATGCTCATTTATTACCTTATTAATGTACTACAAATTATGTTTAAGTGGAAGCTTTCTGTAATGCTTATCAATAATAACGACCTCATTTTCCTAACAGGAATCAATGTGTGGATTTATTTCTAACTAATAGCATTATATAAAGTAGCTACAAAAAAAAATTGAAAGAACCCTTTGTGTGATACTGATAAATTTAGAGTTTCTTTTAAACTCTAAGATGAATATAATATTAATAAGACTAATTAATGTAAGCTTTCAAATTAACTTAATTTTGGACAGGTGAATTTTTAAATTGATATACTACTTCAAAGTCAAATTAATTCTCCTAAAATTTTTGTAATTGTCAAAGTAGATGCAAATTTGTAAGAAAAATAATTTATTGGTAGTGAATTCGGTTGCTGAACAACTTTGAAATATGATTGAACACCTTGGATATGTGACATTACTCTTTTAAGCATGAATTTTATGAAATCTGAACACAGACCAAGTATGTCTGATAAAAAATTTAGCTCCCAAATTGACATTTTTATAGGAGTAAATTACACACTGGATTTTAAAGGCTTAAAACAAAAAATGTAAAATATCTCAATAATTTTATAATACTTGCATGTTGAAATGATACTCTGAATATAACAGGTCACTATTAAAGTCACACAGATGTTGTAGAATTAGTAATTCCTACCCCAATAAAGTGTTACTGTTACCTGCAATTTTGTACCTAATACAGCGGATTATCATTATTATGTCATTTTAAGTCGATCACCATAATTTTCCATTTATGCTGGCTGTCTGGTGAAATACTATTCCGTGGACCAATCACTGGTGCTTTGCTCTGTTTAGGGCAAACTTTTATAAGATATTAAAGATGAAAGTAGAATGGAAAAATTGAGTTTTGTACAAGAACATTAAAATTCAAAGCAACTAAGACTTTAAATAATCATTTTTAAAGATTATCACCCAGTTAGCAAAAGTACTTAAAATATGAAGGTACCAAAATCTGTATTATTAATAACACCCAGCTATTCTAAATATAATTCCCTAAAAGCTGGTTTGAGGGTTATTTTTCTTCAGCCTCTGGCATTAAACTGATTAATTTGACTCTAGATCTACCCCACAACAATGAAAAACATTACAGCCATACCTCTCTGTTCTTGGTGATTTTAGGTGCTTAACATATGTATCTTCAAAGTAGTCAATCATAGCAAAATTTTAGCAAAAGTTGCTAAACAGAGTCATAAGGAAGCCAAAAAAATATTATTCTAGAAGAAAAAATAAAATGAAACTTTAACTTCAGTGCAATATCAAATCCAACCTTCTATCATTTTTTAAGCTACTTTCCCATATGCAAAATGAGAGCACATTTACAATGGTTATTAGGGTAGTTTCTCACTGCCTTCAGTTTGAAAAAAACAAAATTACTAAGACATGATTCCAATGCTCTGAAAAACCTGAAATAGGTTTCTGTTCTTCCTCCTGGCAGTTACTGCAGCAACAGCAATGAGTTTTAAGTATATATGTATGGTTGGTGTAAAGCACATCAAATATAGAAGCAATAGTCTTAAAAGTATTGCTAAGTTTTGAAGATTTATCCCTATGGACAACATGAGCAAGTTTTAAATTTTTTACTCAAGCCATATGATAGGAAGAATGACATTATTTGAAGATGGGCTAAAATCATCTTAAAATGTATATTGTAAACCCTAAGGAGATCACCAAAAATGTCTTAAGAAGTATAAATAATAAGCCAATAAAGGAAATTAAATGGAATAATAATTAATGCTCAGTTAAACCCAGAGAAGTAAAAAGGAGATAAAGAACATCTAAGTGCAGCAGCAACTTGGTAGATCTTAATCAATAATCACCTTATATGCAAATGGTCTCAGTACACTAGGTAAAGACAGAGACTGTCAGATTAAATTTTTAAAAAGCAGGACTGAACTGTGTGCTCTGTACCAGAAATTCATGTTAAACACAGATACTTAAGTTAAAGGGTAGATCAAAATATACCAAAAGAAGGCTGGACTAATTATGTTAATTTCAAACAAAGTTGAATCAGAAAAAGGAATGCTAAAAAAAAAAGAAAGAAAAAAAGAAAAATGCTATTATAAAGAGGAAGTTTCCTAATGATATGGAGTCAATTCTCCAAGATGACACAATAATCCTAAATGTCTATATCTCTAACAACAAAGACTTAAATATATAAGGTAAAAACTGATAGATCTGGGAAGAGAAAGAGATAAGTCTGCAACTATTTTTGGTAACTTCAACTCTCCTTTTTTGGTAATTGGTAGAATGAGTAGACAATAAATTAGCAAGGATATAGATAACCTGAAAAATACTATCAACCAACTTGAGTTAATTGACATGTATAAAACATTCTATACAAGAGCAGAATACATATCCATCATCACTATACAAGAAACATTCACCAACAGTCTGCCCCATAGAAAAGACCCATAGAATCCATACAAAGTTCGTGAGCCGTAACAAAACTGAGCTAACAGTCAATAATAAGAACGAATCCTAGAAAGTACACAAATACTTGGAAATTAAGTAACACATTTCTATCTAAATAACCTGTAGTTCAAAGAAGAGCAAAATTTGAAAATATTTTGTATTAACTGACAATGAAAATACAGCACATCAAAATTTGTGAGATGCAGCTAAGCTGTACTTAGAAGACAATCTATAGCAGTGACTGCTTATGTGAGAAAATAACAAAGATAAGAAAAAATCAGTAGCTGAAGTTCTACAGAAGGAGTAGGAAAAAATGCCCAACTCTCAGTCTTCCCCTAAATGAGGTCTATTTGCATACTTCAAAAGCTTCAGCCTGAGGGTCAGGTTTCTAATTTAGCAGATGTGTAGGGGCTGACTGTATCCTCCCCAGAGATCATGGAAGTGTCTGGGCACCTCCCCTGCTTTCTCTCTAGCCCGCTGCAAGTAGCCAGTATCTCCCCAGAGGAGGCTGGGACACATATCTAGCACCACAGCTCTTGTGGTTGCCTCTTGAGGGACAGGCCTCTGGATTGTTTGGCTCTGATAACAAATGGGATTTACTTTTAAAAACCCCACAGGACAGTAGCAAACAAAGAAAAAATTCTTGATGGGCTCACAAACAACCCTCTCCTTTCTTATATACCCAGGCCCAGTGTGGAGGAAACAAGCAAAAATGCCCATCCACCAGTTTCTCCCTGGAAAAGGCCTAAATACACACTTTCTTAGTTGTTGCCTAATGGTCTGGCTTGTATCTGGGCACAGACTATGATCCTTCTCTTTAGGATAGTAATGGTTTTGGGATGGTCTCAACTACTGGGAGACACCACGAACAAATAAAGTGGCTTGGGTAATCACAAAGGATATTCAGAAGTATATGCTGGGATTATCGATGAGGTTCATCTCCTATAATGAGAGCACTGTGCCAAGACTAGGAGAGGCAGCTATTTCATCTAATGCACAGAAACCAATAGAGAGAGTCAAGGAAAATGAAGAAACACAGGAAAATATTCCAAACCAAAGAATGAGATAAAACTCTAGAAACAGATCTTAATGAAATGGGGATAAGTAAGTAACAGTCATTAAAAAAAAAAACCAGTGATAATGATAAAGAGATTTCAAATTAAGTCATAAAGATGCTCCCCAAGATCAAGAGGACAATGCATGAACAAAGTGAGAATTTCAACAGACAGGAAACGTTAAAATGTACCAAACATAAATCACATAAAGGAAGAATATAATCATTGAACTGAAATATTCAATAGAGAGTTTCAACAGCAGGCTAGATCAAGTGGAAGGAAAGATTAGTAAAGACAGGGCGGTGGAATTCATCCAATCAGAGGAGCAAAAAGAAAAAAGAATGAGAAAGATTTAGGATAGTTTAAGAGTTTATGGGACACCAGCAGGTGGACCAATATACACATTATACAGGCCCCTGAAGAAGAAAGAGAGAAATGGGCAGAAAGCTCATTAAAATAATAATAATAATAATAATAATAATAATAATAATAGCTATAAATTTACATAATCTAGAGAAACAGGCATTCAGATCCAGGTAGCCAATAAAGTCCCCAAAGAGATGAATCCCAAAAGACCCACACCAAGGCACATTATAATGGAATTGTGATAAATTGAAGACAAGGAGAGAATCTTAAAACAGTAAGAAAAAACTTGTTATCAATGATGGAATGTCCATAAGACTATCAGGAAATTTTTCAGCAGGTCAGGAGAGTGGCAAGAAATATATATTCAAAGTACTGAAGGAAAGAAGGAAGGGAGGAGGGAAAGAAGGAAGGAAGGAAGGAAGGAAGGAAGGAAGGAAGGAAGGAAGGAAGGAAGGAAGGAAGGGAGGGAGGGAGGGAGGAAAAAAAGAAAACCAAATCCTGCCAATCAAGAACATTCAACCCAGCAAAGTTGCCCTTCAACATTGAAGGGAAGATAGTTTTCCAGAAAGTAAAAGCGGAAGGAGTTCATCACTAGATGGGCCTCATGATAAACATTAAAGGGACTTTTTCAAGCTGAAATGAAAGGAGGTTACTAAGTGACAGGAAATCGCATGAAACTATAAAATTGATAAGGTAAATATATAGTTAAATCCAGAATACGCTAATGTTTCATGGTGGTGGGTAAATCTTGAGATTCCTTCTGTAAAGTTAGTAAGGAGCAATTGTGAGAGATACGGTTAGGAAAGGAGAGTCTGCTGGACACAAAGCTTTTTACAGACCTATTAGTAAAAATTCCTTTCAGCGGCCGAGAATGTGGAAATTGGCTTCCTTAAAATTACAATTGAGTTACCACTTAGAAAATCTTCATTTACTCATCAAATGCAGTTGGAGGACTCCTGTGCACCCAGTTGGAGGACTCCAGTCCCATGCAATTCTTCATTTCCTTCTGCAATAGCCTCCCCCTCGTGCTCACCCAGGTTTTGCCTGAAGGCGTCCCAGGTGGAGAGCTACCTCATGCAGAAACACATTCCATTTTAAATGCATCTACTTAAAAACATTCCTTAAACATCTTCTTTGAGTTAAATCAGAATCTACTTTCTTATAGTTTTTTTCCATGGACTTCAGTACGCTGATACGTCCAATTATTTTTGTCTCTTACGGTCTTTAACCTATTTGAAGATAGTCTTCATGTTTTCCTAAAGTTTTCTCCAGGCTAGAAATCTCTAACCCTCTTACCTATTCAAATAAGGTCATCTCAAGCCTGCTTACCATCTTGGACACTTTTCTTCGGAATGGCATCAGTTTCTGAATGGTTCTCTTAAAACCACTGAACGCAGTTTTCTAAATGATCTGGCCAGTGTACGTGGTGTGAGACCATCCCCTCTCTCGATCTGCACATGCTGATTCACTCTTCATGGCTTAGGTTTAGATCTACTTTTTGTCTCGACAGCTCTCTTCTGCTGTTAACTCATCATGAACTTAAGGCCAAGTAAAATTCTTTTTTTTTTTTTCTTAAGTAATCTCAACACAGGGCTTGAACTCACCACCCAGAGTTCAAGACCTGAGCTGAGATCAAGAATCAGATTTTTTTTTTTCTAAGAATCAGATGTTTAAGTGACTGAGCCATCCTGATGCCCGAGGCCGAGTAAAATTCCAAGCCCTCTTTCCCTGATTCTGTAGAATTATTTTCTAGATACAAAGGTAAGTGTTCTAATAACCTTGTCCGTTTTTGTTGCGTGATTTAACAAAACTAAATAAATAGTGACGTCTATTGAAATCTCTGAAACTCCTCACCTTACACCAACCCTGTGAGGCTATTCATCTTGATTTGATGCCATCTAAAAACTGCTACGTTTGCCATCAATGATTATCGAAGTTATCAGTAACACAGCGAGGGCAGACGGAGCTGCGCGTCATAGAGTAGACATCCTTTGTGGACTGGCATGATATTTTCATACTATTACAGTCATATCATAATATTAAAAAAGCACTCTCTGAGAAAGTATTTTCAACACTGAAACTGCCCCCTTGGAATTACCATCCCGCCTACCCTGGCATAAGCCTGACCCTTGAAAGGCCTGTATACCTTCTAGGCAGACAGCCCGGGAGCTCTGTTTCTGGGAATTCTAACTCTGATTCTAGTTGCCAGGGTTACTCTGTTGACTCTGACAATGATGCTGCCCCTTGGTGTGGAGATTCTCGTAACAATACATAAGTAAGCAGGTAAGAAAGCAAGAGAACTTGTAAATGTGATCAACTGACATGCAGAAAACAGAGCAGGTCAGTGCACTAGAGAGTCATGGGGTGGTTGTTTTAAGTCAAGTAGCTTAGAGAAGGCGCCTTTTAGGTGACTTTTAAGTGGGTCTTAAATGAGAAGGAACAACAACAACAACAAAAAAAAAAAAAAAAATGAGAAGGAGCCTGCCTCGCAAGGATCAGGAATAGAAAAGAGGAGAAAAGACCAAGGTGGCTAGGAAGAGTAAATATAAACACACCCGTCCTGGCTATTTTGCAAACCTACGTTCTTTAGTTGTCATTTCCAAATTTCCCAGAAAGATACAGTATCACAGTAACCAACCATGGACCCCAACCCTGCAGTTAGAGCTCTGCTAACCCATTCTGGAGGTTGGGGGTGCACGTGAAGTAGTCCCTACAGACTACGGTAATGAGAAGCATGCCAAGCCAGCATGGCTACCTCTATTCAATGGTCGTAACAACCCCAAATTCTATATAACGTTCTATTTTTTAATTTTTATTTACTTTTTTTAAAAAAGATTTTATTTATTCATGAGAGACACAGAGAGAGAGAAGCAGAGACACAGGCAGAGGGAGATCCCACAGGGAGCCCGAAGTGGGACTCGATCCCGGGACCCTGGGGTCACGCCCTGAACCGAGGGCAGATGCTCAACCCCCGAGCCACCCGGGGGGGCCCCTCTCTACAATGTTCCAAGAACATATTGTTGATCACACCATTAAAGGAAAAGGGTGAAGAACTAACGCCAATGAACAGCTCCTGGAAATACAAGTTAAAATTAAAAAAAGCATTTGCTGAACACTCCAGAACTGCGGGAGTAAAGGTTTAGCACCTTTGCTCATGCAGGAGCATCAAATAATTCAGTCAGCACAGGACACGTGACGACAGCCAAGAGAAGTCAGAAACGTAGGTTGGGGGGATCCCTGGTGGCTCAGCGGTTTAGCGCCTGCCTTGGGCCCAGGGCGTGGTCCTGGAGTCCCGCGTCGGGCTCCCTGCGTGGAGCCTGCTTCTCCCTCTGCCTGCGTCTCTGCCTCTCTCTCACACATCTCTGTGTTTCTCATTAATTAATAAATAAAATCTTACCAAAAAAAAAAAAACCCAAAAACAAATAGAGAAGCAAGAGTCTTGAAAGTATTGCTAGGTTTTGAAGATTTATCCCTATGGACAACATGAGCGAGGTCTTAGTTTTTTACTCAAGCCATATGGTGGAAAGTATGACATTATTTGAAGATGGGCTAAGATCATCTTAAAATGTATATTGTAAACCCTAAGGAGACCACCAAAAATGTCTTAAGAAGTATAAATAATAAGCCGATAAATGAGATTAAATGGAATAAAATAAATGCTCAGTTAAACCCAGAGAAGTAAAAAAGAAATAAAGAACATAAGCGCAGGAGTGACTTGGTAGATCTTTATATATATATAAACTTACTTTTTATTGGTGTTTAATTTGCCAACATATAGAACAACTTGGTAGATCTTTTTTTTTTTTTTTTTACAACTTGGTAGATCTTAATCAATAATCACCTTATAGGCAAATGGTCTCAGTACAATGGGTAAAGACAGAGACTGTCAGATTATTTAATTTTTTATCAGATTAAATTTTTAAAAAGCAGGACTGAACTGTGTGCTCTCTACAAGAAATTCATGTTAAACGCAGATACTTAAGTTAAAAGGGTAGAGCGAAATATACCAAAAGAAGGCTGGACCAATTATGTTAATTTCAAACAAAGTTGAATCAGAAAAAGGAATGCTAAAAAAAAAAGAAAGAAAAAAAGAAAAATGCTATTATAGATAAAAAGAAAGTTTACATAATGATACGGAGTCAATTCTCCAAGATGACACAATAATCCTAAATGCGTGCTCCCTCCAGCTCTCAGTCTTTAAAAAACAGAGTGTAACAATTGCTCGAATTTAAGAACACATCCATCCGGTGGTGATTCTGGTCAAAATGCTACGTGCCCACGAGTGTGCCCTAACGCAGGCCCCGTGGATGGTTTCTGGCGGGAGTGGAAGCCGGAGGTTCTGGTGTGCAACTGCACGGCCTTGGGCTTAGGAGACAAAGGGCAAGAGGCCAAACCCAGAGGACTGACAGTCTGGCAAGAGTGGGAAAAGGGAAGGAATTGAGGAGGACCATGAGGTTTCGGGATTCGGAGATGAGGAAGCAAGAGGCGATGGTGGACGGGAGCAGAACAGACTCAAAACCCAGGGGGAACCTGCGTGGGCCGAAACCCTGATGCCGGGTTTACGGGGCTGCAGTGCTGGTGGCACAGGGCAGCCGAAGGAGCCCCTCAGGTACCCTTTCTGGACAATTCCAAGATCCTAGAACGTGGCTGGGACACCTCTTAGATGGTCCACGGCTTTCAGGCAGGGACTGAGACGCTTCCAGCTACCAGATCAGCTTTACTTTCTTTTTTTTTTTTTTCAGCTTTACTTTCTTTCATGACAAATAAATCAATACAGACGGCCTTTACCAAATATCTGAAACTAATAGAAAAACGCAAGTGCATCTGCTTCCTCTCATGATTACCTAACACGGCACGGGCACTCGTCTCCGCGTGTATCTACAAAACTCTGGGATTTAAACTCTGGGATTTAAACTCTGGTTTCGTAGCAAGTGTTTGAGCACCACAGAAGGAGTCATTTTCTATACATCCGTAAATATCCGAAGGCCTATTTCCCCAGCAGCTTCAGGGAGATGCTCGCACACCCATAATCCGGTCGCTCGAGTCCCTGCACACTCCAGTGTCCCCAGTACCATCGAGGTGGCCGCATTTTTACAGAAATGTCTATCTATTATTTTCTCAAGATCAGAGTGTAGGCCTGGTACGTCTCATTGAAAAGACCCAGTTTTAGGATTCTTGGAGTATTATCAGACGGTGCCCCAGTTTGCTCACTATTTGCCTTCTGTCCTGTGCAAGTACGCATTTCGTGGTGCTGTGTTCAGCTCCTTCTTTTATTCTTAGGGGCCTTGTACAGACTCTATGGGATTCATCTGCATTTCCTTCTGGCTCTTTTCCCACATGTTGGGAGCATCGCTCTACCGCCCACTCCATGTAGGGCCACGTCTTCGTGATGGGGACATAAAGGAAAACCTGTGGCTCCTAAACGTTCTTCCTGGCCCCACGGCAGCTTCCCTGCTCCTGCTGGCGGCTGCGCAGGTGCTGGCGGCCGGGCGGCCCCTGGGCTGCAGCCGGGCGGGCCTGCTCTTTGCCTTCGGGCCCTTGCCGCCCCCCTGGGGGCCGTGGGCTCGCGGGGACCCTCCAGGGCGACGCTGCGGTGGAACCGACCCCGGGGCCGCGGGGACCCGGCCTCCTCCCTCCCCGCAGCCCAGGCACAGGCCTGCCCCCAGCGCGGTGCTCTGACCCGGGGGGGCCGCACCACCTGGGCCCCACAGCGCCGGGATGGGGGCGGCGTGACCGGGTCCCCGACGAGGCCCGCAGCGGGGTCCCCAGGAGCCGGCGCTCCCTCTGCCTCTCTCATGAAGAAATAAGTAAAATGTCTAACAAATATCGCCGCGGCTGTGACACGCAGACATCACTGCACCCACTGCGCAGGGGGGTCGCACAGGGCCCGGCAGGTGGCAGGTGGCAGGTGAGCCGCTGCGCTCCCGGAGGGGGGACCTGCACCCCCGCCTGCCCCTGCGCGCCCGGGGCTGGCCCCGCCTCCCGGGTCCCCGCCCCCGCCCCCTCCCGGGTCCCCGCCCCCGCCCCCTCCCGGGCACCGCCCCCGCCTCTCCCGCCCCTTTTGAAGGTCCCCTCCCCGCCCCTCCCCTCCCGGGCCCCGCCTCCCCCCTCCCCTCCCCCATCCTCCCGCCCCTCCGACCTCGTTTCCAGGTCCCCCCTCCCCCCCGTCCCAGGCCCAGCTCTTCCCGCCTCTCCCCCTCCTGGGCCCTCCCCTTCCCTTCCCCCTCCCCCCCTCTCCCCGTCCCAGTCTCTCCCGGGCACCTCCGGCCCCTCCCGCCCCCTTACCAGGTCCCGCCCCGCCCCTCCCCTCCAGGGCCCGCCTCCCCGCCCCCGCCCCTCCCCTCTCCCTCCCGCGCCCCTCCTCCCCCTCCGCTCCCCCATCCTCCCGCCGCTCCGGCCCCCTTTCCAGGCCCCGCCCCGCCCCGCCCCTCCCCTCCCCTCCTCCCTCCCCCCTCCCCCCTGCAGGCCGGCCGCCGGGACCGCGGGGGGCCCTGGAGCCGAGGCCATGGCGCGGGCGCTGGTGGTGGGCGCGGGGCTGACGGGAGGCGTGTGCGCTGCGCTGCTCGGGAGGGAGACGCCGCGGCCCGCGCACCTGACGGTGTGGGAGGAGGCTGCGGCCCCAGGTGGGTGCCCGGCGGGGGGGCGGGGAGGGCGAGCACCCGGTCCAAGCGCCCGCGTCCCCGGAGCCGCATGCGCAGTGCGCGCCCGCCCGCGTGACCCGAGCCTCGGACGGGGGGAGGGGGAGGGGGACGGGGAGGGGACCCCGGGGCGGCGGGAGTGGGAGGAGCCCCGGGTGGGGGCAGCGGGGGCGGGGGGAGGAAAGGAGGGGGCGAGGGGGAGAGCGGGAGGAGCAGGGGGAGTGGGAGGAGTGGGAGCGGCCCGGTGGAGGAGGAGCCCCGGGCGGGCGGGGAGGAGTGTGGAGGAGCCGGTGCTGGAGGAAAGGAAGGGGTGGGGGAGGGAAGAGCGGGAGGAGCCAGGGCAGGAGGAGCAGGGGGAGTGGGAGGAGCCCCGCGGGGTCGGGGAGGAGCCCCGGGCTGGGGGAGGGGGTGCAGAGGAGCCCCGCAGGGTCGGGGAGGAGTCCCGGGGTGGGGGAGGGGGTGCGGAGGAGCCCCGCGGGGTCCGGGAGGAGTCCCGGGCTGGGGGAGGGGGTGCGGAGGAGCCCCGCGGGGTCGGGGAGGAGTCCCGGGCGGGAGGAGGGGGTGCGGAGGAGGCCCCCGGAGTCGGGGAGGAGTCCCGGGCTGGGGGAGGGGGTGCAGAGGAGCCCCGCGGGGTCGGGGAGGAGTCCCGGGCTGGGGGAGGGGGTGCAGAGGAGCCCCGCGGGGTCGGGGAGGAGTCCCGGGCTGGGGGAGGGGGTGCAGAGGAGCCCCGCGGGGTCCGGGAGGAGTCCCGGGGTGGGGGAGGGGGTGCAGAGGAGCCCCGTGGGGTCGGGGAGGAGTCCCTGGCCGGAGGAGGAGGTGCGGAGGAGCCCCGCGTGGTCGGAGAGGAATCCCGGGCTGGGGGAGGGGGTGCGGAGGAGGCCCCCGGAGTCGGGGAGGAGTCCCGGGCTGGGGGAGGGGGTGCGGAGGAGCCCCGCGGGGTCCGGGAGGAGTCCCGGCCTGGGGGAGGGGGTGCAGAGGAGCCCCGCAGGGTCGGGGAGGAGTCCCGGGCTGGGGGAGGGGGTGCGGAGGAGCCCCGTGGGGTCGGGGAGGAGACCCTGGTCGGAGGAGGGGGTGCGGAGGAGCCCCGCGGGGTCGGAGAGGAGCCCTGGGCTGGGGGAGGGGGTGCAGAGGAGCCTTGCGGGGTCGGGGAGGAGTCCCGGGCGGGAGGAGGGGGTGCGGAGGAGCCCCGCGGGGTCCGGGAGGAGTCCCGGGCCGGGGGAGGGGGTGCGGAGGAGCCCCGCAGGGTCGGGGAGGAGTCCCGGGCGGGAGGAGGGGGTGCGGAGGAGCCCCGCGGGGTCCGGGAGGCGGGAGCAGCGCCCCCCCGCCCCGGGCCGCCCGGCACCTGCCCGCGCGCCCTCGCAGGGCCTGGCCACCTGGGGGGGTCCATCTCCCACCCGCCGGGTGTGCGGGGCGTGCACCTTGCCAGGACCCCAGTGCGCTGGGCCGGGCCTTCCCAGGGTCTGGTTTACAGGATCCCCTTTCTCGGGAGGGCGGATCACAGGCGCGCACGGGAGTGGGGGTGGGGGGTGGAGGGGCCGGTTCCCAGCTCTCGGGGCCTTTCCCGGGGCACCGGGTCCTGCTTCAGTGTGTGACCCGGGCCAGGCCCCCCGCTGCCCTCTTTACCGCATGACCTATGTCCCGAGGGTCGTAGAGGACCAAGCATAAAACTAAGAGAGGAAAACCCCACAAAAGCCCTTTTAAAGAATGCAGCTGCGAAGTAAGCTGTGGGCCCGCGGGGAAGGGACAGGTGAGGCGCCGGCTGCACAGGTGAGGCGCTGAGCGGTCCCGTCCCTTCCTGCAGGGGGGAGGATGTGCACGGCCTGCAGCCCGCACGCCCCGGGGAGCACCGTGGACCTGGGGGCACAGTACATCACCCGCTCGCCCCAGTGGGCCGGGCCGCACGCACGGTGAGTGGGTGAGTGGGCAGGGCCGGAGGTGCCCCTCTGGGGTGGGGTGCGTGGGAAGGCCTGGTTTTGCTCTTGCAACGCAGAGAAGCTACTGTGCAGCTGAGGACCCTCTACAGGTGATCCTGATGTGGTGGGGAGCTGCAGGCCAGGCCTCCTCGGGCGGGGGGCTATGGGGTGGCAGGTCGGGGGTGTGGGCCACCCGCATGAACACGGCCCGGACCCAGAGGACAGCTCCCCGGGGAGTGGGGTGGGGGCAAGGCCGCCTCCACGAATTCACAATGACCCTTCTGCCTACTGTCCTGTCTATACTGACTTACACTTTGAGATACACGAGGAAATAGGCCTTCGACTGTCAACGAGAGATGTTTGGATTCGCAAACGTTCCTGTTTTTCACCTGAGTTATGGTTTATTACTCTTTTTTTTAAAAAGATTCTATTTATTTATTCACGAGAAACACACACACACAGAGGCAGAGACACAGGCAGAGGGAGAAGCAGGCTCCATGCAGGGAGCGGGATGCAGGACTCGATCCCGGGTCTCCAGGATCAGGCCCTGGGCTGAAGGTGCACTAAACGGCTGAGCCACCCAGGGATCCCCTATTTTTTTTTTTAAGGAAGTCCAGTGCGCAACGTGGGGCTTGCACGCCCCATCCGAGACCGAGAGTCCGTCCTCTGCAGACTGAGCCACCCAGGGGCCCCTGAATTATGTTTCATTGACACAAAACATATACAGAGTTGATCCTATGAAGATTTCTAGCTTCTTTTTAAATTATTATTATTTTTTAAGGTTTTATTCATTTATTCACAAGAGAGACAGAGAGAGAGAGAGGCAGAGACCCAGGCAGGGGGAGAAGCAGGCTCCATGCAGGGAGCCCAATGCGGGACTCGATCCCGGGACTCCAGGATCACACCCTAGGCCGAAGGCAGGCTCTAAACCGTTGAGCCGCCCAGGGATCCCCAAAGATTTCTAGTTATTAGTTAAAATGAATTCTTGGAAGAGAATATATTAAGCTGACTGTGGTGTTTATTTCCCTTGTATTGATCTATTTCAGGTTTTATGACGAATTGCTGGCTCTTGGCCTCTTGGAGCCTCTGACGTCTCCTATCGAAGGGATGGTGGTGAAGGAGGGAGAGTGTAATTTTGTGGCACCTCAAGGAGTTTCTTCAATTATTAAGCATTACTTGAAAGAATCAGGTGGGGATAGGATTTTCTCTGCTTTCTTTTAAAATTAGCATTTGAAGATAAAAGCTGTGTACACAATTAAGTGTTAATGCTCTAAAGAAAGTTGTGAGATAGATGCTCTCCTCTTCACTACTCAACAGCTAATTTTCTTTCCCTAAAGTAATCCCTAATAATAGTTTCCAGCGTACGCTTCTAGGAAAGTGTTTTTGCCTCTGTCTGTTGACTTACGTGGCTGTCTCTATTTATTCTCGTGTGTTTATATTTATTCTTTTTAAGTATACAAATAGGATTATTATTATTATAGGCCTTTCTACACCTTGTTTGATCTGTTAACAATAAATCAGCCACACACACGCCCATTATCTATGTGTCTGCCCCCTGTTGGTTCTGTTTCTCTGGAGAATCCTAATACATCATCATAGACTAAATCATATCTTAGGTCTATTTTCATATCAGGAAATTGAGTATGCTTCATGCTTTTCAGTGCCTGTTCAATATCACATTATATATTTATAAATAAATGCATTGTTTATTTAGATATTAAGTTTCTGGTGAATATTTAGGCTGGGGAGGGCGGTAAGGGGTTGTTTTGCTAATGCCAGTATTGCTACCTGGTCTAGCCCTGCCGCGTATGCATATCTGTACCCCAATTTCTAACAGGACAATAGCTGTGTCGAATGGTAAATGTGAATTTTTAGTTATACCAGGTAGTGTCATCTGTTCCTCTTAACGAATATCTCATCATCAAGAGTGAATGAGGAGCTGCCTGGGTGGCTCGGTCAGTTAAGCATCAGACTCTTGGTTTCCGCTCAGGTCACGATCTCAGGTTCTGAGATTGAGCCTCACCTCAGGCTCTGTGCTCAGCCGGGGGTCTCTCCCTCTGCCCCTCCCACTCGTGTTCTCCCTTTCTCTAAAATAAATAAATCTTTTTTTTTTTAGGCATTTTTTTTAAAGATTTTATTTATTTATTCATGATAGTCACACAGAGAGAGAGAGAGAGAGAGAGAGAGAGGCAGAGACACAGGCAGAGGGAGAAGCAGGCTCCATGCACCGGGAGCCCGACGTGGGATTCGATCCCGGGTCTCCAGGATCGCGCCCTGGGCCAAAGGCAGGCGCCAAACCGCTGCGCCACCCAGGGATCCCTAAAATAAATAAATCTTAAAAGAAAATTAAAAAGCAGTGAATGAGAATTTCTCCTTCTGCAGGTCTTGATATTATGGAGATTTTTAATTTTTGCCAGTGTGATAAGTTAAAGCAGCTGTCTTTTTGTGTTTTGACATTTATATTTACATAATCATGAGTGAGTTCATGCCTCCTTTTTAAGGCAGTTCTTTTCATCTTTTGTGTGTGTGTGTGTGTGTGTGTGTGAATTTCTTATTTATAACCTTTGCCCATTTTTTATTAGGATTTTCATTTGTTCTTTATTTTATGAATGTTTTGAAAATGATCTTTTTTTAAAAAGATGATAAATGATCTTGGATGATAGATGATTTTTTTTCTTTTTCTTTTTTTTTCTAAGATTTTATTTATTCATGAGAGACACATACACACACACACACAGAGGCAGAGACCCAGGCGGAGGGAGAAGCATGCAGGAGCCCGACGTGGGACTCGATCCCAGGACCCCAGGATCACACCCTGGTCCGGAGGCAGGCGCTAAACTGCTGAGCCACCTGAGGATCCCAATAGATGATTTTTTTCAAACAAAAGAAGGTTTCTTGATGAATCATAATTAAGTTGTCCAGTTCAAGATCATTGATGACAGGTGCTGAGAATTTTTGTTACATAAGCTATTTTTAGAATAATTACTATTTTGAACCTCTTCATCAAATACTACTTATTGAGGACCCCAAGAGTCCCTGATCTCAGGCAAGGGAGAGGTCAGTGAGATTGAACACACAACATGAGAACATGTGGTAAATGCAAATAGCATTCTGGTTTAAACCATTTCTCACTCTAGGATTCAGCCTATAATGGTGTATTACTCAGGATTTTCCAGAGAAAAGAGCCAATAGGAGATTGATATAATAGGACACGTGTGTGTGCATATTTTATTAGGATATATACATACATACATGATTTATTATAAAGAATTGGCTCGTGGTTATGGGCGTTGGCGGGTGTCAAGATCTGCAGGATGAGTCGGCAGGCTGGGGACCCAGGAGAGCGTGAAGGCTAGCGGGCTCCAGATCCCGGAAGAGCTGATTTTTCAATTCAAATCTGAATACAGGGGGGTTAAAACCCCCCAAAACTTGTCCCAGTTTAAGGCAGTCAGGAAGATTTCCTCGCTTTGGGGAGGGTTACTCTTTTTGTTTTATTCAAGCCATTGACGGATTGGGTAAGACCCATCTACATTAGATAGAGTAGGTAATCTGTACTCAGTCTACCAATTTATTTTTTATTTTTATTTTTACTTATTTATTTTTTAAAGTGGAACTACCTTCTTTTTTTTTAATTGTTTTTATTATTTTTTATTTATTTATGATAGACATAGAGAGAGAGAGAGAGAGAGAGAGAGGCAGAGACACAGGCAGAGGGAGAAGCAGGCTCCATGCTGGGAGCCTGACATGGGACTCGATCCCGTGACTCCAGGACTGCGCTCTAGACCAAAGGCAGGCGCGAAACCGCTGAGCCACCCAGGGATCCCCTTAAATTTTACTCTTATCCAAAATCACCCTCAAAAACAGGCCCAGAATAATGTTCGACCAAATATTTGGGGACTCCATGACCCAGTCAAATTAATGCATGCGATTAACCGTTACAGAATGTGATACTGTTGGATTATCTTGTGGAGTGTCACCGTCGGCTTCATGCATTGCCACCAGGTAGCTTTTCAAATATCTCATTTCCATCGTGATTCGGCCCAATTTAGGTGGCATGTTTACTGAAATCCTCAAGCACCTCCTGACTGTATCACGGATCTGTCCACGCACGCACACATGCACGCACGCGCACATCCACTCAGTAACCACTTACGGGGTGCTTAGGACACGCCAGATGCGGTGTTAGGTGCCAGTGAAACAAGAACCGAAGGCAGCTGACAGGGCAGCCTGCCCTCTCACAGCTGGTGTTCTGGCTGGGGGACTGTCCTGGAATACACGGTACCTACGTCCTCCCTTTTGGCAGGCGTTTGGAAGAATATATGTTTTATCATCCAATTTTGCTTTGGAAGCTCTTGGAAAAAGAGCTCATATTTAATTATTTGTGGCTCACAGAATTTAACAGTAGCCTGTACCTGGTAGGTAGGTATGGTGATAGATTTCCGTATCTGCATCCATCTCTATCATCTATCTATCTATCATCTATCATCTATTTATCTATCATCTATCTATCATCTGTCTATCATCTCTCATCCATCTATCATCTATCATCTATCATCTATCATCTCTCATCTCTCATCTATCTATCTATCATCTATCACCTATCTATCATCTCTCGTCTATCTATCATCTATCTATCTATCTATCTATCTATCTATCTATCTATCTATCATCTATCTATCTATCTACATGTGTATATTGGATGTGTTCCTAAGTATATTTAAAAGAGCTATATAAGGTGATTATCACTTTTAATTTGACCAATTCTTAGTAAAAACCTGCTTATAGATTTTCAATTTAAAGAAAAAATTAAGAGAGAGAGACTGTGAGAGCACAAGAAGGGAAGCAGCAGAGGGAGAGGGAGAAGCAGGACCCCCACCCCCGCCAACCGCAGGGACTCGATCCCAGGACCCCGGGATCATGAGCTGAACCGAAGGCAGACGCTCAACCACTGAGCCACCCAGGTGCCCCTGTATTTTCAATTAGTACAGTCTCTTGAGACAATGATTTTGTAGATCTTTTATGGCTCTGTAAAGCATTATTCACTTCAAAAAAAAGTAATTCTTTTGAAAAAGTTACATATTACTGGTACAAAGTTTGGAAAATAAAAATAGCAGGAAAATGTCCAGTAAGTCCATTTTGTGGACTCCTTTCTGCTTTTTTCTTTTTTTAAATGAATTTTTACATAATTGAGTTCCAGGTCTATAAAAATCTATATAATATAAATGTAATTATAAATAATACAGGTAATATTTAATAAAAATAAAATACAAATATCAAAAACATAGACTGTTCTAATAATAGCTTTGTAATACTTCAGGAGTCTTTTCCCCTCTCTACCCACATCTGTTGTTACAGGATTTATAGACCTCATTTATACTATTTAAAATTTTACAATTATATCCTTTTAAACTCCTGTAAAGCTTTCTCTCCACGAAAGTGGTTTAGTGTTTTCACAACAGAAGTGAGAGAAATTTTGGAATCACAATGACCTGGACTCAAATGAATGTACTGTCACCCCTTCCTGGGTGTATAATAATAGGAAAGTTTAAAAATCTATTCCCTGGGGGCGCCCGGGTGCCTCAGTTGGTGAAGCATCTGCCTTCAGCTCAGGTCCTGACCCCGGGGTCCCGGGATCGAGTCCCTGGTCGGGCTCCCTGCTCAGCGGGGCGTCTGCTTCTCCTCACACTGCTTGTGCTCTCTGTCTCCCTCAAATAAATAAATAAAATCTTTAAAAAATCAAAATTAAATAAAAATCTATACCCTGGTTCTTTCATGGGAAAAAAATGAGGATGATAACAGTGCCCACTGCAAAGTTTTATCATGAGGACGGTGGGGCACAGTGCATCCGTGTCAGTCCAGCAGGTCACGGGCAGGTACGGGGCAGCCTCCCGATCAATGTTGGTTTAAAAAGTAACCTCCTTGAACGAGGCTGACCTTTGTAGGTCCCCAGTGCCCAAGAACCCAAGAGGGACGAGACTACTCAAAATACCTTGGTGACGAAGAAGAGGAAGTGCAACGGGAGGACACTCAACTGTATTTCTCTTAATTACAGTTCTTAGTAAAGGCGGTTGATCTGCCAACGAGGGCTTGGGTCTCTGCACCTTTCTCAGGCTTAAAGGGACTAGTCTTGCTCGTGCGGCCGGGACTAGGACCCTTGACACCTTCACTAGGGCACTTACCTGCCTTACGAAGATCACGAGCTTTAGTGGGGTGGATGTGGGGCCACATCAGGGAGCGGCATCTCTGAATCTGACCCCTTGTTTGTGAGATCCACTGGCGCCAGGGGTCTGCGTGCTCGCGGGGGCCGCGCAGGTGTGGCCGGCGCTCCTAGCAGTGGTGGCCGCGGGGGACGGCGTCCGGGGGTGCTGGCAGGAGGGGGAGCAGCAGAGACGTCACTCTTTAACTCACCTGGAAGGATCCAGCTTGCGCCTCTTTCTGGTCGTTCACGTGGAAACCCGGTGATGTGAACGTGACTTCGCTTTTGGAACAGGTGCCGACGTCTGCTTCGGACACCGCGTGACCCGGGTCGACCTGCGAGATGACAGGTGGGAGGTGTCCACGGAAACGGGTCGCCCTGAGCGGTTTGACCTTGTCGTCCTCACGATGCCGGCTCCTCGGATCCTGCAGCTTCAAGGGGACGTGGCCAACTGTAAGTCCCTGCGCGAATGCGGCGCAGCACACGGGGTGTCACGGGTTCCAGCGATTTGCACGTCTCAAGCACTGATCCCGGGGCCCTGTTCACCGTCTGAGTGAAGGTCACACCGACCCCATAGCATTTCTTTTAACCGGTTCAGCGTTGGACGATTTTCTTACGTCCTTGCCTTTATAGAAGCGGGCGTCTGGGATGGACATGCAGGCGTGTGGCCCGAAGGAAGGGCCGTCCCCGTGGCCATCCTGGAAATAGGGAGGTTTCCCTGACACGAGGACCGATCACGTCCACCCCTGGCACGTCTCATCCCGATTGTTCGTGCGCGGCTCTTGGGTGCTTGCTCTTGGGATTTGTTGGAGCGCCTTTTCCCTTTTTAAATCTCACTTTACTCTTTTTTTAAAAAATATTTTGTGTATGTGTTTATCTGAGAGAGAGCAAGCAGGGGAGGAGAGGGACAAGTAGATGCCACGCTGACCACAGGGCCCCACTTGGGGATCGATCTCATGGCCCCGAGATCGTGACCTGAGCCCGAATCCACAGCCCGACGCTTGACCCACAGAGCCTGCCCGGCGCCGCGGCCAGAGTCGCTCTGTAGCAGGGCCACGTACTGCCCCGGAGTCTGTGATCGTCGGGTCGCCGTGCAGATGGTCCACAGCACGCTGCAACACTTACCTCCGACATAGCTTTCGCTCCCTCTGTCCAGTTGTGTGATAAGTTATGTTTTCCCATTTTTATTATTGTTATTATTTTTATTTTATTTATTTCCCATTTTTAAATACTAATAAATATTCATAAAATAAATATTAATAAATATTTATTTATAAATTTATGAATATTAATAAATATTAATTCATTTATATTTATATTATATTTAATATATTATACATTATATATACTATACTATATTTATAATACATTATATTATAATAAATGTGTATAATATTTATAATGTTGAAATGTTATTACATATTATTAAATATTATAGTATTAATATATATTAATATAATATAATAATATTGATACATATTAACATTATCAAATATTAATTATAAATATTTATAATAAACATTTAATATTTATTAAATATATTAAAATAAATATATAAAATACATATATAATAAATATTATATTACTATATATAACATTATTAATATAAAATATTTTTACATATTTATTACTTATTTATTTCTCATTTTTAAATAAAAATTTATAAAATATTAATAAGTATTTATAAATTCATAAATATAAATATTTATTTATATTTAATATTATATTTATATATAACATATTATATTCATATTATGATTTTTATAATAAATATTAAATATTTATAATAAATATTTAATATTTATTAAATATATAAAAATAAATATATAAAATACATATTTATAATATATTATTATATATAATATATTATTAATAATATAAAATATTTTTAAATATTTATTACTTACTTTATTTCCCATTTTTAAAAGCTACGTGGTTTTGTGTGTAAAGAGAGGCCCCTTAATGTTGCGCTGCGAGGGTAGTTCTCAGTTACCTGTATTACCAGCGACCCATGGAACATTGCGTCGGCGATGTCTCGGGCACGGACTGACCCAAGATATTTGAGGCTCCGCTAATTAACGACTTTGTTTAGATCTTCTGTATCCGTAGTTTTTTTGCGTATTTGAACTGTGCTGGGTTGAGAGATCAGTGTAATTCCATTTTATTTCTGTCTTTCCTGGGGCCGTTATTAATATTTTTTTTTTGCAGTGTTTGCTCCGTGACGTTTTGATCCCGCGGTCCTAGATTCACGCTGCATCTTCATTGCAGGTCACACTCTTTCACTTAAAAAAAGTTCTCTCCTGGGTCGTCTGCGCTCTGTTTGGCCTTCACGTTGACCTTGACCCGTAAATGAGATGCTCATTCTTTTATTTGCATTTGTCCGGTCCAACCTTTTTACTTTTAACCTTTCAGAGATACTTTATTTTGGAAGCGCCTCTTTCGCTTTGTTCATCTTCGAGTCCAGTAGTTCCATGAAGACATACACGTGCCTTATTGTTCGTTTTTTTGTGGGGCACGTTGTCCACTTGTGACTTAAAGGCTCCGCTTTCCGCCCGCCTTCGGCATGTCCTTCTGCTTCTATACCTACTTGGAGGTTCTGTTTCTGTCCCACGTGCTGTGACCTCAGAGTATCTCAGGAGCTCGACAGGCCCCCTTCCCGCATCTGCCGTCTTCGTCTCGACTCACTCCCACCTTGGTCTCTGCGTTCTTCGTACTTCCGTTCCCGGCCTTCCCGGCTGGTTTTCCAGAGCATTCCTTTGGCTCCCTTCCTTGGGCTCAGGCTTCGAAGGGGTCATACGGCCCTTTCCCCGTTTTCAGGCCATCGCCTCAATATTTGTTGAACTAATCTGCTTCCGGCCAAATTTTTCTGACACGTATGTTCCATCAGCATATTTGTTAGTTATGTCACATTCTCCGTCTTCATTATTTTGTCAGCATCGGTCCCTCTCTGATGACTGCCCATCATTCCACGGCGCCGTTTCTGTCGACTTCATGAAGAATAATGCTGTCGAGGAAGGCCAGGCATTTCAGTAAAAGTACGTTGCTAGTGATCGTAATGACTGGGTGCTAGTGATGATTAATATAATAATCTAATTTTTTGAAGATTTTATTTATTTATTCATGAGAGAGGCAGAGACACAGGCAGAGGGAGAAGCAGGCTCCCTGCAGGGACCCGGATGCGGGACCCGATCCCAGGACCCTGGGGTCATGGTCTGAGCCGAAGGCACATGCTCCACCACTGAGCCACCCAGGCGTCCCTATAATAATATTTTTGTTCACATGGAAAGATTTCACAATATTCTCATATTAGGAAAGGTACGTAGATGCATCTGTATTTCTTTTCCATCTGCCAAAAATAGTTTCACAGAAACATGGTCACGTTGTTATTGCTTGAAGATGATTTTCATGTTCTCCCTTACGGTTTTTTGAGTAGTCCCGACTTTAAAAATAAGGAGAGTTTACTTTTACCCTAAAAAATGGTAATGTTGGCGCAATTTAAAAAATATACCACGCTGCAAAGCGAATAGAACGTTTTTCCTTTTCCTTGGTGTGGGAGGAGCGCGGTGGGCCGCGTAGGCTGCTGCCGCGGGAGCCGTTTAGGAATGATGGACGTGCTGCGCGCGGCCGAGGGGGGCCGTCGGGCTTTGTATCAGCTCAACTCAGAATTGGACCCCGGGCAGATAATCCCGCTGGGTTCGTTGTTCTGAAAGAAGCCACCCCGGCTGCAAAGGGTGCAAACACGGTGTCCGGTGATGACCACCTACGGGGCCGAATCAAAGGGCGTAGTTATTTATCTGCTGTTTGTTTTTGAGAGAGAGAGGGAGAGAGAGGGGGAGAGCGAGCGCGCCGAGGGGCAGGGCCGGGGGGAGGAAGTCCTCGGCAGACCCCACCCAGTGCACAGCCTGGCACGGGCCCCGGTCCTGGACCCCGACATCAGGACCCGAGCTGCGTTCAGAGTGGACGCTCAACCCCGGAGCCCCCGGGAGCCCCTGAAACACCGGATCAAGAACACCTGCTTCCCCTTGAAGTCGCAAACCTCAACGCCGAGCGCAGCGCGGAGACCACACTGTCTCTCTCCGGGGTCCCAGCGCCGTCCATACCCCTAGGTGACCGTCCCAGGGCAGGTCGCCGGCACCGCCTGGGAGGAGGCCCTCGGTCTGCACGGCCCCGTGCTGCCACCTGGTGGCCCTCCGGGACTGCAGCTCCCTCCGGCCTTGGGAGTGGGGCCTGGGACCCTGAGGATGGGCGCAGCCCCGAGCAGGAGCACGCGGCGGCTTGGGACCCCGGGGAGGAGCGCTGGGCCTGGGGCACTGGCCTCGCCTTGGCTCCCTGCGTGGCCTTCCCGTCTGCTCCCCGCACCTTGAGCCTCGCCCGTCCTCTGGCATCGATGCACGTACCATCCGCTATGGGAAGGGCCTCCCTGTTGAGTACGTGGTCTGGGGTTCCCCCGACCGCCGCCCTCTCCTTATTTTGCCTTTTACAGAAGACACGGAACTACTACTACTACTACTACTTATTATTATTATTATTTTTGTCGATTAGTTATTACACTTGTCGCATTATCCCAGGGGGAGAACAGGAGCTCTTTACGGCCCGTGTAGACGGCCTCTTATAATTCGTGGTTCACCGTCTGTTGCTGTGCTGCTGTCTATGTGCTAATATCACAGGGTTCTCTCACTTGTCCTCACAATGATCTGAAGGCATTATCATTATTATTATTATTATTATTAATTATTTCCATTCTTGGTGGTGATGCTCGGATGTGAACCCGTTAGTGTGAAAGCCCGCTTTTAAGTTGGTGCAGTCTCAGTTCTTGGTCTTGAGCAAGGAAACGGTAGTCAGGGTGTCCGCAGACCCCTGGTCCTTATCAGTCAGAGTTGTGTGCCTACAAAAAGGCAGCCAGAAAAATCCTATGGATCAGTAAGGATGCTGGGAGCACACAGGAAGCATGACTTTGCCCTTCGCAAAACAGTGGAGTGTTTGTTTCCAGAGCACCGTGGGGTCCCCTCGCGTGGGAACCTGCAGTAAGGTGCAAGGAACGTCTGTTTCATTGCTCCTCTAAGCCTACAGGTTCTCCTCTCCCCCCCATAGGAGACCCTCCCTAGTCATCATTAGGGCTTCCCCCCTGCTTTGGGGTCACAGGGGGAGTCCAGGCCTCTGTAGTCCCCGGGTACCAGGGAGGCATGATGCCCAAGTGCATCCCTGCTGCCCCTCCATGCAGGCTCGGCCCTGCCTGCCCCTCCGACATCAGGCGGGACTCAGGGTCGCGTCATGGGCAGCTCTGCGCTGACACCGGGGCGGTCCCCATGCTCTGCAGGCCTGCAGCCGTGCTCCTCGGGCATTCTGCAGCAGGGCACCCCTTGGGAAGTGGGACACGCAAGCAGGAGCCAGGTCTCTACCCAGACAGGAACCCCCCCCACCCCCAACTCCTGCCCCTTCGACATTTATGGTCCAGCCCCTACCTTTCCATTTTCAGGGATCCACCACCTTGATCCACCTCACAGTCCTGCAAGAGGAAAGACTTTGCTGCCTTCTGTGTGTGGGGTGCGGGTGGGCGTCATCCCGACCTCAAGAAACAGCACTGAGCATCGCTTTCCTAAATTGGAGAGTAAGGAAGGGAGGGTTGGTTTTCCCTAAACAACTCATCTTGGCAAATTCTTTGCTTTCTGGTTGTTACATGACGGCAGAGGTGAAACTACAGAAGATCTCGAGGAGGCAAACTGCTAAGCGAGGGATCACACGTGTGTAGGAACATAGGCTAAAAGAAATGAAAACTCCTTTATGGAGAAATGTAGGTCTCCCTATAGCTCTACCCTGGAGACTTCCGGCGGCATGAGGTCCAAGAATACGTAGACATATCCATGTGCGCTTAATTAGGAATTACGATGTGGAGTTGCTTTTAAAGTTCTAGAATTACATAAAAAAAATAAAAAAATAAAAAAAATAGGGATCCCTGGGTGGCGCAGCGGTTTAGCGCCTGCCTTTGGCCCAGGGCGCGATCCTGGAGACCCAGGATCGAATCCCACGTCGGGCTCCCGGTGCATGGAGCCTGCTTCTCCCTCTGCCTGTGTCTCTGCCTCTCTCTCTCACTGTCTGCCTATCATAAATAAATAATAATAAAAAAAAATTAAAAAAAAAATAAAGTTCTAGAATACAAGCGCCCAAGACGGAGCCTGAAAGTAGATACTTTCAGACTAAGGATACGCACTCTAATTCACCATACGGAAGTTTGCCGTCCTGCAAAATACTGTTTTTTGAGTCTAAATGAAACGCTTACTTGGCTTATGTCTTAAAAATTATAACACCTGTTCACCCCAAATGTCATAGTTTAAAAATGTCTGTAAATTCACAGATGGTAGGTTTGTGATGAACCATGAAAGATCTTGGGGATACGTTTCTGACTTTGTAGAGATGCTCTGGCAAATATCCACTTTCTCCATGGTGACCTGTGGCCCGTTCCCAGCCCCATTCCTCACGTCGGTGCCCCAGCAGGAAGCAGGCAGCCAAAACCCCTCCGGCCGTCCCTTCTCCTGTCCAGCCTCCGGTTATGCAGTCTGGCCGCAGATACCCTAAATGCTTAAGGTGTAATTTTAATATATCTGTTATATCTAATATGTATCTATTAACATAGTTAATATTTCTATTAAAACTGATCTTTCTTTTTTTTAAAAAAAATATTATTTATTCATGATAGAGAGAGAGAGGCAGAGACACAGGCAGAGGGAGAAGCAGGCTCCATGCCGGGAGCCCGAGGCGGGACTCCAGGATCACGCCTGGGCCAAAGGCAGGGGCTAAACCGCTGAGCCACCCAGGGATCCCCCAAAGCTGATATTTCTATCAATATAGCTGGCATTTCTATTCTTTGGGTTTACCTTGATGTGTTCAGCCAGTTTGATGGACATGTAGCAGGTTTCCAGTTCTATTAAGGCGGCTCACGGGATGTTCACAAAGTGTCGTGAAGTGCAAATCTGAAACAAAGGTGTTCTCCTCGAAGTTCCTTTCCTCGTGGAAAGAGTTGATCCTAATATAGAGTAGACCAAGGCCCTCTTGATGATTTTTGTTCAAAGTTTTCTTGGCTAATCTATCTTTTATTGCTGTGTGCTGTAGAGTCAGGTTTCATTAAAAACCATTGGAATACTGATTTGAGTAACATCGAACTGAAGCATTGATTTAGAGAGAAATGACACTGTTACAATAGTGCATCTTTCTATCCAAAAAAAAAAAAAAAAAAAAAATCCCAAAACAGTTCTATATTTATTTAGGAATTTTTATGTCTTTAAGTAAAATTTTGTAGCTTTTGTCTTAAAATCTTACGCATTTCTTATTAGGATTATTACAAAATCTTTTATGATGTCTGTGGAGACTGAATAGTATCACTTTTATTCATGTTTGCTTAGGCATTTCCAGAGAAAACCCCCTAGCTGTTTTTAAATCCACCATGAAAAGTCTGTTTCTTTTGATAGTGGAGTTAAACCCTTTTACGTTTATTGGGGTAAATAGTGTGTTGCTTTTATCTTTTTCATGGATGTCTGTCATTTATTTAACTTTAGGGTTCCACCGCTTTTTTTTCCACTTTCTTCTTTTCTCCAACTTTATCAAGTGTCCCTTTTTCCCTTTCTCATCCTGTATTTATAGGATCTACAGTGCTTTGTCATTCCATGAATGGTTATCTTTTTATCCTTTATCCTATTTCATCTCCCTCCTACTCCTTTCTACCTTATTCTACAAATAATTTTTGAAGGCCTGCTGTATTAGATGTTGTTGGGTAGGTAAAAAAAACCCAAAAAACTGGGTAGTCCTTCCCTTCTCCGCCCAATTTTTTTTTTTCACTTTAAATGACAAAGCTGATCAGTAGTCTTACAAGAAATGAAACAATCCAAGGTTGAACTAATAATTCATTCCTTGCCCTGTCCTCCCTTCCCACTCCCCAGAGGTCACTGATGTTCGTGGTATGGTGAGTGCCCTTCCACACCTTGCTCCAAGCACAGGGTGCCTTCTAAATATATTGTTTTGAAATTTGCTATTTATTTATTTATTTATTTATTTATTTTTTTCGGTTTCAAAGTCATTTTTAATGAGAATATGAAATTTGCTCTTTAAATTGACATTTCTTCAGGGACGCCTGGGTGGCTCAGTCATCTGTTAAGCCTCTGACTCTTGATTTCAGCTCATGTCGTGATCTCGGGGCTCTGAGACTGAGCCCTGTGTTGGGCTCTGCCCTCAGCAGGGAGTTGGCTTGAGATTCTCTCCCTGTGCTCCTCCCAACCCACTTCTGTTTTCTCTGTCTCTCAATAAATAAATGAAGTATTTCTTAAAAATTTGCATTACACTTGTTTCTGGATATCTGTTTTGTTCTATTTATTCTTGTGGCAATGCCATCACTATTTGAGTTCTAGTCACTTTGTGGTTGTAAGTCATTTTCAGGGAGTCTGAGCTGTATGTGTGGGGTGTAAGTGTGAGAAGGCTTTATTGTTCCCCAGAACGGCCCTCAGACTTCCATGCGTGAACTCCACGTCTCTCAACAGAGTGAGGGCCTTAATGGCATCTTGGTCATTTGTTATAACTTTCTAGTCGGACCTTCGGCTGTTGGATTAGTCTCATGTTGGTTTTTAAGGCTTGGTCGTGATTATTTTAGTCTTAATTCAGAGCTCATTTACTCCATCCCTAATGCCAAGGAGGCCCTGTCTGGTACCAAGGGCTGGAGCAGGGTGGATTTTGGGGTCTTATTTTGAATATCCATACCCCATCCTCCTTCAGACTCTATAATCTGTGGGAGTGTTGTTCCTGTGACTGCTCATCTGTGGTAGGAAGGGAGTCTTGGCTTCCCTGCAATTCATTCCTACGGTCTGATGCTTGATGATGAGTCTACATGTAGACGAGGTGGGGCATGTTTTCTTGGACTAGAGGTGGCGATGTCTCTCTGGGCAGCCCCACCAGCAGGGTTTTGCCTCAGCAAAAAGTGGAAAAAAGTGGAAAAATTCTAAAATAGAATTTCCTTTTTATATTGACTGGGTAGTGGGACTCAAGGTAGTAAGTGACTTCTTATTCAGTGATTTCTCAGAGCTCTCTCAGGGCAGTTGGCGAGGTCCTTTCCTGGTGGCCTCTTGAACTTCAAATGTAGCATCATTAGTGCTTTTGTCCCCAGCCTCAGAGAGACCCGGGGCAATAGGGAGACTTGTTGTTGCAGTTTCATCCCCGGAAGGCAAGAATTTCCTTCCCGTGCCTTTATGAATATGTCCCGATTTAATACTAACCATGTGCCCATCAGGAAGGCTTCCTTGTTGGCTTCCCCCTGCCCTATGTTAGCCTCCTGTCTTAGCAATAAGCTGGAAATAGAGGTGCTTGTTTTATGTTTTGGGAACTGAAAATAGCCTGGCTTGGGAGAGGAAAGGCTCCGTGGTGGGGAATTTGGAGAGATAAAGCTGGAAATGCGGACTGGGGACAGAATGTGGCTGGCCTCGGATGTGAACATTTATTGAAAGAAGTCCTAGTTCATCGGAAATATAGAATCTACCTTTTAAAACCTGACTGGGTACACTGAGTTGACAAAATTACCTATCTGGATTGGGAGGAAGAAAACATTTGCAGGACTTGGGAGAATGTTGTTTGAAAGGCTTTTAATCTTAACAGGAGCGATCTCCTTAAGTAGACACTTAGCACTTCAGTAAACCGGGCGGTAAAACTACGTAATCTCAGAATTTATCGTGTACTATGGAATAAAATGATAAATACTGCTCACCATGCACACCTTCCGTCTCCTTCCTACGACTGCTAGGATCTCTCATTATCTTTGATGGAAAAATGAGACCCTATTCTTTTTTTGCTAAAAGAAGTTTAACTCCTTCGTTTTTCTTTGACATTTGGTGAAAAGATTTTGATTAAAAGCACAGGAAACAAAGGTCCTTTATTCATCAGGTAACATGCTTCATTGCTTTTTCCAGCAGACCATCTCCACAGGAGGGGAGATAATTCAGTTTCTAAACATCCTTGCATATTAGCTGCTCTATTGCTGCCTGCACACTTATGAGCTGAGATCTCAATTTTTAGAAAAAAAAAACTATTACTATTAAATTCCTTTTATTTGTTATGTCTTGATCTTCACCTTTTATATCTACCACGTCTACTTGTCTTTCTTTTTTTTTTTTTTTTGGCTGGTATCATAAATTTTTTTTTTTATTGGTGTTCAGTTTGTCAACATACAGAATAACACCCAGTGCTCATCCCGTCAAGTGCCCCCCCCCTCAGTGCCCGCCACCCAGTCACCCCTACCCCACCCCCGCCACCTTGTCTTTCTTTATCATTATTTACAAATAATAATGAGAGTGGGGGTTGGTTCTTACTCCCCAAGAGGCAACCCAAGCTAATCTTTGCTGTCCTGCAGATACCCAGCAGTCAGCAGAAACAGGAGAGGCCTACACCCACCTTGGAGTGTTGGCACCACTCTTTGTTATGCTGAATGCCCACTCCCAGCCCTGGCGGGACAGAGTGGGCTTCCCTACTTCTGTACGTGTCCCTCTGGGGACTGACTTCTTGTGTTGGAGAGAACAGTAAGAGGGGATCTAGGAGATGATGATAACGGTAGGAAAGCAGTTGGTACTACCTACATCAATCACTTGACCTTCATTGTTTCATTTATTCTTCACAGGTGCCTCATGCATTCATTATCCCCATTTTACAGTAGAGGAAAGTGAGGCTCCAAAAGGTTAAGTTAACCTGCGTGTCTGAGGTCACGGAGCTGTTGGGTGGCGATCTGGAATCCAGTCTTCCCCAGGCTCCCGTGACGGAAACCACGTACCTTTTTGCACCTTTACCCACCACCACTGTGTGTGATCTCCTCATGCTTGATATAAATGTGTCAGTGGTGTTAATATTTCGGTCCTTTGTTCTTGTACACATGCCGTTGGTAGCTGTGTAATGTCAGAGACAAGCCCCCTAGGTTGCCACTTGAACGCAAGAAAAGATCCCTTCCTAAATCTGCCTTACTGGCTGTGCACATCCATCAGGACCCGGAGCTCTACTTTCCACGTAGAGTTCTTTGAAAACAGAAGGACTTTAAGGAGAAATGTCACAACTAGATACGGGGTGAGATGAAAGAGTGGAGAGCTGGAATTTATTGAACTGTGTCATTATCACCGAGTCGGTCACCAGGTGACTTGAATTAAACTTTTTCCCTTCTGGGCTGGCAAAGGCATCTGGAAGAGAGAAGTAATTTGAGAGCTGAGATTTTTAGCTTTCTAGCAGAAATCTCTGAACCTTCAGATAAAATGTGCTACAGACGAAGAAGGTATTCCAGCCATCAACTACTACTTTGGAAGTAGGTTAAGACTGTAAGAGAGGAAGGGAAAGATTGAAATGAAGGACTACCAGCATTCTGCATGGATACACTGTCTGCTGAGCGTGTTTTTCTTTTTCACGAATGGATCTCGTTTAAGTAGTTTCTTATTCGTTGTACCAGATTTGCAAGACATGGCTCTATGCTGACCAGACATTTGGATCCTCTGTCATTCTTCCAAAACGCTGTGTCCAGAGTCTGACATTTGCTCATTTCGACTTGAATGTTTGCTTCTAGAAACCATGAGCGACATCATCTAAAAAGCCATTTTGTGTTTACCAGCATCGAAGTCTCTGTTGGTTTGAGAAGCTATTTAAATGTTGGCCTCTCCTAAAACTTCTCCCATGACAAAATAGCCAAGGAAAACCGCTCTAGCCAAAGCAGTTTCTTTCCATTTCTGTGAGTCGTTAGTTTTTTTTCTTTTGCATCTTATGGTCTTATTTGCCATAGGCCAATGAGATGGTGAGATTGTATTTCAAGAAGGGAAATTAAAATACAGTTTTTTATCTGTTAAAAAGTGGTAGTTGTAGTCTTTTATTTAGATGTTAAAATAAGATTTATCATCACACAGATATTTACTGAACTTTGACTATGTGCCAGTATCTGGACGCTTCGATTATAGCCGTGAACCGAACAATAAAAGCCTCCAGGAGCTCTTCTTCCAGTAGAAGGAGACATAATACCTATAATATCCTAGTCCAGGGGGAGGAGAAGAAATAAAGAAATGTCTAGGAGAGACAATAATAAGTTCTGGGAAAGAAAATGAAGCGGGATGGGGAGAATAAAAAATGACAAGGGGAACTACTGTATGCGATGTGAGCAGCTCTGGGATAGTGTGAGTTTTGAGCAGCAGAGACCTGAAGGTAGTGGAATTGTGAGCCACGGAGCATCTGGAGGGATATCCAAGCAGAAGTGGCCGCGTGTAGAAGAGCCCAAAGGATGAGCAGTTTCTCAAGGAAGCCAGCGTGGCTGGCGTACAGTCTCAAGGAGGGGCCGTGGTGGAAGGCGAGGGCGGAGAGGAAGCAAGGCCTAGCGAAGGAGGGCTTTGTGCTACGATAAAGACGTTGGCTTTTACTCTACGAGAGACAGAAAGCCATTGAAGGAACGGCGCGATCTGACTCAGATCAAGGAGATCTAATCTAGGATCAAGGATCTGACTTAGATCAAGGACACTATACCAGGATCGCTGGTGTGTCAGACTGGTTACCGTCCAGACGTACAAGAATCCTTACTTTTTGCATCAGTTCTGCTCCTGATATCAGATCTCAAGGGTTCAGAGAGTTAGGGAGAAGAATCACACATTCACGAATGGTGCCAAGAAAGTGTCTGAAGAAAGAGGAAGTGGTCAGCTGTGCCAAATAGTGTCCACACTTTCGTTTAGGGATTGGCCATTGGAGTTAGGAATATGGCAGGCATGGGTGACACTGACAGCAGTTTACGGGGGGCCCTGGGGATGAAAAACAGATCCAAGAAGGCTTGAGAAAAACAGGAAGAGAAGGCATTGAAATCCTGGGTTTAGACCAGTGTTTGTCAAACTTGTTTTCATTATTTTATTATTACCTCCCTTAAGGAGCTTCTTTAGACATTTTTTTTTTAGACATTTTTTTTAATTGTTCTTCCCTCCCCCCGATGAGATTCTGGTATCACTGATATGGTTTATATTTGTTACATTTTATATATATATATTTGATAATATATATTTGATAATATATATATTTGATAATATATATATGTATTTGCTTTATGCATAAAAAGAATAAGAATTTTTCACCCTGTAAGAGCCAGTTTTTCCCAGTTTTGAGGGGAATATCACTTGTACTGGGAATGGAATGGTTTCAGGAGTTCTTTAGAGGATGTTTCTACTGGGGGGGGCGGGTGTAGGCAAGGAATCGGGCCAGAGGCTACAGAAGGAGATTGGGTTGTGTCTTGTCTTGTGTTTTTAATATAGCACGTGTGTGTGCTGATGGAAGAGTCTAGAGGAAGGAGGGACCTGAGGCAGACCAAGGTCAGGCATTTCCGTAACACGGGGTCTGGAGTCGGAGGGGAGGAGGTGGAGGACGGGGCCTCTGAGGACGGCCGGCCGGTCCCCGACTGAACGGGGCGGAGGCAGAGCAGGGGGCACAGGTGGAGCTAGGGTGGCGTCTTCACAGGGAGGCCCATGGGTGTCCTCTGGTTGATGCGTTTTCACATTAAAACCAGAAGCAAGGTCATCGGCTGGGATGGAGGACGGGCGGCGATTTTGAAGGTTTGGCGGGGAGGGGAGGTATAGCGCCGTGATCGGGGAGCGAACCGAGAGGAGCGTAGTAGGCCAGCTAAGCGGCGCGCAGGACCACTCGAGTTAGTGGTTCCCAGCTGGAGATGAGACCGGTCACACTTAGAGATTTTTAAGTATTGGAGTCAGCGGATCAAGGAGCAAAGTGAGTTCGTGGTGAGGTCATGCTGCCTAAGATTCTGTTCCAGTTACCACTTTTGCTGGTCTTTAAAGATACTTGTTTAGAGCACGAGTGAGGGGAAGGGCAGGGGCAGAGGGAGAGGAAGGCTCCGCAGCCGACTCTCTGCGGGGCACCGAGCCTGCCGCGGGCTCCGTCCCGCAGCCCTGACATCAGGACCTGGGCTGAAATCCGAGTCGACCGAGCCCCCCGGGCGCCCTGTCCACTTAGATGTTTTTAATTGGGATATTTTATGCTTGATTTCGTTAGAATTAGGGACTTCCGGTGAGAACATAGGGTCCCACGCCCTCGTTCAGCTCTTCTGGTCAAAGTAACTAGAATCAACAAGGCGCTTTGGTGCCTTCGCTTTGGTTGATGCTGCTGCCAAGTATGGGAAGAGGGGGTACAGGGGATGGATAGTTTTGAATCTTTTCCTATGGATGTTATTTTCATTAAAAGGGAGAGTAGAAGTGCACGGGGGTTGGAGGATGCGCTGGTCATTGTCTAGAAATATCTGAAGTTCTGAACTGTGCGCTGCATTCCTCCGTTTACTCATCCCACGGGGATTTTTCTCAGCCTCTCCTCCCTTATCAGGCACAAAAGGACAAAACGGGATCTGGCATGACCCCTACCCCGACGTGCCTTACGGGCGTCTGGACGTCGCACTGCCTTTGGAAGAAGCGTGCATCCTTTTCTTTAGAGGATGTGACGAGAGAGCGGGGCTGATCCATTCAGGGGGCGCGGTTCCTGCGCAGCCTGCTCTGGTAAACAGAGAATACGAAATGTGTAAAATAGCAAAATTCGAGCACACATTAGTGAATTCAATCCATCATGTCTGGCATCCTCCTGGTGGATCCTCTGCCCTCCCTACAGGCAACAATATGCTCCCAGGGAGAGCTCTGCGTGAATGCACCGGCGTGTTCCGCTGACTCCTAAGCAGAGATTGTTAATTCGTAAAGAATTACTAATTCTTAATTTTGGTGCAAGTCTCTTTCTCAAGGCCAGTTGGTGCTTCGGAGCGGGAATAGCTCGTGAACCCGGCCTGTGACTCATCCTGCCTCCGGGCCCGCGCCTGCAGGCCCCACGGATGAACAGCAGGTGACGGTGTTTGCACGCTGTTCAGAAGGCCGGTGCCGCGGGCCTCACACCATCCGCAGCCCTTCCCTGCCAGGATTGCACGCGCGTCCCGGGATTATATTTCTCTTTTATATTGCCATGTGTCATGCTTTGTTTGCCAAACAGAATATGGAAAATGAAGAGGCATTTTCCTGCACGGCTCGTAGTAGATAAACTGTCAGAATGAACTCCGTTGCTGAAGAAAAGCACAGACGCGGGTGGCCCCTGGATGTGGCTGCGGGGACGTCGGCGCCGGCTGGGGGGAATTTTGCTTGGGCCAAAGGGATGTCTTTCTTTGAAAATTCTCCCCGACCACGGCTCTCTGCGTTTTCCTAATGCTTCCCTCCACCCCGCAAAGAGCAAGCTCTCAGGTCGCTGAGGCTCCCCTGCTGGACGTGGGGCTGCACAGATCCAACGGGGCCGGGGGTTTATTTTGCCATGAATTTTAAGCGAGAGATGTGATTTGAATAAAAAGAAATGAAGCTGGGAGCACCTGGCTGGCTCAGTCTGCGGAGTGGGCGACTCTTGATCTTGGGGTTGTGGGTTTGAGCCCCATGTTGGGCACAGGAAAGAAAACTAAGGTTTAGATTCACTTTTACGACATTTGTGGAGAATTTTTTTTTCCATATGCCACACACAGCAGTGTGGGTCTAAGCCGTCCCCCAAATACGGAGGTGTGTGTGTCTACACGGGTGGATCCTCTTCATTGCTCGCTGCGTCTTAGGGGGATGCTGGTGACTGAGGTGACGCTGTAGTGGTGGAAAGCGCTCTGGACACAGTCCTCGTCAGAGATGGACGAAGGTCAGGGCCGTCCGTGCCTGCTGCTCCTCGAGCACGGTCGCGAGCCCTCCACCACTTGCATTTACTCTTCGGCACGAGGACTCCGCTTGGAGAGGAGCTGCTTCCTCGGCCACGTTGCCACCTGCATTCCATCATGACCCACGCGTACCCACTGAGCTGCGTCCTCGGCCACGTCACAGCTGCACCATCATGACCCACGTGTACCCACTGAGCTGCGTCCTCGGCCACGTCACAGCTGCACCATCATGACCCACGTGTACCCACTGAGCTGCGTCCTCGGCCACGTCACAGCTGCACCATCATGACCCACGTGTACCCACTGAGCTGCATCCTCGGCCACATCACAGCTGCACCATCATGACCCATGTATACCCACTGAGCACTCACTGTGTTCCAGGGACTGTCCCGGACTCGGAGTTCACGGGGCAGGGAGCCCCAGGCCCGGCTCCTCGGGAGCTCGTGCTGGGAAGACTGTCGGATTCTCATCCCCACCTCCTGACATGGTTTGTTTTGTGTGCATTTGGGCTCAGGGCAACGTCCGGTCCTTCCTTCCTCGTCTTGGCCCTGCGGCTGGTTAGCTGTGGGACCGCGGGCACACGCCTGAACCTCTTGGACTCCCTGATGTCTCTTCTGTACAACTGAGACGACACTTCCCACCCCGTCAGGGCATCCGTTCGGGAAGAGTAGACCAGATAACGTATCCGAGCACCTCGTTGGCCGCTGGCACGTGCTCGGGGGCCGACGGGAGAAGCTACGGCTGCTGCCTTTCACCTTGCGCAGGTCACCTGGCCAGCGCCGACTGCGCGGAGGGCTTAGTTCACGTTCATTCCCTTGCCGCTCATCCATCCTTCAGGCACGTGGCTGCTTGGGGACTGAGAAGCACCGCGACCAGCAGGAGCCCCGAGTCCTGAGCACCGTTGACCGGCTACGGGTTTCACGTGTCTGCAGTCCTCGGAGCAACCCAGTACTGACTACCCTCCGCGGACCGGGGAAGACCCGGGAGGTAAGGACCAGTGCCTACAGCTGCAGCATCACCTACGAAGGACCAAAATACCCACTCTAAAGCCTGTCGCCTTTTTTATCCACAGTTTCCAAGGTCCCTTTTAATTCTAAATGCTCTAAAATTCTTTCTTTTTTGAAAAACGAGTTATGTGATCGCAAGCAGTAGGATTTCATTTGCGCACAGGCTCCCACGCTCAAAATCCGGATGCCTGATGATGTCATTAAGAAGCTAAGATGGAGAGACCTGCGTTTTCATAAATAAGCGTGACGAGTAGTCCACGGACAGGCCCGCGTTCCCCGAATAGTTCTCGGCGCTCGCCATCTGCATCAGCTGATTTTTCCGCACCAACTGGAAGTCGCATTATTCTTAAAGGGGGCGCGAGAGGAGAGGGAGTGCTTTTCTTCTTTAGATTCCTGGAAATATTTAAGCATTTTTAAAAAAGATTTATTTATTTATTTATTTTTATTTATGATAGACACAGAGAGAGAAAGAGGCAGAGACACAGGAGGAGGGAGAAGCAGGCTCCATGCCGGGAGCCCGACGTGGGACTCGATCCCGGGACCCCAGGATCGCGCCCTGGGCCAAAGGCAGGTGCCAAACCGCTGAGCCACCCAGGGATCCCCAATATTTAAGCATTTTTGGTGCAAGTTTGTCACTTTGATTTTTTTTTTTTATAAAGATTTATTTCTTTATCTCCTTATTTGAGAGACCGCGAGAGAGATCACAGAGGCACAGGGAAAAGCAGACTCTCCCCTGAGCAGGGAGCCCGATGCAGGACTCGATCCCAGGACCCCAGGATCACGGCCTGAGTTGGAGGCAGACGCTTCACCGGCTGAGCCACCCGGGCGCCCCTGTCACTTTGGTTTTTAATAAAAGGGTTGTTTTGATATCTTTTTTTTTTAATTTTTTTTTAAATTTTTACTTATTTATGATAGTTACAGAGAGAGAGAGAGGCAGAGACACAGGCAGAGAGAGGGAGAAGCAGGCTCCATGCACCAGGAGCCCGACGTGGGACTCGATCCTGGGTCTCCGGGATCACGCCCTGGGCCAAAGGCAGGCGCCAAACCGCTGCGCCACCCAGGGATCCTGTTTTGATATCTTGACTTCTCTTGGTGAGCTTTGAGACTCTGCGTTGGCTTTGGTGGAGAAGTTCTCTGTTCACCTTGTGTTCCTCAGTCCCCAGGGTAGCTGAGGACGTGAGCCACAAAGAGATGAAGCACTTACGGAGACGGACGGCTGACCCCAGGGGCCTGGTTGCTCAGCCACTGCCTTTTGAGTTCAGCGTGGCAAGAGTTCCCGATTTGAGGAGGAGGAGCTTGTGGGTGTGCGTCCTCTGCAGAGAAACCGAACAGACTATTGCAGTAGAATAATTAGGGCTCTCTGTAGAGTTCTCTGGCTCAGCTTCTCTATGGTGACCTGGGGCACGTGCCAGTCTATCTGGACCTCACGTTCTTCCTCCGTAAAATGAGACCATTGACTCCCAGGTCTCCGGTGATCCTTCTCTGTGTAAAACGTAGTCTGCAATCCAATCTGAAGTGAATCCGCAAAAAGGCAGTCGTGTGTGTGTGTGTGTGTAACCACTGCTGGAAACGCGAGTTCCTTGAATGTGGCTTGATAGGACGGAGGTGTCGGAAAGTGGGTTTATCAAATGTTCAAGCGGGCGAGGGAGAGGGAAATATTTCATCGTTGTTGACAAACACCTTGGTTAGCAAGCTTGCACCTCTCTTGAATACATTAGGTTTTGGGGGGAGGAAAGAACAAGACTGCTCATTTTCAAACCAAGATGCAAAAAAAAAAAAAAAAAAAAAAATGAGGGCACCTGGCGGTTTGGTTGATGAAGCGTCTGACTCTTGATTTTGGCTCATGTCAGGATCGTAAGGTGGAGCCCAGGTCGCGCTGTGCACCGGGCGCGGAGCCTGCTTGAGGGTCTCTCCCTGTACCCCTCCCCATCCCTGCTCTCTCTGTCCGAAGAAATAAAAGATGGTTAACTTCTTTCTTTCTTTTTTTTTTAAAGATTTATTTATTTATTTATTCATTCATTCATTTATTTATTTATGAGAGAGAGAGAGAGAGAGAGGCAGAGACACAGGAGGAGGGAGAAGCAGGCTCCACGCCAGAAGCCCAACGTGGGACTCGATCCTGGGACTCCAGGATTGTGCCCTGGGCCAAAGGCAGACGCCAAACCGCTGAGCCACCCAGGGATCCCCAACTTCTTTCTTTTATCCACTAAGCTCGAGTTCCTGGAGTCTTACTCTAGCTCTCCCACCTTCTGCTATTCCACTGCCCCAAATAATATTTGTGGAATGAGTGGATTATGGATTGAGTGACGAGATGCCCCGCGTACCGGATTACACGCCGCGGACGGCTGTGGGAGAGAGAGCCAGGCTTCCTCACCTTGGCCTCCACTGTCCCACCACCTACTAAGGTACAGGTGGTCTGTTGAGCAAAGACAAATCAGTTACCAAAAAGGAAAAGGATTTTCCTCTCAGCCTGCTCCCTCACTGACCTGTCATTAAAGAAAAGCAAGTGGCTGTATTTTTGATGGGGAGCTGAATGATTTTTTTTTGGGGGGGGGCGGTTTACAAACACAATAAATAAGCTTTATTTCTATAAAGCAGGTCTACTTGTACAATAGAGCCTCTGAATGGAAGATAGCAGGAATTTGGGAAGATTTTTCCATTTACCAAAAAATAATCTAAAGCAATGATTAAACATAGCAACCGGGGCACCTGGGTGGCTCAAGGGTTGAGCATCTGCGTTCGGCTTAGGTCATGACCCCGGGGTCCCAGGATCGAGTCCACATCGGGCTCTCTGCATGGAGCCTGCTTCTCCCTCTGCCTGTGTCTCTGCCTCTCTCTGGGTCTCTCATGAATAAATACATAAAATATTAAAAAAATATATAGCAACAACTGAAAGACACGGACGTTTGTGGATTGTGTGTGGCTGAGTGGGTAGGTGGGTAGGAGTGGGTGTGAGCGCGGATAGGACACTGGAGGAGGAGTGGAATTTCAAGACACGGGTGTTTGTGTCTATTCTGAAGCACCTCAACAGTGAGTCGCATAGTAGAGAGTTTCAATATTAGTTGTTTCAAATCTGATAATGTTTTATACGTGGAGAAGTCCAAAAACGGGTTTTTAGCTTGTGAGTATACCAGAAAAAAAGAAAAAGGGATCAAAGTAGTTCTTTTTCTGGGCCTCGATGTCTAAGGTTCTTTTTAAATGATTTTTTTTAAGATTTTATTTACTTATTCATGATAGACACAGAGAGAGAGAGAAAGAGAGAGAGGCAGAGACACAGGCAGAGGGAGAAGCAGGCTCCATGCACCGGGAGCCCGACGTGGGACTCGATCCCCGGACTCCAGGATCACGCCCTGGGCCAAAGGCAGGCGCTGAAGCACTGAGCCACCCGGGGATCCCCTATGACTAAGGTTCTTGATGCAGGAAACGTTCGCTGATTTTGCAAAGCGACCGGTCCATGGGACCCACACTGGCTGCCCCAGGGGGTCCCCGCCGAGGCCTTCCTCCCACCCCGCCCTTCCCTGCGCTCTCGCTCCCTTCCCTTTATCTTCTGAAATGAAAATATTTTTTTCCTTTCCTCCTTCGGAGCTCGTATTATGGAACCAATGTCAAATCACGAGCAAACTGGATACGTCTCCAATTTATATTTACAGGTATCGGGCAGTGTTTTCTGCTTTGCCATCCTCGGGGCCAAGTTTCAGGGGTGGGGCGGCGGGAGGGCAGTGGGTGTGGAAGGAGACCCCCGTGGCCCGGGGGCCCGTGTGCGTGTGAGTGTGGCCCGGGCCCCGCGGCTGGTTCCCAGCCGGCCTGTGTCCGCATGGCCGTGCTCGCTGGCGGCCCGTGATGCAGGCGGCCCCGGAGCAGGCCCGGCTTCCTGGCAGGCTCGGGTCTGCACGTCGTGGGGTGTGTGTTCCTAGTGGCCGTGGCGGGGAGGCTCAGCGGCCCATGATGCTGGCGGCCCGTGATGCAGGCGGCCCCGGAGCAGCCCTGGCTTCCTGGCAGGCTCGGGTCTGCACGTGGGGGAGGGGGTGCTCTTGTAGCCGCGGTGGGGGAGGCTCGGTGGCCCATGATGCTGGCAGCCCTGGAGCAGGCCCGGCTTCCTGGCAGGCTCGGGCCTGCACGTCGGGGAGGAGTCGCTCCCACCCGGCCGGAGGAGGCGGCTGCCGGTGTCACTGCTGCAGGAGGAGAGAAGGTGCGGTCGGCCTGCGTCGCGAGAGGGCAGCCTGCCTGCGCTCCGACGATGCCCAGGCAGGCCACCTGCGCCTCCGGCCACTGCACCTTGCGTCCCAGACACGCGTCTCACTCCTGTAGCCCAGGCGGCGGCGCCGGTAGAGGGGCCTTTGCGGACACGGCCGAGGCTGGAGGGGCGGCGGGCGTCCGGACCGTGCGGGCCCCACAAGGCCCAGAGGTGGAGGAGAAGGGATGCGGGGCCGGTGCAGGGCCTCCTGCCCAGGGGGAGGTGCATGGGTCCGAGCCCCCTGAGGCCCCCACACGGCCTCGGGATGCCAGGGCGTCAGCCCCCTGGACCCGTCTCCGATGTATGGGGCCCTGCCCGTGGCCCTGGGAGCCCCCCTGCCCATGGTGACCTGTCACAGCCCTCGAGGCAACTCCTATTCCCGGGAATCACTTCCACTGGGAACGGTGGCTTTCGGGAAGCTCGCTCCCGCATCTGAGAGCGCGGAGCGGTGGGGACAGGACGGCGGCCCAGGACTCCGAGGCGCCTGTAGGCTCCCGCCACCTGCTGTCCGGGCGGCCCGGGAGGACCTCTGCCACCTCACGGGCCTGCGAAGCCGGGTCCCGATCCGCTGCCCGGTCTAAGGAGCTTCGGAGCAACTTACGTGCCGTGACCTACGAGTTTACCTGGGCCTTCTGATGAGGCCGTGCCTTGATTTCGTTTTGCTTTGTTTTACGGTGGAAGGGCCGGCGCCTCCACGGAGGGCTGCTCGGGGCCTTCCCGTTACTGCGAAAGCCAAAATTGCCTGAAAGTCTCAAAACGCTGGTAGTTTGGAAGTATATGCACTTCCACCGAGATAAAAATCTATCTTATCTGCAATTAATTTCACTTAGCATGTTGCAGGGATATGTCCGTCAGGACGCTTTGAAAGACCCCACTAATTATTTGAAGAGAAATGTGCCTTCCCAATGCATGAGGTTCCAGGAAGCCCACCAGAGCTGCCACGCAGATGCCAGGCAAGCGCCTTCCCGTCTGCTTCCTCCCGGAGCTCAGTGACCTGGGGTTTGGAATGTGCCCTTCATGCTGGGCGCCCTCACACGTCCACGTGACAGGGGAAGACAATTTTTTAAAAAAGATTTATTTATTTATTTATCTATTCATTCATTCATTCATTCATTCATTCATTTTGAGAGACAGAGAGAGAGAGAGAGGCAGAGACACAGGCAGAGGGAGAAGCAGGCCCCATGCAGGGAGCCCGACGTGGGACTCGATCCCGGGACCCTGGGGTCACACCCTGGGCCGAAGGCAGACACTCAACCGCTGAGCCCCCCAGGGATCCCCAAGACGGAAGACTTGAACTAAAGACATCATGTTGCTGAAGATTGTCTCTTCTGATGCCCCATTTAGGACCATTGCTTCCGAATAATGAAGTGAAAAAGCCACCGCTCACCTGTCCTCGGCCCTTCCTCCCTGGAGCCCCCCTGCGGGCACACACACAGCGGTTTAGTGCAGCTACTGTGGACCAGAGACAGTCCCCCCAGGCCCTTGCTCGTCCCATACGTGCTGCAGCCTGTTGTCTAACCGTCGTCTTGGTTTCTTGGTAAGAAACCAACTTAGGATTTGAAAGTTCTTGTCATCCTTGAAGTCACATTGTTGGATTTTCTCACGTTATGCAGAGATTTTATTTAGCCCACATGATGACAAGCGTATGGCTAGTCAAGAAGGACTGGTAACATTTCTTGCCTGGAAAATTTCTTGTTTGATCATTGACATATGATGTCTGTTTTCTGAATCATGGATTAGATTATAACATTTCTATTCGCCCCCAACATAAAGCCGATAATCGACTATTTCTTTTTTAATCGACTATTTTTAACCTCTATCGTTATCAGAAGGGTTTTTTCAGTGGCGGTGTTCATTGACGTGCTCATTCTTTCGTATATGAAAGTAGGAAAAATAAACAGGTCTCTGCAATAAGCACAAGGGGACAGCTTAATTCTCTTAATTATGCTCGACGTAAATCAGTGAACTCTGTCTTTATTTGAACTGTTCCGTTTTTAAAGTCACCGTTACTTATTTTAGAATTTTCATTTTTGGTTCAAGTAGGTGAAAAGATCAGCAAAGCAACTCAAAATGGATGAAATATCTAAGTGTGAGACAAGATTCCATCAAAATCCTAGAGAAGAACACAGGCAACACCCGTTTTGAACTCGGCCACAGTAACTTCTTGCAAGATACATCCACGAAGGCAAAAGAAACAAAAGCAAAAATGAACTATTGGGACTTCATCAAGAGAAAATGCATCTGCACAGCAAAGGATACAGTCAACAAAACTAAGACAACCTACAGAATGGGAGAAGATATTTGCAAATGACGTATCAGATCAAGGGCTAGTTTCCAAGATCTATAAAGAACTTCTTGAACTCAACACCAAAGAAACAAACAATCCAATCCTGAAATGGGCAAAAGACATGAACAGAAATCTCACAGAGGAAGACATAGACATGGCCAACAAGCACATGAGAAAATGCTCCGCATCACTTGCCATCAGGGAAATACAAATCAAAACCACAATGAGATCCCACCTCACACCAGTGAGAATGGGGAAAATTAACAAGGCAGGAAACCACAAATGTTGGAGAGGATGCGGAGAAAAGGGAACCGTCTTACACTGTTGGTGGGAATGTGAACTGGTGCAGCCACTCTGGAAAACTGTGTGGAGGTTCCTCAAAGAGTTAAAAATAGACCTGCCCTACGACCCAGCAATTGCACTGCTGGGGATTTACCCCAAAGATGCAGATGCAATGAAACGTCGGGACACCTGCACCCCGATGATTATAGCAGCAATGGCCACAATAGCCAAACTGTGGAAGGAGCCTCGGTGTCCAACGAAAGATGAATGGATAAAGAAGATGTGGTTTAGGTATACAGTGGAATATTCTTCAGCCATTAGAAATGACAAATACCCACCATTTGCTTCGACGTGGATGGAACTGGAGGGTATTATGCTGAGTGAAATGAGTCAATCGGAGAAGGACAAACATTATATGGTCTCATTCATTTGGGGAATATAAATAATAGTGAAAGGGAATAGAGGGGAAGGGAGAAGAAATGAGTAGGAAATATCAGAAAGGGAGACAGAACATGGAAGACTCCTCACTCTGGGAAACGAACTAGGGGTGGTGGAAGGGGAGGAGGGCGGGGGGTGGGGGTGACTGGGTGACGGGCACTGAGGGGGGCACTTGACGGGATGAGCACTGGGTGTTATTCTGTATGTTGGCAAATTGAACACCAATAAAAAATAAATTTATTATGAAAAAATAAATTAAAAAAACAAAATGTTGAGAATAGGCAACAATGCCAGACTACTCCTCTGCATTTACAAATGACTTGACAATAAGGTAAATATAGAAAGCGAGTATAGAGTTTTATCTATTAATAGGGATAGGCCTTTGGCAGTCAGACGTACTCACGATAGTTAGAGATTGTGCAGGTTTGGATTTTTGTTTTCATCCTTGATGTGAAAGTAATTATAGAATTCTCCTGTCATTAAAATACGCCAATACCGAACACGTTCTGCATTCTTTATAATTACTTTTCAGTAACACTGTACATGCCAGACATGCATTTTTCCCCCAATACCGCCACACACTTAGGACCGTTCATTTCACGTGAACATATACGTAATTTTTAATTTAGTGATTATTTGTGAGATCAATAGTGATTCAAAATCTTGGAATACCTCAGAGTGATTATCTTAGTTGACTCTTATTGTTCATTAGTGCTACCGGTAAAATGTTGTTATTGAAAATTTCCAATTAGAGTGCGTACGTTTGGATATTTTTCCCTGAAATGGCAAGTCTCACACTGTTGCTAATTAGAGATCCATGTAGAGAGATACATCATGGCACAAACTGACAAAAAAAAAAAAAAAAAAAGGTATCTTTTGACAAAATGAACTTCCTGGGAACTTTCTTGTCAGCTCATTAGCACGAAGAGCCATAATGCAGGATTGTGCTGCTCCATTTATATTGAGTCTATGTGGTTATTTTTTTGCCTTTTTACTAAAGTCTTTCTCTAGTTAAGTTCTGGGTCAGTACTCTAGGAAAATGAAGATAAAAAATCCGGGCTAAGACCCAGGAACCTTCTTAGGGGTTTGCTGCATCGGAAGCACGTGGTCTTGCCGAATGGCTGCAAAGCTGTGCGTCCGGAGCAGAGGCCGCCGTCCTCCAGCAGCGGCCAAGCCGGACTCCCCGGGGTCGCCGGGCCGCAGACCCGGGATGCGGACTCTGCATCCCGCACGTACGACACGAGCAGCATATACCATCTTTCCAACTTTTATTAAAAAACAAAAAAGTCGAAAGCCAACGAAACCTGTCTTCTATGCAAGAGCATCCTTTCCGGCGTGGTATTTCCTGCCTCTGGCATGAAAGGACCCTGCAGGTCGCCGGTCACCCTCGTACACGAGGACGTGTCCTCGCGGTTGGACGTGGCTCAGCAGCCGCGCTGTTTCCTCAGACTCCGGCAGTAGGACGTCCCCGTGTCGCCGGGCATCATCTCTGTGCCACACTTGGCGCTTTAAACTGAAGTCGTGTGTGGGTCGTCAGCGCAGGGGGACCTGGGAGGGATCCTTGGACTCAGCACCAGGCAGTGGGGTGGCCGGGCAGCCGCAGGTGTTTCCCGCTCAGAACCCGTGGAGCTGCCCTGCAGTGCCCGGAGAACTACCCGAGCACGCGGGGAGGCCGAGGACGGGCGCCGGCGGCCGAGACTGGCCAGTCGTGGTCCTTCCACCTGGTAGAAGCTGGAGGTGGGCGAAACCAGGGCGCACCGGACTGCACTCGTCTCTGCCACAGACAGTCAGAAAAGACAGAAATAGCACCCGAGGGCTCAGAGCCACGTGGAGCATCTGCCTTTGGCCCAGGGCGTGACCCCGGGGTCCTGGGATCGAGTCCCACGTCGGGCTCCCTGCAGGAGCCTGCTTCTCCCTCGGCCTGGGTCTCTGCCTCTCAGTCTGGGTCCCTCATGAATAAATAAATAAAATCTTAAAAAAGAAAGGACAGAAATATGCAGCCATTGGCCCTTTTTTATTCCATTCGGTACTTTTAAGTGAAGCAAACACAAGATATAGAGAAATCCTATTTCTCCGAATGAAAAAAGAGAAAGAAAAAACGAGGAGTAACTAACGCTCACATGGTGCTTCCTATCAACCAGGTCCTCTCCGAATATTTTAAATATATTAACTAATTTAATTCTAGCATCATCATCCTCACATTATTGTCCCCGTTTTCGTGATGAAACAAATACAGAGAGGTTAAGGTGCTCGCCCAAGGTCGCAGGGGTGGGAAGTGACCGGGCCTGTGCAAGGACTCCCCCCCGGGCTGCCTGGATACACCCCGCGCCGTATGGTTGTGCCTTGTGTTTGTCAGACTTCATGGAAAACACATATTTTGAGGACAGCGTTGGCTGAGGAGTCATGACTATTAATATCCATGACTTTATCCCAACAGAAACAGAACTCTTCTGGTGTCTCAGACACATGCTTTTTGGTCATTGGATTTCATGTGTTCAGTCGGCCGCTAAGACCTATTTTAGGAACCGGTTCTCGTGAAGACCAGCTTGTTGGAGCCCAGGGGTCAAAGATGCTTTCCGTTGTCATTTGGACCCATTCACGGTCTTTGCATTTCGCTGTGATTAATTTACGAATATTGTAGAAGCTGTGTGAAGTATGGTTATGTGCATGTAGTCCTTTTAACGGACTGTTCCGTTAAATACGCATCTTTGCGCATTTTAGGCTTGCTTTTCCAGAGGCATTTCGTCTACTGTTGTGTCTCTATTAACCAGACGTGATTTTCTTTTTAAGACTTATTTATTTGTCTTGGAGGTGGGGGGGCTGCATGGGGGGGGGAGAGAGAGACTCTCAAGCAGACTCCATGAACACAGCCCAACACAGGGCTCAATCTCATGACCCTGAAATCTCGACATGAGCTGAAATCAAGAGTTGGGTGCTAATTGGGCCACCCAGGAGGCCCCAGACATAATTCTTAAAAGATAATTTAGATTGTACTGGGCAACCACCAGACAACCCATGGGTCCATCTAAATTTAAAATATATAATAAGGAAGTGTGAAGTGGCACTGGAGAAGCTTCAGAAGAAGATGGAGAATTTCCAGATAACCGATTTTAGTTTGGATTTTTTTTTTTTTGTAGTATTGAAGTGAATTTCTTTACAATACGATTTTACTGTTTCTAAGTAGTCTGCACACCCAGCATGGAGCTTGAACTCACAGCCCCGAGATCAAAAGTCACATGCTCTTTGCTCTTTGGACTGAGCCAGCCAGACACTCCTTTCACATGTGCAGGTTTCCATTTTCCCTTTTAGTCGTCGGCGTCTGAAGTGTCCGCTTGGCAAGTGAGAAGAGCGAGGCCCCAGGCAACACCCAGGGGAGAAATGATCGAGGGGTGGGGGGGTTGGGGAGGAGAAAGGGCAGGTGACAGAGGTCAGGGCGGGGGGCCACTGGCCGCCACATGGGGTCCTCCTCCCATGAGGAGTTAGGCTGGAAATACTCAGCAAGGGATTGTATCTGAGGCTTGAGGACAAAGGGGAGAAGCGTGGAGAAGTGGAAATGCACAGGTTGGGGTCAAGGGAAATAAACCCACCTCTTTTAAAAGCACAGTTCAAATTGAACACCGATAAAAAATAAATTTATGAAAAAAAAGCACAGTTCAAAAATAAATAAAAATAAAATTAAAAAAATAAAAATAATAAAAATAAAAAGAAGCACAGTTCAAGAATACTCCACCTGGAGTCATCTGTGTCGCCAACTAGGCCTTGCCTCACTTTGGGGTAACCGTCCTCATCGTCGTGTGCTGGGAAAGGGATGGTTTTCTATCACTCAAGGGAGAGATACTCGCAAGTCCTAGGAGTGCCCAGAGCATTTTTATTATATTTTGTGATTACAGTTGAAGATGCTGCTTATCTTATTTCTTGTAAAACTCCGAGGGAAGCCTTCCAAGGGCTTTACTGCTCTTGGGTCTCTCCGTAATCAAATATGCTTCTTCAGCAGTAATTTTAGCATCTATTATCGCGCCTGAGCCGCTGGCAGCCGGGCAGCCTCACAGCTTTGACATCACTTGTGGTTTGCAGACCGTCCTGCGGCGCTGTCTCGTGCTCCTGATAATAGGTTCTAAATGCGCCGCTGATTTATGCTGCCTGGAACTGTCCCATCTCTTCCTAGCAATTGAATTTGGCAGATTAATCATTTAACCTTTTCCGCCCCATGCTCGGGCCTCATTGGGAGGTCATTGGTGTCACACCAAGTAAGACTCCACATTGACAGAAGAAGTTTCTGCCGCAGTTGTGACTGTCACCCCCTCTGGAGGATGTGCATGTTGTGATTTCAGATGAAGAAGCAAAAGCAAATAAAAGCGTATTTTCCCAGGCGCCCTGAGCCCACCGCAGAACCGAAGAGGGAGATTCGCGTTCCTCGTTTCCAGTCACGAGCTTGGCTCCGTGGGCTTTCTTTTCTTCTCACCAGAGCTCCTGTGCCTGCAGCGCAGTATAATGATGCTTAAATTCAGCCTCACACTGAAGTTCTCAGAGCCGATTCCAAGCTGCTGGGTTTAAGGACTTGGGTGGGAGAGGGGGGGACTGTCAAGGGGGTCTGCGTTCCTCTGACGTGCTAGCTCTCCATTTGCTGTAACCTTGAACTTTTATATCACAGGGATCTCTCTTTAATCAGGCCTGGTGATTAAGCAGAAACTTAGCGGATGGAGACTCTGCATGACTGGTCCCCCAGGCAAAATGCAAAAGTGTCTCTTCCCCCTTTGCTCCTTGCACCCCCGCCTCTCAGAAAAGCCTCATCGAGTCCTTGGAATGGGCTGTGCACAGTTGTATTTAATGCCCTCCGTCCCCCAGGCCCGCTGCCCCTCAGACCTCCATATCTCCATCCTCGCCAGATAGACACTTGGGTCACTGAGGCTTCCTCTTCCAGAAAGAATCTTCAAATAGGGGCATCTGAGTGGCTCAGCCAGTGGCTTTGGTTTCAGCTCAGGTCATGGTTTCAGGGTGTGAGATCGAGCCCCTGTAGGGTTCTGCGGTCAGCGGGGAGTCTGCTTGGGATTCTCTCCCTCCTTCTCTCCCTCCCTCCCCTCTTATGCTCTGTATCTAAAATAAATAAGTAAATAAATAATCTTTTTAAAAAAAAAAACCTTCAAATAAACATCATCAGCAGGCGGTTCTTGTTAGTTCCCTGCGTTGACTCAAAGTGGCGCAAGGATATTTCTCTTTGCCCCAGGGATCAATTTGACCCAAACTCAGATTAGACCAGAATATAGAGACATAAATTAGAAGGTTAACAAAGGAGGTGTTGTTAGGGTCAGTTGTCTTCTCTAGCTTAAGAAAGTTAGAATTCTTTTCTTTGACAAACATAATTTTCCTGCCTTGATTTCCTGTGCACGGTAGTACAATGTGTTCTTAAGACTAATTCTTGGAACAGTCTAGAAGGTTCATGTGCTTCTTATTTTGTTGCTACTTGTCGAAGGCCAAAGGGGTTGAATGTGTCAGATGCATTGGGTCATTTGCCTAACACTCTACATATTTAATAAAAAAGGGTATGTAGAAATTCAAGGATATGTTTCATCTTGTTTCAGCATTTAATTTCAGATCGTGGCCAAGTATCTGTTTTCATTGAGAAAAGCAAGAATCTGCCAAAAGTCAACATGAAGCAAATGAATTACATCATGGTGAAAAAGAGTTAAGACTTGTACACACATTGCTCCATTCAGTTGTTATCAGAGTAGCTTTGTTTTTAAAAAGTATTACGCTTTTCGTTGCAATCTAGAAAACTTTTAGATAATTTATTGTATTGATTTACATTGCATTCTGAAACTGCTCACAGAGTATAAATATTTCCTTTCTATTTTATAGAAATGCTCATGCAGTTTTCAGAGTCAGCCAGCCTGATTGTGGGGGAGAATGCTCTGAGGCTGAACTACATTACAACGCTGTGGTAACTAAACCAGTATGGTATTGGCATAAAAGCAGACATATAGAGGGACGCCCGGTGGCTTAGTTGTTGGGCATCTGCCTTCGGCCCAGGGCGTGACCCCGGAGTCCTGGGATCGAGTCCGTCAGGCTCCCTGCAAGGAGCCTGCTTCTCCCTCTGCCTGCGTCTCTGCCTCTCTCTCTGTGTCTCTTATGAATAAATAAGTAAAATCTTAAAAAAAAAAAAACCCCAGACATATAGATCAATGGAACAGGGTAGAGAGCCCAGAAATAAACTCACACATATACAGTCAATTAATTTGTGACAAAGGAGCTAAGGATATACAATGGGAAGAGGACAGTTTTTGAAATAAAAGGGTGTTGGGAAAACTGGACAGCCACATGTAAAAGAATGAAACTAGATCACTCTCTTACCCCATGCACAAAAAAGTAATTCAAAATAGATTAAATTAAAATTGAACATAAGACCTGAAACCGTAAAACCGTAAAACTCCTAGGAGAAACGTAAGTGGTGAGCTCCTTGACATAGGTCTTGGTGATGATTTTTTTAATCTGACACCAAAAGCAAAAGCAAGAAAAGCAAAAATCACCAGATGGGAATACATCATACTAAAAAGCTTCTGCACAACAAAGGAAATAATAAAAAAAAATGCAAAAGCAACCTACTAAATGGGAGAAAATACTTGCAAGTCATGTATCTGATAATAGGTCAATATCCAGCATACATAAAGGGCTTATATAACTCAATAACAAGAGAAAATTCAATTTAAAAATGGGGGGATCCCTGGGTGGCTCAGTGGTTTAGCGCCTGCCTTTGGCCCAGGGTGCGATCCTGGAGTCCCGGGATCGAGTCCCACGTCGGGCTCTCTGCATGGAGCCTGCTTCTCCCTCCTCTTGTGTCTCTGCCTCTCTCTCTCTCTGTCTATCATAAATCAATCAATCAATCAATCAATCTTTAAAAAAAATGGGCAGAAGCTCTAAATAGATATTTTTCCAGAGAACACATACATGTAAAGCTGCTCAACATTATTAATCATCAGGGAAAGGCAAATCGAAACCACACTGAGATATCACCTTACACCTGTCAGAGAGGAAATAACAAGTACTAGTGAGTATGTGGAGAAAAGGGAACCTTTTGCCCTGTTGGTGAGAGTGTAAATTTGTGCTATGGAAAATAGTTTGGAGGGCCCTCAAAAAATTGAAAATACAACTAACATATAATCCAACAATTCCACCTCTAAGTATTTTTCCAAGCAAAATGAAAACACTAATTCAAAAAAATATTTGCACCCCTGTATTTATTGCAACATTATCTACAGTAGCCAGACTATGGAATGAGCTCAAGTGTCCATCGATTGATGAATGGATAAAGATGTGGGGTGTGTGTGTGTGTGTGTGTAATGGAATATTACTAAGCCACTAAAAAAGAATGAGATCTTGCCATTTGTGACAACATGACTGAAACTTGATAGTATTACACTAAGTGCAGTAAGTCACTGAGAGTCAAATACTCTCCAATATGATCTCCAATATGTTGAATCTTAAAAAAAAAACAAAAAAACCTCATTGATATAGAGAACAGATTGGTGCCTACTTGGGGGTGGGGGGTGGAGTGTGAGACGTGAGTGAGGGAGGGTCTAAAGGCAAAAAGAAAAAATGCAATTGATGTAAAACAGGAATAACAATTTTGAATCACAAACAAAATATTCAATATATATTTAGAGAAAACACAATGTGTGTTCTTGAGAGAGTTTCTCTGGGAATTTGTACTTTTACTATATAATTCTCAAAATATTTTGTTGGAATTTTTGGGAAGTCTTTAAAAGTAAAGTTATTGTCAACTCTTAAACTAGAACAAAAAAAAATTTTTTTTCCCTCAAACTACATAAGCATGGATTTAAGGAATTTGGAGCCACCCTGGAAAAATTCATCAGATTGCTGTTGTAGCCACACATTCTTTTAGATACACACCTACTTCTCTAGCCATGGCCTGAATAATTTTTGACTCTTCTCAAACTGTTTTCCACTTTCAATGGAAAAAAGATTTGCTATCCTTGCAGATATTCAAAAGAATGAGCTGCGTTCTCTAAAAGTTCTCTAAAAGTTCCAGAAGGGGACTTCTCAAAATGTTTAGAATAATATTCAAAATGTTTAGAATAATAGTAACAACTGTGGCACAACAGCATCACCTTTGAAACAGTGCAGTTGTGTGGATGTGTGTTAATTCTTACATATTTGTTTAAAAAATATACTAGTTTGTGGTTGCGTGTGCAGTACTGAGGTCATGGATGCCTTGTTCTGGAAATTTTCATTTCCTGGGACCCAAGTACAATTGCTGTCCTCCTTGCACAATCTCTAGTGAAGTGCTTGTCTTTGACTAGTGGAGAAATATGCGATCTTGTAAATTTTCAGGAGTCATGAGAGCACAATCTAGCATAGTCGCTCCACAAACATTTTTAAGAACTACATCTTTTAGTAGTGAAAACACGTTAACAAAGCAAGACTTCACAAAATAGGGAAAAATATATTTTGAAAACTTAGATGATTGCTTGAAGCATTTTTTTTATCACAACATACATTTTATATTTGAAATTATATTGATGTTCTGGTGGAGGTGGTATCCAATTTAACTCATTTTTATTTGTGGCTTATGTTTATTTAACTCATTTTTATTTATGGCTTATTTAAGTTTGTGGCTTATGTCGTTAAAGCGATAGCAGTATTTTGTTCATAAATGATGGTTAAGAATCTACTGATAGAGTAAATGAATGTGACTATGGAAGATTTTGATCATGGCCATTTGATGCCTTAGGATATAGCTTGATGGAATATTCAGAAGTCAACACAGATTTACTTTTGTAAATCTTTATTTTGAATGATTTGACTTTTGAACGTGTTACGCTGACTCCGAGCTTACAGATCTGAAATTGGATTCAAGAAGGCATTGGGAAAAGAAAAAAGAAAAATAAAGAAAAGAAGGCATTGGGTATGTCCATGCTACAAAGCAAGTTAGATATTTACGGAAACCAGCCTATCCAACACACGCGTGCGGTGGTTCCCGAGGCCGCCAGGACAGCAGCCAGCACGCGTCCTACGTGTACCGGCCTAGCTCCAGCGACTGCGGGCTCCGGGGGGAGAAGACCGAGCTGGGAGTCTTTGCAGCAACTCTGTGTTCTTATTCCAGATCTCTGGGCTCTGGAGGTGTGATGAGTTTGGACCCGTGGTCTCCAAAGTCCTCCCAGATTAGAACATATGCTGTGATTTTCGGAATTCTCCTTTCTTCTTGAACGACACAGTCCCACCCACCCCCAAACTCTTAGTATTTTCAATATGTGCGATTATATGCGGATGCTCTGTGTGGAAGCATTCTGTGACCTAATTAAATCTTTTCACTCCGGGGTAGTGTCGTTGCTCAACCTGGAAACGTGTGAGCTATAGCTGGGCAAAGGGCGGCGTGGACTCCACGGTTATGCAGATGCTGCAGCAGCTAATTTGAAAGCCTTTCCCCCCCTCTCAAAAGTTGGAGCTACTCTCGCCTGAATTAGCTGGTCAACGTAGCAGTGTCCGCCTCACTTAGTCTTTGTAGAGACCATTTCTAAATCCCATGAAACTGTAGTTTAGGTCCAGTGTGGTTTAGAGATGCTTTCTGGCAGGCCCAGGATGTGTCACCCCATTAAAGGGAGACTCTCCATATACTTTATGGAAACAGGGAACAAAATGAAGTCATAACTCTGGAAGACACCCTATTTGGCACTGCCTTTTGGGGAGAAGTAATTCCAAATAATTAAAAAAGGGCCAGTTAACTTTTTCCTTAAACATCTTCCAGCAAGGAGTTATAATTTCCCTCAGTACCCTAAGTCAGCAGCCACGTGTTCTTCCTTAAGCAGGTTCCTTCTCCTTTTTTTTTTTTAATATTTTATTTATTTATTCATGAGAGAGACATAGAGAGAGGCAGAGACACAGGCAGAGGGAGAAGCAGGCTCCATGCAGGGAGCTCGATGCGGGACTCGATCCCAGGACCCTGGAATCGCACCCTGGGCCAAAGGCAGATGCTCAACCACTGGGCCACCGGGGCGTCCCAAGTAGGTTCCTTCTTGAGGAAAACTGGAACAAAGGACGTGATGACAGGATAATATCTAAAACCCACCCCTGCATCCCCCTCAATCTTCTATTGCTTGCTTTTATTTTTAATGCCTCGGCCCACAGTGAAGCAATGGAATTCACTGCAACTGAGCAAGCTCTAAAGCCTCAGAAAAGAAAAAAAAAATCAGGCTTCACAATGGGTATAAAGTGTCTTAGTATTTCTTTCAAGTTCTGCCCCCTTTGCGCTTTTCTGGAAGCATCTCTTAAGGCAGGCATTGCGAGAGATTTGGAGCAGAGATACATGGTGATCAAACACAAGCATGGCAGGAATGTCTTTTCTAAGGGTCAAGGAGGTCACATTGTTTGTTATATTTTTTGAACTCTTAGAATACTTGTGGATTTTTACTCTGATGACAAAGTGCAGCTGTTTCTAGTCAACTCTTGAATAAAGTTCTTCCGTCGCGCATCTATTTCAAGATGAGCAGACCCTGGACCCAGAGTGAATCTTGCCCTGTGTGCACGTAAGACGTTCCCGTTGTTTGTGGGACTTAATCTCCAGGTTAATCTGCAAGGATAGTTTTTTTGTTTTTTTTTTTTTTTTTTGTTTTTTTCCCGGTTGGAATCGCATAGAAGTAAATGAAGCCCCCACCTGGATCTCTGTACCTCAGGCTTGTCTGGAATTCGTATAGGAGTTCTTTATTTCCACACAGTTGTGCTGCGTTCACCAGCTCTGAACGTAAGTTGTATTTTCCACTGCTGAAATTCTCAAGTGACTCGACAAGTGCGTCTCTCTTTTCTCCCCCAGGGTCCCCTAGGGACCCGAGATGTGGAAGGAGTCACTTATACATCTGTCATCGTTAACACCATCTTGCCCCCCGCCTCTTATTTTCACTTTTACTGAAACACACATGTAGAAAAATGCATGTGCGTTAAGTACACGTCTTGATGAATTTTGGCAAACCGAACGCACACCCGTAGAACCAGGATCCCCGCCAAGAAGCAAGACACGCTGGTGCCCTGGGAGGCCCGCCGCTTGCACGCCTGTCCAGTCCCTGGCTCGCCCATCCTCCAGTAACAATCTGCCTGACTTCTAGCAGCATAGATTTTTTTTTCTTGGCTGTTTCTGTGCTACTTTAAATGGAATCAAACAGTACATGCTCCTCAGTGTTTAGCGACTTTCTCTTGCCATTTTTTTGTGTGAAGTTATCTATCTTATCAATACGTGGAGTTAAGATTGTTTTTTCTTGCTGCTGTGTAGTATCACACCGTACAGACCTAGCACATTTTATCCGTTTCATGTCGATGGGCATCTGGGCAGTTCCCTCGTCGATGCTGCTCCCGTAGACGTTCTGTGCGTTTCCCTTAATGAGCAAATTGTGTACATCTGTCTGGACAACTACATTGGAGATCATCAACATCTGTTAGTTTCTCAAAATTATTTTTAAAGATTTTATTTTTTATTTATTCATGAGAGACACAGAGCAAGAGAGAGAGAGGCAGAGACACAGGCAGAGGGAGAAGCAGACTCCCTGCGGGGAGCTCGATGTGGGACTCGATCCCAGGACCCCAGGATCACACCCCGGGCTTCAGGCAGCACTAAACCACTGCGCCACTGGGGCTGCCCTAGTTTTTCAATTTTATTGATGAAAATACTTATATATCTGAGCATGTCTGAGCAGCATGAATCACCCAGAGTGACTGTGTAGAGTTGATATAATTTTTTTTTTTCTAAATCGCAGAAACTTAGCATTTTAGTAGCCAGCTTCCCTCTTGGTTTCAGTCATGCTGGTTCCATTCCCACCCTGTGCACGTCCTCCTCTTGCCCTGCAGCCCTGCTCTTGCGCACTCTATGCTCATGCTTGCTCCTCCCTCTTTGCTCGTACTTCTGTCTCCTAGGGTGGCCTGGTAATAAGACTCACAGTGATAAATAACCACAGCAGCTCTATATTGAGCAGTAAAAGTGAAAAAAAGTGACTGTTTTTTACATTATTTTATTTGACCCTCACATCATTCTTGTGTTACCCAAATATTATTGTTCCAATCGATCAATAATTTTAAATTATGATAATCATGATTCAGATCTGCAGAACAAGGACCGAGAACAACAGAGTTAACCTTTGTGGACTCAACTCTCGGATTTAATTTGTGTAGAAAGTCCGCGAGTCTTGCCTCAATGTTTTCCTGTCCCCAAGATTTGGGATGAGGTAACTTGCTCGAGTCACACTATTGTCAAGCGACAGAGCTGCTATTGGAGCCCAGCTGGGAGGACTGGACGTCGGGTTAGCGTCCCCGTAACCTCTGCCCTCCCCCTCACACCCTGTGTTTATCTCCTGTCTCACCTCCTTCAGATGGCTCTTCCTTGAATGATTCTATCCTGATTTTGCTTTTTCCAAGAATACCAGCCAGCATGTATTCATTCAACCAACAAATATTTATGAACCGTGTTTAGGTTCCAGGAACGGTGCTAATACCTCTCCACGTGTCCTCATCCCTCCTCCAGCCTGGGAGGGAGCTACCGCTAATGACGTCGGTTGACCCAAGGTGACACACAGCCGAGAGCCTGCATCACCTGTGTAGTGCTGTAGCTCTGTGAGGCCCCCAGGTGTGTCAGCCTCGAAAGCCAGTGCTTTTAATCGCCTCTAAAAGTTTGTTCACTGGAGAAGGAATGCTATATTTTGGGGTTTTTTTTGTAATTGTCGTCAGTATGAAATGCCAGCTGGGCTCGAGCCCCTCTCCCAAGTGTGTGCCGTCTCCTGTTACATGGGTGAGGATGGCCATGCCCAGCGGGGCCGGGTCACCGGCATCGGGCCACGTGGCTGCTCAGGGGAGCCGGGGCTGGACCCCGAGCTTTACGACTCCCGGTCTCCTGTTTAGGGACACTGTGTGTGAACAGGGCCTTCGAACAAGCTTGAACCTCTTTTGCGAATTGTCCAATAGAACCATTCCTTTAAAGTCCACTTCCCCTGACATCGTCAGTACCTAGAAAGCTGTTCTCATTCTTCACCCCCATTAATTCAGTGCCTCCTCCTGAAGCTCCTCTTGCCCAGCTGCTCTGGACCTGAGCTCCCCTTTTTTTTTCTTTCTAACTGCGATCACCCTTCTCTCTCCTTTGTAGATGGCTCTGCCCCCTTCCTCCTAAAATACGGACAGTGCTCAAGACTTTGTCTTGAGCTCTCTTCATTTTCTTGCTTTCTCTGTCAGCCATTTCATTCACCCGTGGACTTTCTGTGCAGAAGACCTCAAATCCTTAGTTTTAGCCCTGATTTCTCCTTTGTGTCTTAGGCTCAAGCTGCCTGTAGAGTTCAACTTATGCAAATTTGCTCTCCTCACCAGACTTACTCCTCCCTTTATGTTCTGTGTGGGGCCATCCCATTGGTTTGTCATTCTCTGTGTCAAGACCCCATGGGCCGTTGACCTCTTGCCTGCACTTCTATAAAGGCTCTTCCTGCCCCTCATTTCTACTTTGACCCATCCTCACAACTGAAACCAAAGTAATCTTCTTAAGGGCACCTCGGGTCGCTTTCCTGTCCCGGGCAGATAAACTTTGAGGGGTTCCCCAGTACCTACCAAGTAAAATTGGCCTGTCAGTGTCCCCTTTTCTATCTGATTTCAACTGATCTTTCAAACCCAATTCATCTATTTTTTTCTTCCTGACGTATCTAAACTTTACCATTTCTGAATCTTTTCCTAATGCTGTTTCTTTTTTTTAAACCTGTGTTGATGGACCAAAGAGAATCCACTGCAAATAGAGAATAGGACCAACATTTTATACTAGATAAGAATAAGAGGGGTGACTTGGGGCTTAAACTTGAAAAATGTAACTAAAAATTGTAAGTTATAAACATAAGCTTCTTTTCCTTATAATTAATAAAATTTGGGTTGTAACTGAAATTATGTGCTAATTCTTGGAATGTATGAAGAGCAATTAAAGTATTGAGTTTTTGACATGATTTTCTGACAATTACAAGATAAAATGATTCAATCACATTGACTTTGACTTTTGTAGCACAAATATACATGATTTTTTTAAAATTTAGAAACCCAGTTTTATTTAGAGATCCTTTTAATTTAATTTGGCTTTAAAGGCACCATGTCAATCTCTTATCACTTCTTTAATTACTTGGGTTCTCTTTACCAGATCCTCATTTATGAGAGTCTTTGAAAGGAATCTGAGTGGTTCTTCCCAACCCATACTTTCATTGAACTTTATGCAACTGTGCAGATTTTTCAGTATCTACACTTTCTCTTAGCAATAGGTTACGGTTGATGTCATAATCATCAGATGATTTGGGAGATTTCCTGTGATTACCTGAAACTTTTTCCTTAGGTTTTCTCTGGTGTTTACCATGATATGGGTGTTTAAGTATATATCTCTTCTACCAGTTTTTAGGTTTCTTGCAAGACGAGAATAATGCTTTGTTCCTTTTTGTACCTTTGTCAGAATCCATGGAAATGTCATGTACATAGTAAAAATTTGATAAGCATTTGTTGAATTCTGTTTTCTATTGGTTCCCCCGTGGAACCAATTCTTTCTTGCCTTTTGCTGCATTTCTTCATTGGACACAATACCATAAAAGTAGTTTATGGGAAAATAGGCCATTTGTTTTTTTCTATGAATGCCATGCACTAATCAGGAGTTGCATTTCCAAATCAAAGACTCTGGTTCAGATGTATCCCGTAGTGTATTATAAAAGGTATAATAACTAAAATCTTCTAGGATAACGTAAGTAAAACATGCATTCCAAGTCTTATAAAACATCTATCATGTCTGTCATGTATAATGATTATTTGTGTGTTACAATATGTACATAAAATGTAAATGTGTAAGTTGGACCATTTAACATAAGTGTAAAGACCGTCATAAACATCAATTAAGATTCTAATTGACAACATCTTCTTTTCTGTCCAAAGCTTAGAAGGGGCTTTGGAAAATGATTTTTTTTAAAGGTTTTATTTATTCATTCATGATAAACATAGAGAGAGAGAGAGAGAGAGAGGCAGAGATGCAGGCAGAGGGAGAAGCAGGCTCCATGCCGGGAGCCTGATGCAGGACTCGATCCCGGGACTCTAGGATCGCGCCCTGGGCTGAAGGCAGGCTCCAAACCACTGAGCAACCCAGGGATCCCCTGGAAAATGATTTTAATAACCTGATTCCTTTAAAAAAAAATCTCACTTGAGGGGCTCCTGGTGGCTTAGTTGGTTAAGCGTCTGCCTTGGGCTCAGGTCATGATCTCAGGGTCCTGGGAGCGAGCCCTGCGTCAGGCTCTCTGCCCAGTGGGGAGTCAGCTTCTCCCTCTCCCTTTGCCCCCACCTCTGCTCATGCTCTCTCCCTCTCTGTCTCTCTTTCAAATAAATAAAATCTTTAAAAATAAATAAATAAAAATTTAAAATTCTCACTCAAGTGTGCCTTAAACACTCCTAAGTATGTGGAAATTGAGTTTGGGAGAAGCCGACAATTCTGTTGACCTTGGATCTGCCTCATCTTATTTTAGGGGTTACTCAGTACCTGTTTTGGGACATGATAATAATTTTGTTTCTACCGCCAAGAGCTGAGTTAACGTTTTTCCCCCGTCACCCTCTTCCTATTCGACTTAAAGCCATTCAATCTGAGAACAAATAAATTCTGCACAAAAGCAACAAGTAGTTATGTCATCCTACTTGATACTTGATGAGAATACTGCACACACCATTGGAAAACCGTTAAAACTATCCCCAGGTCATTGGAATGGGCATTTTAAAGGGAATTTCTGGCCGAAGATAATGCCCTGACTTAGCATGTACTGTTATATGAAAATCAGTGCGTGAATAAAGGTGGCAAAAATCCAAGAATGGCAGGAAATGTGTGGCTATGATTGAGTGGCATTGCGATCTATGAAGTGGCTGGAGGTGGTGACCACCTGCTCTCCTAACATCTAACTAGGAAAAAAGAAAAAGAATTGCCTCTGTAACTTGAATGTCTTTGCTCTCTCTTACAAAGCTTTTATCTGTTAAGTGGAGCTGCAGTGTACCTAATCTAATGTGGGTTTTTCAGATCTTCTGATAAATATAATTTGTGGCCAAATTAAAATAGATAACTTATCCAAAAGATGAGTTAAAAAAAAAGAGATGAGTTTATAAACGATTTTTTTTATGCTTCCCTTTCTTCTCAGTACCTACGTCTACCCTTTCGCCTTCGAGATTCTCTTTGTTGCCCTAGCAATGCCTATTAGCTAGCAGGGTCCTTAATAAAGAAGGCTGCCTTCTGATGCGTTTCTCGATCCCTCCATGTAATCATGACAACTGAAATCAGATGCTGTTGTGTGCTCCTCTGCAGATGTAATGTTTTATTTCCTTTACCTCCCTTGAGCCGGGTCAGGTATTAGGACTGATGACTTTAGGAGCATTTATCAAGAAACATTTGCTCACTTCGCCTCCTGTTAAGCAATGCTTAATTCAGACTTCTTTGGTTTTACCCTCAAACTTGTTTTCCTGGCAAATTCTCATTTGAAACAACATATTAGAGAGTGGACCAACATGCATTTCTGGAAACCGCATGTTACCTCATTCGGCTTCTTTGATGGCCCTGCCTTGGTGCTCCCCTGTTTCCTGTGGACTCATCCACTCATTTATTCAGTTATCAGCACATACTTTTTCTAGGAAAGCTTTTGCTACACATGGTGTTATATTCAGTCAGAACCAAAGCCATATTTTGTGAGGAAAAAAAGAATGCATTTTTGGTTATCCAAAGACTGAGGGATTATTATTATTTACCAACAAACACTATGAGAATTATTAAAGGATATACTTAAGCAGGAAGAAAATCAAGACCAAAGGGAAAAAATATGACACATAAGAAGCAGTAGTGGGCACAGAGGTTTGCAAATGTGTTTGTAAATGTAATTAACTGTCAACTGCAAACAAATCGCCTTTTTTTTTTCTTTTTTTCAGACATTAAACCAAAATGCTAGACAACAAGGAGATTGTATAAACATATGTTCAATGGGTGGTTAAATTTGTGGTGCCAGAAAAAAAAAAAAAAACTAGATAAAATGATAGCTTCTGAGCTGGCAAAGGGAAATACATGGGATTTAGGAAACGTTAGTTCAGCAAAAGTCAGGAAAAGCGAGCACATGAACAAAGGAAGAGAAAACACCGAAGAAGATGACGGAAATAAGCTCAGTGTGTCAGTAGGCGACACCGTGTGAACACGTCGGTGCCACTGAGCAGGGAGGCTTGTGGCAGGTGTCTGGTGTGTGCCGAGATGCTCCGAGTTCTCTGCCCTCAGTAGCTCGTTGACTCTTAACGACAGCCCGTGAAGAGGGAACAGTTATCCCCCTGGTTCTGTAAATGACGATATCAAGTGCAGAGGGAGGGGGTCTCTTGCCGGAAGTCACACGGGCGAAAGGTGGGAGCCGGGATTTGATTCAGGTCAGGTGCCCTGGAGCCTGCCACCAGCATCGCCGTTTAATCGGTGGTGTTGCCGGGAAACGCGAGCTGCAGGACGGCACATCCAGTATGATGCCGCTTATTAAAATGTGAAAACCAATAGAACAGCCCCAGATGGCAGATACGTACGTGTACGTTAAGGGTTTTTTTGGAAAACACATTAATCAGAATGACAGGACGATGCTTACTAACTTCAGGATAGTGGTTATGTTTGGGGAGAGAGAGACCTCAGAGGGCTTCAGCTCCATCTCTTGTCTGTTTGTAGTACATGGTCTGAGGGGCGCTGGGTGGCTCAGTCCATTAAGTGTCCGACTCTTGATTTCGGCCCAGGTCATGATCTCAGGGTCCTGGGATCGAGCCCTGCGTCAGGCTCCGCAGTCGGCCCAGAGTCTGCTCCCCTCTCCACCCCCTCCAAGTAAATGAATCTTTAAAAAAATGATATATGGTATGAAACAAACATGGCAAAAATGATATGATCTGTTAAGGCTGGTTCACGAGTGTTTTCATAGTATTTTCTACTCTTTTTGTATGTTTGGAATACTTCACATGTTTAGCATGTTTCCTCTTAAAGCAAAGAAGCAGTTATAGGAGGGAGTCTTTTCTCTCCTTTATACTCTAGGAAATTAGCCATTTAATCCTGAATTTTACGTACGAGCAGTTTCTCTCTCTGCACATTGCTCACTGGGTAAAATACGCTGCCGCCCGCCTTCGCACGTGTACAAGACCGTAGCAGCGCCGATGTTTGCGGGAGCGACAACTAACAGACCTTTCCCGCACCCGAATTTGGAACCAAACTGAGAAAGAGAAAGGAGCCAGGTGAACGCAAATCAAACCGTCACCGTTTCTACTTACAAGACGTCCTGGAGGGCCTGTCGGGGTGCGGGGCGAAAGGGGGCTGTTCGCACTGAGCAGGCCTGGCGAGCAGTCGCGGCCGCCGTGCAGCCTGGTGGCCCCGGAGGGGGGCCTGCCCCGGGAGCAGGTGCCAGCCAGCGGCCAGCCCAGGCCTGGGTTTTCCTGCAGGATGGAGGAAGCCGCCAAGCCCTGTGACCCAGCCCTTCCCACGGCCCCTCCGCCTAAATTCATGACGTTGGAGAGTCCAGGGCAGGCGGGAAGGTTCTAGAGGAGGTGCTCCTGGTGGAAGTCTGAAGAGTACGGAAGGGGATGCTCGCTAAGCTCCAGCCCCTCGGCCGCCATGGGGTCCTGGGAGTCGTCGGGATCACGGAGGCTCTGTAAGTGTGCCTTGAGCCCTCGTCTTTCCCCGCTAGGGCCACGGCTACCAGCTGGGCCTGTGTGGGGTCCGTTCCCGCCGCGCCTTCCCCCTGCACAGGGCTGGGGTACCTCTCCCGGGGGCTCCGACGGACGGGACGCGGGAGACGCACTTTTCAACCAGGCCCCTCTGAAAGCAGCTTCCTCTCACTCTTCCCTGCTGTTTCCCACCTTTGGGGGGTTTTCCTACTTTTTAAGGCTTCCCTAATATTATCCTTATGTCCTTCTGCTTAAATTCTTTTTACTTTTTTTTTTTTAAGATTTTATTTGTTTATTCATGAGAGAGACACATAGAGAGAGGCAGAGACCCAGGCAGAGGGAGAAGCAGGCTCCATGCAGGGAGCCCGATGCGGGACTCGATCCCAGGACCCCGGGGTCACGCCCTGAGCCAAAGGCAGATGCTCAACCACTGAGCCACCCAGGCATCCTATTTTTTTTTTTTTTTACCATTTTTCTTTTAATGTTGTGTCCTTTCTTATGAAAATAAGATATAATATCTTCTCTCGTCTGAGGATAAACTTTTTTTCGAGTTTATCTTTCCTCTTGGTTCCTGCTTTTTTATGTGTTTGCTTAGGTCTTTGCGCTTTGGGTGGTCCTCACGGCTGTCACCCTTGGTTGTCCGCGTAGACTTTAGGGGCGCCCTGCCAATGTGCCAGCTCCGAGTTCCCAGTGTGAGCAGTGGCAGGAGGTGACAGGTGCGCTGGCAGATGCCTCACCGAAGGACAGTCAGCGAAGCTCTGAGCCCTTCTGAGGGGCCCGTCCGCGGGGCTGAGCTAACCCAGCTCGCTCCTCCGTGTGAATTAGGAGGAGACACCCGCCCCCCCCCCCCCCAGGGACAGGTTCGTGCCAATTAGTTAAAGGTAGCGCCCGCCCCGCCCAGCAGGTAGGGTGACGACTGGTAAGTGGGGCGGGGCTGGTCCAGTAGCCACTCACCCCCTCAGCCATGTCCCTTGTGGGGAAAACCCTGAGAAACTGGGAGGGCCAGGTCCTAGGTCAGCGTGTTGTAGGCCTTGTCTCAACACAGACCCTCACGGTCCTGGTGGCGGTGGGCGGCGGGCGGTGGGGACAGGGTGCCGCTGCAGTGCCAGGAGCCGGGGCGGGGGCGGGGGTCGGGGGAAGGCCGGGGGGGGCACCGGGGCTCTGTCCGTGGAGTGTTGCCCTCAGCTCAGGTGTCATCCCAGGGTCCTGGGATCGAGCCCCGGGTCGGGCCCCCTGCTCAGCGGGGCGCCCGCATCTCCCTCTCCCCCCAGCCCTCCCCCCTCCCCCTGTGCTTGTGCTCTCTCTCCCTCTCTCTATGTCAAATAAATAAATACTCTTGAAGCCAGGGAACCAGCAGGGAGGGGCGAGTGTCTCCCGGGGAACGCGCAGCCGGCCCTGTCCCCGGTGCTCCGAGAGCCACCGCTTCCCGGATTCCCAGGCCGCCGACTCCGCATCGCCCGAGAGCGGCTTCGGCCCCGCCACGATGGGCCCCGAAGCCCCCCCGGCTCTCAGGGGATCCCTGGAGTCCGAGAGCTCAACCTCGCTCTTGTTTCCTTTGCCTTCACTCCCCGCTTCCTTCCGACGCATGAGTTCCGGAACCTTCCTGGCCTTCCGCAACCCTGCTGGCTCCCGCGGCTCCCCGCGTCTCAAACCTAGAGCCCGGGCTGCCTCTAACGGGCCGCGGCGCCTTCCCGTCATCCGCCGGCCGCAGGGCTCTCAGCCTTCGTCGCTGTGCCTCACCGACCGTGTCCTCAAATCTTGGTCTCTCTGCGTTCGTCCCGTCTTTACGTGTATAGTGTCACGTTAGTAGGAAATCACAGAGAAGCAGAAAGAAACGCGGGCGCCCAGCCTTCGTGGGGGTGGGGACTTCCTTTCCTCCGTATCGTGTCTGTGTCGCTGAATGTTTTGCACCTGCTCCTTCCGGAGTCAGTTCTCCGCTTGGTAGTTAGGGACGTGATGCCTTCTGCTCAGGCCTGTGCTTGTCGCGTTGCCCTCACTGTCCGGATCTTTTAAAGGTAATCGGGTGGCTTACTCCGCGGGGTCCGTCTCTGGTTGTCGCTGGCAATGGTGGAGGGGCTGGGGTCCGTGGCAAGACCACCGAGGGGACGGTGCGGCTTGCGGGATGCGCTTGCCCCCGGGAAGCACGTTCGCACGGACCCCGCATCATCCCACGGATCTCGATGGGCCCCTGTGGGTTTTGGGCTGTGTGTGTGAGTGAGTGAGGGTCCGAGGGGGCCTGGGCGGCTCACGCGTGACGGAGCCATGCCGGGGAGGGGTTCTGGTCTCCGGCGTCTGCTGAGACCGCGAGCTGGCGCTGCAAGATGAAGACAGGGTCGTGCTGGGCCGTCTCACGTCTGCTCGCCTGCCTGGGCTGCACTGCAGCCCTCGGGCCAGGCAGTGGGAAGTAACATCCTTCACCACCCACCCCCCTGACCTGGGTGATTGTACTTTGTGCGTGAATAGGCACTTGTAGGATCTTAATTACAAGGCTGAAGAGCTGATTTAGTGAGATACAGTGATCCGGAAGGCTGAGGATTACCTCTTTCGCCGCAGGACCTGTTGGAATCCCCGTGAGAGCGCGCGTGTGTGCAGACGTACGTGCGCGGATGCGCGTGGATGCAGATACAGGCGTCTGCGTGCGATCACGTACGTGTGGAGCCGCACGTCTAAGCTGTGATTGCAAACTGAGGGAGCACCATGTGTAAACACGGCTCTTGTTAGCGAAAATAACTAAATGAAATTAAAAATAAAAACGAGGCTCACCAGAAATCTGTTTAGAGAAGACACCCGTCCCTTGGCGCTGAATGCCTGCTGCGTTGCTGCACGTTCAGCCGCCCGGACCGTCTCCTCACGTAGGTGTTCGATGCGGTTATTAGGACACCCCCCCCGCCCCCCGCCGCGGGGCCTTTCCAGATGCGAAGAACATGGATCACATTGTGGAAGGGGGAGGTTGACGGGTGTCTCTATGTTCTGTAGGATGCATTTCACAGGAGGACGGATCACCAGGATTTTACGTAGAACGAAAGAATTAATTATGATGTCAAGTCTTCGGTGCAAGTGTGTCTTCCTTACACACACCACCACCAGCAACAGCCATGCAAGCAACATCCGCTCCTCGGATGACTTAGAAAAGCCAACTTTCTCCTTGCTGATGCTTCTTACCATCGGATTGTCAGATTGTCCGAAAACAGACTGTCGTGTGATCGGCTTTCAGGCCAGGGCAAGGGTTTTTAGTACTTGAAGGGCATCGGAAGGTTAAATACAGTCAGCGTTTGGCATAAGATTATCCAGAGAGCCAATATTGTGCTGATAAATTTGAAAATGGTCTGATCCGGGGATCCCTGGGTGGCGCAGCGGTTTGGCGCCTGCCTTTGGCCCAGGGCGCGATCCTGGAGACCCGGGATCGAGTCCCACATCGGGCTCCCGGTGCATGGAGCCTGCTTCTCCCTCTGCCTGTGTCTCTGCCTCTCTCTCTCTCTCTCTCTCTCTCTGTGACTATCATAAATAAAAATTAAAATATATATTAAAAAAAAAAAAAAAAGAAAATGGTCTGATCCACTACTGCCCAGAACTTCGTGACGATGAGACAATTCTATACCCCCGCTGTTGGCCATGGTAGGCCTACCACATATGGCTGTTGAGTACTTCAGATATGTATAGTGTGATTGAGGAATTGAAATTTTGTTTAATTTTAACGAATTTAAATTTAAACAGCTAGTCTTTTCCTCCCTGGCTCTGTGAAGCTCACTCGCCCGCTGCCGTCAGGAACGACACAGTCAACTATCCAGACCAGGGAAATTCATGACCCACCGACCACTTCGGCGGAAACAAATGTTCATTGGATGCTCTTGCATTGGATGCATTGGAAAGGCAACAATACCTAAGACGAAAATTCGGGACAAAACTAGCCAAGACGAAGAAGACCACACAGATGTCATCTTTGTATTTGGATTCAGGACCCGTTTTGGTGGTAGCAAGACAACTGGCTTTGGCATGATTTATGATTCCTTGGATTTTGCAAGGAAAAATGAACCCAAACATAGACTTGCAAGACATGGCTGGTATGAGAAGAAAAAGACCTCAAGGAAACAGCAAAAGGAAACAGCAAGAACAGAACGAGGGGAGTCGGGGGGCGGGGGCTGCAGAAGCCGGCGTTGGTGCTGACCACGGGGGAGCCGACGAGCGGACGACGGAGGGGGTTGCACAGCGCCTTTGTCCACGGGATACAGTACAGATTTCTCGGGAGAGGATTAGTAAATGAAGAGCTTAAAAAATACATTTAAATCACTATAGATAATAGAGTGTATTTTTACGATTGCCTGGGAATAGTTTGCAGAATATAATTATTTTGAGTCGCGGGTCTAGTCTATAAAACAGAAAATTGCCCGTCGCTTGCCTGTGGCGCGGGTCGTTCATCCACGCGGATGCGCGGACTCACTGGTACTTCTGCGCCTCCTGCGCTCTGCTCCCTGTGGCCGCCACCAGCCCCTCTGTTGCCGAATCGGTCCCGAAACGAGTGCGGCCTGGGAGCCGCGGCGTCCCGGTTGGAGGGGCAAGCGGTTCTGCTGCCGTTAGAGCAGGACAGGAAGAAGGACGCGGCCCGGAAAGCCACTGGCACCCTCCTTCCAGCCCAGGACACGGGCGACCTGAGTTCTTGCCATGTCATCAGTTCGAAGACAGACTAGATGGTCCAGCGTCCCAGGAGGTGGAGCTCAAGACGCTCAGACAAACGGAGACGGGTGGCCCGCAGCGCCGCGCACCGCTTCGGCCCGGGACCGCAAGACCTCCCGCGCCTCCCGCGTCTGAGACCGTGGACCGTGGGAAAAGGACCAGAGAGCGCTCGCTCGCTCGCTCGCCCTCTGCAGGGCCCTGAACCCACGAGCTCCGAGCTTGGGGCCTCCCACAAAGTGGCCCCTGGCTTCTAAGGACGAGAGGACGGAGGGGACGGCAATACAAGTGGTGCTGTCCAGGCTTTGCTTTCGAGGCTGACCCTGACGGGCGAGTAGTCCTTTCAGGAAAGTTGTCACTTAGGTTCAGGGGTCCATGAACTCTCAGATTCGTGGGGTATTGGCGGTGGGGCCAACAGTAGACACAACTGGATACAGTTCTGGTCTGAAAGGCGCCGTGGGACCTGGGTGGGACCTGGGTGGGACCTCGGTGGGATCTCGGTGGGACCCGGGCCGAGCCGAGCGTAGCCAGTCAGTAACGATGTTAGAGACCCCTTTACGAGAGGGCCCTGAGGGCTCCGTGGCTGCTCAGGCCGTGACTTCGGGGCCCCGGAGCGAGCCCCATGTCGGGCCCCCACTCGGTGGGGCGTCTGCTGCCTGCCCCCTCTGCCTCCCCTGCTCCGGCGTGCACATCCTCTCAAATAAATAAATACATAAACAGAATCTTTACAAATACATCTTTATGCTAAGCTTCAGAACTCACCCTTTTAAGCATCTTAAGAAAAACTACTCCTGAGGGACTTCTTGTCACACCTCCTGATGCCCGGGTGTGTGTGAGGATTTCAGAGGTACGAAGACAGAGCAGGATTTCTGTGTTTCTAGGGTTTCTGCTTCTTCCCTGGATGGTTGTTTCGACCTATAGCTGTACCCTCAGGCTTAGGGGGGTCCAGGGAAAGGACTCCACCTCCTGTGACCCTCGATGACACGGCGCAGCCCAGTCCCCGCAGGCAGCCAGCTCTTGGGGGCAAAGCAGTGGTGCTTCCACCGTGGGGTCTCCAGCCGTAGCGGCGGGGGGGGGGGGGTAGTGTTGTGCCACCTGCAGGGAGGCAGGACAGCTGCTTGCCCCACGGACAAAACACTTGAACACGATTCTTTGCTTACCAGCCTCCTCTTTTTATTTATTTATTTATTTATTTATTTATTTATTTATTTATCTATCTATCTATTTATTTATTTTAATTATTTAATTATTTATTTATTTATTTATTGCCTCCTCTTAGGTTAAATAAACCACATTTTTTGGTCTTTCTCTTTGGGGCCAATTTTCTTATCATTTTCTTTTTTTTTATTCCTTTAATCTCTTTGATCAGTCTACTTAGGATCCCTTCCAAATCCTATAGTTGTTTCCAGTTTGCAGACCTAACCCGGAAGCTGATCACTGCCCTTACGAAGGCTTGGCCGGTACCGAGCCTGAGTGGGGGGGAGGTTGCTCTCCACCATCAGGGACATGCTGAAAAGACTCTTCTACAAATCTTGGCCGGGAAACCATAGCACGGCATCGTTGGCTCGTATTTAACCCTGTTTTTCGGGGGCACAGGTGTTTTGCATCACGGGTACTCAACAGCAGGCTTGCTAATAAGTCTTTGCTGGCTTAGGACGGTTTTACGTAGGAAAATCTGCACTGTTGAGTCTTTATTGTTGCATCTGTTTGCCAACTTCTACGCTGTCACTGCCATTGAGAATTTTATTCAGTATTCCAGTTTCTACGCCCCGTTTGTGGAAGTTTTACACATTCAGGCACTTGTTTATTCCCTCAACATAGGTTTATTGAACTCAGATTTTTTTCAGGCGCGGCCTGTCCTGCCATGGGCATTTTCTTTTTAATGATAAATTAATTTTTATTGGTGTTCAATTTGCCGACATACAGAATAACACCCAGTGCTCATCCCGTCAAGTGCCCCCCTCAGTGCCCGTCACCCAGTCACCCCCACCCCCCGCCCTCCTCCCCTTCCACCACCCCTAGTTCGTTTCCCAGAGGTAGGAGTCTTCATGTTCTGTCTCCCTTTCTGATATTTCCTACCCATTTCCTCTCCCTTCTGCCATGGGCATTTTTAATGTATTGATAAATACTTTGGAATCACTGCTACGGCTTTGTTGCAGCCCAAGGCAAGAGTGCATTGGCCTCATTTTAGGGAAACGTAGCTAATGAAGTATACAAAAGTCTTCATTAGAACGAGAGACTTCAAAGACCACATGAGTCCGGGTGATGTCCTGGTGTTGGAGCAGCCAGTGAGCCTGCCTGGGCTGGTCTGAGCATTTGCCCCGGAGCAAAAGTGAAGCAACACTTACTGTTTCTTGGGTAATTCCAATTAACAGGAGTTATGATGGAAGTCGCCCTCCCGCATCCACTTACTGGCCAAAATCCGAATCTCCTTTTTTTTCACTTTCCATTCTGGTAACTGTGGATGTTCCTAGGGTTTATTTAGTTCTCGATGTTAGGCTCTCTCAGTTCGTTCCTTTGCTAATATCCCGAGCTACAGTTTTACCTCTTTTTCTCAGTATTTATGTTTTTATCTTCCCCGTCCGAGCCTCAGTTCTGTACCATTCGTGATCTCAGACACCATTATCTGAAACGTATTTTATCTCAAATTTAGTGCATTTTCTCCTCTCCCAAATTATTGCCCAGTTCTAATAGCTGCATTTCTTTTGCCAGCATCCATATCCTTCACTTAAAACTTTGTTTGTTATTATTATTATTTTTTATATTCTGCTGGTCTTTCCTCCTGCTCGCTCCTGGAGATCACCTGCCGTGGTGTTCCCCCTTCATAGTCCATAGTAACCATGGGGATGGACTGAATTTCGTCCTCCCGCGCTTCTCAAAAACTTCCAGCGGTTCCCCATCAGCTACGGGATGAAGTCTCGACATTTCAGGACACACAAACCCGGGGACAAAATGGGGTCAGAATATGAGACCCAAGTGTTCTAGAGCCTTGCCCCTGTCACTGCTCCCGACTCCCTTCCAAACCATCCAGTCAGTTCTCTGAAAGGCAGGATCTCTGAATGTCGGGACAAGGAAAGAAGAGCACCCGTGTGTGGTTAGGGTCAGAATCAGAAAAGACGAATTCGAGGATAGGTGATCTGGACAGAAAAGATTGTAAGCACATTTCCCAGCAAGACGTAAAGAAGACAATGCGCGTGGACAGGAAATGAATGAGGGAGAACTAGAGTGATGGAGGAAGAGGTGAAGCACAGATCTCTAGGCGGAGAAGGTCGGTGAAAACCCCCAGGCTGCCTGGTAAGTGAACATAAAGCATTGTTTATGTGGAATCTTGCCTCCCGATGACCTGGCTTCCCACAACTCTCTCAAGCTGGTTTTCAGCAGGGGACGTGGCTCTGCTCAGGACTGAGAACTTTTTCTGTTGGTGGAAGCTTTCCTGCACCTGTTCAATAAGACATTTAGTCACCGCGTGGCCCTGTTCGGGGTGTGAGGCACAGAGGAAGGCCCAGGAGGCCACACGGAGGAGCACCTGCTCTTTCACCACCTCGGTAGGCCCTTTCGTACCCTCGCTCATACTGGGAAGCACGTTCTTATTGACGTTGACCTCGTGATGGGCCCTAGGCAGAGCCTAAGGCAGGCCTGTTACCCAGATGCAGACGTATCTGGGCATGGCTCACTGGGCTAGCTGGCAGACAGGTCACGGGAGACACCGGTCACAACTTCTGGAGAGAGAATGCTTTCCCGGGACGGATATGGAGTCAGAGTTAGCCTAATAATACCCCGTTGGTGATGGTTGGGAGTGAACTATGTGAGAGCATCGCGGTGCCCGGCTCTTGGTCGTCGACCAGCCCTTCCCACTTGAAAGGCCAAGTGAATCTTACAGAGACGTGGGAGGAGGGAACTCGAAAGAAAAGCAGAGAGCCCTTCACTACAGTCGTGGAAACCTTTGGGGACAATGCTGCTCTAGTGCTCGTGTGGAAAAATACAACACGGGATCCAAGAGTGGGGTATCCTCAGCCACTTTTCATGCAATGTGCGGTAACTTTTGCATCTCGTGAACCTCAGAGAGCTCACAGCAACTTTAAGTCTTCCAAGGACTCTGGCTCATCGGCACAAAAGCACCTGGAGAATGTGGTATCCGTCGGAAGTGGGCAAAATGCTTGGCAGAGACAACAGCGTCCAGCAAGTTATGGTGGCAAAGCGGTGATCTGTCCGCCAGAGGCAGCTGATGAATAGACGCTGTCGAAGAGTTCAGAGCCTGAGTGTCAGATGTCGTGGGGAGGGGCGGCAGCCAGAGCCGACGGGGAAGACATCAGGCCCCATGTAGTAGCTCGCACGGCTTGTTCAGGGACACACGAGATCCACCTTAGGGATCATAAATATTTGTGAAGGGCTTTGCGGGGGCATCAGAGATACTGTTAGTAGGATCAGGAGAGAGCACGACATGAGTTCTTAAGTGTCTTGGGCTTAGAAGGAGGCTTTGCCCGGTCGGTGGGTTGGTTGGTTGGTTGGTTGGTTGGTTTGTTCAGGAACTCTTGAAGTGGACCATCATACTTGAAATTTTAAAGAGCGAGATAAAGTGTACGTTAGAAATCAGGCACGCATGTTTTGTTTTAATAAGTTTAAAGAAATGGTAACTGGGTCTCTGTAAGCATGGATCCGACGTTTACTGCCTATTAACCAAATGCGTATCTACGAAACCCTTTTATACAACGCCTGGCACTTCAGTAGATGTTCAGGAGGTATCACTGTGCATACACTTCAAATCCTCCCCTTTCAACCAGAAAGATGTTTATAGTTTAGGGGAGGATAGGGATAGAACATTTGCTAGGTTTGGACAAGAACAGAACTTGAAGCCTGAATATGCATCAGATTCAACTGTGGAGCTTTTTAAAAATAGAAATGCTGGGGAGGATCCCAGACCTTCTGAATCAGGATCTCTGGCGAGGGGGACCCAGATACTTCTAAAATGTTCCTCAGATGATTCCGATGAGCAGCCAAACTCATGAACCATTGATTGGAGGCTGGAGAAAGTGCTGGTTTTCTGCTTTATAAAAACAAACAAACGCCAAGGGATTATCTTTTCTCTCCTTGAGGCTGCACCATGGTCAGATGGAGAGAGTGTGGGGCTGGGGTCTAGTCCTGGACCGAACTGTGCTACGGGAGAAGGTCCCCTCATCTCTTTTCCCCCAGTTTCTCAGCAGCTTGAGGGAGCCCCTGCTCCTTGCTGTCCTGAGCTGGATGCAGGGAGAGAAACGAAGCCCCTCCACCTGCAGGAGCTGCCCCGTGGCGGGCAATGGCCATCACCTCTTCTCGTGCGTCCTCAGCCCCTCTCCCCAGGCAAACAGTCACTCTTCAAAACAAGTGCTCTAGCTCCCCGCGTCCACAGCCTGATGTGGGGGAGACGGGCCGCCCGCCAATTACACCAATATTCACCCGATTACAATTTGGTCAGTGTCACTAATGTGAACTACATGCTACAAGGGGCTCTAATGAGATGTTCGGGCCTAATCCACGCGGGATGTTAGCCTTCTGCTTCCGCTACAGTTTTTTCTTCATTTTGAATGTATTGAACTAGTTTTTTCTCTAGTGTTAATGCAGGAGAGCTGATTGTAGGGAATAGAAATCCCTTATCCACGAGTATAAATGAATAAACACTGTGTTTTGCCCTTGGTTATATTTACATATGTATGTTACTCTCTGTTGTGGATAAAAACGGACACGCTGAATGCCAAGCTTTGTGAAAACCCTTTTTAATGTATTTTAATAAAGAATCTAGATTTTTTTTTTTTTTTTTAAGAATCTAGATTTTAAATGGTGTTTAAACTGCTGGGTTAAAGTCAAGAAGACTGGTTCTCATTATGGTCTAACTTGGCCACAGTGACAATGAAGAAAAAAGCCCAGAGTCGGTTTTATTTGGCAACACTAGAAAGAGAAATCTCTCCTACCATGTTTTTAAAAACAACTTTCAATTAAGTTTCATTTGGGATTAGGGTCTGTCTTAGTTGCATACTTCAGAAAATTGAGATTTATAACAGAACGGCCCTGGTGTCCCAACACCATCAGGGAGAACTGCAATCTGGTCATTGTTTCCCATTGTGTAAAATTCAGTATTCTTTTTCAAATGGCATGAGAATTGCCTCTCAGAATCTTCCGGCATTGGCGATCAGGCCTTGTTAGGTGGGAAAATCCTTATTCAGTCTTTCACTTTTCGTAAGGAACTCAGGCATTCAGACATCTGCGTCCCTAACAAATCTAGAAGACACCTCTTCGCTGAACGGTGTGGATGCCCATGCTGGAAGATTCCTTGTAGATCAGTAAAAAAAAAAGAAAAAAAAATTAGAAGAAGAAATGAATGGCTTGTGAAAAATCGCTTCTTAAATTTGTCAACTGGTATCATGTACGTATGCATGAAACAAAGGCCATTTCACTCAGTTTATATTGTATGCGTGTAAGATAAACATCCAAGTGAACCTCTGAGACAACATCATAAAAATTAGCACATTTGAGGCATTTAGATTCTCATAGCATTGCTAAAACATTGAACCTTTTTAGATAGTTCTCAACCAAATATTATTATCCCCATTTTATAGCTAGCGTTACAGACATCCAAGGGCGATGTCGAATTTTGTTAATAAGTGGTGCATCAAATATGTGCGTGGTTAGAAAAAAAAGAGAACGTTGACACATTTATCCTTTCCTTATTATGTAAAGTCTGTTTGTAATAAAAAGGAGTTTTGTACATAGGGCAATAGATTTATGCACAATGAATTCATAATGATTTCCCAGATGTTCATATTTAACTAGCAACCATTATGAAAGGAGTAAGGCTTTCAAAGGTCATCTTCCTGATTAACAGCTTTCACCGTCCCTGGCTGGGTGATTTTATCGCGTCTGTCAGGGAGATTAACCATGTAGCCTCCGGATCGTGGCACCGTAGCAGAGAACGACGTGCGATTCCCGGGCGTCCATCGCATCTGGAAGGGAAAACCAGCCGTTGCTTGATCTCCGTCATGATTTACGTGGTGCCGTCCGTGTAGTGACTCGCCCCAAATACGAAGGGAAATGAACAGTTTGTCAAAGTTGGCGTATAGTTTTAATACAGAATTACGGCCACCATCACGGGTGAAGCGCACGGCCACAAGAGCACTCTCAAGGACTGCACGTCCCATGATTAATTCTTCTTTTTGCACAATGCCTTTGAGTGTGGCAGGGCCTCAGATTCCGTTCTCTAAGGAAAGCATCTCTTTGAAACAAACCAACCCAGTAGGAAAGAGGGAACTACTAAATCTGAAAAATACCATTCCACTTTACAGCCGGAGTAAAAATTATAGTGATTTTTCAACGGTCCCAACAATGCAGGGTTGCTGCGAACGCGTGCACCTCCTTCAGCTTGAGTGGCTTATTATAATCAGACTAAATTCTCACACCATGTAAATCCATTATAGTTTATGACTTAAATCCGTGAGAATTATAATTGAGAGAGCCTTACCCAATCAAAATCAAATTTAATTATATGTTCGCATTATAATCTAGAGAACAGAGGTTTTAGTTTAAAATCAGCCTCGTCTCTTTGTTCTAAATGGAAAATAAAGAACCGCTGTTTTTTCCCCCTCAGTTGTGATATAGTCGCCAAGACGTATGAGTCTTCCCTGTGCCTCGAATGGTCTATGCTGTGACAGGCCCCAGAGCCTCCGGGGTGCCCTTGAGGGCTGTGCCTGAGTGTGCTCGGGGCCATTGTGATACTAGGTCACACACGGTGATACACGCAGGCCGTGGGACGGGAACAACAGACATGCACTCTCTCGCCGTCCGGGAGGCCCCTAGTTGCAGGTCAGAGAGTCGGGGGGTGCTCCCGAGGCCTCTCCCGGACTGGCCCACAGCCGTCGTCTTGCCGTGTCCTCACGCGCTCGCCTCCCTAGTTCTCTTCTTACAAGGACATCAGTCAGGTTGGGTTAGGGCCTCCTTCTACCTTGATCACCCTTTAAAGACCCCATCTCCAAATACAGACACGCTCTGAGCTACTGGTCCTACACCCCCGCCCAGCCACCCGTCCCCAGGTCGCACATGCACATGCTCTTTCTCCCTAAAATAAACTCTAAAAAAAATCTTTAAAAGGTTTTAAAAAACTAAGAATTTGATAATAGAAGTGTAAAGGTAAATAGAAACAGACTTGCCTGAGTCGCTGATGGGGGTGTCGATTGTTACCACCTCAGTAGAGGAAAAGTTGGCAAATCCCTGAAAATTATCAGCACATATTCCCAACAATTCGGTTTCTGCAGAATAGCCACACGCGTGTGAAGTAGTGTTTCTCCAAGTTTTCATGGAGGCACTAACTGTGATGATGAAAATTTACTACCTAATAATAAATGGCATGCATTAAATATTTTGAGGGAGGTGTAATGAAACGTGCAACATGTTTTGAAATTAATAAAAATATGAGAGGGATGGATAGAGGGATGAAGGGATCGTTAGGCATTTGATAAAGCCAAGTATATAATAAAATGTTATTTATAGAATCTAGCTGGTAAGCATATGAGTGTTTACTGTTAAATTCAACTTTTGTTTGTATTCGGGAACTTTTATAATAACGTATTTGAGAAAAAACATGACTAGCAATCTTAAAGTCTGTCCATGGGGGAATGGCTTATTTTACTGATAGTGCGTCTATATCATGGATCCCTACAGCTGCTTTATTTTTTCATTTTATTTTTAAAAAAATTTTATTTATTTATTCTTGAGAGACACAGGAGAGAGGTAGAGACACAGGCAGAGGGAGAAGCAGGCTCCATGCAGGGAGCCCGATGCGGGACTTGATCCCAGGACCCCGGGGTCAAGCCCTGGGCCTAAGGCAGATGCTCAACTTCCGAGCCTTCCAGGTGCCCCCCTACTGCTGTTTTTAAAAAAGAAGAAGATGAATGGTTGTGTACACACAGGGAACGCTCTCCAAGATACTTAGGAAGTGAGAGAAGAAAGACGTCAGTACCTGTGTTTCCACGCTTCCCTTCGTGTAGAGTATCTCCAGCAAAAAGTTGGAAAAGAAACACAGCCTCTGGTAGGGGAGCTTCCTCTGGGGATGGAGTGAAGGGAGATCTGTTATTTGGTATATTTTTGAGTTTTGAATCATGTGCGTTTACTATCTATTCAAAAGCAAAGTTTAAAAACATAACAGCTAGTTATCGGCCCAGACACTTTTGACGGCTTACTTTACGTAATTGTCACCACCGTCCTGTGGGGTATGGATATCATTGTCGCCATTTGCAGATGAGAAAAGGAGTTTCTGAGAAGCTCAGTGATTTTTCAGGGTCACACAACTAGCACACGAACAGGGCAGGGGGGAGCGAGCTTTGTCTGATTCCCGCACCCTTGCCCTCGGCATCTGCCTAGCAGTGATAGATAAGAGCACTGCATGCCGAGCCCAGGGGACAGCCGGAGCTGAGGGCACTGCAGCGGGAAGGGGAGCATTTGCGGGGGACCCGAGAGCCTGCACAATGCATGTGGCTAGTGCGAGGGAGTGGAGGGGACACCACTGGCCAGGTTGTAAAGGACCCTGAGACCCATGTCAGGAAGTGTGTACCCGATCTTACAGGGTCCTGCATCATGTTTGAGATTCCTTACATGTGATCACGAGCTGAAGGGTAGGGAAGAGGAAAACCTGACAAGTTTGGGCATCTGGCTTCAGGGGGTTTTGGTTGCCTTTGTTTTCTGAGCGTCAGTCAAGGGATGGAATGGGAACGTTTGTGCACTTAGCACTTTTTATTGTAAATGGTCTTGCCTACACTGTATCTGCCGTACAAAGAAGAGCCTACGTAAGTAGCAATAAAAATCCCCAAATACAACTTCCACAATTTACTGCAGCAAGAATTATGGCCAAAGGGAATTTGTTCCTGACGTAAAAGGGTGCAAACACTTTGTTCTCTAAATCCCACTCTCCTGTAAAAAAGAAAACAAGAATTTAAAAAAGTAATAATAATAGCTAATAAAATAGTTGGCAGTATGTAGGGATGAAATTCTAGGTGCCAGAATTTCCCTAACTTCTCTGTTACAATATTATGACTATAATTATATAATTAGTATAAATATGCTATTTAATATTCAATCATAGAACTAAATATTATAATTAAGTAATACAAATGTGACTGATGCTTATGATAAATAATCTTTAGTAGCAACATTTCCCTTGTATTTTGTGCCACGTTCACATGTGGTGTGATAGTCCCGTGAACTCACTTAAGTACGACTGATTGGCATTCAAGGAGGACTTTGCTTTATTACTCATAAAAGTAAAAAATTGGAAATAATGTAAACATCCACAATAGCAATTTGATTAAATAAATCATTGTGCATTTATAGTAAAAGATATTACATAGGCATTAAAAATATAGTTTCAGGAGTACCTGGCTGATTCAGTTTGTGAAGCACGCAAGTCTTGATCTTGAAGTCATGAGTTTGAGCCCCGTGTTGGGTGTGGAGGCTACTGAAAAAAATATGATTTCAAAGAGTGTTTAATGGCCAATGGAAACAATAGGACAGAAAATGATATGTATAATGTGACATCAGTGATGAGGTTGGATCATAATCCAGTGATCAGTCATCAGCCTTCCTCCCACTTAACACCCCCCACCCCCAGTACTTGAGCGTTGATAACTCACTCCGTCCATCCTCAAAATGCTGGCTTCACTGGCCTCTTCCATCTTTCCTGCCTCTCTCTGCATTGAGCTATCAGTCCCTCTCCTCTCCTCTCCCCCGGCCTGGTCTGGGTGTGGCAGTGACCAGGGTGCAGTCCCGCGGGCCCATCTCTACCCTCCCCATCTGGCTTTGAGGCCCTGCATCCCAAGTGTGCATCTTCAGCCTGGGTCTCTCCCCAGATGCCACCTGCTTGTCTAGAGAGCAACTCAAACACAGCTGGTCCAAGGAAAACTCCTGTTTCTCCCTTTATCATCCCGTCCCTCCCAGTTTGCCCATCTCTGAAAAGGACAGTTCTGTGGGACTCAGTTGTTCAAGCCCAGAATCACAGCATTATCCTTGACCCTTCTTTGTCACCCTCACATATTGGTCACTGAGAACATGAGAGAGCTGCTGTAGTCACCTGCGGCCAGTACGTCCCTGAGAAAGGAGGGCCTGAGTGTCTCTGTGAGCCTGCGACAGGCCAGGGGCCCACCACCAGCTGGCCCAGGTGACAGGCCAGGGCATACCACCAGCTGGCCCAGGTGATAGGCCAGGGGCCCACCACCAGCTGGCCCAGGTGACAGGCCAGGGGCACACCACCAGCTGGCCCGGGTGACAGGCCAGGGCATACCACCAGCTGGCCCAGGTGATAGGCCAGGGGCCCACCACCAACTGGCCCAGGTGACAGGCCAGGGGCGCACCACCAGCTGGCCCAGGTGACAGGCCAGGGGCATACAACCAGCTGGCCCAGGGCCCCACTACCAGCTGGCCCAGGTGACAGACCAGGACCCCACCACCAGCTGGCCCAGGTGACAGGCCAGGGCTCCACCACCAGCTGGCCCAGGTGACAGGCCAGGGGCATACCACCAGCTGGCCCAGGTGACAGACCAGGGCCCCACCACCAGCTGGCCCAGGTGACAGACCAGGGCCCCACCACCAGCTGGCCCAGGTGACAGGCCAGGGGTGCACCACCAGCTGGCCCAGGTGACAGGCCAGGGCATACCACCAGCTGGCCTGGGTGACTGGGACGGGGACGACACAATGTCCCACTGAGGCCACAGTTTAGAACAGACAGATTTTTCCCTCACCCTGATCCATATCTCCATGTTTCCCATTGTTTCCATCCAAAGACTCAGCATTTTTTTAGAAGATGTTATTTATTTATTTTAGAGGTGGGGGAGGGGGTGTCCCATGCGAGCCGAGGGAGAGGGGGAGGGGGAGAGAGAGGGACAAGCAGCCCCCCTCCTGAGCGCTGAATATCATGACCTTGAGGTCACGACCTGAGCCAAAACCAGGAGTCAAATGCTTAACGAGCTCAGCCCCCCCCGGGCGCCCCTAAAAACCTGTGTTTTAATCTATAAGGTGGTGTAATAACTGTATATGCTTCCTGTGGTCTTTGACGTGGGTTAAGGTTTTAGGTGTTTGTGAGGTGCTAGTTAACATAGTGCTTGGCTCAGGGCGCCTGGCGGCTCAGTCGGTTAAGCGTCCGACTCTTGGTTTCCGCTCAGGTCATGATCTCGGGGCCGAGGGATCAAGCCCCGCACCAGGCCCCACACTCTGTGGGGAGTCGGCTTGAAGAGTCCCTCCCCCGCCTCTCCCCCCACTCACTCTCTCAGTCTCTCTAAAATAAACAGATATTTCAAAACTATAGTGCTGGACCCATAGTAAGCCCTTAATAAACATCACCTTGCTTACCTGTTACTTATTTTCGTCTCTAGTAACGTAGCTATGTCCTCTTTATTAACAGAGGTAGGGTCACCAGCTGTTAACTACAGGGTGAGGCGTTTTAGGGCCAGGAGATGTCTGGCAAAAGCCTGATTCTGAAGCTGCTTGTGGTGTGTGAGTCGGTGGAAATTTTAATTGACACTGTTCAGTAATCCCTTGCTAGTTCGAATAATTGAAAAAAAAAAGTTTTAAAAGCCTTCTTTTATCTTTATCTGTGCTATTTTTCTCACGAGTTTGTATCAGGGTGGTTAGAATGGTCTGCCCAAATGTTTCTGTCTTGGTTTTTTGCATGGAGCCCTCTGCAGTGTTAGACCAGCAGTTGTGTGGTGTCCCGTGTGCGCTCAAGTCGTGCGCACGCCATGCTCTCCCGATGGAAAAAAATACAGTCCTGCATCTGAGGCTCTGACATAAATTTGACATACTTTCACGAAATGTGAAATGGTGGGGACTTCCAATCCTAAATTATTCTCTAAATGTTCATTTATATTAAAAGCCTCGGCAGGCACATGTACTCCAAACGTTAATATCCTGGGAGATTACGCGCGATGGCCATTTGGACACAGCTAGAGAGGAGACGATGAAAAATTTATCAGCGTCGGAACGGGGCTGGATAAGCCATCTTGGCAGACACAGACCTGAATTGTTCCAGGCAGATGAGTATCACTCCTCCTGCTTTGAAAGATGCTCAAGGAAGAAAGATCGTGCGGCCTGCTGGTATCGTCCCGTGGTGTGGGTCAGCCGTGAGGGGCTCCCTCCCCGCGGCCGTGGCCGCGCTCGCCTCCCTCCTTTCTAACCTCGTGCTCTTGGTAGGGAACAGCTCACCTAGACGGTCGCTTCTTGCATTTACTTACTTTTTAACGATTTTCTTTATTTAATTACGAGGTGCGCCTGCATGAGCTGGGGAGGGGCGGCGGGAGAGGGAGAGAGGGAATCTCAGGCAGAGCGCGATGCGGGGCTCCATCCCGGACCCTGAGACCGTGAGCTGAGCCGAAGGTGGACGGCCGGCCAGCCGACTGACCCCCCAGGCGCCCGTTTCTTTAAGTTTCTGCAGGGCTTTCCCCTGGATACACAAGGTCTCGGATGGGCTAGACTTTGGGGAAGCAGTGGAGGGGATCGCGGGGACCAGCCTTCCCCAAAAGACAGAGCTCCGCCGACCGCTGCCCCGGTCAGCTTCGCACGACCGTCCCTGCGGCCGACTCACAAGCTCATGACGGGGAAATGCCAGCAAAGCCCACGAGGACCGTGTCTAACGGTGACGCTAAATAACGGCAGAAGCCGCAGCCCCGGCTGCATGGACTGAGCGCTTCCTGCGGGCCAGACTCTCGCAGATGCTCCGCACACCTGGCCTCCGGGACGCATCCCAGGCTGCCGGTGCACTGGGCCGTCCGCAGTGGCCCCATGTCACGGGGGGGAGGTAAAGGCACGGGAAAGGGTCGTGGGATTCCCATTAGGTCCGCAGCTCGCAGGAGGTGGGCCTGCTCCAGCCCGGGCTGCGTGACCGCGGGGGCGCCTGCATCACTCAGGGCCCCTCCGTTTCAAGCTACCCCCCCACCCCCCGAGTCTAACGGAGACAGCTGGCAGCTGGAGACACCGGGAGAAGAGGGTTGCTAATAAAAGGCTTCAAGAGGGCGCTGACTTACAGTATAGAGACCATTCGAGATTAAAATCCAGATTTTCAAAGAGGGGTGATTCATTTTGCAGCTGCAACCTATCCACAGGCCGATTAACTCCTCTCACTACCGGCTGTTTGCCCTATTGTAAGGTTGCAGACATATCCAGTTAATCCCACAGTTACCAGTTGTAGAGACGTTAGATTTACATATAATCACAGCTCAACATCATGCCCGTGGACGTAATAAATGGTTACGTCCTTTCATCGGTGGGTTTAGCTTCCTGGTGGCCAGTAATTTTGAAATCGCGATGTGCGCTGCCCTGGAATCTAATATTCATTATGATCTTTTGAAGTTTACGTTGGAAAGTACTTCAAACCCTATCGGTACATCAAATTATAATGCGTTGCTTCTCTCTCTTTTTTTTTTTTTTTTTTAAACCTGATAGTGGTGATCCTTTGTGAATTTTGCTCTTTACGATTCTTTCATCAGTGCAGATGTTAGCAGCCCACGTGGGACGGCTAGAAAATGCCTCCTCGTAAAAGCTGTGGAAGAAAGTCACTCATAAATCACCGTGCACTTTGAATACGGGGAGGGCGTCCTGCGTGGGTTGCCGAGCGTCCCCACCACAGGGGATCGCGAAGGAGGGCTTCGGTGCGGCCGCGAGCAGGGCGCCTCCCTTGCTGGTTTGCTTGCAGCTGATGGGACCCCTTCTTGGAAGGATGTCGTTCCGGACCCGCGGGTTTTGTGTTTTTCAATAGCTTTTTAGAACTACCAGGAAAAGGGGGACCCCTGGGCGGCTCAGCGGTGGAGCATCTGCCTTCGGCCCAGGGCGTGACCCCGGGGTCCCGGGATCGAGTCCCACGTCGGGCTCCCTGCATGGAGCCTGCTTCTCCCTCTGCCTGGGTCTCTGCCTCTCTCTCTGTGCCTCTCATGAATGAATAAATAAAATCTTTAAAAAATAAAATAAAACTACCAGGAAAAATATCCCAAGGAAAATTCTTACTCTCGTTGTGCACGGGGTGGGGGTGCTGGGAGGCCCCCAGACTATGCGTTTTACTTCATTGCACTCGGTATTTCGCCTGGCGCTGCCTGGGCTGGACGGGTGCCCGACAGCAAAGCCCGCAAGAGCCCCGTCCTGGCCTGGCCGCGGCAAGGGCTTTCGGGGCAGCAGCCCGACTGCTGAGGCTGCAGGGGCGGTGGCGCGGTCTCGGGGCGACGCTGGACCTTGCAGCCCGCGGCCGGCCGCGCTGCTCTGCGTCCCGCTCCCTGCGGAGCACAGGGGGGCGTTGGAAGCACAGGACGTCTTCGTGGCCTCCGAGCGGGCGCGGGTGGCCGGGGGGCCCGGGGCACGCGGGGGGCACTGCCCGGCGCGCTCAGCTCCGCCGCTTTGACTGAAGCTTCTCGTGGCTTCCGGACGCTTCGGTCCCTCACTTTGCAGAAATGCGTTGGCAGAATTGCTCGCTGTGTTGGCTTCTCTGCTTCTGGTTTTTTAGAATCCCTCCCCTTTCTGTTGGTTCCTAGACCTGTTTTGGGTATTGATTTTGGTTCGAGTTCTTAGGAAAATCTTCAGAATTGCAGAAAAGCTGAACAATAGCTCAACGACTTTTATATGAATTAACTGTTAGCGTTATTTCAGAGTGAGTTTTTGTTTTTTCTACATACAGATAAAAATACAGGGATTTTAATTTATCTGTTTATTTTTTTTTTGTTTTTATTTTTCCCAAATCATTTGAAACTAAGTTGATAAGTTGCAGACAGCTGGACAGTTTTTTTTTGTTTGTTTGTTTGTTTGTTTCTTTTCTTTTTAATTCAGGATTCAGTTAAAATTCACACATTGCGTTTGGTTGTTCTCTCTCTTCATCTTTAATGTAAAGCTGCCTTCCACGAGCCCTCCCAGGCTCTACTTTTTGTTTTTGGATCTTGGCTTTCTTGAAGAGTTCAGGCCAGTAGAAAACCTGCTGGTCTGAATTTGTCTAATTTTCTTCTCATTAGATGCAGGTGCACGTAAGGGGTTCTCAAATTGTAGAGTGCTGTAGCATCATCCGGAGGCTTTTTTTTTTTTTAAGATTTTATTTATTTATTCGTGAGAGACGCAGAGAGAGGCAGAGACGCGGGACTGGACCCCAGGACCCCGGGGTCACCGCCTGAGCCCGGGCAGATGCTCAGCCCGACCACGTAGGTGCCCGACCGGGGGCTGCACCAGGGCTCCGGTCCCCAGGCCGCGTGGGGCTCCATCCCCGCCCGGCCCGCGAGGTCTCGGGGGCGCTGGTGCTGGGGGCCGGGGGCGACGTCAGGGATGCGGCCCGCGGGGGGCAGCCTGCCCACCGCCCAAGAGGAGCTTGGCCACTTGCTGGACGCGCCCACTGCTCAGTCCTCCGGGGTCAAGGGCCACTTCCTCGGGGTCACTAACCGCCGTCCGCAGGCCGGTGCCTGTAACTCGGGCGGGAAGACGGCACGGGTCTCCGGTCTCTAAGGAAGAGGCCTCCTTGCTCCTGCCCCGTGGGCGCCCCAGACCCCACGCTCGGCCTCCGGCTGCGGTCTCGCCCTCCTCCCCGCGCACCCGTGTCCACGCGCACGCTCCCCACTGTCTCTGCCCTCTCGTCCCTCCCCCTCTTCTCTTCTCCTCCCACCTGCCCAGCTTCTGACTTTCACTTTGGATCAACATTTTTTTTTTTAATTTGACACATCATCATGTATTACTTATTGTTATTATTTTGGAGTCTTAAAAGTTTGCAGATTTGCCCGGTAACAGCCCCTCCGGGGTCCTTAGGAAACGATGCCCTTACGACCAGGCCTTGCCTTGTTTGCTGGCAGAAGGCGCTCAGACTTGCACCTGCTGCTTCTCTGGGAGCCCCGGCCCCCTCGGGAGGCGCGGCCACTCCGGGCGCGGGGGTCCTGATGCTGCTGGAGACCGGGCCGTCTCTGTGGAAGCGGGGGGTCATGCTGAGGCCGGCAGCTCGAACGCAGCCTCGGGCCCTCTCTCACCTGCCCGGGTCCCCACTGGTACCCACGTTCATTCGCCGTGAAAACTGATGCTCTGAAAATATTTTTTTTTACTTCCCTCATTTAAGAATACACACACGCCCTTGCTCATGTGCTCCGGTACCTACAGCATAGGTCCAGAATTGCAACAGCGATGCTTTGACCACCAGTCACGGAACTACTAAGAAAATGAGATTTCCGTGTCCTTTTTTGCTGTTAGAATTTACTGCAGTGTCTGGTACTTAGTGCAATAAATAGTCTGAGTTCCATGCGCTAATATTTCTTAAATTATCTTTTATTTGTGTTTGTATTATCAGTTGCGTATACGGTCTATTGTAGCTGTTTCTGTTTTTATCCTGCTTTAGAGTTTTTCCAACTATTTTGACTTGATCTTATGTTTTGAATATGTAATATATTGACATGGCCCAAGTCAAAATTATTATATAAAAATTGAAATTTTAAGCCCATTTTTATTTCTTAGTCTCTGGGTTTTAAGCCCATTTTTATTTCTTAGTCTCTGGGTTTATTTTTTCGTTTCTTTTGACAAAAATAAGTGTGTGTACATTTCCCCTTCTTTCTTATACAAAAGAATATCATATATCTTCTTTGGCATCTTTTTTTTTTTTGGCCATATAATCTAGGAACTGCTCTAATACCAATGTTTAAGGATTTTCCTCATTCTTTCTCAAAAATACATATACCCCATTGTGCACTGTAGATAGTTCGGTGTCTTATAGACGTGCATCTAGCTCCTTTCCAAAATTTCATCGTGGTGAGGAATGCAGCTCTCTGCTGGCCCCATTCAAGTCTATCGAGAGGTTGCAGTCAAGCCATGGGCCAGTTATCTTATGGCTCAAGTGAGGCTGGAGAAGCCACTTTTCCCACGTAGTTGCTGGCAGGCCTTTGTTTCTTTCCACGTGGGCCCATCCATAGGCTGCCTGCGTAGCTCAAGACATGACAGTTGGCTTCCTCCTCCTCCCCGGGCCGCGTTCTGACACGATCGCTGTCTCCCTCCAGTATGCGTGATGACACGAAGCACACGCACCCAGCCGTGCACCCTCCCAAGGCAGAAACCACTGTCATTTTATAATGGAATACTGGAAGTGTCACTGATCATATCTTCTGTATTTTATTAAACTAGAAGTCAGTTGTGGACCCAGCCCATACTCAAGAGAAGGGGAATTAGCTCCACCTGTGGTGGGGGGGAAGGAGTATGAGAGAGAGAGGGACAAACCAAGGAACAGACTCGTAATGGAGAACACACTGATGGTCACCAGAGGGGAGGTGTTAGGGGGGTGGGGGAAACAGGTGATGGGGATGAAGGAGGGCACCTGTTGTGATGAGCACGGGGTGATGTATGGAAGTGCTGCCTCACTATATTGTACACCCGAAACTAATATTACACCATGTGTTAGCATACTAGAATTTAAAAATAAATTAAGTTTAATCTAAAAAATTTGTGGGCACCTGGGTGGCTCGCTCAGTTAAGCATCCGCCTTCAGCTCAGATCATGATCCCAGGGTCCTGGGATCATGTCCCAAGTCAGGCTCCCTGCTCGGCGGGGAGTCTGCTCCTCCCTTGCCCTCTGCCCCTCCCCCTGGTTCTGCACTTACTCTTTCTCTCTTTCTCAAATAAACTCTTTTTAAAAATTAAAAATGTATGAACGTATTTTTTAAACTACCACGCCGCCTAATGCAGAGACTTCATCTCTGTGAGAGCACTTGTGCTATATGATGTCATGAGCATTATCTCGCGGAATCCTAACGACTGTCGTGTACTGCTCCAGAGCTTAGAACTACACGTCTCTCAAGTCATGACTTTATAGTTTTACTGAGTTTCCTGGTTGTGAATCAATTGCTATGACTGTACACCTTATATGACATTTTGATGGGTCATCTTACATGTCTGTGCGATGTAGTGTCTTAGTTATTGTTTTATGGTTTGAGGACAGTGATTTAAAAAAATAAGAACAGACAATACCTTGTTTAGCATGGGGAGAAATGAGTGGGACAATAGGTAAAAAAGACTATTAAGTTGACAATTGTTGAAGCTGTACGATAGAAAGATGCTTTGAGGTCCATTATACTGTCCTATCTTCTTTTTTAAAGTTTTTCAATATGAAAAGTTAAAGGGAGAAAGAGAAAAAAAGGAAACCTATCCCTTTTAATTTTAGTTTTCTCTCTTGAGATTTATTGCAATGAGGGAATGTACGTTGTTGATCATTGAAAAATTAAAAAAAAAAAACACAGCAGACTATCTGTTCTCCTCATAACTGTCAACTTTCCTGGTCACCAGAAAGAGCTACAGGTTTTTAACATGTAGCCCTTCTTCTGTGACAGAGTTCCTGAATTTTACCATACACAAGAATCACCCTATAGAGCTTGTTAAAATCGCCCCAGTTCCCAATACCAGCAATTATCATTTAGAAGATTTTGGTAGAATAAAAAAGTCTGAATTTTAAGCACATACCCCTGGTGTTTCTGATTCCAGTGATAGCTGGGCCCCAATTTGATATACAGTCTTCTGTGGATTTACAGCGGGGCCCCTTTTACAAGTAAAGCAGTATGATAGATACAAAGATGAATGTGGTGTTCTTACAGTGTGCTGCATTTCCTAAAAAAAAAGAAAAATTGCCAACTAATAGAGAAGAAAGACATGCATAAAGCATTATAATAGGAGTATAAAGAATTAGGCTGATTCCATATTATCCTACCAGCTTACCAGCTCTCGGTAAGGAGGGAAGTCATATAGGGGCAGATTTCTTCTTTGGATGAGCAGAGTATAATAGGAGCTCTGAAAATATAGAGGAGTGTATCATTGTTTGCTTTTCTAAAGAACAGATGTTTCAAGCTGGTCTTGTCAAATGGTGAAAATTGTTCATTATGTAGATGACATCTCTGATAAGTTCCAGGGTTTTAGGTTATTGATTAGAGAGGAATCCACAGGCTCTGAATATAAAACATGCAAGTGACAAAGGTAGTGTGAAATTAAATTAATATCGTTGACATTATTTTTTTTCTAATAGCCAAGCAGGAGCAAGACACTTCAAGATCCATAGCATCGAAATAATAATAGTTAACTTTTATTGAGCACTTATGAATTAGAAGTAGTATTCAGCATCTATAAATCCATCATATGTTGTCTTTTGAGTTAAGACAATAATCTCATTATATGGTAGCTGTTCACTGAGGTTAAGGAAAAGCAATCTAATTTGTCAGTTTGCTAAACTGAGTTACACTTTTATTGCATATCTCCCACTTAAAAAAAAGATTTTATTTATTTATTAGAGAGAGAGAGGTTAGGGCAGGGAGAGAGGCAGAGGAAGAGAGAGAAAGAGAATCTCAAGCAGACTCCCCACTGAGTGAGGAGCCCAACTCTGGGCTCGATATCATGACCCTGAAATCACGATCTGAGCCAACATCAAGAGTCAGCGGCTTCACTGACTGAGCCACCCGGGTGCCCCCCACTTGTGAGTAATCTCTTCAAGAGATGAGTAAAATCAGAGGAAAAGTATAGCAACCAAGCCAAACTCTTTGAGGAAGATAATGATTTAAAATATGTCTTTAGATTAAATCCTGATGATTGGATTAAACACTCACCTGAATTTTAGAGAAATGCAAACACTAAATAGCATGATATTCTTGCCTTAGTTTCTCTCAGTAGTTTGAAGAACTACTTTTATCCTGAATGAAACTACACAAAGAAAAAAAAAAAATAAATAAATAAATAAAAAAAAAAAAGAAACTACACAAAGATAGAAGAGGGGAAGTGTATCTAAGAGTCCAGGCGACCACAGGAGCATTAACAAATCTTCATGTGTCCCTAAACAATAGGCCAGAACTAACTCCAGTAAAGCCTTAAGTCGCTCTAGAGAAGAACCTCTAGTTTAGCAAATACACGTCTCTCAAGCACAGATGAGCTCATTCAGCTTTAGAATATGTCTAACCTCCGTGCTGGAACAAGTTCTATAATGGTCCGTCTAAATCCCAATGCCGACAATGAATCAATCCCAATACCCAGAGTGAGGCATGTGGCCTTCCTTACTGCCTACAGTGATGTGGGGGAGACGACTCCCCAGTGAAATAATGAAGTGATGGCCTCCTGTTCAGACAGGAGGTAAGTTATAGCTGAAGTATTTGAAAATAAGCCCTCAAATTTCATGTCCCATTAGTCAAAAGTTCTGATTGGCACATCAACAGAAACGGCAGCTTAGAAAACACTATTAAAACTGTATTCAAAGGCAGAACTTTGCTCCCTTTAAATTATTACAAGTTCATTGTAAAGGATATTTATGATTATACATGTTCATAGTTCCGCATGCCTTGTCTTGCTAATTGGAAAATCTCTGGAAATGTGCGTATCTTATGAATATATGCAAAAAGTTACTATTTCTCCCTTTTAATCTGTTTGACGCTTTCTTTTAGACCACAGTGCATCTTTCTTGCTTATCTGCTTATTTATTCTGTGTACTTCTAGGATCTCAGCTGGATGATAACCAGAAACCACTGCTGGGCTTTAGGGATATGAGGGCAAATGTGCTGGGTTAGAGCTGCAGAAATTGATTGCGGAGGTGGTGAGGGAGAAGGCTGAAAAGCTATTTGAGAAATAACCAGGCTGTGTCCACTTCTGGGATTCATGTCTACCTGGTTATTGTGGGGCTGGTCCGAATAAATCTACTTACAGAGCCACTGAGAAGCCTCCTTTCGGAGTAGGTGGGAATGCAACATATGCCCCCCACCCTGCCTTCAAGACAAAAAAAAAGCCAGTCCTGCTAAGCAGTCACAATAACAATATATTTTTTAAAAGCTTGTACCCTGTTAGCTATTACGACCACAGTCCTAAATCCTAGGGAGAGAGAGAACTCTAAGGAAATGCTGAATGGCCATTTCCACAGAATTTTGGAACTCGCTGCAACCAAAATATCCTGCTTTAAAACCCAGAGTAGTCATCAAATGGGAGCCTTTGCTCCCTAGGGATCAAGACAGTCACTAGCAGAGAAATGCTGTGCCCCACTAAGGAACAAAGGAAATACTGAGGCTGGCGGAGCAGAACAGACTGGAGAATGCTGAGCTGCCGCCGCTCCACCCGTGAGCAGCGAGGGAACCTGCTTCACACGTGGCGCTTTTACTATCGCTCCTCCAGCTCCTCCAGCGCGTTTCCTAAGACTAAGAAGATCATTCTGCTTAAGCACGCTGCCAGCATTAAGCCTGAGAAAAATCAGTTATTATGTGATGTCCCCTAATATTTTGTCTGTATTCGGATTTTCCCAAATCTCTCAAAATATTACAGCTGGTTTTTCCCTCCCTGAACCAGGATCCAAGCACGTTTTGTGAATTGTTTTAGTTTTTCTTTTTATTCTAGGGAGTTTTTCATTGTTGATTCTTAAATAACTTCTGATTTAGAAAAAGGGTCACAAGAATAGGACAAAGGATTCCTATGTATCTTTCATTTAGATTCCCTTAGCACTTTACCCCACTTGTTGTCTGTGTCTCTGTCTCTGTCTTGGGGTGTGTGTGTGTGTGTGTGTGTGTGTGTGTGTGTCTTGCGTGCACGCACTCTCCTCTCTCTCTCTCTCTCTCTATATATATATATATATATAAAATATGAAATTGTTATTTCCTTCTGAATTGTTTGAGAGTAAGTTGCAGAGCAAGGATACTTCATACCGTTAAATACTTGAGCATGTATTTCCTTAAAACAAGGACATTCTCTTACATAACCATAGTACAATTGTCAAAACCAGGAAATTAGCATGGATACAATATTATCTAATATACCGACTTTCTTCAAATTTTCCAGTTGATTCAGTAATGTCTTTTATAACAACAGAAACATATTATTCTTTGTGCTCCAAGATTCAATCCAGGATCAGATGTTACATTAAGTTGTCATGTCTTTTAGTTGGATTTTTTTTTTTTTTTTAATCTGTAACAGTTCCTTTGTCTTTGTCTTTCATGACCTTGGTATTTTTGACAAATTGAAAAGTACTGAACAATTAATTGTAATACAGAGCGCCCCCTGATTTTGGTTTGTCTGATGTTTCCTCTTGATTAGATTTATGTTTTGGCTGGAAGTGATGTGTGTTCTCAGAACATTATGTTGCAAGGCACACGCTGCTGCTCTGCCCCTCACTGGTTAACTTATCCCATCACTCTAACTTGGTGATGGTAACGGGTGATGATCCGTAGTTAACGGGATGTTGTCAGATTTCTCCATTGTTAAGTTATAATTTTTCTTTTTATAATTAATAAGTAATTTGCAGGGAGATACTTTGAGACTGCGTAAATATCCTGCTTCTTTCACCCACTGGTTTGAGCATCCATTGATGATTCTTGCCTGAATCATATCCGGATAAATTTTATGCTTTGACCGGGACTTTTTGCTTCCTTCTCTCCTAAATGACCTCAAAACCACTATTTTGTAACTCTACTTTTTAGTCATAGTTTCTTCCAAAATTCTAGCTGGTTGGCTGCAGATATCTTTCCATGGTATGTTCAGAGACCAGGTGGTGTTGTGTCTCTTCCTTCTCACACCTTCCCTTTGGACAGGTGCTTGTTCTCTCCCAAACTTTTATTGGCTTAAGCCATCAGTTCGTTATGTAAGACATTTCACATGACATTTCTGCTTTGTCCTAGTTTTTCTCCTGCCTGTTCCTGGTTTTAAACAAAAATCTTTTTCCCTTTAATGCCCACATCCTGAAACACATCCACTTCGGTTTCTCAAGTTTTGGCATCGAACGTCTCCCTTCCTAAAAGACTTTCCCATTGTTAGTCACTGTTGCTTTATATCCACGGTTTTGAGCTTCCAAATCTTCCATTTCCTGTGTTGCGTCCTTCTTCTGCCTCTGCTGTTAGAGCTTTGGAAGATCACCTTCACCAAGCCTTTTAAAATCTCTCTCCATGTGGACTGAGGGAATCTGGAGGCTGCATCCCGATGGATGTCATCTAAGGTCTTGAAACACTCGAATGCAAAAATGAGCACATTCTGTACTGTTCCTACCTAGCGCCTCTGCTTCCAGGGAACTGACTTGTGTCCATTATCTGTATTATTAATCTTTTTCCCCTTACGCTGTATTTCTTCAATATTTTCACCAATTTCAGCTTGTCTTCTAAAACAACTTTGACTCACTTTTTACGAATAGTTTACTCATTTTTCTGTTTATCTCAGATTGCATATCCTTCCCCCACCTGTGTGGCTGCTCACAGGTTCATTCTCATGGCGGTGGGCTGGGGGTGCCTAACTCAGCTTTCCCTTCGTTTGCATTTTGATATGCTTCCCCGGGAAACAATATGTTCAGTGCGAGATCCTCAGCCTTTTGTGCACCTGTTCTTGCCTTCATTTTATAATGTCCTGCGCTATGTGTGTGTTCTTGCATAAGTTCCATATAGTCTCCCTCTTAAGAAATACTAGGTAAATTCGTAGCTCTCCAGCTTGAAACCCTCCCTGGCTGCACCCCACAGGGAAATGCTTTTTTGAATTGCAGCTGCCATTTCTTGCACTGTTTAGCATATTTGCCTCTCCCAGCTTTAACCATTCCCTTCCATGAAAGCAAGCGTTCTTTAGAAGAAATCCGGTTTGTTGTGTGTTGTGTATGGTGAGGGGATGTAGCACACGATCACAGGTAGCCTCCGAAGTCCTTGAAATCCTGTGAAGACTTTTGTGCATCTCTCTTAGGGGAGAGGGTTTATAGTTTCATCAAATCCTCAAAAGCATCCTGCTTCCCTCTCTGGAGCTCTGGTTTAAGTTCACGTTCCCTAGTCTAGAAGCCAACCAGGCTACTTCTGCACTTCAGCGTCAAAAGAAGTAAATCATCAAGCTCAGAGTCTTCCTCCTGCATGCCGTCCTCGGAGTGGGTACCGGGGTTAGCCTTTGCCGGGTTAGAAATTCCAAAGAGTCCTCTTGGACTTTTCCCATCCTTTTCTCATCCTATATTCTCCCAACAGAACCCGGCTTTACAATTTGAAAATCCTGTCAGTTCCCGGATTCCGGGGCCTTTAGTTTCGGTCTCGGATTCCTGCGGTCTAGCCTGTAATCACTCTCCTCCTGGGCAGTTGCTCTCCTGTTTCATAGGCAGATGATTACAATTGGTTTTCCCTACAGGTGTCCTTCTGGGGTACTTTTCCAAGTTCCAGAAGCTGCGTCAGTGTTCCCTGCCCTCTTCCTTCCTATGTGCCTTCTGCAACCCATATGCAGGACTAAATAGGTGAAAAATGTTTGCCTCCCTTCCCTGTATTGTCTTCTGCATCCCCCACCACAGCTTTGTAGAATGACTTGCCTCTGGCCTGCCCTAGATTTTCAAGTACGCTTTTCTTCCTTTCAGAATGCCCACTTGAAGGTGACACTTATCAAAATCCTGAACCAAAAGAGAAAATGCTGAGATGCACATCTCTACACTCTCCCATGTCCACTTCTGTGGCTCTTACCCTTGAATTCCTTTGTCCTTTAGCTTTGCCCTGGCTGCGCCCAAACCACGCTTTCCTAAGCCTTCCCTTTTCCAGGTCTCACTGTCCTCCCTGCTCCTTCCTGGGCACCTCCCTCACCCGCCCCCACATTGTTCTGCTTATTTCCCTTCTGCATCCTCTTCCCACGTTTCCCTCCTCCCTCACCTCCTCTAGCAGCCCCTCTCGACTTCCCTTCTTTGCAGTGTGCTCCACTCACTTAAATGGAGATGATTTGTTTTGACACCATCTCTGAGAGGTACTGAGAACAAATGTATTATATGCTCTGATTTATAAAGATAGTAAGCGAAGCTTGAAAAGTTTAACTTAGGTGTCTAACACCACACAGCCAGTTGCCACAGACCCAGAGTTCCCTTGTCGCACTTGTTTTTATCTAGTGGTAACAGAAAGAAACACGTAATCTTTGAATGTTGCTTATTATTCTCCAGAATATAGAATATAAGTGACTTTAGCTAGTGTCTTGGTGTCCTGAAATTTCTGCTTAATTGTTTAATCGAAAAGGAATAAGGGGCTGCCCGAGTGGCTCGGCGGTTTAGCGCCGCCTTCGGCCCAGGGCGTGATCCTGGAGTCCAGGGATCGAGTCCCACGTCGGGCTCCCTGCATGGAGCCTGCTTCTCCCTCTGCCTGTGTCTCTGCCTCTCTCTCTCTTGCTCTCTCACTCTGTATCTCTCATGAATAAATAAATAAAATCTTTAAAAAAAAAGAATAAAAAATTAAGCTTGCCTAGAGAAACATTCATCACTGATTTTGGGAGGTACCTATTATGGTTGCCCCAAATTACGCACCTGACTCAGCAGTGGGACTGCAACCTGGGCCATGTTCTCTGGTCCCAGATCTGATGCTCTTCTTCTTCTTCTTTTTTAAAAATATTTTATTTATTTGACAGAGAGCACAAGTGGGGTTAGGGGCAGAGGGAGAGGGAGAAGCAGACTCCCGGCTGAGCAGGGAGCCCGACTCAGAGCTCGATCCCAGGACCCTGAGATCATGACCTGAGCTGAAGGGAGATGCTTAACTGACTGAGCCCCCCAGGTGCCCCTCTGCTGCTCTTCGACATAGCTCCAGCATCACTGGGAATATTAGCCTTTGGAACTATCCCTCTCTCAGGCTAGCTTTTCAATATGGGACCACTCACCTTCAGAAAGACCTCACACGTAATTTCCCAATAGTCTTGGGTCCCTTACAAACAATGTGAGGACTACTTTTGAAAAGTAGGCAGAGCTTCAGATAAATGACTAAATACAAAAGGGATAATAAATACTGTTCCATTAAATTCTAGAATCTTGGGGCACCTGGGTAGCTCAGTCTGTTAAACATCTGCCTTTGGCTCAGGTCATGATCCCGGGGTCCTGGGATGGAGCCCGACATGAGGTTCCCTGCTCGATGGGGAATCTGCTTCTCCCTCTCCCTCTGCTGCTCACCCTGCTTCTGTGCTCTCTGTGTCAAATAAATAAATAAAATCTTTAAAAAAAATTCTAGAATCTTCTGTTAATTTTATTCATTTCTGTTTAAGCTCCTTAGTTATCCCCGTGTTCCCAACTGGCTCAAAACAGAGCCTGTTTACAGCATGACTGGAGAAAGTGTTTTGTTGAGTGGATAGATGAACAAATATTCCATCTGTATGCTGATTATCAAGAAAGTGAAAGCCACAAAACTTTTTTTTCATATTTTCACTTTTTTTACGAACAAATAATGGTCAAACATGGTACCACACAACTTCCTGTCGTGGAACTTTCTCCACCCTGAAGCTAAGTGCAGTACTGTTCAGAATCTGAACATCCCCAACTCCTGCTTTCCAACTGTTCCTCTCAAAAACCTGTCACTGTCCCTGCATATATTTTAATAGAATCCATATGTTCCTTTTTTTTCCCTCCACCTGATGTTGTGTGTGTCTCCTGTGCATATCAGGCATGGGCACCCGTGTTGTACTATCATGACAAAGGATAATCCGTTTTCTTTTAGGTTAATGTCAGAGTCAGAGGTCAAGTTGTCACTTGAATGGCTTCCAGTGTTTTCCATCTTGCTTATGCTCTGCTACCGCTCAGAATTGTTTGGGGATTTTTTTTTGCGGGGGGGGGGGGGGGTGTTTTTATAACCCAGTCATCAGAAGTGGTAAAAAAAAAAAAAATAGGCAAATACAGCTTTGAGTGACTTCACATCCCACATCATATTGAAGGACCCAGTCAGGAGAGTTAGGGTCTGTGCCTTGCAGGGTGTTGCAGTTATAATGAAAAGAGGAGGCAAAAAAGAGGACAGGGAAGGAGAGGGAGAAACAGAGGGAAACTCTCCTCCCACAGTATGAACATTCCTAATGTCATAGGCATATCCCCGCAATAATGGGAGGCAGTGGTCTTGAGCTGGTTTATGAAATGGCGAGGGTTAGTAGAGTACTCATCATTTAGAAGATAAAGGCTCAGGGAAAAACCTGGAAAACTCACAAATTAGAAAGTGATCTTGGGGAGGACAGTCTGCCGAGTGTTACACAAAATCACAGGCGTCCTGATGTCATATTGTGGCTACTTGGTGACTAATGACTGATGTTCAGCGTCCACGCTTCCCTCTGCTCCAGGATAGCTCCTGTTAACATCAGAAGATACGATGTGAGGGAAAATCAAGATTACAATCTGCTTAAGCCCCTATTAAATATCCACTCACTACATTTATTATCTGCTTTGCCAGGCTATCAGAATATACATCATCGATGAAAAAAATTATAATACGTGTAACTCCTCCTAAAATCTCTCCGTTTATTGTCTTTTCTAACTGTGCATCAGATTATCATAATGGTTCGTTTGAAGCTGGTTTGCAGATAAACACGTGCCAAAGCCAGAGATGACGCATGCTGGTGAGACAGTGAAAAATGAGCATCGATTTAATTTCTCGTACAACAGAAAAAGTTGACTCATGCAAAAGGTCAGTTCCTGTAGCAGCCCTCGTCTACAAATGTTCTGAATTTTACAAGATTTTTAAATGGTTTCATACCTGTTCACTTTCAAAAACCTAAATATCCCACACTCAGAACTTTGTCCCATGTGGAAGGAGGGCTGCCGTAGATGTAGGGAGGGAGTGGGGAATACCATGCTCCGAGTTTGGTCATTCTGCCTCCCTACTTCTAGAAACCATCGCCAAATCACCTTTTTGTGAATATTTGGGGATGAAGAGATTGGGAATCGGGGAGAAAACCGCACACACGCAAAACTGGGCAGGAGAGTCATTTTGGACCCAGAAAAGCAGGCCAATAATTTACATGTTACTGCTGTAAATACCCTCGCAGCTTGTCTGCACGTCCCACCCCAGTGCCCACCTTTTGAATTTTTCTGATATTTCTTCAGAAGACCAAATGCTGCCTCAGACATTACCTTCTAAAGTGCAGGGGGCATCTTTTCCCTGAGGGAGCCCTAGGAAATGTTCTGCAGGCTGAGGGGCGGTGGGACGACGGTGGGCCGGGGCTGGGGTGTGGAGTTCCTGGTAAAATAATATTGGGAGGTTCTCACATACTCTCTTTTCCTCTTGACACACACAGTGCATACGAGTTCATGGAAAGTTCTACCGTCAAGCAAATTGTTTAACCTTGTCTATCTTGGCTTTTCTCAAATTGACCGACCTTTTATGTTACTTTATTTTATTTTATTTATTTTGTTTATACTCTTAACACCATGTAACACCTCCGGGAACTAGAAATCTCCCTTCAGAAAACACTGGACTGGCCTTCACGACCCTGGTCCTTCATCACCTCCTGTCACATCATCCCTCACTCCTCAAGTCCTGCAGTGCTCTCAGGGGTAATCATAATTAACACTCCTCTCCTTCCACGGATGCCATGGACACACGGGGCTGTGGATGCAGTACTCTCAGCACCATTCGATTATGATGAGGAAATCTTCATAAATAGCAGCTTAGTAAGAAATTAGTTTGATACGTTAAATCCAGTTTTGAAATATGGGCCAGAGTACTTGATGGGCTTTCTGGGAATTGTATGCTTGTTCGCTTGTTGGTTAGCTCATGTGTATTCAAGAGACAATGGGAAATGGATAGAATAGAGTCTGTTTCAATCAGGGTTTTGGGTCCACACCCCAGGAAAGTATTTACGACAAGGGTTGGGAATGCCCTAGGGCTTTGGTGGTTTTTTCCCCCTCCTGTTTTAGGCTTTACTATCTTATAACTCCTATGTACTTTGTGTGCTGCGGCTAAATTGCATAGCTGCAGTCATTTAAAGAAATTTTTTTTTTTTCATTTAAAGAAATTTTACAGGAAAAACAAAACGTTAAATTTTGAAAAATCCCAGTTTTAGGTAAGAAGAAGTTGATATTTTGCTGCTGTATTTTGTACCACCTTAGAATTCTGAGAATTTGAACAGGCTGTGCAGCAAAAGAAATCAAGTTTAAAAAATAAGTCTATCCTATTTTTTAAATAGGCTGCTACTGGGACTTGCAGTTTATAAAGTTATTTCTGAGAGACCTAGAATATATTCCTTCTGGAAAAAACTGTGTTTACATTAGCTAAGCATAAACAGGATTCTTGACCTTAAAAAAATAGACAGCTTTCTATATTATCTGATCTTGTTCAGTAATTTATTGCCATAGTCATGGCTAATGTTTTCACTTTGTGTGTGCGCAGTTCTGTTATGTAAAGATTGTAGGAGCTCCCACTTACCAGCTTAAAAAAGTTCATAGATAAGAGTGAAGAAAATCCTTTGGTTCAAAATTACACAGTCAGGGATTAGCCACAATTAAAGTAACTGCATACTACGTGTGCCTCTTTTTAAAAAAAACCTCCGACTATTTGATATTTAATAAACTTAGAGATTAAATCTTAGAGAATTACCTCGAGGCATTGCAAAATAACTTCACTAATTCAGTTTCTAAAAGGTAAATGTTTTGCTACAGCTTACTCTCAAATCAGCTTAAACCATGTCCTTTCGATGGTTAAGTGAACAAATTGAAATCAGCATTCTTCTGCGGAGTTTCTTCCCCACATAAAATCTGGCCAAAAATCCATACAGAAAGGTCATTTTCAAAAGAGTTTTAAGAGACTTTTAATGTTATTCTAATCAATTTTCCAATACAGGGGGTCCTTGTAGCCAAGCAGTGGGCAGCTGTCTCGCATTATCTCACCCCTAGCTGCTCAATACAGAAAATCGGTATTTCAGAAAAGAGTTTGTAGTTTGATCAAGGCCAGACGTTTGAGTTTTCCTTCTTGTCTCACAAGAAATTATAGCCTGAATCCTCTGATTCGGTATTCTGAATTGCTCAGACGTAGAAACAGCTCTAGAATACAGATTGACGGTCTTAAAATCTCAGATGCTGAGCTGAGTCTTACGAATCCACCAGACATGGCCCTGTGGTTGAATCTGCTGCCGTGAACGTCTCCGTGACAAGCCCGATCCATCGTAATGGCCCTCTCGGCAAGGGGAGATGGGGAACTCAAATGGACCAGGTCGTAGCTATTAAGTTTCAATTTGAATAACCTTGGGAACCATAAGCTCCACATCCACTTTGGCCTCCTACTTGTTTACACAGAGGGAACAGATTCAAAGGACTCATGTCCTAGGCCTCATACCGGCCTCATCACGCAGAGCTGTGGGTTTGATGTTCTTGTTCTCAATTTATTGCTGGGGTCCGAGTACCTGGGTACCATGGTGATTAAGTGCCATTGAAATACATAAGTAATCAGTCAGCCTACTGGAGGATTGATTTCTCTCTTCCTTTTCTGAGCAGACAAAAGCAGTCTTCTTAGAAGCAATGAGAATAAGAGGACACTTAACATTTATGTTATGAGGACAGCTGTGATAAAGGCAAAGATGCTATTTAATTAATAACTTCACCTGGGCAGGGACTATCTCCAGGGAACTGACAGTATCGAAAACCCTAATTGGCCTCTCCCCATATAGAACACAGCCCTCTCTTTTCCCATTTTTAAATTGGAAGATATTTAAAAGGCAAATTATTTGCTCTCAAGCTGACTTCAGGTCCAGAATGGAATTGGGACCAAGACTCAGAACTCTCGGGCTTCCAAGCAGGCCCGCTGTGTCGGGTGGGTCTTAGTACGGGTCACGATCCTCGCTTGAATCACTCAGCTGGTCTGGAGAGCAAGCACATCGTGATTTAGAAGAGGCCGTGCAGGCTGAACTAACAAATAATACTTTTTTAAGTCTTTTAAGATGCATGTACTTCATTTTAAACGTGGGCAGCTTTGCCATTCACAACTATGACCCAAATTCCTCCCTCAAACATTTTAATTGGAGCCAAATTACTTCGCTCTCTGCTTTTACATAAGAATGTAGCACACTCCTTGCTGTGACAATAGTCATGGAAAATTTGGCTTCTGCTTCTTTTGCTTTCTCAGCCTCCAGCCTCTCCTTCTTCACGTTTAGGTCTCCTGTTCAATCCGTGTTCTCATACTTTAGTTTTATTTTCTTCGATGCATTTATTGGTCTTTTCCTTGCAGTAATCTCTTTGAAGTTTTTAACAGGTAACATTTAGCTATTTTTTCTTAAATTTATTGAGGTGTATTTGACACATGATAAACACATATGTACAACGGACAGTCTGGGCACGCCCAGGTGGCTCGGTTGGTTAAGCGTCTGATTCTTGATTTTGGCTCAGGTCATGATCTCAGGGTCATGGGATAGATAGAGCTCCACATCGCACTCCATGCTCAGTGTGGAGTCTCCTTGAGGTTCTCTCTCTCTTTCCCTCCCCCCTGTGTGCTCTCTCTCTCTTTCTAAAAAAAAAATGCATCTTTAAAAAAATAAAGTGTACAATCTGCTAAGATTTATGTATGTGTACACTCACAAGACCGCTTACAACGGTGAGGGTACCCACAATCCCCCCACATTTTCTCATGGTTCTTGGCAGTCCATCGCATCCCTGTCACCCCTTCCACTCCTGCATCCCTAGGTGACCACTGACCTGATTTCTGTCTAGAATTTCATATAAATGGAATCACGCAGTCTGTACTCTTTATTGACTTCTTTCACTCAGCGTAATTAGTTTGAAAGTCATCCTCGCTGTTGCAGGTGCCAACAGTTCATTCCTTTTTACTGGTAATTAGTATTCATGTATGGATACATGACAGTGTGTTTATCCATTTGTCCATTGATAAACAACATCTTTAGTTGTTTCCAGTTTGGGGCTATACCAAACTGCTATGACCATTCATGTCCAAGTCTTTGTATGAACGTGTATTTCCTGTTCTCTTAGTTAAATGCCCGGGAATGAAATGGCTGGATCATGTGTTAGATGTATGTTTATTTTTTTAAGAAATTGTCTGTTTTCCAAATGGTCATACCATTTATCATTCCTACCAGTGGTGTAGGAGAGTTCCAGTTCCTCTACCTTCCTGTCAACACATGGTTTGGTCTTTTTCATTTTAGCCATTCTAACAGGTGTGTGGGAGGTATCGTATCGTATTGTGATTTCAGTTTACATTTACCTAGTCACAAATGATGTAGAGCGTCTTCTCATGGGCTTATTTTCCATCTGCATATCTTCCTTGGCAGAGCGTCTATTTAAATCTTTTGTATATTTTTTATTCACTTGCTTTTTTTAAATTTCTGAGTCTTGACAATTCTTTATATAGATATTCTAGATTCAGGTTATTCATCGTATATATTCTTCACAAATATTTTGTCTCAGCTTGTGGCTATCTTGCTATTTCCTTAACAATACTTGCTGAAGAATAAAAGCTATTACTTTGAAGGAGGACAATTTGTGAATGTATCCTTTGTGATTATATCTTTGATGGCAAGAATATTTTTCCTCAAACTTCACTTCAGGAAGTGTTAGGGACTTTAGGTTACATTAAGCCTATGATCCATTTTGAGTTAATTCTTATAGCTAGTGTGTGGTATGGAAAAAGGTCATATTATGCATATGGATTTCCAGTACAGTTATTATTCCAGAACAACTTAATGAAAAGTATTCTTTCTCCACTGATTTGCCTTTGCACCTTTGTCAAAAAACAATCACCTGTGTATGTGTGAGTTGATTTCTGGATCCTCTGTTTTGTTCCATTAACCTAATTGTCTGTCTTTACATCATTGCTACACTGTCTTCACTTCTGTAGCTTTATAATAAATCTTAAAATTGGGTAGTATCATTCCTCCAGTTTTGTTTTTCCTTTCAAAGTTGTTTCATCAATTCTAGGTTCTTTGCATTTCCACGTGAATTTTAGAGTCAGTTTTTCAATGGCTTGAAAACTTGCTGGGATTTTGACTGGGATTTTCTTGAATCCGTAGTATCAATTTGGGGAAAACTGACATCTTTAACAAATTGAGCCTTTTGACCCAGGAACAGGCATCAAATAATAAATGCATAGGGATAAATCTGACTATGATAAATATGACCTGAAACCACAGAACATTGCTGAGAGAAACTAAATGTCTGAATAAATAGGGAGATTCGCTTCAACTGACCATTTAAAAAATATGCCATGTTTTATTTGCCTTTTTTCCCCTCTCTGTGTTGCAGTCCAACTTTGAAGAAATTAAGATATAATAACTTTAAAGGTGTGCTGTTTGACTCTACTTTTAGTGACTAATGAAAAAGTGATTGATGGAAAACTTAAAAAAGTAGTGTTTACAAATAAATTATTCAAGGACTCATTAGGTGCTCTGTGTATTCTCCAAGCACTTTGTTCTTTCTCTTATTCCATTTTTCTGTCTATGTTCTGGCACTTACACTTCTCATTAGCATCTTTTGGGGTAGTAGGATAGAAAGAGGAGTGCGACTGCACTCATAAATTCTTTTGTCCCTGTTATTAAAAGCCTTTATGGAAAAAGAGACTGAATGTTGCGGTTAGGGATTTCATTTATCTTTTTGTTCCCATTCCATGTCCTGCCTTTTCATAGATGAATGACAATCGGACACCACAGGAAAGTACAAATATGCACATGTAGCTATCAAATGATGCCTTCTGCGGCTGTTAATGTGCTTTATCAGTGAATACTCAGAACATATGTGAAGTGCATTTCTTGAGGGAAGCGTATCTTTTTAAAAGAAGATTTGTCATAATAAAAAATTAGAATTGGAAATCGGTTAAATTACCTAATAGAGTTGGGTTGGTAGCTGTTGAAATTAAAACAAGCTATTACTGAGAGCCCTCGCAAACTTTTGTGTTATTCATACTTCAGATTAACAAATCTTATGAAAATTTGCTTCAGATTCTCATCTTGTCAGAACTTGGTATAAGTTACAGCTAATGTATATATGTTACCAAGACATGGCTTTTAAGAATTGTGAGATATAATAAATCAAATGTTATTTATTAGAGTATCTTCAATAAGATGCAGTTAAAACTATGGTATTCCAGATAAAATAAGAAAGAAAATAATACATATTATGATGCAATATTCCTTATTATCTTTATTATACCCATTTGATTGTTCATTTGCTAAATAGGTAATCTGCAAAAGACACTCAGTTATTATTACCAATTTGTAAGGTGTTCATGTAATTTTACTTCATTTAGAGTAAAATTGCTTGCACAGTATGTAGCATGAGTTTATTAATTTTCTGGGAGAAATTGTTGTGAACAAAGAGAAGCAAGTAAAGAAGGGAACCCAGAAATTGTCAAGAAAAATTGTATTTGGTCTTTGAGAAGTAAAAATATAAAAAACACAACTGGAATAAGAGAAGAAATAGTTAAAGAGTACCAAGGTCATCATTTTGCAAATATATATAGGTAACGAATCATCATGTTATACACCTAAATCTACACAACTATAAGTCAATTGTATCTCAATAAAACTGGGCAAGGTGGGGGGAGGTACTTAGAAAGACTAAATTTATACAAAGAAGCAAGTTTTGTGAAATGCATCATATGACATTCTGGGAGCCTAAAAATGTCATCGTGGAATCAGTAACCATCAGTTTGAAAAATCACAGGTAACAGAAAATTTTCCATGTAATGCTTAGGAAATTTATCCACCTTAAAAAAAAAGGCAATTTAAAAAGTGAACCTCTCTGCCAACAGTTTCTGCAAGCCTACTATGTGTTAAGCCCTAAAATGCAGAGATGAAAAGTCAAGATCCTGATTTCAAGGACTTCCAACTGTGACCGAATGAGAAACTTGGCTAATCTTCTTCCTGACTTGAGCAGGAATGAGAAGGGGTAGATTGTATCTTGTTCGAGCCACTCATTTATGAATCCTACCACTACTAATCTAAAAGGCAATTATAAAGCTGGAAAAAAATTTAAGTGCTGTAGAATCAACCAAAGGCATATAATAATGAGAAGCTTTATGCTTGAAAAACTATTTACTGTTGGATTTATTCATTAGAGGATGGAAACTTTACTAGCTCAAGATGTTTGAGCATAACCTCAGTCCAGTCATTTGTTGACCATTAAACTGTGCAGTCGCAAGAAATCCAGGCTTAAACATTTAAAATTAAGAAAAATTAAAATAAAAAAAAAGAATAAAAAGAAAACCAAGTGTGGACATCATTAGCTGTATTCTGTGGGGAGACACATTTTACAGAGTTAGCCCAGTCAAGCTGCCAAACAAACAGTAAAAATCAACAACCACCACTATCAGGGGGAGAAGTCAGAATCCAAAGTTGCTGCAATATATTATCTAAAATGTTCAGTTTACCACAAAAAGTTAAGGCGACTGGAAAGTGTGACAAAGAAAAATGCAGTCAATAGAAATTGTCTCTGAGCATCCCCAAATGTTGGATTTAGTAGACCAATACTTCAAAGCAGCTAAATGAAATTAGTTTTAAACAATTAAAGGAAATTATGACACTATGAATCAACAAGTGATAAATCTCAATAAGCAGATAGAAACTGGTTTTTAAAAAGATCCATGGAAATTCCGAAGTTAAAAATACAGGAGCTGAAATAAAAAATTTAAAGTGACTCAAGAACAGATTTGAGATGTCAGAGGAAAGAATCTGTGAATTTGAGACTGATCAATAGAAATTATCCAGTCTGAAGCACACACAAAAGGGACTGAAGAAAAGGGACATCAAGCATACAAATGGGAGTTCCAATAGGAGAAGAAAAGAGAAAGCAGCAGAGGAAAAAGACCAAAAAGGTTGATGAAATAATGGCCCAAAACTTCCCAAATTTGAAAACTATCTTTATAGATTCAAGAAATTCAGTGAATCCTGTGAAGAGTAAACACAAAACTATCTACATCCAGCCATATTATAGTCAAACTGTGGAAAGCCAAAGAAAAAGAGAAAATCTGGAAAGCAGCAAGAGAGAAACAGCTCATTATATGAAAAGAAGATTTGGTATAATTAATTATTGATTTCTCATTTGAAAGAACAGAATCCAGAGAGCAGCCAAAGGACATAGTCAAAGTGCTAACAGGAAAAGAAAAATACCAGGAATTATATATCCAGCAAAACTAGCCTTCAGATATGAAGGTGGAATAAAGTCATTCCCAGATTTTTTTTAAAAAAAAAGATTTTACTTGTTTATTCATGAAAGACACAGAGAGAGAGGCAGAGGCTTAGGCAGAGGAAGAAGCAGGCTCCATGCAGGAAACCCGATGTGGGACTCCATCCCGAGTCTTCAGGATCACGCCCCGGGCTGAAGGTGCTGCTAAACCACTGGGCTACTGGGGCTGCCCCATCCCCAGATTTAAAAAAGAACAGAATGATGAGGAAATGGAACTCTAAAGGAGCCAATTTTCTATATTTTACTGCAATGAATTGACTGTTAGTCTGCAGTTGATTGTGATAAGTCAAAATGCTTATTTTAACCTCTAGAGCATCTGTTAAGAAAATAATTCCAGGGCAGCCTCTGTGACTCAGCATTTAGCGCTGCCTTTAGCCCAGGGTGTGATCCTGGAGATCCAGGATCAAGTCCCACGTCAGCCTCCCTGCATGGAGCCTGCTTCTGCCTCTGCCTGTGTCTCTGCCTCTCTCTGTCTCTGTGTCTCTCATGAATAAATAAATAAAATCTTTAAAAAAGAAAAAAAGAAAATAATTCCAAATAAAATCACAGAAAAGTCAACACAGGAGTTAGAATACTACACTAAAAATATACAAACCAAGAAAGGCAATAAATGAGGAATAGAAAAACAACAACAAAAAGACAGGATGTATATAAAAACAAATAGCAAAATGAAAAAATATAAATCCAACCATGTACATTAAATATAAATGGTCTAAACATCTTGGCAGACTAGATTTAAAAAGTAGGATCCAACTCTATGCTGTGTACCAAGACCGCAAATTAGATTCAAAGGCACAGATTTATTCAAAGTAAATGATGAGAAAAGATGTATTATACAAATAGTAGCCATAAGAAAGTTAGAGTTGTTATAATGACAAAATAGACTTTAAAGCAAAATATTGCTGGAGAGGAAAAGGAGTATTTCACAAACACAAAAGGGTCAGTTGACCAGGAAGATATGAAATTATAAATACATACACATACGTAACAATAAAGACCAAAATACATAAAGCAAAAACTGGGAGAATTGAAAGGAGGAATGGAACACATCATGGAAGTGAATTAATTTCAATCAACTACAAACATATTTGGATATGACCAGTCATGGTTTTTTTTTAAATAATGTTATACTAGAGCAGTGTAAGTCCTGTTTGTAATATATGCAACACACGCCACACATGCACACAGGTACAAGAATGAACAGTTCCATGAGAATCTTAGAAAAGTGGGGACCCCTGGGTGGCTCAGCGGTTGATCATCTGCCTTCAGCTCAGGGCGTGACCCCAGGGTCCTGGGATCGAGTCCCTCATCTGGCCTCCCACAGGGAGCCTGCTCCTCCCTCTGCCTGTGTCTCTGCCTCTGTGTGTCTCTCAGGAATAAATAAAATCTTAAAAAAAAAAAAAACTTAGAAAAGCATTAATTTGACTAAAGGTTTCCCCTAAATCTTACAGAAGTAGGAATTTGACTAAAGTCTCATAATAGTCTTTAGAGAAGTATGAATTTTACAAAAGGTTTCTCCTAAAGGATAATTACCTGTGATTAGGCATCAGCTTTGAAGAACCTATAAAATCCAGCCCACAGCCATGTCAGACAACTTGTGCCTGATTGATGGCCCAGGAAGCAGCACTCAGAACTTGCTTACCAGATTTAAAGGTCCTGTAAGAGGTGACATTTCTAATGCTCTCAAAGGGTGAATTAAAATTCAAAATATGTTATTAGTAGGAAAACGAGCCTACACACATTAAACGAAGTCCTGGCAAGGCAAGTACAGTGCAGAAAAATGCAGTAATGTAAGAATATTCTGGATCAAGACTGACTCATCATAAATTTAAGAGAAGAGGAGCGTAAATCATGGGTCAACACTTGATGAATGTAAAAAGCTGATATGATGCAAGAATACGGTTTTAAAAGTGTGACATCCAAAAAACAAAAAATAAAAAAATAAAAGTGTGACATCCACGTTTTAAAAAGGAATCTTTTTATTAAGATCTCTTGGTGAATTTTTCTCCATATATTCATTTTTTTCTATTATACCTTTAAAAAAAAGTAGAACCTAAAAGAACATACAGAGAAGAATGGCTGATATGAAAAGACAGTGGATGGGAAATAAGTCCTTCATAAGGGCAAATGAAAGAAATCTGGGCTAGTTTTCCCCAAACGGGAAAGAGTAGGAAATGGCAGCATTAGTTTAAAGTTCTCAAGTTTTAATGTTTGTGGGTTCTTACAAGGACACTAGGGGAAAGTCTAACCAAGGTAAACATCAGTCTGTGTGAGGCAGGTGGTAGATGCGTGGCCTCATGTGGTTCCACGCGTGTATCCGATGGACACGCGCTCTGCACCCCGGATGTGTCACATGGTGGCTCTGGAGCAGAGCGTGGGCACATCCCAGCTCCCGCACTGGAGGACTGTGTGTGCCCTGCGAGGTGCTGGCCCTCTGGGACCCGGCAGTTCCCCAGCTGTGACGCAGGGACAGTGGCAGTCGCCTGCCTCCCGGGACGGTCATGGGAGTTGAGTGGGAGTGATGCCGAGGAAGCCCTCGGTCCAGCGCCAGGCCCACGGGAGATGCGCGGGTGAGTCACTGCCGCTGATATGGACTCCGAGTCCCCATCGTCCCTGTCACCCCATTGTCCTCAGTAGCCTGTCCGCCATCTTCCGCTCCTTCACCACCGTCACCATCATCCCACTGCCACCCACTGCCCCATCGTTTATGGCCTCCCGGTAGGAGTCCCGCAAGGCGACGGGCACCCACTTGGTGCTCTGCGACCCTGCGAGTCCATCTTTCCTGTGAGCAAGGCCTGACTGTTACCACCGAGGAGGCAAATCCAGGCTTGGAACGGACCCGATCTGTCGGTGGTGGTTCAGGTCACCCTGTGCCGTTCTCCGCCTTGTGCTCTAATAATAGCTGGCTATCCATCCCACGCTGACATTGAGACGAAACTATAATTTGCTTGAGTTATTCTCACCGGGGCTACTCCGAGAACGCGAGTTCCATTTGTATTATAGCAAATTAATTGCTTGAAAGAACGTCACCCTAACATTGCATGCTTGCCTTTGGTGACAAAGGGACACAGCGGAAAGCACTTTCGGAGACGTATCCCTGTTCAAAAGAGATGTAATTAAATTTGAATTCGGCAAGCCTTGCCACTCGGCTTTGCTGTTCCACCGCGCGTCGGGCTCGCACATCCTGCGAACGTCGGTGTGCTGGTAAACACGGAACGACCCCTCTTCTCTGCCTCTAACTCCACTTGTGTAGGTTTTAAAAAAATTGATAACGGAAGGGATTTGGCTGTCTTTTCATCTTTGCTAAATATCTATGTCTGTGGAGAAAGGGATTCGTGTTGAACAACAGTTTAGGGAGGTGGCTTATATTTTTGCCCAGATTTCAGCTTTGAGAGGTCATTAGGTCATTGATTTAAGAAGCGGCTTTGACCAGGATTCCTCAAAGGAAAGGAGTAGTGTGTTTCCACATGTCACAGACTCAGGTCGGTGGGTGTGGAAGCCTGTTTTTTTTTTTTTTTTTTAATACACGCCATTGTCCTCGTCCTGTGAGGTTTCCAGGTTTTGTGAGCCAGCAACCAATGTCATGAGTCTTGAAACTTCCTCTCCCCCAGACTCCACCACCCAGCATTTACCTGCTGTTGGCCCTTGATTCCAGGACCCCTTCTCCCTCAAAAGGGCCTGCCTTTGCCCCTGAGTTGAGATTACCCTTTTCCAGGGTTACTACTTATACAATGGATTTTTGATGAATAAAATTAAAATGTTGAAAAAACAAAAAACAAAAAACCCTGTGCATTGCACTAAAGTTAAGGGGCGCACGGTGAGTGATTGTGTTGCTCCTCATGTGGCCTAAGAACCAGCACCTACCTGCAAAGTGCTTGCTACCGCCTACGACAAGATACATCAGGTATGGAGAGTAATGCTTAGAACCTTTCATAGTAAAAAATAAATAAATAAATAAATAAATAAATAAAAATAAAAATTAGAACCTTTCATAGTAAAAAAATAAAAATAAAAATAAAAATAATAAAAATAAAAATAAAAATAAAAGAACCTTTCATAGTGACTGCACGTGGCCATGGCATTCAAAATCTATCTAGCAAAAATCTTAGTTGCCAGTCGATTGAAAGTTTGGGGGGAAAAAAAGGAAAAATGGTAACGATAAACCAAAATGAAAACAAAAAAATAAATTCTGGTCCTTTGCCATATTGGTCTACAGAGTTCTATGCCATATGAGTAGGATCGTGTGAAAGGGCAGGACACCCTTGGGGAGTTTTGGGAGGAAGATCAATTAAGTCGGGTGAATTCCTGTCTTCAGGGCTCCTCTGAGACCTAGGAGAGGAGAGGCGTCGAGGAAGCCTCCGGTGTCGGGAAACCCTGGATTCGTAAAGCATCTGCACCGAGGACTGTCCCATGGAGGACCTTCATGCGAAGTTAGCATTCCATAGCTGTCTTTTTTTTAAAAAAAGGTTAAAAGGTTTATGTATTTGAGAGAAAAAGAGAGGATGCGGGAGAGGGAATGAGGATCTCTGCTTGAGCAAACAACCTGAGGGGCTCGATCCCAGGACCCAGCGATCATGACCTGAGTGGACATCAGGAGTCGGCCACGCAACCCACTGAGCCATGTAGGCGCCCCTATTCCTTTGGGGTCTTAAACTTTGCCATCGCTCCTTAATGCATTAGTACAGCACCGTGATTTTTCAAACTTGATTTTTCCCTCTTTTTTTTTTTTAATTTTTGAAACATGAACAATGATGTTACCATTGTAATCGTGTTACCATTTTTCTGATATCATGGGTTTCCTTACATTTAGTTAAAAAAAAACAACAACCCACAACTGACTAGTTGATCAAAGAGACAGAGTCCCACCTCCTAGGAACCAGAGACTCCATTTTTCCTATGATTTCTGGTCCTTCACAGAGAATGTGGAAAGAGCCCCCCAGATCATGGGAGGAAAGACTTGGCAATAATCGTGTTGGAAAATGCTTCTGGGCCCAGGGAGGGGAGATTAGGAACTGAACAGATACTGGAACGAATCAGATACGAGAAGGGTTTTTAGTGCTACTTGCGGGAGGCAGAGGAGGAAAGACTGGGCAGCCCAGGGTTAAAAAACAGAAAAAAAAGTTAGTGAAAATGTACTTTAAAAAAACAAACAGAAAAGTGGTCCTTGAAACGCTGGCAGCTGTCAACGCTGTGAGGCCAAGGCCTGATGGCCCAGCAGGTTGCAGGGAGGAGAGGCCTGGCTTGGGGTAGATGCCTGGGTGCACCCCTCCTGCGGCTGCACCCCCGCCCCCGCCCCACTGCCTTTTCTTGAGGTTGGTCCCCTGAGGGCCTCGGCTGCTGAGCTTGGCCTTGGCTTCAGGTGGGGGGATGGGGGTGGGGGCTTGTGGACTGTGACCAGGTGAGAAGCTGGGGACATGGGACATGGCCCCGGAGCACAGATGTGTAGCCTTGGTCTGGAGCCACCACCAGGGAGCCGGCCAGCCAGTGACTTCCTCACCACCTCCGTCACCTAGTGCCACCCCCCTCCCACCGTGGGTCCTCCAGAAGCCCCGTGTGGCTTTCACTCTTCTCTCCCTCACCTCCCATCCCCACGGTGGGGAGCCCACGGAGGAGGGGGGGCGCAGGGAGGAGCCCGGGGGAGTGGGGGGCATGGGGAAGTGCAGGGAGGAGTGCAAGGGGGAGCACAGGGAGGAGCCCAGGGAAAAGTGCAGGGGGGAGCACAAGGGGGAGCCTGGGGAGGAGCCCAAGGAGAAGCAAAGGGAGGAGCCCAGGGGGGAGGAGTGCAGTGGGGAGTGCAAGGGGGAACCCGAGGAGGAGCCCAGGGAGAAACACAGGGAGGAGCGCAGGGGTGAGCGCAGGGAGGAGTGCAGGGGAGGAGCACGGGGGAGCGCAGTGGGGAGCAAGCAGTTCTCACTGTCCAGCTACTTGGCACCCCCCCCGCGTGGCCTCTCGAACAAGAGGTCTCCGCCTCGCCGACCCGTCCTGTCCTTCATCCCAGGCTGCGCCCTCCCCGCCCACACCCACCGCGGCTGCCTCGACTGCCCTGACTCTGCGCCGGCGGGTGCTCAGCACCCAGTCCTTGGTGCATTCTTAGCACAACCCGGAGTCAGGCCTGGGCCCTACTGTCGTGTAGCCGGTGGGATGCTCGGCGGAGGGGGCAGCCTGCTCCTCGGGCCCCGTGGACCCGGCCGTGAAGCCACCCGCTTACTCACCGGCACCAGGAAAACGCTTCCAGCTTGAAGAGCATCATGCTAACCCCCGGGGCGCCTGCCCTCAGCTCGGGGCGCCCCACCCCCCGGGGGGCACCTGCAGATCTGGAGGGGTGGCGGCTACGGAAGCTGCGGTGGGAGGGACCCTGGGATCTGCTAGCCAGGAAAAGCAAGAGCGCAGGCGTGGAAGTGCCCAGAACCACCTCCCGGAACCTTCGTCCTGCCCCAAATGCCCGTGATGCCCGTTCGGAAACTATGGTAATGGATGAGGATCTAGTAATGGATCCAGAAAGCCTCACTAACTTCCCCGAACCCAGAGCCATAAATCAAACCGAGCTCTGTCTGGCTCTAAAGCTCATGCTCCGTTCACTCTCTTCAACAGAACATTAAAATATTATGTATAATTTGATTTGCTCTCCGAGTGACCATATTTTATCCATAGCATCTCAAATATAATTTATTTAGAGAATAGTCAACTAATTTCCTGATTGAATGTTCTTTTAATACATTTAATGGAGATGGCATATATCATGGTATTCGCCAGATTTTCGGAAGGATGCTGAAACTTAATGAAAGAAGCATCGACGCTCTATTAGATTAAGAGAGCTGCACGCTCTGGAACATGCTGCCTTCTGCACTGTCGACCAGGAGGGGAAAGGACCCATTTAGGAGAGGAAGAGGATGGGTGGGAAGGGAGGAGAAAGCCCTGTAAAGAGGTTTGGAGAGGGGAAAAAAAAAAAAAAATCCGTGGATTTTTATTGAATTCGACTTACGTACTGAGCTCCGGGCTGTGGCTTGCAGCGTGCGTGTGCTTCCTCGGAAACTTCGGCTTCAAGAGTCTCCTTCGTAAACGAGGGTTGCCCACGTTTAAATAAAATTCTCTGCTTTCTCCGTATAAAGGCATCTCTTAAATGTGCTCATTTCCCAAATGTACGCCATGTATTTTTTGTAGCGGTCCTTGGTTGTGCTGGGCGAGGACCTTGTCACTCTGGGTACCAGGGGCTGGGTCACCCCCGATTGCACACGGGGCTGCCCACGTGCACGTGCCCCCCGTCTGCAGGTTTTAGCTTTCCTCTCCTAGCAGCAAGGATTATCTGTATATTTTTTAAATTTTATTTTATTTATTTTTTTTTTTTGCCACCCAGAAAAATGCAGTAGTAGTTTCAGCCTCACCTCCAACGCCCACCATGGAGATGCCCACCCTGGATTGCCTGGAGGAAAACTAGCCGGGCCTATTGCTCTCTGCAGTTTTTCTCCTCCCTATTTTCACGACTTGAGATATGTTTAAATCTCCACTGTAGGGGATCCCTGGGTGGCTCAGTGTTTAGCGCCTGCCTTTGGCCCAGAGCGCGATCCTGGAGTCCCGGGATCGAGTCCCGGGTCGGGCTCCAGGCATGGAGCCTGCTTCTCCCTCCTCCTGTGTCTCTGCCTCTCTCTCTCTCGCTATCATGAATAAATAAATAAATAAATCTTAAAAAAAAATAAAAATAAAAAAATAAATCCCCACTGTACTCCCGGTAGAGGTGATCTTCTGGGCACCGGAGAGAACAGAGGATCCCGGACTTCAGTGGCAAGAATATCCGGGGAGCTTGTTCAAAATGCAGATTTTCGAGCCCTGCACTAGGGACTTGAATTAAGTAGCTCTCGGGGTGGGGGGGGGGCTCTGCTTCGTCGACCAGCTCCTTGGGGGACGGGGTGCGGGAGGGCCACGAAGTTAACTTAGAGGACGATTCGCTTGCCGCCTGGTAGTTGTCCGGGGCACTGCGGCCGTCCTGACGTTTCGTGCTATCGAGAGGCCGTTCCCTCTGCCGCGTGGGTGTGCAGCCCCGGACGACGCTTCAGCAAACCCTCACCTTTGCCCACCTGTGTTCAGTGACTCCGGAAGCCTTGCCGTGGTTGCTTCTCATCGCTGCTGCGGGCTCGTCCCAGGCCCCGTTGGCAGGGTCCCCAGGCTCCAGGCTCGCCCCTCTGGCTTGCCTTTAACACCGCCCCACCTCGTTACCCTCACCCCCCTGCTTGTGCGCCTTGAACGCTCTGCACGATTTGGCCCAAGCTGCTTAAACTCGACCTCGCTCGCGTTCCTCTCCTTCCCTCGGACCCTACTGGGTTACGCTCTTGGCCCTGAGCGTGGATTACGCGTTTCTGCCTTTGTTCTTGCTCCTACTGTCTCCCTATGGGCAGAAAGGGCTTAACTCAGCAGGCCCATGTGGTTCAGACCCGGCCCTTGCCAAAGGCTAGCCCTTGGCCAGCTCCTGAGAGATAACCTCTGAGCCCCTGAAATAGCCGCCCTCATAAGACTGTTTTTATAGGGACGCCCGGCTGGCTCAGCAGTTGAGCATCTGCCTTAGGCTCAGGGCGTGACCCTGGGGTCCCGGGATCGAGTCCCGCATCAGGCTCCCTGCTTCTCCCTCTGCCTGTGACTCTGCCTCTCTCTGTCTCTGGGTCTCTCATGAATAAATAAATAAATAAAATTAAAAAAAAATGTTTTTGTATACCTAAGGCCCGGGACCGTGCTGTATTTAGAGGTAGACCCTATCTGTGTTTCATTTCACTCTTTGGAGTTCATCCTATAGAAATCACACAAGGGTAAACTGTGTGTTGTGGTCTTGTTTGTTGAAGCAAAAATTGGGAATCACCCAATCATCCAATGATAATATGAATGGAATAATAATTCCTTAAGCGTAGTCGTGATCGAGCTCCCACGTGCTGAGCACATTCTGTTCCAGCCCTGGGCTAGGTGTTTTACTTACAGCATTTCACCTAGATTTATAGCGAGTCTTCTGTAGGTCATCCCCGCTTAGACGAACGCCAAGACACCTAGAGGCGAGATGAGGTCATGGAGGTCACGTGGCCAAGATCCGTGTGACTCCATCCGTCAGTCCATACTAGGCTACGAAGGAGTCATTAATTAAATAAATAATCAATAAATAATTACTTAAATAATAGGGTTGTCGAGCCCTGTGTGCTGGCATGGAAGGATGCTGATGGCACGTTATTGAGCTGAGAAAGGAAAATCGTGAAATCATTTGCATGTTACCCTCTTGTGAGCCACGCGTGTATGCATATTGTGTATGGATTACGTTCATTATAGTAAACACGGTTTTTAGTCGTAAAGAATTTAGGAAATGAAGCAAAGCACAGAGAAGAACATCGCGATCCACGGCCCGACCCATTATTTCCCCAGAGCAGCGTTTCTTTTCTGTGTTCTGAGACGGGATCTTATCAGCAGACCGGAGAGACCTCCGTGCTCACAGGTTTTCTCAAAGGAGAGCAGCGAACGGAAAGTTTTGTTGTTTAACGATACATTCGACAAACACCACGTGTCACATCCTCCCCTTGTTCTGGTTGCAGATGCGCTTATTAAAGAAGTCCTACAATAAACCCCTTCTTCATTCAGGATTTCTCAGGTGGTATGACTGTCTAACTCTCGCACAGGTTGGCCGTCCCTACCTGGGCAGCCCACGAGGGTGAAGGTGGCCGTTGCTCACCCCCCCACGGCAGGAACCTGGGCTTGAGCAACACCTGTTTTCTCCTCTTTTCATCCGGAAATAAACCAAGAGCTTCAGTTTATTTGTCCCAGGATTTGTACATTCAACATCTGCAGGAGTGACCCTAACTGGCTCCAGCTGAGCCACATGCCCCCGTGGCCCAGGCAGCGACTGTGGAGAGGGGATTAGATGCCCTGATCAGTTGACCTTGGTCAGAAACTGTCGCCAGGGCACTGAGCTCTGTGGTGGCCCAAATGGCGTGACTCACAAATATCTGAGTGGGGAGAATTAGTTGCACCAAAGAAAGGAGAGGAGGGAAAAGATGACAAAATATAAGATGTCCTTAGGCGCCGCCTTGTTCTCTTCGGTTGGAGCTCCGCTGTGTTTCATAAAAATATGTATTATGGGTACATGCCATGTATTCCTTCTCATATTATGCTTTTTCAGTTGATATGTTATGAACATTTATTTTCCATTGACCTTAAATATTCTTCAGAAACGTGAGCTTTTAGAGCCGCACCATATTCCATTGTATGAATGAAGCGTATCCATTTCTTTTTGATTTTATTTCAAGGTCCCGTATAGTTAATGTACAGTGTGATATTAGGTCCGCGTGTACAGTACAGTGAGTCAGCACTTCCGAGTGTCACCTGGTGCTCAGCACAACAGGTGCACCCCTCATCCCCATCACCCATTTCAGCCGTCCCCCAGCTCCTCACCCCTCTAGTACCTGCAGTTTGTTCTCTATAATTAAGAGTCTGTTTCTTGATTTGCCTCTTTCTCTCTCAATCTCTCTCTTTCTCTCTCATTCTCTCCTTTGCTCATTTGTTTTGTTTCTTAAATTCCACATAGGAGTGCAATCCTACGGGGTTTGTCTCTCTCTGGCTGACTTCTTTCACTTGGCATTATACTGACCTCTAGATCTCCCTGTGTTGTTGCAAATGGCAAGATTTCATTCTTTTTTTATGACTGCCTGATATTCCAGTATGTATATCTACACCTCTGCTTTGGCCACTCACCAAGTGATAGACACTCGGGTTGTCTCCGTAATTTGGCTACGGAGGGTAGTGCTGCCATAAACATAGGGGAGCATGCATCCTTTTGAATTGGTGATTTTGTATTTTTTAGGTCAATACCCAGTAGTGCAATTACTAGATCATGAGGTAGCTCTATTTTTCAACTCCTTTAGGACCCTTCCTACTGTTTCCCATAGTGGCTGCACCTGTTTGCATTCCCACCATCAGGGCATGAGGGTTCCTCTTTCTCCCCATTCTCACCAACACCTGTGTCTTTTTTGTTTTTTGTTTTTTTTTTTAAGATTTTATTTATTCATGAGAGACACACAGAGAGAGGCAGAGACACAGACAGAGGGAGAAGCAGGCTCCCTGCGGGGAGCCCAATGTGGGACTCGATCCCAGGACCCCGGGGTCATGCCCTGGGCCAAAGGCAGTCGCTCAACCACTGAGCCACCCAGGGATCCCGTGTCTTGTGTTTTTTATCTTAGCCATTCTGACAGTTATGAGGTGATATCTCATTGTGATTTTGATCTGCATCTCCCTGATGCTGAGTGATGTTGAGCATCTTTTCACGTATCTGTTGACCATCTGGGTGTCTTCTTTGGAGAAAGATATGTTCATGTCTTCTGCTATTTTTAATTGGATTGTTTGTTTTGTGGGTATTGAGTTGTATAAGTTTTTTTTTTAATTTTTTATTTATTTATGATAGAGAGAGAGAGAGAGAGAGAGGCAGAGACACAGGCAGAGGGAGAAGCAGGCTCCATGCACCGAGAGCCTGACGTGGGCCCTGGGCCAAAGGCAGGTGCTAAACCGCTGCGCCACCCAGGGATCCCTGTATAAGTTTTTTTTATGTATTTTGGATACTAGCCCTTTATCTGATAATACATTTGCAAATATCTTCTCCTGTTCAATAGGTGGCCTTTTAATTTTGTTGATTATTTCCTTTGCTGTACAGGGTTGTTTTTTTTTTTTTTTTTCATCTTTTAAATATTTATTTATTTATTTATTTATTTATTTATTTATTTATTTATTGAAGTAATCCCAATAGTTTATTCTTGCTTATTTGAACAAACTACATTTAACGAGTAAACTATTCCTTTATTGTGAGGCATTTAGCTTGTCCCTCATTTTGGTTCCAAAAAAGCTCTAGTTCATACATTCAGCATCAAGAATTCTTCCTGGTTCACAACCTGCGGCCTCACAAGACCACATTCGACAGCATTCTACTCAAAAGTGAGTAGGATGGCAGCACAGCTTGCGGGAAGGGCAGAACAGCCGTTCGTGTCCCAGAGGTGTCTTGCAGCGGTCCACGGAAGCCCGTGTGCAAAGAGCTGACGCGCACGTCAAGTAAGCACAGGAACTGTCCTGGCTCAGAAGCCTTAAGCCCCCCAGAGAAGCAGTGGCTTTTGCCACAATCTCGTAGGGACAGGTCTCAGGGTCCTTGCACAGGACACGCCCAGGTACGAGAGCGCACACTCAGCGAACCTCAAAGCTCTGCTTCCTGGCAGTTACTTCTAGTGCCGCAGTCTAGGTGCCACTTAGCAGCCCAGGGTCCGTTGGGCCGTAGGTCGTCTTGACTGGCTGTCAACATGCTTGATGTGCCCCCTCATTGGGTTACAGGTAAATGAAGGCCAAATTCTCATGCAGAAATAGGGAAAGGCTTTATAAACCCTTTACCCACAAACATTTTACATTGTCCAGATATATGCTTATTTTATTCAAAAAAAATATTAAAAGTGGGAGTATTGAGTCAAAGACAGTGAACAATTTAAGAACTCCTGATGCATACAGCTCAAGCATTCGCCAGAGAGGGAGACCAAACTAAAATAACATTGCTGGTACGGCCTTCACAGTTGGGCCCCCACCTGACTTTCCAACATCATTTCTTCCACTTTCTACCCAAATGTCTCTTTCCATCTGGCCCCATGAGCCTCTTCACCGTTCTACTTGTTTCATGTTCTTTAACGTTTCTTGCTCAGCCTTGCCCTCTGACTAGAACATTCTATCATTTCTCTGCCCAGTACCACCTGATTTGCCTTTCAGAATATTCTAGAAATATCACCTCTTCTCGAGAAGGTCTCCAAACGCTGCTTCCCCTCAACTCCTTCCTAAGTAGAATTCTTGACTCACCCCTGTCCTTCTCATAGCTTTTTGTTCTGAAAGTTACCTTAACAAGGTTGTGTTATTACTGTCTTCTGTACTAGAATATGAACACTTTATCGTTAGAAACTGCATTTGCGGGATGCGTGGATGGCTCCGCGGTTGAGTGTGTGCCTCTGGCTCAGGGTGTGATCCTGGAGTCCCGGGATCGAGTTCTGCAACAGGTTCCCCGCAGGAAGCCTGCTCCTCCCTCTGCCTATGTCTGTGTGTCTCATGAATACATAAATAGCATCTTTAAAAAAAATTGTGATTTTCCCCCTCTCAGAACACTATAATGGCCTATAAATGGCCTTTAAAAATGTTTGTAGATGGGCAGCCCCGGTGGCCCAGCGGTTTGGCGACGCCTTTGGCCCAGGGTGTGATCCTGGAGACCCGGGATCGAGTCCCACGTCGGGCTCCCTGCATGGAGCCTGCTTCTCCCTCTGCCTGTGTCTCTGCCTCTCTCTCTCTCTCTTTCTCTGTCTGTCATGAATAAATAAATAAATTCTTAAAAAAATAAAAAAAATAAAAATGTTTATAGAGGAGCATGAATTAGTTTAACCACAAAGATTTCTTGAACAGTTACTAGGGGGCAGGCACTGTTAAAAATACCCCATCCCCAGCACCTAGAACTGTCCCTACACGTGGCCAGGAAACACCAAACACTGGTTGAACGAGTGAGCGCGTGCAGATGGAGCGCCGAATTAATACAAGGTCCCTGTTCTCGTGAAGGATGAATTTTAGAGGGAAGAGAGAACAAACCAAGTGAGAAAAGCAACAAACAAGATTGAATAAGGGTATGAAGAGAATTAAAACGAGGATGATGTCCTCAGATGCTCGGTGGCTACTTTAGCTCGTAGTCAACGGGGGCTTTCCTACCAGAGTGACGAGCTGCGACCGTGTGTCAAGACGTCGTTGGCCGTGCAGAGATGTGGAGAAGAGCATCCCAAGCCGAAGTAAATCCTAGGGCAAAGCCCCGTGAGGGCAAGAGTCTGGCATGCTTCAGGTGACGACAAGAAACGCTCTGGGGAGGGCCAACACAGAAAAATACGGATGATTCTGAGCGTACGTAATGAGGGCCGCAGGACGACCACGGATGAGTCCTAACTCCTTTCACCCACGGTCTCCCTCTCCCTCCCACCATCCCACTTTCCGGCTCTGCGTGTGTCCCGGATCTGGAGCCCAGACGGCGTTAGAGACACCCAGCCCGTCAGTCCCGCCCTTTTGTCCTCCTCCAACTCTGAGCGCATGAAAGACTGCTCCCCATCTAGACTTATTTCGGGGAGTGTCGGACGGATCACATTTTCGGAGGGTATTTTGGAATTCCTGTGGCACACGGAGGAGTCTGAGACTGTCAGGAAGTTCTTTGGAAAGGCCGTAGTGGAGGGCACGGATGCCCAAGCGTTAGTGCCCTTGGGAGTCCCCGGAGTGTCCTATTTTAATACCGATTCCGACTCCGCAGGTCTAGGTGGGGCCTGGGAGTCTCCCTAATACCGTCACAGGCGATGTGGGCGCTGCTGGCCCATGGCCCCCGCTGTTCGCAGAGGGCCGCGGAGCACTGGCTCTGAGCCTTGGCCCCTGGCTCACCACGAGGAATCTCTTAAATCTCTTGACGCCCTCCGGCTGTACCCTGTGCTGCTTGAAGCTAAACCTCTAGGGTTGGGACTCCGGCAGATACTATTTTTTAAGTTCCCCCAGGTTAATTCCAGTCTTGGGTCCAGTCCAGGGTCTCACCCAGGCCCGTTGGTCCCAGGCTAATTCTGTAGGCATTGATGAGGCAGCAGGTGCATGTTCCGAACACAGACCTCCTAGGAAAAGAAAACCTTACCCTGTCAAAGTCCCATAAGAAGTCTAAAGATAGTTAAGATTTTTTAAAACTTTGTGTTAATTAAGAGTGCATTTGTGTTTTCTCCCTTAAGAACAAGCGGGACGTCTCTCTCGCTGTCCTAATTTAAAACTCCTGTTACTGATACTGGCCTTATTGAAAGAACTTTTCTTTTTCTGAAACTTTTAGGCAAACTGGGCTATAAAGTGAGAAAAAGAGGAGGGACCTGTACACTGGCTCTTGCCGTACAACCCAGTGGAATGAAATAATGGAGTCTGAGGTTTGGGATAAATATGGTCACGTCAGGTTGGCATTTTCTCCAAACTGATGAAAAAAATTATACCCTTTGGAGCCCACGGTAATTAACTCTCGGACAGCATTTCCATTATAAATCCCCCATTTTAAGAGGTTTGTTACTCAGCTGTAAAATTTTGCTGCAGGCTACGGCTTGGACATAGACAATTTCAGCTTGAAAGAAGCTTTAAAAAGAAGAGGTTTTGTTTTGTTTTTTGTTTTTTTCATTGAGCAAGTGAAGTGTGGTTTTTAAAAGGAATGAAATATCCACTATTCTCAGACATTCTTTGCATCTCTCTCTGTTTTTTTTTCCTCCAAGTGGTCTTGATTTCCAACAAATGAAGCCTAGTTATTCGCATATTTCAAACCCAGTGTTTAAGCCACCAAATGTTCGAGGGACTCTTTGAATTAAGGAAATGCATTTTGAGGGTCACAACTCAGTAAAAAGGAAGGAAAATGTTCTTTCCTATTTTTCAGATGTGCAGAACTAGGGTGGAGCAGAATCCTGTTCTTTGAAGATCCTCAGTCTGTTCATTTTTAAAAGGGGAGTTTACACAAGAAGAAAGCTGAGTTGAACAACAGGAAATGCATTTGCTACGTGCGCGCTTTCACTGCACATTTCCCAAGGGGCTTCCGAAACGTCTCTTTGTCATAAGTACACGTTAAGATGAACAGTGGTCAATCTCAGGATGGAAAAAAAAAATCTCGATTTCTGATTACTGGTGTCAGGGACTTTTTCTGGGGTGTCTCTCCTTGTATTCAGAAGGGGGCTGGGGGCTTTCCCAGGCTTCTGCGGTGCTTCCCATGGTGTCCTGAGCGGCACAGTCTGGGATTTCTCCCAACAGCCTCACCTGTTGCCTCCATCGCACCCGTCTGCTCACAGTGGGCTCCCCCCCCTCATTGCCTTGTGGGTGCATCACCCATTGCCTCTACGTCCTGCCTGACCGTCGGGTAACAAGGAGCCCAGCTCCACACTGTGGGGCGCAGAGCGGCTGTGTCCTGGGGCGCCTAGTCCGCGCGACCTTCCCAGGGTCGGTACTGGTGAGCCGTGGCCCGCGGGGCCTCCTGCATCCTACAGACCTGACACGGCTGTGACTGCGGCAGGTCACCGCTTCTAAGCGTACGCTGGTCACCAAAAGGAGTATTTGCGTCATAGGGCGCCTGGGTGGCCAGGTCGGCTGCGTGCCCGGCTCTTGGTTTCAGCTCAGGTCAGGATCTCAGGGTTGGGAGGTCGAGCCCCGTGGGGCCGCCTGGGCCGAGCTCACCGGCGTGGGGCGTGCGGCGGGCTCGGCGGGCTCGTGGAGGCTCCGCGGCGTCCAGGCGATGCTTGCGGCCCGGGAGCTCTGGCGTCACCCGCTGCCGCTGCGACTCGACGGACGGGGCGTCAGCTCCGGGGCGTTGGCTTTTGTCGACTCCCGTCTGAGGGCTGCCTGCGTGCGCCGCGCGGGACACGTGAGAAGCCGGGATGCTTTGGCGAGCTTGAAGAAAATAGACATTTTTCTCGTCGTCTCTTCCCGTCCTTGCTGCTGACGGCGTCCGCAGCGCTGTCCTGGGAAGCCTGCTGCGAGTTTTCTCTCACCCGGAGCATGGAAATCGAATTTTTTTCTCTTTTCTTTGCACACAGCAGATCACGGCCAGGACCACAAGCTGCCCTGACCCGGGTTTTGCGTGAGCCGGTGGCAATTTCAAAATGAAGCGCCGGGCCGAGGCCACACGGTGTGTTGGGGCCCAAAGCGAGGCCGGACTCTGTCCCCAGACACTTAATTCCGCGTTCTCTCCGTTGTTCCACACCCTCGCGGTTTCTTTGGTTGAAATAATGGGCAATGCTGTGCCTTTGCAAGGGAAGTTCAAGAAAAATTCACTTGCTAGAAGCCAATTATGCTGAGAGCTCAAGTCCTCGTAGATTCCAGCTCCTGAAGAAGAACACACACGACCACGAGAGGGCGGGAGGAGGGTGAACACTGTGTGTTACTCTCTGGCCAAACACTAGACTCACCTACAGTGAAGCTAAAAAAAATAAAAATAAAAATAAAAATAAAAAAAGAAGAAGGTGTATTGGTACAGTTGAATGCTCTTGGGAGGGGAGGGACTACGTAGGGAAGCGGGGAAAGCGCTGGCGATCTTCCGACTCCCTTACACTTCTTTGTCCGTGGCGTGTAGGGAGGCCAGCGTGGAAGCGTGCAACCTCCCTGGCCCCTCGTGACGTCCCCAGCAGGGCGCTCGGTCGGGGTGTGTGCCGGGGCTACCGTCCCCAAAGCCACAAGCTGAAACAGCCGGGATGTGATATCTCAGGTTCTGGGGGCAGGAGGCCCAAGGCCGAGGCAGCAGCGGACCCCGTCCGGCGGGAGCCTGCCCCCCGGCCCACAGATGGAGGCCGTCTTCCCACAGCTGGAGGGCCAAGAAGTCTCTTGGGGGGGGCATTGCTCCCCAACCCTGGGTGTTGGGACTTCAGCCTGAACTTTGCAGGTCGCATAAATACGCAGGTCATGACACCTCGGTGGTGGGGCTTGGTGATGGTCGTGGGCACTTCTCGGCCGCTGGAAGTGTCGCCCCATTTTCTGTCCTCATCCACACGGCAGTCTCCCCGCGTGGAGGCCTGTGTCCACAGTCGCCCCCTCCCCCTTCCGTAAAGGGACACCGAGCGTTGTGGATCCATTATGACATCATCCTGACTAATCACGTCCGCGATGACCGTATTTCCAAATAGGGGTGTATGTGGGGTCCCAGGGCTCCCGCATACGAATTCAACCCGTGACACTGCCTGTTTCGGAAAAAGGTTCACCCTTCGATCGGCTTTCTCAGCTGGGAAAAACCCGAATACAGACAATATGATTCCCCATCTACCAGGAAACGAAAATGTAAGTGGCGAGAATTTACTTTAATCGCTTAATACCATTAAACCCATCATTTACTTTTAAATAAAGTCCCTGCCATTCAAGACCACGCTGCCCGGAGATTAAGAATGTCATGACCAGTTTCATCACCTTGAGATACTGCTTGGTTTTTACAGGCTTCCCTCTTGTCCAATCTTTTTTTCTTAGCAGAACAAATATTTTCATTTACTCTGAGTGAATTCTTGATAAGTTCTCGATCCTCTGCGTCCAACTCCAATTTATTTAAAAGGTTATTTAGAAGACAGCATCCCCTTTTTTTCTTGTTTGGTTTTTTTTTTTTGTATTTTTTTTTTTTTTTAGAAGACAGCATCCCCTTTTTTTCTTGTTTGGTTTTTTTTTTTTGTATTTTTTTTTTTTTTTAGAAGACAGCATCCCTTTTTTTTTTGTTTTTTGTTTTTATTTTTGTTTTTTGTTTTTTTTTGTTTTGTTTTGTTTTTTTAGAAGACAGCATCCTCTGATGCTTCCTGCGCAGGCTGCTGTTCCCCGTCTTATGTGCCATCCGCCCCCCCGCCCGAAGTACACGTCCCCGTTACAGTATTTTGCAGTCATTAAAATAATATTCTTTGTTTTTAGCCCGTCTCCTCCGTTAGACTGTCGGTCATGACAGTTTTAAAGATCATAAAAAAAAGCCAGCACTTTTTATAGGACAATCATCATTTGAAATTCTCAGAAGTCTAAAATGCGGTCTTTTGAAACCCTGCGATCTTTCAAAAAGTCTAAGCATTATAATTAGAAACGATTACAAGTTGTCTGAGATTTTAAAGCTTTTGGAAAGTCTTCACCATGACAATTTAATCTTGCGTAGTGAACGATACCCACTCGAGTCTGTCCCGAGTGCCTCTCGGCCCCACCTCGGGCAGCAGCTTCATCTTTCGGGGCGCGGGGCGTGAGACCCGCCAGCCCCCGGTCAGGGCCACCTTCCCGCCTCCCTTCCTCCGACACGCACGGGCAGCTGGGTGGTGCACCTGCTGCTTCCCAGGATCCCGGCTGGAGGGCGAGGCTCGCTGCCTCAGTGGACCCCGGCCGCGGCCACGGGGACTCGCCCCCCGAGTGGCTGCCCGGGCCCGAGCGTGGGGCTGTGCCCGGAGCTGGGACTCGGGAGAGGTCACCCATACAAGAGACGCGGACTCCCTCCAGGAAAGCCTGCTTACTTTAAATGGTCTTCTAGAAGATTCGATTTACTTATTGGGAGAGGGCAGAGGGAGTCAAGATGGGCCGCTGGACCGACGGAGCCCCCGGTGCCTGCTGCTGCTTTCCCCGGGCGGGCGCTGCCTTGGGTGCCTGGGCGGGCTCACCGCTGCTTCCTCCGGGTCGACCCGGGCCGGCGGCTGCCAGATGGGGAGATGGGGGGACGGACGGACATGGGGGGGCGATGGACAGGGGACGGTCGGACGGGGAAATGGGGGGACGGATGGGGAGATGGGGGGACGGGGGACGACCAGGGAGATGGGGGACAGACGGGGGGACGGACGGTGGGGGGGGACCGCTGCTCAGAGCCGCCTCCGCCCCTCGGCCCCCATGGCCCCGTGCAGGTAGCGGGCCTGCTCCTGAGGCCCCCTCGGTCCCCGGGTCCCCAGGCCGAGCCCTGTCCCTGTCACGGCGGACCGCGCACCCCTGCGGCCGAGGGCGCGCTGCCGGAGCACGGAGGCTACGGCCACAACTCTGGAAGATCAGAATTAAAAGAAAAGGAGAGAAAAGCCCTCTGCAGCTCGAGTCTTTTGGAAACAATCCTTCCCCCTCCTGTCCCAGCTGCCCCCTCGCCCCCGCCCCCGCCCGCCAGGCCACCAGGGAAAGGACACGAGCTGTCACACCGAATGTTTCTATCGAACGGTGGCTTCGTGAAAATACTGGAAGCCTTGGGTTCAAGTTATCCATCTCAGGGCCCGTGCCTCGGTGGTGTCCTCCCTCCACCCTCCCCCTCCTCCCTCCCTCCTCCCGCTCCCTCCTCCCTCTCCTTCCTCCCTCTTCTTCCTCTTCCCCTCCCTCCTCCCTCCCTCTCTCTCCCTCCTCCCTCTCTCTCCCTCCTCCCTCTCTCCCCTCCTCCCTCCCCTTCTTCCCCATCCTCCCTCATCCTCCTCCTCCCTCTCCCTCCTCCCCGCCCTCCTCCCTCTCCCTCCTTCCCCCCTCCCTTCCTATTCTTCCTCTTCCCCTCCCTCCCTCTCTCTCCCTCTCCCTCCTCCCTCTCTTTCCCTCCTCCCTCCCCTTCTCCCCCATCCTTCCTCATCCTCCCTCCCCTCATCCTCCCCCTCCCTCTCCCTCCTCCCTCTCCCTCCTTCCCCTCCTCCCTTCCTGTTCTTCCTCTTCCCCTCCCTCCTCCCTCCCTCCTCCCTCTTCCTTCCTTCCTTCCTTCCTCATGGGAAAAGCCTTCTGCTGCTGGCTTTATAAGCCACATCCCAGTGTCCCCGGGGAAAGGTGTCCCTCGGTCTCTGCCAGGGGCTCCTGTCTAAAATATCAACCAGAGCAAAACTGGAACACTGGTTCTTTCCCAGGCTGGGTTGAGGAGCGTCCCTGTGGTTTTCTCGCCTCCATCCGTACCCAGATATGTACTGGTCCCCTGGGAGCCCTGCCGTAGTCTGTGGGGACGGAGAACGGGCGTCTTAGGCCGAGTCCCCTTTCCCAGGGGGTTTATAGCACATCGAACTCAAACCACCTGCACGGGAAAGCCAGTCGGCCCAGCAGCTGGTGTGTCCGGGCCACGAACCAGTTGTCCCGCAAGGTCCCAGGAGTTCAGCAGACGGAGACGTGTTCTGGCTCCTGCAGCTGGAGGATGGCAGGAGCTCTCCCGAGGGGCTGGGCCCGGGGCCGCGTTCTGTGATGGGAGGTGTTGGGGATGGAAGGCCGGGGAGGACGCAGGAGGAGGAGGGGGGGTCCCACCAGAGGAGGAAAGAACGAGCACACCCAAGAGAAGCTCTGTGCCCCGCCTGCGATCTGCCCAACTCGGCGGACAGAGGAGCAGACTGTCTCCTCCGGCACGTGGTGGGTTCCACAGGGCCTGCCACACACGAGTGCCCAACCTCTGCGGTGTCAGGGAGGCCAAGCTCCTGGGTGGAGTTCTGGGGGGACGCAGCTCGGACGTGCTTCGTGCTTGGGAACGAATGGGCCAGGCCAGAAGGCAAGGCCTACCCGTAGGGGCGCAGGGACTCCACTCACTCATCTGCTGATGGATGACCTGGGAGTCTGGGCTCCCCAAGGGGACAGGGACTTCGCTGTGGCATCAGGAGACACACCCGAAAGGCTGAGGGGTGCCCAGAAAAGAGCTCCGGATGCTCCAGGACAGACAGTAGGACATGAGCACGTTTGTAGCTGCATGACCCTGGAGGGAGGCTCAGCTCGGCGGGCCGGCCCCCCGCGGTCCACGGCCTCTGCGCTCCAGTCCGCCTCACCTCCCTCCCTGCTGCTGGGGCTCAGGAGGCCGCACCGAGGAGGACCCCGGACCCTGAAGGCTGACGGCCAGCAGTTCGTTCTGGGAAAACGCACCTCTGGGGGCTGAGGCAAAACCTAAACCCTCGGGTAGAACTTGCAAAGGATCCCCAGCAGAGACCCCAGAGACCCCGTATTCCTTGTCGTGCAGGGTACCTCCCAGCAGACCCAGCACATGCGGTGTTCGCTCGGCAGACAGTCGGGGAGCTTCTCGGGGACGCGGGCCGGGTGGGCAGTGCCGGCCTGTTCGTGCAGCAAGGAGCCGGCCCTTGCTTTGCTGGTTCCATCGTCATCGTCATCGTCATCGTCCTCCCCCCACCCCGCCCGTGTGGTGTCGCCCCCCCCCCCAGAGGTGGACGGATGCTGCAGGTGATGAGCTAGCTGAGTGGGAGATTTCCTTACATTTACCACCCCCTTTAGCCCCAGAAATCCCCAGACTCTTTACAAAAGCGTTCTGCATGAGGTCGGGTGGTGTGGCCACTGGGTGTGGAACCCCGAGAGGCCCCTCGGGGAACAGCGCCACCGGGAGGGCTGCCCGGGTCCTACTCCCCACGCCACGGGTCCTGGGGCAGGCAGGAAAACATTGAGAGGCTTCCCCCCGGGCTTCAGGGGTTTCAGCTAGAGCTGGGATTGTTCCTAAAAGTCATACTTTTTTTTTTTTTTTTTAATGTGGGTAGAGTAGGGAGGCAGCCTGTATTTTGCACGCTGCTTTATCAAACCACTTAGAAGGCTTTGGCTATGTAAGTCCTGCAAGTGTGACTCAGTAGGATCTTTCCAGAAGCCACTGTACTGTGCAGGGAGACGGCGAAGAAGACATGGGACATGATAGGAGGTCCTGGGGTGAGGTGCACGGGCCAGATGCAGGGCCTCCCCCCTCTCTTGAGGAACCAACCCCGTAGCTAGAACCACACTGGCAGGGTCTCTGGACATCCTTGCACCTAGTCAAGCATCTCAAACAAGAATAATGAGGCTGTTGATGGGTTCCTGGAGGTTCTGTGGTTGCGGGAGTCGTGAGCACCCCCACTAGGGTATGCTCCAGGCCTGGTCCCCCCGCACTGTACTGTACACCAAAGGCTTCCTGTCCCCCGTACTGTGTGGGTGCCACCGTCAAGTTGAGCAGTACGCAGCCCTGCCTACCGTGCCGCCAACAGAGGACCTGGTTCCTTCACCTGGAGGCTGGTCCCAGCTCTTCTGTTTCCTAGCTCCTTGGCCTTGGGCACGTCATAGCACCTCAGTCTGACCTGGGCCATAAATCTTCCCCATAGTCCCCTTTATTTCTCAGCTGGTCTCATCATCATTTTTGTATCTCTCCTCCATCTGACAATATTAATTTTAGGATTTTTGAATGTGGATTTCATAGTCATTACCAAGGGAGTAGTACATTGGGTTTTTTGTTTTGTTTTGTTTTTTAAAAGGTGGGGAGGGGCAGGAACGAGAGGGAGAGGGAGGGAGGGAGAGAATCTCAAGCAGACTCCCCGCTGAGCGTGCAGCCTAACGCAGGGCTCGATCCCGTGACCCTGAGATCGTGACCTGAGCCAAAATCGAAAGTCGGGCGCTCAACCGACTACCCAAGATAGTAGCACATTGTAAGAAAACACACACACACCTACAGCCACACGCATATGTATAGAGAGCTCGTCACGGAAAAATGGAATTGCAACAAAAGCGAGCTGCTGGGATCCCTGGGTGGCGCAGCGGTTTGGCGCCTGCCTTTGGCCCAGGGCGTGATCCTGGAGACCCGGGATCGAATCCCACGTCGGGCTCCCAGTGCACGGAGCCTGCTTCTCCCTCTGCCTGTGTCTCTGCCTCTCTCTCTCTCTCTCTGTGACTATCATAAATAAATAAAAAATAAAAAATAAAAATAAAAAATCATGGCCAAGACCAAAGGAAAAAAAGCGAGCTGCCGTATGCCTCAGGAGACCTGCAAGGACGTTAATTCTGCTAAAGCTTGGGTGCTTGTCCAGCCCTCCTGGAAACACAGTTTGGAGTAACTTGAGATTCAGGGCCCGGCAAGGGGGGAAATTGCCATGGAAATAACCATTCCTAATTCAGTTAGTTGACACGGGAAATAAGAGAGTCCCCTGGCAGTAAAGCAAACAGGATTCCCTTTCCAAATTTTAACAATTCTGATTAGGGCTAGTTTTATCAAAGGAGATTCTTGCTGGCGTCTCGTACAGCTCCCTCCGTCGCTTAAGCCCGTCGGTTAAAACTGTTTCATGTTCGTGGCCCCTTGGGACCCACTAATGGAGGTGGATTAGTATTCACTGTAAAACAAAAAGACTCAATGATGAACGGGTGTGCATTGGGATAAAGTGATCTGGGGAGGGTTGTTTGGTTTGCTTTGGTTTTGATTTCCGGAAAATAACCGAGTCATTGGGAGATGTTTCTAACTGAAATGCAAACACCACGTTAACGGCCCGTTCCCAGGTTTTTCCTCTTGTGAAAAGAGAGAAAGGAGACAGATTAGAATGAATTATAAGGCCATCAAGGTACAAGTGATTGCAGGAATAATCCCCTCCCTGCATGAGTTTTAAGACACCTGAACGTGTTGCAACCCTGGAAGGTTTAGAACTTTTATTTCTAGAGAACAGTGGAGTATCCCCCGTCCACTTGGGTATCCATCCCTCCATCCTTGCCAACCCACCAGGGCTAATTCCACTCCGGTCGCACTCCCGGTCTCCCTCCCCCCGGAGGCCTCCCCTGTCCACGGGCACCCTGTCGCTTTGTCCGCACCACTCCTTTGATGCCTTTGGATTTTTGTGTTTCTCTAGCTACCAGTCTGTGAACTCTTTGAGGACAGAAGCCATGTTACTTATCTTTATTCTTATTTTTTCAGTCTTTTTTCTCAGTTCCTAAAATAGCGCCAGATGACAGCACCTCGTAAGTGTTTGGTGAATTGACTTAAAAAGAGTATTTACATAGGCCCCATCGTTCAAATGCAAGAGGCATGTCTGGACTTGATTAACTAAGGCTCAGAGAAGTGGGCACAGGTTGTCTGTGCCTCTGGCTCGGATGCTCTCCACCAACCCCAGGTGCACCCCCACCTGTACCCCACACCTGGGAACCAGGCCTACCTCTTCCTTCTTCCGTCACGGGGGAAGGAAATCTGATAAACCTACTCGTATGGAGCCGTATTGACTCTAATACGTCCCCTTGAGTGACTTAACCACCCCTGTTTATTTGAGCTGGGAGTAGTTCTTGGCTAGGCTTCACGGCTCTCCTAAGGCGTTGACCTGGTGGGAGGTTTGAAGGTTGTAATCATGTACCCGACCTCTCTGATTTCTAACTGTTGAAAATAGATCCGGGGAGCCACGTGGGTATGAACGCATTATCCACGGACCCCCGATAGCCTCCTAAGGAACAGAGCCCCCTGCTGAAGTGAGACTAGGGGAAGCTGAAGGTGACGCTGCGCACTTACCTCTCAGACGTCCGTGGAGCAGCCACGTAGAGGAGAAGCTGGATCAGAATTGACTCGGAATCTGTTTTCTCCTGCCATACCACCACAGTGTCCCTGGAAAAGTCACCAGTGGCTTCCTAATGATCAAATCCAATAGCCCTTTCTTGGTCTTCACTGATATACAGTGGCCATCTGCCGCTGATGAATATGGCCTTCTCGAGTTTTCCTGTGCTCTAGGCTTCCAGGGTATTACTACGCTTCTGTGATTCTCTCTTCCTTCACCAACCGTCCTCTCATGGGCGCTCTCCGAGTTCCCCCCTGAAGAGTCGGCGTCTCTCCGGGTTCTGCGATGAGCCATCTACCTTCCCCTCTCACCCTGTGGAGAATCCATCGCCGATCTCATCCGCTCCCACAGCTTCTACTCTCGTCCGTCTTCCAACAACTCCGCGAAATCTGCGTCATCGCTCCAGAGCACTACCTATAGTCCAGATCAGGTCTTCTTTTTTTTTAATTCCACAAATATTTATTGGCAAGTTGCTGTTGTAGTAAGGTGGCGGTAGATGGTGGGGCTACAGAGACAAGAGTCCCTGCCTTTAAGAAACAGACTAGTAGTCGAAACAGAGTGCAATGGTGATAATCCAAGAGAGTATTTTGGAAACACCAAACAAGAAAACTCAGATCAAAATCGGGAGATTTAGAGAAAGAACACAGAAAGGATGCCTCGAAGGATGCTCAAATGCTGCTTATCAGTGAACATTGTTATTAATTCAAGATTCCCTCCCCTCTTTTCCTTCTCTTTCTCCTGGGTGACGGATGGTCTGAGCGCCAAGGGGGGAATTGGTCTGGGCGCCTTGTCTTTCCTCGGTGACCTGTTAGTTTCACGTGGCCTGCAGGAGTCGTGGTCCTCCCGTGACTTCTAGCCTGATACCCTGCTGAGTACTTGCGGACCCTCCATGAAAGGCTCTGAGGTCTCCGAGCCGCTCTCCCTACCTCCTGCTGAGGTCGGCAGAGTTTTGTGAGCTTGACCTTAGGTCCATCTGCGGAGACATCGTAGGGTAGGAATTCTCTGAAATGCACAGGGTTTTTAGGCTTTACCCTGAGATCTTTTTGTAGAACCTACCTCTCCAACTTAATCGTACTTCTTTTTATCATCGGAGTCTAAAAGCCTCAACCTTGGGTGGGATGGAGAGCTGATATCTAGCACCCATGTCGTCCTCTTCTCTCTTCTGTCTCTCTCTCTCTCTGAGCCCCACCCTTTGTCTTGAGAAGGGTGTTGACTTCCTCTCTCCAATCTCTGTTCCTTGCATCAAGTTCTGTAGCTTTCCCTACTGCAGGATTCTCTATACGATGTCCACGTTTTAAGTCTTCCAGACTCCACTGCGACCAACAAGTATATTTTTCCTCTCCAAAGACCCAGATCTTGCACATCAAAAGCTCTGTGGCTTTCCAAACCCACGACTGTGTCATGAATTCCAAGGACCTCTTTGGAACCTCAAGGCCAAGAATTGGACTTTCTGTTCTTGATGCTGCTTTTGTGTCCTACCCTCCCTGAAGCAAAGACCTTCAACCTTCTTCAGTTTAATGTTAAAAGGCTAAAACAGCTTTTATAATTAAGAAAAAGAAAAATACACTGGATTTTGTAATACGATTTTGCTATATTGGTAGCCATACCAGTGTTCCATAATGGATTATATGCTCTTCCATTTTGTGATTGTCCTCTAATTTCTTAACTCTAGTATGAAAAATTTAAGATTATGCAGGCAGAGCAAAAATCAGAGATGTCTTTTGTATTCCTCAGAGCACCTGGGTTCATGTTTTCATTCATTCATTCATTCATTCATTCGGCAAACATTTATTGAATACCAAGAGCTGTTGACAAAAGATAAATAACGACAGTCTTTGTCCTTCATGAGTTCATGAGTTAATAAGAATTACTATTAGGTAATAAAGGGAAAGTGGAAAGTAAACCAAGATAACTCAGAGAAGAAGAATATAAATCAGAATGAGGGAGAAAACAAAACAAAACAGCTTCTCAGGGAAGGTGACACTTGAGCTGACTTTTGAAGGTTCAGTGAGTTAAACATTAAGGAAACTTTTATTCCATCCAGAGGGGCCTGTATGTATGAACAAATGGGAGCATATTTGCAAATCACAAGTACTTAACTGTGTCCAGAACAGGTAAAAAGTCTTTGGTGGTCAGAGGGGAAGGCAGTGGAGAGATGGGGTTAGTATTCACTGAACTCATCGAGAAAGACCTTTCGTGCTTATTAGAAGTCTGAACTTAACTATGAAAACTACGAAGAATTACAAAAGGATTTAAGGATTTTAAGGAAATCCTTAGAAAGGATTTTAGAAAGGTCAATCTGGCCAGTATGGAAAATGCAGAGAATGAATTGCGTTTTTAGGGGAGTCTCACACCAGAAGGGATAAAGATTAGAACATTATTGCCAAATTCAGATGAGTGGTAAGAGCCCGAATACAGACCGTGAAACGTGGAAGAGAAGGTCCGTTCAGAGGATGCGAGAGGCCTGGTCCCCCTGCCTTGGAGGATAGAGTCGCTGAGCGTCTGTGAAGCATAGTCTCGGGCTCTTAGTTAGGGAAGGGCACACGGAGGGCAAATACGAAGTTGAGATTTGGCCTCGTTAAATGTGATGTGCCCACGAGACTTGAAGGAGAGACGTCTGCTGGAGAGCTTCGCCTGAGGATCCGTGGCCCACACACGCGTGGGGCGGGAAGCGTTGGTGTGATCGCTGGAGGCATGTGTGTGGAGGAGTGAGGAAGCACGGAGAACACAAGGCAGGGCAGAAAGTCCTGTGGGACAGGGTGCAGGCCCTGGAAGAAGGAAGCCTCCGAGGAGCCATAAGAGAGCGCGTGGGCCGCGGGGCGGCGGGTGACCTGGCCCCGGTGAATTAAGGACGGAAGCGTCCTGAGGAAGCGAGCGGAGTGTAGGAGTATCAGAACTCCACGGCTTCGGGAAAGGAGAGGTCGTGAGTTCTGCTTTTTCTAGATTATTAAGGAAGAAAAGCAGGAGTAGGGAATCCATGGGGATTTTTTTTCTTTCCTCTTAAACCAGATTGTCAGCATTAGAACCTTGATCAGGTGAACGTCCAACCATGGCGTGAATATAAGGGAAACCAGCCTCAGTGGCGCATCCGTATAGGCACCTTCCTAAGTGAATAAAGTCTTGAGATCATATACGCAAAGCATCCTTAGGGGATAATGTTCGGCAGCGGCCAACTCTTCGCCGGCTCTGTTCCTCCCCCCCCAAAACTAAACAACAGCAAGATCCTGCAGAAAACTGTGCTACCGTCCATGTAAGAGAGTCGACGCCTCCTCATTGAGGACCCGCAAGGATGCCTATGCCCGGCAGTTGGCGAATTCCTAAGAAAGGTCCTCGGCCTCTTGCCACGTAACGGGAGCTTGTCACTCCTGTTGCAGAGACGCGTCTGGGAGGGTGGCACCGTAGTCGGGATGGAACTCGTTTGATCCCGTGGGAAGACAGCGCTGAAACAGGTAGTATTTGTGACGCACGCACGTTCATAAAACGAAGCAGGGATTTTTGTTTCCCTTCACTCAAAATTCAATAAAGATTTCTCTGAACTCCGCATTCCTTGTGCTCACGGGGAGTTTGAGGAATGGTCCTCCTGTTCCCCACCAAGCGTCTGTCCCGCCTGCTTCCGTCTACACCGAACGGGCGTTCACCTGGTTACCCGGGCCTTCCCCAGGCAGCCCCCGTCTCAGAGTCAGTCTCGAATTTCCGAGGGAGCCGGAACCGGCCCTCCCGCAGTGCCCCTTGTGGGGTGAGGTGGTGGGTCGTGGGACCGGGGTTCAGCCCACGGGGAAGGATTTTGGTTACGTACTTGGGAGGGGGGTTGCGCCTCGTGCCGGAGGAGACCCCGAGGGAGGGGACGCGACACCCGCCGCGGGAAGAGCCAAGGCCAAGACTAGAGGCGGAGCGACGGAAGGAGTGCAGCCGAGGGGACGTGGTGCGGCTCGGCAAGTGGCCACGCTTGAGGCCTTCCTCCCTGTTGACCGCGCACCGTGTGAGAATCGATTTCCTCCTTACCTGAGCCCGAGCGAGGGGGCTCCTCTGTCCCTGCGTCTGAAAGCATCTCGAATGACACACGTATGATGAACCGTACAGTCAGCCCGCAGACCGTGCGCGTCACCGAGGCCCCGTCCCTGCTTGGATCGGAGGGGCACCCCGCCCCGCGTGGACGACCTTCTCCGCCGGTCTCACCCCAGACCCCAAACCGCAGCTGTTAGGCTGCTTCGGGCCGCAGCACTGTGCATCCCTGCCGGTGCCGTCAGCTGCCTGCGGGGACGGCACATTGAACCACGCATGACTCCCCACCGACACTCGTGGGCATGCCTGTGTGCGGGGACATCAGGGTGACTCAGCCAACATTTATCACATAGGAAATGCTAGGATCGAAGATGAAATTGCAGATGAAGGGGAACCTGAAGGACTCAGTGGTGGAGTCTCTGCCTTCAGCTCAGGGCGCGACCCTGGGGTCCCAGAATCGAGTTCTGCATCGGGCTCCCTGCAGGGAGCCTGCTTCTCCCTCTGCTTGTGTCTGTCTCATGAATAAATAAATAAAATCTTAAAGAAAAAAAAAAAAAGGAATTGCAGATGAGTAAGACCAAGTCCTGCTGGCAAGACATCTCTGATGGCTTCAGAGCCTAAAATTGCTCTGAGGAAAAGAGAAAGGCATTTGTTATATTTCCTACTGTGCGATAGAGTCCCTTGGAATTGTCGGGGCTCCCAATACTAGCGGTGAGTAGATGACATTAAGTGGCACCAGCGACACCTGGAGATTAAGATTCCGTGTTCTTACTAAATATCCCCCAGCAGGCCTCTGAGACTTACAGCAGCCGGGGTAACAGTAACCGCCCACCCTTTTATGACCGAAGGGAGTTTGGAGCTTGGCGTGGTTCTATGAAGCTCCGAGTGGTTTTTGATACCTGAGAAAAGAGAAAGAAAACAACGTGTAACAGGGAGAAAACTGTTGTGTTCCCCTTAAGCATGGATTGGACTGACTTGCACATACCAGGACGAGTTCACTGTTGGGCTTTGGCGCTGAGAATAGGACCTCCCCGGGGACCTGGGCCAGTCCTCGCCGTCGTGCTTGGCAAGACGCAAAAATCAGTTCTGCTTCACGTGAACGGGAGTTTGCTGGGAGAACAGGGGTGTGTACGTGGAGGGCAGCCCAAAGAGTTAAAAAGAGCCCAGAGGACCGGTTTGCGGATGTGCAAAAACCAAGGGTCTGTCAGTGAGCCACGGAGTCGGGGGGCAGCCCGAGTGTTGGGCGCACCTCCGGTCACCATGGTTGCAGTAAATGCTATTCCCCGTAGCCCTTTCATTCTTGCATTAGCAGTTTAAGGCTAAAGGCAAGGAGGTGAAACCTATGTTTGGCCAAAATTCAGATCACCTGCCCATTCTCTTGACGTTCCCGGAGAGAACAAAGAAAAGGATCTAAAAATAATAATAATAAAAAGAAAGAAAAGAAAAAAAAAAAAAAAGGATCTGACCTTTTTTGCTCCTGTAGGAGGAAGCACACTCTCGCGTCCCGATTACCTCGACCACGTCGGTAATGAGCAGATTTCCAAAAGGGGGCAGTAGGATGCGGAAGATGCTGCACAGGCAAAAGATGGCCTGTGACGCATTGCTCCGTTACGGTACCGTCTGCAGTTCTGCGGGAGAACTGAATTTGGCCTCAACTTGAATATGGAGGGAATGTACTAGAAGTCCAGAGTTGGGGCCGTCTGGAGGCAGGTTGAATCGGCTGCTCTTGAAAGTCACCAAGTCACAGGCGTTTCCAGTTTCCCGTCTGCCGTCTTCAGTGGGTTGATTTTGGCCCCTGGCTGGAGAGGGCAAGGTGGATGCAGCATTTTCAGGCATCACAACCAGATATAGCGAATCTGGAAAAGGGAGTGAGACCTTCTTTTCCTGAGTTGCTTTCTCAGAGTGAAGAAACCTTTTTCAGCAGCACCCGGCAGACTTTCCTTTATGTCACACTGGATAGATTCAGACCTCAGGAGCATCCACAAGCACAGGAAATGGGGTGGCTGTGATTGCTTAGGCTCAATAGCATCCTTCCCCTAGTTCCTGAAAATGGGGTGAAGTCAACCTTGCATGAGTCGTGAGTCACATGTGCATTGACTAGGTATTTGAATGGAGTCAAAGTTTTATTAGAATGCAGGGGGTGGAGGTGGGGCACCTGGGTGACTCAGTCGGTTAAGTGTCCATCTCTTGGTTTCAGCTCAGGTCACGGTCTCAGGGTTCTGAGATCCAGCCCTGGCATCAGACTCGGAGCTCAGTTCAGAGTCTGCTTGTCACTCTCCATCCCCTCACTTGGGCGCACTCTCTCCCTAATAAATAATAAAATTAAAATAAAATAAAATAATAAAATAAAATAAAATAAATAAAATAAAATAAATTAAAATAAAATAAAATAATAAAAATAAAATAAAAATAAAATAAAAAATAAATAAATAAAATAAAATTAAATTAAATGAAGTTAAGTTAAATTAAAATAATAAATAAAATAAAATAAGCATAAGCAGGGTATGGGAATGAGACTTGAGAATTCCGCGGGGTCTAACATAGTCCATTACCCGGGGAATCTGGAAATTCTCTGTAGCAAACCGGCCCATTGGGTAAACTTTGAATTGGATTCGTCCCTAAGACGTAAACCTCCGATACAACGATTGCAGTAATTCTTACTATCATATCACTATCTTGATTTTAAAATAAATTATTTCAAACTGCAAATTTGAGTAACGCGCTCGATACAAAATTCAGCCCCATCTCTGTGGCGCTTAAGGTACAGTCTTTGGCGGATACCCTTTCTGCATCAAATGTTAATGAAAGGTTGTATAACTGGAGGCCCGAAGAGCACCGCCTGCCTTCTGGCTGCAGGCAGACTGATGCTTCTTTACGCCACTCGCAGATTGAAAGCCAACGGTCTGTTTCCCGCAAAGATACCCCTGTTACAAAAACTAAAGCTAAAATGCCTTGGTTTTATAGCTGGTATTTTCTCAGGCGGGGCCTAATGTGCAATTTTCACTCTTGCTCATGAAGTTGTTTGGTGTTGTAAATTATGCATTAGCCTCCAAACTGCTGTAAGCATCACCTCTATTATTTGTGTGCCTCATCAATAAATTATGCCATTTCAATAATATGCAAATTTCTAACATTTTTTGGTCTTGAAATTACAAACCTCGAGCTTGTATAAATAATATATGGAAATGTAGATGGTATCTGCAAGCCGATTTTATTATTGGGCACTTACTGGTAATGAAGTATAATACTTCGTTGGATGAGTTCTTCATAAAATGTCTAGAAATGGGTCCCTAACTGTCCTGGATCCCTCTCTTAAAAATAAAGACATTTACTTAGCTATAGGGAGTAAATGATAACGTTCTGAGGGACGATGACCAACTTGAAGCCCAAAAAAAGAGTTTTAAAGAAACAACCCTCTTAAAAGGCACTTGGGGGTTGGTCTGCATTAGGGCTTTCTGGATGCACATAATAACGGTCGGTAGCCTGGCAACATTTCTCCCAAGAAAATTGAAAACTGCTGCCAATATTCATAGTAAGTGGTAGGATCTTTGATTGATTAAGAAATTATAATTGTGAGTGGTTTCATAACCTTGATGGAAATAAAATACAAAACCTTCTTACGTCTGTGGATTTGCTTATAGGACGGATGCCTGGAATTCTTGTTCTAATTTAGAATCTCCCTGGGAGATCCATCTGCTCCAGGGTTGTCTCTGATCTGTGAGCACCACGGGGATGTTTTGGTGGGCAGGGCACAGGAAGCTGTAGGATGAGTGGAATGCTGGCCTCCTAGGGGGCATCCGATGCATGCAGGGCCTCCACCCAGCCCCTGATCCCATCACAGTATGGTAGGACCTAGAGCGAGCCCACAATGCCAGCCCAGAAGTGTCAGGTAAGGAATTTCTCTTTACCCTTCACGCCCCTCCCTTCTCATATTCACACCTTGCTTCCTACAGTCCCTCCCCTAAACTCCTTAGTGAGGGTCGTCACCCTGCCCCAGAGTCCTGGCTCCAGGTGTCCTAGCTCCTCCCTACCTCTGTCTTGATCTCAGCCTCAACACCATCAACGCCTCCGGGTTAGCTCTAGGACCTTGCTGATAGATCAACGAGAGAGACCTAATTTTAGTGTTAGTATAATAGGCGATAACATTAGTAACCAGGGATTTTGCAGTGTGGCTGTAACGATTACAATAACTTTAAAAAAAATAGCTCTTCATTGTAACCTTCCTGTGCAACATCTACCGGACGAAGCAATCTTACATGCTTTTTCTTGCTTGATACTCTGAGCAACACTGAAGGGGGCCACTATTATTATCCCAATATTATAACCCCTTGATACTCTTTTCCTTTTGAACTCCAGCTGTACCCCATTTGCTTTCTAGCCATCTGAGGAGACGCTTTTTATGTTGCCTGGTAATTTAAAATTCCGGATTCGTGCATTGTTTCATTTTCATAACAATCTCTTCTTATTCTGTGGCACTGCTATCCTCTAGATTCCCTCCTAGGTTCTTATTTTTAGGTAAATACTGAAGTTTTCTACTAGTCCTATTGGTTCTGTTTCTTTGTGTGCTCTTTTGGGCGTATTGTTTTTCGACCTTTATTCGTATTTTTCACGTGGCTTTTAGTTTACTCCAAATATTTGGTAGTTTTATTCTTGTCTGTTTGCTGTGTTTGAAAGTCTTTGGCGGCTGGGCTGGGGGGCTAGAGAAGATGCAGGGTGTGGGTATAAGTGCTCACGAATGATGGGGAAAGGAAAGACGAATGTTCGTCGTGTTGTGTTGGAAACGTGCCTTCTGGTGGCACCTGTCCTTCTAGTGACGGGGCCCTTTCTCCCTGTTTCAGCCAGTGGACAGTTGAGTAAGGGAGTAAGAGGACAGCCGATCCGGATTTCATTTGCCAGCGAATCAATCACACAGACTTGTATGTGTTTGCACTAAGCACAGAGCACGTTTTTAACCACTCTCTCCTTCTCAGGGAGCTCTCCTGCTTGTGTTTTCGGGCATGCTTTCCCCAATGCTAGTTTCCACCTGATTTCTAAATTTCAGGAATGCTTCCAAACCTCTGGCCCTTGGATAGCACAAATCCCTATTTCCACATGCTGTGTGGTTTATGTTTTAAAATATCTGTTCCGTTATTTCATGAGACATCATTCATCTGGGAGGGTAGAGGGACTCCTGGATTCAGTCTACCATTTTGATCCACTCTTTACTCCCATTTCACAGATAAAAGGACTAGAATTAGCTTAAAGAACGTGCCCCAAAAATCTGCCATCCTACTTATTCTAACCAAATCCTCTGATGTCACAGCTTGTGTTCCCAACCAGTATCTATTCTGATTTTCATTATAGTCTTTCCAGTTTACATAAAAATGGCTCATTTGAGCCCTACAATACTATCTATAATGTATTATGACCACTGTTTCCAGTTTATTGATGAGGAACCAGACTCAGGAATGTAAAGTGGCTAGCCCAGGAACTCAAGCTATTAGTGGCATAACAGTAGCAAATAGTTCTACATGTGAAGCCAGTAATGCTTGGCACATAATAAGAAATCTGGATACAGAGAAAAAAGTCATGCCCCAACACCCCAGGACCTCACAGAATACAACCTAAATTAGGATCCAAGTTTCCTAACGCACATCCCATCTAAAAGCACCTTTGTATTAAGCCTCACTACCTTGATTTCCTTGGTTCTGTTGTTATCCCTCTTTCAAAATCACCTTGCTAACACACACGCACACACGCCCTTACCCTATTGGGAGATTGCAAATGGCAAGACCTGGCTTGTTTTTGATATGACTACATCCAATAACATATTGATGTTTCCTGCAAGTAAACATCAGAGAATTAGCCCTTAGGTTTGCAAAAGATTTCCAATATGACCTCAGTGTTCCAAAAGTTATGCATCTTTGTTTTAAGGTAGCTATGCAATGTGCTTGGAAATAAAAGAGAGAAAACTAGCTCAATCAAACAGAATACATTGACACATCAGAAGCTTACTGAATAATCAACTGGGGAGTCCAGTAGACCAGGCTGATTTCTAATAGTGCCAATAGACAGTTCAAATAACACCAAGCTTTCGTTAAGCAACCACATCGCACGGAAGATTTCCAAGAGGCTCATTGTTAACTGGAGAAAACCTAGCAAGCCTGTAATAAAACAATTATAAGCACACTACAGATATTAATTTGATTTTGGTACTATTACCTAGGCCACTATATTCCAGGTGGGAAAGTATAAAAGCAGAAAGCATTAGATACCAGCACTGACTGGCATGGCTGACGTGAAATCTCGTTGTCTCTGCTGAATAAGGGGGTTTGATCTAAGTCCTCACTTACCGCCTTCATGAGTGACTTGTTAATAACATTAGTAATCATGGTAGCCACCATATGTTCACAGAGCTATTGAGAGGACTAACTGGGCTCCAGAAATGGAATTCTGTTCTATTCATTACTGCCTAATTTCTGTGTCTTCACTAATGAAACACAAAGGAAATACATAATAAGAATGACAATTTACATTTGATATTGCTTAATTAATCATAGATAATTATCTATAAATTGCCTCTTTTTGTCTTCATCAAAATACCGTAAAATAAATATCATGATATTTAGGCAATGTCTAAATTATGATGTTTAGATAACGAGACAAGGAAACATTCTGAGAGGTTAAGTGATTTATCCTGGGTAGCACAGCTCCCCAAACACAGATCAAGTGATGAAATGAAAACTCATATTCCATTCATCTGTCTCTGAATTCCCATGCCGATGCCACACTGCCCTGCTTCCCTAGCACACTCAGAACAAGTCTGGACCACTGGGTTTTTCCATCCCTTATATGGAGATGTTCACTTTGTAGATATGCGGGGTCTTAGGATTCACTAACACCACAGACCCTTTGGAATTTCTCTGCTCTGCTCCCAGCTCAATTCATCACACCCACATATGTGTTCAGCAAAAAATCACAAGGATATGTAATATTTAATCTAGTGTTTCCCCCTATTTTCCTGAAATAATCATTTCCCTCCTGTGACCACTAGATTAACATGAGTTCTTAGTCAGTTATTTTGAGCGCCAGTTATTAATGTTTTGCCTGGGTAAACACAATTTCTAATAATCAGAATTTAGCATGAAATTCAGCATGGCACTATGGAGAAATATACATTATTTAAAAACAAGAATTTCCAGCTGGTTCCAAAGTCTCACTTCAGCTCTGTACTAGCTATGATTGAATTTGGTTTAAAAGCAGTAAAATGGGGATCCCTGGGTGGCACAGTGGTTTAGCGCCTGCCTTTGGCCCAGAGCGCGATCCTGGAGACCTGGGATCGAATCCCACATCGGGCTCCCAGTGCATGGAGCCTGCTTCTCCCTCTGCCTGTGTCTCTGCCTCTCTCTCTCTCTCTCTCTCTCTCTGTGTGTGTGACTATCATAAATAAATAAAAAAACTTTAAAAAAAATAAAAGCAGTAAAATGTATTCTGGCATTTTAGCTTCATTTAAAATATTATGAATTGCAAACATTCATTTCAGCTTGATCTTTTCAGCCCGTTCCTTTTAGTGTCTCTCCGAAAATTGAAGATGAGATACATAACCACAGACTCCTTGCAGGGGGACATATTTATATCCTCCTTGGTATTTGATTTGAAAACTTTGACTTTAAAAAAATGCTTTATTACCACTAAAATAACAAACCAAGAGTTATAGTTTAAAAGCCAACAAAGGAGATAAGATAGGAATCATTTTTAAAAAATTCAGTGAATCCAAAAGAAGACAGAAAAAAAGAGAGATGGAACAAAGAACAAATGGGAAAAATATAAATCATATAGTGAGTGATATGCCTAAACCTCATCAATAATGACATTAAATGTAAATGGTCTAAATGTCCTCATTAAAAAGCAGAGATTGTTAGATTGAATTTAAAAAGCAGGATGCAACTATATGCTGCCAAAAAGAAATACATTTTAAATACAAAGACATAAATGTATTAAAAGTAGGAAGTATGAAAGACATATGTCGTACTAACACTAATCACAAGCTAATATAACTGATGTGGCTATATTATATAGCTGAGTGGTAATATTAGCATTAGATGAAATAGATTTCAGAGCAAAAACTATTAACAGGGAAAGGAAGGTCATGTCATAACGATAAAGGAGCCAGTGCAAGAAGACAAAAGAATCCTAAATGCATATATACCTAATGAATTCAAAATACATGAAAGCAAAACAAACAAAAAACCTGATAGAGCTTCAAGGAGAAATGGAAAAATCCACAATAATTGTCAGAGACATCAATTTTTCTTTGTCAATAATTTATAGCAAAGAAGACACACACAGTAGAAAAAAGAAGGAAAGAAAGAAACAGAAAGAAAGAAAGAAAGAAAGAAAGAAAGAAAGAGACAATTTCATTAATGATGTAATACACGTAAATGTTACTTATCCACCAACTTTATCTAATTGACTTACAGAACACTCCAGCCAACAGCAGCAGAATACACATTCTTTTCAAATACACATGGAAGATTTACTGAGAAAGATCATATCTTAGGAAATCAAACATCTCAGTAAATTTAAAAGGATTCAAGTAATACCAAGTATGTTGTCTGACTACATACAGTGGAATTTAATTAGAAATTAATAACAGAAATATCTCTGGAAAAGCTCCAAATATTTGGAAACTACATAGCACCTCTGAATAGGCAATGGGTCAAAGGAAAAATCAAAAGGGAAATTATAAAGTTTTTTTTAACTGAACGAATAAGAAAATGCAACATACAAATTTGGGCATACCACCAAAACGGTGTTTAGGAGGAAATCCATAGCACTAAAGGCCTGTGTTGGTAAAGAAGAAGGGTCTCAGATCAGGGAATCTTAGCTTTGACTTTAAAAAAACAAGGACCAAATAGAGCCAAACTTAGCAAAAGAATAGAAATAATAAAGATCAAAGTAGAAATTCATGAAATAGGAAATAAACAATAGAGAAATCAGTATGACCAAAAGTCAGTTCTTTGAGAAGATCAAATAAAAATCTCTAGCAAGATTGATCATGAAAATAGAAGAGAAGACATATATTAGCAATATCAGTAATGGGAGAGCTAACATCAGTACAGATTTTACAGATATGAAAAGGATAATAAGGAGATATTATGAGCAACTTACACCTGTAAATGTGACAACTTAGATGAATGGACACATTTCTTGAAAGACACACACCACCAAAGCCCACTCAAAAAGAAATAGAAAACCTGAATAGCCCTAGACACACTAAAGAATTTGAATTTTTAACCTTCTCATGAAGAAAACTCCAGGCCCAGGGAGTTTCACTGAGGAAATTCTACCAAACATTTAAGAAATAAGTAAAATCAATCCTACATAATTCTTCAAAAAAAAAAAAAAATCACGGTGGAGAGAATACTTCCCAACTCATTGTATGAGACCAGCATTATTACCTTTATGCCAAAAGCATGTGAAGAAATTACGAGAAAAGGAACTCCAGATTTCTTCAACATTCCTGTTTAGGAAACTGCAATCTAACATTGCCTAGCAATCCTTTTTTTATTTTTTTCTTCTTCTTCTTTTTTTTTTTTTTTTGGTTTGAGTTTTTAAACGTAGCAGTAATGACTACTCTTCGTACAGCACTGTTCAAGTTCCACATGGATTTTCTACATATCATCTTAATTGTACAGCAACTTTAGGAAGATAGTAATGTTCTGTTTTATGTCCACGTTACGTGTGATTAACTGAGGCTCAGAGAGATCGGTCCCCTACTGAGGGTCACGCTGCGAGAAAGTGGTGTGGGCCGGCTCGGACACAGGTTCCCTGACCTTAGAGTCCGGTCGTATTTCTCCTGTCTTACACGTTGCCTCTCAATGCAGAATGGTAAACTGGACCCAGATCTTTAAAAAATAAGCTATTTCTTGGTAGATGAGAAGATTCGTGACAACATTCCCTCCCTCAAGACCCCAGGATACTGTGGTAGACTAGATGTCCGTCCTTTATCTTTCAGACCTGTCATGGCTGCCCTCCGGGTCTGTAAGTGGAGGCCGAAGGGGAACGGCCCATGGCCAACCACCCCTTCCATTCTGAATAGAAATATATTGGCCTTAGTCTTTGATGACGCTTTGCCACGCTGTACTCAGGTCGCCGTAAATTTATGTAATTCGCAGAGTGACTACCAGAGGCCCGTGGTGAGTGTCCTCCGAGAATGGCACAAAGTAGAAAGGATAATATCCTCCTGCCATCCTCCCCGAGGGTCAACGCCACATGAACAGTCTTATCAGTCTCAGGCTATTCTTCAGTTGAGCTTCTAGACCCAGCGAAGCCCTTCGAAAGCTGAAGTAGTCTCGTTAACAGGATCAACCTGAGAGCAGTCGGCCTCTTGCAAGAGACAACGTGCGCGAGAGGCAAGTGAATGAAAGGGGCCTTCCGTACTGCAAACGGCTTTACCGTTCGGCAAGGGGTGCGTCTGGGGCGCCATCCAGAAAAATGCAACCTCTACTGTCTTCTTAGTCATGTTAGTAATTCGTAATCCCTTCCCCTGGAAGCTGTGCTCGGTGTCCTACCTGCGTCGTCCCAAGAAACTCACGGAGCGAGACGTCTGCGGGCCTATCCCTGGAAGTGAAGTGTTGGACTTCAGGCACCACTGACTCTCACCACAGCTTACGTCCTTTCTGATTTGCATCCTTTCTGCCTATAAACCTCTATTCTTTTCCTGTCGTTCAGGGTATTTTTGATTCTTATAACAATTCTGGGAAGAATAAGGAGTTCGTTTCCCTACTTTCTCCTCAGCAGAGGCAACATAGTTAAGAAAAAAAAAAAAAGGCGTCGATGCATCTGAGGCGCGTCGGCCACTTGTTCATTGTCAGGCCTGGAGGGAACTTACCTAACGGTGCCGACGTTCAGGGACTTCACGGGTAAGACGCGGGCACCATCCATGGGTCCTCGTGAGAACCAGAGGAGCTACCGTAAGACGCGGGAAGACACAGGCCTCCGGAAGACCTCCAGTAAGCATCGTTTTGATCTTTCCCCTTAATGAGTTTAAGAAATGACTGATTTCTCTCTGCTCTAAAGCATCTTGATATGTGGCCCTTCCTTTGGGTCGAACAGGAGGTGAGTTCTTACCCGGCAACCAGAAATCTGACAGCTCCTGTCCTCCTGATGATGGTGGCTCTCTGTTCTTGCAGCTTGACACGACATGTGAGTTCTGGTTCCCTTTCCGGAGTTTAGAACTTAAAATGTGTCAGGTAGGCAAAGGACCCTTACCTCACGAGAGCGTAGTGAACAGGTGATTATTGCATGTTAGCTACTGGAAGGAGGGCCACAGCTCCAGGCCGTGGGGAGGCCGAGGCACGATCCTCCTATGACCTGCCCAAGCGGTTCTGGTTCCGAAATCCCATAAGGCACCAGCCACCCCATCAGAGAGATACGGCCCTGTCCCCTCAAGGCACAGCAGGGCTTTGGGTTTCCTAACAGACTAAGAGAAGAAAGGCAAAGCCGGAGACTCCACCGGGCCACGGACCTGGAGGTACCACTGATACACAGTGTGACGGCGACGATGGGGCCGTCGTGCCTGCGGTCCGGTCTCCGCTACCCCTGTGCGCCGTGATAAAGATGGAACAAACCTCTCTCGGCTCAATAGGAGTTCTTTCTTTTTCTTTCTTTTTTTTCCTTTCCTTTCCTTTCCTTTCCTTTCCTTTCCTTTCCTTTCCTTTCCTTTCCTTTCCTTTCCTTTCTTTTCTCTTTCTTTCTTTCTTTCTTTCTTTCTTTCTTTCTTTCTTTCTTTCTTTCTTTCTTTCTTTCTTTCTTTCTAATGTAAAATGGTGATTATAACAGTAGCCCTGTGGAGTACCAGGCACCTAAGGATGTTCAGTCCACAGTAAATGCTACTTCACTTAGTTCCCTAAAAGAAACCACTCCCTATTTCCATTTCCTTCTAACCACGATGTTAGGAAATGGAAACAAAAAAATGTAAAAACCAAACCAGATAAATGTGGTTTTACAGCATTTGCTTCACCGATTCTAACGTTTCTTAGATTTGACCGATCTTTATTGGATCTCTTTCTGGAGTCCCCCGTTTCGCGGCAGGACCGCCGCCCGTGGGATCCCCGCCCGCGTGGGAAGGCGGTGGGCCGCGCTAAGAACGTGGCTGAGTTTGAATCTTGTGTGCTTCTCTTCCTGAGTCTGGAGCCTTGGGCAACTTTATTCAACCACTAGGACGCTGTAAAAAAGGGGAAACTATAGTAGCTGTCTCCCGGAGTTGCTGTGCGAATTCAGTTAATACCTCGGGAGCACCCGGAGCGGCGCTGGGCAAGTAGCAGGGGATCTGCAAGTGCCAGCTGCGCGGGGACGTCGGCGTCAGGAGTAACGCGCCGTAGGCACCGTTTCTCTTCATCTTTCCCTCTTTCTGTTGATTCAGGAGGCCTGACTTTCTGCTGTGAGGATTGTTTCCCTTGACCTCCTTTTGCAAAAAAGTTGTTATGTATTTATTCATGAGAGACACACAGAGAAGCAGAGACACAGGCAGAGGGAGAAGCAGCTCCCTGCGGGGACCCCGATGCGGGACTCCATCCCGGGACCCCGGGGTCACACCCTGAGCTGAAGGCAGACGCGGAACCGCTGAGCCACCCGGGTGCCCCTCCCTTGATCTCCTTTTTGCCTTTCTTCCCAATAGTAAAAGAAAGAGGGCAAAGTGTTACCTGCATACAACCTGCAGCCCCCAAAAGTTGTCACTAGAGTTGTCGTGTGTTACAATATTGCAGATAAGAGTGACGAGGAGTCCCCTCCTGACTTCCGTCTGGGCATCCTCGTTATTCCCATGAGCCCACTTCATTAAAACAGGTTTTAGTAGACAAATAAAGGTGCTCCAACATATTTTTTTAAGATTCATTTATTTATTTGAGAGAGAGCGTGCATGTGTGCACGGGGGAAGGTCAGTGGGACACGGTCCCAGGCAGACTCCCCTTGGAGCACGGAGCTGGACATGGGGCTCGATCTCACTACCCCAACCAAGATCATGACCTCAGCCGAAACCAAGAGTCAGACACTTAACCAACTGTCCCCCCCCACCCGCCGGCGCTCTGAAAGGTGCCCCAATTTTGACATGGCTACGACTTCCGCCCTGAGTTGTAGTTCACTTGTATTTCTCCATATTCCACATGAGACTGTCATCTTCTCGAGGGTAGTGGGCCACATCCTAACTTCTTACAGTTGTAGCACCGAGTATGTCCACAGCCAGTGACACTCAGTGAGCTGCTCCCTGACTGAATAGTGGATGGATGGATGGATGGATGGATGGATCAGTGGGTGAATGGGTGGGTGGATAAATGGGTGGGTGGATGGGTGGATGGGTGGATGGATGGATGGGTGGATGGTTGAGTGGGTGGATGAATGGATGGATGGATAGATCGTTGGGTGGGTGGATGGATGGATGGATGGATGGGTGGGTGGGTGGGTGGATGCATGGGTGGATGGTTGGGTGGGTGGGTGGATGGATGGATGGATGGATGGGTAGATGGGTGGGTGGGTGGATGGATGGTTGGGTGGGTGGGTGGATGGATGGATGGATGATGGATGGGTGGATGGTTGAGTGGGTGGATGAATGGATGGATGGATAGATCGTTGGGTGGGTGGATGGATGGATGGATGGATGGGTGGGTGGGTGGGTGGATGCATGGGTGGATGGTTGGGTGGGTGGATGGATGGATGGATGGATGGGTAGATGGGTGGGTGGGTGGATGGATGGTTGGGTGGGTGGGTGGATGGATGGATGGATGATGGATGGGTGGATGGTTGAGTGGGTGGATGAATGGATGGATGGATAGATAGGTGGGTGGGTGGATGGATGGGTGGATGGATGCATGGGTGGATGGTTGGGTGGGTGGGTGGATGGATGGATGGGTAGATAGGTGGGTGGGTGGGTGGATGGATGGTTGGGTGGGTGGGTGGATGGATGGATGAATGGGTGAGTGGATAGGTGGGTGGAAGGATGGATGGAATCACATTCAAAGTATAGTATGTGAGGCCTCTGTAGGGCAACAGAGGAAACTTCCAAGTTAGTTCAGGGGTGATCCGGGAACCGCCTTGCCACGATTCATTGTCCCCCCTCAAACATGACTTGTGTTTTCCTGTCTCCGTGCCTCACTCGCATGTCTGGAATGCCTTTTCCTCCATCCCTACTTACCAGAGCCTCAGCTCATGCGTCCCTCGAACCTTTCCTTCTCCAAGCCAAGCGTTTCTCCTTCCTCTGACCCCCTGTAGCAGCTGTTGTCTGAACCAACTAGCTGTCCCTTAATCCAATCCTGTTGCATGTTTTTAGTTATTTTACAAGATAAATCCTTTACAGATTTTCGATCCCTGGCAGCAGTGGCCACGTCCTACACTTTTCTTCCCAACCTTGGGGCTCACACTGGGCGCACTAACAGCCACATGATGGTTGCTGGGGTCACTCGGCCTAAACCGCCTTCAACAGCCTGCAATGCAAACTGGAAGTCTGTGTAGCAGGATGACACATTAATCTGTGGGTAAACAGGAAGAGTCGACGTGTGAACCACATCGGGACAGAAATGTCAGTAGCGGGTGGAATTGGAGCTCGATTAGTTCCTTTTTACTCTCGTGCTTCGTTTTTGTTTGAGTGGCTGCGTCTTTTTATTTTTGTCCCACCCGGGCTTCGGGGCAGAGGTAGTGGGTGAGGGCGTGTGACTTTAAGTGTCGTCGCAGCACGAACCAATAGAAGCCCTACTGCAGAATTGTTTATTTTACAACGAAACATTTCAAAACAAAATATGGGACAACTAATGCCTCTCTGCCATCTGTTCTGAAGAAGCGCGGGAAGGCGTAGACGGGGGTGAAGTGTTAGGTGCACCGTTGCCTCCGCCTCTTCAAACCTTTCAGGAACACGGCGCTGATGGCTGTGGTGTGGAAACCGCCTAAATCGACAGCGAGTGCCGTGCCTTGGAGCACCTTGATGGTGACCGTACGCAGACCCCAAGCCACATGGAGACGTGTCAGCGAGCAGGGTGCTGGGGGATCGTGTGCATCCGTGCTCCCGGCCTTAAATCCCCGTAGGCGCATCTTTTTAAAATGCAGGCGAAGGGGAAAGCATCACCGACCGTCGCTCCCGGTCTCAGGGCGGCCACCAAGGCAGAGGACCGGGTGCCAAGGACCAAGGCCGTCCCTGAGCCCACGCGTCCGTCCTCTGCTGCAGGTGCCAGGCGCGTCCGGTCCCCAGCGCTTTCCTTACTCTGCGTCCATGCGTCGGAATCCATGCGTGTCTTCCTTGTCTGACCATCATGACCTGGGAAGGCGGCAGCCCCCTCCTCTGTCACCCTGGTCATGTTGGCCTCGGTTGCCTCTGCAGAGGAGCCAGTAACGCCCGTTTGGTGCTGGCTGTGACGGGCCACTTGGGGTCGCACCCAGCCTTCCTCCAGGCGGCCTCAGGGACCCCAGGGCCCCTCCCTCTCATGCGTCTGCTCAGGGTCAGGCTCCCGCTTCCCATCCCTGGGTCATTGGCTTCCCGAATCCCGGGGACAAACTCAGCTGTTCTCTGCTCAGCCCGTCAGGCTCCCGGCGGCGTCAGGGGAACCCGATGTGCTGCACCTGGGCCTCTGCTCCCGACCGTCGTCCCGTCGTCCGTCCCTGCAGCCGCGTCCGTGGGCCCACATGGTTGGTGCCAGGCGCCGCTCGCGTGCTGGTGAACAAGACAAGGTTCCAGGCCCCGCGGACCTTCCATTCCGTGCTGGGGGAGCTGGGAGGGGACCACGGGACACGTGCACTCGTGCCACATGGCCGCAGGGCCGGGGAGGCGACCAGTGCAGGGGAAAGGACAGCGGCGGGGGTGGCGGTGGGGCCGGAGGGAAGTCCCGGGTGCAGGGGGGGCGAAGAATTGGCCCGAGGTGGCACCCGGGGCCTGGCCGAGCCATCTGCCCCCCAGCCCGGGCCCCACCCCTCGCCCCGCTGTGCTCCCCGCCCCAGGGCGTCCCAGAGTGGACCGCTGAGACTGTCGCCAGCACAGCCACACGGCGGCAGCCAGCACCGCGTCCTAGCGGAAGGTCACACGGCGCAGGAACCCAAGGGCCATCGACGGGCCAGCGGACAGGGCCCGACATGTCGCCAGGAGCGGCCACACGGTCCCCGCGGGGCTCCCACCGTGTCGGCAGACTTGGCCAAAGCAGTGACATGAAATTCTATGAAATTGTTTCCGATTCAAATCCGCTGCAGTTAGAAGCCGCGTCCGTTTCGGGAGATTTAAACCCCAAACCTCCGCGTCCCCCTCCTTCGGGTGCAGCAGGTGCTAGGCCCTTAACCGTCACCAGGTCGGGGAACCCGCTTCTGGACAAGGGTCAGGGGCACGGGTTCCACACCGTGTCTGCGGTCGTGCATGTGAACAGAGCGCGGCCTGGGGAGGGGACCCCGAGGTGCTGCCCGCGGGTGCATGGAGCCGGCTGTGTTCCCGGCCCGGGCGTCGTCGGTGCTGGCGGCACAAATAGGGGTGGGCGCCACGTGGGACGGCAGGCAGCGGGGGACACAGGCGCCTTATGTAGGGCAGAACCGTGTTGGGGTGCCCGGGGGCTCAGGCCATGACCCAGGGTCCTGGGATCGAGTCCTGCGTCAGGCTTCCCGCAGGGAGCCTGCTTCTCCCCCTGCCTGTGTCTCTGCCTCTCTCTCTGGGTCTCTCATGAATAAGTAAATAAATTCTCAAAAAAAAAAAAAAAAAAGGAGCCAGAACCAGTACTCACCGACTTTGGACTTGTCACCAGTGCCCCCGGCGCGTCATCCAGCAATCGATCCCCTTATACAAGGCGCCTTGCTGGGAAACTGGCCGTCACCGTGTGAGGCTGGAAAAGAGAGAAAGTCAGCTCTTCCACTACCTTTTCTTTTTTTTTTTTTAATCTTATCTCTTACGAGGTTTGTGTCCCACAACCCGTCACTTAAGGAGGAAACTCAGTGGACCGGGAGCGCGCGCCCCCCACGGGCCGCCCTGTGTGCTGAGGTCACTCCAGGTGGGGACCCGACACCCATGACGCTGACGTGCTCGATCCTCAGGAATCTCCGGGGCCTGCAGGAGACCCCAAGGAAGCCGCAGATGTCACCTCTGGGCCATCGGGGCCCTGGTAACGGGCCGTGTCTGGTTCCTCGGGGGAAATGTGGAGCAGACCTGCCCTCCGCCCAGTGGTTCGCAGCCTGCCGACAACGGTCCCCGAACTAACGGTCTCAGGCAAGGCCCCGTGCCCCCGGGACCCCGTGTGGCCTCCAGGTTCCGGGTCCGTGTCCCCCAGCCTCCGGGAGGAAGTGGCCCCGAGGTCACACGCGGGGCAGAGGAGGCGGGTACGGCCCGTGTGGCGGGTCCGTGGGGCCCCAGGGCCTGGCTCAGGACTCGGGATTGCCTCCTCTCGGCGCCATCGGGGGTCTGCACAGATCCCGAGCGCCGGGGGACCCAGGGAGGCGTCGGGGGGAAGGTTCGCAGGAGACTCGACGGCTGCACGTGTGCAGAGACATTGGATCCTAATTGCCGGTGTTCACTGGCTCCACGGAAGGTCTTTTTCTCCCAGAGGTGAACGAAGAGCAGCGTCTTTCGGTTCCCAGTGAAGAAGCCTCGGAGCAGGAGCAGCAGCACCCACAGGACCGCGACCTGGGGTGAGACACCACCAGCAGGTGCCGCCCACCCCGACCGCCCGAAGCAGCTGAGGGGAGGGAACGGGTCCAGTCCCCCTGCAGGTGCTTGCTGTGCCGCGACAGGGTGGGGGCCCAGGACACTGGCCCCGTCCTCATCCGGGGCGACAGGAGTGGCATCACTCCAGCTGTGAGGTAAACGCCTGCACCCCGTCGGGGCCCGGAAGTCCCCCCAATCACGGGTGAGACGGGTTTCAGCCACATGAAGCTAAAGCAGGGCTCTAGCCCGGCCGCGGGGCTGGGGGGACCTCCGGCCCAGCCCGATGCTCTTCCTACGAAGTGACGCGTGTGCCACGCAACAAGAGCTCAGGGAAGACGAAAACACTTCTCAAAACCAGAAAATAGAGCAATTAAGTTAAATAGGTTTCTTTCTTTTTTTTCCCAAAAGGCATTTGAATGTTTGCATAGGCTTTTTCCATAGACGTTCCCCGTCTCCCCCTTCTGATTGCTGCGTCTTCAGAAACGCATAGAATCACGCGGAACAGGAACGGGGTCTGGAAGACGGAGACGGTGATTCGAGGGAGAGCAGAAGGGGGTCCCGCCTGGTTTTCCGCTGCTCCCTCTGCCCCTGGCCCTCCAGGGGGAGGCCACAGAGAGCTCTGGGGGGGGGGGGCAGCAGTCCTCCGATCCTGCCCCACGGGTGACCTCGGGCACACGTCCTGCTTTCTGCCCCGGGGGCTGCCCAGGCCGGCCAGGAGCTGGGAGCTGCAAGCTGGGAGCTGGGAGGAAGGGCTACCGGGCCTCCCTGCTACGGGCCGCGTGCCTAGCAGACCCTGGGGTGCGGCGGCCGCGGGGCTGTGGGTGCCCCTTCGGAGCCGCGGCCGTTCACCCCGCTAGAGGACAGCAGACGCTGAGCGACTGGCAGGCTGGCGGGGGGCCCGGGAACGTTCCTCCGTCAGGCCCGCGGTGCAGGCGCCAAGAACCCTCCTGGAGCCGGGCCGGCCGTCGGGGCGGAACAGCCGGCCTCCCCAGGAAAGGCGGCCCGGCAAGCGCTTGAAAGGGGGGTGTCCCCAGTCCGCTTAAGGAGCACCCTGTCCGGGAGGCCTGCTTCCCTGAGGTCCCACCGTTGGCCATCTCGTCCGCGGCCCTAAAGGTCTGCGCGTGTCTCTAACGCCTCCTGCCGGGAGCTCGGCCCGACGGGAGGTGTGAGCCTGGGGGTTCGCATGCAGCCCTGCATCCTCACGGGGGGCGGCGGGGGGACGTGTAACCGAGCACGTCGTGGCCACCTGCACGCCCCTGCGAGGACCTGCTGGCAGAGCCAGGAGAGGCACGGTGCCCGTGCCATCGTTACCTTGAGTGAGGACACAGCTAGCCGCTCGCTCGGGAGATCCCTTGGGTCGGTGGGGGAGCCTGGGTGAGACGCTCCGGACGCCCTACCATAGCGGACAGCCAAAGCGAGGCCCCGGGCAGAGCGCCAAGGTGGGCTCCACGACGCAAGCCTTCCACCACGCCCCCCCGCAGAGCTCTCCAGGTGCCCCCGCCAAGCCCCATGCTGCAGCCTGGTGAGCACAACCCAGCTTTAGGGGTGGACTCCATCCCCAAACGTGCCGCACCCCGGCCCACTGACCTGGGCAATGCCGTTTCGCCTCTGAAGCCTTATTCCCTTAACCGAGGCACAGATTGATCATCCTCACTTACCAGGGTTGTTGCAAGACGCAAACAAGACAGCCCGTGGGAGCATCCTGCGCGGAGAGGCGGGCCATAAAAAATATCCCGTTGAACCACGGGCTTCATCAAGGCAGAAACACGGCTGCTGATTTCTGCGTCTCCAGCAAGGAGTTCACCACAGAACAAAACCACAAAAAAAAAAAAAAAAAAAAAAAAAGAGAGAGAGACAAGGCTCATTGTTTCCCTGAATTTACTGGATGATTACTGAACCGTGGCTTCGTTTTATGTGGATATTTTTGTGTGTTTTAAAAGTCCGTGGATATCCATTCCGGATCACTGACTCCGAAGGGAATGTGGGTGATGACACAACACATGAATATAAAATGACTCGGGGATGTCAAATAAAACTGTATTATTCATATCTGCGCCTTCAAAAGAAGGCATCTACGGCACATAAAATCACGTGGGCAACAAAAAAGCCAAAAATCGTAAAGATTCCAGAGACCGTAACCCGTTGAGGCCCTAAGCTTGAAATTTCATGATGTGAAAAAATGGAGAATTTTTTTTTTTTTTTTTTTGAGAGAGAGAGAAGGGGAGGGAGGGGCAGGGGAAGAGGGAAAGAGAATCCCAAGCACGCTCCATGCCCAGCGTGCAGCCTGACCCGGGGCTCCATCCCGCAACCCTGAGATCACAACCGGAGCCAAAGTCAAGAGCTGGCTGCTCAACCAACCGAGCCACCCCGGTGCCCCGAAAACGAGGAAGATTCTTGATGCACTTCCTTCGTTGCCCTTCTCCAGGGTAGGTCGTGGTGTTACGGCCGAGGGCCTTGGCGTGGTCGCAATAACATAGATATCGAAATACGCGATTCATAGTTCAGGATCTGGCCTCCGAGCCGTGTCAAGATACAAGGGTACCATTTTATCCAGCGCTGTTGGCACTTTGACCTTTCTGGAAAACCTGTATCCTCCTCCACACCCTACACTCTTTGTTTGCCTGTCGAGTCAACGCAGTTGACTACTTAGGGCTGTAGCGTGTAAAGTTCTACCCATAATAATTCCCCGTAAATTTGGGTTCTTGTCATTCGTAAAAGAACCACCTCATCAATCACAGGCCTTAAAGTCCTAATTCCAACTTGAATATGGTGCTTCTTAGCAAGATTTTCTGTAGGGGACACATAAGAAGACACATTGGTTTGAAAGCTTGGAGGATCTCTTCTCAAAGCACGCCGTGAAAATCCAAGTTTTAGGCTACCAAGCAGTGACTACCTCCCTCAGACCCTGCTGTTCAGAAGCCTTTGGAAATTTAGAGACATAGAGTCTTGATTCAGAAAGCACAACTTCCCCCATAAGAATTCAGCAGAAGATAAAAATAACCTAACTGAGCTCCCACTCCTCTCTCCAGACATGATGTCTAGGAAGGCCAGATTCTCATCCTATGTAATTCTGTGAGAATTCCCGCAGGGAAACCCGCGGAAGAATTCAGAAACCTCCCTCGCGGAAATTCTCATGGAGCTATGTAGGATGAGAATCTGGTTGATAAACAATAAACAGAAAATTCCTTAAGATATGATCTTTGGCCTCAGTGAAGCCCCAGATGGTAACTGGGGAAAGATAATCTTGGGGCTCCAGGACATTGTCTCCTGGGTTCTAGAGAATTCAGTGGGCTCTTCAGCAATTCTCTCGCCATAGAGGGACATATGAATATTTGTAAAATTGCCTCATTCTTTTTTAATCCAATTTCCAATAAGGGCGCATGGGACCAACCAAATATTAGGCAGGAGGGTAACATATTTGCATATGTGGGGGGGTGGTATTTCAAAAATGACATAGGTCTGATGTAAAACATTTAAAAAATAGAAATGCATATAAAGTAAAAAAAAAAAATTTTTTTTTTTTTAGAAAGCCCTGAAAAAAAAAATCTAAAAGACTTTTCCAATTAATGCAATTCTCCTATTTCTCTTCGCAGAGCTAAGGGGAAAAATGAGGTCAGATTATCATCCGGTGGCGACTGAATAATTTTGAAACCTTCACCTACTTAGAATTCACTGTGGCATTTTCTCTAAGGAAGAGTGAGTGGGAGTTTTTAATGTGCTTCAGCTCATAAGGTGGAGTTGCTGTGATGTAAATACAGAAATGGGAATCCGGGTCAGGGTCACGGAAGGGCAGGGACGGGCTTTGTCATGCTAACCCTGGCCAGGACACGGAAGGTCCAAGGAGAGCAAGGCCAGGGGAGCCCCACAGGTGAGACTCGCAGGAGAACCAGGAGTCAGGCCATTCAGGAGAGAAGACCTGGAGGACCAGGACGGCTGCCCGCGGGCCCTTAGTAATCTGATTTCCTCTCTACCCGTTCTAGGCTTTCTGGTCGGGGGTGGGGGAGATCGTCTTGGCAGGCGGTACTGGCCGACACTAACGGGGGCTTGCTACGTACCGGGCTCCCTTCTGAGGGCAGTGGTGCACGTGCCACCGAGTCCCCGTGCGGCTCAGCAGCCCCACGACACAGGACTGCTCGTACCCCATTGTACAGACAGCAGACCTGACGCTTGGGAAGGTCAAGTCACTTGCTCAGTCATGTGACTGATGAATTTGTCTGAAGTCAGCTCTTACTCTTTGAGTCTTTCTCTGGGCACAACGACCAGTGTCATGATAGTCGCCTTACTGATGGAGGGGTGGTGAAGAAAGCCATTCAGAAAAGCACACATGGGGGCACCCGCGTGGCTCAGTGGGTGGAGCGTCTGCCTTGGGCTCAGGTCGTGATCTCAGGGTCCCGGGATCCAGCCCCACATCGGGCTCCCTGCTCAACGGGGAGTCTGCTTCTCCCCACTCACGATCCCTCCGTGTTTTCCCGCCCCCTTCTCTCTCAAATAAATAAATAAAAATCTTTCGGGGGAAAAAAAAAAAAAAAAGAAATGCACAGGTCATCTCAGCTTCCTAAAAGGCATGGTGGAGATTTTGATTATGACGTCATCAGTCCAGCCAGTCGGGTCAAAATTATTCATCTGTTGTTGGAATGTGAACAGAACCTCAATGCGCTCTTGAATTCCAGCTCTTTGGAATGCCATACACCTTTGCTAAGCTTCATAATGAGCCCGAGGTAGCTCCAACAGGGGTCGTTCATCTGGGAGAGGTGGGAGCCGACGTCGTTAACGGGCGAAGAGAAGTAAGTCTTTTACCATCTTTTACCCGAAACCATCTCTCACGAGTTCATTTGCCCATATGCTCATGAACTTCCCTCCTGACCCCCCGTTGCCTCTCCATCAGCCTGGAGTGTCTGTGCTCAAGTGAGACCTTCCTAATTGCTCACACACACTTACAGCACGGGTGTGCTTTCCATCGGGCTACTTCTTGGAGGCAGCCTTGAAATCCAGAGATCGGGGCGCCGCGTGGTGCAGTCCGGTGAGTGCCTGACTCTTGGTTTCGGCTCAGGTCGTGATCTCAGGGTGGTGAAACCGAGCCTGACATCGGGCTCCATCCTCGGCATGGACTCTGCTTGGGTTTCTCTCTCCCTCTCCCTCTAATCCCCCCACCACCACAGCATGCACTCTCTCTCTATTTCTAAAATAAATAAATCTTAAAAAAAAAAAAAAAAACCAGAGAGGATTTTTCATACTTCTGCAGTCTCCTTTCTACTCATCTCCAGAGTTGTAACCTGATTCCTCCTAAGTAGTCCTCCCTGCCCAAGATTGAGCTTCAGAGTGCTCGTTGCAGTAGATCTGAGAGGTACAGAGGCGACCTCATAAGCTAATCCCCAGCAATTGCACTGTTGGGGATTTACCCCAAAGATACAGATGCAGGGAAATGCCGGGACCCCTGTACCCCGAAGTTTCTAGCAGCAATGTCCACAATAGCCAAACTGTGGAAGGAGCCTCGGTGTCCATCGACAGATGATGGATAAAGAAGCTGTGGTCTGTGTATGCAGTGGAATATTCCTCAGCCATTAGAAACAACAATACCCACCATTTGCTTCGACGTGGATGGACCTGGAGGGTATGATGCTGAGTGAAGTTAGATAATCCCAATCAGTTTCAAGGACAAGTTTGTGTAACCAAATAATTCCCTAATGGCCAGGTTGACTGGAGGGGTCATTTCTGAGCAAGGTAGTCTCCTCACTACTTACAGCCCCCAAGCCCCACCCTCTGTGCCATCAAAGTAAATTTAACGAGGTAAAGTAAAGGCCCGCAGGGTTGCTAGTGGATGCACTCGGCTGTAAACTTCCAAAGAGCCTTTCTGCTTCGGTGATTTTCCCATACAAACAGCAAAACGTGCGCATATACTTTAGGATTTCACATCACAGTCAAAGCTGAGCCTCTGAGATCAAGTCAAACAGCAATGTGAACCATCTGGAAGGACCTGATAAGTGGAGTATACACATACACATGTGGCTGCCGCCTTGAGATCCGTGGTGGAAGCATTTGGAGAGCAAAGAAGAGAAACAACTATTTCCCTGAACCAGTCCTTTAAAAAACAACCTCATCCTTCCCCCCTCCCCTTCCAAAATCACAGGACTTGAATTCCCCAATCTCGACTGTCCCTTCAGCTCTGGGCCTTTCTAACCAGCCTTTTCCTCAGGCTCGAGGAAGGCTTGCTTGCACTCCACTGCTGCAGGGGTAAGGACGCGGCCTCGCAGGGCAAATGGAAGACCGGATCCTAAGGCTTCTGTGTGCTCCTCCAGGTGGAGCCAGGTGGCTTGCTTCATGGGAACCAGGTGCCAAGAACAAACCAACGAGACGAACAAAGCTCCTTACAGTTTTTCTTTAAACTGGAAGGCAAAAAAAAAACAAAAACAAACAAACAAACAAACAAACAAAAAACAAACAAAACTGGAAGGCAAAACAAAACAAAAAAATAAAATTAAAAAAATAATAATAAACTGGAGGGCATGCAGGGCGCCTGGGTGGGTCGGTCAGTTGAACCCTGACTCTTGATTTCTGCTCAGGTCACCATCTCAGGGGTGTGGGACGGAGCCTTGGGTTGGGCTCCATTCTCAGCTCAGAGTCTGCTTGAGATTCTCTCTCTCCCTCTGCTCCCCCCACCTCTCTAAAATAAATAAACAATAAAGCGGAAGGTGTGGATATAGAGAACCAACCTAAATAAGAAAATGGCTTATGTTATTTGTACTCATTTCCTCAGGTAGGACGTATCTTCTACACATGGACACTGTTTCCTTTTGGCGCCAAGGATAAAATGAGAGGACCAAGATCAGGTCAGGCTTCTTGGTGGCTTTACCTATTAAACACGAACGATGAGTAGAAGATATGGACAGGAGGGAATTTTATCTGTACCTGCAAGAGGAGCAGAAAGCAGAACAGGTCAGGGCTGCTCAGAGAAATTGTCTGAAACCTCCTGGAACGTGAGAACCGACGACAACGCCGAGTCTGACTTGCCCACCAGCAAAACCGCGGAAGCACAGAGAGAGAGAGATCTGAAAAAGAAAGAGCCCCCTCAACCTCGGTGGAAAACGTGATCCACCTTCACCCCTGTTCGACCTCAGTGATGCTTAATTAATAGTTGGGGCCACGCTGCTGTAATTAGGGCAGCGAGCGTTTGGTTGGCCACTGGGAGGAAGGTTGTAAGTATGGGGCAGGGATGGCGTAAGACCAAGTAGATTGGCAGCTCGTACCAGGTGTCCCCTGCCGCTTGCCAATGTTTCCCTGCGCCGAGAGCTGTGCTGAACTGGTGTGTGTCCAACGAAGGGACGACGGTCAGGGAGTGTGGGGGGAGGAGGTCCAGTGTGCTCGTGGGAAGCGAACGGCGCCGTAGGCCCACAAACGCTCTTAACACGACCAGAGAGAAGAGCCAGGTTGGGGGAAGGAGGGGCCAGAGGCAGAGGCCAAGAAGAAGGAGGAGGCGCGGGGATGTGAACGGCCCCCAGACCTGTATCTCCTTCACCCTCTGCCCCAACCTGTTCCCGTGTGACCTCGGTGAGAGAATCCGCCGTCGTTTCTCCTGTAATGACAGGAGCTCGCGGTGTCTCCCGACCGTAACACAGCAGCGCGTGAACGCTTCCCCCGGGAGCTGGGGAGGCCCTCAGCAGATCTGTGCCCAAAGCACAGAAGTTCGGTCTTTCTGGTCTCTCGTCTCAACAAGTGCTAAGGATGAACATTCATTCATTCAACAAATATTGAGAGAGCCCCCGCGTGTGACCGGATCCGTCCTCAGCCGGTTAACGTGTTCTTTAGGTTGAATTGTTCAGGAGTCTGAGGATTAATATGCAAAGAGCAACTGAGAAACCACAGAGTGTTTAGAATCCCTTTTCCTTCACTATTGCAGAGTGTCTCGAGAGCGTGGTTGAGGAACGACGTGTTGAACCCCATCCCACCCCCCGGCCCTTCCTCCTTTCTCTTCCGCCCGCCCTCTGACCTCGAGCCTCCTCTAAGGTCATCCGTGACTGTCCAAACCTGCGGACGCGGTGCGGGTCTGTCTTTTTTCAACTGAGGTTGCGGCATTTGGTATTAATGATCGTTCCCTCTCGGCCAGAACGTCTGCCTTGCGGGGTTTTCCTAGCCACGGTGTCGTGTGTCCTGAATATTTATAAAGTGAGCGTGGAACCAAGGGGATGCGGGCACAGATCTCCCCTTTGTCATCTTGTGACCCTGAACAAATTATTTAAACCCAAGGTGGTTTCTGCATCTGCAAAAGGAGGTGCTTACAGCCGCCTTCAACACGCTCCTTACGTTGTGAGGATTCCATGAAGGTAAAGCAAGCAGGGCGCCTGGGGCGTGCCCGACATACGAGTTCTGTTTGGGTTTCCCTTGACTCCCTGTGCCCCGCTACTGGTGTTAGGTCCTCCCCATCTCCTCCCTGAGTCATTGCAGGGCCTCCTCACAGTCCCCCTGCCTTCAGGGGCTCATGGCTGCATTCCATTCCTCACCTGCAGACTTTCTCAAATGCAAAGCTGATCCTATCACATCCCACGTAATAGGAACCCGGTGACCTGAAGGATAAGCAAAGTCCACACTTCTAAGGGTGGCGTGAGCCAGGCTCATGTCTGCAGCTTCAGTAACAGCCACAGGCATCTCCCACCCCTCTTACCTGGGCCGCATTGGACTACCTTTGGTTCCCAGAGCGTGCCGTGCCGTGCGCACACCTTCCTACCTTTGTACAGGACCCTTGCTCTACTTTGAAAGCCTTCGCCACCTTTCCTGGCTGGATTAGTTCAGTGTGTTCTTCAAGATCCAGTTCGCCATTACGTCTTTTTAAATTCTTAAAGCAGACATTGTTGACTCTCCCTCTACAGCGCTTCAGTATGATCTAACGCATACATCATGTTTTCACCATTTATCTTGCTTACCTGTCTTCCCAATCAGGTGTGTGCTCCATGAAGGACTCTCGCTGTGTCCTGTTCTTTTCATAGGGCCTGGCACCTAGTATGCTTAATACATGTTTGTTGACCTGATTACATAAACGATGAGTTTATGCGCCAGGACACCTGTACCCCGATGTTTCTAGCAGCAATGTCCACAATAGCCAAACTGTGGATGGAGCCTTGGTGTCCATCAAAAGATGAATGGATAAAGAAGATGTGGTCTATGTATACGATGGAATATTCCTCAGCCATTAGAAACGACAAATACCCACAATGTGCCTTGACGTGGATAGAACTGGAGGGTATTATGCTGAGTGAAGTAAGTCAGTCGGAGAAGGACACACATTATATGGTCTCATTCATTTGGGGAATATAAAAAATAGTGAAAAGGAATAAAGGGGAAAGGAGAAAAAATGAGTGGGAAATATCAGAGAGGGAGACAGAACATGAGAGACTCCTAACTCTGGGAAACGAACTAGGGGTGGTGGAAGGGGAGGTGGGTGGGGAGTGGGGGTGACTGGGTGACGGGCACTGAGGGGGGCACTTGATGGGATGAACACTGGGTGTTATTGTATATGTTGGGAAATTGAACACCAATAAAAAATAAATTTAAAAAAATGAGTTTATGTTTTGGCAGGGTCAGAGTTGGAAAAAAAAAAAATAGAGCGCAGCATTTGAGCCAGTTTGAGCGTGAGAGTGAGTCAACCGGGCGTCATGGGCAGATGTGCGGAATCCATGATGAAGGCAGCGTGGAACAAAATCGGGGTCTGCGTGACAGCAAACGTGTGTGTGTGACATGGTCCACCGAGGAAACCGATTCGACCTTTTCAAAAGCAAGGGCACATATAGGAGTATGTAGGTTCAGAACATGGAGTGATGATCAAATGCTCATATGTAAATTATTCGGAGCGCACAGAATAGGCGCTCACCTTATTCAGCCACCGTGGGGTTGGCCAGCAGGGTGCACAGTGACAAGCTCCCATTGAACTTGTGGACCGAGATGAGAAATAGCAGAGGGCATTGCAGGAAATCTCCTTGTGCCCAAGAATCGTGAGAAAGTAGCCAACTTTGAGGAGGGTATCTGAGCTTAGACACGTAAGAGCTCCAATAGAAGAACGATGCTGGAATCGTCTGTATCTGTGGGCGTTGGCATGCCCTGCCTCTGCGAGAGCCATCACGTATATGAACCATTGATTTCGGTTTCAAATGATTTAAATAGAGCCCAGAAAGATTCCCTTAAGCCACCTCAATATATGAGAAACAGCCAGTGATATTGGGTCGTTAAATGTCTCAAACTATTAAATTTTAGCACTGACCACTGAGCTTATGTCTTAGACCTCATCATATTCCCGTGGAAACTAGTTTAGTTTGTGACTTCCTGGAAGCAACATTATAATTTAGCCTCAGTCCTCAGGGCACCTTTCTTGGTTGAAGTTAGCAGCATAGTGTCTAGAGAGGACAACAGGCGACTGTAAATTTAACCCTCTGGATCTTTTACACCAATGTGGCCTGAACTCAAGTTTTTTCTTCTGAAATTACAATGAAAAAAAAAAAGAAAATGAGAAATAATAAACAGATTAGTTATAGGGCAAAATCATTAACTGTAATATTAAATTATCAAAATTTCAAGTTCTCTGGTTTAATTCATTCGAATTCGTTTATCATTAAAATGACAAATGTTTTAGTAACTTACTGAAAGGTCTTTGTGATCTCACGTCTAAGTGGAATCTTAAAAAACCAAACTCAGAGATACAGAGGACAGATCGGTGGTTGTCAGAGTCAGGGTTAGGGGTTAGGTGAACTGGGTGAAGGTGGCCAAAAGGCACAGATTTCCGATTATAACATAAATGGTGACAATGGTTAACAATACAGTATCGTATATTTGAAAGTTGCTCAGAGAGTCTTAAAAGTTTTATCAAAAGAAAGCAATTCGTAGCTATGAAAGCTGTGCCCACTAAATTTAATGTGGTGACCATTTCACAGTATGTACGTGTATCAATCATTAGGTTGTACACCTAAAACTAATGCAATATTATGTGTCAGTTATATCTCAATAAAACTGGGGAAAAAATAAGTCTTAAGAGAGGCCTTTGGATTTTTACTCCTTTATTAAACTTGGCATAGTAAGTTTCCTGTATTCTCCGCTGTTTCATGAATATCGCCATCATATGGACCAGACGTTGGCAAACTACGCCCACGGGCCAAATCTGGCCTAACTCCTGCTTTTGAAAATAAAGCTTTACTGGGTCGCAGGCACCCTGACTCATTTGTGGCTGCTTTCATGCTGTGACGTAACGAAGTCTGTACGACACGCAAAACCTAAAATATTCACCACCGACTCTTTGTAGAAGAAGGATGCTGGTCTTTGGCGTGACAATGGTTATTAAGCCAAATAAGTAAGGCCTGTTCTTTAGAGTGTTGAACCCAGAGCTCCTGAGCCCACAGACTCCAGGGCAGTTTATCTTAAAAAGTGAAAAATAAAAAGATCTCAAAAAAAAAAAAAAAAAAAAAAAAGGCTACCAGCTATCAAAATGAATTTTTCAGCTCTACCAGCAATGTTTTTAAACCACGAGCCGTCAGAGTTCCTTGCCTACCACCAAATATGTTCAGAAGCCTAACGTAAGGGACGTTTTATGTGCCGAGTGAGCTATTTGGCTCTGTTACTTTATGTAATCCTTTGAAAACTGTTAAGTGGCATTCATTTTGAGATACAGGGGCGATGGCTTGCAATCTAAAACTGATTTCTTGTAAGAAAGTGGGGAAGATGAAATATAAAATCACTCTGTAACTCGGGGCCCTGATGACTCATAAAATCTTTCTGGGCTCTATTTAAATCGTTTGAAACTGAAATTAATGATTCATATATGTGACGGCTCTCGCAGAAGTAAGAAAGGAGTCATGATTCATCTAATATTAGTGCACGGGCTTTGTTCTTACGGCACAGGGTGGAGAAATGCATTTCCAATGGCTTGAGATGTGTGCTCTCGCACGTGTCCTTTTGCCTGATTTTTGGATACCGAATGGAAATGAGGTTGATTAAACTAACTTCCCCATCGCATTACCATGGAAAAATTCACAATATCTGAAAACGAGAGGTCATTCCTCATCTCTCTGATGGGTCATGGTGGCCCCAGTGCACCAGACAACATTGTGTGTGGATCTGCATCTGTTCTTACACCAAATATGTTTAAAAAAAAAAGGACATAGCAGATAGTTTCCTGAACAGTTGAACAATTTGGAATAAAGCAACATTTTAGTAAGTTGGATTATGTTTTCCTACTGATTTAAATTGTATTGCAGAAATGGGTCTTCAAATAAGGTTTCCTTTCTCAACCCACACCTGCAATTAAAACTTAAGACATGTGGAGAAATCCCATTTACTAACAAGCCACTCAGGTCCTTTCAGATTCAAGGAGTCCTAAAAAAACAAACTAAATCAAATAGATTTCCAAATTTTAAAAATGCATTATGTAAAACATCAATTTGGAGAAAGGAGTCACTATCTAAAATGTGGAAAGAGAGAAGTCTCATCTCCCTGTGTAATCCTTACGGAATAAGCGAAAAGAAAAAAGAAAAAGGAAAGGCTCTCCTGTCTAATTGAATGACTCTTCTCATAAAGCCACCGTGATCTTCTTTTTTTAAAAATTTTTTTATTTATTTATTTATTTTTATTTATTTATAACATTTTTTTTAATTTTTTTTTTTATTTATTTATGATAGTCACAGAGAGAGAGAGAGAGAGAGAGGCAGAGACACAGGCAGAGGGAGAAGCAGGCTCCATGCACTGGGAGCCTGATGTGGGATTCGATCCCGGGTCTCCAGGATCGCGCCCTGGGCCAAAGGCAAGCGCCAAACCGCTGCGCCACCCAGGGATCCCTAAAAAGTTTTTTAAAAGATTTTATTTATTTATTTGACAGAGAGAGAGAGCGTGCACAAGCAGGGGGTAGGGCAAAGGGGGGAGAAGCAGGCTCCCCACAGAGCAGGGAGCCTGATCTGGGGCTCGATCCCGGGTCCCTGAGACCGTGACTGGAGCCAAAGACGCTTAACCGACTGAACCTCCCAGGTGCCCCCGTGATTATCTTTTGAAGATGTATTTTGAGGGTCTCGATACCCTTAGCCGAGGTGCTAACCCACGTAGCGGTTGCGTTTCTGGGATACGTGTCAACGGGGGACGGGAGTAAGGCGAGTAACACAAAAAACCCAGGAGAGCAAAGCCGAAGTTCATCCTAATCATGGGTCCCTGAGATGGGAGCCCGTTTCTGCTCCGCGTTGATCCTTGTGGCAAGTCGTGTCACCCGTGTCCTTCGTCCCCAACAGCGGATTTGGGCGCTGCCGTGGCCGCCGGGTGCTCTGTACGGACCCCTGGCTGTGCTGCTCAGCCTGACCGTCCCCACGGCCCCGCGGCCCTGCAGCCTGGCAGCGAGGCAGCACAGATCCTGTTTGCATTTTGCTCCGAGCACTTCGAAAATCCTTGTTGACCTACTAAAGGGGACTCGAGTTGGCCTTTCTTCGTTGATTCGTACTAACTCCTGCTGCTTTCCCTGCACCTGCCCCTACGACACACGCTTGTGACCTCCACGCCTGGCCGCTGGCCCTCTGCTCGGTTCTGTCCTAAGGCCGCAGGCTATGTGGCCCCGTGTGGCCCCGGCAGGTGGCCCGGGTCGTGATCCCAGGGTCCTGGCATCGAGCCTCTCCCGCTCCCTCTGTACCACCCCGACCCGTTCTCATATTGTCTCTGCTCTCTCGCTCCCGGATAAATAAATAAAACCCTAAACAATCACAAAGCAGAGCAAACCACAAGGGGCAGTGGAAGCCAGCCGGGGCCCGCCCGCCCGTGATACGGGCTAGCACACTCCACGGCAGCCTAGAGCTTCGGAGGGCCTTTTTGATGCGCACGATTATGGTGGTTCAAGGGAGCAGGAGACTGAAGCAACGGGAGAGGGCAATGAGGCCCGATCTACGTCGGCCAGGCTGGTGTCTGCCGTCCACACCAGGGCGATTACTCTTACCCACGACTGTGAGATCTGAGCGTTGATCACGAGATGCGCGTCCCTCCGCTAACCGTCCCGGTTTCCAGGGAGGCTGCCCTTGAATCAGCCGGAGGTGCTTGTCTCCCTGAGCTCAGAGATCCTCAGAGAAGGGACGCTGCCAGTCTCCCGGCGCCAGGACGTTTTCGCTCAGCCCAGCAAACAAACTTTCTTCTGGAACACAAGCCCTAACTGCGCAGCGAGCGCAGCGACCTGTCTTCGTCTGGATCGTATTTCTTGGCCCCGTGGTGGGTCGAGGTCCCGGACGGCCTCCTGGCCTCCCTACTGTGGCGACTTACGCACCTTGCGTTAGCGAGCCTGCTTGTCCATTGTGTTACCATTTTGCTATTTCCCGGTAGGTTTGGGATCCATTATGATCTTCGGATCTTTCCTTTTAAACGTGAGTCCTGTTTTCCCCTTTGTCTAGCTCAAAATTAGCTTTCCTTCTTGGGTAAAGGACTCTTTTATTTTTGAAGGACTTGGCCCATGACTTCGGGGTTTAGAAGTAGTTCTAAACTCCTACCTTTCTATTTTTTTTTTTAGGAAAATCCTTTCCTATTTTTTTCAGCAGAATAAAATGCCCAACCCCACCCCACCCACCCCACCCCTGCAAATGCCACATATAAGAGATAATAGAGGTCTAAAATGTAGAGAAGTAAGTCCAGCTCCTTCATTATACAGATGATGACACCAAGACTTACAGGAATTAAACAGTTTGTCCCGGACCTCGGATATTCCCAGGAGCAGGGGCAGGATTGAAGGCAGGATCATCCGATTGCCCCCGACATGCTCGTCTACACTGAAGCTTTGCAGCCGTGCCTTACGTCACACTCACAAGTTCACAGGAGAGGACAGCCCGACGAGAAAGCTATGGAAATTGTAAATCCGAAGGAATTTCATAGAAAACTGCCTTTATTGTAAATAATCTTACGGATGAATAGTACGTGCATTATAAACTAGACTCTCATGCTATATCATACTGGAAAATTTTATGTATTCAGTTGGCCAGAACCCCCCCCCCCCCCCAAAAAAAAATCTGCAAAACCCTCCAGTTAATCAAAATGGGTTCTCCCTCACTGGACTGGATATAAATATGTACAAATGTGTGCGAGTATAGACAGCACAGAATGGTGAATCCAGGTTCCGTAGTTATCAGTGTGTGGTCAAGCTCACTGTAGCTGTCGTCCCGATCTCCCCCGTGATTATTTCATGGAAATCCCGGCCTCTTATCGTCTCACCTGTAACTAGTCCAGGGTGAATTTCTGAAAGATGAAGGTGCCCTTCTAAAGGCACAGCCACGATCGCTATCACACCCACAAATATTAATAATCTCTAAATGTCGAATATCCAGGCCCAGGATTGCTTAACTGCATCAGGGAGCTGGCCAGTGTTCCTCTTTTCCTAATTTTCATCTGTGTGTGTCCATGTAACAGCTTGTGCGCTTGATCGAGATCCAAATAAGGTTTTACGGTAAAAGTGCATGTGCCGTGTAAGCAATCGATGCATGTCTCTTCAGTCTCTTTTATTTTTTTTTATTTTATTTTTTTTTATGATAGTCACACAGAGAGAGAGAGAGAGGCAGAGACATAGGCAGAGGGAGAAGCAGGCTCCATGCACGGGGAGCCCGACGTGGGATTCGATCCCGGGTCTCCAGGATCGCGCCCTGGGCCAAAGGCAGGCGCCAAACCGCTGCGCCACCCAGGGATCCCCAGTCCCTTTTAAACTATGGGTCCTCTTCTCTGCCCCCGCACGTCTCCGTCAAAGAGAAGGGGTTAACGATCTCGTATAGTCTCAGCAGTTTGCCTTTCGCTGAATGCACCCCCGTGGTGTCACTTAGCGTGTTCATGCAAACCTTGTATCTCCTATAGATTGATAGTTAGGGGTAGAAGATTGATCATGGTCAGACTCACTGGGGGCAGAGAAGGCCACTTCATAGGTGACAATGTGTTCTTCTGTTGGGAGGTGAGCTCTTACCAGCTCTTGATGGTCCGTGTCAAGATCCATTAGTTCACTAGAGAATTTTTTTTTTTAAGATCTTATATATTTATTCATGAGAGAGAGAGAGAGGCAGAGACACAGGCAGAGGGAGAAGCAGGGTCCATGCAGGGAGCCCGACGCGGGACTCAATTCTAGGACCCCAGGGTCATGGCCTGGGCCCAAGGCAGACGCTCAGCCACAGAGCCCCAGGTGTCCCCCCTCCCAGTTCATTAGAGATTTCAAAAAAATGTGGTATTTCACTTTGTTAGCCAAATTAGTGCAAAAGAACATTCATTCATGAACTTGTGGGTGGCTCTTCATTGCTCCTGTTCTGTTCCCTTAGAGATTATTTTGCGAAAGTATAGGTGAGCAATATTTCCTGAATTCTTGCAAGGTCTGTGGCCTTTTTACTTGAAGATCCTTTGCACTGGTTATAAAATCTGTGACTCACATTTTTCTTCCTTTGAGTGTTTTAAATGTGATACTTCAGGGTCCTCTGCAGAAAATATTACTGTCATAGAGTCTGATTATCTGAATTTCTTTTTCTTACAAATGACTTGGGTGGTTTTTTGTGGGTTTTTTTGTTTGTTTGTTTGGATACACAAAAGATTTATTATTGTGTTTTTAAAAGAAACTTCTAGCTCAAAACTAAAGTCCCATAGTTTGACTAGAGTATGTCTCAGCAATGGCTGTTCTTGGTTGATTTCTTTTTAGGGATGTGATGTGCTCGTTCAGTACGTGGTTTCAATCATATTTCTCTAAAAAAGACCGTGCTTAGCGTTTGTGCTATTTCGTTGCCCTGGTTTTCTTTGACTTTCAGGCGTCTCCCTTGCGTGCCTTTATCATCTGTCGGGAGATTTTTCTGCCCCTTTTTTTGTCAAACTCCCGGTCTTTCAGGTCTCTGTTAGTCACCTCCCTGAGCCCTTTCCCAACCTCTATCCTCTTTACTGTCATAGTACTTCTGTTTTGACACATATCAAATAATGTATTTTTATGCTTGGTTTTTCTATCAGACCATGTTTCTCAAAGCAAGGACAATTTCGTGTAAATCGGCATATGCGTTAAGCATAGGACTTGGCGTCTAAAAGACATTAAAATGTATGTATTTTGAATGAATGAGTTTAATGGTTGATTATCAACATGCCATTGTAAGTATTGAGCAATCATTGTTCATTAGTTTAATTAATCATTGAACATTAATTATTAATTTAAATGTTCATTAACATTTAAACTGGGACGCCCGGGTGGCTCAGCGGTTGGGCATCTGCCTTCGGCCCAGGGCGTGGTCCTGGGGTCCCGGGATCGAGTCCCACATCGGGCTCCCTGCACGGAGCCTGCTTCTCCCTCTGCCTGTGTCTCTGCTTCTCTCTCTGTATGCCTCTCGTGAAAAAATAAATATTTTTGAAAAACAAAAAAAGAAAAATTCAAATTATGCTAGATGTTAAACTCCAGGACTTTTCCCCCAACTCTTTCGCCCTTTCCCTATTACCCCCACGGCCACCATTGACTTGTAAGGTAACTTTTACCTTTAGGAGAGACACTCATCAGGAGAAATGTACTCCTGATTATTCTGAGAAAATCAATTGTGGAATCAAGGTGACAAAAAAATAAAAATCAATATGCTTTGCATAAACCAGAGAGAGCGATCTGCAGAGTTACAGAGGTTGGACAGGGCCTGGCATAGAGTTCAGCGTGACTAGAGCCGAGACTCCGAGAAGAGATGAAGCTTACAAAGGAAGGTTGGAGGCAAGTTGGGATTACGGCGTGTCACACTAGGGAGCCGTGATCTTGTAGATTGGGGGTTCTCAACTCAAACGAACCCCACGGTAAGCTGAATAGTGGCCGCGTAAGTACATGGGGTTTGAATCCCTGGAACTTGCAAATGTTATTTTATGAGGAAAAAGGGTCTTTGCAGATGCGATTGAGTTAAGGATCTTTGGAAGAGGAGATCACCTGGGTGGGTGGACCCTAAATCAAATCACAAGTCTTTCTAAGAGAGAGGCAGGGGGAGATTTGACATAAACTCAAAAGAGAAGGAGACAGTGTGACCCAGCGGCAGCCACAAGTCGCCGCTGGGAGCTGGAAGAGGTAAGCAACAGCTTCTTCTCTAGAGCCTCTGAGGATAGCACAGCTTTGCTGAGAAACCGCTTTGGGCCCAGTGAGACTGCTTTTGGACCCGTAGCCTCCAGAACTGCGACAAAATAAATTTGTGTTGTCTGAAGCCACCATGCTTGGGGTATTTTATTACAGCAGCCACTGGAAACTAATACTAACCTAACATCCTCCTTTATTAATTGAGATAAAATTCACATACTGTAAAATCCACCCTCTTAAAGTTTACAATTCAGTGGGGTTTTTTTTAAGTATATCCATAAAGTCGTGCTTTTGGTTTGTAATCATCGCCATTTGTCTAATAATTTCAGAACATTTTCATTACCCCCGAAAAGAAACCCCGTGCCTATTACTTCTCACTCCTTATTCCCACCTCTGGCAACCATCAGTCCAATTTCTGTTTCTTTGGATTTGCCAATTCTAGACATTTCATAGGAGTGGAGTCACACAATTTATATGCTTTTATGCCTGCCTTTTTTTCACTTGACATTGTTCTCAGGGGTCATCTATTATGGATCCGTGCTTCATTTTTGTTTCTCACTGGATAATGTTCCCTTGCGTGGATAAACCACATCTGTTTATCTGTTCATGAGTAGATGCGTATTTTGGTTACTTCAACTCTTTGGCTATTATCGGCAATACTGCTGTGGATGTTCATGTACAGGTTTGTGTGTGGACGTATATTTTCAAATGTCTTGGGTGTAAACCTAGGAGTAGAATTGCTAAATCATATGGCAAGTCTGCGTGTAACCTTTTGAAGAACTATCAAATTGGTTTCCAAACCAGTTTCATGTCTGACATTCCCAAGAGTGTCAATGTATGAGGTTCCAATCCTGCCACATCCTTGTCGGCACTTGTTATTGTCCTAATAACCATCCCAGTAGGTAGCCATCAAGTCGTATGATCCCAGTGTGGTTTCCATTTGCATTTTCTGACTGACTAGTGATGTGGAGCATCTTCTCATGTGCTTGTGGGACATTTGTACATCTTCTTTGGAGAAAAATGTCTTTTAGGTTCATTTGTCCACATTTCAATTGGGTTATCTTCTTACTGAATTATAAAAGAGTTCTGTATGTTGTTTGGATAAAAGTCCTCTGTCACATACATGATACGCAAACAGTCTAGCATCTGTGTGTGTCTTTTCACTTCCTTGGTGGTGTCTTTTGAAGCACAAAAGTCTTTCATTTTGATGAAGTCCAGCTTTTCGGGATCCCTGGGTGGCGCAGCGGTTTGGCGCCTGCCTTTGGCCCAGGGCGCAATCCTGGAGACCCAGGATCAAATCCCACGTCAGGCTCCCGGTGCATGGAGCCTGCTTCTCCCTCTGCCTGTGTCTCTGCCTCTCTCTCTCTCTCTCTGTGACTATCATAAATAAATAAAAATTTAAAAAAAAAATAAATAAATAAATAAAAAAAAAGAAGTCCAGCTTTTCTCTTTTTAGTCACTTATGCCATTTGTGTCTAGCATTGCTTAAAGCTTAAGTCATAAAGACTTAACACCTGAGTTTTCTTGTAAGATTTTATAGTTTTATAAAAGAGTTTTATAGTTTTAGCTCTTGTATTTAGATCTCTGATTCATTTGGGGTTTATATTTGTAGATGGTGTGAGGTAGGGGTCCAACTTCCATGAACCATGTCTTCTTTTCTGTATTCTAATGATTGCCATCTGTGGCCTTGTGGACCCTACAAGACTAGCCAGTTCCTAGCGATAGGAAGCAACTCACCCATGAGTGTTTTTTCAAATGCAGACCAACCAGTCCAGTGGCCATACACCACTGGCCATATACAATCAAAGAGGCAGCCACCTCTTTTATTAGGTTCTCTCCCTCCAGGCCACTATTCACCTTTCCTAATTATCCCAGGGCCAGGTAGCAGACAACTAGGGACAGCCCCTATGCAACAGAGCCTGCTAAAACTATCCAACTATCCAATCCAAACCTGTTTACTCTGGCTCACCCCTTTTCTCCCATAGAAACCACAGTAAAGGCCCTTGCCCACAATGTTTTCCTCTCCCTCCGCCTCTGACTGACCCTGTTGCCTCCCCAGGTGGGACCCCATAGTGTAGCATGCCAGCTTCTCTTGGGAACTGTGAGCATAACAAACTATTTTCAATTTTAGTCATCTTTTGATCTTTTGACCTTGACATACCTAAATAATGATAAAAACCTATCGAACTTCTATTAAAACGCAACTTCATCCTTTTGCATGAGGCTATCGGGTTGTCCCAGAACATATCTGTTGACAAAACTCATTCTTTCCCTCGTTGAATGATCTTGGCATCTCGTCAAAATCAATTTGTCTTAGACATATGGGTTTATTTCTAGACCCTCAATTCTATTTCATTGATCTCTTTGTCTGCCGCTAGGGCAAGTACCATACCGTCGTGACTACTCTAGCTCTGGAGTAAGTTTTGAAACCGGGATGTGTGTCTCCCAACTTTTTTTTTTTCTTCTTCAAATTCGCATTAGCTATTCTATGTCCCTTGAATTCCCATATGAATTTTAAAATAAGCTTGTCAACTTCTGCAAAACAACAAAAAGGACACTGGGGTTTTGATGAAGATTGTATTGAATCTATGGATCACTGATTTTTTTTCTCTTATTTTTGTGTTTTCTTCATTTCTACTCTAATATTTATTATTTTCTTTCTTCTGCCTCCTTTAGACTTAGTTTACTCTTCTTTTACTTTGTTAAGGTCAGAGTTTAGTTCATTGATTGGGGATCTTTCTTCTTTTTAATATAGGCATTTACAACCACAAATTTCCCCATAGGTACATCCCATATACAATTCGATATGTATCGTTTTGGTTTTTATTCATCTCCACATATTTTCTAGTTTTTCTTCTTATATCTTCTCCGACTTGATTATTCGGGTGAATATTTAATTTCCACATATTTGTGAGTTTCTGTTACTGATTTCTGCTTTTCTTCCATTGTGATCAGAGAGCATACTTCGTAAGATTTCAGTCCTTTTAAATATACTGACATTTGTTTTACGGTCTAACCTAGGCTTCTAATCTGGCTCCATGTCTACTTGAAGCATGTCCCCTTTGTCTGTGAGGTCCAATTAGTTTGTATGCTGTCCCCATCCACTATTTCCTTCCTAATCTTCCATCTGATAGTTTTGTACATTATCGAAAGGGGTGTATCAGTGTCACCAACTATTATTTCTCCCTTCCCTTCTGGTAGGTTTTGCTTCATGTATTCTGGGACTCTGTGGTTACATGCAATGGTATTGTTATATGTTCTTGGTGGATTGATTCTTTTATTATTATAAAATGTCCTTCGTTGTCTCCAGTAACATTTTTTTTTCTTAAAGTCATTTTGTCTGGCATTAGTATGACAACTTCAGTTCCATTTTGGTTTCCTTTTGCATTGTATATCTTTTTCCATCCTTTTAATTTCTGCCTATTTATGTCTTTGAATCTGTAGACAGTGTAGTGTTGGATCAGGCTTTGTACCCATTCTGCCAATTAATTGAAGTAGGTAAACCCTTTATACTTCATGTAACTACTAAAATGGTAGGATTCATGTCTGCCATTTTGCGGTTTGTTTTCTATACATGTTATTACTTTTTTCCCTCAATTCCTCCATTACTGTCTCTTTTGTATTAAGAGGATAATCTCTAGTGGCACCATTTTAGTGCCCCTCTCATTTTTTTAACATACTTAAAAATTTATTTTCTTAGTGGTTTCTCTGGGCTTATAGTTGACACCTTTATTTATAACAGTCTAGGTTGGATTAATAACAACTTACTTTCAGTAGCATACAGAACTTTTGCTCCCATATAACTCCATTCCTTTCGCCTTCCTTTATGCTGTTTTGGTCGTACAAACTACATTTTACATCATGTGCACATCGACACAGATTTATGATTATTAGTTTATAATTTGCCTTTTTAAACCAGATACAGTGGTACAAACAAAAAGTATATTTATACTGTCTTTTAATATTTACCTCTATAGTTATCTTTACCAGTGTTCTTCATTTTTTCACCTGGACTTGCGTTACTGTCTAGTGGCCTTTCATCCTATTCTGAAAGACTCCCTTTAGTATTTCTTGTAGAGCAGTTCTTCTAGCAATGGATTCACTCCATTGTGTGTTTTGTTTATCTGAAAATGCTTGATTTCATCTTCATTTTTGATGGCTATATAATTGGATATATAATTCTAGGTTGACGGACTTCTCTCTCTCTCTCTCTTTTTTTTTTTGGACTTTTCTATCAACATTTTGAATATGTCATTGCCACTGCATTCTTACCTATGTAGGTTCAGATGTGAGGTCAGATGCTAATGTTATTGAGCATCCTTTGTACAGGATGAGTCAGTCATTCTCTCTTAAGACTTAAGGATTCTTTTGGCCTTTGTCTTTCAGCAGTTTGATGATGATGTGTCTACATGTGAATCTTTTAGAGTTTGTTGAGCTACTTGGACATGTAGATTAATGGTTTTCATCACATTTGGAATATTTTTGGCCTTTTTTCATATATTCCTCCTGCTGGTTTCTCTCCTCTCCTTCTATGATTTCCATTATGATATGTTGGCACACTCGATCACGTTCCCCAGGGCTCTTATTCTGGTTTTTTTTTTTTTCATTCCTTTTTTTTTTTTCCTTTCTTTTTCCTCAGTCTTGGGAATATCTGTTGATCTGTCTTCAAGTTTGTGATCTTTCTTCTGTCTCCTCACATCTTTCAGCCCCTCTAGCGAAATGTTCACTTCTGTAATTTTCCTTCTCGACTCTAGAATCTCCATTTGGCTCTATTTTATACTTTCTCTCTATTGGTCCTACGTATTTGCTGAAAAATCATTCTCATCCTTTCTTCTTTTTTCTTTCTTTTTTTTTTTTTTAATTTGGAGAGAGAGAGTGGTAGAGAGCACAAGTGAGGAGGAGGGCCAGAGGAACAGGGAGGGAGAGAGAGAATCGTAAACAGACTTCCTGCTGAGCATGGAGCCTGAAGAGGGGCTCTATCTCACGACCCTGTCATCACGACCTGAACATCAAGAATCAGATACTTAACCAGTTAACCAGAATCAGTTATGCTTCTCTTGATTTGGGCTCAGATCATGATCTCTCTGAATAAATAAATAAATACAATCTTTAAAAATAAACAGACAAACCTTTGTTTAATAGGTACAATGTCTGGACTTTCTCAGGAGCAGTTGACTCCTGCTTGTCCTGTGTGGGAGCCATAATTTCTGTTTCTTTGTGTGTCTAATCTTTTTGTTGAAAACTTACATTATAAATAACATAATGTGGCAATTCTTGAAGTCACATTCACCCACCTCACAATGGTGTGTTGTAGTTGTTGTTGGTTGTCGGCTGGTTTGATTTTTCTGAACTAAATCTTTAACGTCTGACTTCTTTGTCATGGGTGGCCACAGAGTCTGCTGGCTACCCAGTGTTTGCTTATTACTGGACAAGGATTTCTTAAATGCCTGCAGCCAATAAGCCCCTCAGTCACTGCCAAGGGACCCTGCGTGTGCTTGGGGCACATCTTCAGCATCCTAGCAGGCACTGTGTGAGTCTGCCTTTGCTTTTACTTCCCACCTGCTCAGAGCCTCAAGGTGAGTAAGAAGTGAGAGTCTGGGTCCTTTTCGAGTCCTTCCTGAACATGGACATGCTCACATCCCTGTGCATGCACTCGGCCTTATAGTTTCCCAGTAATATGTCTTTGCTTTTCAAATATCCCTATGGACATATCTTTCCATAGCTTTTCATTTTAAGCTTTTGGTAAGTCTGTTCTTTGCCCGTCATCTGCTGCCTCTGGTAACTGTAATGTTAAACAATTGCCTCTGACTTTTTTCCTACAGACAATAGAAAATTGCTTCTATTGAGGAAAAGGCTGTTTACAATGAGTGGATGAGATCTGAGTCAAGTCACTTATAGACAGTGAGCTGAACAATATATCCCAAGGAACCACCAGACAGGTCAAATAATGACAGTCCTCTGGGAATGAGGCTTGGAAGAAGCTGTAGCCCTGCTCTGCCCCTCTTTTGGCTGCCAGGCTGCTGTTTTTTCATCTTGATTGCAGGCTGATGGTTTTCCAGGTTATTGCAGAGCTGGAGAGGGTAGTGATGAGAATAGAGCAAGGTAAAAATCAAATAAGTATCACTGTTTTTACTGATATTCAGCCACTTTGCTGGCATAAGAGCTTCCCTGATTGCTGCAAGCCTGTGGTTAATTTCCAGAATTCTGCAAAATACATTTTGACATTTTTTTTTTTGCCAGTATTTTCATTGTTTTTATGGAGGACAGGATTTTTAGGGTTCCTCACTCTGGTATTTTTCACTACCACCCCAATGTCCTCTTTTAATGACAAATAATTTCAATAGCATCCGTTGCTATCCTAAAATGAAATTCATAGATAATATAACCCACAAATACACATAATTTCAAAACTATCAATATAATGACATAACTATAACATAAAGAAGGGAAGGATATGTTAATAATAATTGAAAACGCCCCAAGTACAATTACATGAGAAGACACAACGAAAGAGTCAAAGATTTACACCTATTGGTGGGATCTCTTTGAACTGGACGTCACAAATCAAAATGGTGCTTATGGTTCTGCTCTGGGAGTACTCAAATACTGTGTGTGGCCACTGATATCACAGTTTTAAAAAAAATGCTGGGCAATTCCAAACAAAACAAAATATAATCTTGCTTCCGTTTACATGGAATTTGCATTTCTGAAAAATTAAGACCTTGTAAAAAATAGGGTTAGCTAATCACATACGGGTTTTTTAATCTACATGAATGGTTGGTGGGAAGGTCTATCATGATACTGCTCCTGTATCCTTGGCCGCCATACACTGTATGTCAGTAAGGGTCTCATCATTCCACTCTTTGAGACACCCTCCCCACAGAAAGTGGTCCCAAAACACCCCCTAGGGGGCAGTACCACTCCTTTGAGAACTACTGCTTGGGCTGAGCTAGTAGTTGTTTTTGGTTTTGTTTTAATCTGAGGTATGTTTCAGAGAAACAAGTTTCAGAGAAAGGTCCCCACTCAGAAAAGCAGCACACTCGATAAGATGTAGTGTGCTCTACACACAACTCACCACTACTTTGCCCCATACCCTACTTTTCAAGAAATTGAATATAAAATGATCACTTAATAATTTGTTTTGAGATTTTATTCATTTTTTCATGAGAGACAGAGAGAGGCAGAGACCCAGGCAGAGGGAGAAGCAGGCTCCATGCGGGTAGCCCGATGCGGGACTCGATCCCGGGACCCCGGGGTCATGCCCTGAGCCGAAGACAGAGGCTTAACCACTAAGCATGCCCCAGGTGCCCCAATCACTAAATAATTTGCAGGCATTTCGTTGGATTAGATGTTAAACACTGGTGGGTTTTTTTTTTCCCTCCTCTTCGATTTTTATTTGGAGCGGTGTCTTATTTGGTGCACTCAGATGAACCAGAACAGAAGCTGATCTACACACAATGACACAGCTTCTGTCTTAAGACCCTAAGTCCTCAGAGAAGGGCTTTGTTTCTAACTTCCACTGGCATCTTTCTGTCGTTGGCCGGTCCAATGAGCTAAATTCCTCGGGTAGGATCCCTGTGGTATGTAGATTGTGTCCAAGAGACCACGATTTTGTCCCCTCGTGGAGATAAGTGGAAGCTGCTTTATGAAGGAGTCACTGTATTTCAGGGCGACAACAGGGCCGAGTGGCGAACACCGTGACCCTTGCCATTCTGGTGGACGCCCTGTGGTTGTATCGACCCCGTAAGGAATCTAATGACAATGGTCCTATGAATTGAATCTGGGCTGGTTCTTAGTGAACTGCAACAAAATTCTACTTCCCTCTTGAGTTCATGACTATTGATGAGTAGTATTACAAATCCTCGAAGAGCTAGAACCTTCTTCTGACCTTCTGAACATAATACCTAATTAGTCAGCTCGCGTGGAGCCAGGTGATTTGAAATGCCGTGGCTCCTGGCCTTCGTTCTAATGGATGTGGAGTTACACGCATTTTTATGACGGCTCCTCCTGCAGGCTGTACCTCCGGACTGGCCGGCACGCAGATGTTCGGGCGTGTGATGCCGGCAGCCCCCCCCCCCCCCCAGTAGCAGGAGAGAGCCCCGTCTAGTTTATGGACATTTTTATTTCAAGTTGCCCCTTGCGTTGCCGTAACGTGAAGTGATGCCTTCTCCGCAGAGGACGCTTGTTTTACAACAGGCAACTTTGATTCCACCAGAGGGCACCATGGCAAACGTCATTTTCAAAGGTACCGAACGGGTCAGCTAAGGGAGCCCCAACCCTGAATACAGAAACGAAGGAAAGTGAAGCAGGATACCTTGATCAAGGTATTGATGCCACGGTGATTTTGAAGGCCCCACGGATGACTCCCTTTGCTGGGGATGCGTCCCCCGGGGCAGGCCCCCCGAGGCAGACGGGCCCTGGGGACAGGCCGCAGCATGGCCAGCGGGCAAGCGCCCCCGACCGTCAAGAAGGCAGCACGGCTTCTGGATCTCGGGGAGGGGGACCTGCCTCCTCTGCTCTAGGAAAGGCGCCTGCCTTTCGGCAGGGGAGTCGGGAGTCGGGGGTCGGGGACACCGTTACCAGAGATTCCCATCGCTTCCTGCTCGGAGAAAGGAGTGAATGGATACTGTGCCCCGCGCCCCCTCGCAACAGGGCTCAAGGCCCTTCTCTAGAAATCACGCCACCGAGAGGCCCCAAAAGTGCCCAAGTGATGCCCGCTGCATCGGGGCTTGCGTGGGCCACGGGGTGGAGGAATCGGGGCACACAGGACCCGGTCAGGCTGAGGTGGCCTGCTGTGGGGTGCGCCCCGTTCTTTCCCCCGCAAAGCTGACGCCCACTGACCACTGGGTGGGCTCTGAGGAGGCAGGGACAGGAAAGGAGGTGCCTGGGCCTCCGTGGGGCTTGATGACTGCTGGGGACAGGGCCTGTAACAGGATGATAACAGGGAATCAGAGGTCACTGGGATCCCGGAGTGAGGAAGCAGAGGGGGGGACCAGCAGATATCCCGTGGGTGAGGAGGAGGGGGGGGCCCAGTGGATACCCTGTGGGTCAGGAGGAGGCGGGGGAGGGGTGTGTGAGGAGGCCAGGAGCATGGCACAGGCCTGCAAGGACGTGAAGCGGGAGAACGGGCCGCCGTCGAGGCTGGGAGACAGGAGCAGTGACCTGCAGGCTCCGCTGTGGGAAAGGCGGCAGGTTCCCTCCTTAGGCCGGGAGCCCAGGGTGGCGAGGACTCCCAGGCTGCTCCCAGGGCACGGGGAGGGGATGGGCGGCAGGTGTGTGGGTCAAGGGGGCAGCAGATGCAGGGTGGTGGCAGGTGTGCGGGGCGGAGGGAGGCAGCAGATACTGGGGGTGGCAGGTGCGCGGGGCGGGGGGGCCGGGGCATGGGGCAGGGGGGCAGCAGATGCGGGGGGGGTGAAAGGTGCACAGGGCGGGGGCGACAGGTGCCAGGGGGGCGGCAGGTGTGCGTGGGTTGGGGGGGTGGCAGGTGCACAGGGCAGGGGGGCAGCAGGTGCGGGGGGTGGGGGCGGCAGGTGCCTGGGGGCAGGGGGTGCGGCCCAGTCTCGATGGAGGGAGCCGGCGCCTGACAGCAGCCGACAGAGGCCCGGAGTCAGGCCCGAGCACGCGGGCGGACGCCGTCCCGGTCACCTGCCGGGGGCTGAGTGTGGGGACAGAGGGGCGACACAGGTGACCTTCAGGTCCCAGGCTGGAGCAGCCGGCTGGCGAGTGAGTGGTCGGCCTAGCCGTTGGGGGCCCGCAGGGAGAGCAGCGAGGCGCCAGCACCCAGGTGGCAGGTGCGAGGCGCTGTGACCCCGGCGGCCGGGCCTTGAGCTGCTCTGTGGGCTGGCGACCCACCCGGCCCAGGGCACCCGGACCTGGAGCGCCCTCCCCATCGCATCACCTGTGCCTACGGACCGTGCGGCCCCCAGCACCACCCCCCGGCACCCCTGTGTCTCTACAGCCTGCCGGTGCCCGGTGGCCGGGTGGCCCTGCAGGTCCGGGGGGTGGGGGACACAGGGTCAGAGGAAGCACGAGGCGCATGGAGCTGCTGGCCTTCCCGTGGCAGGTGCGGCAGGTGCGGCAGGTGCGGCCGTCCCCGTCTCCCTGACATCGCAGCCGCCGCTTGTGACAATCTGCCATCGGCCCTGCTCTCCTCCCTCTTGCCTCTCACCCGCCTCGCCTGTCTCCTGTCCCTTCTGCCACATAAATTTGCTTTCCTGAAAAAGGCTGGTTATTTGGAGACATCATCGGCAGCCAATCGGAGCGCAGCGTGGCTCCGGCCGGGGAGCCAATCCGGCGTCACCCCCGGGTCCCCTCTCCGTGTTGCTAAGGCTGCAGGTCGCCTTCCAAGGGCTGCCTGGCTTGCTCTCCGCGGTTCGTCCTCCCTGTCCCCCAACCTCCCCCCTCCCTGCCCCCTCCCTCCCTACCTCCCCTCCAGGCTCTGGAGCAATTCCAGACACTTAAGCCTCCCGGAAGTTTGGGTTCGGGATAAGCAAGGTCTGACTGTGTATTTTTTCCCTTGAGAAATAGGGAACAGCTCGTCCGCTCAGTGCGGGAGCACGTGTCTTAGCAGCTTAATGTCCCTTGGCGGCGTGACATTCTAGTTCTGTTTCCCGCAGGGGTTTTTATTGTTTTCTTTTTGTGTGTGTGCAAATCAACTTTAATTCAGACGGACCAGCGCATAGCCTGGCATTGAATTTGGGATTGAAGACGCGCCGTGTGACTTCCACCTCCTTGGGCTTCACCTTTCATGCAAAATATTTTCAGGCTCTTCCAGTTCTTAACCGATGACAGGAGATGATAAATACCTTGTGGCCATTTCATGCTCCCGTTTCTTAGACTTCCCAGTGCTGGGCTCGTGGGAGAAAACCACCCACGGTGGGAGAGCCGGGACCTGGGAACTCCCAGCTAGTCGCCACCGACCAGGCTGTCCCCTCGCTCACTTCCTGCTTCTTTTGGAAGCAAATTACCCTGGGACTAGAAGCCAGGAACCCTCCCCACCCACCGCCCACCGGGGCCTCGTCGGCTTTAAAGGCCGCGTAGCTGCGGAGGTTAAGAAGATTCCCTCAACGCAGAACAGCTCTGCCTCCCAAAACCCTGAAGACATTTGATAAAGGAAAAAATAACTAACAAGTGGTGTCTTTCTCATAACCTTGGTACCCACTTAAACGCTCACGCGGTGCAAGGAGTCGCGGCTTCGGGTGAGCGGCGCGGGGCGAGAGCCACAGTTCCGTCCCGACGGCCTAGGGGGTCGCTGCCTGGGCCCGACCCCGGGAGCTGACCGGTTCCAGCCTCTGGTTGGGCTCCTTCGACTCCGGGCCTATGGGGGACAGCGGGCCCTGGGCACCCCGACAGCCCGCCCTTCGCCGGGGGCTTGTCCGACAACGGTTGGCCCCACACACAGCATCAACAACTGTGAATTTTTTTTTTTTTTTTTTTTTTTGCTAGAGTTTCGGGGAGGCCCTCAGCGCTACTGCATATCCTGCAGGTGAAATGCATGAAATCCGGTTAACATGGTAACGGCTCTAAAAATACCCAGGCTACGGTTTAACCACAGAGTTTCCTCCCGAACGTTCAAGAGCCGCCGGCGCCGCCGATCGAAAGCGCAGCAGCAGCACCGCGGGCCTGGTGCGGGCGCCCTGGGGGACGGGGCAGGGCCCAGAGGTCGGGCCACGGCCACCAGGCCACCAGGCCAAGGCGCGGGGCCCAGCCCGGCCGCAGGGGGACCTCGCAGGGCGGCAGGGGCGCCGAGGCACCCCCCGGGGCAAGCCGGGGCCCAGGGACCCGTGTGCCAGGCCGCCCTGCTCCCCTCTCCCTCGGGACTGCAGGGCCCGCAGGACGGTGCCCGCTCCCCTGGCGTTTCCAGTGCGGCCCTTGCAGCCCGCGCGGGACGGTGGGAGCCGGGCCTGCCCTCGACGCCTGGGCAGCGGGAGACTCGCCGGGCCCCAGGCATCCCGGGCTGCCCCGTCCGGGTGGGAGCTCTTCCTGGCGTCTGAATTTTAGATAAACAATGAACAACTTACTCAGTAGAAGTACCCCCCAACTCCACACACACCCCGCAGCGTCTGTGACACGCTCAAACGAGGGATTCTCTGGGTTTCTGAAATTCAGACCTAACGGGATGTGCTGTATTCTAGCTGCCAACCCCAGTAAGGCGCCTTCGGGTTTTGCTCTTAGACTCTCTCTGTCCTCCAACGCCCAGTCAGTAAGTTGAGTTTTGTTTGCTTGTTCAGTTGTTTTTTTGTTTTTGTTTTTGGTTTTTTTGTTGTTGTTTTTTTTTACCTTGGTTTGTTTTGTTGTTTAGTTTAGCTCCACTTCGTTTGTAATCTGTGGGTCAATGTAGAAAGGCTCCAGCTCGGGGAAAATGAACTAGCATTTACTGAGCTCGTTCTCATACCAACCTTACGTTAGGTACTTTTGATGCATTTTTCTTTTGAATCCTTACATTTCTGTATAGTGGACTATTTAATCCACGTTTCGCAGACGAGGATACTGAGGATCAGAGAGGTTAAGTGACTTGACCAAGGTCATACAGCTAGCATGTAGCAAGCTGGGAATAAGCCCGGTGAGGATGAATCCTGCTCACCTTCTTAACTATGTTAGTGCATCTGCCTCGGTCAGATTTATTTTTTTAATTTTTTTTTAATTTTTATTTATTTATGATAGTCACAGAGAGAGAGAGAGAGGCAGAGACACAGGCGGAGGGAGAAGCAGGCTCCATGCACCGGGAGCCCAACGTGGGATTCGATCCCAGGTCTCCAGGATCGCGCCCTGGGCCAAAGGCAGGTGCTAAACCGCTGCTCCACCCAGGGGAGATAGCGCAGATTCCATAATAAATGAAAAGCTCTAATTGCCAGCTGAATTGCAAACTAGCAACTGTTTCTAAATAATAAACTATTTTATTGATCTCTTTCCTGTTCCTGGACCTCCAGCCCAGGTCATGACTGCTCTCTCCTGAAGCTGTTCCCCTTTCCACACATCAGCTTATTTAATGCCTAGATCAGGGCAGCCCCCGTGGCGTAGCGGTTTGGCGCTGCCTGCAGCCTGGGGCGTGATCCTGGAGACCCAGGATCGAGTCCCACGTCGGGCTCCCTGCATGGAGCCTGCCTCTCTCTCTGCCTGTGTCTCTGCCTCTCTCTCTGTGTCTATGAATAAAATCTTCAAAATAAAAAAATGAAAATAAACAATGCCTAGATCAACCCCATGCGTGACATAGGTGGTACTGTAGTTATAATCCCCGTTTCACAGATGAGGAAATGAGTTTAGGGGTTAAATACCTTTCCCAAGGTCACATAGCCTGGGCTCTGCAGCCAGGAAGACCAGATTTAACTCTTGGTTCATGGAGGGAGTGCCTGGGTGGCTCAGTCAGTTAAGCATCCGACTCTTGCTTTCAGCTCAGGTCGTGATCCCAGGGTCTTGGGGCTTGATTTCGGCTCAGGTCATGATCTCGAGAGCTGCGTAGGGCTCCCCACTCAGAGTTCCCGCTCCCTGGGGAGCCTGTTTGTCTCCCCCTCTCTCTGTCCTTCACCTTCCCACGCGGGCACACATGCACTCTCTGTCATAAGTAAATACATCTTAAAAGAAGAAAGTCAGGGTTCATTCACTTAGCAGTGTATCTCCTTAGGAAAGGCTCTGAACTTCACTTTCTCCAAGAATTGGAAAGAATCGTGCCTTTCCCACAAAGGAAAAGCTTCGCACAGGGTAAGCACTCAACAAACATGAGCTCAAGAAATGACTTTGAGAAGCGTCTTTACTCAGCTCCTATGACAGTAAGAGACATGAGAGACTGTTCCAGGTCAAGGATTGGCGACGTTTCTCTGTAAAGAGCCAGAGACTAAATAAATCAGGCTTTGCAGGCCAAGAGGCAAAGTCAAGGACGTCATGTAGGCAGTTACATAACGAGAGGGAACAAATTTCCACACATTTTTATTGGCGAAATCGAAAATGTAATGATAATAATGACGGAGTACAATTTTCTGTAATGTAGGTCTACGAATAAGTGAATGGAATTCTTTTATTCTGGGGGAGGGATAACGTTTCCCTTAATTGGGGCTCAAAGTTAGTGTTTCCTATCATCAGCATTGATTGCACACGTCCATCTGTTAATGCTGATTCATAATGAGGTTTTACATATTTCATCTTTGAAAAATGCCTTTTCATACTGATAGGCACTGCCAAATAGTGGTGTCTGTCCGTGAAAAAATGATTGTAATTGAGCACATTCATTGCTTGGAAGGCACTTAAAGGATTCCTCTCAATTCCTCTCTTGGTGTTTGCTTTTTAGCATGTCATGAAATTAATTACTTACAATTGAAGGGTAGGTGGAAAGCTCCTCAACTGCACAGTTAAATGGATTTTGAAATGTGGAAATTTCACCTGCACTTGCATCAAGGTCCAAAAGAACACCACTGGAACTGTCGTTTGAGCTCAGAAAATATGTCTGGTACACATTTGAGTGGAAATGGAGGCCTTGCTTCTTGTTCTAACTTGAGACAACAGCACAGGAAATGGGTAAAGCAAGCAGCTCAGCGTTTCATGTGATTCAACCATTAGTTGTCATTGAAATGACTTTACCACAGTAAAAGTTTCACATTTAGGTTGTTTTGCCGTGTAATTTTTGGTCACATTCATTAAGAAACTATTCAGTTCGGCAACAAGTCTCATTTCCAAAACCTTAGAGTAGCTAACAGCGGCACATGTCATTCACAAAAATTTCAGCCTTGGCTCTCAAAAAAAAAAAAAAAAAAACAAAAAAACACAGATTTTAGCAATTGATGTGTGACACGGTGAGAAATAGAATATTCAGATTCTACTGTGACACACAGACACAATTGATGATGCCCAAGTCCACAAAAGTAAGTGAAGCTCGGAAAAAAGAAAGAAAAGAAGAAAGAAAGAAGAAAGAAAGAAAGAAAGAAAGAAAGAAAGAAAGAAAGAAAGAAAGAAAGAAAGAGAAAGAGAGAGAGAGAGAGAGAGAGAGAGAAAGAAAGAAAGAAAGAAAAGAAAGAAAGAAAGAAAAGAAAGAAAGAAAGAGAGAGAGAAGCTCGCCATTAGCACTGGTCCAACTGCATGTGATGGATTTGACTATTTCCCACAAAGCACCTGCTGGTGAAGAAGACAATGAGAATCCATAGGCTTAAAACGCCTTCTAATTTTAGCTAAGTCTTTTTTTTTTTTTTTTTTCTGATTAAAAACAAACACTTTTACCACCACGATCCGGAACACATCTTAGAAGATTCTCCTTTAGACGGAACTGAATTCGTGTTCCCTCAATTTCTTTGAAGATTTTCCTGCCTGCTTTGCAATGCAAACTGCCGACGGAGGCCGATTCTTCAGTCACTCCAAAGGTAGGACTCAGTCCTCAAATAATAACAACTGAGCAGTATCAGTGACAACTGTCAACTCATCAAGAGCCAAGGAAAACCACTCAGAATCATTTGCCTTGTTGCTTAATTGACTGACAGAGTTGCTTCTGACGCTGCGAACTCTTCAGGCCGCCGTTCTCACTGAAAAGCCAGTAGTCTTAAGCAGCCTTATTTTGCTGGGACAATTTCTCTGACCCCGACAGTCAAGCACCACGTAATTTACTCCCCATCGACAAACAGCTCTCCTTGCTTTAGAAAGCAAGTGAACCTCTTAGAAACTTAATTCTGTTGCGGCCTCATTTTTCACTTTTTATCTTTGTAAAAAAAAACAAAAAAAACTGCTCTGATGAGATATCCCACTTATTTTATTTTTATGACCACTGCTTCCCTGAGAGTTGTGACGAGTGTTTAGGCCCACTAATTCCTATGAAGACAGTATTTGTGGCGCATAGCCATGGTGTCATTGCACAATAAATGCAATGCTTTGCCAGCTAATCTGATAACCAAGTCATCTATCCTCCCACCATACATGCCATGGAAAGTCTGCTTTTCTCTTCTGGTTTTGACATGATGGATATGCAGTGGTACTTAAAAAATAATATTAAAAGATGTCCCCGTACAGCATGGCACTTGAATCACAGTCTAATTATAACTATAATTATAACTGCAGGGCAGCCCCGGTGGCTCAGCGGAGCCACCCAGGCACCCCGATGAAAATGTTTCTACAATAGGTGACACAGGATCTGCATTATAAAACAGGCTCTGTTAGACGTACGTTAATCTTTGTTTTATCACAGAAAGAGGGTGTAGAGTAGACATTAAAAACAAGGGCTTTGAAATTGGTCGTGCGGGGCCAAGTCTTGCTCTGCCATTTGCTACTTGATCGGGCTACACAATATATTTAAATTTGTTTCTTCATCCACCTAAGTGGGGTGGATCATTAGAATCCTTACTGAGGTCACAAATAAGACAGAGACTATTGTCATCACTGCTACTTCACATAGTAGGGACCTACCTTTCGAAATGTGGTCTGCACCACCTGGCACTTTAACGAGATCCTGAGGTAACTTGCATGCGCTTGAAGTCTAAGACGCGCTGGGGTAAGGAGACACTGGCTAATGCAGCCGTGCAAAGGAAAGAAATCGAGGGTACACATTTTGGAAAGGAAGAGGTAATTCTGTAATTGTAGATGACACGATGGCCATCTGTAAGTCAAGGGGACGTTTAAGGGGAGTCATTGAAACCCCTTGCAACTAACAAAGAAACAGAAAAGAGGGATCCCTGGGTGGCGCAGTGGTTTGGCGCCTGCCTTTGGCCCAGGGCGCGATCCTGGAGACCCGGGATCGAATCCCACGTCGGGCTCCCGGTGCATGGAGCCTGCTTCTCCCTCTGCCTGTGTCTCTGCCTCTTTCTCTCTCTCTCTCTCTCTCTCTCTGTGTGTGACTATCATAAATAAATAAAAATTAACAAAAAAAGAAACAGAAAAGAAAGCTGAATATAAGGAATATAAAATATATTTTGATACATACAGATATGAAAACACAAATACACATTTCAGTAGTTTTATTATACTGCCTCAGTGGCCAATTTGAAAATATAACGTTAAAAAAAAAAACACTCTGTCCACCAGAGTGACAAAAACAGTAAACTAGGAATAAACCTAACAAAAATTGTTTATGAGTAGATGAAGAAAACTCTAAAACTTACTGAAGGGCTTAAAAGATGACCCACATAAGTAGGGGAATACACCAGACTCCCCTACAGGAAGACTCTATGCTGTATATGCCAGTTGGTCCCTCGTTAATCTACAAAGTCAAAGCTATTTTCTCAAAGTACTTGGCAAGTTGATGCTGAAATTCATTTGAGAGATTAAATGTATAAAATTGGCTAAAACGGGACACCTGACTGACTCAGAAGGTGGAGCGTACGACTCTTGATCTCAGGGTTGTGAGTTTGAGCCCCACATTGGGTGTAGAGATGACTTAAAATAGTAAAAAAAAAAAAACTTAGGGGCCCTCGCAGGGCTCAGTCGGTGAAGCGTCTGCCATGGGCTCAGGTTATGATCTCAGGGTCCTGGGATCGAGCCCCACGTTGGGTTCCCCGCCCAGCGAGGAGTCTGCTTCTCCTTGTCTCCACCCCTTCTCTCCACTTGTGCTCTGTTTTGCTCATTCTCTCTCTCTCTTCAACAAATAAACAAATCTTTAACCAAATTTTTTTAAATAAATGTGGCTAAGAAACTTTAGGGATGAAAAATAAAAGAGGCCGGGTTCTCTGCCCTATCAGATATCAAGACACACCAAAAAGGTATAAAAACTAAAATAGCATTTTTATAGAAATGGTCAAATTAATCCATGGCTCAGAATTGAGTCCAGAAATAGACCTATGTTAAAAAATTTATAAAATATGAATAAAAGAGGCATTTCAAATAAGTGAAGAATGGATTATTAAATACGGGATATAGAAACAACTATCTAGGGGCGCCTGATTGCCTCTGTAGTGTGTGGCTCCTGATCTTGGGGTCATGACTTCAAGGTAGGGTTTGCTTAATTAAAAAAACTTAACAACGAATAAAGAAAAGTTATCCATTTTAAAAGAGTCTGATTTCCCCTACCTCATCCCATAATAATAAACTCATGATGAATTAAAGAGTTGTTCATAAATAGAAATATAAAAGTACTAGAAGAAAATGGAGATTTCTTGCCTTTTTTTTTTTTTTTTTTTTTTTTTGCTAACCTTCGGTTGGGAAAGTTTTTCTTTCAAAATGACACGATATACCAAAATTTAAAAAGGGGAACAATTGAAAAACTTGACTAGTAAAGTTCAAACTGTCCTAATGACCTGCCAAGCAACGGGTCATATGTGCGACAAGTGTAGGATTATATGCAGAACGTACGTGCAAAACAAAGACCCTGCAAGATCCACGTGGGCGAAGCTTATGAATAGGCAAACACGGAAGAAATGCAAATGACTGGTAAACCCATAAAAAGATGATGGGCCTCCCTGGTTGTTCCTGTTTTCTGTTGCAGTGTGACAAATCACCCCCCAAACTCAGTGACGAAACCACCATTGTATCACGTCAGGAACTCTGCAGTTGAGGAGTTTGGAAGCGTGACGACGGGGACAGTTTATCTCTGCTCCATGACGTCTGGGGTCTCAGCTGGAAAGACTCAAGAGCTGGGGCGTGGTAGCTTCTGGAGGCATCTCCACTCACGCGGCTGTGGCTTGACGCTGGCGTGGGCTGGAGCTGGCGACCGGCACCCTGTGTGTCCTCCCCGGGGGCCCGCGAGTCTTCCTAACGTGGTGGCCGGCTTCCAAGCCCGAGGGTCCCGGGAGAACCAGGCGTAAATCGTGGCGTTTTTATGACTTGACTCAGAAGTCGCCAAGTGTCAGTTCCTCTCTGGGTAGAGACCTTACTTTTTTTTTTTTTTTTTTTTAAGATTTTATTTTTTATTCATGAGAGATAGAGAGAGGCGGAGACCCAGGCAGAGGGAGAAGCAGGCTCCATGCAGGGAGCCCGACGCGGGCCTCGATCCCGGGTCTCCAGGATCCCGCCCTGGGCTGAAGGCGGCGCTAAACCGCCGAGCCCCCCGGGCTGCCCGAGACCCTACTTCTTGATGGAAAGGACGGGAGACGAGAATGGTGGGTGAGGGTGTTGGCGCAGCTCAGTGGGGAAAGTCGGCCTGCCACACGGTTGTCAGGAACACGAGAGTCCAATAACTCGAGACCATTTATCACAGGCCAGATCGGTTGTTTTCCCAGTGTCCGTCCGTCTTCAGAAGGGAGAGCAGGGAGGGGGTGAAAAGGAAGATGAGAAAAACAAAGACATTGGACTAACCTTTATCACATGTTTTTCCCCAGGGGCCCCTGGGGGGCTCAGTGGGTGAAGCGCCCGCCTTGGACTCAGGCCATGATCTCAGGGTCCTGGGATCGAGCCCCACGTCGGGCTCCCTGCTCAGCGGGAAGCCTGCGTCTCCCTCTCTTCCCCACTCATGCTTGCTCTTGCTATGTCTCTCTCTCTCAAATAAATACATAAAATATTTTAAAAATAAATAAGAGGAAAAAACCAAACGAAGGAAAACCTTGGTGTGCAAAGAGTTTCTTTTTTTCTCAAAATGTTATTAGAAACTGACCATTTTATTCGAATCTGGAAAAAAAAAAAGTCATTGTGAAAAAAATCATTCTGCGTAAATACCAGTACCTTTTCACATTTAAATAAACAAAAGCCAAAAGTTCTCTTATTTAACTTGCTCTTGAACATTAAGCCATACATTCTCCTGAACATAAAATTGCATTTTTTCCCCTGGAGTAGTTACTACATAGTTGTCTTCTACTGGGGGTTGAATGAGTAAGTTTAGAAGTAAATAAAAAATCCACTTCTATGTGTGTGCGTATGAGAGATGTGGAGAATACACCGTATGTTGTATTTGAGCTTTTTAAAGAATGTTTTTTAATTATATTCAAGAAAGTAAAGAACCTCAAGTGTAGCTAATTTTGTCTGATTTTAAGGAGCCATATAGATATTATTTTGTTCCAAGAAAATTCTCTGGTATTAAAGAATTCCTTAAGCTTATTAAATGATTTGTAATTAATAGGTTGATATCCCTGGTGAAGTGCAAGGTGTTGTTATATTGGGTTTTTTTGTCATGTGCTAAGTGCATCAGCCTGTAGGATAGTATTTTTACCAAGACCATTAAAACACAGAAAAATTTTTCCAATAAGAATGTAAGTTTTGGGGTCCCTGAGTGGCTCAGTGGGTGAAGCGTCTGCCTTGGGCTCAGGCCACGATCTCAGGGTCCCGAGATCGAGCCCCGCGTCGGGTTCCCTGCTCAGGAGGGAGCCTGCGTCTCCCTCTGCCCTCCCCCACTGCTCTCTCTTGCTCTCTCTCTCTCAAAAAAAAAATAAATAAAATCTTTAAAGAAAAAAAAAAAAGTTTAATGCTCTTTACCAAAGCCATCTGGGTTCTTCTCATATCACTAATATAAATGTATGGTTTTAGGTTTATTTACCGTACCTGTGATATTTATAAATGTTAATTGTGCAGCTAACTAACTCCACAGCTGAAATATCAGAAAGGGAGACAGACCATGAGAGAAAGACTCCTAACTCTGGGAAACGAACTAGGGGTGGTGGAAGGGGAGGAGGGCGGGGGTGGGGGTGAGTGGGTGATGGGCACTGAGGGGGGCACTTGACGGGATGAGCACTGGGTGTTATTCTGTATGTTGGCAAATTGAACGCCAAATTTTAAAAAAAATGTAAAAAAATATAAATAAATAAATAAATAAATAAATAAATAAATAATAGATAGATAAATAAATAAATAAATAACTCCACAGCCTGCAGCAGCAGATTGTGCGCGCGTCTCACACGCCGCTGTGCAAATGCATAAGGCCACCCTGATCTTGGCACCTGCCACCGCAGAAATGACTATGGCCGAGGATTCGGGGACCGGCAAAGAACAGTCAAGAGTTGGCGCCTTCTCCAGCCTTGCTGGAGGAGGAGACGGAGCAGCTTCCCCCACAGCGTCATCTTTTTGACACTTGCAAGAGAATAATAGATGATTCTCCTGCAATTGCTAATAAAACGCAAACACCGAGTTAGCAAATTAAAAAGTTAAATTTCTCAGAATGGCATGGACTCATCTATATTGCATATAAGAAATAAATATTTTACTCGCCGCATCACTCCATTCTCTCTCAATACGCATTATTTGAAATGGAGGTGAATTAATATTTTTTTTACGGGCTGCCCATTCTGACTTTCTCGCGTTGCACCACGTCCCTGAGCCAATGCGAGAGGACGCCCTAGCACAGTGACATCGTGCGGAGCGCGATGCTGGAGCATAAATCAGTTCCCACTCTGGGCGGCTCCCAGGTCATAAACTCTGCTGGTATCTGCTGTTTCAAATTAGGAACGTGGTGGGCAACCCGGGTGGCTCGCGGTTTCGCGCCGCCTTTGGCCCAGGGTCTGGTCCTGGAGACCCGGGATCGAGTCCCGCATCGGGCTCCCTGCACGGAGCCTGCTTCTCCCTCTGCCTGTGTCTCTGCCTCTCTCTGTGTGTGTGTCTCATGAATAAATAAATAAAATCCTTTAAAAAAATAAAAAAAGAAAATTAGGAACGTGAATGCCCACGGAACCCGCGTTCGATTCCGCTATCACGGGCTCGCCCACAGAAACTTATTGATCACGAATAAAATGGCTGTACTTCCATTTGTGCAAATAAAACAGAGGACGGTATGAGGATCTGACTGCTCGGGGACCCTGGTTGTGTCGAGGAGATGCCGGACCAGGACGTGGGTGGGGGCTTCCGTGACACTGCGAAGGGGACTCTTGCAGGAACGATGCTCTAGAGCTTCTGGTGTCCGTGCCAGCTGTGCGGCTTTCCTTATCCCCACGTCACCTACTAGCAAAGCCACCTTCAGTTTGTTTGGGGGCAAGGACTCAGTGCATCGGGCTGCGGTGGTCGTGGCCCCGGGTGTCGCTCCTAAGGAGAAGGGCAGGGAAAGGGGAGAGAAGGCCGGGGCTGAGCTCACGAGACTCCTTCCTGGGGCAGCAGGACAGCTCGGTGAGAAGGAGGGCACGCGGGGAGGGGCGACTGGGGTCTGCAGCGGGGAAGGCAGGTGGCCTGCGCAAGCCATCCGGGGTGCATCTGAGCAGGACGGCCGGTCGGCTGCCAAAGCTGGAATCGAGGGCAGGGCGGGTGGGGGGAAGCTTGGAAAGAGGCCCTACCGTCGAACAGGCGTGCGCGTGGGGTAGCCGTGACCGGCATGAGACCAGACGTGTCGGAAGAGATGTCAGTAGGTCACCCGGGTATTTGCCTCTACGTTTCCTTGTGACCCGTGGGACCAGCCCCATCAGGTGCCGCTAAGCAGACCCCGATGTGCAGAAAGGTCTGCTCTTCGGAATTTGCTCTTTAAATCGTGCAGTGACACGATCCCCTTAGTCACCGTCGTGGAGATCACGCCCTGGCAGAGGCACACGTTCACCTGCAAGCAAGCGGGGGTAAGCGGGGGTGTGGGCTGGGTGCGTCGGGGCAGGAAGGCCAAGGACGACTTTGGGTTTCGATTCCACAAGAACCATGGGCCGTAGCCGGGAAGAGGGCTGCTCAGCGTGTCTCAGGCTGTGGAGGTGCACGGGGTCCAGTTACGTGCTCACGCCCGTCGGCGACAGGGACCTAGGAAACACAGGGCACCTGGGAAAAAAAAAATTTAAAAAATAAAAAAATTAATAGAATCAACTTTTCTTAAAAAAAGAAATATTTATTTGATTGAGTGCAAAAGTAAGCACAGGGCAGGGGCAGAGGGAGAAGCAGCCGCCCCGCTGAGCAGGAGCCGGACGCGGGGCTCGATCCCAGGACCTGAGGTCGCGCCCTGAGCCCAAGGCAGACGCGTCACCCACGGAGCCGCTTGGGCGCCTGAGAGTAAACTTTCTGATAAAATGGTATTTAGGTAACGTCGTCGGGTGGTGTGTCAGGAGCAAAAGGCTGGAGGCCACGAAATCTCTTGCTGGAGAGGAGCGGGGACAGCGGCTCCTTGTGGAGCGTCCCGCCTTCCTGCACCGGGCGAGGCTGTCTCGGTCGCCGTCCTTGCACGGGCAGCCACAGCCTCGTCGTCGTTTTATTATTATCGTTATTTGTCCGTGCTCTGGGTATCCTACATGTGTGTGGTTTCTATAGTAGGTGCCATATCAAATCCCCCATCCAGTCCTCCCCTGCGCCCCGGGAGCGAGGTCACCACGCTAAGCCGCCACACGCCGCCGCTCCGCCCTGTGTTCGCACATCGGGATTTCTGCGAGGCTCGGAAACGCGAGCGGCCGGCGGGGGACGACCTCCGTGGCCCTCGGGGCAGACACCTGCAGGGACCTAAGGGTCGGGTGGACATCGGGAGGCACGACAAAGCCGGCGGTAAGGACGCTCAGCGCCGAAGTGCGCAGGACACCGGGACAAGAGCGCACGGGGAGGTCACTCTTTTGCTGCCCTGCAGACCAGGGACGGGCCTGAGGGATGTTGAAGGCGTCGCAAAGGAAAGATAATTGTGTTGTCCTCAGCTGGCGATCGCGCCGCTGGCGGGAGCGGCTGGTTTCGGGGCCGGGAACGGGCCACCCGCTGCCACTAGCGAAGGCTGGTGCCAGGCCGCGGTCTTTCCGCACGCCCGGGGGCTTGCCGTGGCTTCGGCTGAGCACCGTGGGGAGTGTCACCGCGTAGGCAGAACAGGAGCCAGCGGGCTTGCCAAGTGCCAGATGAGCGCACTTCTCGGCGGCCGAGAGCTTACACCACCGGCGTCTGACATGTTCCCTCAACCCCCCGCGTCCCCGGCCTTGCCAACGTTGCTGCTTCTGCGTCCTGGGACGCTACGAGCTTGGAGTCCGAGTCTCAGTCCTCCGAGCCGTTGCTTCGGTGCAAAGTAACCCTGGCCGTTAACAGACAGACAGACACCCGGAGGAAAACACGAGGGGACGCGTAGTGAGGTTTTACTTATCACGGATTCTGGAACGACCGTGTTGCCCGTGAACGGCATGCCGCGCCGGGGTTGGGAACGGGGCCGTGGAAGATGCGCGCGATATTCCGTGACGTTTTGTATAATAGCGCGCGATGCTTTGCAGTCCCAGCCTCTGCTACCTGAAACTCAGCACTTGTCCCACGAGAAGTTTTGGGGTGCGCGGCACCGGGGCTAGCAGCCCGTGAGCGTGGTTTGGGGACTTACTGTCCATGCTGTGCAAAGACAACAGGGAACCAACTACACGTCTGTTCTGAAGTCCCCAAGAGAAGCGTCCTGAGGATGCAATGGCCGCGAGGCAGCGTGAGACTGTTCCACACCTCGGGCGGGTCTGGCGCAGACTCCGCAAGGTCGCTCTCCGGGGCCGGCCGGCGCGGGCGCACAGTGTGCCCGCAGGAGCAGCGCCCGCCCCAACCCGCCCCAACCCGCCCCACAGTCTTTGGGAAAACAGCTCCGGCGTGGGGGGTCGGGGGGGACGTGCTTATTTCCCTAACCGCGAGGCCAGAACCAGTTGCCGTGGAAACAGTCGGCTCTCAGCTTCGCGGGACCCCCACCCAGATAAGGACGAGGGCGGGCGGGCGGCGGGGCTGTGAAAGCAGCGGAGGCTTTAAGGAGAGGCAGCGACGGGCGCGCGGGAGCAGGTGCTCCGAGGCGCCGGGTCGGGGGCAGGACGGGGACGGGCGGCCAGGCTGGGCTCGGACGCCGCTTGCAGCACCGCGCGGACGTTTTTCGGGTGAAATCTGCCCCTGGGATCAGGGGTCGCCTGGGACTTGCCCCGACGAGCCTCGTGCATCGTCACCCTTACTGGAAACAGTCAAGTCGGCGGCAGCTCCGTATTAGCGTGCTCTGGAAGCTTCGGGTGTCTCCATGTCCTTTTCTTCCCTCTTTGATCCCGTTTAATGCCTTGATCGTTAGGAGCCCCCCGGAGTCGGGGAAACAGCAGGATGACCTGGTCTTACTAGGGAGCGACCTAAGGGCCCTAACATGCTACTGCTCTCTAACGCGTTCTGACGAGTGCCGCCAACGCGCCCCGCGGACCGACCGGATGCCCCGGGCCCGTCCACGTGTGCGCCGGGTAACCGTCAGCAATCTCCCCAAAACGTGGGGGTAAAACCAGCTTGTAAGCCTCAGTTTTTGTCAAAGGATTTCCGCCAAGCGACCGGAAGACGGTACCGAGAAAGCTCTTCCCTCCTTCGGCACCTGTTATTTTCATAGGATCGTGGCGCGGGATGAGGATTTAGAACCTGTAACGCGGGCAGCCGACCGCAAGGATCCCCCAGAGCGTGGGTCTTCACTCCTCTCAGAAGAGACGCCTGTAAACATTCGGGGTCCTGAGTTCGAGCGCTAAAGAATTCCCCAATTTATGTTAATTTCCTTAAAATCATTTTTTTTTGTTGTTGTCTGAGATGCTTTGGGCACCTTCACGACTCCTTATTTTTCTTTTTCTTTTTTTTTTTTTGGAAGATTTTATTTATTTATTCATTTTTCAAAATGAATTCATTTATTCATTTATTCGAAATTTATTTATTCAGAGAGAGAGGCAGAGACAATGCTTGGACAGATTAGGTAACTTGACCAAGGTCACATGGATAGGTAAGTCCGAACCAGAATTCAAACCCTAATTTTTCTGACTCCAGAGGTGCCTCTCAGGATGAAAAAACATATTTCCCCAGGGAAATCCTGCTTAGATGTAACTGCTGAAATTTGTCACCAGCAAACTCTGGATTTATTGCTCGCCAAAACTATATTTGAAACTGAGCTCCCAGGCTCGATGACTTCTCCACCTCTAGAGCCCAAGGGAACATTCGGTTCGTTTCAGGTGAAGTGGCATGAGACCGAGTCTGCGATGCTTCACACGAAAAGGCGTGACTCCTGAACGGTGAAGGTTCAAACCCCACCCCGGCCCGCGAGGACAACCGTGCGTGGAAAACGGGCCTTTCAGCACCGGTTCTGTGGCCGCTTTGGGCAGCGAGGACCCAGCGAAGCTGGCTTCGGGCCCCGCCGGGCCAGGCCCCGTCTAATGTTAGGAGCTGAGCTGGCGCAGAAAATTTGCCCTTCTTGGAATTCAGCACGAAAGATAAAAAAAAAAAAAAAAAAAAAAAAAGCACCATGGGGGTGTTGAATTGCTGTACTGCCTGCTTGGAATGGAAATGAAAACTTCAGGGGCGCCTGGGAAGGTGAAGCATCTCCCGTGAGCTCAGGTTCCGATCCCCAGGTCCTGGGATCGAGTCCCCTGTGGGGTCAGGCGCTCAGCGGGGAACCTGCATCTACCTCTCCGTCTGCCCCCCCACACCCGTATTCTCTCTCTCTCTCTCTCTCTCAAATAAATTAATAAAATATTTTAAAAATAGATACATAAATAAAAAGGGAAAGGAAGCAACCATGAATCAATCAAGCGCAGCTAGTGTCCCCTGATGCGGGGCTTAAATACTTACGTAAATCAAGTCGACTTCCTAATTCCAATGGTCTCTGAACTGAAATTCTTCCTGCCTAGTGGCAAATCAGGAAATCAGCAATCCCCGCTGACCGGCTTCCAGCAGCAAAACTTCTAGAAGGAGGTTGAGGCTTTGAGCACCAGCCAGCAAAGTGAGCAGCGTTTTACCATTGACCCCGGTATTTAGTGAGCTGATGGTGGAGGCCGAGTGGGCGCCAGGAGGTGCCCCTTGTACTAGCAACACACGTACTGCGGCAGCCCGGGCCAGGGCCGCCCCTAAGCGGGCGGAAGCAGGGCGTCTGGGCTGGAGGCAGGCTGGAGGGCTGCCTGGAGGGGGCTTCGGGGGCTCGGCTCTACAGCACCCGGAGCGCGGGAAGGACAGGAGCACGTGGTGTCCAGGCTGCGGCCTGTCGCCCCACCGTCGCCCGCCCGCCTGTGCGTCTCATCGGCCGCAGCCCCCGGAAAGCAGAGCCCAAGGGGATTGGGCAGGAACCCGGGGCCCGAGCGGAGCAGAGGCCGGAAGGGGCTGCTGGAGGGGAGCGGGAGTGGCAGCCGGTGTCTTCGTGTTTCACGAGCGAGCAAGCGAGGAGGGAGGAAGCTGACGGACGGTCGTGTCCACGTGCACCCTCCTGTCTCTCCGAACGATGCTCCGGGGGTGTCGGCACAGAGGGAAGCGTCGGCCACGGGCACCGAGCGCAGAGCCTCCGCGTCACCCGTGAGCAGAAACCCACGTAATGGCGTGAAGACTCGGAGGCCAGTCGCCAGACAACATGGACCAGGGATTTCCAAAGCAGAAAATACACGGACGAAGAATGGTTAGTCTCATCGGCTCACGCTCTCGTGCACGTTAAACCCAAGTAAGGTGGGTCTTTCCTGCTGAATCATCAAGAAACATAGCTAACGCCTCACGCGGAAGGGCCAGCGGGTTCTTTGACACGCTCTTAGGGTCAACTGGCGCGGCCTTTCTGAAAACCAACTTAATGGTGATTCTGCTTCCGATATTCCGTCTTAAGGAAATGCTCCAAAACACAGATAAAGATGAATGCACATCTTTTTTATCTTTTTCATAATAGACCGAAAAAGGAAACAGACGTCCCACGTGACTGCAAGTGTCGAGTGAATCACACAAAGTCCATCCCATCACATTTTGTAGGGGCATTAAAAATCCTGTTCCCGGGACGTCCATGGGGCTCCGCGGTGGAGCGTCTGCCTCGGGCTCAGGCCGTGACCCTGGGGTCCCGGGATCGAGTCCCACATCGGGGTCCCCGCAGGGAGCCTGCTTCTCCCTCTGCCTGTGTCTCTGCCTCTCTCTGTGTGTCTCTCATGGATAAATAAATAAAATCTTAAAAAAAAAATCTGTTCACAAAGACATTCTTGACCTAAGGTGAGCAGAAATGCAATATGAGAAATCACATGTGTATCAGCACGACCGTGTTCAAAGAATCAAGTCAGGAAAATGCTGAAGAAAAAATATCAAAATGTCAGTAATAGTTGCTTTTTCTCTGGACAATGAGATTTATGGTGATTATTTCCCCCTTTTGCCTCTTTATGGCTGTGTGTTCTCTCCAAATATTCTAAGATGAGGAGGCATTCGTTAATATTTATTGGATGCCCACATTGTCCCAGTCACTGTTGGGAGGACCTGGACCCACAGAGCTCTTGAGGCACAGCCCCTGCCTCCATTTGCTTCCGACCTAGTGATTTTTTTCTTTAAAAAGATTTTATTTTGAAAAAAGATTTTATTTAAAAAAATATTTTATTTATTCATGGAAGAGAGAGAGAGAGCAGGGAAAGACGCAGAGGGAGGGGGACAAGTAGACTCACACTGAGCACAGGGCAGGATTCGGACCCTGGGATATGACCCGAGCCGAAACCAAGAGTCGGATGCTTAACCGATGGAGCCACCCGGGGGGAGCCTCTCTAAGTGATTTATTTTTATCTTGTAACTTGAAAAACTAGAGAAGAAGAAGCTCTTGTTTGTAGGTCCAAAGCCCTGTGCAAGGTAAACCAACAGAGCTTTCAGAAAAAGTGAATAAGCAAAATATCTTCAAGGCTCTGGAGGAGCTAACGCGCCCTTAAGTAGGACACAAACGTGCTGACTACAGATGGGGAGAAAAATGGCACATTGTATTGAACCAAAATCCCAAATTAAGTTCTGTTCACGCATCCCGTGATTGAGAGTGACAGTGCAGGCCCCCGAGAAGGTAGCGTACAGTTCGCATGCAAGACCCCGTCCAGAATATGTAAAGAGCTCCTCCGTGGCAATAAGAACAAGGCAGACAAGCGGGGGAACAGTGAGCAAAGACCTGAACGGGCAGTCGCAGAAGGACACCAGGTCAGCAGGCAAGGATTCCCGACAGTAGTCCCCATGCAACGCAGACCACGCCCCGAGTGGCATCGCTGCACCCCCGGGTCAGGCACAGAGGTAGCGGCCAACAAGGACGTAGGGGTGGGGCAAGCAGCCCCCCGTGCTGTGGGTGGGAGTGAGATTGGCACACCCACTGGAGAAGACACCTGGCGGGGTCCGGGAGAGCCGGGCGGGGACGTTCCAGCATCGGCACCCCCGACCCACACCTGGTATGTCCCTTACCTTACATCCGTCACCGCCAAGACCTCAGCCCGCCCAGCCGTCCGTCGCCAGCGGAGGGAGCAGGAACGGGCAGCACGTTCGTGCCCGCGGCTCGGTCCCACGCGGCATGGGCGACAGGCTCCCCACCGAGCAAAAGGAGCCAACGCAGGCGCGCACCGTGTTGCTCGGTCTCCGCGGTGCTGGAGGACGACTGCGCTAAGCTGTGGGCTGGAATCCAGGGCAGGGACCCCCTGGGCGGGAGGGCAGGGCGGCGGGCCCGGGGGGCTTCCGGGGTTCTGGTCTCCCCACCGGTGGCTGCCCCGGTGTGCTGTTCACACGGATTCACCAGCGCATACTTTCGGGTATGAAAATCAAGAACTGGGAGACGCGTGTTCATGACCCCGCGTGTGTAGCCGTGACACGTATACATACATGCACACGCGTGTATACAATCCCAGAGCGGTGTGCATGCATGTGCCTTCACCCCCACACACGCATGTGTATGCATCCAGCTGTAACCCCCCAGCTGCCGTGTTATCTCCCTTCTCACCTGACTCCGGTAGCTGTTGGCCCACTTCCTCCCCGGACCCTTTATCTGTAGCTGGAATAATGGTCTTGAAGCACAGGCTGGGCCGTGTCTGTCTCTGGCTCGTGACCAGTCGCAACTACCCACGTCAATCAGAATAAAATCCTCGGAGGAGGCGTAGATCCCTGACGGCTGATGTCAAACGGTCTCACCACCCAGACCTGTCGCTTTTATCTCTTTATCCTGCTTCATGTGTCCTGGTGGTTCTCCTCACCAGCTGACATACCCTTGACGCGGTTGTGGGCTCACAGCCGGCCTCCCCGTCGCTAGTGTGTCGGCCGCGTGGGACCGGGGACCCGGGCTTGCGGCTTCGTGTCTCTGCCGGCACAGCACGACGTAGGCAATGAGTGAAGGAAGGAAGGAGACCAGCACCGAAGAATATAGGAAACAGCAGAACGTATATGTTCCACTTTCTTTTATGGGTTAAAACAAAACACAAAAAACAAAAAAAACAAAAACAAAAAAAGAAATTACTTACTTGATGTGCTTCAGGCCTGTTTCTCTCTCCCTCTCTCCCTGTTTTCTCCCCCATAACCCCACATGACACGTCCATGCAATGTCATTATATAATCCCAGTGGTTCAGAATTAAATGAGGGTGACATCCAGGTAGAGACCCATTATGCTGGAATTCAGGATTTTTAACTGAGCCTTGTTTTGTGGATACATGGCCCTTTTGAATACTAAAAACCCTATCATTTTTCTTGCTAAAAGTATCTGTGTTTGGGACCTAGGGATGCTCCCTTCAGCATTCTGGCTAAGAAAAATTTTCAAACATGGGAACTCGGGTGGCTCAGCGGTTGAGCATCTGCCTTCGGCCCAGGGCATGACCTCAGGGTCCTGGGATCGAGTCCCGCATCGGGCTCCCTGCATGGACCCTGCTTCTCCCTCTACCTGTGTCTCTGCCTCTCTCCCTCTGTGTCTGTCATGAATCAATAAATAAAATCTTTAAAAAACTCTTTTTCAAACAAAATAACACCATTTTGTTAGGCTTTACAACAATTCAAAACTTTTCAGACCCTGAGGATGAATTGTTCGTAAGGGCCTGTGTCCAGAAATTGAGGTTGTCTCCATCAGAACGCATACCTCCCTGTCCTCAGGATGAACCGGGGGGCTCCGGGAGCAGGCAAGGGTGTTCACAGTTCATTTCTGTGTCTGTATAGACTGGCCAGTTACCTTTTCACAGAGCCACCCAGTGGGGTGTGCCCCTTGGCAGGCGTCTAAAAACCGACAAAATGTGCAAATGTTGGCACAGGGAGGGAGAAGTCCAGTTTGGTTGTCAACCTGCTTGGCCTTTCAATTCAAGTTTTTTTTAAAAAAAAAAAAAAAAAAGAGTTTCAGGCCGTTTTGGTTACTACATAGCTGACGACACAGTTTTGTTGCTTTGTTTTTTAGTTGGAAAAATGAGAAACCGCGATAAGGCCGCGAGTACACAAAATGTACTCAGCTGCTAGCGAGACTCTCCTTCCCCTCCTCCCTCTGGGAAAGCAATAAGCATAACATCGAGCCGTAACTGTAACTGCAGATCAAATAATAAAACGAATCCCAAGAGACACTGAGTATAACAAGGCCAGTGTCAGATCATTCGCTCATCAAGTAGTCCAATCTTTCAATAAGGCAGGCCGGGATGGCTAGGGGAACAATGATGCTTTTAGGTCGGAGTGAGTGCGAAACAACCGCTCCTGTCAGAGGAGAAGGCAATGCCAAGGTTCATGTTGGAGTCAGACTTACAGCTCAGGAGGGCAGAGCACGGAGTAATGAGGATACGCATGTGGCTCCAGTGTGGGGATTCTGGTTTCACTGGTTGCATGACTTGGAAGAGCTGTGTAACCCAGGGCGAGTTCGTTAACCTCTCTGAATATCAGCTTCCCGGGGGTGTAACATGAGGATGGTAAAAACACCTAATCTGCGGGGCTTTTGTGACGATCCAGTGAGGTCTTGGTTCCAAAAATATTTTATTTTATTTTTAAAGATTTTATTTATTTATTCATGACAGAGAGAGAGAGAGGCAGAGACACAGGCAGAGGGAGAAGCAGGCTCCATGCAGGAGCCCGATGTGGGACTCGATCCCGGGTCTCCAGGATCACGCCCTGGGCTGAAGGAGGCGCTAAACCTCTGAGCCATCTGGGCTGCCCCCCGAAAAATATTTTATAGCCACGAATACGCTTTGATAATGTATAGGATTATTAGTGTGCTTGAATAATTCCTTAAATACCTCTTACTTCCTCCCTCCCTCCTACAGTCACGTCCGCAGGGTTTAGCTGAAGTACTCCCATCCCTGTGGCCTGCGTATCCCTACTGTTGTAGATGAGGATGGATTTCAGTAATTAAATGAAAAAGTTGTCTATGTTTCCTATCTGAACCATCCTGCCTAAGGCTTCAGAATAGAACGATGGTCTTCTCTGAAACCCAGATTATTAATGCTGCACATATATAAACAAGCGATGCCCTGGTGCCCCTGAGGGTAGGAAGCCAGATGAAGATTGAAAAGTGAGGAAAATCTCCTCCTTCCCCGTCCCAGATGGAACAACTGTTTTCTTCTCCGGGATAGGAAAGGTGGCTACTTGGTGAACACATACCCTGCGCCAAGCACTGCGCTGCGCTTTATTGGACGTGACCCTCACAGCATCCTGTGCCGTGATTGCTGCCTTCAGACACGAAGACTATAATTAGAATAAGTAGCTGAACCTGGGTCACATGGCGGAGTCAGGATTTGAACCCAAACCTGCCTAATTCCTTTCCTGGTCTTCTTCTGTTTGTGAACTGATTGATGATTTACCTCCTCTCTTTGAACCAACTTTGTGTACCTGTGCTTGCCCTTCTGTCCCTTTATCCTTTCATTTTTTTGATGCCAGTAATGAGTAGGGCAGAGGCTTATGACAGAGATGTCTAAGGTGCGGCCGCCATGCTTAAGGAATTGTGATCCCCTGCAGGAAAGGGGACAGGCGGACAAATCCCTATACGACTTGGAGGAATTGCAGAGGCCCGTAGGGGATGGAGCGTTAGCCTCCTTGCCTGGAACGTGCAAGTAGCGCTCTGTCTACTTTACTCAGCTGTTGTCAGGGTAGAGTGACACGCCTTTATCAAGGGTCTGGCAAAGACCCTGACTCCTAGTTGAAACGCTCAGTACATGGACCCATAATGTTGCCAGGATAATAACTGGGATCCCAGGCTGGCAAAGCAACTTGGTGTCAGATCTCGAGAGCCTCAAATGCCAGTCTAAAGAGTTCGGACCTTCAGCTTGATAAAAACAGTTGTGCCAGGGTCAGTAATCGTTCTGAAAAGGAATGAGAGCAGATGCTCTTTCGCACCACCTTTCAAAATTCATCGTGAATGAGGTAGAGTTAAGGGGCACAGTTGGAACTGGTTTAGAGGACTTTTTATATTTGATGCACTAAAAGGAAAGATGATGTTTTCAAGTTTTTAATGCCCTGTACTTTTTCTCCCACAGTAATTAGTGAATGCCAAAGACGGCAACTGGAGTCTGTGAGCTACTCCTCCCGCTATGCTCTGGGCCTCTTTTATGAAGCTGGCACGAAGATTGATGTCCCTTGGGCTGGGCAGTACATCACCAGTAATCCCTGCATACGCTTCATCTCCATTGATAATAAGAAACGCAATATAGGTCAGTACCCCCATTATTCCCCTTAAATACAGTAACAATGGTGGGTGTAGATCATGAAAAATGCTGTTTAATTGAGTGTTGCCATTCTGAACAGAGCAAGCATTTAACTCCAAGCCACAGGGGATAAAATTTAATGTCACATTTGGCCAATAACAAAATACACAGTGAAACCAGCAAAGTTTTTCGGAAAATCATTCCCCACATGGTTTGTATTACTGAGTTCATGAATATAGTGTCAGAAGTTTTAAGATTTCAAAATGGCCCCAGTTCTATCGCTTTAATCTGGGCCCATCTATATGCAGAAGGATCTCTCCTCCTTTGTGGCTTGGTGGAGTTTGTTTGGCTTCGTTTCTGAAATGTGCTAAGTGCTGCTCTTTCCACTTCCCAGGCTGGAAATAAAAAGCGAATTGTACTATGTTATGAGAATCCTCCACTTCAATATAATCTTATTTATTTAATTTTCATCTCAAAGACTACATAAAAACACTTTCGTGTACAATATAACAGAAATGATAGGTAAAATGTTTCATAAGAGGTTCACTAGAATGGGCTAAAACCTACACGCCACCCTTTTTTGTTGAAGGCAGTCATTAAAATTAGATTTGAATCCCAAGAATAAACATAGCGCTCGTCTTTGGAGCAAAGGAGAAAGTGTATTCTTCTTCGCAGGATTAGAACAATCCCTGAGATGACTGCTTTTTGAAGAATAAACGGTAATGATGGAAAACGACTAGATTCTTGAAGGGAGTCGTCATCTCAATTTGTTACGGCGTTTTATGGCGCAGTGACGGTTTCTCCAAGCCGTTAGTTAGAAGTCTTTCTTGATAAAATCACCAACTAACGTCTTTTGGCCTGCCAGAGCTTTATAATGATAGAATTGGGCTGGAGTATGGTTTTTATATCAGAGCACATGATCTTAGAAAAATGTTTCTTTTATAACTTAAAACTCCCTCGGGGCTAGATTGTTTATGTTCACATGATACCGCATATATGTACAATCAGCAGTTTGTGAAACGCCCTGTAACAGCAATGGACTAACCATTTTTAACTCTACAACTGCTTGGTTCTGACAAAAGAATAGCCAGTCCTTGATAGGTGTGATATCTGTTAGGGTGAAGTCAGTCGTGTATACCACAGAAACCAATTTAAACTTGTTTAAACAACATAAGGTCATTTGTTATATTACCTACTGTGGACTGCGGCGCATCCCTCCAAAACTCCTGGGCCGAAGCCCTGTTCCAGGATAACTGGCGGCCTTACCAAATGAGCGCTAGAGAGTTCTCTCCTGTGCGTTTACCAAAGGAACATCATGTGAGGTCACACGAGGGTGGCGAGAAGGCGGGAAGGCAGGCGGTCTGCAAGCCAGGAAGAGAGGCTTTACCAGAAACCAAATCGCCGGACACCTTGGTCTTGATCTCCCCAGCCTCTGGAGCTACGAGAAATCGATTTCTGTTGCTTACGCCATGCCGCCTGTTGGACTGCATTTTGTTATGCCAGTCCAGGACGACCGACACCTTATCTAAGAGGAGGAAAGTTGGGGAGATGTCGGGAATGACCGATTCAGGACCTGAGCAGTACCTTCCAGGGCCTAGAATTGCCCTTTTCTGCTCTCTTCCACTCTTGAGGTGGACCTTCTCTTCCAGGAGGATTGGGAGCAAGATGGCACTAACCGTTAGAATTACGTGCAGACCCAACGACGTGCTCAGGAAGAAGAGGAACCATTACATTTCTGTTTCTAGGAATCAGGGAATTCTCTCCAGAGCCCCCTCAGTTGGCCTCACCTTGTATGTCATCGGTCAGAGTTGGGTTGCTCGACCGGTCTGAAATCCATCATTCGCTGGCAAGGGTGATGGGACTGCCACGATGAACTCGACAGATCAAGGTTTACTCCTAGAATCGGCGTTAGGATCATCTCCCTTTACCCATATGAGGGGTAGACTCCTGAATGAAATAGGAGGGTTTTGTCTGGAGGAGAGAAGGGAGTAAGTAGCGGACGCCAGGTCGGCCATACGAGACACCCATTATTTTCAAGTAGAGTCACATCGTAGGTAGGAGGTGAAGCTCTAAAGTTGACACGTAAGGAGAAGAATCGTGTAGATTCAAAATTATCTTTGAAGATCCCTTAAAACTACATGACGTTTTGGAGACGGAGCTACCTTTCAGTAAGCTCAGGATAGCCGTCTTTCCAACATCCAGTGGATTTCAGTTTCTTTGGGTGAGGCCGGATGAAATAGTCGGCTCGCATTTATAGGATGGAGTGATCTTTCCTACTGTGAGAGACGCACAGAAAGAAAGAAACAGCCGTCACCGTTCTCTCCTAACAGGTGAAATCACTGCACAAATGGAGTGGGGTGGTGGGTGATAGCACCCACAGTTGTGCAAATGCAAAAGAGCACAACATAAAGTCAAACATATTTTAATTTCTCACATGATTGGCAGCCTCTGAAATAAGAGAGACAATTTTTTTTATTTTTATTTAGTTTTTATTTCATTTTATTTTATGGTATTAATAACCACACAGTTTGAAAGCAGGAGGGCTGAGTGGATTGGAAACCATGTTTTTGCTACAGCTCATGGCAGTGCCTCTTCAGACAGCAAAGAAATGCCTGCCTTTCTTTGCCAGTTTTATGGAAAATTAATCTTGGATTATGTGAGTTTTAAGTTATGGGAGGCCTGCAGCAATGGCATCCCCTAACATAAAATCTAACTGCCTTGCATTTAAACTACTTTTTTTTTTTTTTCTTCCTCACTATCTGGGGCCAGGGTGCTAAGTGTGTCTAGTTGAATTCACACAATATAAATGTCCAAATAGTAAGACTCCACTGTATTTTATTGGCATTAATATTTAAGCAGACCGGTAAGAGGTGTCTCTTTATGTTACTAACACTACCCCACACCCACCCTGTCCTTGGAGTGTTTGATTGAATCTAGAATTAATACTGTAAATACACACACTCAACTAATGAGGGAGAGCGTTTCCGCTCTGTCGAGGTAAAGCAACAACAACATCAAAAGTAGCCGGGTTGAGTCCACAAGACCCAGCTGTGTTGTTAGGTCTTGGAGAGAGCCAGAGGATGAAGGATTAGTGGCCCAGACCAGACAAAGGTCAAGGAGTAATCATGTGTCAGGTGTCGGGGGAACCTAGTACCTGCAGAGAGCCGCCCCGAGAACCAGAACCTCCTTGGCAGAGGGGCTAAACTCTAAGGCCTGATAGACCAGCTTCAGGACCTTTGTTAGAGGTAAGAGCCACTGTACCCAGGTCTGTGTTCCCCAAAATGCATTCAAGGAACACCAATTCCTTTTTTTTTTTTTGGAGGGAGGGGGAGAACACCAATTCCTTGATATGCTCCTTGGGAAGGACTCTGTCATCATGTACTTTTGCAAAATGCTACCGACTTTGCGTCTCCTTTAGAGAGTTTCAGGTCATATTGCCCTATTAGAAGACATTCCTATATATATATATATATATATATATATATATATAAACACCACCTTTCCTCTTCATTTAATCTAGAATTTCCCAAATGTATTTGACCAGGGGATCAATTTTATTTGAGCACCATACCTGCTAATATCTGACGGAAACGGTTCCCCTGGACACCCTTGAGAAACCCTGACCTGACATCACCGTTTGTGCTTCAGACCTGAAAAGGAATCCTAGGCCAATAAAGGGGTGTGGGGTGAGGAGTGGGGTGGCCAAGGCTGAGCTGGAAGCCATCTGGAGAAAAAATACGGATTTTTTTTTTTTCAAGAGATGGAAGAAGCTTAGAGCCAACCTGGAGCCCACCAAGAGCCTCATTAGGACAAAAGATCCTTCTATCACTCAAGAATTCCAAGGGATTTAGGGGCTCTGTGTTGGGAACCAGGATCAGAGACCAAATGTTAAAACAAAAGAGGTTTTCAGTGCTCTTATCACTTGGGAAATTATAAAGGTTTCAGGGGCGCTGTGCCAGGAACCAAGGGGAGAGACTAGTTCATCTATATTCTATTATTTCACGCCTCCCAAGGTCTCGGAGATCCCTCTCAAGACCTTATATTTGGAATTAGAATGGCCAGGAGTAACGTCTTAGATTCAGCTCGGTTCTACCTCTTTATAGCTGTGTGATCTTGGATGAATTACGTAAACTATCTGTTTACCGATCAATATGACGAGGAAACAATACCAACCCCAAGGATTTGGGGATGAAATGGCTTGAACGTATGAGGAGCTTCGTATAGCACCTAGCAAGCGACGGGCCAGTATCTGTGGTCCCTGTTATCACGACCAACAATGCCACTCTTGCACTTGGATATCCTATTTTCCAAAGCTGAAGGCATAAATATAAAAAGCCTGACTTTAGTGACTCCAACCCGCTGAAATCACTGCGGAGAGGAGGCAGGGTGGCCCTAATGAGTAAGACATATACGTGACCCTAAAAATGGTTGGTCACAATTTTAGCATCCTTCCCTGTTCGCCATCTGGAAGAGTATTAATGATAGTAAAGTGGCCAATAGACAGCAACCCGGGGAGATTAACGTAATCTGCAATTCTAGAAATGCGGCGGCCAATGACCGGAGTAACATGGCTTCCGGTGACTCATCCAAGGAATCCGTTCAGTTCATCCCAAGACGAAAACAAGCAAATGAATAAACTTTTCGTCATACGGGATTTACACCTGCCGGTACCTTATTGTTGGGGATCCCTGAGCAACAAACGCGGTGTAATGCATTCTGCCTCTAATAACTGTTTTACAAAAGACGCACAAATGTGCCTCACAGAACTGTTTATTACATCAGCTCCTTATAGGAAAAAAATGGAGCATGACACGAAATCCTATAAATAATTGGGATGAGCCTGGGGCCTTAAATCCATCTTGGGTTCACTTAGGGGGGTTTGTGACTGTTCCAGTTAAGCAGGGAGCCGTGCAATCGACAGCCCAAGGTGGTCTGCTTCAGGATGCGAACAAGTGAGGGAGCGTTTGCCCTTAAACTTGTAAGAAATGTACTTAGGAGAGGTAGCAATTGTTTGTTTTTTTTTTTATTTTTTTAAGATTTGTTTAGGGGAAAAAAAAAAAGATTTGTTTAGGGGCGCCGGGGTGGCTCAGTCGGTTAGGCGTTTGCCTTCAGATCAGGTCATGATCTCGGGGTCCTGGGATCGAGTCCTGCATCGGGCTCCCTCTCCCTATGTGCCTCCCCCTACTTGTGTGCTTCTCTCTCTCTCTCTCTCTCTCTCTCTCTCTGCCAAATAAATAAGTAAAATCTGTTTGGGATTTTATTTATTTATTTTAGAAAGAGCAAGAGAGCATGTGCGTGTGCCAGCAGGGAGGGCGAGGGAGGGACAGAGGGAGAGAGAGGGGGTCCTCAGGCTGACTCCCAGCTCAGCACAGAACCCAACGTGGGGCTTGATCCCGGGACCCGTGAGGTCGTGACCTGAGCCAAAATCAAGAGTCAGTCGCTCAACCAGCTGAGCCACCCCGGTGCCCTAAGGGAGGGAACGCTTCATAAGGAGATCAAAAAAGGAAGAGGGGAGAAGAAGGAAAGGTCTAGGTAGGAGGGGAAGGAAAGGGGAAAAGGGCTGTAATCACGGAAATGGTCCTGTTTCCCGTTGGGGCTTCTGTTGTCAATACCGGCTCCGGAGTGGCGCTGGCAGGGAAGGCGGCCGTCGTCGTCTCGGAGGAACCTGCGACGCCCGACGCCTGGCTGACCCCCAGGAGGGAAAAGATGCACGTGTGTGTGCGCGTGCGCGTGCGCGTGCGCGTGGAGCCAAATGTCTGTCTGTGGTCGCGCACGTCAGCGGGCACAGATCACAGCACAGACTGACCTCGCGTCTCGTCCACATTTGCCAGTTCTCGAGACAAAAACGAGAAGGAAGTTCCCCGGAGCCCATCTGTGAGGAGAACACGTGCCCGCAAGGCGACAGCAAGCAGCAGATCCCTTTCAGCCTCGGGCCTCCCCGGAGCGCGAGCCTCAGTGGGAAGGAAGGGTTTGCACCCGAGACCGCGTTGCCCCGCCACTCGCCCAGCACGGCGACTCCTGGGAAGAGCAATGCCAGGGGCGGAGGGAGAGTGGAAAAGGAACTAAATATGCATCAAAAACCGACTTTAAAAAATGCCCTGTGGAGTCTACTACCGGGAAAAATGCCGTTCGGCCGTTGCTTCCAGAGAAACCGAGCTCCCCGACCCTGGATTTCCACGTTTGCGGAGCAGGTGGTTACGAATATGCGTTCCCTGCCCCGCGTGCCAGGCTCGGGGCCAAGAGCTAAGCGGTCTCGGTGGCCCGTCTCCCGAATCGAAGGTCGTGGCTGGCTCGGGGGAGGAATTCTGAAGAGACACAGAGGCTCTGTTGGCCTAGTGACTTGGGGTCAAGGAACAGCAGTCCTAAATGCACACGGATGCACAGACACAGACGACGTAGAGACCATCAACTCATGCCTGTCCCCAGAGCCGGGGAGGGACGCCTGGGGGGCCCAGGACGTGACCCCGGGGTCCCGGGACCGAGTCCCGCGTCGGGCTCCCTGCATGGAGCCTGCCTCTCCCTCTGCCTGGGTCTCTGCCTCTCTCTCTGTCTCTATGATTAAATAGATGGGAATCTTTTTTTAAAAATTAAACACTTAAAAAAAAAAAAAGAAAGAAACGTCAGGCCAGCCTATTATTTCACTTTCTCGTGCGGCTGCCGAGGAGCTCGACGCGGGTAAGCCGTGCCGTGTCCGAGGGCGGGCGCCCGGGGAAAGCAAGCCTGGGGCCCGCGGGCTCCCGGCCCTTCTGTGCTGCGGACGGCGGCGGATCACCAGTTCGCACAGCGGCCACGCGAGGAAACGGGTCCTAAAGCCCGAGAATCTTCAGTTGCTTTGGGTGCCGACCTTCCGCCTTCGTGCCCTGCGCGCCCTGCCCTCTGCGAGCCCAGTTTCCATGGGGCCGTTGGCCTGAAGTCATGGCGACAGGGCCAGGGATAGGGCTGAGGCCGCCGGGGACCCTTGGGCTGGCGGGATGTGGTCCCGACGCCAGGCCCGGGGCGCGGGGCCTGAGTGTGGTTTCCTACGCTCCTGGGGGGACAGGTGGAGACGAGCGTCAGGCGGGGCCCGCGGGTGGAGGAGACAGAGGCTGCCCTGGCTGCTGCCCGCGGTGGGAGGAAAGGCCGGGAGGACGGCGTGCGCGGGCTCCGGCGTGGGGAGGAGCGCAGGGGGGACTCCGCGGGCCGGGCCTGCCTGGGCTGTGCGACCCTCTGCCACCCGGGGCCACGTGCCCAGGTGGGGAGCTCTCGTCTGGCAAAAAAACCTGCTGCCTTAGACGTAATGACACCTAATTTTGGCGACTTGTGCTCCGGTCCCCGTAAAGGGTGGTTCCTTTGTCTGCTGAGCCCCCGGAGGAGGTGGGATGATGCCACCACCGGGGAAACGGGGAGAGCTAAGCTGCTTTGCCTGATTGAGGAGAAAAGCGGAGCCGTCCCGAGGCGGCGGGGAGGGCGGGGAGCAGGCCGGGGAGGGGAGAGCCGGGCCGAGGCTGAGCCGACCCGCAGGACGGCGGCGTGACGTGGGCGTCTTGGCCGGAAGATTGCTCCCTGCAGCCAGCCCAGCTCTGGCTCGAGCGGCGGCTCCAAGTCCGCGCTTGCTCCTTCCTGGGGACTTGCTGAGGAAGCCCCACAGAGCCCGCGCACCGTTTGGGGTACCGGGGTGGAGCCGATGGGAACCCCGAGATTCCCTCCCCGAGCGGGACCCGGGAGCACAGCGGGCCCACGTCTGTTTCGAGAAACCGTATTTTGAATCGAGACAGAACTCGTCATCCTCCCGGCCTCAAATAAAGCGAGTCCAACTTGCCGGCTCCCTTGGACCTGCGACGGGGCGAGCACGCGGGGTGGGCCGTGGCGAAGGCCCCCTCTGCGGGACTGAGCTGCTTCCGGAGGACCTCGGAGTTGAGTCGAGCCTGGGGTCGCCCGGGGTCTGAAGCTGTGGACACTTGGGGTCGGGAGCCAAGGCTCACGATGACGTGCTGTGCTCTGCTTCCCAGACAAGTGCGTGGTTTGCATCGTTCTGGGGGCGTCTCAAAGCCTCTGCGAGCTGAGAACAGTCTCGTAAGGCTGCGTAGACGCAGCCTGTGGGCCTCAGGCCCGGGAGACAGTGTAGACTGATGAGCCGGGAGAGAGCCTGGCAGGTCTTACCTGCGGCCCGTCCTTGTCTGGGGCTCTGACGACACGGACCCGAAGAGACGCAACCTCCCCTTTGCCCCGAGCTCCCTCAGACGAGACCTCCCCGTCTTCGCCCCTGTCGGGAACCCCACGTGAGGTCCACCCAAGTGTCTCGGGGGCTGAAGAATCGACATGCTGTTTGCAGAGCCTGCTGCTTGTTCCAGAACTAGACGTTCTCTCCCGAGGCGGGAGACGCACCACGGTCCTCGGGCCGGGGCGGGGGGGGTGGTTGCTGTTCGCCCCCTTGGCTCTTACGTGGCACCGCACTAAATCTTCGAGACAGACGCCAATATCGCGGCCCCCCGGGCCCGGGGCATGGGCGCTCGGTGGTTTGCCGAGCCCGTCGTCCTGCGCGTAGCTCCCAGATGCCCTCCCCCGGCCCGGGCACTAAGACGTCAGTGACACTGAGAATCAGCGCCGCGGCCCCGGGCATGCACGGAGCAGGCCCGCCGGCCGGTGGTGCATCCCAGTCCGGGGCTCCGTTGGATCACGAGCTGTCTCCGTAATTCCAGAATCGGGAAGCCTTTGCAGAGCATGTGCGGGTTCTTGGCAACGCGAACCACCAGAAGCGTCTCGGGGAGGCCCTCCGTGCCGTTGGCGACACTGCAGCGCGGGGTCCCGGAAAGACCCGGAAGTTCTCCAGGGCCCTGTCCCCGAAGGGGTGCAGGGGTCCTCGGCGGCAGTGTCACCCAGGCCTCTAGGGCGTGCACGTCTGGACGACGCCCTGCCACAGACCCCGATCTCCAGGGTTTCGCTCCGAAGGCTCCCAGTGCTCCCTGGTGAAAGGAGCTTCTCCTAATCCCCGGATACAGAACCGCCACGCTCCGGCTGAAATACCGCATCAGAAGATACGTGATAAGCTCTGCAAACGTGTCATTTCCCTGCCACAGTCTAGCAATTATGTCTGTTTTCTATCCCGACGGCACTAAGAGGTCTTGCGCAGGAACCGTGCCAGGCGCGGCGGGTGCACCCTGACCCCAGCTCGGGGAGTGACGCGCCCTTTACCGTACACTCCACGACTTGGTTTCCATCCTCAAGGATGCTCAGAAACGGTTGGCAGCGTCCAGCTTCGCTGTCACAGAGACCCGGCTTCGAATCCCGCAACTCGACTCTTCGAATGTGGTTTGAGCCGTTTATATGGCTTCAGGCTCAATCTCTGTGGGTTAACAACTGGTGACACGCCGGCCCTCCCGGCGCAGTCCTGCCTCGCAGCGCTGGCCGGGAGCGGCTCCGTGACCCCGCCGAGCCTCGCTCACCTGCGCCGCGAGTGCGAGGTCAGTGACGTCCCCCGGGAACGTTCCGGGGCCCGAGTGCAAAGGTGGATCTGACAGCCCTAGTGGCACGCGCGGCTCGTGGCAGGCCGGTCGACGCTGTCCGCAGAGCCGCTGCCCCACGCAGAGAATGATTTCACGGTCTCAGCCCCCAGTTACAGAACCATCCTCGATGCTAAGAAGGAGAAGAGGAAGCCGCCAGGCGTCCACGTCTAATTAGATTAAATCATCTTTATCGAAAAGCGCAACGGGCCACGCCTCGGTGGGTCCGCGGGAGCTCCGTCCCGGGCAGGGCGTTGACCTGGACTTGTCCGATGCACTTCTTCTGTCTCTCTGGGGAATCTCAGGTGACTTTCTGCAAAAGAATATTCCACGAAAAAAAAAAATGCACCGCAGCACCTCTGAGAGGAGCGAGACAAGTGGGTGGCGGAGGAGAGGGCGGACACAGGCCCAGGAGCGGGCTCCCCGGTCACCCTGCGGGTCGCCGCCCGGGACGTCGCTGTGCTGTTTCATCATCTGTTTCATCCGTCGTGTTTCCACGTGTCTGGAAGCGCCAGCGGTCGCTGCGCCCAGAGGTGACGCCAGATGCCACTGAGTCACCTTGGCCCACGGGGCCCGTTGGCGGGTCCCCGGGGACTTGCCTGTTGGCACGCGAGCCCCGCCGTTTCAGCGACTGCTGCCCTACAGGCTCACGGACGTGCTCGCTTGGAAGACGAGGGGCGTCTGTGTGAACAGTGCGGGCCGCTGGGTCCCCGGCCTCCTGTGAATGAATATTAAACACCGGGATCTGAGAAGACTGCGTGGAAACCCCATTAATATTTATAACCGGTCTGTGGGACTAAGGGAATTCTTCGGTATAAAATATTCCGAATCCGTGTTTGTAAGAACGAAGCATCCTTGAATTTAAAATACAGTTTTCCTCGCCGAAACAGATTCCCGCTACGCCCGCTGAAATCCGGGTTGGCGGGGCTGCATCGCCTTCCATTATTTAATAGAGACGGGAAGGGCGTTTAGAACCTTGAGCTCCACCGAGCCTAATTCACTCTTTTATTATTATTATTAATTATTATTATTATTATTGTTGTTGTTGTTGGCTCCTTTTCCACTGTCTACATTCATGATCATGGTTTCTCAAGAGTGGCCAATGATGTCATAAGGATTATAATCCCTTGGATTTAAGAGCTGTTGCCAAAACCCAGATTCAATCTCTCTCTCCCCTTTTTTTCCCTTGTTTCTGTCAAACATGCAAGAAGAACGATTCCACTGGTCTTATTGGTAAAGGAGATAAGAGTGTCCACGGTAAACCAGTACATTTCCTCCCCGAGAAGGGCCAGAAATACGTTGACACCGTCATCAGCGTCAGGTACCCCCAAATCCAACACTCCACACCGTCCAGACGGACGCTTCCCGGGTCGCCCCCCGTCGAGCGAGAGCAAAGCTCTCGCAGGTCACATCCTGGAGCCCAGAGATCTGTCTCGTCCGCCCGCGGGATCCTTTGCAGGGAGCCCGACGTGGGACTCGATCCCAGGACCCCTGGGTCACGCTCTGGGCCAAAAGCAGATGCTCAACCGCTGAGCCGCCCAGATGTCCCCCAATAAAATCTTATTTACCAACAGAAGGACCTTAGCTGGCCAACCCCAGACCGGCCCGTGCCGGCTTGGCTCGCCCGGCCCTCCTGACCCACTCCAACCCCTGCCCCGGTGTCGCCCACCCAAGGCCACTGTCCATTCTGTCCTCCCTGCGTGGACGGTCTCACTGTAAATGTCACTTCCACAGAGGCCATTCCTGAATTCCTGACTCAATCAGGTTTCCCGCTGGCCCTTTAATAGCTGCCTGTACCGTGACTGTCGGGAAGTCGTCACGCCTGCTTCCCCTGCAGGTTGGGAGGCCCACGGACGCAAAGCCTGGATTCCCTTCGCTCCTCTTTGTATCTCCGGCACCCGGCCCGCGGCTTAACACACGGTCGTTTCTCAATGAAATGTTTGTTAAATTGAGAATGAAAAAAGTAATTAATTAATTAAGAATGAATTAATGAGATCTAATCAAAACATGAAAGAAAAGAAAACAATTTGGGCTCAGATTCGAGATATGAGGTGCTGTAAGTCCATTCATTTCCAACGTATTTTATTTTAAAAGTTCTGTACTTGAGGGATGCCTGGAGGGGCTCAGCAGTTGAGCATCTGCCTTTAGCTCAGGGCATGACCCCGGAGTCCCAGGATCGGGTCCCACGTCGGTCTCCCTGCATGGAGCCTGCTTCTCCCTCTGCCTGGGTCTCTGCCTCTCTCTCTCTCTATGTCTATCATGAATAAATAAATATTTTTAAAAAAACAAAATAAAAATTAAAAAATGTCTTACCTGTTAACTCACTTATGGTAATATCTCACCTGATGGTAATTATTAGTGTCTCACTCTCCTGTCTGCCTCAGACACTTTTCTGCAAAGACTTTTTTTTTTTATATTTTATTTATTTATTTATTCATGAAAGAGAGAGGCAGACACAGGCAGAGGGAGAAGCAGGCTCCATGCAGGGAGCCCGATGTGGGACTCGATCCCAGGACCCCGGGGTCACGGCCTGGGCTGAAGGCGGCGGTCAACTGCTGAGCCACCTGGGGATCCCCTCTACAAAGACTTTTAATGCTCAGTATAGGGAAATGCTCATTTTGTAATAATTTCCTATTATGATCGTGATTTTTCCAGATACTTCATAAGTTTTGGTCATTTTAAAATAATTCGGTGGCACATTTCTTTTTAACACCTATGTTTTGAATATCTATTTACTTATTTGAAAGAAAGAGAGAGAGAGAGAGTGCGAGCGCACGAGCCGGGGGACGGGAGAGGGAGAGAGCACGGATCCCAGGGAGACTCTGCACTGAGCACAGAGCTCAGCTGGGCCTCCACCCCAGGACCCGGAGATCATGATCTGAGCTGAAATCACGAGTCGGCTGCTCAACCGACAGAGCCACCCAGGCGCCCCTCTGGCACGTTTCTTTTGAAAGGGAAAAGGTCAACTCCAAAAATTGACCGTAGGACAATGATCTCTACAAGGAAAGAAATATATGTATTTTCTCCTGCTCCCCAGATTATCTAGGCCTACGTAGGTTATTCATGAGTCCTACACTCGATGGGTGGTCCTTGCATTCCAGCTCTGTGTTCCGGTGAGTGAGGCAGTTGTGGGCTCACCTTCAACGGGGAGCATTAAACATATCCCAACATGTTTTTTTTTGCTTTTGTTTCTTTTGCCTTCGTGGATGTATCTTGCAAGAAGTTACTGTGGCCGAGTTCAAAAAGGGTGTTGCCTGTGTTCTCCTCTAGGATTTTGATGGAATCTTGTCTCACATTTAGATCTTTCATCCATTTTGAGTTTATCTTTGTGTATGGTGCAAGAGAGTGGTCTAGTTTCATTCTTCTGCATGTGGATGTCCAATTTTCCCAGCACCATTTATTGAAGAGACTGTCTTTCTTCCAGTGGATAGTCTTTCCTCCTTTATCGAATATTAGTTGACCATAAAGTTCAGGGTCCACTTCTGGGTTCTCTATTCTGTTCCACTGATCTATGTGTCTGTTTTTGTGCCAGTACCACACTGTCTTGATGACCACAGCTTTGTAGTACAACCTTTGGGACTTCATCAAGATAAGAAGCTTCTGCACAGCAAAGGATACAGTCAACAAAACTCAAAGACAACCTACAGAATGGGAGAAGATATTTGCAAATGATGTATCAGATAAAGGGCTAGTTTCCAAGATCTATAAAGAACTTCTTAAACTCAACACCAAAGAAACAAACAATCCAATCATGAAATGGGCAAAAGACATGAACAGAAATCTCACAGGGGAAGACATAGACATGGCCAACAAGCACATGAGAAAATGCTCTGCATCACTTGCCATCAGGGAAATACAAATCAAAACCACAATGAGATCCCACCTCACACCAGTGAGAATGGGGAAAATTAACAAGGCAGGAAACCACAAATGTTGGAGAGGATGTGGAGAAAAGGGAACCCCCTTACACTGTTGGTGGGAATGTGAACTGGTGCAGCCACTCTGGAAAACTGTGTGGAGGTTCCTCAAACAGTTAAAAATATACCTGCCCTACGACCCAGCAATTGCACTGCTGGGGATTTACCCCAAAGATACAGATTCAGTGAAACGCCGGGACACCTGCACCCCGATGATTCTAGCAGCAATGGCCACGATAGCCAAACTGTGGAAGGAGCCTCGGTGTCCATCGAAAGATGATGGATAAAGAAGATGTGGTCTATGTATACAATGGAAGATTCCTCAGCCATTAGAAACGACAAATACCCACCATTTGCTTCAACGTGGAGGGACCTGGAGGGTATTATGCTGAGTGAAGTGAGTCAATCGGAGAAGGACAAACAGTGTATGTTCTCATTCATTTGGGGAATATAAATAATAGTGAAAGGGAATATAAGGGAAGGGAGAAGAAACATGTGGGAAATATCAGAAAGGGAGACAGAACATAAAGACTCCTAACTCTGGGAAACGAACTAGGGGTGGTGGAAGGGGAGGAGGGGGGGTGGGAGTGAATGGGTGACGGGCACTGGGGGTTATTCTGTATGTTAGTAAATTGAACACCAATAAAAAATTAAAAAAAAAATAAAAATAAAAAAAATAAACATATCCCAACATGATAATGCGTTAGAACTCCTTGTAAGTAAAACTTCGACAGTGTTTGACCTGATATTCTCTTTTTCTCTCGTTCCAGTTTTGCAAAATGACGATACGTAGTTTGAAGTCTAGGTAATGTTTGTGGAATTGAAGTATGTCTATCTCTGCAGGGCTTCGTGATTGCATCTGGCCAGTAATCCTAGTTGGGTCTCTGGGGTTCCTCGAGTTGCCCTTACAGGAATATAAAAATGTACCTTGTTTCATTTTATTTTTTTTCCCATGATTTTATGTGTTTATCCATGAGAGACACAGAGAGAGAGGTAGAGACCCAGGCAGAGGGAGAAGCAGGCTCCCTGCGGAAAGCCTGATGCGGGACTTGATCCCGGGACCCCGGGGTCACGCCCTGAGCCAAAGGCAGATGCTCAACCCCTGAATCCCCCCAGATGCCCCTAAAACGTACCTTGTCTTAAAGGGACCATATAAACATATCTGCTCCATCAAAGAAGGCGGAAACCATTCCATCATCTGAAATCAGCCTCTTGGGGTCTATCCTTATTGACGCAGCTGCCTGCGGGTGTTCCTCTGGAGAGCTCGGTCTGCTTCTTGCACAGGCGGATAAAGGCAGGAGCCTGAGAAATGGGAGCAAGCTCTGGACTCAAACGGGTTGTTGGCCAAGTGGTGAACTTCCCTTGCGCAGAACCTCCCGAGGGCCCCGTAACAGGGATTTTGTGGATCCGCAAGGATTTCTCTTTGCCATAGAATCCGGCAATCCCGCCTCCTTGGTTTGCCACAATGCAGTCAATGCAGTTGTTTCCTCTGAAAAGGTCAGAATTATTTGAAAGAAAATCCAAATTTCCAATTCAGTATCAGGTCCTGAGACTGGGAACGGGGGAAATGTTATCTCAGACGCTGCTGATGTAGAAACACGTAGGAGCTCCGAGCTCCAGTGCGCACACCGTGTACGTGGGTTTGGGCATGTCACGGGTCTCGCTGTCTCTCTCGCTGGTCGGTGTCGTATGTACCAGCGGGAGTGTGTGCTGAGGAGGTCTATAGTCACAAATAAGAACATACGCTTTTCCTCCGTTACAATTGTTTCTATTAAAAAAACAAAAACAAAAAAAAAACAAATTTTCTGTAGCCTGAATGTAGAACAACTACGTCAGGAGTTTGAAAAGTACGAGGAAATAGGGGCACCTGCGGGGCTCAGCAGTTGAGCGTCTGCCTTCGGCTCAGGGCGTGACCCCAGGGTCCTGGGATCGAGTCCTGCCTCGGGTCCCCGCAGGGAGCCTGCTTCTCCCTCAGCCTGTGTCTCTGCCTCTCTCTATCTCTCTCTCTGTGTCTCTCAGGAATAAATAAATAAAATATTTTTTTAAAAAAAGAAAGAAAAGAGGAAATAAAAACCAGAACAATGCGGTTCAAGCTTAGAAAACTCCATCCCCATAATCTTGATTAAGCTGTGCTAAGTGCTTTCCGCGGTTTATCGCGCCTCATCTTCACGACGACCCTGTGAGGTGAGCAGCATCCCCACTCTGTAGATGAGAAAGGAAGCAAAACCATGGCTCTAGCCTGAGCTTCCTTTGTCTCTAAATCATACTGGTTTTGATAAAAGTAAACACCTCTCTCCTAGAGATCCCACCCCCCTTCAGCACGTGGAGACTCATCCATCCCTAGAAACGCGATGCTTCTTTTTTCTATCCTTCCCCAACCTGCACTTTCTATCACACGGAAATTAACAGTGGCTGTTAAAATTAATTTCCTAAAGATGAGGTTATAACACCAAACGTGTTATGTGAGGTTTCACTTGCAGCTCCCCTCTCCTTCGTGGACCCTCAAGGGCACGTGTGTGCCTCCAGCCCCAGCAGTGCCACCACCGGTCCCCCCCCCGCCCCGAGAACCCCGGACACGCAAGAACTTGGAAATTCTGTTTTCCTGCCATTGCTTCCATGACACACAACATTCACTCCCACATCACACTTTATGGGGGTAACTCAGGTTATTAGGAATCCCAAGAGGCCTGTGTTCTTTCACACTCAAGATCAGATCTATTGGGGATCCTTGAGGGGCTCAGCGGTTGGGCGTCTGCCTTTGGCCCAGAGCGTGACCCCGGGGTCCTGGGATCGAATCCCATGTCGGGCTCCCTGCATGAAGCCTGCCTCTCCCTCTGCCTGGGTCTCTGCCTCTGTCTGTCTCTCTCTCTGTCTATAATGAATAAATAAAATCTAAAAAAAAAAGTCGTATCTATTGAAATACACAGTCAAGAGTAATGTCATTTTCAGAATAAGCTTGAATCTGTCTTAATATATGTTCACAAAGTGGAATATTCTCAATTCTGGGTATATTTGCTTCACTCTTACTGGTCACGCAGGATGGTCCGTAGAGCTGTGACACCTGAGAATCGTTTACCGTTTCAGTGCGTGAATCGGGTGTCTGTGGTGTGGCCAGAACTGTTGGGTGTTCTAGCAGAGGTCTAACTAGGCCGGGATGGCCCTGAACAGCGCTGCGCCTTTTCTCACCAAACTACGAGGCGGCCCGTTGTGTTTAAGCTCACAAGCGGGATGGAGCTTCAGGTCCTAGACCACACCCAAGGGCTGAGAAAGCTCCAACGAAGGAAAGTCCCATCCCCTGGGTCCTGTGGATTCCTAGTTTTGGTCTCTGAGGACCAGGAATTTGTACCACGAGGACAGCAGGAGTGGCCGGGGAAAGCACGTGTGTCCGTCTCGCTGCCACTGCCAACCAGGCCTGCATATTGTAGACTCAGTAGAGAACTACAGCTGAACGGGGCCTCAGAAGAATGGAATGGGCCCGGGAAGAGTTTTTCCCATAATTACTTGGTCAAGCTTTTTTTTTTTTATGAATTTATTTTTTATTGGAGTTCAATTTGCCAACATATAGCATAACACCCAGTGCTCATCCCGTCAAGTGCCCCCGTCAGTGCCCGTCACCCAGTCACCCCCACCCCCCGCCCTCCTCCCCTTCCACCACCCCTAGTTCGTTTCCCAGAGTTAGGAGTCTCTCATGGTCTGTCTCCCTTTCTGACATTTCCCACTCATTTTTTCTCCTTTATTCCCTTTCACTATTATTTATATTCCCCAAATGAATGAGACCATATAATGTTTGTCCTTCTCCGATTGACTTACTTCACTCAGCATCATACCCTCCAGGTCCATCCACGTCAAAGGAAATGGTGGGTATTTGTCATTTCTAATGGCTGAGGAATAGTCCATCGTATACACAGACCACATCTTCTTTATCCATCATCTTTCGATGGACACCGAGAGCCAGTCATTGTAACCAGTGGAGATGGATATCCTGATCCTTTGTCCGAGCTCTAAGGCGGGCGATAGCCCCCAAATCAAAATGTGGGTACGGTTGCCGCACAAGAGCCCGTAGATGCTGAGCAGGGGACGTTCATCTCTGTGATGCTCATAACTGTCGTAGCGGGCAGGCTCGTACCACACCTTCCTTGTAAGGCCCGGAGCTTCTTGATTCTCTGAAGTAGGTCACCAGGTGCAAGACTTTGACCCTTCATGAGCTCGAGCCCCTTTATAAGACCCAAAGCCAGTCCAATAGGAAAAGACATAGTGACGCTAGTTTGTGTCTGCAGTGGGTGCTTTTCTCCCTCCTCCGGGCCCATCTTCCACACCCAGCCCCGGGGCCATCCTCATCCCTTACAAGTCCCTTCTTCCCACCTTCACCTTGTCTGTTAGGAAGCCTTGCTGACTTCGAACACGTGCCTTCTCGCACCTTCTCTCTGCTCTCAGGACTTGGGGATGCCCGTCTAACGGGCAGCGGCCCAGCCCAGGCCCTGTCCCCACCCTCCCGACCGCATCTCAAAGCCTCTTGCTCCGGCACCAACAGGTATTGCGGAAACAGGCGAGAGATGGTTCATGTTTCAAGTGGCGTGGATCACTGGCGGACGTTATCATTTACCTCCTCGGCTGGCCGGGGACAACGGAGCACGCTCTTCTGCGAACGATTTTCCACTGTTTGCTGGGAGGTTATTTCCTGAATTTGTATACACTTCCTCCTACGGGAGCTCTGGGGCGACATCTTCCAGAATCAGAAGTATGAACTTGAGGGGAATTCTCGTTTTATTTTCAGTTCGTGTGGGGTTTGACACACCAGTTTATATGTGACTAAATGCCTGTCAGTACGGTCATCTCAGATGGGACTGTTGGGAGGACGTCTGTGTGTCTCGCTAAACGTAAGGAATCCAAACATACGGGCAGCCCGGGTGGCTCAGCGGTTTAGCGCCGCCTTCAGCCCAGGGCGTGCTCTCAGGTCCCGGGATCGAGTCCCCCATCAGGCTCCCCGCAGGGAGCCTGCTTCTCCCTCTGCCTGTGTCTCGGCCTCTCTCTGTGTGTCTCTCATGAATAAATAAATAAAACCCTAAAAAAAAAATCCAAACACATGTATCCTGGATAACAGGGACGACAAACATACATATGTATCGGTTATAAGATTTCCCTTCTTCCCTTTATTTCAATAGAGGCAAACGCAGGCGTCCATAGGTACATGAGCACCTGCAGGCCCAGGATAAACAAGTCCAGGACCAAGCGAGGAGCAGACACCGGGAGCTGTGCTCATTGTTCTTAAAGCCAGTCCTTCCAGCTCAGCGAGGGAGGAGTCGCCGCTGTCCGCTTTGTGCTGTCGCCGTGCCCCGGGAGCTGACCCGTCCCGTGGGTTCAGTAGACGACAGAGCCGGCTCCCTGTCTTCATGCCCCTCCCGGGGCGGGCAGCCAGCATCGCTGTTACATCCCCCACCTGCTCACCCAGGTGTCCTACGAACACGGGGTGCTTGGCCCGAGCCGATCCCCAGGGACGGATGAGAAACGTGGAACACGTAACGTGGGGCCCACAGTTCAGGTAGCGTCAGTCTAGGGAGAAGACAGGCAGGTATGTACGGTGTGGCCGAGGCCGTGACCCCTCCCGTGACGCAGCTCGCCCCAAGGTGTGGGGCACGGCGACCCCTCGAGAAGGCTCCACAGCTCCAGGCCCCAAGGTGGCCTCCAGGGGGGTCAGCCTCGAGGGGTGGGCTCTCCAGATGCACCTGCGGAGCACCGGCTGCCCGCCCACCGCGGAATCCGTGCTTCTCATGGCCCTCGTCTGGGCCGTGAGGACGGCACCGTGGTACCCGGACGGGCAACACAAGGCCCCTGGAGAAGACTAGACGAAGTGGGTCTCTATGCGAAAATACCGCTTTCACGGGCAACTAACTGGACTCCAAAAAGGAAATAAGATGCAGCAAAACTTAGGGCTGGCAGGGCTGTGGAGGCAGGAGGCTCCCCTGTGCTCCTGGGGACGGGGGTCATTTTGGAGGATCCTTTAGCTGTATCTGAAATCATTTTCTTCGGCTTACTCTTTGACTCGGCAACCCCATTTCTAGCGATTTATCCCATCAGTGCAAGAAAGATGCATGAAGACATGTGCTCGTTACAGCGATCGTTGCTTGTCGCGGACACTGGAAGCAAGAAATACCCAGCTGAGGAAGACCGGTAGTGAGCCGCGGTGATTCCGTACTATTGCATTAAGCAGGCGCACGTGAACTGATAAGAAGTCATCCGAGATGTGTTAAATGAACAAAAAAAATAAATAAATGAATAATAAAGCAAGTTCAAACAATACATAGAATAAGATGGTATTTCCATTTTGAAGAGGGGAGGAGAAACTCAGGTTCATGTGTAGAAAATTCTGGAAGGATACGCAGGAAACCATCGACAGTCATTACCCTGCGGTGTGGGACTGCCAGGACTAAGACAGAAGCAATACTTCTACGTATTTTTCACTTTGTAGCCTTTCACGGTATCTGAGTTAACCTTTTTGGTTGGTTGTTGTTGTTTTTGTTTCCTTAGAGTTTTTTTTTTTAATTGAAATAAAAGTAGCTTTAAGCTGCCAAAAATAATTTCCTACTATTTTTTCCTTTAAAGGATCACACTGGGCATAATCATATTAGGGACTCTAAGAAGTCTTACTTACTTGTGTTTAAAACAAGCATTTCAAAAATATGTTTGCCCAAAGAATTTCACTGTTGCTGCTCTCTTTTTTTTATTTTTTATTTTTTTTTATTTTTATTTATTTATGATAGTCACAGAGAATGAGAGAGAGGCAGAGACACAGGCAGAGGGAGAAGCAGGCTCCATGCACTGGGAGCCCAACGTGGGATTCGATCCTGGGTCTCCAGGATCGCGCCCTGGGCCAAAGGCAGGCGCCAAACCGCTGCGCCACCCAGGGATCCCTTTTATTTTTATTTTTTGAGCACTGGGTGCTATTCTGTATGTTGGTAAATTGAACACCAATAAAAAATAAATTCATTAAAAAAAAGAAAAAAAATGCATTTGAAAGACATTCATGCTCTGACTCTTAATATGTCACATGAGTCCTCCCGAGGCAACACTGATGTGAAGAAGCGAAGGACATCGTGACCGGCCTAGAGCCCCGCCGCCCGGCGGTGGGAGACCATTTCTGGCTCAAGACCCAAAGGTCAATTGACGTCCTTCAAAACCTGACGGTGCCGTCAGGATAGAGCAGGGGAGCGGGCTCGTTCAAACCAAGTAAACCTTGTGCTGTTTCTCGGGGGGGGAAGAGCAGTCCAGAACTTTCTGTACCTCTTAGATGGTGGATCGTAGTTTCCTGGGAGAGCGAGGTGCTCTTTTCAACAGGGATGGGGGGAAACCCCACTATTAGAGTGGGGTCACGTTTGCTGCCCCCGATGTGTCCCGCATGAGCCTGTTCCCTCGAACCCCGAGGGCTTTTCCTTGGGTTTCCAAAGCGGCTGCTGTTCTCTGTTCATGCAGCCCCTTCTCCCAGGGAGAGAGTGAGGGACACATAAGGCAACGCTTCTCCTCAAAGGCGAGAGGGTAAAAATGAAGTAAGTGGAGGGAGGACTGGGAGTAAGCCCGTCTTTCCTCCGTGCCCGGCCCCTTTCAGCCTTCTGTACTTCCAGAACCTTCCTCCTCACTTAAAACCATAAAACTGAGTATAAATTGAGTATAAATCCTACAAAGTCCCTGCGACACTTGCCGTTGGAGGCCCTGGGGGTGCCCATGTGGGGCGCTCCTGAGGGGGATATGAAGTTGCCTGTGGCATGGCCAGGACGCTCAGAGGAGCTGGGCCTGGGTCCCCTACACATAGGAAAGGGGTCTTGGGGCACCCGAGGGCTCAGCCGGTGAAGCGGCTGCCTTGGGCTCAGGTCATGCATGATCTCAGGTCCTGGGATCGAGTCCCGCGAGGGGCTCCCCGCTCAGGGGGGCGTCTGCTTCTCCCTCTGCCTCCGCCCTTGCCTGTGCTCTCCCCAAATAAGTAAGTAAAACCTTTAAAAAAAAAAGAAAGAGGTTGAGACTATTAACGAGCAAAGAGACCCACATGTGGCCTGTGGGGACGGTGCGGCCCAGCCTGATTCCTGAAGGGCCGCGGGTGCTCGGGCTTGTGTGGGCTGGTGCTGCCAGGGGCCCAGGAGGGGGCCCGCCCCCCGGTGAGTGGGGAGGCCCGTGGGACGCGGGCACCTGCTGGGCTCCCTGTCCTGGGGCCCCCGCCCCGGGAGGGGCTGACCTGTCGGAAGGGCCTGTGTGGCCGGGGGCAGGGGAGCTGAGCTTGCCCCTAACCCCATATATGGCTTCGGAAGTAGGACCGCAGAAATGGGGACAAACTCCGGTCACAAGCGGGAGGGGAACATCCCAAAATAATTCTTCTATATATCGGATTTTCTAGCACAACAGAAGAAATACATCTTTCTCCATTGTTTTAACTTGTCATCCACTAAATACTTAATCTATTTTAGGATTTGTTTCCAGAGATATCTATTTTGACTCATTGACTATTATTATCCATCAGTATTGGGCATTTTTAATCGCTGTGGCTCTAGAGTGTATTTAAATCTACGGCAAAGCAAGTCTTGACTCATTGATTTTTCATAAGAGTGGAACTATTCTCGTTGCTTTATTTTTTCCTTTAGGGTCATTTTTTTTCAAATTTCAAAAAATTCTTGTAGAATTAAGATTTCTTCTTTCTTACTAGTTATTGCTGGTATATATGGAAATCAATTTCATGTCAGAATTTTTTAATTTACTTGAAAGCTTTCATGTTGTGTCACTGTTGTTTTCAATTGTAAAATTTTCTTTCTTCCTAGTATTATAAATTTTATTTCTATTTTTTATCTTAAGACACTGATTAGAACAATATTATATACCGCCGGTATTTCTGAGCATGTTTGGTTTATGCTGATTTTACTGTGACAAATATCTATATTATTTCATTGTAAATATGATATAAACCATCAGTTTAAGAAAGATGTTTTGGGGACACCTGGGTGGCTCAGGGGTTGAGCGTCTGCCTTCAACCCAGGGTGTGACCCCGGGGTCCCGGGATCGAGTCCCACATCGGGCTCCCTGCATGGAGCCTGCTTCTCCCTCGGTCTGTGTCTCTGCCTCTCTCTCTCTGGGTCTCTCATGAATAAGTAAATAAATAAATATATTTTTTTCAAAAAGATATTCTATTGAATTTTGAGAAAGCAATTTTTCTCATGTTGTATATTTTCTCCAATGAATTGATGTTAAATGTTAATGAATGCCTTTTAAATATATATTGAGGGGATCCCTGGGTGGCGCAGCGGTTTGGCGCCTGCCTTTGGCCCAGGGCGCGATCCGGGAACCCCGGATCGAATCCCACGTCAGGCTCCCGGTGCATGGAGCCTGCTTCTGCCTCTGCCTATGTCTCTGCCTCTCTCTCTCTCTCTCTCTATGTGACTATCATAAATAAATAAAAAAAAAAAAATTAAAAAAAAAAAAAAAAAAAATATATATATTGAGATTATCGGGTTTTTCTTAATCATGTCTACTAATATAAAAGTGTACCTTCTAATATTAATAGAAAAATAGTTTGCAGTTTTGCATATGTATTTGTATGTGTAAATGTGATGTGTTTGTCTGAAATAAACATTGTACTAGCTTGACACTTTTAAACAAGCCGCAAGTAGAGCAACCAGATCCTGAAGTCATTTTTAAAAATTAACTTTTTGACTGTGTTTTCAATTTCTTTTATGTATTTTGGTTTATACTGATTTCCTTTACGTTGAAATCATTTTGATGACTTTTGTTTTCCAAGAAAAACCTCTCTGTTTCTTCAAGAGTTAAGAGTTTATCAGCCTGGGGGGCACCTGGGTGGCTCAGTGGGTTAAGCGTCCAGCTCTTGGTTTCGGCTCAGGTCATGAGCTAAGGCTGTGAGATGGAGCCCCCCTCGGGTTCTGCACCTGCTTCAGATTCTCTCTCTCCATCTCCCTCTGCCCCTCCTCCTGCTCATGCTCACTCTCCCACGCTCTTTCTCTAAAAAGAAAAAAATAAAGAACTTCTGTGTATCTGATACATCCTATCTGGCAGACAAAGGATTCTTCTGTGGGGAACGCTTGCCTGTCCTTGAGTGGGGTGGAAAAAAACAAAACAAAAAAAAGAAATGAAATGTCTCCCCTGAGATGCCAAACCACATATCCACCCTCAGGCAGATTTGGTGCCAGAATTTATCCTGCCAGCATATTCCAAACATCTAGTTAAAGTAGTCATGGGCAGTATTGCCCCCAAGACATCTGGCAGAGATGAAAGGAAATCTCCAGAGGAACACTCTTTAAGCTTAGGCCTCAGAGAATTTCTCAGATGAAGTTGCTAGGAATTTTGGGCCTGGCAATAGGGAAAAATAAAAAAAAAGAAAGAAAGAAATCACAAAACACACAAGGAAAACAGCATAATGAGCGTATGGCAGGAGCCATCCCAAACAACAAAAAGGGGAGTCAAACCCATGAAGACTGTAGATTTGGGAATAATCAAACACACAGTATAATACACTATGTTTAAAGAAATAAAAGAGAAAGGAACAATCCAAGTGGATCATGCAGATCTGAAAGGAAGAGCTTTTACAAATGAAGAATAATGTAAATTCGAAGTTCAATGGACAAATTAAACAGAGTAAACACAGATGAGGAGAGAACAGTAAACTGAAAGATAAATGAGAAGAAGCAACATAGACTGTAGTACGGGGAGATAGAAATGAGAAATATTAAAAAGAGACCCAGACACATGAAGATAGAATCAGAGCATCTGCTGTATCTGTGATCCAAGTTCCACGAAGACAGAAATGGAGAAAGCGAGGAGGATGCTTTCCAAAGTTAATGACAAACATGAGTCTCCGGGTGCAGAAAACAAAGTCAAAGAAGGGAAGCCCAAGGAAACTCACACCTCGAGGTAGGCAAGTAACGGTGAAGAACCCCAAAGGCAAAGAGAAAACGATAGAAATGTCCAGATAGAAAAGAGAAATTACCCACGGAGGGCCTGACGTCAAACCGAGTTGGCCTCCTAACAGCACCAGTGAAAGCCGACCCATATGAGCAATAGTATCTTTAAAGGGCAGAGAGCAAGTATCTTCAATATGTCACCAAATGTCAAGGAAAACTATCCTGCTCAAAAGACATTAAAAAAACAAAAACCCGGGATCCCTGGGTGGCGCAGTGGTTTAGCGCCTGCCTTTGGCCCAGGGCACGATCCTGGAGACCCGGGATTGAATCCCACGTCGGGCTCCCGGTGCATGGAGCCTGCTTCTCCCTCTGCCTGTGTCTCTGCCTCTCTCTCTCTCTCTCTCTCTCTCTCTCTGTGTGTGTGACTATCATAAATAAATAAAAAAAAATTTAAAAAAAAACCCCTGCAATAGAACCTCATAAAGGAGCTTCAACATGAGACCCCGTGGGAGAAGGAAAGTGACCCTGGAGACAAGATGTGAGGCCCATGACGGGAGCTATAGATGGAGAGATACACATAAACACGAACAAAACTGAGTAAGTGAATCCTGGATGAAAACAAAAACAAAATCCAAACAGAAAAACATCCAAAAAGAAGCATAAAATCAGAATTAAAGTCTTCAAAAGTTCTCATATTATTCTGGAGAAGATTAAGATTGACTTTAATTTGGATGCTTCCGTCCACGGGTAATCGCCAAAAACAGAAACCAAGTATATAACTTCCAAACTAGTAAAGAGGAAAAATGAAATAAGGGGTAAAAGTGGTTTAAACAAAAAAGAAAGCAAAAAAAAAATTTTTTTTTAAATTTTAAAAAGAAACAAATGTTGGAAAAGTGGAATGAACGAAAAACAAAATAAACCGTAAGGCATTTCCAAATGTAAACAGCCAGACACCGGTGACATCGCTTCAATGTCAAGCAAACATTGTCAGAACTAAAAGGAGAAATTGGAAGTTTTACCGTATTCAAGGACAGATTTTTAATCCATTTCTTTTAGTAATTGATCAAGCGGACTAAATTCATAAGCATTTAGATTAGATTAGATTAGATTAGATTAGATTAGAACCACCCAACTGATAAAATTGTTTGAATGGACTGATTAAAATTTAATTCAGCAGAGGCGCCTGAGGGGCTCCGGGAGTGAAGCATCTGCCTTTGGCTCAGGTCATGATCTCAGGGTCCCGGGATCGAGTCCCGCGTCGGGCTCCCTACTCAGCAAGGCGTCTGCATCTCCCTCTGCCCCTCCCCTTGCTCATCCTTATTCTCTCTCTCTGAAATAAATAAATAAAATCTTTTTAAAAATGTATTTTATTTGGGCTCCTGCCTGGGAGGCTCAGTCGGTTAAGCATCTGATTTCATGATTTCAGCTCAGCTCACGATCTCGGGGTCGTGAGATTGAGCCCTGCGTCGCTCTGTGCTGGGCGTGGAGCCTGCCTGGGATGCTCTCTCTCTCTCTCTCTCTCTCTCTCTCCCTCTCCCTTTGCCCCATTTGCCCCTCCCTCCCTTGTTCATTCCTTCTGTCAAAAATAAAATAAATAAATAAATAAATAAATAAATAAATAAATAAATAAATACGATCTTTAAACAAATACATTTTATTATTCGTAGCATCATGTCTTTAAGCCTCTGTAACGCGTTAGTGCTTATTTTTGTGGCTGCTGCGACCATGGATCTGAGGCAGCTAATATCCTTGTTTCAGGACAGACTGTGGCAGGACGCAGCTTTGTCAGTGTGTCCGTCGGGAGCCTTCCCAGGCTCGGGGTTCCGCCCACTGCGGACGGAAACGCTGCCCCACTGCTAATAGTGGGGCTCCTGCCGCTGTACCGACCGTCAGCGCCTTGACCCCACTCAAAACCATAAACTAATGGCGATTGTAACAAAGAGGATGACAAGCGTTGATGGGGATGCAGAGAAATTAGAACCTTCGTGCCTCGCTGGTGGGGACGAGGAAGCAGCGCAGCCGCAGTGGGAAATCGATACGGTGATTCCTCAAATGTTTAAACATAGCATCACCATATGGTCCAGCCATTCCCCTTCTGGGCGTACTCCCAAAAGAACTGAAAGCAAGGCCTCAAATAGATCTGGGTGCACCGAGCTCATCGCAGCATTATTCACCGCAGCCGGGCGCTGGGGGGAGGCATAAAGGGCCTGCTGGACGGCGCCCCAGCACCTGCTGCATCCCGACGCTGGAATACTATGCGGCCCTAAAGAGGAGGGGGAGTCAGACACCTGCTGCCACGTGGGCAAGTCTTATCGTGCTGGGTGAGAGAAGCTGGTCATGAAAGGACAGACATCGGCATTCCACGGAATGTCTGAGATTCAGAGGGGGAAGAACAACAGTGGTTGACGGGCTGGGGCAGGGGGAGCGAGGGGTCAGTGTTTCATGGGTATGGAGTTGGGGGGTTTTGAAGATTTTACTTATTTATTCATGAGAGACACAGAGAGAGACACAGCTTCTCTCTGAAGCTCCTGTTGCTCCGGCACAGAGGTCAGAACGGGGGCCCGCGGGCGCGTCCCAGTCGTGTGGCACTTCACAGAGAGCGGTGTTGGTGTGTCCCGGCCCAGTCAGCCCTGGCGACAGCGCGTGGGGCAAGCACCGCTGCTCCTCATTAGTGACGCGGGAAGGGGAGGCCCGAGGGGCGAGGTCGTCAGGGCCACGGGGCCGTCGGGCCTGCCTGAGCACCTGCCTTCCCGCTACCCGGGCGTGGAAGTGGTTGTGGGCTCGTGCGAGCTCACACTTAACGTGCCCGACGCCGAGTGCCGGGCTCGTGCAACCGAGTAACGAGAAGCACAAACTGACGTGGCTGCTGCCCTCCCGGTGACCGAGAATAGTGGAGCCGGTGACTCGCCGCCCCGAGTGCTCTTCACACGCCGTGGCTCGGGACGTGCTCCACTTCCAAGCCGTAGTCACACACCCCTGGGACTTCGGCTTCGAAAGATGCCCTTTAATTTGAGGGTGGAGGGAGCTTTCCCTCCAAACCCATTGTCGCAGGTTGCAGCGATTCGTCAAAATTCTGCAAAGTGTCTGATTCCGATAAAAACGAGTAGCCAGGTTGTTCGCTCATTGTTATGCAAGAACGGTTTCACTTGGGGCCCTAAATTTCCTTTTTTATTGTTCTTCTTGGAGGGGATGGCTAATGTAAGTGGGAGGGACCTGGCAAGGCCCCACAGCTGCCCTTAGGCATTTTACGAGCCCCCCCTCTGCCCCCCGTTCCCCGCCCAGGACAAATGGCTGGGTCAGTGCAACCTTGAGGTTCTCAGCACGGGGCTGGCGTTCGCCGTCCTTGGAGGCCCACCCCCCCTCAGTGAGCTCAGAACCCCAACCCCTGTGCTCCACAGTGTCGACCCACTGGCTTTCTGTGCGTCTGGGAAGCTGTGGTACCTCGTTTGGTGTTGACACCCCCTTGTTGGGAGCAAGCCTCCCCGAATCTATTGCCTGGTTAACAGAAGTAATGTTCCCTGAGACAAGACGGCTGATGGGGTTTTTTTTTTCCTCTTAAGATTTTTTTTAAAGATTTTATTTATTTATTCATGAGAGACCCAGAGAGAGAGAGGCAGAGACCCAGGCAGAGGGAGCAGCAGGCTCCATGCAGGGAGCCCGACGTGGGACTCGATCCCAGGACCCCGGGGTCACGCCCTGGGACAAAGGCAAACGCTCAGCGACGGAGCCACCTAAGCATCCCAAGACTGTGTCTTTTTAATGCCTTGATCACTTTGCATTCAACTTAAAACTTTACCCGATTTTCCGTATTCCGTGAAAGAGCGAAAGACACAAAGCTGACGGGCATTATTTGAAACTGTGAAAATATAGCAAAAAAAAAAAAAAAAATCCGTGGCAAATCAAAATGGGAAATAGTTCCTCGTTATAGGTGAGGTCTTATTCTTAACGCTGCTTCAAAGATAAAGAAATTATGAAGTCAAGCCTATTTTTAAAGAGAGGCTTTTTTTTTTTTTTTGAAAGTGAAGTTCTTTGATTGTGGCATTAATAGAACTGCAACAGAATGGTATGTGGTCCCTTTAACGTAAAATGAGTAAGTGTTTGCTGAGCGACTCCTTTGTTCTCAGACCGTGAGGACAGCCTGTGCCACGTACGAGACGCAGCCCCTGCCCCGGAGAGCGCACGGTTCAGTGGATGAGAGAAGCGGGACACACCGATAAATCTGACCGCACCCACGGCGGAAGCTGCTAGGCGTTGCTCTTCCCCCTTCCTCCGGTTCTTTGCAAGATCTGCAAGGGTCTCCTCTAAAACACCTCGGGACTCTGTCCTCCCCTTGGTTTCCAGTTTCGGAGACGGCCTAAGCTGGCGGCCGAGGGCGAGACTGTTTTCCCTGTAGACTTACTGCCTGATGATTGTGATTCATTCAAACCAGGTGGCAGGTGCTTCCCTTCAAGAGGTGTCTTTGTGTTCCTCTCACACCAGAGTCGCCCGACGTCGGGCCTTCCCTCGTGGTCCACACCACCGTCCCATTTGGGGTCATGCACATGGAGCGCAGCACCGAGGACGTGCAGGAGCTCATCCTCCAGCAGCTGGAAACCGTTTTGCCAGGCCTGCCTCGACCAGCGGCCGCCAAATGCCAGAGGTGGAGACATTCACAGGTAATCGGGGAATCCGGGGGCGAGGGCACAGTCTCCTCCGTCAGCGCTGACCCGGTGAGCCGGCCTGACTCCTCTCTCTCATCTCCGCCACTTCGTAGCGAAAGAAACGAGCGATGTGGTCCCGGGAACGACTCTTCGGTTGCCTCAGGTGCAACCGTACACGTCCTCAGGTCGTCTTAGCCCGTTATTTCTCAACGAGAGATGCGTGCAACGTTCCCCAGGGTTGTGTTCAAAGCATCGCAAGGCGTCTACACCCTGAAAATCTGGGGTTTCCTATGCAGGCAAGGCAGGTTATATATCAAAATGCAGCTGTTTCTCTGGGGTTTTTTCCTAAATCAGTACTGTGGTTATATAGAAACCACTGGAACCTCCCAAATTTTTTTGCAATATGTCAAAGTAACCTTGTAAGTATATTTTGCTACCACAATTTTCATTTTTATTAAGTTCCCACTTTGGTTTTGACTGCCGCTGGCAAAGCTCCTTGGGAGACAAAGATGAATATGTGTATAATTCAGCTACTTGAGCTGTTTTTCTGGGTTAGATAAACCTGCTGATTGCTCTCCTCGCTCAGACTTTGAGCTCTTTACACTAAGTAAATGTTGACTTTTCTGAAAATCTCTGCATATTCCAGCAGAAGTTTGTGGGTATTTGTAGAAAAAGTCTTTTGATCTGTAAACTTCGCCGTAAAGCCATCTGGGGCCAGAGGAGCAAAGGGCAGAAGGAGAAAATCAGCGGCGACCTGTCTATTTTTTCCCAAGATTTCCGAGCCCGTTGGTTGACCGAAGTATCGGCACAGCCGGTTACCCAACTTGGGAAGCCTTTTAAAAAGATGGTATTGTGAGAAATTGCAGCAGATTTTGTATATTTTACAGGGCTTCCCAAAATCAGAGGAAATGGCAAATTATTTCCTAAAATACTGCGGCATGTCTGTGTGTTTACCCGCGTCTTCTCAAGTTCAATTATACAGTGAACCTTTGGGGAAAATATTTACTTAAACGTATCATGGTCACTTTGGAAGACTTCACTTTTTCCTTTTAAAAGCATTGAAAAATCTCATAGCTAATGTCCTTAAGTGCTACTTAACTCAATTTTAGGTTGGCTTGAAAAAGAAGACGGGGAAATCATCCCGTCGATATAATTTGAAGCTAGATGTATTACGCAGCAAGTCATTTTGCAATTTATAAATATTCCTTTAAAAGAAACAACAGTTTGTGAGTTTCTTCTTGTGACTTCCGCAAAGTAAGTTAATAAACTGAAAAGATGGGTCTTATTTCTTCAAATTTAATGTGTTAATAGAAATAGATTTGTGCTCTAACCACAAAATGACCTATTCAAAGTTGTGCAATATCACAAAATTTAATAAAAAATATTTGAACACAAAGTACATCCAAACCCTAGCCATGATTTTTATTACAGTTTGGATGTTCTCTCTTGAAATCAACCCAGGGCATTTACAGCTCTGTTGTCACAAAGTCTACGTCAGCTGCAAAGTCTAAAAGGGAGTAAGTTGTTTCATTAAAACTTAGAAGTTTGCATTTTTTCAGTATTCATACTCCTCTTAAAGTACCTTGGGCATCATTCTACAGAGCAGAACGCTGTCATTTTTGCCAGAGATCTTGCCTACACTGGGAGATAGGGGATGGTGATGTCGGATAGATAGATGCTAGGTCAGATAGATAGATGATAGGTAGATAGATAGATAGATAGATAGATAGATAGATAGATAGATGATAGAGAGATGATAGAGAGATAGATGATAGATGATAGATGATAGAGAGATATAGATAGATGATAGAGAGATAGATAGGTGATAGATAGATGAGAGATAGATGATAGATGATAAATGATAGATGATAGATAGATGATAGATGATAGAGAGATAAAGAGAGATGATAGATGATAGATGATAGAGAGATAAAGAGAGATGATAGATGATAGATGATAGCGAGATAGATGATAGATATAGATAGATAGATGATAGATGATAGAAAGATGATAGATCGATAGATAATAGATGATAGATAGACGATAGAGAGATGATAGATGATAGAGGGATAGATGATTGATAGATAATAGATAGATGATAAGTAATCTCCCACATCACCTCAGAAAAAGGAATAATGAATGACAGGTCCAGAGACATAATAGGATTTAACTAGTTTTCAGTTATTGTTCCCAAGAGAACATTTCTCCAGGGCTTTTCAAAGATCCATAGTGACCTTTGAAATTGGACATAAATGCATGCCGCCTCTTGCCTTGCCAGCCCAGAACACGTGCTCTAGCTTTAACAAGTTCATCGCGTGTGTCCGTGAATGCGGTCATGGGAGCGCGTCCACGAATACGGACATGGGTGCATGTCCATGAATATGGTCTACTACATGCATGGACTGAAGGGAAGGATTGTGTAGGAACAGGAACAAAAATGAAAGAGGATCGGGATCCCTGGGTGGCGCAGCGGTTTAGTGTCTGCCTTTGGCCCAGGGCACGATCCTGGAGACCCGGGATCGAATCCCACGTCGGGCTCCCGGTGCATGGAGCCTGCTTCTCCCTCTGCCTCTCTCTCTCTCTGTGACTATCATAAATAAGTAAAAAAATTTTAAAAAAGAAAAAAAAAGATTAAAAAAAAATGAAAGAGGATCAACCACCTGGTTTTGAACTTCCCTTCATTTCTGAGCAGAGGTGCAATCCCCATACTGGGGAAATCCCACCCATACTTTCTTCCAGCCTGGGTCCCACACTATGTTCCTTTCTTTTCCTCCTTGCCCTCTCCTCTTCCACCCCAAACGTCTCTTAGTCTTCATATTCCATCCCCTTTCGTTTTCTTCCCCCTTTCTGATGAACAGATGATAGAGCCCTTCAAACCCTCATTTTATGAAATCCTCATGTCCCCCACCCCCGGAAGCAATAGGTGGCGTGGATTCCCCATGCTAGATCCCTCAGGGATTGATTCTTTGTTTCGATTCGTTTTATTTTCCCCCTTTCTCTCTTCTTCTGGGATCCCTGCACTGCACCCTGGCACCCAATGGCTGCGAAGGGGAGGGGAGAAGAGGGAGAGAGCGACCAATCATGAGCACCCATACTGTGGCAGGTAGGAGCTGGGCCTTCAAACGTGTGATCTCTGGACATCGAAAGCCTGCTAAGGGGGCTAGCTTTAACCCACTCTAGCGATGAGAAAACTGAGGCCTCAAAGCCATGACATAAATCCCCTGAGGTCCCCGGCTAGTAATGACAAAATCAGGCGTCCCGCCTGCCAGTCCCTCCTGCTCATCACTGACCCGCTGTATGATGTGGCTGCTGCAACAAGCCACCACAAGCCACCACAAGCTCAGTAGCTCAAAACAACGTAAATGTCTCATCTTACGGCTCTGGAGATCAGAAGTTCATGACGGGCTAAAGTCGAAGGGCGGGCAGGCTGTATTTCTTTCTGCAGTCTCTAGAGGACGACCCAGGTTCCCGCCTTTTACGTTTTTTAGAAGTTGCCCACATTCCTTGGCTCGAGGTCCTTCCTCCACGTTCAGAGTCAGCGATAGTTGGTCAGATCCCATCATGCATCACTCTGGCCATTGCTTTTGCCACTACTCTCCCTCGAGGACCTTGTGATTCCTGTGGACCTGCCTGGATATTCCAGGAAAATCTCCCGATCTTGGGTTCAAGTGATGAGCAATGTTTATTCCAGCTGCACCTTTCATTCTGCCTGCGACACAGCCCTGGCAGGTGCTGGGGATTAGGGTGTGGACATCTTGGGTCGGGGTGAGGGGAACATGACTTCCGTCCCCGACTTCCTCGTGGGTTCCTTTAGAGGCATATCTCCCGCTATCCTCATCAAACCTCCAGAGCGAGCATCACCCCCGTGGACGCCCCTCTCAGCAAGTGGCCGCTATCTGGAAGGGGTCAGGGGGTATTAGGGGTGGGGGCCACTTCTGGTGCCCCGCTGCTGCTCTGCTGTGCCTGGGCTGCCTATAATGTCACTTACCCACGGTGACGGGAGCGGGGAGACAGATGTCTGTTATTGCTCATTTGCTCGCTTGCTGTGCGCATTTAATGATTGCCTGTGGTACGCCCACGACCCTGCTCACGGGACCGCAGGGGCTAAGATTTGCGGACGGCCTTCTCCCAAGGCACTCAGCTGAATTTTTGGTCTTGAGTAAGATGATGGTGCACGCTTGTGGGCGCGGCTCTGCTGGGAGAAAAGAAGAAGATGAAGGAGGAAGGCGGCTCTGTGCCTCCCATTTGGGTTTGAATAAAACGCTTGAGGAGGTGGATGCAAACTTAGCAAAGCGATGGCAGGTTTTCATGGTCCCCAGTCCTCCCTTCGGCGCTCTTTGCCCTCCATCATTTACAGGTTTATGCAGTTCACGTAACTCGATGTCTAAGCTGTGATGCGTCGCATTACGGTTTCTGTAACCCGTAGGAGAGTAACGGATGCAGAGATGCCTTTCCGTGACCCTCGACGGGACAGGCGATCAGTTCAACGACCCTAACACTCTCGCTGCTATTCGCTGTGCTTTCCCCCTGTTCGGGGTCTTACCGTGATGCCTTCCTCAAACTATAGTCAATGCCTGATTCGCTTGTGAGTTTAAGTTTCCCCACCTTTCTTCAGTCCCCGAAAATGCCAGCGGCCCCCTCCTCCACTTTGTGTAGCACACTCATGGATTAATCTCTTTAAAACAAAAACAGAGCAACGAGCAAAAAGAAAATAACCGAATGTATTTTCAAATACCAAGGGAATCAGGAGAGGAGTTTAAGATACATCGGTATCTCTGGCAAGATAAATGGATCCGGACTCACCTCTTATGCTTTGCAGCACTAAGAGGAATCAAGCGTCTTCTGTAGTTACAGGGTTTTTTGGTGTTTGTTTTTACTTAGTCTTTTGCCCTGAGAGGCAGTCTGTTCGTATTTTGTAAGGGAAAAAAATCATGAACTCTTTAAGAATCTGATAGAAGCTGGGGCGCCTGGGTGGCACGGACAGTTAAGCATCAGACTCTTGATTTCAGCTCAGGTCATGATCTCAGGGTTGTGAGTTCGAGCCCCAAGTTGGGCTCCATACTCTGCCCTCAGCCTACTTGAGATTTTCTCTGATCCTCCCTCCCCCTTGGCTCATGTGCTCGCTCGCTTCCTCTCTTTCTCTCTTTCAAATAAATATTTTAGAAGAAAATCTGATAGTAGCTATGAGCATGAAGGTTCTCATCATTTCAAAATATGCATGTACATGCGATCACAAAAATTGCATACAATTATGAGGATTTCTAAACAACCTAAAGTCTTCCCATGAGTCCAGCATCAAGAGTACCTGCTATAAATGTTATACTCCTATATCCTGTGCGATTTAAGAGCGCTTCACAGCCCCGTCTTGTGTTGCAGTCAAGGAAACAATTCCACAACCAAAAGAAATTAAAATACAGGCATATCTTATTTTATTGCACTTGGCTTTATTGCATGTCATAAGATATTGTGGGTTTTGTTTTTTTTGTTTTTTTTTTACACAAGATTTCTGGCAACCCTCAGTGGAGCAAATCTATCAGCACCATTTTTTTTTACCAACAGAATGTGCTCACTTCATGTGTCTGGGTCATATTTTGGTAATTCTCACATTATTTCCAGCTTTCTCATTGTTATTATATTGATGACGGTGATCTGTGCTCAGTGGTTATGCCTCGCTGAAAGCTTAGACAATGGTGAGCACTTTGTAGCAATAAAAATATGTTTAAATTAAGGCATGTATGCTTTTGAAGACGTAATGCTATTGCACACTCAGTTGGCTACGGTGTAGTGTAAACATAACTTTCCTGCGCACGGGAAACCGAAAGAATTCCTCTGATTCGCCCAATTGCAATTCTCGCTTTTTTGCGGTGGTCTGAAACCGAAGCCATGGTATCTCCAAGGTAGGCTTGGAACTCCAGTCTTTACAAGTACCTTCTCTGAAACTTTGAAGAATATCCAAAATTTGTCATCCTCGCCGGTACTTTTGGAAGTCTATCTTCTCACTCTCTATACCTCCTGCTTCTGGAAGCTCCCACACCTTCCCTGTGCGGTCCGTACCTCTCAATTCCCCACTGAAATTTCTCTGACCAGCAGCCCTGTGGTTTATCTCCTCCCACCTCTCCTCCCTTCAGCCTCCTCTTCACATTCTTCACTTCTGATCTTTTTCCCCCCATTTTGGCTTCTTCATTACCTCAGTTGGCATAGTCCTCCCCATGAGTAGAAGGAATTACATGAGAAAAGAAGAAATGTACAACGGCTTATGGCCAGAATTTTCCTTAGTGGTTGGTGTTTGGTGGGGGAGCAAGTGCACACACCAAAGAGCCTGAGACCACCTCGTTCTTACACTCTTCCCCTCCGTGAGGTTAATTTCGGGTGTGTGATTGTGCCTAGGTCAGCCCTGGAAGGTCAAGTGATAATTGATATTTTCAATTTTCTTTCATTCTTATGCATTTTCTATTATATCGCCCTCATTATCTTGTTTTGCGTAGGTTGGAACTAGAAGGCAGTGATTGTATAAACATGCCAAAATTACAAACCCAAAGGATTGTCCTCTTCAAAGTAGTCGGTCACCTTGATAAGCTACACCCTTATTCCAACAAGATGGCGCACCTCTTTCAGAGCCCGGCGTGTCTTCCTTGGCCAACCATTGATTGGATCAGGCCCTTGGAATTTGAGCTTTAATTCAATGTTTTAGGAACAAAGTCACTTGGACTTAAATCTTTTTAATTAAATAAATGGCCGATTCTGACACTTTTCTTAAATGGTACAGACTCACACATACAGCTTTCCAGTTTAAGTACTTTGAAAAAATAACCGTTGTGTTTAAGAGTTAAAGTATGCCCCGGGTATTGCCTGCTAGTTTATGACCACAGTAAAATTGTGCTCTGTTGATCATTCGGCCCCTAGCCCTGTGATTTTTTTCTCCCATATTTGTGCTCTATAATTTCTGGAGTTTTAATAATTTTTTAAGATTTTATTTATTTATTCAGATAGAGAGAGAGAGAGGCAGAGACACAGGCAGAGGGAGAAGCAGGCTCCATGCTGGGGGCCCGACGCGGGACTCGATCCCAGGACTCCAGGATCGTGCCCTGGGCCAAAGGCAGGCGCCAAACCGCTGAGCCACCCAGGGATCCCCAATTTCTGGAGTTTTAATAATGTGATTATGATCTTGGACTCTGGCATCAGACAGGTTTAGGTTCAAAGGCCAGCTCTCAGTGGGCCTCTGACAGGCCAGACTGGCACTCCAGGTCCCAAGGCCCATCCATGAACAGTAACAACTGAACCTCCCTCATAAGGCTGTGGTTGGAATGAAATGGGGCAACACAGTAGAAAACATTTACCACAGATGCTAGTACAAGGCAAGTTCTCAGGAGATATTACTAAACGGGGAGGAAGAGAAGGTGGGGCCACTTCCTAGTATCTGAGCTCATGTATCCCTGTCCCCTTGTTTTCTTTTTTAACATTATTTTATTTTTTTAATTTTATTTAAATTCAGTTATTTAACATATAATGTATTGTTAGTTTCAGGGTAGAGGGCAGTGATTCATCAGTCTTACATAACACCCAGTGCTCATGACATCACGTGCCTTCCTGAATGCCTATCACCCCGTTACTCCATCCCCCCTCCCTTGCTTTCTTTTCTTGACTACCTCTCTTCGTGGCCACATGCTGTCCTACTTTTTTGCTTTTCTTACTCTCTTTTCAGAGTTTCTCTCTGTCGTGTTCTCTGCTTCACTTATGCAAATAGTTCTGGACAGGCATGTTTCCGAAGGACTGATTCAATGCCAGGGACTACGACAAGTAGTCGTATCATAGGGAGTGTTGAATAACATCAGAGCAAAGTGAAACCAAAGAGATGGATTTCTGTGGACACAAGGAACTCTTGTCAGTTGGTTTTTTTTTTTTTTAAGCTTATACATTTTTCAGCTTCTTGCTATTTATTCCCAGACTGACTTGCACATTTTTTAGTGTTTGGTAGTTAAACACATTTATGCCACTTATGCCATGAGTCAACATTTCCTGGCATGAAATTATGGCCGCAGGAGCGCTCTTGCCTATGTGCCATGAGTTTCCGGTAATGTATGGAGAGCCCAAACAGGCCCCTTGGGGATCAGTGGACTGTGGCATGAGCCAGTCCATCCACAGCAGGCCACCTAACAGGTGTCGGTACTAAGTACTCCATTGCGTAATCTCCCACCTCTTTGTCACTGGCTCATTACTAACGAGTTGTTTCAGTTTATATGAGGTAACTGCATATGTGTGAGATCATTGGCTGAGAAGTTCTGATCATTGAATTAGGGATGTACAGTCACAGTTTAATTGAAGTTTATATGAGCAGATATTTCCCCTTTTGACAAAATTCCATATTATGCAAACTATTAAATGTTTTAACACATAGGAATTTAATTAAATCATTTTTTTCTGCAGTACTCATGAGACTGGCCCTACCATGTATTCAGTATCACACTTTTTCAGAACTAATTATTTTGAACAGCATTACTTTATAGAAAACTTTCTCAAAGAATCTGTGTCATTTCTCCTGGACAAATGCTATATATATTCATCTGCAGTCAGTATTACTACTTAAAACTTGATGATGACTGTTACTGTATGGGTGTGGACACCCCAGGAGAAATAAGCCCTATTCCAGCACTATTCCATAAAGCATAAGTCTACTTGATCTATTTAGGGTAGACATCAGTATTATGCTATAAAACCAACAAACAGAAAAGTTCAGTTGACAAAGGCTATTTATATCCATATTAGAAATTAATCATGTATATTCATGTTTCCATTTTTTTTCATGTTTCCGTTTAACACACCTATATTGAGCTCCTACTCTGTGCCAGACATTATGCAGGATTCTAAAGATTTTATTTATTTATTTATTTGAGAGAGAGACAGAGAGAGCATGCAGAGAGAGGGAGAAGCCAGCTCTCCACTGAGGAGGGGGCCCAGCGTGGGGCTCGATCCCAGGACCCTGGGGTCATGACCTGAGCTGAAGGCAAACACTTAACCCACTGAGCCACCCCAGTGCCCCAACATTATATAGGATTCTAAAGACTCAAAGACAGCTCCCTTCTTTCAAGCTTCCATATAATCAGCAAAGCTAACCAAAAAGCAGATAATCATGATGTAGTGTGGTTTGCCATAAGAAAGTCATGTATAATATACACTGTGAACACAGAGAGCTGGAGGAGAGAGTGGTAGTACATAGCTTCCTAAGAGAGGATGTTACTTGAGCTAAATCTTACACACTGAAGTCAGAGAGGCAAAAGGAATGATGTTGGAATGATGTTCCAACAACAGGTGCAGTTCCAGAGGTGGGAGAGTGCAAGGTGCATTCTTTCTTTTCACCTTGGTCTTTGCACCTGGGTCTAAAGCACTTCTATAGACATGACCAAACACATCATCATTTTATCAGTGTGTGTGTGTGTGTGTGTGTATGTGTGTGTATTCATTATATATTCTCCTAGATATTCATTCTCTCTGTCTCAAAAATGCCATTTATTTTTTATTTATTTTTTAACCATTTATTGATTTTAGAGGGAGAGCATGCATGCGCCCATTGAGGGAAGGACAGAATTTCAAGCCAACTGCCCGCTGAGTGCAGAACTTGACACCAGGCTTGATCTCATGACCTTGAGATCAGGACCTGAGCCAAAATCAAGAGTCAGCCACCCAGGTGCCCCACAAACAATGCAATTTATTAATTCTCTAGTTTATGTAGCTCCCTGGGCTTTGTACTTAACTCGCTTCACCCTCCAAGCACTGTGTGGAGTGTCTACTCCTTCTCCATTGCACAGATGAGGAAGTTGGGAAGTAGATGCTCAGTACATTGCGTGAGGTTCTTCCAGTGGGAAGTGGCAAAACTGGAATTCAACCACAGGTCTGTTCAAAAGCGAGTGCTTTCAAACACTTCACTCTACTGCCAGTAATTGTTTGAGTTCTGGCTTTCCCCCAAGTATGACACATTCTTCTATCATCATCCTTTTGCTGCTGTCAGCTAGAAATAATAGTTAACATTTACGCTCTGATTTTAGAAAGCACTTTTATACTTCTTTTCATTTGATCCTCACAACAATTCTAACCGATCAGGAAGTAAATATTACTATCTTTGCTTTAAATGAAGAAACTGGGGTTCATGTTGCATGGTTGTTGCCTAACGTGACGCAACCAGTAAGTAGCAAAATAGAGATTGGATGTTTCATTTTAGATTCAGAAGTCCACATTTCACACTGTATGCAAAAATGAACTAAACATGGATCATAGACCATAAAACCTTAAACTATAAAACTTCTAGAAGAAACCATAAGAGAAAAGCTTTACAATATTGAGTTTGGCAAACATGTGTCTTAGATAAGACACAAAAAGCACAAATTATAAAATAATAGATTGATAAATCAGGCTTGATAAAAATTAAAAACAATGTCTTTGAAAGACACTGTTAAGAAAATAAAAAGACAAGACACAGACTTGGAGAAAACATGTGCAAAAACATATATCTGATAAGAGACTAGTGCCCAGAATATATAAAGAACTGTCACAAATCAGTAATAAGAAAATGGCCCAATTATTTAAAAGTTATTTGGAAGGGCAACTTTACTAAAGAAGAGGTATGAATTTAACCCTGTAGATGTAATTCTACAATGAAAACTTTGAGACATTGCTGAAAGAAATTAAGAAAGACTTAAATACAGGAAAATACACTTTATGTTCATAGATTTGGAGTTTTGGGGGCTTTTTAGGTAAACTCTGTGCCCATTGTGGGGCTTGAACTCATGACCCCAAGATCAGGAGTTACATGCTCTACCAACTGAGCCAGCCAACTCTCCCAGGAGACTCAATATTTTAAAGGCAATATTACCCAGAGTGATCTACAGACTCATTGTAATCGCTATCAAGTTCTCAATAACCTTTGCAGAAATGCCGACCCCAAAATTTATATGGAGTTGCAAGGACCCCAAATAGCTAAAACAATCTCAAAAAAGAACAAACTAGAGGACTTACACTTTCTGATTTCTAAACTTACTACAAAGCTACCCTAATCTAAACAATGTGATATTGGCCTAAGAATAGACGTATAGATTAACGGAATAGAACCAAGCATCTGGAAAGAAATCTTATGTTAATTGATTTCTGATAAGTTTCCCCAAGAAATTCAATGGAAATAATAGTCTCTTTAACACATAGTGCTGATAACTGGATATGCACATCCAAAATAATGAAGTTGGTCCCTTAACTTACATCACATGCAAAAACTCACCAAAATGGATTAAAAATCTAATTATACAAGCTAAAATCATAAAATCTTGGAAGAAAACATAAGGGTAGATCTTCACAACTTTGTATTTGGCAATGGTTTCTTAGATATAACACCAAAAGCATAAGCAACAAGAGAAAAAAACAAATAATTTGGACTTCATAAAAATTCATAACTTTTGTGCATCTAAGGATTATCAAGAAAGTAAAACAACAACTCATAGAATGGGAGAAAATATTTGTGAATCACTTAGCTGATAAGGTTCTATGATCCAGAATAGATAAAGAACTCTTGCAACTCAACAGGAAAAAAAAAATCAAACAATCCAATTTTAAAATGTGTCAAGGACCTGAATAGATATTTCTCAAAAAAAGAGATACAGGTGGTCAACAAGCACATGAAAAGATGCCCAGTGTCTTTTGTCATTAGGGAGATGCAAATTAAAACCACAATAAGATACCATTTCATACCCACTAAGATAAAGATAATTTGGGGGGAAAAATGAAAGAAAAAGGCAAAGAACAAATGCTGGTAAGTATGTGGGAAAGTTAGAATGCTCCTACCTTGCTGATGGGAATATAAAATAGTTTGGACGTGTGGAAAACAGTGGGCAGTTCCTCAATAAATTATACATAGAGTTGCAAGATGACCAAAGTATTCCCCTCCTATATACCTAAAAGAATTGAAAACGTGTTCAAACAAAACTGTGTCCACAAATGTTCATAGTAGCACCATTTATAACAAGACAGGCCAAATGTCCATCATGGGCATGAATGGATAAACAAAATACGGTATACCAGAAGACGGACTAATACTCAGGCATAAAAAGCAATGAATTATACCTCAATTAAAACATCAGCCCCTAAGGGGGCACCTGGGTGGTTGGTTAAGCGTCTGACTCTTGATTTCAGCTCAAGTCATGATCTCAGAGTCCTGGGATGGAGCCCCACATTGAGTTGCCCACCCAGTGGGGAGTCTACCTGTCTCCCTCTCCTTCTGCCCTGCCCCCGTTCACTCACGCAACTCTCACTCTCAAATAAACAAATAAATCCTTTATATCGTTAGGTGGGAAATATGTCTTCAACGTATTTCTAATAAGAGGACCCATGGGAAATTACATAGAAATACACATATTAAACATTTGAAGGACAAAAAAAAAAAAAAAACCAATGAGATATTGACAAATGCTACGACGTGGAAAAACCTTGAAAACGTTGTGTGCCGTGAAAGAAACCAGACACAAAGGCTACATCTTGAACGATTCCACTTGTATGAAATATCTCAAATAGCCAAACCCATAGAGGCGGAAAGCAGATAAGTGTTTGTCAGTGGCTATTACTAATGTCATGTGTATTTTACCACACGCAAAAGAGAAGAGTTTGGATGGCAAGTAAGCTCACAAAAAATTGCTGAAGATCATTGGTCGTAAGGGAAATATAAATTAAAACTACAGTGAGATGCCATGACACAACTACTAGAACGGCTTAAATCAGAAACTCTGAAGGTACCAAGCGCCGATGAGGGTGTAAATGGAGCCTCACGTATCGCTGTGGCAACGCAAAGTGGCACCAGCCCTTCTGGAACACGCTTTCACGGTTTCTTACAAGGTTAAATGCACACTTACCATCTGACCCAAGGGCCCCACACTTAGGGCTTTACCCAAGAGAAATGAAGACATCATCCACATAAAAACTGATCTGCAAATGTTCACAGCAGCTTTATCACTAATTGCCCCGAACCCCGGAAATAACCCAAATATTCATCACCTAGTAAGTGGGCAAAAGGTTGGATATCCATAAACGAAAATCTACTCAGTGACAAAAGGAAACAAGCTACTGCTGTTTGCGATGGCGTGAGTGACTCCCAGCAGCGTGATCTCGGCGAAAGGAGCCATACTCAAAGGCTAGCTACTGTTTCACTCTATCCGTGCGGCTTCCCGGAATAGGCAAAATTATAGGGATCGAAAATGGATCAGTGGTCACCAGGGGCTGTGACGAGGAGGAGATAAACTACGACGGGACACAAGGGAAATTTCAGGGGGTGACAGAAATGTTCTCTATATTATTTCTGTGGTAGTCAACAAGGCCGTGTACGTTGTCAAAATTCATAGAACAGTACGCGTATAAAAGGGTGACTTTCACTGTATAGAATTTATACCTCAGTTAAACTGACTTTTAAAACCACTTGTTTTTATCCTCCATTGTCGTCTCTCTGAGGAGCACAAGCATTGATTCTTTTAATTTCACAGGATTCGAAGTAGAAAGGAGGGTGTTTCTGGACCTGAAGACCAAAATGGCGGCCGTCTTTTGGCCCAAATCTCACAACGCAAACAAACCAAAAGCGTTTTTTGGCCCTCCGCATCCCACGATCCCACGCGATTGGATCTTTTGAACGACACAACATTTATATTGAGATGAAAATAAAAGGATTCCAGGCTGTTGGTTCACCTCTTGAGGAAGAAGTGGCGTCCATCCCGCCAGCACCCTAGGCAGGCCGCCGACTGCTGGGAACGGAGTTGAAGAGCTAATGCATGAATATACTAAACCCCACTGAAGGGCAGGACATCTCCCACAAAATGAAAAGCTCTAAGGGGGACTGTAACACGACCATCGTTCTGGCCGTTAGGACCGCAGCAGTACTAGAGGAAATAGTCTCTCATCCTTCATTGTGTGCTTATGAACAACTCCTCGCCGGAATAGACGGCTCCAGCGTTCTCAGGACTGCAAAAGCTAGAATAGATCTAAACGGATTCAACGTAGACCTCAGGAATTGGATATACAATTTCAGCAAACTATGGCCTTCGCAATTCAAGCCCCACTAAAGCTGCTCCATGGATCATATAATTGATTTGTGGCACTTTCTGCCTGCATCTACCCCATGGCCTATTAAAGTGGGATAGACAAATAACCAATAAAGCGGAAAGCTCTGCCGGGAATTGACCAGACCGCATCACTCTCTTCACACCTAGGGTGTTCCGACCAATAGTAATTTTACAGCGGCTCTCTGTAGCCCCAGACGCAGAGCCCTGCAGCCCGGAGCCCACAACACAAGCAGGCCTTTCCCTAAAGCACGACAGAGAATCGGGCTCATGAAATCACCATTATATACAATAGAGCACTGGCGACGCGAGTCGAGCACAGGCAAGAGGACACGAGGAACGCAACGCTTAAGAACCAGTCAGCAACGCACCGTCTCCGCAGGAAAGCACCCGGTGTTGATGCAGCTCTATGTGGATACGAAGGACTACGACACGGGATGATTTTTAAAAAGCCTCAAACACCCGTGGCTGCAAGAAGTGCAAGAGTTTTTAAGGAAATATACCTAAAAATAGACCGAGTAGCGTAATCAGCCGTCCCGTGCATCATTATTACCCCAGTTCTCAGTATTGCTTATCTTCCATAATATGCAGCGTACGGCTAAGAACAGCCCGTATCATCACTTGTCTTAATCACACAGCAAATATATTCCATACGTGTATGACTTCGATCTGTGCCACTAAAGAGCGCAGAGACTTGACTGTTCTAAGAGAGAATCTGTAAAAGATACAGACATACATTGGCCAGGTCACCCGGAAAATGTGGCTTCTTATCTTCATGACACCTAGAACTTTCTAGAATGTTCTAGAATAGCCAGGAAAGAGAGTTATTTAAAGGATTCTTTAGACTTTCTGTTATCTTACTTTTCAGGATGTTCTTCACAGCACCATTTTGTGAGCTGAGGCTGGATTGTCTGGGTCGTCACTTGCTGTTTGAAATTCAGGCTAATCCAGCCTTTGCCTGGTTTCTACAAAAGGTGAGCCAGAGGCAGAGAATCCCACGTTCTGGAAGTCAGAAAAAGGAGCAAGGGCACCCGAAGAGTTGACTCCTGCACGGTGCGTGTGCTGGGGAGCTGAGTTAGGGTGGGCAGGTGTCACGTGCGATGACATAGGAGGCGAGTAACGTGATGGTTCCGAAGGCAAAGGGAACTTTAGAGACTGAAACACCAGAGAAACGTATTATCATAGATGGGGAGAAAAAAAAAGTTTCTCCACGTTTTGAAGGCCATTTGAACACTGAGAATTTGCAACTTTCTGAAGTTTGGATTAGTATTTTGTTGGCCCACATGCACACATCCTCCGAGCAAACATTTATTCAACACCAGCCACGTACAATGGAGTTGGAGATGCTGGGAATATGAAAATGGAAGAAAAGAAGAAAAAATCTACCCCCGGAAAACAAAAACAACCCTCGTGGCCCGCTGTTTCTGAGGACTTATAAGGCTTTTAAACAACAAATACTTCTTACCAAGTTGCCATTTGGTGAGTTAAGTGTGGAGGAATCAGCAACGTTTTTATTGCATTTTCACTGGCCCCAGGGGGGCTTTTAAAAAGTAGAAGCAAGGGATAGAGACATTACATTTTTAATTTGGCCAGTGGAACACATTTTTTTTTTTTTTAAACTCAGGAAAAAATGCTTAGGGGCTGATGGTACTTTTCGCTCCTGACCCATCAGTGAGGTCTCCTCCTTTCCGGAGCGCCTGGGCCGGAGCCCCATCTATAAATATGTAAACAGACATTTCCACTAACATGAGCACAAGTCCCGGGCTCCCCTTCGTCTGTTTACATTTCTCCCTGTTTTTGTAAACAGGCATATGATAGATGCTTGAAGTCAGTGCCTCGGGAACATGGCAGGGACGGGGAGATGTACACGTGGGATCAGCGCAGCCCACGTTTCCCTGCAGCTTCTTGCGGTCCGGACGTAGGCATTTATTCCACATTGGATGAATTCTATGCCCCTGGTGCCGACGTTGCCCTACAGCCTTGCGCGTGCTACTGGAGGGTCTAGCCGCAGGTGAACAGACGAAGGGTGTGCTAGCCCCAGATTCTAGTTCTAGCTGGATTAATATTTGGATAGAAGGGGGGATTGCACAAGTTTCTGGGAAATGAGTCGTACACAGATTTTATTCCATTTAAAAAAATTACTCATCCACTCACCGAGTCCAAACCAAGGTTATGCGGCGTTACCTGAGATTACTGGTGGTTTTTCAAAGCTGACCTCTGCTCCCCTGCCCCAGACCCCCCTTCATGGAAAACATTCCTCGGGCTGAGCATCTCTGTGCTCAGGCCACCTTGGGCGCCTCGCCCCACAGCGGTGGTTCCAAGCGTTCTTATTTCATGGACCAGTAAAATCCCTCTAAAATATTTGGAGAAAAAAAATAAGTAATAAAATAAATAAAATAAAATAAAATAAAATAAAATAAAATATAAAATAATGAAATATAAAATAAAAATAAAATAAAATAAAATAAAATAAATAAAATAAAATAAAAAATTAAATTAAATTAAATTAATAAAATAAAATGAAATAAAATAAAATTTGGGGAACCACTATGATATTGCCATCTTTGCATCCTGCGATTAAGAATCTAAAAAGCAAAAGCACAGACATAAGCATTTAATGGAAGGAAGAACCAAAAAGCAAAAAAATAATAAAAATAAAATAAGTAAAACTATGACCTCATAACCAAGTTATAAATAGGATACATTTAGCTCTGTGAAGAAAAGCTCGTAATTGTCCTTATTTTTTCTCTTCTTGCCATAGAATGGCTTCTGGGAACCACTGCCTTTGAGGTTTGCATCAGGGGTTAAAAGAATAAGTTAAGTCAACCGAACGTTCCAGTTCTGCTGCTTACGTAGCTCACACGGGCGGCCGCGGAGAGGAGGCGTGGGGACGTGGGAATGGGCCAGGCTTCCCCGCTGCTCCACGGCCGCGGGTCCCCACCCCCCGGGGCTCGGGCGAGCGCCCACGAACCGAGACCGGCCCGGTGCCAGCCGCGGTCAGGCAGGGGAGCAGCGGGCGCCGGGGAGGCCCCAGACTCCGGGAAGGAGGGGAGGCCAGCGTCACGCTCCGGCGTTGGAGTGGTTAGGGTCGGCTTCAACAGTCGGTGTGACTGTGGAAAGCTCGAGGCGGTCTCAGCCGTGTCCCTGGTCCCGGCCGGGGCGTGACTGTCGGGGACAAGGCCGCATGGGGCGGCCGCGGAATTGGGCTTTCGTGGCACTGGGGTTGGGGTCGTTCGTTCCTTAACGTGAATTATTTCAAATGCAACTAGAAGTCGGGGATCCGGGCCCGGGGGAGCAGGTGGGGCTCCTACACGGTCCTGTCTCTGGGGCGAGCCGGTCGGCTCCCTCACGAGCAAAGAGGAGGCCTTGGCGAATACGGACAGCCTCCGGGAGCCCGCGGGTCTCCAGGCCCCTCGCCCGGTCCGGTGCCCGGGGGGCGCTGCGTTCCCGCCGGGGGCCCTGAGCCCGCCTGCCAGGGCCGCCGAAGACGTCCCGGCCGTCTCCTCCCTCGGAAGGACGAGCGAGCGGGAGGCTGCGGCCTGCGTACGTGAGGCTCAGACGCTGTCCCTCTGGAGCGGCTGCCCTCCAGGACCCTCACCTCGGGAGGCAGCCTGGGCCCGGCCCTGGCGCTGCGGGTCCGTGGGCCGCGAGCGGTCCGCGCTGCCAGCTGCTGGGCCGTGGCACCTGTGGCCGCCGTGCAGCCCGGGGCACGTGGCTCTGGCCTCCCGCTGTCTGTGCTCTACTTTCCCACGAGTCCCCACAGGAGCAGCTCCACGGTCATGGGACCGAAGCCAGAGCTGCAGCCTGGTGCTCGCCCGGGGGTCACGCAGTCACGTCGTGGGGGATGAGGTCACAGGGGTTGAGGCTGTGGGGGATGAGGTTACAGGGATGTGACCAAGGGGTCACAGCCTTGGGGGACAAGGCTGCAGGGGGGTGAGGTCACAGGGGATGAGACCATGGAGGTTGAGGGGGTGGGGGCCGAGGCCATGGGGATTGAGTCTGCAGGGGGATGAGGTCATGGGGGACAAGGCCGCAGGGATTGAGGCTATGAGGGTTGAGGCCACAGGGGATGAGGCCACAGGGGATGAGGTCACGGGGGAGAAGGCCGTGGGGGACAAGGCCGTGGGGGTCAAGGCTGTGGAGACGAGGCCATGGGAGGCCGTGGGGGGCAAGGCCTCGGGGGATGAGGCCATGGGGGGTCGAAGCCATGGGGGACGAGGCTGTGAGGATGAGGCCTTGGGGGATGAGGCCGTGGGGACGAGGCCACAGGGTCGAGGCCGTGGGGGTCGAGGCATGTTGTGGGGAGGACACAGGGCCGGGGCGTTACTGAGGACGTCTGGATGGTCCTGGCGCTGACAGGTTTGGACAAAGGCGCTGCACCAGGCTACCCCGGCTTCGTGAGAGAAGGGGGAGGAAGCCGGTAAAGAGTATCCGATCCGCTTATTTCTGGTTGTGGTCCCACAGCTCGGGTCCAGGTCAGGTTTGCGGGCGCCTCCCGAGGGCCCGCCCCAGTGACCACCGCTGCCAGGTGGGCAGCTGCCCGGAGGAGGAAGGCCTTGGCCCCGGGGCCACCCGATGGGGGGACGAGATGCGGGGGCTGGGAGACGCCCCACGTGCTCCAGGATCCGCACACTCGCCTCGGGCAGGGGCCCAGCGATTCCCTGGCCACCCGCCTGGCGCAGCAGCTTCACCCACGGCTGCTCCGAGGGGACCGGGGCCGCAGGGGTTCCGAAGCAGCCACCCGCGGCAGAGCCGGGCCCGAGCGGCGTCACCAGGGAGCCCGGCTCCGGAGGCCCTGCCGCTCCTTGCCTTTGGGCTTGCCGTGCATTGATCCGCGGTCCGGGCTCCCACACGTCTCCCTTACTCCGTTTCTACCCTAGTTTCGGAGAGAATTCAGTGATGGATCAGGTCCTGCGACACCCGGGCTCATCCGTCAGGCCCTCCTCACCGCCCATCACCTGGGCCCCGACCCGGTTAGCCACATGTCACGGCTTGTGAGACGCGGCCGGGCTGGCACCTACACCAGGTCGGGGGGCTACGGTCGGGGGGCTGTTTCCACGCAGGGGAGCTCGGCTATTTGGCTGGAGTACAGGGAGGGGGGGCTGCAACCCCTTGATATTTTAACCGACAAATTACTTGGGACCGTTTGAGAAAAGAGTGCGAGGCACGGTCACGTCTGAGACCCTCCGTCCCCGCCGCAGAGAAAGTGCACGACCTGAGCTTGCCAGACAGCTGGCTCTCCAGGCTCAGGGAGGATGCCAGCAAGTACCGTTCCGTGGGGCGTCACGTAAGAAGCGGCCCATGTCGCCCTTGCCCCAGGGGACCCCGACGTGGGGAAGAGCGTGGAGCGGGCCCTCCGAGTGCGCGGAGACGCTTTGGGGAAGGCCTCGCCGTGTTCCTCTCGTATTTCCCTGTGTTTTTGCAGAAGGGCCCCCTGCAGGCCAGCCCTGAGGCTGCAACTGCTCCGGCAAGGAGAAAGCTCCGTGTCATTCTTCTTCCCCATTGGTGCCGCCTCCGGGGACGGTGCCTCAGTGGGATGCGACCATGTGCACGACGAGGGGTGCAGGGGTGCAGTAGCAGGAGCCCGGCTGTTTAAATGCCGCCTGCGGTTTTCTTCCGAGGTTGGCAGCGCATCGAGGACTGGAGTTGGAGAGGCCTCAGCCCTCGCCTCGCTCACGTGGCAACACGGGTGACACGGGGGGCCCAGCAGGGTCACAGCGAGAACGGAGCAGCCAAAGGACGGCCGTGCAGGCGGAGCAGCAGGAGGGTCCTGCGCGGGTGGGGCCCGGCGGCCGAGGGCTGGCTCCGCTGCGACGTCGGTGTGCAAGGAAGGACGCACGTGGTCGTTGTGCCGCGGGATTTTTATTTCATTTTATTTTTCCGCTGCTTATCACCCTCCCTCGGTGGGCGACCCCCATTTAGAAGTCGCTTTAGCCTTCTTGTGCGCTCGTCTTATTTTTCATCTTTGATTTCATTCTCACGCCAAAGGGACCTTTTGCGTGTGTCTTCACCGCTGATAATCAGGATACAAAGAACCCGTTGGGCTCCGCGGTGTGAAGATGGGCGACACCGGCCATCTGTGGCCTCGGGAACCAGCAGCTCTGTGTGGTTCCACGTCACACGTGCCCCACGAGCTGCTCTGGGCCGCGACCAGACGACAGCGCCGCACCGCTCGGCCCGGGGAGCATTCTCGTAACAGCAGCTCCTCCTCCGTTTGAGTTTCTGCCCAGTGGGAGCCTCCAAATAGCCCTTCTCGCGTAGATGGTTCCCTGCGAAGACCTTCGTCTGATCAACTGTGTGTCCAGCATTGCGGTTTGGTTTCTTTGTAGACTCAGCCCCCTCCCACCCTGGATACGAGCCAGTCCCCCCGGCCGCTGCTCCTGGACACCTGCCGTCCAGGAAAGGAGGCGAATCCGGGCATAATTACGGTGCAAAGCGACGACTAAGCTCATAGGTAAAATAACATGCTGGAAAGGCACCTACCCTGCCTGGCGGAGCAAGAGGACTCAGGGGCAGGTGACATCTGTGCTGCTCGGGGGGGCGGGAGGCTTTCCTTGGCAGGAAAGAGGGGGCGGTGCAGCATCCTCGTTCGAAGTCACAGAAACACGACAAAGAAGCACGTGTGGACGGGACACGTGGCAAAGGCGAACGGCAGCCAAGACACGGGGCTGGAGTAAGACGCGGTCACACGGGCCTTCCGTGTGGCGCGGGGAGGGTCTGTTCGTCCACAGGGGCCTGGAAGGTGCAGCAGCCATTCCCGTGGGGTAGATCTGCTCTCTCTGCCTCCAATTCATCGCCGAGGCAGAGAGAAACACAGCTGAGCGGCCCCGGCTCCCGCCTGTGCAGCACGAGGCTTCTCGGAGCCGCCACTTCCCGTGGGGGCCGAGGCAGCCAGATTTCCGGTGGCAGCTCAGCCCCGCCGTCCCCCCGACACGGTCCCTGAGCTGCGGGCCCTCGCTGTGGCTGGAAGGGAGCCCGAGGCGGCGTTGCCCTGAGACCGTGGCTTTGGCACCCGCGTGCTCCCCGCGGCAGGCCCTCGACTCGGGGCAAGGAGCCTGGGGCACGCACTCCGCGTCCATATTTTCGTCGTTGGGTGATTGCAAAGTGGGCGAGTGCACCTAAATGCAGCGGGACTCATGTCCTGCAGGCTGCAGGCTGGCTCCTCAGCAGCCCCGCCATCGGCCGTGTGACCCAGCAGCTGGCACTGGGCGCCCGCCAGACGCAACCACACAGCGCCAGTAGATTATCAGCTCCCCCCGGGCAGAACTTTGTCCCGCGTGCTCTCTCCTGCTTAATACTTATGAACATCCAGTGGTGTCGTGGTTTATCTGTACGGGGACATCAACCGGAATGTGTCAGGACTTCCACGAATGGAGATCTATGTGTGGGGGGGTCATGCGTAGACTCACGGGTGTGTGTACATGGATGCGTATGGACCCGTCGCCCCATTTGTGTGAATTTCCGAGATGCATTAAGCTGCAAGACCATCAGACATTTTTGTCTTGTTTTAAAAATCACACATATATGCGTACAACCGTTATTTTGTGTTATGTGTACGTGCGTACGTGTATATGTGCATGGACGAGTCACCCCATTATATGAATTTTCCAATCTTGGTATGTGTGCTGCCGAAGCAAGCGCTTGTATGAATTTCCCAGATGTGTGAAACGATCAGTGATTATCAGACATTTTTGTTTGTTCTACTGAAACCAAGTCTTCATGGGAAACGTTTCTGGAAGCGTTGGAAGGGCGAGTTCTGGAGTCCACTCGCTCCTTTTGAGTCTGTCTTCATCTCCTAGCTCTCTGTCCTCGGGCGGGTGGCAATCTTTCGGAGTCTCTGTGTTCTCCTCTAATAAATGACAGTAGCAGTAACCCCCTCGTAGGGCTGCCGTGTTCACCAAATGGGCGCCCGTGTAACCCGACTGGTACGCGGTGAACGTTGCAGAAATGCTGGTAAGTGATACCTCATGCATGTTAGAACTGGTTCTCGGACATTGGGGCCGTCATCGTGACCATTAGGATTGCAGGGAAACCTAGCTGGCATCCGCAAGTCCGATCGAGACTCAGAAATTATTCGCCCCTCTATTCAGTGGCCCCCGACTCTCCAGCCTCTGCGTGGTTATTGTCTGGTCTTTAAATGTTCACGTAGCGCCCCTTCTTTGCAGACTATCAGCTATCACGTTCCAAAATCATGGTTTTCTTCTTCCTTTAGTGTTTCACTGACAAATCAAATAACCCAATTTATTTAAATTCTATCTAAAGTAGCAATTTAGAGGCACCTGAGGGGCCCAGTCAGCTAAGAGCCCGACTCTTAATTTCGGCCCAGGTCGTGATCTCAGGGTCGTGAGATCGAGCCCTAAATCAGGCTCCACGTTCAGCACAAAGTCCACTTGGCCCCCTCCCTCCCCCCACTCGCACGAGCACGCTCTCTCTTCTCTCTCAAATAAATAAATGTTTACTATTTTTTGAAATAAAATAAAGTAGGGGGGCACTTGATGGGATGAGCACTGGGTGTTATTCTATATGTTGGCAAATTGAACACCAATAAAAAATAAATTTATAAAAAAAATAAAATAAAGTAGGAATTTAAAGGCTCTGATTGAACATCCGAGTCTGCTTTAGTGTCGTGTCTGCACGCTGTGCTGTCTGTTTTAGCCACTCAAAGATCTTTTCAGCTAATTTCAAGAGTATTAGCTACGGAAAGACAGATACTGCATGAGCTCATTTATGCGCAGCATCTGAAACAAAGTCAGAAGCATAGGAGGGAAGGAAGAGGAAGGAAGGAAGGAAGGAAGGAAGGAAGGAAGGAAGGAAGGAAGGAAGGAAGGAAGGGAGGGAGGGAGGAAGGAAGGAGGGAGGGAAGGGAGGAAGGAGGAAGGAAGGAGGGAAGGAAGGAAGGAAGGAAGGAAGGAAGGGAGGGAGGGAGGGAGGGAGGGAGGGAGGAAGGAAGGAAGGAAGGAAGGAAGGAAGGAAGGAAGGAAGGAGGAAGGAGGGAAGGAAGGAGGAAGGAAGGAAGGAGGGAAGGTAAGGAAGGAAGGAAGGAGGAAGGAAGGAAGGAAGGAAGGAAGGAAGGAAGGAAGGAAGGAAGGAAGGAAGGAAGAAGGAGGGAAGGAAGGAGGAAGGAAGGAAGGAGGGAAGGTAAGGAAGGAAGGAAGGAGGGAAGGAAGGAAGGAAGGAAGGAAGGAAGGAAGGAAGGAAGGAAGGAAGAAGGAAGAAGGAAGGAAGGAGGGAAGGGAAGAAGGAGGGAAGGAAGGAGGAAGGAAGGAAGGAGGGAAGGAGGAAGGAGGGAAGGAAGGAGGAAGGAAAGAAGGAGGGAAGGGAAGGAAGGAAGGAAGGAGGGAAGGAAGGAAGGAAGGAAGGAAGGAAGGAAGGAAGGAAGGAAGGAAGGAAGGAAGGAGGAAGGAAGGAGGGAAGGGAAGAAGGAGGGAAGGAAGGAGGAAGGAAGGAAGGAGGGAAGGAGGGGAGGAAGGAGGAAGGAAGGAAGGAGGGAAGGTAAGGAAGGAAGGAAGGAAGGAAGGAAGGAAGGAAGGAAGGAAGGAGGGAAGGGAGGAAGGACATTATGTGAGTTGATGGGTACATTAGCTTAATTATGGGGGCGATTTCCTGGGGTGTCCGTGTACCAGAACACCAAGCAGCACACCTTAGATGTATATGATTTTTATTTGACAATCATAGTTCAATGAAGCTGGGGAAAATCAAATTGCAGTTGAACGTAATACAATTGTGGCATAATTTTTAAGTAGGCTCCATGCTGACTGTGGAGCCTAATGTAGGGCTTGAGCTCAAGACCCTGAGATCAAGACCTGAGCTGAGGTCAAGAGTCGGACACGTGACTGACTGAGCCTCCCAGGCACCCCCTGTGGCATAATTGTTTGAAAAAATCATCTACAGGAGGTGCCTGGGGGGCTCTGTGGGTGAAGCGTCTGCCTTGGGCTCAGGTTATGATCTCAGGTCCTGGGATCGCGTCCTATGTTGGGCTCCCTGGTCAGCGGGGGATGCTTCTCCCTCTCCCCCTGCCCCACGTGTTCTCTCTCTCCCTCTCTCTCTCTAATAAATAAAATCTTTAAAAAAAAAAAAAAAAAGATTACCTACAGTGCGTACAAAAGACGCTGCTGCTATCAAGGTACCTCTGGAAAAGCAAGAAGATGCTCTTAAAATCTTACATTTGTTCCTGAGCAACGCAGGATGTTAAACGTTGGTACCTTTAGTGACTCAACAAAGAACGAATTGTACCTAATCTTTTTAAAGCCCAATATGGTTTATACATTTAAAAAGAATCTATGCAAACTTCTTCTGGTTTTAAGAAATCACAAAAGCACGTACTAGCTCAGCCCATCCAGAACCACATCTCAGCCCCTTGGTCAGACAGCGTGTGTTATGTTTCTTGATTTGGGGAAGGATAATTTTTTTTAATTTTTTTTAGGGGGGAGGATAATTTTTAAATAAACGAATCCTCATGGGCTCATTAGCTCATTACTTTCCATGAAAATATCATGTAAGAGACAGAACTGCCACGGTGTACGGCATCCCCTGAAGCTGTACAGGGATATCATTATTCTTTTTTTTTTAAAAAAAAAAAAGTAGATTTATTTATTTTATGGAGAGATTGCCCATGCAAGTGTGGGGAGGAGCAGAGGGAGAGAATCTCCAGCAGACTCCCCACTGAGCACGAAGCCCTACGCGGAGCTCGACCCAGGACCCTGATCCTGCCCTGAGCCAAGAGTCGGGCGCCCCATCAAGGGAATTGCCAGGCTCCCCTTGGAAGTAGTAACTGTATATTTTTAGTGACCCTGTGTTTATAAGTATTATATGCTTTAATTTTGAAACACTAAGTGCCTCTCACCTTGCCTCTCCTCTGATTAGCGCCACCTTCCACCCCACGCACACAGTGTGACAGTCCCACAGTTTCCAGAACACACTGTGTTCTCTCTTGCCCGTGGACTGTGGGGCCTCCATGCTTGCTGCTCATTCTCTTTGGAAAGCCCTATCCCTGTTTCTTTTTTCTTTTATTTTTTTTAAATATTTTATTTATTTATTCATGAGAGACACAGACAGAGGCAGAGACGCAGGCAGAGGGAGAAGCAGGCTCCCTGCGGGGAGCCCGATGTGGGACTCAATCCCGGGTCTCCAGGATCACGCCCTGGGCTGAAGGCAGATGCTCGACCCCTGAGCCACCCGGGCATCCCGCATCCCTGATTCTTAGACTCGGATGCATCCATCAGAACTCAAGTGAAACGAGGCATCACCTCCTGCTTGAGGCCTCTCCATGCAGGTGTGCTGGGCCAGGCACCCCTGGGTGTTCCCACCGCACCCGCCGGTCCACCGTGTCTTAGCCCTTACACACTGTTGTGTGCCTGCAGCCTGCGCTGAGCTGGACACTCCTCCAGGACACGGTCCCCGATCTCGTCTCTGTTCGCCTTGTCTGGCACGTAGCAGGGACTCCGTAACTGGCAAATGGTTTCATGAATATCTTCCCCCTTGTGAGACAACAATGATGACGATGACACCGTACTTCCCAGTGGTGGAGCGCACGTATCATGATCCACTAAGTTTGAAATTAATGTCAACATTTGGGAACGTCGGCGTAAATGCTTGGGCGAGGGGAGGGGCCTAAGGGCTCCCGGTGCTGTGACCCGTGTCGTTTTCTCCAGGTAGGAAACTCTTCGCAGGTGAGTGTTGACATCACAGGACAAGAAGGCAGAGAACGTCAACTGCAACCCTTTTGTGTTGTTTTATTTTGCGTCGTGTTGTTTTTTGTTCTGCTTTTTCAGGTCACAAACGCTGCTGCCAACTCCCACGGCCAGCTGACCCTTCACGTCAAGCCTTTCCTCGTGTGTGGAGGGGACGCGTTTACCCAGTCCAACTTCGACGGCTGCATCACTTCGGCCTTGTGCGTCGTGGAAGCTTTAAAGAAGCATATTTAGCACCTGTGTCTTTATCCTCTACATGAGCTTCGGGGTTTTGTGTTCACAGTTTCCCGTTATTGATTATTTCGCTTTCTATTTTGTTGAGAGAAGTGACTGGGTAGTTTTCCATATGGGGTATAAAATTGATTTTTATGATTTTGGTAGTTACAGCACCCCGTGCTAGGATGAAAACCCCTTGTCCCCTACACCTTTCGCGGCGTCTTGAATTGCCGTGACGACTCTTCGTTAGACGACTGGTCCCCAGGAAGCGTGTCAAGTCGAAGGAGCGGTTCATGCTCCAAAACCTTTGCTCTTTTGAAAATTTCCATTCCAAATAAAGAATGATTATTATTATCAGCGCCTCATTTTTAATCTTCAGATGCGTCCCGGATTCGGTGTGCCTGCCTGTCGCTGAGCTACAAGGTTCCCCCAAACTGTGGACAACAGAGTGTGAGCTCTGTCTCTCTAGTTACTAAGCGATCCCGAACTCCAGGTCGTAGATGTCGTCTCTACCGTTGTGGTTTGCAGGGCAACGGACCCACAAACCTCTCTTTGAATCTTCGCGACATAACCAGATGCAACTCGACTCTCCCAAGTCATATGGTGGTTTTTAACCTTAAAAAAAAAAAATTCAGTCTTAACATGAAAGGTAAAAGTTAAATAGAAACCGAGAGAGAATATATCGATCTTCACCCTCTGCTGCCCGTTGGCTGGTGCGTTCCCTTCACGCGCTCTCCAGGATGTGCTGTGGCATTTCGACCGCGTCGGGCTTAATGAATTTAATACAACAAGAAAATTTACTGAACTGGAAAATAGATGCACTTAAAATAGTTCGATATTTGCCAACTTACTGGTTCAGCATATCACCCACATGCTTCAGTGACCCACCTGCTTCCCGTCACTCGCTGCCTGGACAGAAATTGATCTCCGGCCTTCTAAACAAGCTACTTGTCGCTAACGGAAGAGGGCACGGAATGTGACTTCTGGGATGATGAGATGAACAATATTGAGATTTCTTTCATCGTTTTGGCCCACATTGGATTAACATTTGTCTTCCTTTTGGCTTTACCCTCAACGCGTGGCAGAAAAGACATTCAGACGTGCCAACTGTCTTGTGTTGGACTAACGTAGCTCTGGAACCATTTGACCGAAAGCATCCCGGAGCTTTAAGAACAATGTTCTATTCGTCTCACGAACGCGCATCCTCCAAAGAAAAGAGCAAAAAAAAAAAAAAAAAAAAATACTTATGTGGGGTTCGGGGGCGAGTTACTTAAAGAAAAGATTCTTCTAGGTCATCACTGAGGACTTCTATTATCCACTCGTTTAAATGTGTTTCCCTAATATTTCTGCATCTGTTTTGAGAAATCTATGGCACCTACGGGCAAAGGCTCAACTGTGCTTAGTAGGTAAATCATTGGTACTGAACTATTTTAGCCATTTTGAAAAGTCATTTTACGCGTAGATCCACCTCGGCAAAGAAAAGGCCAATTTTCTGCCGCCCGGATAAGGAAATAAAATGTATCCAGTGCTTGCGTTCTTTATTTCCATCCACGCCTGTTCCTTCAGATCTTGGAATTGGCAGAAAAATATCTTGGGCTGGAAGGCATCCCAGTGGGCCGCGAACGTCGGATGGCCGGGATGCCCTAAGATACCCAGGGCCAGGGTGTCCGGCGCCCCCGGGAAATGGGGGTCGGCAGTGTTTGGAGCAGTTGCCGAGGAGGATGTACGTCAGCCCACAGGACCACACAGCACTGCGGTATTTCCAAACAAGAACTTTTATTAAATCAAGCCAGCCAAGGAAAGCTGCTGTGTTTTGAAAGGAGCGTATTTAAGTGAGAAACGGCTTGAGCAGTGGGGTGATTTAATACTTGTTAGCTGATAAATATAGCCTTCGCCAGAATAAGACTTTATGATGCAGCGTTGAAAAGCTTAATTACTGAAGCGTCTATGCAGGTCCCTCTTGCTCAGGCAGCCAGGGTGACAAATTATAGCCGTGGAAGGGTATTTTTCACCGTTGGCATTTCTGAAGCGGAGAAGTATGTCTAAAAACATCGGGAAGGCAGTAGTAATCCCAGACCAGCTATTGCTGAGGGGAAGAAAAGGACCCTTCATTGAGTCACCAAGCTTTCTGTGCAAAATGCCACCATCCCCGCCCCCTGCCTACCCACCACCTTGGTGAGTAGAAGGAACAAGGTCAGTTGTACATTCATCTGGTGTTTTACACGCATCCAAGTACATACGTGTCTATATTCACCCAAGTAGGTGCCCACCACGTGTGTTCTGTGTAAAGGATATGCTCACACATACGTGCGTGTGCCCGGACGAGGACACACAGTGCACGTAATACACTCAACGGAAACGCCAGAGGCGGAGCCCGCGTGTCTGCAGGCCGCCTCCACTTCCAGGGCACCGCGCTGCAGCAGCAGCCGGCCCTCAGGGCTGGACTGGGGTCTTGGCTGCCACCGGTCCGGCCCCACCGTGCGGCCCACCCGCCCGCCTTCGCCTCGGGAGCCGACACGCATGCTCAGGTGATGTTCGGTGCGTCTGAAAGGGGCTAAAGGCTCCAGAAGTCCAGGCTCCGCGGCTGATACTCCGCGATTCCCACCTGCTGGCTCATTCCCTCGCTCGCTGTGAGGAATCGCCGGTCCCGGGGATGCTGTGCACCTGTCCTGCCCTCTGCACACCTGTCCCCGCTCCCATTCCCCTGCCTTCTGTCCTCTCCTTCCCGCCTCTGCTTTGCCTCCCGCTTCTCCCGCCGAGCCCAGTTCTCCATTCTCAGAAACCCGGAACGTGAGCGCAATCACGTTGGCATTCCTAGTATTTGCGGTTCCCTGTTTTAGTATTCCCCCCCCCTTAAAATTTTAAACAATCTGGCTTTTTATTCGAGTTGGTCAGACAATCCTTATTTTGATTTTCAGAAGTAATGCGAGAATTTAAAGCTGACGATCGCTCCCAGGGATCTCAGTGCTAAGAACCCACACGGGTCTACGCAAAGCGTGGCTCCGGGCTCCGTGCTGGACGCAGTGGAGCATAGTCCGCGATGTCCACCCAAAGATTCCAGGTAGGGGCGGACAAGTGCCCCCTGGAGCGGCAGGCAGGGCAAACGTACACGCGCTGTCATCACAGGCAGCGAATAAGATCCTCTAGCTCAAGAAGCTGGGAGCCGTAAAAGAAAGAACTAGGTTGCCCTGGGAGGGGGTCCCTGAACGGATGCCGACGTGTGTCCGTCAAGCACGCCCTACAGCGAGCGGCCCTCCCTGCGCCCCAAACCCCGGCTGACCCGGCTGACTCTGGTAGTCTACGCTGCCCGTGCCTGTGGTGCAGACAGGTGAGTGCCCCCAGCGGGGAAGGGCCCCGTGGAACCCAGAGTGTCGTCTGCAGGAAGAAGACAGAGGCCCGGCAGATCTCAGAGTAGCTGCCACAGCCCCGTTGGGCAGGGGCCTGTGCTCCAGCCAGTGCCATCCAGCCAGGGGAGCCAGGGAAGGTTGAAACGTGCTACGGTCTTTGTTCCCTCCTCTACGGACAGTGGCGATGATCTGCGGAAGGGTTCCCAGCGGCCTGCGGCAGGTGGGCCTGCTCGGCAGACGGAGCCCTGAAGAGCGTGTCCATTCAGAACACACGGAGAAAATTAAATTAATTAATTAATTAATTAAATTTAAAAAATTAATAAAATAAAATAAAATAAAAAATTAATAAAATAAGATAAAATAAAATAAAATAAAATAAAATAAAATAAAAACAGTAACACACGGAGAGTCCTAGGAACCTGGGATGTCCATGTTTGGAGGGGCTCGGAGGCCACTTAGACCAGTTCGTAGCCCCCCGGGGTGTTTGAATCTTCAAGCTTCAGAAAGCTGTGGATCTTCTCCTGAGAGTGACAACAAAAATGCACATAGACACATAGACTCGTCGCCCTGTTCTGGAGTCTGCTGGCCAGCTGCCTGGTTTTGTAAATAAAGTTTTATTGGAACACAGCCTTGCCCATCCGTGTGCGTTGTCTCTGGCGTGTTTGCCTTGCAACAGTAGGGGTGGGCGTTTGCCACAGAGACCGTATGACCTGCAAAGCCTGAAAGAGTTACCATCTGGTCCTTTAAGAAAAAAAAAATTGCTGACTCCTGTTCTGGAGGGTTGCAGGCCTCGCCATCTATTTTTAGACGCTCAGAGGTCTGTGAACCCCAGATTAAGAACCTCTAAATCTCAGCCCTATCACTTTATGCAAATACAGGCTTATCTTAGATCCACACATCTGGTCCATTGTTCCTTGATCCTAGGCCTCGTTGTAAAGCCTTTAAGGCACGCGGGCAGCTTTGCAGTTAAGAGCGCATCCTCTGGAGTTAGACAGATCCGAGTTTTAATCCAGACTTTGCGCCTCATTGTGTGACCTTGAGGCCCTTAAACAACCTCGTAGCCTGCTTCATCATCTGAGGAATGAGTTCAAGGATTTTTATCTCATTTAACTCCAAAGATTGTTGGGAGGCGTGAATATGCAAACAACCCTCGCAGGGTGCTGGACACACAGGAGGGGCTTAAAAAGACGATGGGAGGAGGAGAAAGGAGAAGCAGAGCCTCCTGGTGCTTGCAGGCTCCCGTGAGGGCCAGTGTCCTTTGCATTTACGTGGGACACGGGAGAGCCGACAGCAAGGCGAGCGAGCGAGCGAGCGTGCTGAGAGCAGATACGCGGCCACACACAAGCTGAAAAGCTCCGGGTTTCTTCAAACCTTCGGGTAACGGAACGGCGGTGTCTACCTGAGACCGGCTCCGGGCCACTTTCTCTCGTTCTGCTCCAGGTTGGTAAGTGGACCCCTGTCACTTGGGGGGATAAGGTGGCTTGCTCGATGCGGACTTTGGGAGGAAGCCGGGGTGGGCGGCTCCCGGGAGTAGGGCAGGGGTACAGTGTCGGCCCATTCTCTGCAGTGAACCGTGCCTTCTCCTCCGCGAGCCTGTGTGCAAAAACCTGCACGCTTCCACGGGATCCTTCAGATTATTTACTCTGAAATGCTGTGAAAACTGGAAGTGGGTTATTTTCACGTTCTTCACACGTTTGGCCGAGGATACAGATGCGTTTCCCGTCCTCGGCCTTCATTTAAAAATGAAACTCAATCCCTGGCAGGTTCCGTGACACTGTAGTGGCTCCATGACACGTCGAAACCATTGCTTACTAGCTGTGCGATCTCGGACCAGTTCCTTAGGTCTCTAAGCCTCAGGGTGTTCGCCAGTAAAATGAGGATACTAATTTTACCCACCTTAGGATTACTCTGAGGCTTATAGAGTATCAATGTAAGGGCTTTGGCTCGTGCCTTGCAGCTAGAAAATGCTCGATAAATTTGAGCTGTCGGCGTTACTATTATCATTAGTGAACTGTGACTTAGGAAAACAGCCGTCTCGCCAACCACCACTGCATTTACAAGTAGTAGAGATGCTTTAGACTCGGCTGGGGAGCCAGGCCAGTGTTTGTGAAGCTCACTGGGGACTGTGCTCAGGCGCCACTGCAAGTTTGGGCTCAGAGTCAGAAATCCTTTTTGTTCAGAAATCCTTGTTGACTCTTGAGTGAACGAATGCATCAATGCCCTATGGCTTCTTGCTGTGCTCCTTGACTTACGGGGCACCCGGCTTCCCTCCAGCCAATCGGCTCTTCCCGCCCTGTGACACCACTCGCGTGTGTACTTACTCATTTAGCATCTACTTGCCACCCAAACCACAAGACCCACAGAAGCGGGGCCTGACATACGGGAAGTACACAGTAAAAATCTGTTGATCCAGCAAACGAATGAATTCAACTAATTAACATTTCTTATTCTAATTTTAGCAAATACCAAAGGGAAACAGTGCTGATACAGAATGATCCCGTAGAACAAAATTGTACCAGCTTTGTCCCCAGTAGAGGAGGAAATCACGGCGGTACCGACCCTCCCCCAGCATCGCTCCTCTTCAGAGTCAATAGGTGACCTCGTACTTCACACTGCCTGCCGGTATTTGGCAAGTCCTTATTTGGAGGTGGGAAGATGTGGGAGAGCTGCTCTACCATTTGAAACTGCCTAATAAACACTTGCGCTTCACTTCTCATCATTTTGCCTACTATTTAAAGGTTTCTGCCTACGAAGCCAAAAATTCGAGCAAAGTAATGAGCCAGATTACAGAAGCCTGCTGAGTCTGTTTTTAATATCCTACCTGAAAAGCTGGAGACCTATATATTGGAATTCATTAAGACTACAGATAATTGAATTACCTGGAGAGGGAGCTTATGTGAATTTCAATTTAATAATTATTAAGCCACAAATCCCTTTTTTTGTACCAACTTCTACACTGATGTCTTTCCAGAATGCTTGGTTCACTTTTTCTTTTCTTTTCTTTCTTTCTCTTTCTTTTTTTTTTTTTTTTAGTGCCTATACATCACATATTATGGTATATGGTACACGTAGCATATGAAAGTTGAATAAATCTTGCAAAGCTTTAGAACTGAGATTTCATTAGAATATAGCAAGCTCCATGAGGACCAAGATTTTTGTCTTTTTCCTTCACTATGGAATCCCCAGTATCCAGAATCATGCCCGGCACATATTGAATGACTAATTCAAGAACATTCAGACCATCAGCAATTAGGAAGCTAGATTATGTACTTAAAACATGTAGCAAAGGAAATGGAAAACAATTCATAAATTCTGACAAGGTACAAAAAATGAGAATGAAAAAACTTTGGGTCTTACTTAGGAATATGTAAGCAAGTTCTGTAAGGATAGTGATCATGTCTAAATTATCTAAAATATTTCCCCAACACCTAGCATATGGTAGGTCACATAGTAGACCCTGAATATATTTTTGTTGAGTAAGTAAATGATTAAAAGAGCAAAATGCTTTAGGGGCAGCTGGGTGGCTCAGTGGTTGAACATCTGCCTCTGGCTCAGGGTGTGACCCCAGGGTCCCGGGATCGAGTCCTGCATCGAGTTCCCTGCAAGGAGCCTGCTTCTCCCTCTGCCTGTGTCTCTGCCTCTCTCTCTCTGTCTCTCATGCATAAATAAATAATCTTTAAAAAGAAGAAGAAGAAAATGTTTTAGTGAAGATGAGCACTACATTCTAAAAAAGCCAGAAGGAACTTCTGGAAATACAGCATTTACAATGGTCCATCTCTGTGTAGTTGGTGTGCTTGCACCAGAGTGGGGGACGTGATGCTTTCCCCATGCAAACAGCATAGCTCCCATGGCAGCGAATGCTGCTACTGTGATTTATTACCTACCTGCAACGGACAGTGAAAGTCTGTTGGCTTACATTTTCATTTTCTTGGTATTCTTTCATTAGAATTGATTTAAAGATGAGAGTTAGACCTAGTGTAGTACTCACTCCTGTAAGACAATCACAACCTCAAACGCACACACCGTGTCTTAACCACTACAACAAGCCATGCTTATTTACCCTTTGGAAAACAAACTATCTGATGCAAACCAAAAGATGGCCAGAAAACAAAATGTTAATGGTACAGGGACCATGGTGGAGAAAAGAAATCAGCAAATGTCACTTAATTGAGAAAAGTAAGTTCTACGTTATAGAAAGGACCTAACAGGGTATGCCTGTATTTAGGAAATCCATTCATTTGATAATCCATATTAATATTTGAAAAAATAAAAACCTTAACAATTATTTCAATGGACACTGACGATTATATCACAAAATTAACATGTATTACTGGTAAAGGCTTATGGTAAACTCAGAAAAGGGGGATGCAACTTAGAGGGATAGACTATTCTAAAACTGTTAACAAGTATCACAATTAGGAACAAATCAGTGAAACCATCTACATTAAATTGGGAAGAAGTCAAAAACCCTCACATCAGCGTCTTGAAATTTCTAAGGATTGCATCAAGGCATGGAGCATAGTTTTTTTTTTTTTTTTTTAATGTGACCATATGGAAAGAAAGACAAAATAGGGGGCACCTGGGTGGCTCAGTCGGTTAAGCTTCTGACTCTTGGTTTCAGCTCAAGTTGTGATCTCAGGGTCCTGGGATGGAGCCTCACCTGGGGCTCAGTGCCCAGCACAGAGTCTGCTTGTCCCTCTCCCTCTGCTCCTCCCTCTGCTCTCTCACTCTCCTTCCCTCCCTCCCTGTCTCCCTCTCTCATAAATAAAACAATCTTAAAAAAAAAAAAGAAAGACAAAATAGTTAGATTTGCCATCAATATGATTATACTCCTAGAAAATTCAGGTGAACTAACTTCTGGAATTAATGAGACATGGCTAGGGATCCTGAATTACATATATTCAAAGATCTGTAACTTTTCTAGATGGTATGATAATCAATGCAAATATATCTTGTATATATTGTTATTAACAACAACAAAAAAACAGAGAATACAAAGGAATATCTCTGAGAAGATATATCCAGAATTTATACAAGGAACTGTTCTCAAAATTTTGCCAAATGATATTTTATAAGCACTTGAATAAGTCGGAAGATATACCATATCCATGAAGGGGAATAGTGAATATCATTACTTTTTTCACTTTCCTCTAATCAATTTATGAATTAAACATAACAACAATGGACCTTTTTAAGACAAAAAGATAATTCTAAAGTTCACCTGGGAAAGATGAACAGGTGAAAATAGCTAATAGTTTTTGAGCAAGAAGGTCATATATGTGGGACTTATCAGCTCTTCAGACATATTGTAAAATTGGATAAATAAAAAAGTTGACCATTGGTTCTAGAATTGACACAAATCAATGAAAATAATGGCTGTAAAAGCATTCAATGTGAAAAGGGAGCATTCAAAACCAATAAGGACAAATTATTTAACAAATGATTTCAGGAAATTTGGTTATCTCTTTGGTAGAAAGAAAGAAGGAAGAGGGAAGGAAGGAGAAAGAAAAAAAAAGAAGTCAAACGTGGTTCTATCCTTATACCATGCATTACAATAACTTCCAAATGCATTAAATGGGTAAATAAACAAATATGCATCCCCCCTAAAAAATAGAGGAAGACATAGATATTTAAAACTCTTAGAAAAAGATACTAAAGGTTTACAGACCAATTATTAAAATACCACTTTGAAATTATTAATAGTAAAAGTATAATATCTTTAATATAGAGAAAACTCCTTACCAAAGGTTAAAATTTTGGTATTTTCATTTTATTTTTTCAGGAATTACAAATTATACAGATAGAAATCCTGTCTCTATTCCCTTTTAGTTGCTCTCTTCCATCACAAGGAAACTACTCCCATATTTAAAATTGTATCATTTTATTTTTTATTATTTATATCTTTTTTTCAAATTATGTTGGTACTTTTAAATTATGTTAGTATATTTATACTTTGCTTTGTTTTCATAAAAATATGGTAAAGTTATTTTAGTTTCTAAATTACAGCATAATCTATATAGTCATTTAGAACTTTCCCCCTGTTATATTTTTGAAATTTTTCCGTGTTGATATGCATAGATTAGTTTATCCACTTTCATTACTGTAACACTCTTCCATTTTATGAGTCTATGAGTTTATTTTTCCATTTCCCCATTGATGGACATTGAGTTGCTTTAAATTTTTACTATTGCAAACATCGTAATAAATACCCTTGCACGGGTCTCTTTTATGCTTGTATCTTTTTTTTTTTTTTTTTGCTTGTATCTTTTTTTTAAAGTTTTTTTTTATTTATTCATGAGAGACACAGAGAGAGAGAGAGAGGCAGAGACATAGGCAGAGGCAGAAGCAGGCTCCATGCACCGGGAGCCCGACATGGGATTCAATCCCGGGTCTCCAGGATCAGGCCTTGGGCTGAAGGCAGTGCTAAACCGCTGAGCCACCCGGGTTACCCTGCTTGTATGTTTTTTACAAAACATGATGTTAAAATGTATTAAAACTGAGTTGTGAGTTCAAGGGAATATGTTGCATTTTTTTCTGTACCCTCTCTGTCTTAAATAATAATTTGAAAATTAATAAAAGAGAAATATTATGAGACTACCTTAAAGCCAGTTGATAAAGTGTTCCCATGATTAAAATAGGCGGGCCCAGGTTGGGATGAGAGTGAGATTGGAAAACCTACGTGATGAGAGACCCTCAGGGAGATGGCCAGGCCCCTGTAGAGCCAGAATCCTGCCTACTTCGTCTACACAGCTTCCCTGGAAGCCAAGAGCCTCTGAGGGTAGACAGGGAGCTGTCAGGTTATTGTGGTGGTTTTGAGTTAGAGACCATTCCTCTAATTTCCCAGCTCCAGGCACTGGTATGATTCTAGAAAGTGGGGAGAGCAATCTCTACAACCTCCCACCAAATGACGGATTGAATTTCCCCTCTGGCTGCTGAAAATCAGGGCAAGCTGTCATATTTTATTTTATTAAAAAAAGAAAATAACCACCATGAGATGCCACCTCACAGCCACTAATGGTTGTTATCCACAAACATACCAAAGCAAAACATACCAGAAAGTAACAAGTGCTAGAGAGGACGTGGAGACATTGGAACCCTCGTGCACGCTGGTGGGAGCGCGACGCGGGGCAGCCACAGTGGAAACACATGGTGGCTCCTCAAAAATGTAAGCATAGAATTACCACGTGACCGAGCTGGCAATCTCTCTTCCAGGCATATGCCCAGAAGAAGAGGAAGCAGGGACTCGGGGAGATGTGTGTGCACCCAAGTCCACGGTGGCCTGAGTCGCGGTAGCCAAGAGGTGGAAGCTTCCATGACGGATGAAGGCGCGAAGAACAGGAGGTGCCCGCGGACCACGGACTGTCTCAGAGCCTCCAAGGGGAAGGAAATGCTGACCCAGGCACAGCGTGGCCAAAAGCTTACGCTGGGTGCAATAAACCAGTCATGAAATATGTGCAGTCCACCTAGACGAGGTGTCTAGGGGAGTCCAGTTCATAGAGCTGGACGGCAGAACGGTGGCTGCTGGCGCTGGTGGGGAGAGGGGACGGGGGCTGGCGCTGAGCGCGTGCACAGGCTCAGCGAGGGAAGATGGAAGGATGGTGCCCATGGCTGCAGGACAGCTCAAGTGCGCTTCCTGCCACAGAGCCGTACACTTGAGGGGCGCCTGGAGGGCTCGGTCAGTGAAGCATCTGCCTTCGGTTCAGGTCATGATCTCGGGGTCCCGGGATCGAGTCCGGCGTCGGGCTCCCTGCCCAGTGGGGCATCTGCTTCTCCCTCTCCCTCTGTCCCTCCCTCTGCTCGTGCTCTCTCTCTGTATCTCTGTGTCAGTTGAATAAATAAAATCGTTTTTTAAAAAAGAACTGTACACTTAAAAACGGTAAGTTCGGTGTTGTGCATATTTTACCACAATTTTTTTTTAAAAAAGGAAAGAGGGCAGCCCCGGTGGCCCAGTGGTTTCGCACCGCCTTCAGCCTGGGGTGTGATCCTGGAGACCCAGGATCAAGTCCCATGTCAGGCTCCCTGCACGGAGCCTGCTTCTCCCTCTGCCTGTGTCTCGCCTCTCTCTTTCTCTCTGTGTCTGTCGTGAATAAATAAATAAAATCTTTAAAAAAAAAACACAAAAAAATAAAAATAAAATAAAAAAAGAAAAGAGAAAAAATTGATATTTCTTACGAAACCGGGAGAAGGCCATTTTTACAAATCTATGAGAGTGAGGCCCCCTTTCATTATGTTTCTGTTCTACTTAACATCCGATTTAACAGAAGTGGCCAAAAAAGAGGAACAAGATACACACACAAATAAATATATATAAACACGTTTTGCCTAGTAAGTAATCAATATATATACACATGTGTATGTGTATATAGAGAGATGTAGGTATGTGTAAACATATACTTTATATACAAGTTTATATAAATAGTATATACTCATATATATACATAAAATCACGTTCTGCTTCATGAGTAAACAAAAGCATGCAGGTTAAAAACCCCAGTGAAAGGCAGATTGGCATCTTTTTAAAAATTACTAAATTCTAAAAAGAGATCAAAAGTGACAGAAGTTAAATTTTTCACAGCCTCTCTGCGTCGTAAGCTGGGAGTACGTATCCAATGTGGTTTCTTAAGCATGTTTTTTGACTCAGTAATCACACTTCTAAGAATCCGGCTCAAAGGAATCATCAAGGATGCAGACAAAGACGTATTTGTAATATGTGTAATTCCAGTATTAATTATAATAGTAATAGTCTAAGTCAACACTACTAGGTTGAAAAAATTCTGATAGATCAAAGCAGTGGCATGGAGGGCAGTCACTTGAAAAGCACACTTGCCCATCCGGAATAATTCTTACGATGTATTGTTAAGAGAAGAAACCCAAAATACGTAGCATTCAGGCCAGAATATATTTTGATCTTCATTCTTCTAAAACATAAGGTGTGTGTCATGTGCATTTGGGTGTAGATGTATGTGAAGAAAGGAAATATCCTGAAATCCCAATGACGGTGCTCACGGTGGTGGGATTTTAGGTGATTTTTGTACTTTTTTGTTTTCTGTCTATTTTTCTATTTTATACTTTTTCTATAGTTTTACTATGAACGAACAGGCAGCTAATGGACTCTGTTTTAAGATGCCTCCGAGGGCAGGCCCAGGCCCAGGAGCAGCAGGAGAGCAAGTGAAGCTCGTAACAGCTGGGAGGGAGGCGGGAGTCACCAGAGACCAGCCTTGCCCACCGGGCCTCGTCCTGTAAACCTGCAGGAGAGAAGGTCTAGCTTCTTAGAAAATACACCCTGAGTAGAGTAAAGGGGCGTTTTGTCCACAGTGAACTCTGAGATGGCTCAGAAAAAAAAAATATTAGGCCAATAGGTAGGGATAGATACATAGATACACAGATGGATGATAGAAAATTGATAGATAGACGATAGATAATCGATAGATAACTAAATGGGGGGGTGGAAGGGAGAGCGAGAGTATACAAAAGGAGCCAAAGTAGAAATTTTGGTGAGAGATAACTGGGGATCTTTGTCCTACTGTTGCATCCTTTCTATGAGCTTGAAATTATATTGAAGTAAAATGTGACTCCACAAAAATAAAAAAAGAGAGAATTAAAGGCCTGTCAAACCCAGTGATGATGACTAAGGCACGAATCTAAATCACCAGGCCTGCTTCTCCGTCCGCTCATTTATTTAACCAGCATCAACTGGGGGCCTGCTCTGCGCCAGGCCCTCCATTCAAACACTTGGGGACGCGCAGGGAGGAAAACCTGCCGTCACCGCGGTCCCCAGGCCTAACGCGCGGGTCTGGGGCCCCGAGACTGAGCTAGCGTCTCCGGGCCCTGGGGTGCTGCTTATCTGCACGGACGCAGTGTCGCTCTTCAAAATACGGCCTTCGACTCAGAAGTGGTTTGTGACAGCCATTTGTGGGCCAAAAAGTGGCTTCATTTTAATTAAAATGACAGAAAGAGAAAGAGCGGGACTGCTGACGCCTGCTGAGGAGCGGCCCTCCTTGCGTGACACGTTGGCCCTGGTGCCCTGGGTTTCGCGCAGCACATCCTGCCGTCGCCCTGTTCAGCCCCGTGCCCGACGGTCTCACCCCGTCCCACGCCGGAGGGGCCGAGAGGCTGGGGCAAGTGGGCTCCCCAGAAGGGCCGGGTGCCTGGGACTTCTCCCGCCAGCGCCCAGGCTGCCTCTCCCACAGAGTCCCCCGACGGGCGTGCCCGGGCCTGTCCTCGGGGCAGAGGGGCGCATGTGCCACCGGGTCCCGGGCCGGAGGGCTGCGGGCTTGGCGCAGGCCCGGGCAGGTGAGGGTCAGGTGCAGCCCCGCTCTTCTGCCCCAGACCACGGTGCCGGCTGTCCGCAGCCCGCGTGAAGCCAGCTGAGCCACGAGCCCGCCAGCGACCGGGGCAGGGCCGTCCCGCCGTGGGGCCGTGGGGCCGTGGGGCCGTGGGGCCGTGGGGCCGCGAGCCCCGGGGAAGCTTTGCAGCAGCCCGGGGGTGGGGGGTGCAGAGCTGCGCCGGCCCGTGAGCTCAGCGGCCTCCCCTCCCTCTCGAGCCCCAGGAGTGTCTCCCCAGGAACCGAAAGTGGAAGGACTCAAACGAAAAACTGCCAACCTCACCGAGACGACGATTCCTGTCCGGACCCGAGTCTGGGAAGCGCCCCCGACGAGCCCCCAGACATGAGGCTGCTCGTCAGAGGAGGAGAGAATTAGCTCCTCTCAGATTTACTCAGTGACGCTTCCGAGCGCTGGAGGCCAACCCTTCGCCCCAAACCAGAGCACCGAAAGGCCCGACTCGGTGCACTCGCGGTGGAAATGCCTGCTCTCCAAGGCGGGCTCCGACGCCGACACCGCAAGCCAAAGATAAATAACAGAGGAAATCCTTGAGACCACGACCTCCCGGTGACCCCTGAGAGCTAAATCTTTGCTAGACCTCAGAATATCAAACAGGCCACCAGCCGGCCAAGAGCAGTTTGCGCACGAACGGCCTGGAGGCCACCTCGGCACGCAGGAGCCTGGCTCTCTAGAAGCCTGAGAAGAGAAACTCCGAAGGAATTTTTGTTGTATTCCCCAAAACCAAGGTTTGACGTTTAGGGGAAGAACCCCTTCCGGGAGATGAGCTCATTCCTGGGGCTCCGCTGGGGTCATCGGGAAAGGTGTTTGCTTGGGTGCAGGGATGGGACCTGCCCCCCGTCCAGTGGTGAGACTTTAATCAGTATTTGAAAAACGTGGTCACTCGCCAACTGGCAGGATGTCACAGGGCTCCTCGGCCTGGAGGCGTGGGCGCCGGGTTCCAATCAGCAAACGGGGTGGAGCGTTGGCTGTAGGACCAGTCGTTGCACAGAGAGTCCTAGGGGATGCTGAGCCCCCCAGGCTCACCACGGGGGGCGCACGGAGCCGGTCAGCACATGGGTTCCCCACTCAAGACAGCTTCTCCGTTCACAGCCCACGAAGGAGACGCTTAGCTCCCCACTTCCAGTTTAGGAACCCCTGAGATCCAAGACAGTAACTGAGGCAGAGGGACACCAGCCTGCCCTGGGAGGGCCCGACCTGAAGCCTGCGGCAAAGCCAGCGGAGTCCCCAGAGCGACGGTGTGGGGAGAGGCCAGAAGACCACACCTGACCTCGGTCCGGTAGACGGGGTCCTGGCAGCAGGAGGGCTCAGACAGGCCGAGTTTGCATCCCTCTGTGAAGACTCACCAAAGAGCTCCAAGGTCAACCGGTAGAGGTTGCATACGGAGAAACGGACGTCAGGGCGTGTCGGGCCCCGCTGTCCTCTTGTCGAAGACTTCATCTCTGTCCCAGAATCTGAAAACGGCCTCGAAGTTTGGAAGGCTTCTGTCTTCAGCGGGTGTCGGGGCCCCTTTCTCAGTCCTTCACCGGAAACATGAAGGATTCTAGCGAGGTCAGGATTGCAAGGTCTGTTTTAGTCGGAGGACGTTACGGAACAATGTCTACTGTCGTGGATGTAAGTCAACGTCTTCCGGGAGGAGCACCTCTCAGGACACAACAGGCCTCCCCTGGGTGACCTGTTGTGAACGCCCCGCGGACGTTCGTGGCTTCTGTCCCTGGACCTTTGTGGGGCAATCACGCAAACGGCGTATCTGACCCTGCGGACCCAAAGTCCCCCGTTTCGGCGCGAGCTAGGCCAGGCCTTGGGGTGATGACAGGTGAGCATGACAACCCAGACTTGGCCAATGTCACCATCACTTTGGTTGTCTGCCACCGCGTCCAACAAGCAGTGAAAAAAATAAGTTGAGAAAGGAAGAAAACCTTCATGAAAAGCTTTCAAGCCCAGGCCCTTACCTCACACCCTGGTCCTATTTACACGCACGGAATCCGTCCTCGGGAATCCCGTCGTTTATTTATTGGGAGAGCGGTCAACTCATGGCCATTCTTTGTGAAGCCAAACGAGGGTCTTGTGCGTGGAAACATTTTTTTCGATCTCACGGTTACCAATATTTTTTATTATTTTTTTATTTTTATTTTTTTTTACCAATATTTTTTAAAGTGGCCCAAGAAGTCTGATATATTTGACGCACCTGGAGTTTGCATTATATTGTTTTTTTCTCCAAGGAGGATATGGTTCCTGAGGTTCGCTCATCTTTTATCACAGACTCCGACAACTCGCGGACTCTAGTGAGCATTTGTCAGTATCTCCCTGACCTCGACTGTGTTCCCTTCCGAAGGCTTCGCTTTCCCTATCCCAAGTCTCTGTAGTGTAGAGCGGGCTGTGCCCTGGATGAAGACGGGGTGAGTCCTAGGCCTGAGCTCATCAGCGCTTCCCACGGGCTCGGCCACGCACCTGGTGTAGGGGTAGGATGAGCCTGAACTCATTCTATCAGGTTGAGGCTCAGGGCCTTGCAAGAGTTTCCCACCGGACTTAAATTGGAGAAGAGCAGCTCCTGGAGCTGCCGTAGCTGCGCCACCATGTAGGACAGGCTTAGAGCTGGTGGGGGCCCCACAGGAAGGGCAAGGGTGTGGCCAACAGAGTGGACGGTGGAGCCAGGAAACGGAGATAAATTCTGACCCGAAGACATCATTCGAGCTTTGAGCCCTGCCCTGGCCTTTTAAGTTCTGCAAATTGATAAGTTCTTGTTTGGCTCATGCCAACCTGACTCAGTTTATTTAAGTCTCTTGAAATTAGAACGCAATGATTGTTCTAATTTATGCAACAGTCGTGGAGCTATTCCCAGAAAGGAAGAATTTTTGCCTCTGATTTCCGTAGGTTTAGGCCACTAGCAATACTGTAGTAATAACGGCAGTGGTGGTAGCAGCAGTAAATCCTACTTATCGAAGACTTTTGCCCCCAGGCACTACGCCTACAGCTTCATGCACATCATCTCGTTGGTGCTCTTTTTCTTTTTAGATTTTTTATTTTATTTATTTATTTTAGACAGAGAGAGAGAGAGAGAGAGCCTGCATGAGCAGCGGAGGGGCAGAGGGAGAGAGAATCTGACGCCGACTCCACACTGAGCGAGGAGCTGGACCTGGGGTCGATCCCACAACCACAAGATCACAACCTGAGCCAAAACCAAGAGTCGGGCGGTTAACCCACTGAGCCACCCAGGTGCCCCTCATTAGTACTCTTATCTCCATTTTACAGACAAGAAACAGACGTGACTAATGTCATAATATCTTGGAAAGTGTCAGAGATGGAATTTAAACCCCAGAGCACCCGATCCCGTAGCCAAGACCGGCTGTTATATTGCAGGTGCCACGTAGGCACGGAGGACAAAAGTGACATATGTTGTCCTTGTCCTTCAGAGACTCTCATTCCAGTGAGAAAGAGAGAGGGATTGAGGGATACAACATGTGGGGGCCACGGGGTCAACCCTTTCCCTGCCCCGTGTCATATTAGGACCTTATCTGGTCAGTGGCTGTTGCTTTTTTTCCCAACCACATGCCTGAAACAGGAGAGAACATTTGGAAATGTAAGTTCCAAAGTCTATGAAAAGCACTTAATAAAAACATGGCGCCATGGCCAGTGCCTCCCGCTGCCAACCATACGTAGGACCGTTCCCGCTTACAGGCAAATCTCACACCAAAGCTTGTCCCTGTGATTACCAACCCACAGGATTTAGTTTCCCTCCCAACTAAACTTAAGATCCAAGTTTCTGGGGGCATCTGGGCGGGGGGGGGGGGGGCTCTGAGCATCTGCTTGTGGCTCAGGTCATGGTCTCAGGGTCCTGGGATCCAGCCCCAAGTTGGGCTCCCTGCTGAGTGGGGAGCCTGCCTCTCCCTCTCCCTCTGCCCCTCTTCCCCCCGCTTGTGCTGTCTCTGCTCTCTCTCTGAAATAAACAATTAAAAAACAAAACAAAACAAAAAAAAAAAAAGAGAGAGAGAGAGAGATCTAAGTTTCTGCAAGAACAGCCCGGTCCTGGCCGGCTCTCATCCTCTCCAATGATGCCCTTGAGCCCCTTGCAGGGATACCGGATCATGCCCACCCTTCCCAGTCTCCAGATCCAGATCCTCTATGTCCCCCTCTCATCCCCCCTTCTTTTTTTTTTTTTATTTATGATAGTCACAGAGAGAGAGAGAGAGAGAGAGAGAGGCAGAGACACAGGCAGAGGGAGAAGCAGGCTCCATGTACCGGGAGCCCGACGTGGGATTCGATCCCGGGTCTCCAAGATCGCGCCCTGGGCCAAAGGCAGGTGCCAAACCTCTGCGCCACCCAGGGATCCCCTCATCCCCCCTTCTTATGTCTCCTTTCCATCATTGGTCACCCTTTTTAAAATGTCCTCAAACCCAAAATGTGAAGGTCTGACTGTACCGTTCAAATACCTACAGTTTGGAGGGTGTATGGACTTGCTACTTAGGGGTAGAGGAGATGCCGCTAGCGTTTCCTCCGGGGACCCAACCCCTCCGCCCAGCACAGCCTCGCCTCTGTGGTGCTTCTTGGGTTTGCAGCATCCTCGACTAGCTCTCCGACTGCCAGGCTCTTCACTCCATGAGATTTGCAGTTCATTAAAAATAGGGTGCGTGGTGCATCGGTTTGGCGCTCGGAAAAGCAGACACTGAGATGCGATTAGATGTGGAAGGGCCATGCCCGTGAGCGATAAAGAGCGCCGGGGGCAGATGCAGGCCTGGAGAGCGTCAGCCAGGGGTGCAGGTGTGACAACTCTGAAAGGAGCGGAGGAGAAGGAGGATGGGGCAACCTCGAGGCGGTGTGGGGCTGGCCCCTTGCGCAGCAGCGCAGACGTCTCGGTGGGAGGAAGAAACGGCCCTCGGGCCGCGGTCTGCTCCGTGCAGCGCCCGGCCACCGGCCACCCGCCTTCCCCGAGCAGCTTCTGGAGGCCACACGTGGAGGTGACCCCCCGGGAGGCGACCTCCGGCCCGCGCGGGGCCTCTCGGCTCACGGTCACGCAGGCCCTCGGGGGGCCAAGAAGCCCCGGAGCTTCCGTAGCCTCCGAAACGCCACCCTTTCTGCGGCGGGAGGTTTACCCCGTGATTCTCTAACACGAGCTGCGGCTGCTGGGAGACGCCGGGAGAAGGATTCAAAGGCAAGGTGGGCGCGACGCGCGTCCTCCCGGGACGGCTGACAAGCCCTGCTCAGGCCGCCCCTGAGCCCCGGGCCCTCCTCCAGCTCCAAAGGGGAAGAGAAACCAGTGACGACTGATACTGACCGTGCAGGCCACGTGGTGTCACCTTGTAATGAGAACAGCCCCGTCAGGACGGTATTTCCACGACCCTTGCTGGAGAGACGAGGCCACGGTGCCGAAATAATTGGCTTAAACTAACCCAGGCAGCAAGGGCCGCTCTGACTTCAGAACCCGTAACCTGCCCCCACGTTCCTATCACCCAATAGGTGATCGGGGCGATCCCGTTGTCGGGGGGCCAGAGGCTTGTACATTAGGGGGCACGGCCCTCATTAAAAATAAAATAAAATTTTAGACGGGGTCCTCGCCTGAGGAAGCCCGAAGCTGATGCTCCCTTAGCTGCCATGCATCCGCTTTGACTGTGAGCATGTCCTCGCCAACAGCATCCGTAGTAAGAAAAACAGCCACGCTTCAAATCCAAATGTATGAAAACTGAGCCGGTGCAGGATTTTAGAGCCGACTTTGATGAGCAAAGCTGTTGCAGGCACGCAGGGACCCGCGTGCCCCCCTGCAGCCTCCACGTGACTCTGCGGCGTCTGACTCACCGACCCGACGCCCCTGCTCAAACTCAAACTCTCCCCGTGCGATCCCTGCGTCTCCACTGTGCCACGTCACAGCGACTTCTTAACAATAGTGTGTTCGTAGCTGCTGCGTCAGGCCCTTCTCGGAGCTCTGTTCTCACTGCTGGTCGAAGGCCTCGTCCCACCGCCGCTCCTCAGATGAGACAGCCGGGCCCTGCGAGATGCAACATCGTGTCTCTGGAATGCGCTCTCTGCATCCCCGCAGCACGATGCTTCACGCAGCCCAGGTAAGCCAGGCATGAACACAGGCCCAGAATAAAGTAGAAGAATTGCAACGTCGAGGTTTTTTTTAAAGACTTTATTTATTTATTGGAGAGACAGTGAGCAAGCCAGAGAGCACGCATGAGCAGGGACAGAGGGAGAGGGAGAGCAGGGAGCCCAACCTGGGGCTCGGTCCCATGACCTCGAGATCATGACCTGAGCTGAAGTCAAGAGTCGGGCTGAACCGACGGAGGGCCCCGGGCGCCCCTCAGAGTCTGGATAAGGCCTCACGCACGGAGGCTGGGTAGGCGTCTCGTCAGTCACAGACTTAATGCTTAGGTCAGACCCCTCTTTTGGCACCTGTGAACAGTGCAAGAACAAAACCGTATTTCACGTCAAATCAGCAATTCTGAGATATAGAAGACCTTGACACTGTGTGATTTAATGATAGGAAGTAGCTGTTTCCCCCCCAGATTGCAAATGTTGAAGCCCAGAGGATAAGCGGGACAGTGTCTGAACTGAAGTGCTTGTCCTAAGCATTACCCTTCTGTAGCCATCATCGAAGTGTGGGTACCTGAGAGGTGTGCTACCCCTGAAAAACGAGAAACCCCCCAGGAACGGTGTCTGGGGAAACCAGGGGGGCGGGGGGTGGAGCACGTGTGTGTGCGCGTGTGCATGTGTGTGTAAGATCACCCGGGAAACCGGCTCGGCGAGGCATCCTGGCCAGTGCAAGTGTGAGTCACGTTCGCTCCTCGAACTCCAATGTTTGAAAGAACTTCCAAAGTCGCCCAGTTCCAGGCCTTCACTTAGAGCCGTGGGCAGCGGGACCCGAGGTACCAAGGGTCACAGAGCCAAGGAGCATCGTGCACAGAACAAACGGACGGAGGACTCGGCTGCGCCACGCCGCTCGGTGACCAGGCCGGGCCGCGCGCAGCATCACTCGGCCTGCACCGGGAGCACAGGTGTGTGCACGGCGTGGACGCGCCCGGTGGGCACCGGAAACCCTCACCGTGCTGCCCCGTCTCATCGCGGGCTGCTACCCTGCGATGCAGAACATCGTAACCCGGCGTCGTAGAAACAAAGGAAGCAAAGTTTATTGCTCAGGGTCCTGGGGCGGGCAGTCGGCGACCAGAGGGTCAGCGTGGTTGGGGGCTGATGGCAGCGTCTTTCACCCCTTGTTGCTCCTCACGAGGTGGGAAGAGGGGCCTGGCTCTCTGGACTCCTCCTACGAGGGCACTAATCCTGTTCATGAGCGCGTCCTGCACCTCCAAGGCCCAGTGACCCCCCTGCAAGGGCCCCACCTCCATGCGTCATCCCACTCGGGATCAGGGCTCCATACATGGGGAGAGGGACACACACGCTCATTCCACAGCACCTGTCACGGCTCTGGGCCTCTGGGTAAGCTCTTGTCTCCAGCTGCAGTGCTTCTCTTCTTGTTGCCACCAGACGAGCTCCTTCATTCGTCGAGACTCAGAAGCATCACCCTCATAAGGAAGCTTCCGGTGAAGGCCCCTCGTCCCCCACCTGCCCTTCCAGGAAGTTGTAATTCGCTCCCTCTTCTCTTTTCTCAGGGCCCGGCTGCCAGGGCTTTGGGCACGCACACGTTGTGTCTGGGTCCTCGGTTTCATCGTGTTCCTTCCATTAAAATCTGAGCTGCTCAAAGGCAGGGGTCCGGCGCTGCTCACTTCTCTAAGCATCTAACGCCTGGCCTCCTGCGAGTACTGAAAAAACGAGAGGAATAGTGATAATTAACGTCTAATCCGTGCAGTAATCCTAAAGGGAACGCGTGGCGTTGCCAGTGTCCACCGAGATCTCTCGCTCTCCCAGGCAGGTGTGGCCGCGTGACCCGCCGTGACTGATGAAATGGAGGCGGACGCGAGCTCCATCCCGTCCGTGAACGACGGTCAGCGAGCACCGGCTCGTTCCTCGGCAGAGGCGGGCCCTAAGGCCTAGTCTTGGGCGGGCAAGGTCCCGAGGCGGCGAAGGCTCAGTCACCCTCTGCTGACCCACGTCGGACGCATGGCACGGACGGGAGGGCTGTCTCTGTCGAAAGCAACAAATCACTCATATTTTATGTTCGCTACTGCAGTACAGCGAGGCAAGTCCTCCTCCGACTCCTCCCCCCACCCTCTGATTCATCCGTTTCCTAATCCTACCTCGGTGCCGGGGTCTGTTCAACAGCAACCCTGGAAGGTTTTTACGCATTAAGCATTTGTCTTTTCCTAAAGGCGATAAAGACCGTCAGCGGGGTGTGCGTGTGCAGTAAGGTTTTCTAAGGTCATTAAAACAGTTCTTTTTTTTTTGCTTTCTGCTCAGCAAACGCGGTATCTTTCACTGAATGTCAAACGCAAATGCTTTTTGTCTGTTACGGTTCCCTTTCTTACGTCTTTAATTCGTTTTTATTGAGCCTGATCGATTCTTATCTGACATAACGTCGTACAACGTGTCGATGTGACACATTCGTGTATTGCGGCGCGATCACGGCGGCAGTGTGAGCTCGCATCTCGATCATATCACGTCGTTGTCGTGTTTTGTGTGTGGTGGGCGTAATAAAGACCCAGCCTCTTCGCAAGGTTGAAGTCTACAATATTGTCGCCCGTAGTCACTACCCTGTGCATTAGACCTTCAGGACTTGTTTATCTGCACATAGCAGATAAATAAATAACATTTTTCCTACTCTCCCACCCCCCAGCCCTCTGTTTTTATGAGTTTGGCTGTTTTAGATTTCACATCTAAGTGATATCCTACAGTATTTGTCTTTCTCCGTCTGGCTTATCTCACTTAGCACAATGTCCTAAGGCCTGCTCTGGTTTCCTTAAAGAAATTTTTATTTGAAGAAGAAAAAAAATTCTTTTTTTTTTTTTTTTTTTTGCAGTGGTATCAATGAGTTGGTAAAACACTGAAATCAGGTTGGATGAAGGGAACAGAAATCCAAGGCTAAAGAAAGGACCATTGTCTGTCTAACTCAGCCCAAGGACCCTTCCATGAAGGCTGGAAAGTACAGTGTTCTCCAGGTTGGAAGTCAGGTTAGTACGAGCTAGTGCTTAAGAGCACGGTTTCAAAGCCAAATGAGTCCCAATCCAAGCTCTGCCTTGTTCTAGGACTGTGGCCACATCCCTGCACCTCTGGGAGTCCCAGGTTTATCATCCGCAAAATGGGCCCATAATAGCTGCCTTCATATGGTTGTCATATGGGTTACATCCTTCCAGGAGTTCAGGTTGACAAAGCCCTTGCCGTGGTTGCGTTGGGCGAAGAGAGGTTTTACGCCCGCCATAAATAACACCTGCCCGTCTGCACAGCTTGGGTGAGAGAAAAATCACAAAGGTATCGCGAGGAAGTGGTGATACTCAAGGAAACCAACCCGCGTTTGCTCATCTTCGTAGTTCCTGTTCTTTTGAGCAAATCTGTTGCTCAAGAAATTAGAAGGTGACCAAGGCACAGTCGGAGGACGTGTTCTTTGCGCTTGGGGGTCAAGGATTAAGGTACAGTTAAATACGTAGTAGACATTGTCTAGGCCCCAACCACTCTCGTTCTCCTTAAAATTCTTGCTTACATTTCTGCCTCATCTTTTTTTTTTTTTTAATTTTTATTTATTTGTGATAGTCACAGAGAGAGAGAGAGAATGAGGCAGAGACACATCTGCCTCATCTTGTGTACACTCCGTGCCTGCATTTTTATCCCCCCATACACCTGGGGGAAATTAGCATACTCAACACACGGTTAGGTACCTGGCCTTTCATTTCAGAATGTATTCAGTTGGTAGCTGTAGATAAAAGTATAGAGACCTGGGGCGCCTGGGTGGCCCATTTAGTTGAGCATCCTGCTCTTGGATTCAGCTCAAGTCATGATCTCAGGGTCCTGGGATAGAGCCCCGCTTTGGGGTCCACACCCCACTTGAGACTCTCTCCCTCTGCCCCTCGCCCTGCTCACACTCAGGAATGCATGCACTCTCTCTCTTTCTCAAATAAATAAATAAATCTTTTTAAAAAGCGTAGAGATGTTCCTTACTCAGTTTACAGGTAGAAACTTCTGTGCAGATGAACCATGATTCATTCACCTGGTTTCCAGAGACACACATTTAAGCCGTTTCCATGTAGGACTTAATGCATAGCCTTTGCACCCGTAAGTGCACATCCTGAAAATCCGTTTAAACTGAGAAAATGAACAAAAATAATAATAAATAATAATAATAATAAACCGAGAAAATGTGTTAGGTTTAGCACTGGAGGTTACTCCTCTGTGGTGATGGTAACTCAAATATTTCCTTTTCATCTGTGGAAGTATTCATTTTTCTGGCTCTGATTAAAATGTAAAGTAATGACCTGTAAATATTGGTGTGATGACTTCTGCCAAGTTGCAAATGGAGATTGTCTTCTTCACTCTGCTAGGGGTGGGTGGGAATCTTTGGAAACTCCTTTTTTCCTTGGTAACTTCACTTTACTGACTGGTCATAAGGGGAGACCCATGGACGTGATTCCCAGCCCGTTGTCTTAGCCAACCCCTCGGTACTTCAACAAATCAGTCCTTCTGTAGATGATGCGCTCCACACTGTACTTTAACGCTAAGTAGGAAGGAATCATTATCTAAGAGCTTTGTGGACTGTTACCTTTGTATTTAGAATTAGAAAAGGGGGGTCCCTGGGTGGCTCAGCAGTTTAGCGCCTGCCTTGGCCCAGGGCGTGATCCTGGAGTCCCCGGATCGGGTCCTGCGTTGGGCTCCCGGCGTGGAGCCTGCTTCTCTCTCTGCCTCTCTCTCTCTCTATCATGAATAAATAAATAAAATATTTTAAAAAAAGAATTAGAAAAGGAATCAAGTCCACAAGACGAATGTCCAGGAGAACCCGGGGCATCCAGAATGCACTTTAGCTTGAGGGATGTGAGCTCACCAGTAGCAGAGCACTAGAGACTCCACTTTCTTTTCCCATTTCCTCATGATTCCTGTGCCAAGGGTCCCTAGGTCTCTGGTGAGAAAATGATCCTATGTTCTCAGACATTCAGACATCATAAGCTCCAAACATTCCTAAGGTAAGAGTTACATCCACAGAAGTTCGTTAAATGGTTTCTATCATGACCTAATGGCCAGATCTTAGGCCTGGGATTTGTTCCTAATCATCACCTCACTTCACCTGGCAGCTTTGAGTTTATCATTTCCCCATTATCCAAGTTTGCCCGTTGGTACAAAAGAATGAATATTTGTGATCATCAATAACTGCACTTCGCTTAGAGATCCCCCAGTGAAGTGAGTGGCCATGATTCCCATACGTAGCAGGGTTACACAGTGAATACCCATCATATGATGTCTGTCTCACTACAGCCCTACGAGGAAGGCTAATTATTACATCCTCTGTTTACAGCCAAGGCCTTTGAGGCTCAGAGAAATTAACTAATATTCCCAAAGGAGTCAGAACAAGTGAGTTGTGGAATCAGGATTCAAACTGGACTTTAACGACTGTGCTTTCCAAAGTCAAATTAGATTTTATTAAGTAGAATCCTGAATGCATTGTCGTAAACATTTATCTTCAGTGTCCAAAGTCTTCTGAAAATGTATGCATAAAAGACTCTCTTACAGGAATTACCGTTAATATCACAGTCAGTCAACAAGATTTATAAACTACCCTTTATGTCGTACCAAGAATAATGGCAGTAACATTTTGCATTCCAGACTCCCTTTCAACTTCTCAAAGTACTGTCTGTGTCTATTGATGCATTTTATTCTCCCAGAAATACTACGATTTCTCAGAGGTGAGGTGAGAGAACTTGCCTAGTCAATTATATAGTTTCCTGACCCTTCATCCATTGAAGTTTCTTTTGGGAGGAGGCCTGTGTTTATGCGCGTGTGATTCAATTATTTTATTGAATTTTTTTTTTTTTTAGGTAGAAGAATAAGTTTTTGTTGTAACAAACCAAATATTCTAGATCTGTTTTTTTTAATTAATCACTTGCCTCTTTCCTCCAATGTTTCTGAAGTTGTTCATGCTAATGGATTCGTATGTAATCTTCCACTCCCGACTATGGAAATCCGTACATCAAAGACAACGTTGTAGACTGAGTCATGTAGTAAAAGGTACCTTCTCCAGGAAGTCAGGAAGTATAGTCCTCACAAATTTTGGCATAGGAACCCATCCAAGGGGATCCCTGGGTGGCTCAGCGGTTTAGTGCCTTCCTTCGGCCCAGGGCGTGATGCTGGAGACCCGGGATCGAGTCCCGCGTTGGGTTCCCGGCATGGGGCCTGCTCCTCCCTCTGCCTGTGTCTCTGCCTATCTGTCTTTTTCTGTATCTCTCATGAATAAATAAATAAAATCTTTAAAAAAAAAAAAAAAGGGAACCCATCCGAGATTCTCCCACTGGCCCTAGCATCTAGTCCTGCCTTTCTTATTCATCCTCTGCCTGAATTCCTCTTCCCAGAGAGACGCCTCCCATCCTGACCATCGACAAAGTAGGCTCCCAGGATTAATGGGCACTGGATGAGTTTGCTATGTTCCCAGTTTGTCACACACTTGACACACTATCTGTTCAACAGAGCACATGAAAATCGTGAGCCAAACCCACTCTGTCACCCGAGCCACTTGCCCATCAATTTCTACCAATGATATTTTATGGCTCATAAGGATGACTTTATAAGAACCCGAAGCTGGGAGTGAAGTGTTTGCGCACACAGTACTCCCTGATACAGATGGAGCACACCTTCTTTTACTCCCTTCCTGCCATTCCCCTGACAGCGTAACAGCATCTATTGGGCTCTGTCCTAAAATCGTTTTACCATCATTTAACTTACACCCGCATCACATCAATTTTGACATCATAATGTGATTTGCATTGATTCGAAGCTGCCATCGCGATGAGCTCACAACTATGTCAAAACCTCTGTTGAGTAAATAAAGAACTGATTTTGAGTGTGGGGAATGATGTAGGATGGAACGATCACGGAAGGAGACCAGAAACAATACAAGCTCAGTAGGGAAATTTTAGACATCAAACGTTTTTTTTTTAAAAACACACACACACACACACAAAATACCAAAGGTCACTAGTCTCCCACATCAAATGCACAGACAATTTTTTTTTAAACAAATCCATTTCAGTCTGAGTCTTGAAACAAGTCTAAAATATGTGATTTTGTTAAGAAGATTCTAGGATGATTTTAAATTTGTTGTTTTTAAGAAGCGAAGGAGGAACTGTTTTGGATGTCAGAGGAGGGAGGGGAGAAAGAATTTCTTCTCTGTCCCTCCTTCAGCACATGAATTTCAGCTTCCCCCAAGCCATGGACGCCTGATCTTGAGCTGAAAAATTCCAAAATCATTCTCATTTGCAGACTTAAGATGCCACTAGAGGGACAAAGTGGGCTCTAAAATGTGGCTCTGTGTCACTTCTTAGGGGGCTGACAGCCCCTTTTCTCTCAAGGAAGGCTGGCTGGGGCACCCAGAACTTGCCCAACATGCGACATCTGCATTTATGTTGGCAACAGTTCCACAAGGGGGTGAGGTTTGGGCAAAGGTGGGTGGAATCAGCAATGCAAACGTCACCCATCTCATCCTGTCTGAAGAAGGCGGATGGAGACGGAAGGTTTTCAGGCTGAGTTCCCGCCGACCTTAACTGGAAATAACTTGCTCTCTTTCACATCTGCAGCTGTGTCCTCCTCAGGGAGTTGTCCAACTCGATGTGATTTTAAACATCTGTCAGCTAAATCAGAGCTCCAAATTTAGCACTCGGGAACATTATGTGGATTTGCGATGCTCGCTGGAGAACACGGACCCATTAACCAAGCTCACATGAGACAGCCGGGTGGTATTCTGGTTGGCAGTTTCATCTATGACACATTTAATTTGCCCGCACATTTATGAACATTATGTAAAGGGAAAGAGTGACCATTTCCCTGAAAACGGCTTCCGAATGGCCGCGAGATCAATACCCGAATGGAAAGTCTTTACACTGGGAACACTCACTGTTTTCCTATCCAATCACTTGCCTGGAATTAAAAAATATTCCCAATGGAGTCATTTTATCTGCATTTCCTGACACTCTATCCTCTACCCTGAGCTGCCTTTCTGGTCCAGCTACCACTTGGCTCCATCCTGGAGGGAGGTAACTTCTGCATAGAGTCGTGGTCCGTGGTTGCCATCTCTGAAGACATCCAGCAAGTGGAAAATCATCCTTTTCCTCCACTGGGCTGATGCTTCTGAAGACACGTGCTGTTGTTGGAGAGTCACGAAGCGAGGCCTTTGTTCCGAGACTCTCTTTTGGGCTGAGGGCGATACCCCTGAAGGATTGCCTGCCAATCCTTAGTCCAGAGGGGGTTTGTAACCCATCCCATCAGGTCCTGAGATCATGGCGCCCTTGAGGGCAAGACAGCCTTGCGGTTCAGTGTGGGCTCCCTCCAGGTGATCTACCGCAGTGGACTAAAGCTGGTGAGTTCGCTTTCCTCGGGTTAGTACCACACCTCACAGCTTCCAGAGTCCAGTCCCGCAGATGGAGCTCGTTACCCCCTCCCCGAAGCTCCCCAGACAGCTGGCGTGCCTCTCATCTGGTACCGACATGTGGTATCGTTAGGGAGTATCCTCAGATGCCACTGAGCACTCTCAGGGGGGCAGAAACGGCATTTGATGCATCGTGCATGCCCAAGATTAGGGCGGTAGACGATGCTCAACTGACGTGTTATAGACAGAAGACTGGCACTAGTCTGAACAGCTTAAGAAGATAATGTCTGGAAGCAAGGAAAGGTGGTCTAGGCACAGGTGAGCGGCAGGAGGAGAGGCCTCACAGAGGCGCCCTGGACCATCCCAAATGGATGGCGGCTGTTCGGGGAACTGGGTCAACGCTCAGTTCTCTTGCTACTGGAGGGAGGGCAGTCCTCTGGCTGAGGTGCCCGAGCCCAGGTGCCGGCAGTTCGGGGCTAGGACACAAAGAGAAGAGCATCCCCACGTGGTTGTTTGAGGGGGCTGAGCAGGTGGTGGTTCCCACTTCCTAATGTCTTCCTTTTGCCCCCCCGACCCGGACACTGGATTGGCTGACGTGTACTCCTTGATAGAGGAAGGCCTTGAGTCTTCCCTCCACTTGTCCACTTCTGGGATGACACGCGCGCCCCACCAAGGTCGTTGATAGTTAAGGCCGGAGACTGTAGCATGAGACGGATCGGGGTTCAAGTCCCAGTGAGGAAGTCATTAGGGTGGACGCTCCTGAGAAAGTTATCCCACATCTCGGGGCCGAGCTATTAGGTAACTGTAAGGATTAAACGAGCCCATGTGAGTAAAGTCTCTGGGCAAAGGTTCCGCGTAGCCTCTCGATTATCATCGTTACTGTAAGTAGTTTGGACTCTAGTTTGCAAGTGATAAGAACAAGCCCACGGGCTTCATCAAAACATACGGGTGTGTCTCCTGGACACCAGCAGCGGGGATGTACCCGGGCCCCGGGGAGGCATGGTCGCCTCCGCCCTGCTCTGCATGTCATTGTCTGGGGAAACCGTCCTCTCGGCTCCTCAACCGACAAGGTGCAGATTGAGCTGCCCCCAGAGGAGCCCAAGACGAGTGTTCTTTTCCTGGCGTTCCTCTGTCGGGGGAAGAGGGAGGTTGGCTCCCCTTGAATCCGGCGCTAGTCCTGCTCGTTCAGCTGCGGCCGTGGTTAGGCACAGGTGGAGACGAGGTCACGGCTACCTGGAGGACCCCTCCCCCGCAGGCCCGCTACTGGGTCGGGGGGCGGTCATCACAGGGTGGGCAGATGCTGCAAGAGCTCCCCTCAAGCCATCACGAGGATGGAAACGGGATATTTAGAAATGTGTGAAATGGACTTCGGCACGGGAGGAAGAAACCCCGGCGGAGTATTGCATGTAGGTCATAATCATAACGACATTCATTTCTGAGGGTGAAGATTTACAGGGAGCATAATAAAGAAATGGTTTTCATGTTATGGTGATGAGTTTTTAATGCCCTTTGAGTTCATAACAAAGTTTTGTTTAACGTGCAAAGCTCCCACAAGGATTAATAACCCTGGAGCCTTTGCCACCTAACACCTTAGTGAGGATTAGCTGGAGCTGGCCCAGAGCCAGGCCCCGGGGGACAGATCCAGGCCTGGACGGGAGGACGCGGGAGCGGCGAGGACCAAGGGCACCAGAGGCAAGCTGCCGTTCTTCGCAGGGTACGGATGCGAAGGCCCCTGCTCCTGGAGAGGCAGGAAGCTGGCTCCGAATTCGGCATCCTCGGTCGTATTTTCACAGGACGTCGGTGAGTTCCGGGCCGGAGGAAGGGCAGCTAGCCACCCGAGAACTCCTTTGGGGATCAGAGGGCACCAGGGGCATCACGAGAGGATGCCGCACGGTTTTCAGGGCCAGGCGGCTACCAATTTCCAGAGGTCCCCCCAGACGTCCTATGGATCCACGTCTACGACGCAGATGCTCCCCAGCCCGGCACAGTGGAGCCCGTGAAGAACTCTGGGCGCAGCTCCCACCTCTGGATGCAGCGGAGAAGCCGGGGACGGTCGGTCTGTCCACGTGGCCCTTCCTTCAGCCAGAACGTCAGTGCGCTGCTCCTTCTAACACTTCCCTCGGGGATCGGGGAGGACAGATGGCCACGGTCATGTTCAAGCCAAAGACGGGTGAAGCAACTCTCGCCCCCTACCCCAGAGACAGCCCTGCGCCCCCGGCCTGGCCGGGCCAGGCTCTGAAGTGAGATCATCCGCAGCCCGGTCGCGGAGGAGAAGCGCTCTTTGTGGGATTGCTCAAGCTGGCTGTCCCGAGCCATCGCCCAGATGCTGCCGTAAACACTTTTATCTCCAGCAAAGCTGTACGCGGCCAGAGCTCCAGGAGGATTCAGGGCAGCCTGAGGGCTTTGGGGGAGCGTTCACGGCCCAGGCGGGGGAAGACCCAGCGTTCTGGCGCCAGAGACCCTTCCTTTCTGCTCCGCCCGTGGCTGCGGTCGACGCCGCTAACTCGTGTGGTCTCAGCAGTGTTTGGCCACAGCCACGGGCCTGCGGTCTGTGACGTGCAGACCTGCCGAGTCCTCGGGGGCCGTCGTCTCCTTGAAGTCCCCCGTAACCAGGCCCCACTCGGTGCCCGCCAGTGGGCTAGGAGCAGAGCACAGAAGGCGGACTCAGATCAGTCCTCACCCAAGGTATGTCGAGTCCAGACGGGGGGGAAATGCCCCAGGAGGCAACGACAGCGCAGGGGGCCCACGCCCATGGGGTTAAGGACAGGGTGCCGGACACGGCTCATGACACTCAATGGCATCGTAACGGGCCAGAGAAGGTGTCTCGCAGCAAAGGCCAGACGTGCAGAGTCCTACAGGAAGGTGCGGCGGACGTGGGCCGGTGAGGGTGGGAAGCAGACCCGCAGGCCGCAGGCCCCACACGGCCTCGGGCCCACCTCTGTCCCGACGCCCGGCCGCCCCTGGGTGTCCCCGGGAAGGGCGGGCGCCGTGGGCAGCTGGACACACAGAAGTGAAAACAAAGGCTTTCGTCCAGGGATTATTACAAAACCTGACTCTCTGGCGGCTCAGAGGACCGTGTGAGCTGGGTGCTGGAACTCTCCAGAGCCACCTGGAGAGCGCTTCGGATCCCGGGGGCCTATCGCGTGCGGGTAGACGGGAGGAGGGAGAAATTCAGCACAACAGGCCAGAGGGAGAAGAAGGAACAGAGGGGAACAGGTCTGCAGGGGGAGGTGACGGAAACGGGAGGAGCCCCCGAGCGCTGATTCAAACGTGGAGGGTGGAGATGCCTCCAGGTAGTGACGTCAGCAGCCGATGCATGACGTCATAGGGGTTCCCCTATGATTGGAACCCCTGTTTGTAGGATTGCAGAGCTGCGGCCAGAGAAACGAAGCGAGAACCTGACTACTACGATGCCGGGCATGTGCCGGGTGTATTCACCAGGATAATAAAAGTTAATAAAAGTGAAGTGACTGTTTCAAATTTCTCTGGTTACCCGTAAAGGGAGTAGAGACACGCAGGGCTTAGATGAATTGTCCAAGGGCTCACGGCTGCCTCGTTCTTCCCCGTACGACCCATGAGGCCTACCGCATGTCAGGCGTCGTGCGTGGGACACCGGCAGAGCCAAACCCTAGACGGCGGTTATCCAGGCTTCGTTTATATTCTCTTCCGTACGTAGGTCAGAGGCATCGGTCACCGTCACCTTCAGGAGGGCCCGGAAGAGCGTCTCATCTCCAGATAACGGCCTGATCTCTTCCTCGAATATGCAAGCATTTGATCAACTGCAAAATATGGAGGAAATAGTTTGTCCTCAAAAGATAAAGCTCTTGTGGACTTCAGGTTTGCAGCTTTTAAAGCAATCAAGGCTGGCAAAACAAAGCAAATTGAACGAGGTCGAGTGCATTTTACTATGTTATCCTCTGAGATTATCGCCTGTTTTGTTAGACTCGTTAACATCTAGCTAGTTAGCAAACTTACATGCCTCCCTCACAAATTATATTTTTAGGATGATGATCTTGGGTCATTGAAGTTTGGGTTAATGAAGTTGCCTGAGGATTATTCCCAAGGAACTCTAAATCGGAGGATACAAAGGAGCCGCCCTCGACGAACCCCACCTTTGGTTATGTTTGGTTTGGCTTGCGCGCTGTTGGCCCACACAAGAGCCTTAAGACTTTTGAATTAATCCACCACACTTAATAATCAGGAGAAAAAAAATATATATATTATCTTGATTATATATATAATATAATATATTTATATAATTGTATTGTATTATAATATATATTATAAATAATATGATATTTTCAGGAGAAAATATTTATATTATCTTGATTATATATGTAATATATTTATATAATTGTATTGTATTATAATATATATTATAAATAATATGATATTTTCAGGAGAAAATATTTATATTATCTTGATTATATATGTAATATATTTATATAATTGTATTGTATTATAATATATATTATAAATGATATGATATTTTCAGGAGAAAATATTTATATTATCTTGATTATATATGTAATATATTTATATAATTGTATTGTATTATAATATATATTATAAATGATATGATATTTTCAGGAGAAAATATTTATATTATCTTGATTATATATGTAATATATTTATATAATTGTATTGTATTATAATATATATTATAAATGATATGATATTTTCAGGAGAAAATATTTATATTATCTTGATTATATATGTAATATATTTATATAATTGTATTGTATTATAATATTATATATTATAAATGATATGATATTTTCAGGAGAAAATATATATTATATTGATTATATATGTAATATATTTATATAATTGTATTGTATTATAATATTATATATTATAAATGATATGATATTTTCAGGAGAAAATATATATTATATTGATTATATATGTAATATATTTATATAATTGTATTGTATTATAATATTATATATTATAAATAATATAATATTTTCAGGAGAAAATATATATTATATTGATTATATGTAATGTATATTATCTTTATTAATACTAATATTAATTAATATATTATATATAATTAATATATCAGTATATTATATAATAATTGATTAATATAATATAAATTAATATAATATATTAATAAGATTAAATTATATCTTGATATATATAATATATATAATCAAGATTCTACTTAGCATAGTACTTCCTAGGTCCCAAGTGAAATAAATCAGAGAAAGACAAATACCATATGACGTCACTTATATGTGGAATCTAAGAAGCAAATAGATAAACAAACAAGTAACAACACGAAACCAGAAACAGAGTCATAAATACAGAGAACAAACCAATGGTTGCCAGAGAGGAGGGGGTCAGGGCGACAGGCAAAATAGGTGAAGGGGATGAAGAGGTTCGAACTTCCAGCCATAACATAAATCAGGCACGAGGATCACAAGCGCGGCACGGGGAATACAGTCAACAATACGCAATGATACTGCGCGGTGACGGAAACCACACTTACCACGGCGAGCGTATTGTAACGTATCTGGTGGTCGACTCCCCACGCTGTACACCAGAAGCTGATACAACATCGAGTGTCAACGACACTTCAGGTAAAAGTTTTTTAAGATTCCCATGTGCGTGTAAAAAATAAAATTAAAATCGTACGCTTTTCTCCCGTTAAAAAAAAAAAATTAAGAATGCAGCTTCTCCTACACAACCCGAGGTTCTCAGGGTCTCACTCACAGGCAGCCTGGCCTGGCGAGGGCTGTCTAGCTGTATACAGGCGGCGTCTTCAGGGAGAACGAGCCCACGTCACCACAGCCCGCCTCACCCCCTGCACCCACCTGCTTCACGTACTTACACGCACGAAGCCTTTGCTGGCATTTGGGTTCACAGCCTCCGCTCCCTCCCAGGGGTCACAATCTTTGCCAAGCGGTGGACACTTCCAGCCACTTGTCTGCAGGCGTTGGCTCCAGCGTGGTTCTGGGGGTCAGTGGATTCGAGTAAAATGTGCGCCCCTCGGCCGAATCTGCAACCTTGCCCCCCACGCTCCCGGCGGGTCTGGGAAGGGAGGACGCGGAGTTCAAATGGGTCTCGGCCCCTCCAGGACCCCACGGCCCTCGCCAGGGGCAGAAGCTTGCAAGTGATGACAACGGTTTGTCCGATTGTTACGGCGAGTCATGGCAGCACGAAGGTGGGGGCCACCAGTTCTAGACTGGGGGCGGGAGGGGCTTCCAGGAATGTAATAGAGCAAACGGTAACGGAGCTGGAAGCTCAGGATCCAACCAGGAAAGCAGGAAACACTCTAAGTCGGGGAAGTGGAGCGGCTTCGCGCTGCAGGTTGGTAACCTGGGGTGCGGTGGCTTCGAAACGGGAACCCAAGTTTCTCTGAGGGCAGTGGCCTGCACCCCCAGCTTCCCCACACCCCGGATCCAGACGGGGGGGTGAGTGTTTCAAGCAACAGAGAAGGTGGAAAGTGACGGGTACGCGGAAAGTGAGGGGCGCGGGTGGGCTGCCATCCTCTGGGCCGCGGTGCCCGGGAGGCGCGGGGGCTCGGGTGGGCAGTCCCCGCTCTGAGCCAGCCCGGCCCCCGCTGTCCCGTCTCCCCGGGGATTCGCCTTCCCCGCTCAGGCCCCGCCGACCAACCACCCTGGGCCTTTCCAAACTCCTGGCGCACAGTGGCGGTTTGAAGCCACCGAACTGGGGGAGAATTAGTTACCGAGACACAACGGCAAGAACGGTAAGTTACGGTAAGTTATGCAGTTGCTAAGAAGCCAGACAAGACCGGGGGGCGGGGGGAGCCCGGGGCTCTGCAACAGCAGGGAACACGGCGCTGCTGTCTCCGGGCCGGAGGGACAGAGACTAGTTGGTATGAGTGAGCCTCGGGGTTCAGGGTCACCAGCAGAAGGCAGAACCAGGCAGGCCTTCCAGAAAGAAGAAACAGCCAGGACTGAAGCTACTACCCAAGGACCAAGGGACGGAGTAGATCGCTGTCTTCTGCCTCCACCTCCTCTGCTACGGCCTCCCGTTGGCCTAACGCAGCCAGAAGGCCAGAGAACCCAGCCTGCCGGGTCAGTCCCTCCAAGACAGGACAGAGCAGAGGAAGACAAAAACGGATGAGCGGGTGAGCGTAGGCCTTGGGCTCAGGGTGTGACCTCGGGGTCCCCGCAGGGAGCCTGCTTCTCCCTCTGCCTGGGTCTCTGCCTCTCTCTCTGGGTCTCTCATGAATAAATAACATCTTTTTTAAAAAAAATGAATGAGGGGAACAGGCCCGGGATTAGCACACTGGGTACTGAAGACTGAGTAGAAGGTCACAAGACACCTAAAGAAGGATGACATTTCAAACAGAAGGAGCAACAGAGGCACGAAGGCGCATGCTCGTGCTCAGGGAACTTCCAGGAGCTCCTGTGGTTGAGATGCACCTTGCATTTGGGGTGGAGTAGAGTCAGTAGAACTTCTCATCCCTATTGTATGGACAAGAAAACGGAAACTCAAGACTGTAGATGGAATGTCTGTGTCCCTCTCCCCAGATTCATAGGATGGTGGTGGGAGGTGAGGCTTTGGGGAGACAATTAGGTCATAAATGTGGAACCTCCATCGGTGCAATCAGGGCCCTTATAACAGAGAGCCTAGAAAGTTCCTTTGTCCCGCTTGCCACGTGAAGACAGTGGAAAGATGGCCATCGTGATGACACAGGAAGCAGGTCCTCACCAGACACCGGCCAGCCCCTTGATCTTGGACTTCGTGGCCTGCGGAACTGTGAGAAATAAATTTCTGTTGTTTAGAAGCGACCCGGACTATGGTCTCTGTCACGGGCCCCTAAATGAACCGAGTGTAGTGGACATTTGTCATCTGGGGAGTTATCTGGGCCCCAACACCTTCTTCTTTGCATAGGTCCTGGTGGCAGGCAGAGTGTAGAGTCTGTGAGAGCCGTGGGAATCCAGCTGGACTTGCGTCTTCAGCGACACAAGGGCAGGGAGTTAGTCAATCATCCGCAGATGCAGGGGTGGCCCTGGAGCCTGGTATCTCCAGCGCCGAGTGTCCCGGGGCGGCCTCTCAACCTTGCCGGCTTTGGCTCTCTTGCCTGATTCCCGATCTTTCTCGACTTCTGCTCATTTTCTGAGTCTGATCCTCCAGCCTTCCGGTTAATTCTGGGAACTACTCAATATCTTGCCTACAGATCCCTTTCCTGCTGCAGGTAGACGGTCGGATTCTGGTGCTTGTAGTCAGACGGTGATACAACAGCCTCCGTGCTCTTGACTGCTCCGTGCAGCGTTTACCCCGAGAGCAGTAGGCAGGTGTCGCGTGAAAATGGATCCACTGGAGACGCTGGATACGTAAATGTGATGTGGATCCCCCTGAAGTCCCCCCTGAAGGATAGTACAGGATCCTCATAAGGGATATCACTTGATAAGAGAAAAAATCCAATCACTGGCCAACATCAAGTACCCTAAGTGTTTCCTGTGGCTGCGTAACAAGGGACCACAAACTCCGTGGCTCAAAGCAACAAAAATTCATTATCTTACAGTTTTGGAGGTCGGAAATCCAAAACAGGCCCCACAGGGCTCCCATTAAAGCGTCAGTAGGACCGTGTTTCCTCCTTGAGGCTCTGGTGAGAGTCCACTGTCCTGCCTTTAGCTGCTCTGGAAACTCTCGTATCCCTCGCCCTGAAGGATCGTGGGCCCACGTACGAACGGAGTCAGGATAACGTTCGTCTCTTAAAGGTAGCGGATTAGCAAACGTAATTCCCCCCTGACATGGACGCAGCATCCTCTCAGGCTCCGGGGATTCGGACGCGGACATCTTGAGGCGCCAGAGTCTACCTCCCGCAAGTACTGATCGCGATGGTTAATTCTAATGGGTCAACTTGCCTGGGCTAAGGGGACGCCCAGATAGCAGGCGAAACGTTATCTCTGGGTGTGTCTGTCTAGATGTTTCAGGAAGGGTTTCGACTCTTGTGGATCACTCGACTAAGGAACGATCACCCCCGCTCATACACATGAGCGTCATCCGATCTGTTGAAGGCCGCATAGAACAAAACGGTGGAGGAAAGGCAGATTTGCCCCCTCTGCTTGAGGTCTTCTCCTGCCCCCAGGCGCCGGCACCCCCCACCCCCCGTTGTCAGGCCTTCAGACTCAGACTGGGATTGACATCATCCCCTCTTCCCTGATTCCCAGGGCTTTGGACTTGAACCAAATTACACCGCTGGCGTTCTGGGGTCTCCAGCTTACAGATGGCGGACTGGGGGACTTCCCGTGGCTGCCCATCACCGTAACTAATTCCTATAAGATATATGGTTCTGTTTCCCTGGGCAGCCCTGATACTCTTAGTAAATACAAAGCTTTAACAGGTTTCACTTTATAAGTTTTCGAGTGATGCGTCTTGGGCCACGCGATGGGCTTCAGGTCCACGGTCATGAACATTAATGAAAAGTTCCTACCGGGCAGTCCGGGTGGCTCAGCGGTTCCGCGCCACCTTCGGCCCAGGTTGTGATCCTGGAGACCTGGGATCGAGTCCCATGTTGGGCTCTTTACAGGGAGCCTGCTTCTCCCTCTGCCTGTGTCTCTGCCTCTCTCTCTCTCTCTCTCTCTCTCTCTGTATCTCTCATGAATAAATAAATTTAAAAAAAAAAAGTTCCTATCTATCCCTGTGCTCTCTGCATGTCCTTTCCTCTGTGACCACCGGGGTAAAGGAGGCTGATTGAGAACAGGACTCGGGCGTTCTCGTGCCCCTGCCCAGAAACCATCCTCATCCCACCGCGATTCGCAGCAAAACAGTACAATGGAGCCCTGTTTGGGTCGACTGCTTATCGTGTTTGCCTAATTACCATACAGGGGGGAAAAGTTAGTTGCAGCACGTGTCAGACTAGCTCGTGTGAGCTTTATTGGATCACAACAGCAGCCTCTGTTCTGTAGGTAACCTTCGAGGCTGGTTACACATGTAAAACGGTCGTCTGCTCACAACTTCAGAACATCCCGGGGAACACGGATATCAGAGGCGTGGTAAGGTACCCGGTGCCTGGATCTCCTGCTGTAGGGAGCGGTTACGGCTGGGATGGGTGTTTTAGATGGTCTGTGTATGTTCTTACTCTTTGCTCCCAACGTCCTAACCATGGGGGGGGGCGGGGAGAGGGGAGAGGAGAAGGAACAGGAAGAGGAAAAATGGGATTTATGTAAACATGACAAATCTGTTATATTCCCTACATCACACACTGGACATGTTCTTTTTTTTATTATTTTTATTTTTTTCTGGACATGTTCTTAAAAAAAAAACAAACCACCCAACCTCAGCTCAGAGCAATTGCTGCAAATCACACACCCCTGGTTATATGGCACTATTCCCAGCGGGAAAGCCAGAAGTAGTGAGGGATGGATTTTTGGTATGTCCTATGCATTTATTTATGGTGCAGCACATCATCAAACAACACTTCGCAGGCTCCGAGCTGGCAAACCGGAGGGCTTTGAAGAGAAATAATGAGCTGAGAGGTTCATGACACGCCGTTAAAAAGTTTGTGATTGGACTTGGAAAATCAGATGGGTCTCCGAGGAAAGTGACCATTTCTGAGCCATTGCACTTAGAATATTTTTGAGCCCCAGAGCAGATATTTATGGGAAGGGAGAGTTGTTTTTGTCTTGGATCCAGGTTCTGACTCTGATGTACAGCAGGAAAGTCACTTTGTGCTGCAGACCTGAAGTCCTGGAATAGCCATGATGTCACCTTTTTCTACTGACCGGCCACCGCTGCACGGAGGCGGGAGGCGCGCCTCCAGCTCTGTGATGTTCGGCTCGATTCTCCCATATATGGGCTGCAATCCCAGCCAAAACAAGTGGGCAGGGGAGTGGACGGCCGCGCAGCGCCCAAGGTGGTGCGGCTCAGTGGGACGGCGGAGATGAGGTCAGAACGCAGGCATCATGAACAAAAGCGCGAGAGAAAGCAAAGGCGGCAGGCGTGGGGTGGGATTCGGGCGCCTGGCGCGCTCCGGCCAAATCAACCTCCGCTCTTCCACCGGTGCTCTGAGGCTCGGCGTTTCCACCTTTGAGATGCTCCCCGCCCCGCGGGCACAGGCACTCGCCGAAGAAAGCTCCCTGTGCCTCCCTGTGCGGCCCGACCGTGGAATCCCTCTCAGTGAATTAGGAAGGCGACGTTGGAGGATGGGAGCTCATGAACGAGAACAGTCCCTGCAAAGGAGGGGAAAATCACGCACACACGGTGACACAGAAGTAGGCCAAGGCAGGAGGAATCTGGTGAGGCCCTTCCTCCCCTTGCAGATGACACTTGACGCTTGGAGGCCAGGGCCCCGCGACCCCGCAGCCCGAGCCGCCGCCGGGCAGCCCGGGGCCACCGCTGGAGCCCGAAGGCCAAGTGACCCGGGTCGGGCCCCGTGCGCCGTAGCAGGACCCGTCACCCGCCCGTCGTCCTCTCCTTCCTCCCTCCAGGGACGTGAGGGCACAGGCCCGCGGCCCTCGCTCCTGAAAGACCTTTCGGATCCAGCGAACAGTGGGGCGTGAAAGGCTGTTTGTGATCATGGGGGGACGGGGGCGGGGGGCGGGGGGAGCAGCGTGTTATGGTAATCAAGAGCAGGAACTGCTGCTCCTCCAGTTTTCTTCCCAAAAGTCACATGGATCAGGGTCAGGGGACATGTCCAAGCTGCCCCAGCAGGACTCCGACACGGACAAGGGTTTGTGTCTCGGGCAGGGCTGTTCTCTCCTCCTCCCCCTCCCTCCCCCCTCCCTCCCCCCCTTCCTCCCTCTCCCTCCCTCTGTCTCCCCCCTTCCCCTCCCTCCCTCTCTTTCCCTCTCCCCTCTCCCCTCTCTCCCCCCTCCCCCTCCCCCTCCCCTCCTCCCCCTCCCTCCCTCTGTCTCCCCCTCCCCCTCCCTCCTCCCCTCCCTCCCTCTCTTTCCCTCTCCCCCTCCCCCTCCCTCCTCCCCTCCCTCTCCCCCTCTCCCCTTCCTTCTCCCTCTCTCCCTCCCTCTTCCCCCTCCACCCCTCTCCCTTCCTTTCCCCTTTCCTCCCTCTCCCTCCCTCCATCTCCCCTCTCCCCTCCTCCCTCCCTCAGTCTCCCCATTCCCCCCTCCCTCTCCTCCCCTCCCTCTTTCTCCCTCCCCCCCCCATCCGCCCTCTTCTCTCTCTCACTGTGGGAAAATGAACTTATTTTCCGTCACCCGTGACATCTGACCACTGGGCTGATCACGAGGACACCGTGGTAAACCACAGCTCAACTTGAGACGATCTCCTCCCGGCGCGGTGCCTGAGCTCGGGATGGCACCATCCCGGTGACCCTGCGGGCGTCTGGGCCGCGGTCCCGTCCTCGCTCCCGCCATCCCCTCGCAGGACTGCTCCTGCCCCGCCGTCCTCCCGCTGGGCGCATCCCAGGCGAGGCGCCAGTAAACCAGAGAGCAGTTTGCGCAGCCGAAGCCCTGGCCGCGGTGCTCTCACATAGCAGCCTTCCTTCTAAAAGCGGAGGCTGGGGAAGCGTGCAGACCTCAGAGATCCTAGAAAAGAAACAAAAACAAAACACTAGGCCCCCGGATTGCTGTCGGGATGGTCCAGCAGGGACTCTGCGTTCATCTCCCTCTGGTTTGAATCCTCTCGGTGGGAGTAGCCGGTTGATGCCTCCAGCAGCCTGTGTTCGGCCCACTCCAAAGAAATGCAGCCAAGCATTCCAGAAACAAAGTCTGCAAGGAAAGAATTTTGAGCAGACCCAAGAGATGGACTTTTCTGGGCCTCCCTGGTCACTGCTGGGCTCCCGGAGGGCAGCCCCGAGGTTCAGGCCAGGAGGTGCTCACCCCCCAGCAGCCCCCTTGCACCCGGTGGTGCCCGACGAGGGAGACCCAAGTGTGCAGGTCGGCTGTCCTCTTAGCTGAGGAGGAAGAGGAGGAGGAAGAGGGAGGAGGGGGAGGGGAAAGGAGGAGGAGGGAGCAGGGGCATCACCCTCGGAGCTGCTGCGTGTCCGGGAATATAGGCTGCATCCTGGGCCCGACTGGAAGGTGCAGACCGTGGCCTGCACCCAGTTCCCTCCCTGTGTTCCCACACCACCCCCAGGCCCAAAGACGCAAGGAGGCCCCCAGGACCCACGAGCAGAGTGGGGAGGTGGACAGCGAGCAGAGGCCCCCACAGTGCAGGGAGAGGGGAACCAGGCCCAGCTGGGGCCGCCGGCCCTCCGGCCTCCCTGGGCCTTACCCTCAACCTTGGCTTAGGTAAGCTGAGCGGGTCGTGTGCAGGAACACGCGAGGGCGACAGGGGCACCAAACGGCCTCCGGTTTCCCAGCCGCCGCGGTGGAGGCAGGACGGGTGCCCAACAGTCTGCTTCCGAAGGCCCCAAGGAGAAGCTACCCCTGTGGGGGGCTGGCCCTCGCTTCGGCTCCGTTACTGGGCGCCCCACAGGTAGCCGGGGCGGAGGCCACCCCGGAACAGGTCTGCCTTGCGACTTGAAACACCGACGGCCCACTCAGGGTAGGGAGGGAGGCCCTCGGTGCCGAGGGGCGGGAAGGAGGAGTGGAGCCTCCCAGGGTCCTCGGCGGGGCTACAGACCCAGGCCCAGATCTCACCGTGTGGCCGATGGGCGCAGCCGGCGGCGAGTGTGCACGGGCTCCAGTGGCGCGAGGCTTCGGACCCCAGGGCCCACTCGAGCCCTCACACTGAGCCGGCCACAGTGAAATGGGCCAGCAAGACGATGCTGCTCCAGGCCAAAAAGTGTGGAAAGCCAAAGGAGCCTCCCGGAAAGTGGGATTTTCTTTAATGGGGTCCCTGCTGGGTGCCTCCCTCGGTCACGGTCACGATGCTGTCGGGGAGAAACTAGCCTTTGCACAGTGGGCTTAGTCGTGGTTCCTCCTCATGCAAGTTACAGTGAAATGCACGGAGTCTCGCCGTGCTCCGGGCACCGGGCGAGGCATTCCTCACTGGCTCCGAGACCCGGCCCTCGTGGGAACCTGGGTGCCCCGTGTCTTCCTCCCCATTGTCCACTGGTGGGAGCCCCCCCCCCGCCAGAGTGAGGGTGCGGGGCCAGGCTTCCTAGCTCCCGTGCCTCGAGCCTCTCAGCCGCCTCCTCCAAGCACCATCCTATCCGGTGCAGACAAGCCTGGGTTTGTGGTTATAAAGTTTAAGTTCCCAAGTGAGAAAAGCTATGAGCTAGGAAGGTCTCTTTGAATGGCCTTCTTCCACTCTTTCACCTCAATATGAAGGTAGTGGGGTTGCTCCCAAGTATCATCACTCTTTGTCATCAAAAAGTGCATAATTTTAGAAATAAACTCTCACTGAGAAGTCATTAGGTAGCCCGATTCAGATCTCGTCTGGTATTTGAAGTGCATTGAAAGTGAAACAGCTTGGAACTTGTAAGAGGAAAAAATTGCCTTAAAAAATGGGGAAGGTTAAAGACATGAGCAAATAGGTGAACCGATGCTACGTGCATGTTGACGAAGCAGGAAGAGGGAAGTTAACTTGGTTTGCATCTTAGTTGGACTGCTTGGTCCCTGACCTCTCGTAAAGTGGTGAAAAAGGACATAGTGTAATCCTGTCTGTACTTTTTATGTCTCTTGTTTGAAAACGGAGTGATGCGGGGCAAGAGAAATAAGCTAAAAGTGGCAGTAATGAAGATGAAAAAGAGACTGCACCTACCCTCAAGGATTTCAGGGTCCAGAAGCAGAGGCAAAGCGGTAGGAATGCATACAAGGCCCAACGCTGTGCAACAGAGGAAAGCTCCCGGTGGAATTTGAAGACTTGGACCAAATGAATAATTTGGGGGAATGGGGCAGGGGGGAGGAAAAAAGAGCAAAAGCACAGAGCATGAAAGGAGCTGACGTTTGGGGTCCCAAAGGAATCCGACGCTGCTGGAGGCTCCGTGTGGAGACATGAGCTGCTGAAGTGGCCACGGGTCACAGCCTGGATGCGGGGCGACCAACCGCCGATGGGTCTTCAAACATGGATTTGAGGTCACTAAAAACTACTCTCGTGGTGGTACCAACGTTTGGTCATCTGATCAACCCAATGAAAAGCTGGTTGTTTCCAAAAAGTAATTAAAGAGACAAACTCCTGGCATGATTGATTTTTTTTTTTTAAGAGGCAGAAATAAACAGCACTAGATATGAAAAGAGACATTGAAACAGAAAGAGTAAATATTTAAGAATCATGAGATAATCACACGGACAACTTTGGGCCAATATATTTGAAACTTTAGATACACGGTACAATTTTTAGAAAGCATAAATTATGGAAATTAACTCAAGAAGAAATTGACACTGAATAAACCCATAACCAGAAAGAGGGGGAGAAATTAACTCCATAGTCAAAAATATACCACAGGCAGTACTAGCCCCAGAAGATTTTTGCAAACAGTTTTTTTTTTTTCCCTGAAATTCAAGAAAGAAATAACAACCCCTAACAAACAACCATTCTAGGGGATAAGGAAAGGAGGGAAAAGTCTCCAACACATTTTTTTTTAAGATTTTTAGTTTATTTTAGAGGAGGACAGAGAGAAAACACCAGCAGGAGGGGCAGAGGGAGAGGGAGATTCTCAAGCTAACTCTGTGCTGAGCACAGAACCGCACAGAGGGCTTGATCCCACCACCCCGGGAGCATGACCTGAGCTGACACCAAGAGTCGGGCGCCCAATGGACTGCGCCACCCAGGCCCCGCCCCCAGCATATTTTATAAAGCTGTTATAATCCTGATGTCCAAGCCAGACAAGGACAGAATATGACTCAATCTCACATATAAACAGAAATCCGAAAGTACTGCATAAATATAAGCAAGAAATCCAAAGGGGATGTGTGCATGAAATAGCCTATGAAATGTATTTTATATGGCACGCAAGGATGGCTTAACATCAAAAAAAAAAATCCATCATATAACTTACCTCATTGGCGTATTACAATAGATAATGGAACACATTCAGCAAAATGCGACACCTAATCGTAATTTAAAAAAAAAAGTCTTTGCCAATGGGTTTGAATCGTAACTCCATGACTTATTAGTCACTGTGCTTTAATTCAGATGAAAATTATCTAAGCTTGGCATGAGAAAGGACAAGAATGGATGAGGAAAGGAAAGAGGACGCAGGCTAAGAGAGCAAAAGAGCAGGTCATTTATTTATTTATTTATTTATTTATTTTTTTTTTTTATAAATTTTTATTTTATTTATGATAGTTACACAGAGAGAGAGAGAGAGGCGCAGAGACACAGGCAGAGGGAGAAGCAGGCTCCATGCACCGGGAGCCCGACGTGGGATTCGATCCCGGGTCTCCAGGATCGCGCCCTGGGCCAAAGGCAGGCGCCAAACCGCTGCGCCACCCAGGGATCCCAAGAGCAGGTCATTTAGAAGCACCCCGATGTTTCTAGCAACAACGTCCACAATAGCCAAAGTGTGGAAGGAGCTCGGTGTCCATCGAAAGATGATGGATAAAGAAGATGTGGTCTATGAATACAATGGAATATTCCTCAGCCATTAGAAACGACAAATACCCACCATTTGCTTCAACGTGGATGGACCTGGAGGGTATGATGCTGAGTGAAGTAAGTCAGTCGGAGAAGGACAAACATTATATGGTCTCATTCATTCAGGGAATATAAAAAATAGTGAAACGGAATAAAGGGGAAAGGAGAGAAAATGAGTGGGAAATATCAAAAAGGGAGACAGACCATGAGAGAATCCTAACTCTGGGAAACGAACTAGGGGTGGTGGAAGGGGAGGAGGGCGGGGGGTGGGGGTGAATGGGTGACGGGCACTGAGGGGGGCACTTGACGGGATGAGCACTGGGTGTTATTCTGTATGTTGGCAAATTGGACACCAATAAAAAATAAATTTATTATTTAAAAAAAAAAAAGAAGGGGCAAATCCGAGTAAGACGCACAGGTGCGGAAGGCTGGAGAAGAGTCCGTGCAGAGCCCCGAGGGTGGACTTCTTTGCTACCCAACACAGAAGACCAACACGCTGGTGAGCGGCTGTGGAAGAGAGTTGTAGAGAGCAGACCTCCAGCATTCCGGACTAGACGGTTGTGTGGACGCTAATTCAATTCATCAGAAGAGAAAATGCAACGTGAGGCTTGTGTGACATCAGCAGGGCTCTCTTGCATGAGGGGGAGGTAACCGTTTAAGAGAAGCAAGAGCCAGCACCCTGAAAAAGAGCTCGGGCCCTCACTGGACTTCAATTAATATCAGCAGAGAGAGAGCGAGAACATGCAAAAGAAACATGATCCGCTTTTAACATTATCTGCCCAAGATACTACAGGGCCTGGCAAAGTCACCACTTGATAAATGTTGACTGGACTGAGCCAACGCTCCCAGCACGTTACAGAGGGTATGGGGAAGTCAGCAGTTGTGGCTTCGGAATACTCGGAATCGCAGCTGGCAAGAAAAAAATAAAGTTTATCTTGGAAGTCTACAGTAAATCTAGGGTTAAGGGGTACCTCGTGATGGTAAAGTTAGAGGTAAAGAGCACTCAAGACAACAAAGAAGAAAAGATGTTTCTATATTCTTTGCTCTTAGTCTATGGTACATTTTGCTATGTTTTTATAAACAGTGATGACATTTTTGGATCAAAAGTTCAGCTTTGGGGGCACTTGAGTGGCTCCGTCAGCTAAGTGTCCAACTTTTGATTTGGGCTCGGGTCATGACCTCAGGGTCCTGGGATGGAGCCCCGTGTCGGACCTCAAGCTCGATGGGGGTGTCTGCTTGAGATTCTCTCCCTCTCCCTCTGCCCCTACCCCTGCTTGCTCTCTCTGTCTCTCTCTCTCTCTCTCAAATAAAATTAAATATGTTTTCAAAAAAAGTTCAGCTCTGCTCACCACGGGTTTCGTTTTTATAGAAAATAACAAAACATAGTATCTTGGTCCTCAACGATCCCTGTGTCCCCGAGGCACTGTATCCACATGTGGGCAGCGACCGGAACTGCCTTTTACTCCCCGCTTCGTTGCCTGTGGCCTCCCAACTACGTAATATCCATGCACGTCCACTCACTACTACTATGACCTGAATATATGTAAAAATCTGTAGAAATAAAGCAAGCCAAGTCACCCTTTCACCAGGTGTGTGCAAAGTGTGGAGAAAGGTATGATCCGGACATTTCTGCCCAGCCTGGGGAAAGGACGGACAAGACCATGGAACATGGAAGTCAGCTTTGAACGAAATAATATCCCATTGAAGGCAGCATCGGGCGGCTGCCAAGAGGTCTCGTTAATAGCAAGACCGGTCTTCCCCCAAGACGATTGAGAATGACGATGACTTCACTTGGCTTTAAGGAAATTCATTCAGGCCTGAGTTGGGCGGACGGTGCTGGAAAAGCGAGTGGCCCACCTAAGAGCTTGGTAATTGTTTGCTGACTGCCTGGCGCTGAAGTCTCCCCGCTTCGGGACTCCAGATTACAGATGGCATTACCCAGGGACCCAACCCAGATCAGAGGGAGAATGTACTAGAACCCTCTGCCGGGAGCAGTCTCCTGCTGATCTGATGCAAGTGGCAAGATCCACAGCAGGACAAAGGAACTTTTGAAAAGGACTTGAAAAGAGCTCACTTGCTCTGCGGTTAACCCATCAAAGGCGTCTTCCTGTAACCCGGAGGACAGCAGGCCTCGACATGTGCTGGCCATTTGGAAACCAGATTCATATGGAGTAGATCAAACATTTCAGGAGAGCCCCTTGCCTTGAAAATATGGGGCCTTATGAAAATCATTAAGCAATTCATTGATATTTATTTGCTTACACTGTGCTTCAGCAGAGCAAGCTGGAAGAGGAGGATGAGAACCATTGACCCGGTTTCAGAGGCCCTAGTTCAAGAAAGAAGGATTCCCTTACATGCCTGATTTTAAAGAGCCTTTTAAGAAGACAGCCTACCACACAGCTGGCATGGAAAGGCCGTCTTGGCTCCCTTCAACTGTGTATTAGGTTAACAGCCACCTCAAGCTTCTTAGAAACCTAGAAATCCCCAGGCGGTTAGAGGAATTCCACAGGGCTAAGAAAACCCTTGCAATCTCAGAGCTTTAAGCAGAAAAATATTTCCCAACGTCTTCGTTGGCCGGCGTGTGCACTTCGTGTGGAGCACTCCCGGCCTCACCGGGGCGGCCCTCGGCACGTCGCACCCTCTGTCCTTCCTGATGGGCCAACTCCTTCATTGGAGCCTGGGCCCGGCAGACCTGGAAAGGAGCGAGGAGCAAGGCCGTATTTCCACCCGGGAGTTACCGGGTCACGGCGCGTGGGTTCCTCCTCCACTGCCTGACTCGGGGAACTTCGCTTCTTTAAAGTTCAAGGAAGTAGCCCCTCAAGATTCATCAGCCTCCTGGCCTCAACTTCCCTGTAGCTCAGATGCAAAGTTCCCATGAGTGCAGAAAGGCTCAGCGGGATGCCATCGTGCTCCCCTTTGGGCTTTCAAATGATCTATATGAAGGCGAAGGCGGATGCCAAATGCATAGCCTCGGAGAAGGACAAACATTATATGGGGAATTCATTCATTGGGGGAAGATAAAAAATAATGAATATAAAAATATATATAAATATATACTTATATTTATATAAATATAAAAAACAGTGAAAGGGAATAAAGGGGAAAGGAGAAAAAATGAGTGGGAAATATCAGAAAGGGAGACAGAAGATGAGAAACTCCTAACTCTGGGAAACGAACTAGGGGTGGGGGAAGGGGAGGTGGGTGGGGGGTGGGGGTGACGGGCACTGAGGGGGGCACTTGATGGGATGAGCACTGGGTGTTATGCTATATGTTGGCAAGTTGAACACCAATAAAAAATAAATTAAAAAAAAAAAAAACAGAAATGCATAGCCTCTGAGGCTCTGGGAAGAGAGGGGGAGGCTGGCTCTAGGGAGCTAGGCTCAACTTCCAGAACATTGCAGAGGTTGAAAGTCTGTCCTCAAATATTCAACACATATGTTTTGAAAGTCATTAAGTTCCAAAACTTAAAAAAAAAAAAAAGATAAATTTAAAAGATCCAGCGCTGGTTCTTGCACAAAGCAGATACCCAAGGAATGCTTGTTGAAGGATGAATTTGTTAGCTGATAAATACGAGAGATACAGTCTGTTTTGCACCACATGGCAGCTGAAACTGCTAGGAAGACATTTGTCCCTCGTTTGTCATTAGATGAGTCTTAGAAAATGAGTCGCCTAAGCCCTACCTGTGCTGGAGAACCAGCTTCCTCCACGGAGCCCTCCCGGCACGGTCTCCTCTTTGTCACGACCGAGAAAGACAACCGTCACATGGCTTTGAATGGCCGGTTAACTTCTTGTGATCCCCGCAGTCATGGTCCCTGAAGGGAAAAAAAAAACCTTATTATTTGTTTACCTAAATCTGGGGGGGGGATAACTCCCTCGGGACCCCACATGGATTCTTGGGAAATGCACAGACTCCAGAACTCTTTGGGGACTGATTGATCCGCTCACGAACACGTATCAGACATGCAGTACGGCTCGCACCGTATGGCAGTCAAAGCTGCAGCGCACAGAGCGCGTCGATCTCTGCTACTTTTTTTTATAGTCTGCACTTAGAAGAAATGTTGTCTTAGAAGATCTTTTCTCTGGTCTCAAGTTAACCTTGGACAATCAATATTTAAGAGGGAATAATGTGTTTTTTATGCAGCAAGATAAGATAGCGAGTGCATAAATACCGTCACCGCTAAGGTGGCAACACTGCAGTGACATTTTCTGTTGGTTGACAGAGATATTGGTTCTTCTTTTTTCTTTTTTTTTTTTAATTGGTTCCTTTCTAATAGGACTATGACCGCCACTTCCCTAGTAGATGGAGGGAGCCTTAGTCATAACAGGCCCTTTGTTGATGAACTAATTAGACTTTTCAGAGAATAAGATCTAGTCTTTTTTTCTAAATTTTATTTATTTATTCATGAGAAACACAGAGAGAGAGGCAGAGACACAGGCAGAGGGAGAAGCAGGCTCCCTATCAGGGGAGCCAGAGGTGGGACTGGATCCCAGGACCCCGGGGTCACGGCCTGCGCTGAAGGCAGGTGCTCAACCGCTGAGCGACCCAAGAATCCCAAGATCTAGTCTTGGTACTTTTCATAAGGAGGAGGGGAGGGAGGGAGGGAGGGACCGAGGGAGAGACAATGAAAGGTAAAGAAAGAACAGAAGAAAAAAGTCTGTTAGGGGATCCCTGGGTGGCGCAGCGGTTTGGAGCCTGCCTTTGGCCCAGGGCGTGATCCTGGAGACCCGGGATCGAGTCCTACATCGGGCTCCCGGTGCATGGAGCCTGCTTCTCCCTCTGCCTGTGTCTCTGCCTCTCTCTCTCTCTCTCTCTCTCGAATAAATAAATAAAATATATATATAAAAAAAAGAAAAAAGTCTGTTAAAGTACCCGCCTACGTGACCTCACCACTTGTAACTGCCACCACGTCCACATACATAGCAGCTATGTCGATGCAGGAGAGTCAAAAAAGAAATTCCAACCTTAGGAATCTAATTTGAAAAATCTCCCCCCACCCCCACCACGAACCATAGTTATGAATGAGGAGGACTTTACCAACCGCGTCTTGCTACCAGGCCTGGGAAGAGCTCACTCTGGGGTTGTACTCAAACTTTGGAACTTCAGAGTAGCACTCTACTCATCGGTGCTTCACACGGGGATGTTCCTTGAAAGACGCCCAAGAAACAGGCCCGCATAGACACTTGCACTTCTCGGAACCGGGCCAGGAGCCTCCCTGAAGCGTGTGCGGGCTCAGGGATCAACCCTGGGAGGCTTAACCGCTGAAGTGTCTGCCTTCGGCTCAGGTCATGATCTCAGGGTCCTGGAATCCAGTCCCACGTCGGGCTCCCGGCTCAGCGGGGCGTCTGCTTCTCCCTCTCCCTCGCTCATGCTCACGCTCTCTCTGTCTCTATCTCTCTCTCCCAAATAAATAAAATAAATAGACCTTAGAAAACAAAACCTCAGAGGGAAGAAAAGAGCAGATGAACGGCGTCATGACACCACGGAGGAAGGCCTGGGTGCAGGTGGCGGGCAGATGGGGTGGGCTTGAGCGAACTGACTTGACCTAATTCTGAATCTTGCAACTGAGATGATGATATTGCCCAGGAATATTACTCATCCGGAGTAAGAAATTACCGGGTAAATCAGCTAACGCGCAGTCTGACACGTGGGCTTGGTGACGTGTCCTGGCTGTGCAGGCCGGTCACCGACAGCCGGTGACACCGTTGATGCCATGCCGGCCAGGGCTTTGGCAAGGCGAGGGGGCGTCGTAATAAAATTGCTCGTGCTCAGCAGCCCTGCGTGCTGCCCCTGGTGCGGGCACGCTCGCGGCTGCGGCCATCCGTGTGGGGCCCGTGTTGGGGGTGCACGGACTCCAACTCGAACACGACCAGATGCTAATTGTCAGTGACGTCGTCCCTCCAAGCCACCCCCAAGAGAACCTCCTGCATCACCAAAGCTCACCACCTGCGTCACCTTTCTCCGGACTCTCCTCCAAGTCAACGTTTTCACTCTCTCTCGAGCATCTTAACAACTTTGCCTTTTCCCCTTCTGGGTCCTCAGAATCCTCATCCGCGTTGCGTCACACGGTCGCTGTCTCTTTGCCTCGCCCCCTATTTGATTTTAAGTCCTTTGAAAGCAGAGATCGGCCTTATCTTTGTTTCTTAGGGGCCGAGTGCAGGGCGTCGGGCTTAGCAGCTCAATAAAAACATGTTGGGCTGCAGCGAATGGGGACCCCCCCCCAGCCACCAGGCCCTGAGCACGGGCCCTTGCGCCTCCCGTGCGCACACCCACAGACCTACACTGCATACCTGGAGAGCTGGGGGCACGCAGCTGCCTGCCTCCCCCATGCAGGGCCCGCTCCCCGGAAGGCTCCTCGCTGTGCCAGGTGCCAGGAAAGTACGACGATCCAAGTGGGAGAGTCTCGATGCCAAGAGTCTGCTGATGAGGGGGCAGCGGGAGCCCCACGATGGGCCACAGCTCCTGGCCTCCCGTCCCCTCCTCCCCCTGCACCTGGCCCTCTGGGGGCCGCCACCTGGCTGCTCTCGATTACACAGCAAGGGCCCCACGCAGCCTCCAGGGACTCCGGCGGGAGACTGACCCCCGCACACCCTCAGGACAGCTCCAGTTCTCAAAAGGACTATTATCGTTGCTGTAATATGACTTATAGAGCCCGCATCATTTTTTAAGAGTGTCCCTACAGGCAAACAGAGTACGCGTGAGCTCACAGCTTCTAGAACCTGCCCTGAGGCTCTGCTGCCTCCGGAGACGGACCACCGGCCTGCTGGGATCTGCGGGGACACAAGGCAGGAGGGCTCGGCCTTCTCCTGACGCCCTGCAGGGTTGCCCTGTGTGGCCAGTAAAAGCCCGGTTCAATGTGAACTCCGGGCAAACAGCGCCCGCCGGTTTCGTGGGAGCGTGTGCCCACCCCCGTGGGCCATACGGACGCTGACCAGCTGGCCATGGGTCTGACTCAAGTTGCACCGATTATCCTGTATTTTGTGAGGAACCCGGAGCCCGGGCAGAGCCAGGAGCGTGGAGAGGCTCGGCGAGTAAAGCTTCTTTAAAGCCCCAGCTGGATGGCGAGGCCGTTGGCGGGCCCAGGCCCCACGGGGAGTGGGCTCTGGTCGCCGGCAATCAGCTGGGGGGGGAGCGCGCTGAGCGACCGCTGCCTTGCCCCGGCCGGTGGCAGGTGCCCCCCTCGCCAGCTGGGGAGGGAAAGGCCTGCTCCCTAAGGGGGCTCGCCTTCCGCAGGTGGCCCGTGCCCGGTTCCTCGGCTGTGCCGGGCGCCGGGGGCTCCTCACCTGCAGACGCGGGCGCCCCGGCCGCCATCCGCCTCGGCCGTTCCCCGCCATGCCACGGGCAAGGTGCTCCCCTCTCTGCTCCCTGATGAAGCCAGGGGACCCCCGGGGGCGGAAGTGGGAGTGGCACTTGGCGCTCATCGTGGCACCTGACCGGCGCGGGTAGCCTGTTGGCGTCAGTCATTGCTACCCGCGTCGCCGTCTTGGGTGTGTGACACCACGCAGGAGGCACCTGGAATCGAGTCTCCTCAAGCCCGGACCTGGGAAGTGCAGGAACAGGGACGCCAGCAGGTCGTCAAGGCCCTACACCGGGAGGTGTGACCTGGGGGACAGATGACTCCAGCGCCAGCCCTGCGGCTGGGACTCCAGTCCCGGGGCACCTGGCCCGCCGAGCACCTGCCAAGTCAGAGCGCAGGTCACCATGTGGACCCGCATTAGTCACCGCAAACACGTGTTGGGAGACTGAAGTCTGCTTTAAGAAATGAGAGAGAGAGAGGGAGGGAGGGAGGGAGGGAGGGCAGGGGAGGGGGGAATGACAGGGATTTCTTATGAGGAATCAATGAAATCGTCTCACCGAGTGTTAGAGCAGGGCAGGCCGGTAACAACGGCTTGACTGAGGTTAGCTGTTATCCTGCGGGACGCCTCAAAGAACGGGCAGGATTTTCAGTAAGAGAGACGGGAACGTGTAACTTAGAAGAAAAAATGTTTGACGTTAGGATGAGGCCGACTCTCAGTGTGTGAGTGATGACTGTGGACCTGGTTCTCCAGGCAGCGTCGCGTGGAAGACTTTTGAACAGGGCTGTGATGTTTCCAGTGCGCGGCTGCCGTGAAAAGTTGCTCTCACCCACGTGTGTGAGGCGGACACCGCGGGAAGGCTGCGGTCAACTGGAGGCTCTTAGGAAAATAGCAGATGGGCAGTAACATGACCATGGGGTTGAGGAGGGGCCAGAGTGGTGGGAGGGACAGGAGAGGGAGGGAGGAGGAGGCCCCGCAGGCTCAGATACACAGGCCGGGGGGCTCTCGGGTGCTCAGCCAGCTAAGCGGCCAGCTCTTGATTTCAGCTCAGGTCATGCTCTCAGGGTTGTGAGATCGAGCCCCATGTCAGGGTCAGGCTCTGCGCTCAGCTCAGAGTCTCTTGAGAATTTTCCCTCTCTCTCCACCCCTCCCCCTACTCTCTCTGTCTCTCTCTCTCTCTCTCTCAAATAAAGAAATAAAGAGATAAATAAATAAAGCTCAAAAAAATGCAAGCCTGGGTACCAACTGGATACCACTGGTCAGGAAGCTGAAAGAGCCAAAGTTTCAGGATTAAAAAACTGTTGGTTGTTGCCCACAGCAGACCCTGTTTTTCTTCTATTCCACATTCCCCATCACTCCTCCCTTCCGACATTTTGTTCAAATATTCTCCTGCCTCTAAGTGGCCACTGCTTCAGAGAAGACTCGCCTATCTTCAGCCCCCAGGGGTGCGGGTGGGTGTTCCTTTGTCCAAGACACCCAAGTGGCTCCATCTTCTTGCCAGGAATCAGACTGGGCACGAGCATATGGCAAAATTCTTGGCACAAAGAAGCCAATGAGTGGAAACAACCCAAATATCATCAAGTAGGGAATGGATAAACAAGATGTGGTATGTCCATACAACGGGATATTAAGTGACAATAAAAAGAGAATGAAATACGGATTCACGGTACAAAAAGGAGAGGCATCAAAACGTTGTACCAAGTGAGAGAACTCACACACAAAAGACCACCTGTGACTCCATTTAAACAGAATGTTCAGAATTGGCAAATCCATATAAAGACAGAAAGTAGGTTAGTGATTGTCAGGGGCTGGGGACGGAGGATCACAGGGAGTGACTGTTAACGGATACAGGATATCTTCAAGGACAGTAAGTCTTCTAAAATTAATTGTGGTGACGGCTGCCAATTCTGTGATTGTAGCAAAACCCGTTGAATTGTACACTTTCACTAGGTTAATTATTTGGTAGGCAAATCATATCTCAATAAAGCTATTGTTGATTTTTTCCTTCGAAATCCAAAAGGAAGACTTCTAGGGAGACTTCAGGAAAACATTTCATCATTACTCTTAAAGAGAAACGCAAAGGAGAGTTGGCTTCTCTTTCTGGAGGCTGATGTATCTGGATATGATCACTGGAGCTGTTGTGGGTGGCTGCCGACCACGACAGGAACCCACGCAAGTCAGAGCTGAGCCACAGGGTGGCCAGAGCCCAGAGAAGCACCTAGGCTTCTCATTACCTAAAATAATAAAATTTACTTATATTTTAGGCCAATTGATTAGAGCTGCTCTGTCACTTGTAGCCGTAGCATAACAGAGCTTTCTAACTCCTATGGTTCCATTAACAGAAATTTTAAGGTCAGGAGAAAGGTTGGTTTTTCAGAGAAACTATGAATTTACATTAATTTAGAAGTACAAGTGTAATGCAGGTGAAAATTTGTTTTTTTTTTAAGATTTAATTATGTATTAGAGACAGACAGAGAGAGAGAGAGAGAGAGAGAGGCAGAGGGAGAAGCAGGCTCCATGCAGGGAGCCTGATGTGGGATTCGATCCCAGGTCTCCAAGATCACGCCCTGGGCTGAAGGCAGCGCCAAACCACTGAGCCACCCGGGCTGCTTTTTTTTTTTTTTTTTTTTTTAAAGGCAGGTGTAAATTTGAAGCATAGTTCAAGATCTGGAGAAAGGGATAGATGAATGGAGGGAGGGAGGGGTGGGCGGATGGATGGATGGGTGGACGGATGGATGAATGGATGGATGGATGGATGGATGGATGGATGGATGGATAGATGGATGGATGGACAGATGGATGGATAGACGGATGGATAAGTGGATGGATGGATGGATGGATGGATGGATGGATGGTGACTGGATGTGTAGATGGATGGATGGATAAGTGGATGGATGGATGGATGGATGGATGGATAGATGGATGGATGGATGTGTAGATGGATGGATGGATATGTGGATGGATGGATGGATGGATGGATGGATGGATGGATGGACGGATGGATAAGTGGATGGATGGATGGATGGATGGATGGATGGTGGCTGGATGTGTAGATGGATGGATGGATATGTGGATGGACTGGGGAGATACTTAGAGCAGAAAGCTGAAGCCCAAGGAGCACAAAGACAGAGAGCAGAGAGGAGCCTCCTGGACTTCCTACACTGAACAGGCAGGAGAGCAAGGGAAATTAGTGAAGGAATCTGCAAACAAAGAGGATAGAAAAGGACATGGGGGAACTGGAAAATGCTGTAAATGCTGTCACACAAGGCAAAAAGAGGATTGAAGGAAGAAGAGGATTGAAGTTTGGGTCAAATTCTATAGACACCAAAGAAGAAATAGTCCAAAAAAGTATGTTCAGATATACAACTAGGAGGCCAGTATGAGAAAAGATTGTTTTTTAAAGGAATTGAGTGGAGTGATGGTGACACGGGCCAGATTTCAGAAGATACAGGCTTGGGAGCGAGAGAGGGATGCCGCAGTGAGTGAACAGTGAGGAACTTATGACACCATGGAGGCACCTCCTTACAGGACATTGGTCCTGTGGAAAGCATCACTGAACTCACCAGTACCTGGTTCTGCTCCCCCTCCCGCCACGTGCAAGATGGTGCTTCTCAGGGTCCTGGCACTTGGGAGGAGACGTGTGACAGCTCTTTGGTGAAATGCACAGTGGGTCACTTCTGAACTAGGGCAGTGGGAAGCACATGCCTGACCTTCCCACCTCTCTCTCCCCACTACAGCGGTCATAGAGGGGTCCTCGTTGCATAGATGATAAAACCCGAGACTGAAGACCCTTGATTGTCAGTCACTAAATGGAGGGTAACTCCCCTTGAGGAGAGTCCGTTGCTCTTCTACAGGCAGGAAGAAGCTATACATTCCTGTCATGCCACCCAGATGGAGGGGCCGTTGGTCATCATAACCTAGTCCTCTCCTTGCTAACAGAGAGACTGCAGGAAAGAGAACAGCAAAGTCGAGGAAGGAATGCTTTTATTCTGGGTTTTGATTTTTCATTTTTTTAAAAAAGGGTTTATTTACTTATTTGAGAAAGAGAGAAAGAGCACAAGTGGGGGGAGAAGGCACAGGAAGGGGGACAAGCTGAGCTGGGAGCCCGATGTGGGGCTCGATCCCGGGACCCCAGGATCATGACCTGAGCTGAAGGCAGACGCTTCATCTACTGAGCCATCCAGGACCCCTGATTTTTCATATTTTTAGGGCATGTGAGACCCAAGCAGGTTAGGAAGATGGAAAGAGTCTATAGGGAGGAAGAACCTGAAGAAGACAAAGCAGCATCCTACAGAAAGCAGGAAACGTGGCCATGCACAGGCCCAGCAGAGGGACCGGGCCCTTCTTCTCTGGGGGAGAAGTACAAATCCAGGCCCAAGGTGAGTACCGGGCCAGTCGGGTTGGAGGGGGAAGCTGAGGGAGCCTCTGCACTCCACTTCCGGGACAGGAGAACAGAGGTGGGAGCCAGGAAGCCTTGACCCCTGAAGGATGAGCGGCAAGGACAGTCACTGAATGCACTTCATTCTCGTGCTTTAAATCCTCTAGGCATTTCCCACACAGAATCATCATGATTTAAAAAGTCACTCAAGTCAGGCCCAGAAAGCGTTAAAACTGCTTTGTTCCAAGTTCTACTCTGGCCCCCACCTCTACTGCTTCCCAGTGTCCTTTACCCAAATTCATTGCTCCCCTGGCAGGCCAGCCTGGTCCCCCCCAGAACAACACATGCTGTGCTCCCCGTGAGCGCACTTGTGATGAACTTTGAGCCACACATCTGCTGCAGACAAGGAACTGTATTCCCAAATGGCTGACACGAGCCGAAGATTCTGGGTTCATCCCCACCGTAGCATATTTTTATTAGATAGGCCGCTGGAGAATCAGAGGAGTGAATTTAGCTGCTACGTCCATACCTCGTGGCAATGCATGCCCAGCTATTGTTCTTTTCATCAGCCTGATGTTATTCTGACTCTGTTTCTGCAGAGTGAATATTTGGGTGGAAACCAGTGTCCATCCTCATTTACCCTCCGAGCCGTTGTTGTATCTGGGCTAAGGATGTATTTTCACGATGTCACCACTCCAAGCCTCTTTCTTTGATTTAAAGCAGGGGTTGGCACACATCATGTGTAAAGTCCCAGAAAGTAAATATTTGAGCCTTTGTGGGACATAACAATCTCTGTGGCAGCAACTTAGCTCGGTCATGGCTGCGTGAAAACAGCCAGAGAAAGCACTTACGTGAATAAGCACGGCTGTGTCCCAATAAAACTTTATTTACAAAGAAAGTGGGTGGGATTTAGCCCCTGGGCTATACTTTGCAGACCCTGCTTGAAGTACGGATTAGCAGGAAGACATCAGGCCAGCCGATAGATTAAAAACCAATATCCTTTCATGTGTTTGTCTCCAAAGAGAAAAAAAGTAACTAAAATGCTTGTTGGACATTTTATTTCTTTAGCAGACAATGGAATGACATACCCCCCCCCTTCTAATACATTATATCTTAAGATTTTAGATTTCTTTCTCACAAAAAAAAAAAAAAAGTTGAGAGAAGCAGTAGAATTTGATTCAGGGAAGAGAGGGTTAAATGGCTAAAACTTGTGGGGTGAACGTATCGCTTACCGCGGACACAGCCTCTTCTTCAGACACTGATTTGCTCCGTGGAGCTGACGAAGAGAGATGCAAAGTAAAAACAAATTTGCTGACCTTCATTTCAGAGATCAAAGGTTAAATTCATACCCCGTAGGATGGTTCTGTTAAATCACTCCCAAGCTGCCTGGCAACGTATTTTCAAAAAATATTTCTCTCCAGCCTTATCAAGTGTTCTTTGTGTTCTGGAAACACGATTTGAAGTCCCAGCTACAGCTGGGACGTCGAGAGTCTTCACTGAAATTCTTCTCCAACTGCATCCAGAGGCCTACAGTTAGTTGGCACAGACATTAGTCGCAGGGGTTCATGCCTCTGGGTCTAGTTATTATTCATCAAAGATGGAAATTGACATTTTACACTGAATAACCAAGGATGGGATAAACCATGAGTCGATATACAGGTAAAAATATCTACTTGGATGTCCTTGTAATTGGGCTGAACAAAGCCATCCTAGATTGGAATGGCCAATCAGGAGTGTTCCCAATTTCTTCGCCTCAGAGCAGAACCCCAACGGTTCAAAAATTAGGAGACCTGTGTGAACAAATTAGTCCAACTCACAACACATTTGTTAAAAAAAAAAACAAAGCAAATGTCCTGTTTCTTTAATTGTAAGATCACACAAAACCTTTCAACAGCGATGGTCCACACAATTTATTTCACGATAAAGTTTCGTCCGTCCAGAGTGAGGTGAAAAAATTAGGACACTGGCGTAGGTATTTTATAGACCTACATGCATTTCATTTAAAGGGCCTTCCCCTAGTCTATTCCCATGTTACTTAATCAAATTTAATCAGCTTTAATTAAATAATTAGTTACTTAGTAAAATAATATCAAGAGCCCTCTATTGGTCCCCAGTTGTTTTAAACCACTATTGCTATGGATTGAGTTGGGTTCCCTCCACCAACTATCTGTGTGATGGTTCTTAGAGATATTAGGTCGTTTTGTCAGATTTTTTTTAAAGGTTTATTTATTTACTTTAGGGAGGAGGAGGGGAAGGAGGGGAAGATATAGAGGTGGGAAGCAGACTCCCCGCTGAGTGGGGAGCCCGAGAGCAGGGCTCCATCTCATGACCTTGAGAACATGACCTGAGCCAAATCAAGACCTGGCCACTTAACCTACTGAGCCACTCGGGTGTCCCCAGATATTAGGTGTCTGGGAGGCAACTGGAGTTAGATGGGCTCATGGTGTGTGGGGGACCCTCATGATGGGATCTGTGGCCTTACAAGAAGAGAAGAAAGAAGAGACGCACACAAGAAGGTGACATCGGTAAGCCAGGAAGAAGGCCCTGACCAGGAACCAGATCAGCCAGGATCTTGATCTTGGACTTTCCAGAATGGTGAGCAATAACTGTGTGCTGCTCAGCCTCCCAGGCCATGCTGCTCTGTTATGGCAACCCGAGCTGACTAATACAACACTTCTATTATTTAATGAGTAGGGAACTGAGAAGCTAGAGGGCATTGTTGAAACCTTAATTTCTAGCATTTGCTGGCTCAATAGAGAGTAACAAATCTGGATTTTCTTCCCCAGAGTTCAGAAGGTAGGTCACCGTTGGCGGGCCTCTGAGAATCTGGAATGTACTAACTAAGCTGAGGGCGCGTGTGTACACTCAGGAAGAGGTTGTGTCATTGATGTTGTGAGAGGGGCAGGTATCAGGATACCTGCTTTGTTGGGCGGAAACACTGAGAATTGATTTTTTCCTGCTAGAGGAGAGATGAAAAATTAAAATTAAACCTAAGTGTCCTCCCCAGTGGCGCTCCATTCCCACACCACACACTTCCTAGCGTCGCATGAGTCAAATCAGTGACAATTTAGCAACTGAAATTTCCAATAAGATGCCCATCAGGTGACTTTGGATATGTTCTTTATCCTTTCCAGGGCTTCTTAACCTATGAATGGGGATAATAGCTTGTCCAATCTCATGGGGGTGCTTGGGGGAATAACAACGCATGTAACACACTGGCTTAGTTGGTAGCATAAAGTAAGTGCCCAGTAAATGTTTTGTGCTGTTATTTGGATTATACATTAAAAAGACACAAAAATAGCTGATTTTATTCTTGAAATTGCTTTCTCAAATTTTGAAGCTGAAATAGAAAATAAAATTGCTTAGATCATTATCAGTTAAAGCCAGTTGAATGGTTGGAAGACTTCCATCTGAGACTTTGTGTGTGTGTGTGTGTGTGTGTAATCCCTAAGGATGCTTAAAAAAATGCTAAACTATTCTACTGAGAGGCAGAGATATCAGATGGAATCTCGACCTCTAAATTCTCTCCTGCTAAAAAGCCATCACCAGTGAGATCCAAATAAAGGAATCTGGCAAAGAAAGACTTGATCACACCCTAGGTTTCTGCCCCCATCCCCTGACCCCATAAGGCTCAGACCCATGTACCTGTGAGGATTTGTTTGCCTGGGACAGGTAGACGTAAAGGCCCCACCTGTCCTCCAATATCTTCCAAGGAGGAAGAGGCTCAGGGGTAACAAGTGTCAGCCACACAGATCACCAAGTGTGAGAAACGACACGGGTCCAGCCCAGAGGGCCAGGTCCCCCAGGAAGAAGTTAGGCCTTTCTGTTTTTTACTGGTCACATGAAATGTCCCCCTGGTCACAACATGGCAAAGCTCTTCCTTCTCAAGACGGAGTGAGCAATGAGTTGGGGCAAAGGAGATTCTTACATTTCCTCTGAAGTACACATTTTTCACTTTGGCGGCACTGGGGGCAGCACAGACCTGTGTGAAAACCATCGAAAGCAAACTCTCCCCTACACACACCCCAAAATAGACACTGATGTAGACACAGAATCGCATGTATAATTTGGGAGAGTAATTAGATCTCCTGGAGCCCATCCACAAACCCCCATCAAGAATCTGTGCCTTACTGTCATTTTAAACAAATACTCAGCGAGCACTGAGTGTCAGGCACCGTGTTGGGCACTGTTATAGGTGTGCATCCTTAGATCTAAAAACATCCCTTCTTTGCAAATACTATTGTCTCGCTTTGCAGTCGGGAGACAAAAGCTAAGGAAGGTTCAATGGTGCGCCCAGCTCTGGGTTCTCGTAGCGGTTCTGTCAAGTACTGCCCGCGGGGACTTGCATCAGATCACCTGCTCCTACTCTCATTCTTAGTTTCTAGTCCGTAAGCTCAGGTTACAACAGTCGTGGTGGCTGACGGTCATGTGTACGACGTTGCGTGCACCGACCCAAACTGGTGTGTGAATCAAGGAGATAAAGAACTTATTAAATTCAACGGCAAAAAAACAAACCATCCAATCATGAAATGGGCAAAAGACATGAACAGACACTTCACCAGGGAAGACATAGACGTGGCCAACAAGCACATGAGAGCATGCTCCGCATCACTGGCCATCAGGGAAATACAGATCCAAACCACAGTGAGATCCCACCTCACCCCAGTGAGAATGGGGAAAATTAACAAGACGGGACACAACAAATGTTGGAGAGGATGCGGAGAAGGGGAACCCTCCTGCACTGTTGGTGGGAATGGGAACTGGGGCAGCCACTCTGGAAAACTGTGTGGAGGTTCCTCAAAGAGTTAAAAATCGATCTGCCCTATGACCCAGCAATCGCACTGCTGGGGACTGACCCCAAAGATACAGATGCAGTGAGACGCCGGGACCCCTGCACCCCGATGTTTCTAGCAGCAACGTCCACAGCAGCCACGCTGTGGAAGGAGCCTCGGTGTCCGTTGAAAGATGATGGATAAAGACGCAGCACATCCTTTTGCACAGATTCTGGAACAGGTTAAGCACACAGTAAACCATCACATTCAAAATGGAAATAGGAACAGGTGCCTGGTGGTTGGAACGAGCCGCCCTGCCTGTGAGCCGGAGAAGCTGCGGTGGCGCTCGCAGCCCCTTGGGCCCGCAGCAGCCGTCCGCGCAGGGTGGCTCGGAGAAGGGGAGTGCCCCCCCATAATCCTGCCGACAAGCGGTGTGCCTACGCTCTGCCCGGACGGGGGCATGTGGCGACCCAGACGCAGCGTTACAGGCCATGGTGGGCTCCAGCTTCGGGAAACGGGCCCCCGTACGTCCCGGTGTCCAGGCGGAAGGAGGGGTGGATCGATAACGGTCCCTGGCACTCGTGTCCCCACGTGGAAAAGCAAGCTGGAAGCCGTGTCTGCTCGGAAGGAGCATAGCCCTGTTTTCTTTCGTAAAAGGGCAACAGGCAAACCCCTGGTTTCACAGTGTGTCCAAGCCTTTTGGGAAACCCGTCCAACAGTGGTTTGTGCCTGTTTCATACTTGTTTTATTTTATTTGGCAGCAAAATGAAGACCATGTTTCGAATAAAAGCCGAGTTCTGTCCCTTCCACGTTTCATTAAGTATCATAAGCCGTTCCTGTCCTCTGTTTCCACAATCACGCCCGGGCATGCCTTGCGGACTCCTTTTGTGGGACTAGTTTTGCTCGTTTTTACATTTATGGCTCCTTGTAGGCACAAAATAAACCTGACATTTGATATGGGTTGGAAAGCTTGAGGAAGATAAAAGTCCCTTATCGGCACATTGTTTACATTAATAAATTGATAAAACTGCTTTTGCTTGATGCTGTTTAGAAAAAGCTGCCGGGAAACCCACCCCTGAAATCTGTTCCTGGAGAGGACAGGAAGCAGGGGCGCTGGAGGAGACAGCGGGGCCGGGGGTCTGAGCCCGGGCTCTGCTCCTCACCAGCCGTGGGTCCTTGGACAAGTCGCATGACGTCTCTGGGCCTCGGCCTTCCCTCATGAGTCACGCTGGGGTAACACTGCCCTGGGCTGGGCTCACAGGTCCGTGTGAGGACCCACTGACATGATGAAAGTGCTGTGTCCCCACTGACGCGCTTGCAGGGCCTGTGAATATGCCCCGAAACATGGAAGATGATCATTAAAAGAGCAAGATTCTCCTGAGCCCAGAAAACAGTCTCGGTTCCTCCCCGGCCCCGTCATTCCCCTCGGCGGTTTCTGGTGGCCTCGGAGGCCGTCGGGTCCAGGCCCTTTGTCCCGACTCTGCCCCATTCAGCTCCCCATCGTCCTGTGGACCCGTCTGGTCCTAAGCGTCGTCCTGGTGGCTCTTCAGTCAGTCTTCAGAGGTGGATATCTCCCCTCTGAGGGTCATTTAGGAACGAAATGTGTCGCCGTACGTCGGCGCCCCACGTCCTCAGCCTTGTGCTGGGATCTTACAAGAACAAGAAGGCAGGCTGCCTTGTGATACGGGAGGCGACGACCGCACCTGGGGCGCAGCACGAACCCGCAGACGGTTCCTCTTCCCCTGCTCCTCGAATGAAGAACCGGGGCAGAGGAGTCGGGCAGCCTCGCAGGGGCCCGACCACCTAGTAGGGGTGGCATCGGGCTGTGCGGGCACGAGGGGCCTAGAACTTCCTCCCTGATTGCAGGGGGATCAGGATCTGCTGGGGGTCACGCTTCACGTTGCACTGGCCTCAACACGGTGACACGTGCCAGCCGGGCTGTGGGCCGGGGGCCCAGACATAGGGGCCACGAGGACACGGGACTCGCCGTCCGATGCAGCACCGATGCAGTCCCCGCCTGAGATCTGGTCGCTGCACCCTCCTGTCCCCGGGGAGGTCCCCTCGCAGGCTGCGCTCTGGCCCGGATGGGGGCAAAGACGCTGGGGACTGGACAGACCAGGCCATCCTGGGTGCGAGTTCGGAGGAGAACCGCACAAGCTGGAATAATCGATGCGTCTTCACCGCTTCAGACACGCCGGCTTTCGTTTACTGTTTTAATCTCAACAAGCCGGTGAGGCTGAACCTAAGTCGGATTTCTGCCCCCGCCCCCGGCCTGGGTGCTCCTGCCAAGAGGAGCTCGGACGAGACTTTAGAGGGAGCCGGGGCCAGCTCTGTGCCAGGGAGGTCGGGCAGCCCCGCCAGGTGGGCCCAGGCCACCAAGATGCCGCCGAGGCCTGACACCCAAGGGGCCACAGCCACGGGACAGCACGGTGGGTCTGCAAGCCGAGGAGGCACGGGGCCGTATTTCCAGCACCTTCTCTCCGCAGTGAGGCCGAGCCGTCGGGCAGGCTCTCGGGCCCCGAGCAGATGGGGTTGAGATTCGGAGGGTGCTGTGCCGGGCTGGGGAGCACTCTCCTGACCCGCTCTTTTCCTCGAGGAACGGGAAGGCTTTAGGCCTCTGCAGTTTGGTCAGTCACTCAGGCCCGTGCCCCGCACGTCACGATTACAGACCTGGGCTCACCCTGTGACAGACGCAAGAGGCCAGCGAGTCACGGTCACGCGAGGGGTAAGGGTGTGCCAAGAAGAAAGAGGAAATGGGGCGCAGCTGGTCCCCCACGGAGCAGTGGGACTCCACGCCGTGCGAGCCATCTGCGGGGGGACGGCCCCCCAGAGCCGGGCCCTCGGGTCGGGGCAGGGCGTGGGCCCAGGGAAGGTGAGGCAAAGCCGGGAGGAGAGGCAGAAGGAATCATCTGGAGGAGACGGGGACGGGCCCTGGACAGATCAGGGTGGAGGCTTCGGGGCCCTCCTGGAAGCAGGTGTGGGCCCACGGCCCGGTCGGCGGGTCGCTCCCCGCACATTCAGGACCAGACACCTGCGGCGACGCGGGACGGGGAGAGGCGCCGAGGGTGGAGGGGGACAGGCCAGCCGAGGCCGAGCGGGCCGGGGCCGGGCCAGCAGGGCCGTCAGCACAGGGCGCGCTCCTCAGGGCCCGGCCGGCCGTGCAAGCAACGCCGAGCGCGCGGGGCCCCGGGCTCCAAATCCCTGCTCGTGCCAGGAAGTGGATGCTTTTGGTGCCTAAGGGGAGCCCAGAGAGTAGAACCAAACCCCAGGAACGTGTGCTTCCCATCTGCAGCCCACATCCGCGGCAGCCCGCCCACCCTCGTGGAAAGGAGGGATTAATGAGCTGCAGATCGTCCAAGGCCTGGGCTTATATTATTCATTTTTCTTGGAAATGTCTGAGGTTCTGTGATCCCTCTCTAATCCCATATGCCATACTTAGCTTATATTTTGACAGGCACAGGGCTGGCTGCTTTGGCCAACGTCCACTTGAGGATGGAGGTCCTGCCCCTGGTCCACGCCGAAGGCCAGCCTCCGTGGCTGGGGCACCCGTTCCCACCCAGTGGCTTCAGTCCACCCCCAAAGCCCGGCTCTCTGGCGCTAATCACAGAGCAGAAAAGTAAAAAAATAGGGTGTCTTTTTATTGTTTCTCTTTTCTGTTTTTTTTTTCCTTTTTTTTTTTTTTTACTTGAAAGCAACAATTTTTTTTCTCTACCATCAAACCGGATTAAGTTCCTGAGTTAGAAAAGTCCTAAGAATTTTTATTTCGCTGCAAGTTATAAGAATTTTATGTGGAGCGCCTCCACAACGTGGGTTTCTCTTTGTAGCGAAGGCCCTCTATTTTATTTTCCTGGATGGCCTATAATTTATTCTATTATCCTGTACCCAGGATCCCCTGCTCCAACCAAAGGTTTCTTGGCTTTCTACATCAAATACCGCTCTCGGAGTGAGGATCACTTTCTGCAACTGGGAACGCACGACGTTTCTTCGGGTTTTGTTATCTTTCTCCTTTGTTAAAAATGTCGAAACATAAACCACAGATCTTTTTAACATTTTTACCCAACCGATGGAAAAAAAAGTGATTTCTGCAAAATGTATAAATACTTGTCCTCTCGGAAGACCTCTAATTAACTCAGTGCCACCCACGTCACTCCTGCTCCTGCCTGTCCTGTAGCGTTGCTGTAGTTGGCCGCTTCATGCTCATTTGCTAGTCACTGGTGACAGTGGGTGTGATCCCTCAATGTCACGTCTTGAGAATGTGGCCCAGCGGGGGCCCGCACAATGCTGGCCTTTTTAGTGTTCTAGAAAGCTTATTTAATAACCACCCAACTAGATGTCTGAAAATCAATCTGGTCTTCCTCGGGACTGATCTTCTTCTCTCCCCCCATCCCCTAATTAGGACCCACGCTCATCTCCGTTATGGGAGCCTCCAGGCCTACTGGACCCCAGGAGCATCCAGAGCACTCCTCTGCCCCCCTAACCCATGCCTGGCAGCAGCCCACAGGCCACACCTTCTCTGCCTGCTTCACCACCTCATTGGGTGCCCAGGAGCACAGTATTCTGGAATTGGGTTTATTTCCAGATGGAGAAATTGAGTTCTAGACAAAAAAACATGGTGGACACTTGGGTTGGTTTGTCGGTTTGTTTGTTCTTTTGATCCTCCCTCTCAACTTTCTTTTGGAAAACCACCTTTCTCCACATTTCCAGAATTTTCATGGGAGGCTTCATCTTGCTCCCATGCTCCGGAGGAAAGCAAACAATCCAGGCCTGGCCAGTTCTCTTGCCCACTTTCAGTAATGGGTTCAGGAGGTGGGTGTGTGACTCAAACCAAGCCAAACTGTCACTCTCAGGATTTGTGCTAGACGTCTTAGGAAAGGGATACGGTCTTTCTCCTGGGTTTGAAAACTGATAGATTATAAGCATGAAGCTTCTGGGGGCCGTTCTATCACTGGAAGCGGAGAACCTTCTGGAGTACTAAGCCAAGAGACAGAGTAGAGATGGAAGGCACAGAGACACACATGTCCGGTGGCTTCATTTAAGCCTGTAACCCTACTTGTGCCTGAAGATAATTATGAGTGAACTTTCCAATTATGCTGAATAAATTCCCTCTCTTGCTTTAGCCAGTTTGAAGGAAGCTGTAGACTTTCCTCCCGATGCCTGGGAACTTTGAGCCTCCTCTTAATGGAAGGCCTCCTGCTCTTACTGACTCGTTGATGTCCAGGAATGGATCGATTCCTGCTTCCTCTTCCAGTGGTTAAGACACAACATAGAAATACAGCTTTTATGAACACTGCTATCATTTCCAACCCATCCTGACCAATACCCTTAACCTGTTCTTTCCCAAACGTGACAAGGTAATGATGAAGTAGCAGCATTTGCAGATGGCTTACCTGGGTGAGGACTGACAGATTAACGAAGGTCCGGAGGTGAGGACAGCAACATAGGATGTGCAAAACTGTGTCTGGTCCCCAAAAGGTGACCGTGGACACATTACACACCAGACAAGTGAGGCCTGCTCCAGAGTCGGCCGATGAGAAGTGTAAGTACTTCCTCTAATCAGAACACATAGTAAGCACTCAATAACTGGGAGCCATCATGAGCGTAATTATTAGTAATAGTAATTATAATATTAATGATCACAGCGGCAGTAGGAGCTTCCTGACTTCTATTTAAATTTCATGTGTGGAAATCAGGCCTATCAAACGGCATGAAGAATACTCACCACAGAGAGACCTTGGTGTCCTCTTAGCCTGGCACATGAGGTTTAGGGGAAAGGAGCTGCAGGAAGGACATTGGGGGCAGTTTTGCTGAGACCAGTAAAGAGTACTTGACTAAGCCAAATTTCTCAAACACTCACAGGCTCTTGTGCACTAATCTCTGCTTCCTTTCAAGTCAGTCACATTTCAGATAAAGCCCCCAGATCTCTGCTAACAGCTGAATTATATGAACCTCATAAAAGCTACCACAAAATACCATGTATTTTGTTCAGCGCCTACCACTAGCATCCGAAACGACATATATTAACTCTTTCAAAAGAGGAATTTTGCAGATATACTCTAGAACACCCACTTCCAAATATGGCAGAAAATGGAAAGCAAACTGAAGGTAAAAACTGGAGAGAGAAAAAAAATCACAAAAACCACCACACAGAAGATGAAGTGATGTCAACCTATGTAAACAGAACATACACGTGTATGTATGACTGTGGCCCCTTCAGGCCCTGATGTCTGAGTTTTAAATGGTTCTACCGTGTCGGCTTCTCTGTAAACCCAGCCCTGGATCCTGTGGCAGGCAAAGAGGGAAGAGAAAGAAGGTCATGGTCCCCACCGGACTCAGTTGCCCATGGGCAACTGTGTCTCTTCTTTCTCTTGTGTTCAGGGCTCTCTGCCCAGATCTCCTGCCCTCCAGGATGTTCTACACTCATCAGCCTGCCCCTACACAGAGCAACTGATTCAGGGATGGATGGGTCTCGGTCGAGAAGAGTCAGGTTCAGGATTCCACTGAACAGCGAGGGCAGAACCCCCCCCCCTTTCTCCATAGCGCCTGAGAAAAGGTTGTGCTCTCTATTGCTGCAAAGTCTTACTACTCCCGCTCTGGAAACGTGAGCTTGACGCCAACCCTCGTGGAAAGCAGAGCTGAGAAATGGTGAGAAACTGAATCCCAAAAATCCCCCTCTGAACCCTGAATCCCGTCTAACTGTGCTCCCTGCACGTTCCAGTTTATATAAGCCACTGCCTTCCTTTTCTGTGTAAGCCGGCGTAGGCTAGGGGTTTGTTACTTGCAAGTTAACGTGGTCTAATGATATAGAGAGTCAGTATCAAAAACAAACAAATGAAATCAAACATCTAAGTTTAGATTAAGCATAAGCAAACCAGGAAAATTTCTTGGATCACAGCTGAGGTTAAGACCCAGGACAACAGCTGGTTGAACCGAGAAACTTCCGATCCATAGACTCATAATTTGCCTTGAGATCAAATAATTACATAAGACATTGGATTTAGGCTGTGTGGTCGTGTCTGCCCCGTTGGGGAGTTTCAAGAGAGAAACTCGGGGAAGTATCAGAGTCTAAGATGGTGGCTCCGGCCAGAAAATGGACCAGGGCTGGGAAGTCCCTCCAGGAAATTAGCTGAGGAGTCAGACGTTTTCCAACATCTGCCTTGGTCAGGAAAAGCAATAGGGAGCTTGCTAAATGCCGAGGAGGGATGCTTGCAACAACTGCATTATTTAGGGCTTCTGTGACTTCAAATGAGAGGCTTTCCCAAACTTGGGAAGGTGCCTCTAGGGCCAGAAATAAAGGGGTGTGACCCTTGTAGCGCACAAGCAAAAAGAACTCAGACAAATGAGGAATTGTAGTTTTTATGAAATGGGGACTGTACAAAGCAGATGCATTAGGAATTTGGAACCAGCTTAAGACAGTACATTGTTTGTTCAATTCCTGGTAGAGCTCCTGCCCCCCAAATTATTTTTAATCGTATATGGCAACCTCTTTGCCAAAAACAGAGCTTTGATGCAATGCTACAGTGAAAAATCACTTAAAGCAAGTGCAGTTCAGAAGAATCTTGGAACCCAGAAGCTTCCCTCCCAAACCACAGTTAATTCAGTGCCCATCCTTGGGAGGGTGGAGGGCAGGGTGACTGCAGCCTCAGAGCTGGGGCAGCGCAGGGGGCGAAAGCCAAGATTTTTCTTTACATTAAGAACTTTGCATTAGGACCCCACATTCTTCTAATTCATGCATTCGTGGAGTGTCTGGTACTCTTTAATTCTCTTTCAACTGGGTAAACATCAGGAACTATTTAAAAATCAGGGCAGGATTAACTCAGCCCAGCACCCATTCAAATACCAAAGTTTGAGTCCCTTGGGCAAGACACTTGCCAACTGCAGGAAAGCTAGGGCTCCACCTGGAGAGCCAAAGAGATCTTTCCACACCTCAGCTCCTTCCTGTGCTGTGACTCATCTGGATACCACGTGCTCAGCCGGGCTTATAGCAGAAAAACATCCCCAGTACTCACAATCCTCATTTAATATGGCAAATGGGACAGGGGTCCTGGCCCTGGGCTGAGAAACACAGTGTCTAAAATGAAAGGGACAGTTCAAGAAGAGGCAGAGAATTGGCCCTAGAACGGTGCCTGAGACACAGCAGGCACCTAGTAAGGATATGTCGAGTGAACGAAGAGCGGCATAGCAAACGAATGAATGGATGAATGAATGAATGAATGAATCGCTAGATTGACCCATTGATTGTGCCCTTTAAAATGAGACCTGCATGAGAACAACTTGCAGGATGCTTGGAAGTGGAGCAAGATCTCTGGTGGTTAGTGGACAGATCGTTCTGGCCCATCCACATCGCAGGAGCTAAAGTGGGGCTTTCTAAGGAGGAGGGAATAGAAAGAGGTACTGACTTGGTTTCTGCTCATGATGTTCGTCACCCGCTTGAGAAAAGAAATCCGTGATGAAAACAAGAAGCGACTTTGTAAATGAGCTCTTGTGAAATAAGGGGCACAGAGGGAAAGAGCTTATGAGCATTTATATGGGTTCCGGGGGTTGGTGGTCAGAGAAGGCCTCACGTAGAGAGGAGCCTTATGTAGTGTGGGCAGGATTTGCGTCTGTGGATAAGAGCAGGGGAAAGTATGTATGAACACCAAGACGTGGCATATTTGGAACCGGCCTGATGCGTAAATCTCTAGTCTGTTCACATTTCTTGCACTCTCGGCCGTGTTCCTATGTCACCTCTTGTCTGAATTACAACTTCCCGTTGTTTATCTTGCTGTCTTCTGATCTACTGTCTCAAGGAAGCAAGAGTGATCTTTTTAAGAAGTAAATCTTAACAGTTTCCCTCCCCTGCTCAAGACCTACGATGGTTCCTCACTGACCTTAGAAGGTCTAGCTCATCAAGCTTTCAAGCCCCGCAGGACCAGGTCCCTGCTCTCTGGCTCTGGTGCTCACCCTTGCAGCTCCTGGCCGACCCCTCTCTTCCCTCTGGCTCCACCGTACTGACTTCAGTTCCTGAGCGTGCTATGCTGTCTCCCTCAGGCGTCATACATGCTATTCCACTCACCAAGGAAGCCCTCCCCTATCTTTCACCTGGGTGACTCCGATTCACAATCGGGTTTCAGGGGAGACATCACTTCCTCTGCCAAGTATCTCTTGGCCTCAGAGTCTGGGTCACATGTCCCACCTACATCCTCTCACAGCACCCATGCCTCTCATGGAATCAATGAATGTCATACAAATTGGGAAGGGATTGAGGAATAGGTGGGCCTTGAATGATAGGCCCAGGATTCTGAAATTTACCTTGAAAACACCTCCCTATTAAACAATTTTGAACGCAAAGCGTGACAAGACAAGAGATGATGGAATTGATATTCAAAAGAAAAGATAGATATAGCTGACTCTATAGAAAAGGAAAATTGGAAAATGAAAGAAGTCAGAGATTTTATTTCACAAAAAAAAGAGGGGGGTGGTTAGAAGAAGGAAGCATGAAATCAAGTGTCTAAATCTAGAAATGCTTCTTATAGAATTTACTAGCATTTGGGGGACTTTTAAGACTGAATTCCACCCGAGGCTGGTCCTCAGGACCAGACACAGGCCTTCTTCCCTTAATGCCATGTTACCACGTTACAAACCCTGGTGCATGCCTCACCCGGACCCACCACATGTAGAGACAGAGCAATGCAAAGTCTCAAGGGCAGTGTGCAAGTAGCCCAGTCCACCTCAGATGCCCCCGTCTCTCTGACGGGGGATGGGGAATGAATGATAAAGAGTCACAGTTGAGTAGGGGCCCCGGGCCCTCTCAAGCACAAGTCCACTCGAGGGGAGTGCCAGCAGGCACACAAGGTGGTCCTCCGCCGACCTAAACCGCAAGGCCGAGCTGGTCCTTCTCCACAAGATTTTAAGAAAAGAAAGGAAAATGGCATCATTGTTCTATTATGATGCATGTGGTGAGTGCGTGTAGGCAGTGGACGGACAGAAAGCCCAGCCAGTCTGCAAATACGGGAAAGGTCACAACAGCCGACCGGCTGCCATGCGTGGTCTTAGGACTCACTGGGCTGGGTGGCTCCTGAGCCTCGCTCTGGTTCAGAGTCAAATATTGTTTGGATTATAATATTAAACTAGGACTAACAGGACCCACACAGTTAAGATTATTAGAAGAGTGGAAAATTGCACAACCGAACATTTTTCTTAGTCTTCAGAGCCCGAGGGTCGTAATTTGTAGGGATCGCTGGGCGGCGGGGATACTGATTATTTACGAAGCGCTGACAGCTCCCTCGGTTCCGCAGGAGACGGCAAAGGAGCCCGGGCTCCCCTACGGCCGCGGCGATGCCAGGCAGGCAGGCCGGGCACCCGACGCAGCGTGGGCGCGCAGGGGCTGTGAAGTGGGAGCGGAGGACTTTCTAAACAAGCCAACAGACACCAGAGCTCGCCGTTCAAGGGGACTTTCCTGCAGATCCGTCACCTTGGGACCTGGCGTGATTAGTTCAGAGGTAGGCCGGCTGCCCAAACAGGAAGTCATCCTCGGACCCGGAGACACAGTGTGGTGTAGGGACAGGGGCAGAGGCACAGACCAGTTTCCTAAGCTGCGAACTCCTCAGACTCCTTCTCCTGTGAAACGGAGATAAGACGCCGAACCACAGGTGCTTGAGGACCGACGGGATGATGCTCAAGATGCTAAGTAGCCTCGGAACGCTCACCGCCAGGGACAACCATTACCTGGTGTGTCATTTAAGTTTGGTGTCAGGTCTATAGGATGAATATTGTGTTTGGGAAGTGATAATGTGTGTGTGTTTTTCGGGGGGGGGGTGTGTGAAAGGGCAGAGGGAGGGGGAGAGAGACAATATTAAGCAGGTTTCACACCCCGCGCAGAGCCCAATACGACACTTGATCCCACGATCCTGAGATCGTAGCCGGAGCCAAAATCAAGAGTCAGGCGTTTAATCAACTGAGCCGGCCACATGCCCAGTCATGGTGTTTTTTGACCAGAAGCAGAACTACTGAGCTTGATTGCTCCTTCAGGCAGGCAGCTCAGCTCCTATATTAGCTTCCTAGGCCTGCCATACCTCGTGCCACAGACCCAGTGGTTTAAACAACAGATATGTTTTCTCTCATAGTTGTGAAGGCTAGAAGTCCAAAATCACGGTGCTGACTGGGCCCTGTCTCTCCCTAAGAGCTCTAGGGGAGGATCCTTCCTTGCCCTGTCCTAGCTCTGCTGGTCCCTAGTGACCCCGGCCATTCCTTGGCGTGTAAGCACAGCACTGTGATCTCTGCCTTCATCATTGCATAGCATCCTCCCTTCTCTGTCTCTGTGTCTCTTCCCTTCTCTCCTCTTTACAAATTTGCCAGTTATAGAGGGTGTGGGGCTCACCTTACACTGGTATGACCTCATCTCAATATGTCCGCAAAGACTCTTTCCACAGAAGAGGCCACATTCTCAGGTTCCAGGTGGGTGTGGATTTTGGAAGTTCACCACTCAACCTAGAACAGTGCCCAAAATCAAAATACGAAACACAAAGAGCTTTACATTATTGAAGACATTCAAAGTAATCAAATGCGGGTTTTATTAAATAAAGGTAGCAGAAAGGGGGCACCTGAGTGGCTCAGTCGGTAGAGAGTCTGACTCTTGGTTTCGGTTCAGGTCACAATCTCAAGGTCATGGGATTGAGCGCAGCAGGAAGTCTGCTCGAGATTCTCTCTCCTTCTCCCCCTCCCCCTCTCCCTCTTCCTCATGCTCTCCCTTCTCTCTCTCTCTCTCAAATAAATAAACAAATCTTTTTTAAAAATAGCAAAAAGAAGAGTTCCAGATACGCCACAGACAGTGGCAGCTGGCAGCTTTGTTGGAAAATGTGGCTTGGCCACAACTGTGATTAATTTGAAGTCATCATCTCTGACTTTCTGTGTGTGTGCTTATGATCCTAAAACTTTACTTAAACCACACCCTTTTGTCCCTCCATAAATGTAGAATGGACGGTGTGCTCGTGCACGCTCGTGCTGACCAAGTGTCGCTCATCCCAAGGCACTAGCACAGCTACTCCCTCAAAAAGTAGTCATCATCCCAATAATAATGAAAGTGGCATTCTTCCTCTAAATTTGATGTGGCCAAAAATAGATTCAAGCTGAGTTACTCCCTTCCCACCCCCAGTCTCCAAGCTCTGTGTAGACGTACAGTTTGCATTTGTAGAAATAGCGTAAATGTCTATAGACAGGCAGCACTCCGCTTCTCTTGAGGCAGACAGAAAGTCGATGATGTTCTCCAGCCTCAGGGGAACTCCTCCGTTGAAGACGGCAGATTCTGCGGGGAGGCCAACTCTGGAAGACTGAGATCACTACGTAGCCTTGACTTTCAAAATGGTAGGGAATTTCCCTGTAGCCAAAACAGCCAAATCAGCTCATTAGGAAAGAAAACCCAGGGCTTGGGGACCTGAAGGCAGGGGTATGTGAAGATGGCAGGGGCTCCCAGACTCTTCTGAAAGAGGAAGCCAACAGCAAGTTAGCACCAGTGTAAGTGGGGAGCGGCCCTTGAGGAGGAGCCACAGAATTCACACGAATGTTGGAGGAGGGTTTTCAACCACTTGGTGAGCTGCCAGCCTGGGGTCTAGATGGAGCTCTGAGCTTCAGAGGGCTGGGCTGCTTGGAGGTGAGCAGACACGGTGACCCCATGCTGGGGCCTCCACATCTGCTGTTTATGGCCACGCCTCCCTGCCACAACCAGAAGGCACAGATCGCCAAAAAGGGAAGTCCTAACCTGCCCCTAGGTAGCGGGAAGTGTTATAAGTATTGCCCAGATGAGCACAGGGATTCCTGGCCTTCCTGTGCCGAAACCCAGGGAGTCCAAGGAGACTTTGTCGGATGCCCTGGTGACGCAGACAGGTCTTCTCGAAGCGGCCGCAGAATCAGGCCAGCCGAGTCCCAGCTTGTAGAAAATCTTCGAACGAGGACAGGATGGTCATCACGTTGGGGAATGCCCTGCTCAGCTTTCGAGCCCTGTGATTGTAGCCATAGAAGATTATAGAAGCCTTATCAACTCTTCTCTTTCAATAGAGCAGCCCTTTGATTCACGCTAGCCAGGGTTATTTATGAGCTGAAGAGTTGCAATCAGCCTCCCGAGCAGGCAAGGGAACGGCTGTCAGGTTGCTGGTGGGAGCCCAAAGAAGTGTGTCGCGCTCACGGAGGTCCCCGATTCCCTCCCGTCATCGTGGTCTTTGACACCGGGCTCACTCTAGAGAAACTTACCTAGCGGGAACTTAATGTGGGAAGCAAAGACAACATTTGAAGACTGAAATGCCTGCGAGAGGCGTGGCAAGCCTGAGGGATCTAAACTCAGTGCCTGCCAAGGCCAAGCCGGCAACTTCACTCCAAAAGAGAAGTGGAGCTAGGTTAGGAGAGCAGCGGACACAGGAGGGTGCCCTGCCAAACGCGAGCAGGGCTCCTGGCTCCAGCCTCCTGGTGTCACGTCATACAGGAATACAGGCCCGCCCCCCGCCCCCTGCCCCAGCTGCTAAATTTTTAAGAGAAATGTAGCATCCCAAAAATTCAGATGGGAACTGTCCATTTTCAAGTTTTACTGCAATATAATCGACATATGATAATTGAACATATTTAAAATGTGCGACCTAATAAGCTTACATGCACATTACCAGAGCCATGACGGAGATAGTGAGCGCACCCGCCAGGCCCCAGAGTTATTTTGTGTCCCTTTATGATCCATCCTCCCCACCCTCATCACCATTCCTGGGCAACCACAGATCTGCTTTCCGCTGCCATAGATTTATATATCTTTGCATTCTCTAGCATTTTATATAAATGGAATCATACAGTATGTACTTTTTTCGGTCTGTTTTTTTGCACTCGGCGTAATTATTTTGAGACTCATTCATGGCGTGTGTGTATCAGTACTTCGTTTCCTCTTATGGCTGAGTCGTAGTCTACTATCTGCGTACACCACAATTTTGTTTATCCATTCACATATTGACGGATATTTGGGTTGTTTCTGGTTCGGGGGCCCCTAGAATACAGTTGCTATGATTATTTTTGTGTAAGTCTTTGGACATATGCTTTTGTTTCTCTTGGATAAACAGGAGTGGGACAGCTGGGTCATACCATAGCTAAATATTTAACCTTTTAAGAAACAACCGGGGATCCCTGGGTGGCGCAGCGGTTTGGCGTCTGCCTTTGGCCCAGGGCGCGATCCTGGAGACCCGGGATCGAATCCCACATCAGGCTCCCGGTGCATGGAGCCTGCTTCTCCCTCTGCCTGTGTCTCTGCGCCTCTCTCTCTCTCTCTCTGTGACTATCATAAATTAAAAAAAAAAAAAATTAAAAAAAAAAAAGAAACAACCGAAGTGTTTCCAGCATGGCTCTACCACCGTACCTTCCCGCCGGCAGTGTGCACGGGCTCATCTGCCGTGTGCCCGCTAACACTCGGGGTGCTCGGGCTTTTCAGTTTTAGTCATCTCCATAGATGTGCAGGGGTATCTCACTATAGTTTTACTTTACATTCCCCTAATGACCAACTCAGGTGGGCATCTTCCTGTGTGTTTATTTGCTGTCACTATATGTCTTCTTTGGCGAGGAGTCTACGCAAATCTTCTGCCTCTTTTTTTTTTGTTGGGTTATTTATTTATTTTCCTATTGCTCAGTGTCGAGGGTTCTTCACTGATCTGAAGGTGCGTGATCTTCAAGTAACTTCTCCCAGTCTGTGACTTGTCTTTCATTGCTCTAAGAGTGCTTTTCCAAAGCATAAGTTTTTACTTTGGAAACGAAAAGTGCAACTTTTCTTTTTTTTTTTTTTCTTCTTTCCATGGATCATGATCTTGATGTCCTGTCTGAGGAAGTCTTGTCTAACCCAAGACCATAAAGATGCTCTCCTACATTTTCTTGCCTCCCCACCTTCAGAAGCTGGAGATCATGTTCAATGCTATGAAAGTTCTGTGTAGGTCAAACCAGACACGTTTAGGATGCCACGCAGCCCAGAGGGCTCCTGTTTATAGCCTTTTACTGGCAACGTGGCCCCTCTTATCTCTGACTTTGTGTTATGCAAAGCCAACAAGGCTCTTGTGTAACTTTTCCACAACATAGCACCTTTCCCAAGAAACTGGGATGAGCACTGGGTGTTATTCTATATGTTGGCAAATTGAACACCAATAAAAAATAAATAAATGAATAAATAAATGAATAAATAAATGAATAAATGAATAAATAAATAAATAAATAAATAAATAAATAATAAAACTGGGAAAGTCTTGCTCAGAGTTATCTTTTCCTTACACTGAAGATCAATGCCTTTTTTTCTTTCTTTTTTTTTTTTTTGCCTTTTTTTCTTTTTAAGATGTATTGGGATACCTAAATGTTCTTATTGAGTACTAAGGAGAAGAAGAGACAATGGCTTAGCTCTGCTGAGCTTGAACTTGTGTGGACTCTGGTGGGATGAGAATGACTTATTACTAACCCTATGGGTTTGCAGCCTACCACCCCAACCGACTACTGCTGAGCTTCATCGAATGAGAAAATTGTGGATGGGGTGGGGTCAAGCGGAAGGGGCAGAGGGAAAACAGACTTTTCTGCTTAAATGTCGCTTTCAGGTAAGTAGGGTCAGTGCCAGCTGGGGCCTTTTATTCTTTCGCTCTATCTCTGAACTCCAAACGATGATTTCAAAAGCATTTGACTAATTAAATATCCTTCCTTTAACACGGACTCTCCAGCACAGAGTTTTTAATATACTGAGAGAGAGAGAAAATTCTGGCCCTGGGCAGATGTTAGAAACATTTTTTGTAGTCAACAGAGAAACGGTATTCTCAACCCCTCTGGCATTGCTCTGAAAATCCACACATGACGCAGGAAATTAGTTGTCTCATGTCCAAACGCTGTTCGCAAGGACAGTGTTTAAAAATGTGATCAGACGCTAGTGAAATGCAGGCAGGGTGCAGTTCAGAATATGTGATGGGTACTGAGAGGGTAGACCCTTGGGAGTGTCCCTGGGTATGGGCAGTCCGTAGACGAGGGGCGGCGGGAGTTGCGCAGATATTTTTATTGGGGAGAAGCTTAGCTGGATCCTCTGACACCACTTCAGGAACTCAAAAGGAGCAAAGACAGCTGCCGCATCCCCCCCCTCGGCCCCCGTGACCGCATGGTACCTCCATAGCAGCTGAGATGCTGGCTCGGATCAAGGAGCACAGACTTACAGTGCAGTCTCTGCTGTCCTGCTGACGTCTCCACGACGTTCAGAAGCAGTACTGGACTCCAGTAAAAAGCGTTTTCAGGGAAGTGGAAGTTTTCCGTTACCCTTAAAGACTCCTGCTTCTGAACCACCATCATCTCCTCTTTCAGGACATACAGAGTATTCTCAAAGCAGCAGGACAGTTTATTCTTCCTCTGAAGCCATTCCACGTAACTGCGCTGATTTTACGGAAAGTATAGAAAATTCAGAGTACCAGCAAAGGGTCAAATGTCCCCAAAACCTGCAGTGGGTCAGCAGTGAAGGCCTGAGGACCCAGGAACCAGCAATCAAGTCCATTAGCCTCTTGGCATTTCTTTCTGCATTGAGTGCTGGTCCTTGATCAGTGCATCACAGCCCCAAAATGAAGCTGGTTCTTGCTATTAATCCAACGTGGGCAGCCTGGAAATATGGACTGAGGAGTAAATAGCCTAGTAGAGCCATTAGAACAGAACTTGAAATAACGATCAGGGGGTCTGTTGATTATATTAAGGGTTTTCCTCCAGGTCCCTCATAGAAAGAATCATCAAATACAGGAATTTGGGACATTTTCCCCCCTAAAGTATGTAGAGGGATGAGCATTTGGCTAGGAAAAAAAATTAACTCTGTTTTACTTAGTAGGAAACACATTGTCTGGGAGCCCAGGGGGTAGCGGTGAAGATTCACCTGCACTTGGAGAGCCAAGCGAGGTACCCGGGGGTCGTGGCCATCACGCCGCTGCTCTCAGAGCACCACAGACTCTACATAGCGTTCCCCACAGGGTTTCATGATTGCTTACTTCATCTTCTGACTCTGCCCAATATCCTGTCGGGGCAAGGACCGTGCCTTGCTTGCTCACCTCTGCATTATTCACCTGACACACCTAGGACAGAGGAAGCATTCAATTAAGTGTTCTTGGAAAGAAAACAAGAAGGAAGGGAGAAATCAGTTGGCTAGAATAGTGATTAATTGATTAAAAGCACAGATTTTGGAGTCAAACTGGATTTCGAATCCAAACCGTGTGACTCACGAGCTGACGGAGTTTGGGCAAGTTTTTCAACTTTCATCAATAGAAAAAAAGATAATGATCTGCCTCAAAGAGTTGTGCTAAGTGGTAGGGGATTATTTTGCAAAGGGTTTAGCATAGTGCTCAGCACATGGTAGGTACTCCATGTATATTATTCTATTTTATATTATATTATATTTTTATATATTATATTATTATATAATAGAACTCATCATAAATCTGATCGACACTTTGCAAGTGCTTGGTAACAATCACCTCGGTCCTTTTGCTGGAACAAACTGACATGGAAATCATGCAGGAATGACCTTCTGCATCACTAGAAATAAGCTGTAAATAATCGGCACTAACGTGGGGCCACCTGCAGGAGACACTGGGCTGCCGCTGCCATCCGCAAGCCTGACCCTGTCGGGGTGTGGAATTTTAACCTGTTCAACAGACTTGTGCATGGCCCAAGGCTAAGGCTCTCGGCGTAGACCCTGTTCTGACTCCCCGGACCGGCAACTCGTAACTCACTACAAGGAAAAGCAGAACATGGTCAAGTGCTCCCACCAAGGTCTGGACCCAAGGGAGTGAGGAAAGTGACCTGCTGGTTAGGAGAACAGGCTCGGGTGCAAACTGGGGTCTAACTAGTTAGTGGCTGACAGAGGCTTTATCCCACTCACAGTGGGAGCACCTCAAGCATCTACCTTATGGGAAGGCGGGAAGCATGAAATGATACTGCTCGGGGCAGGCTGGGCATCACACCCAGTAAGTGCTCGATAGATGTCAGCCATTCCTGCTGTGACAGTTACTCTTCTTCCTTTTTTTTTTTTTTTTTTTAAGATTTATTTGAAAGAGAGAAAGCATGAGCAGGGGGAGAGACAAGCAGACTCCCGCGGAGCAGGGAGCCCAACGTGGGGCTCCATCCCAGGACCCCGAGGTCATGACCCGAGCAGAAGGCAGACACTTCACCGACTGAGCACCCCAGGCGCCCCTGTGGCTGTTACTCTTATCCACCTAGTATTATTTTACCTGGATAACAGTAGTATTATTATAGGTATTAATATGTAGGATAGTTGCTAGCACATTAAACTAGTATATTATACCCATCTCTATGTTACTGTAGGTAAGATTATAACATTAATTGGGATAAAGCTGAGACCATAATGATGCTATTTGTAGCATCTGGTCAGTGCTTCATGGAGAATTTGGCATTTGCGTTAAATCTTAAAGAACGGGTAGCATTTAAGCACTGTTTGGCTATTCGGTGTCTAAAGAACGAAAACAGGTGTTTCTCACCTGCTGCTTTTCCAAGTTTCTAATCAGTTGCCGGCTTTATATTCTCCAGCATGTAGCACCACGTGTGGGAGGCTCCGTTCCCAAAGGGTTAATGAAGATGAAACCTGTCAGGGATGAAGGGGACAAAGGAATACACGTTCAGCACAAATTCCCCCGGTCACCACTTTCCCATATTTCGCCTGAATTACGTACCCTGATGTCCCCCAAGACAGCAAGGCCAGTGGGGACCAGAGCACTCAACACTATAAATATTCACCACACAATCACTGTATTATTAGTATTTATGTTGAAAACAAACTCCCCTTTGGGACTCCAGATCGACTCCATTGGCAACTTTAATATTTAAGCTCCTCCGTCTTCAAAGATTCACATCAGAGTCTTTCCTAAGGCTGAGGACTGCATGTTCTTGCACCTGGGAATTTCCCTTGTGGCCAGAAAACCTGAAGGGGGGGATGCTTCATGCATAAAAGAAACATTAGAGGGGAGAAGAGAAGCCAGAGTGGAGGGGGCTCTAAAAGCCACACATGAAGATTTAAACGAGCCGACTTCCATCCTCTCCTCTCATTCCACTAGAAGCTTACAAAACACTGTGTGTGCGCCTGCCCATGCGTGTGTGCCCATGTGCCCTGTGCGTGTGCCGTGTGTGTGTGCCCTGTGTGCGTGCCCGTGTGCCTGCCCGTGGCCACATGCTCATGTGCACGTGCCAGTGTCCGCGTGCCCATGTGCCCTGTGTGTGTGCTGTGTGTGTGTGCCCTGTGTGGGTGCCTGTGTGCACCTGCTCGTGTGTGCCTGCCCATGTCCATGTGCTCATGTGCACGTGCCAGTGTCCGCATGCCCATGTGCACCTGCCTGTGTGCGCGTGCCCATGTGCACCTGCCCATGTGCACCTGCCTGTGTGCGCGTGCCTGTGTGCACCTGCTCGTGTGTGCTTGTCCGTGTCCGCGTGCTCGTGTGCGCGTGCCAGTGTCCACGTGCCCGTGTGCACCGTGTGCACCTGCCTGTGCCTGTGTGCATCTGCTCATGTGCACCTGCCCATGTGTGCATGCCCGTGTGCCCGTGACCGTGTGCCCTGTGTGCGTGCCTGTGTGCACCTGCCCGTGTCCGCATGCCCTTGTGCACCTGCCTGTGCCCGTGTGCACCTGCCCGTGTGTGCCTGCCCATGTCCACATGCCCGTGTCCGCGTGCCCTGTCCACATGCCCGCAGGACACGCAGGTATGACGCAGGTAGGGCGCACTGCGCCATAAATCAAAGCTGAGACTTGCGTGACCTCCCGGAGCAGGTCTCACCGAACCTGCAAAACGGATCTGAGGCCGCGTCCCCAGACTCGGTGAGCTCGAGGAGCGCCCGGAGAGCTGCCGAAACTGAATTCCACCCCCACGGAGCCTGGCTCCAGGGCCCCGACCTGCGCGGGGATCTCTATTTTCACAAGCATCCCTGCACCCCCGATGCAAACGGGTTCTGACCCGCTCCGAAACGCCCGGCCCGGGGTTTCCGTTCTTCTGTCTTTAGTTTTCTTCTCTCCTTGGTTCCTCTGGGGATGACTTTTACCCACTTGCCCCGGGGTCTCACTAAGGGTAACATCCCCCTCATGGGGGCAGGCGGGTCCCCCCCACACCCCATTTTTGGGAACTATTCACCCTCTGAAAGCAGAGTGACTCTGTAGGGCGCAGGGCCCGGGCCCACGGGCGGAGGGATGCGGGCCCTGGACGGGGCGGGCGCGGCACAGGGCAGGGGGGTGTCCTGGGGGCTCCCCGGGAGCCGCTTCCAGCTGAGCAGGGCCTGCTCGGGGTCGCCCTGTCCCGGGGTCAGGGATCCACCAGGGTTGGGCGCTCCGGGGCTGCTCCTGCAGCGGAGTGGGGGGCGGGCCGCGGCGGGGGGGCGAGCGGCGGGGGGTGGTGACCAGCGCCTGGCACAGGTGAAGACCAAGGGGCCGAGCTGGGAAGATGCACGAAGCCACCCACCCGAACGGCGGGGAGGCCCCCGCCCGCCCACGGCGCTGAGGGTGCAGGTCCTCGTCCGCGAGACGACGGCGTGGGGGTCGGTGCGGCCCGCGCCCCTGCGGCTGTCACGGCGGCAGCGGGCCCGACAGGTGCCGAGCGGCTCTACCGGCTTCCGGGACCGCCGGGTGCAGCAGCGGGAGCGCCGGGGCCCAGTGCCCTGCGCGGGCGGCACCCACGGGGGGACGTGCACCCACCCCGTGGGGAACTACTGGGAAGAGCCCACGGGGCCTCCCCTCCGCCTGCGACGGGCGCAGCGCCCATCCCGGAGCCCGGGACCCGCCTCTGCACCTGTGCGATGCCAGGCCCCGCTGCGCGCCCTCCGCGGCCTCACCTCCGCCTCCCCCATCTCCGCGGCCCAACCTCCGCGGCCCACCCCTCCCCCACCCCCACCTCCACTCCCCCCCTCCCCCGCCCCCACCTCCGCGGCCCACCCCTCCCCCGCTCCCACCTCCGCGGCCCACCCCTCCCCCGTCCCCACCTCCGCGGCCCACCCCTCCCCCGCCCCCACCTCCGCGGCCCACCCCTCCCCCGCTCCCACCTCCGCGGCCCACCCCTCCCCCGTCCCCACCTCCGCGGCCCACCCCTCCCCCGCCCCCACCTCCGCGGCCCACCCCTCCCCCGCCCCCACCTCCGCGGCCCACCCCTCCCCCGCCCCCACCTCCGCGGCCCACCCCTCCCCCGCCCCCACCTCCGCGGCCCACCCCTCCCCCGCTCCCACCTCCGCCCCCACCCCTCCCCCGCCCCCACCTCCGCGGCCCACCCCTCCCCCGCTCCCACCTCCGCCCCCACCCCTCCCCCGCCCCCACCTCCGCGGCCCACCCCTCCCCCGCTCCCACCTCCGCCCCCACCCCTCCCCCGCCCCCACCTCCGCGGCCCACCCCTCCCCCGCCCCCACCTCTCCACCTCCGCTGCCCACATCGCACACCCTCCGGCCCCCACAGGCCCTGCAGCCTCGGGGCCAGGCCTCCCGTGGAGCCTCAGGGCCCTGGACCCAGGGCCAAAGCGCTGGTCCCTCGAAGGAAGGCCCTGGGTCCTGCGCGTGGAACACCAGCCAACCCACTGTGGGTGGAGAACTGGACCCCATGGTTGGGTGGGAAGAGCTGGGGAAACCTCCTGCGGTCCCCAACCCGCCACAGCCGCGTCCAAGTAGAGACTAAAGGTGTCACGGTCGGGGGCACTGATGGAGCCTGGCTCCAAGTGCAAGCCCACGTGCCTGTGTGGCCGTCCCTGACCGTCTGTGGCATTCTGCCCCATGCCGCAGGCGCTCATCCTTCGTGTTCCCGGGCCTGCAGGACCCACGGTGTCATTGCTTCCCAGTGGGCCTTGAAGACAGCATTTCTGGCACGTGGTTCCCGGTGAGCGCCCACTTCTTTCCTCTCAGTAGCTCAGTCTTGGGTCCTAGAAGCCACTAAAGGGAGCATTTGCTGCACTAGGTCATTCAGAGTAAAGAGTCTGCTGCACCTGGAGTGACAAACACGTGCTGTGTGTGGGCAGCATGGGCGGCACCTGTGTCCCCCGCACTGTCCCCAGAGGTCCGGGCACCAGGCTGCACCCCCGGGTCACCAGCGCCCCGTGGCCTCAGCACTTCCCCATTGTTCTTCCTAAATCGGCAAGGACTCCGTGTCTGCAGAGATGAGTGCATGACACCAGAACACCCGCCCTGCTGAGGCTCGGCTGTTGCTCCATGTGGAGGAAAGCAGGCCCCTGGACTCCAAGATGTCAGCCACCTCAAGCCTCCTGGATGTTTCTAGCACACAGCCCTGCCTCCGCCTCTCGCTCACCAGCCCAGGGTCAGGACTGGGAGTGCACCGAGCAGGACGCAGGGGCGCGGGCATCTCCAGCCATGCCCTTTCCAGTGTTCCCAGCCCCGGGCCTCACGGCGGTCAACTAACCACACTCCCAGCCTCTCCCACGGGGCAGAGCCTTCCTGACGACGTGGGCTCCCACTTTCCACACTGCTTCTTGCCCAGGGCCTCCTCTGGGCCCCATGGTGGCAAGGGGCAGGGGGAGAAGCCAACTTGTCCCTGAGGGAAGATAAGCAGAGGTCTTGCAAAAATCCTGTATTGCACTTATTAATATTTATAAATATCATATAGCCAGCTACCTTTGTGATGCCAGGCAGAGACCTGATAAAGTATGCATCGAACGGAATCACACTATAAAGAATTTATTATGACCCAAAAAAAAAAAAAAACACCAACAGACCAATTCTTTGGAGGGGTGCCTTCCTTCTAGGTGGACTCCCGACGGGTGTCCCCTCGGCCCGTCTAGCCAGGAGCAGACTCCCACTGTCTTCCCACTGAAGCCGGAGCCGAGAGCCGGGACGTGAGGCCTTCCACTGCCCACGGCGGCCCAGGTGGCCCAGAGCCCGGGGACCCAGAACCGCAGGGCACGTCCAGCGCAGGCTCTGCTGCGGGGCTGCGTGTGGGAAACTGGCCCTCACGGCTGCTGGATGTACGACCAAGGCCACTGACATCTCTGAGTCTCAGCTTCTCCACCTGCAAAACAGAAGGGTGACAGTACGGACCCTGCCGGGAGCGGCGTCCACCAGGGCTCCCCTAACACAATGTTGCAGACGGAACGGCTGAAACCATGGAAATGTATTTTCCCGAAGCCCTGGAGACTGGACGCCCGAAATGAAGGGAGCAGGGTGGCGGGTTTCTGCGGAGGGTGCTCCCCTTGGCTGTGGGCAGACAGCCTCCCTCCCGCCGCGTCCTCGCGTGGCCTCTCCCCTGGGCACAGGGCGGGCGGAGCACGAGACCAGAAAGAGGGGAGAGTCTGTGTCTCCTCCTGTCTCAGGACAGCAGCCCCTCGGGTCGGGGCCCACCCTCGTGGCCTCGCCAGCCTTAAAGACGTCCTACAGGCCCGGCCCCGGAGGCCGTCACAGTAGAGGTCACAGCAGAGGTCATGGCGGGGACCGGGGACAGAGATGCAGCCTCCAGCCCCCTGCGTGGGGGACGGCCGGGTGTCCCGCTCGCACCCCCTCGGAAAGGAGTAGGGACGAGGGAGGGAAGGTGCCGAGCACCGGGCGCAGCGAGGAGCCCAGGGCAGCTGCCGAGGATGGCAGGGAGGGAGAGGCGGTGCCCTCTGAGGGAACCGGACCCCCCGCGGCCGGAGGTCCACCTGCACCGACCGACTCTGCCCACGCGGCACCTGCCGTTTCTGTGCCGCTGACTGCGGGCTGGGCCTTGAAGGACGGCGTCTCTACTAACCGTCTCCCCACCACCCCAACAGACGGGAAGGAGGTTCAGAGGAGGTAAGCGGCCTCGGACGCGGCTGGCAAGGGGCAGAGGCTCGACGCAATCCCAGTGCTGGTTGGATCCTCTTCTCCTGGGCTGGGCTGTCTCGGGGGCAAACTGGGCTTCGGACGCACAGATCGGAAGACATCCCCCTTCCCAGAGATGGTCTCTAGCAAAGTGCTGTCGCTGAGGCCCATGTGTGGAAGCAGCTCTTCTCCTCTTCTCCGTTTTGAAGGGACAGGGACATGCAGCCATCTGCCCCGAGACGCGTTGAGCTGAACGTTCGTCTATGCACTTGGGAGAGGAAAGGCTTAAGGACGCTGCATCGGTTCGCTCTGATTTATTGCTGCGGAACAAGCGGCTCACTCCGAACCCAGGGCATTAGAGCGCAATCATCTTTCTCGCTCACAGGTCCCAGGCCGCTGAGGCCTCCAGCTGCGGGTCTGGCTGCGCTCGGCCCCACATTCCCTAGGGATCCTCTGGGCCGCGGGCTCACAGGATGCAGCCACCTGGGGTGAGCTCCTGTCCTAGACCTGGGAGGGCGATGCTCGTTCCGGAAGGCCAGGTGCGGAACCAGCATGTGCCCACCAGGCCATCACAGCCACCACCCAAAGCAGGTCGCCAGCCAATGGGAAGCTCACTCTGCCTTGGGTTGGGGGTGGGGGGCTGCTAGGGCGCATGGCAGAGGGGTGGATAAAGAATTGAGGCCCACCATCCCACCTGCCAAAGACGTTTTCTGATCTGGGGGGTGGCTAATGGAAGGGGTGGAGGAGAGGGAGTCCATGAAACCCCAGCGGCTTTCAGAACATTCGCGGGAAGAGCGTTGTCTCTGAATAAAACAGCACAACTCCCTGTCCCTTCAAACGAGATACTAAGAGAACCCCCTTCCTCGCCTCGCCCCCTTCCTCTTCTGAAGAAGGCTACAAACTTGGGGCGCCCGGGGACTCCGTCGGTGGAGCACCTGCCTCTGTCTCAGGTCCTGATCTTGGGGTCCTGGGGTCGAGTCCCACATCGGGCTCTGTGCTCAGTGGGGAGTCAGCTTCTCCCCCTCCCTCTGCTGCTCCCCCCTGCTCATGCTCGCCCTCTCTCTCTCTGTGTCTCAAATAAATAAATAAATAAAAATCTTTAAAATAAATAAATAAATAAGGCTACAAAACTGTAAGATGCCAAGTACTGGGCAAGCCCAGCCGACGAGCGCGATCCCTCCACCTCGAGCATCTATGAGAGTAGCATTTGGCAAGTGTCTGTGAAAAAATGCGTCCCTGTGCCCTTGGGTCTCTGCGTCCATACTTGGTATTTCATCTACACCCCTGTGACCGACAGACACACAGACACTGGCCTAAGCGCTTCACAAACAGGAACGAGCGTGCTGACACGACAGGACGGACGGCCCCCAGAACCACACACACGAGAGCACGGGGCCAGGCTTCCCTGCGGGAACCCAGCGTAGGCCTCCGGCGGTAGCGCACCCGGGGATGCTGTGGCCACATTTCGGCCGCTGGCTCGGCAGGCAGGGATGAGGCTGGTGTTGCACCAGAGGTCTGGTTCCGACGGAATGTGGGTTGGCCTGTCTTTCCAGTACAGATCTCCCCTGGCATCATTTTCGGTTTTCTCTCTGAGCCAGACAAGCCCCGGGGTCCTCGTTATTTCAGTCCCAGGAAGCAAGGACCCTGAGGGAGCTCTCTTCGGGGTCCGCGCAGGGACCGGGGACCCTCCTGCTCCCCACCTGTTAGGAGCCCCAGGAAAGTCCCCCGTGTGGCTCAGCACGCAGATCAATACCCAGAGGCCTCCAGGGCCCGGCGGCGGGGAAGACTGCCTGGAAGACTGCCATCGGCGGGGATTTCACGCCTCCCCACGTCGAGCACCGCGCCGGCCCCGGAGGGTGGCGAGGGAAAAGCCAACGGCTCATACTCTCCGCTCGGAGATGCATTCAGTAGGTTCGGAGCTGCGGTGACGTTAACTGCGATCCGACTGGGGAGCTGGAGGTTGAGAGTTTAGGGCTTCCCTATGAGAACACAGACCCCAATCAGATAAGATGACTCTTTTAGAAGCAATTACAAAAAAAAAAAAAAAAAAAGAAGCAATTACAATGCATCTTACCCTATTCTTTTGCCTAAAAACTCCTTATCAGAGATTGCTTTCCTTATGTTTCCTTCTAGGCCTCAAAAATACCTCCTCCAGGATCAGGAAAAAGCAGCACAGACCACGCAGGCTGGAAACGGGAGGGACGACGGCTCTGGGCGCCCCCATCGCGCTGAAGAAGCCACGTGGATCAGGGTTGGGGACACTCGCGTGTGCCCGACCAGCCTCACATTCGGGGCGAGCAGGGATGGGTGAGGTGGCGGATTTTCTTTTTTTTTTTTTTCCACGAACATATGGATTGTGTTAGTGTTGAGGAGGCAGTGAAGTTTATAAAGGAAAAGAGAAAACAAAGTTAAGGTACAGCACTTGGTATTACATCAAAGCCGAGCTCCATCTTCCTGCGTGCCTGCTATTGATGCACTGTCTCTGCTTATTTAAAAGTAAAGCATTTTTTAAAAGATAAATAAATAAGCATCGTTGTCTAATACTGTAGTCCTTTGCCTGGGGGTGCATGAGAATCCCGCTGGGAGCTGTTAAAAATCCAAATTCCCATACAGCGGGCCCAGAGGACGCCCGGGAATCTCCATGTTTGGTCCTTTCTCTGAAAGCTGTGGTTCAGGCACAAGACGTTGAAAAGCACGGATCTAACCACCCCGCTGGTCTTCCGTGGCTTCCCCGATGTCCCTCGTCCCATGATCTGTTCCCGACCTCCCAGGGAGCAGAGGATGGCACGCTGCCTAGTTCTGCTTGTGAGAAAGCCCTGGCCTGAGCCCGGCCACGCTCGCTTGTCGTGGCTTCCAGAGGAGGGAGGTCTCTCCCGAGTGGTTCGGGAAACCCTGCAGACCTCTGGGTCACTGGTTCTCACCCAGGCGTGAGCTTGCTCTCCACCTTGGACGCTGTCTGGACACGTTTCTGGTTACCGTACTCTTGGTTGGGGGGCAGGTGAAGAGGATGCTGCTGCATCTGGTGGGTAGAGCGGGGAAGCCACGGAACATCCCACACGGAGCAGCAAAGAACTACCCAGCGCGGAATGGGACCACGCGGAGGTCGGGGAACCCCATGTAGATCCAACTATTCCTCAGAGGGAACTTGGAGGGTTTACACCCCTTCTCCATCCCTTCTCTGGGTAAATGAGCCCAGAGGTGGAGGATCTTGGATTCCGTTCTTATGCATGAACACGCTGTTCCGGGTGAGTAAGCGTAGAAGGATAGGAAAAATCACCTGTGCCTGCAAAGCAATTAGCCCCGAGGAGACCAAGTCCTGATTAAACAAGACAGATTAAACAGCCCTTAGCACACCTATGTAGGTTGCATGAGGCGCGATTAGGAAACCACATTATAGACTCTAATTGACTTAGCAAAAATTCGGTGGGGGAGAATGAACCCATTAAGATGTGGCTGGAAGACGTGGGTAAACACGGCACAGTCCCTGCCCTCGAATACATTATTTCCCATGAGTGGAAATCACTTCTACGCCAAGAGCCAGGATGTGGAGCAGAGAGAGAGGGATGGACTGAGTACAGGGCATAGGGGAGCAGCGTGAAGGAAGAGGGCAGCCCCGAGTCTCCCGATGGGCAGAGCGGAGAGGGGCCCTGGGGAAGCCTCGGTGATCGTCTTGAGTTTGGTCTAAAGACGGAGGGATTTTGACAGAAGGCACGAGAACAAGGCTATTCAAACAAAGACCCAGAGGCAAAACAGTGCGGGGTGGCATTGGGGCAGGGTGGGGGGTGGCAGGTGCCCCTGGGGCCTCTCGAGGGCCCGCGGAACGGTGCACTGGGTGACGGGTGAAAGCGACTGGCCTAAGCACGAGGAGCGGGGCACGCGGCTCCCGTCAGCCCCTGGAGTCGGGACCGCCTCTCCTTCCCCACGGAGCAGCACTCGGCTCTCAGGTCGGGGACGGGCAGGGGAGGGTAGCTGGGCCGTGACCTCGGGTCGGCGCCTCTGGAGCTAACCCCGTGTCAGGAGACGCTGGTCTTTGGTTGCTTCTTCTAACCGAGCGGCTCCTTCCGAGCTACCCTCAATCTTTGAAGTTAGTAAGTAACTTGTCGAGGCGTAAACACTAAAGGCAGCTCTCCGATCGACGTGGAAGGTGTAAACGGAAGATGGAGCCGTGAGTGGTGGACACCCCGGGCCAGCGGAGCCTGAGGACGAGGCCCGCAGAAGAGACCTCTGGTGGAAGTCGCAGGTGCCGGGGAGCAGGTCCTGTGGACCTGGGGCTGCATGTCTCCAGCTGGGACACTGTGTCCGTGAGACACACTCGAGTTCCCTGAGGCAACATGACGTGTTTCCAGAAAAACATCTCCATCGTTAAGAAAACTTGGGAAATCTCAAAAAATTCCGCGGCCTCCAGTGAAGTTTCAAGAGTCCCCCGCAGAGCATCCCACTGAGCGTTTAGGATACTAAGGCGAAAAAAAAAATGCATTTGACTTTGATCAACCCAGATTTTTCCAAATAAACTTATTTTACTGGGGGGACCTATTCATTTCCTCTTTAGTCGCTTACCTACGCTTCACGGGTACACGGGCGTTTTACAAGCACTCACCGCGCAGCGGGTCTTATTCCAAACCCTTTACAAAATAGTAGCCCACTTGGTCCTCATACGGCACCTACGAGGTAGACAGTATTGGTTTTTATTTTACAGATAAGAAAACTGACTTTGGAGGCAGGGGGGCGGGGGAGCAGGGAGGTTGTCTTGCCCGTGTCGTCCAGGCAGCAAGCCTCCACAGCTGAAGTTTTTGGTTTTTTTGTTATTTTTTTAAGATTTTATTTATTTATTCGTGAGAGATGCAGAGAGAGAGGCAGAGACACAGGCAGAGGGAGAAGCAGGCCCCATGCAGGGAGCCCGACGTGAGACTCGATCCCGGGACCCCAGGGTCACGGCCTGGGCCAAAGGCCGTGCTAAACCGCTGAGCCACCCAGGAGTCCCTGAAGTTTTTAAACCAATACCTGGAACATTGTGTGGAAAATACAGCGTCCTGGGGTGTCTGCCCAGGGAGGAACGTGGAGGGAACCCGGCTGTTTTGTTGAGGAGCGCCCTCATCTACTCGTGCCCCCCCTCCCCCCGGTATCCCCTTGGTATCTCTGCTCCGGTTCAACCAACACTCTCTGCCACAATGGACCAGAGGCAAAGGTAGAGAAGGAGACACACTAGCCGGGCCAGGCTGATAGGGCCAGCGGACGCCGCCAGCAGGGTGTGCAGAGCCAGGGACGGTGTAGACTCGGAGGTATGCTGAAGCCGGAGCCAGCATCTTAAGTCCCAGACGGGTCCCACGGATGAGACCTCCAGGAGCACGGTCCGTGCATCTCCTTTTACACCCAGGTGAGAGACCTGGACCTGAGAGAGTGCGTGGCTTGCGCAAGGGCCCACGGTCACAGCTGGGCTCCTGCTTCCTAGTCTAGAACCTTCTCCCACGAGAACTCCATTGCTGCCAACTGTAAAGATGGAGAGAGAGAGGCGCCCGGGGCTCAGTCGGTGACACGTCTGCCTTCGGCGCAGGTCACGAGCTCGGGGTCCTGGGATGGAGCCGCGCGTGTTGGGCTCAGGGCTCACGGGGAGCCTGCCTCACCCTCTGCCTCTGCCCCTGCCCCTGCTTGTGTTCTCTCTCTCTCTCTCTCAAATAAATAAATAAATTCTTAAAAAAAAAATAAAGATGAAAAGTAGCTTAGACTGAGTCACTCTGATGTCAGAAGCAATCAAAAGGTGGTCTCCACTGACACGGAGCTAGCACAGGACGCCTCAGCCAGAGAGCACGGCCCAGCTCACCTATCTCCTGGCCCCCTAGTCTCTGCATCTGGTTTCCTAAAACGAGGGGGGTGGGATCAAAAGAACTGGCCTACTTTTCTTAAAAGCAAAGCACTTTTCACCCTGTAGAACTCCCTGTGACTAAGATTCCAAAGCCCAGGACAGGCTGTAATTTCTTAATTTCTCCAAAAATCTCCCACTTGCCACAGCAGGTAGACGCAGTAAGCAAAGCTCATTGGGGGACGGGAGCTGCTGAGCCCATGGGAGGTAAGAGATGAGCCCCCCGTGAAGCTGGCACGGATGGGAAGACGAGGGAGCCACCCCCGCAGCTGCAGGAGCTGCCAAAGTCCCTGGTAAAGGAGCACATGTCCTGCCCCCACACATGTCACTGTCACCGAGCCAGGCCTGCCAGGTCTAAGAACAGGAGCTCTTAGAGAAAGCTCCTGGCACGGTGCTCTGCATCCCCTTCCAAGGCCTGAATCAGACCAGACAGGGCCAGGGCAGGCTTGCCACTTGGCCCCGCGAGCGAGCGTTCCCCGGGCCTGGATCGGACCCACCCTGGACCTCACTCTTCGCTATGTGACGTGGACGGCTGCACGCAAATGGCAGGCACGGCCGACTGGATTGCTCCAACTCCGAGACGGGCTTTCTGGCCATGAACTCTGACCTGAAAAGATGGAATATAAGCAAGCACAGATGTGCATGAGCAAGTGAGGAGACGGAGGGAGCACACAGAATCCTAGGCCCGACCAACGCAAATCACAGGAGGTTCAGAGCAGGAAAATCTTCTAATATACGGAAACCAGAAAGGTTGGTGGGAATTCAAAGAGCCTCGATATTACAGCACACTGAAGAAATTCCGTTTGACTGCATGCGGGCTCGTGCAACGTTTCTACAGCGGGAGGCGGGAAGACAGAGTTAATCCACCCTTTAAATCCCACCTCCCCTGAAAAACCTTCCCCGATCCCTGCAATCCACACGGACCTCCCCTTTCTGTGCCATGGTCTCCAGTGGCATCGCCTGGGTTTGTCTGGTCTCCGTGGGTCAGGTCAGGGTGTAGACAGCAGAAGAGTGTACAGCCAAGGATCCAGACCTGGCTCCAAGTCTCAGTTGAGTCGCCAAGATCAGAACAGATGGTGGATGAGAAGTCCAGGTCTGAGAAAGAGAAAGAATAAGCCCTGCTTCTCTGTCAGAGCAGATGATCGGCTGAAAATCTGGGGAGACAAATACATCCTGAGGAGTTAAATGGGAATCTAAGATGAAGGCAGGAAAGATCCGGAGCCCCGCGGGTCGGAGAAGTCAAAGCAAGAGCACCAAAGGGCGGGAACACCAAACTTAGGGCCGACTCTAGCGAACCCCCTTATCCTCAGGCCTTTGTTTAGGATCACACGTCCTGCCACCAGTCCCCATCCTTGGCCCAGAGGGGGGCAGGCACAGGTGTGGTTGTGATTACGTGACGGGGGGTTGGGCAGTGTTGAACGGGCAGCAGGGCGTGGTTTAAAATCTTCCCACCGCTCTTGATTGCGACACCTGTAAAGATGCAACGAAGGACATATTCCTTATGCCCGAGGTCGGGGTCAGGGCCGTAAACCGGTCTCCCCTGGCGCCTTGCTGCATGCTGGGCCTGATCAAGGACGTGTGAGCAGGTGAGGGATTTAAAAACAGGTGCTGGGGATCCCTGGGTGGCGCAGCGGTTTGGCGCCTGCCTTTGGCCCAGGGCGCGATCCTGGAGACCCGGGATCGAATCCCACGTCGGGCTCCCGGTGCATGGAGCCTGCTTCTCCCTCTGCCTATGTCTCTGCCTCTCTCTCTCTCTCTCTCTGTGACTATCATAAATAATAAATAAATAAATAAATAAATAAATAAATAAAAATAAAAACAGGTGCTGTGGAAGGCAGTACGGCGTCTCCTCAAAAAATTAAAACTCGAACTACCATATGCTTGAGCAATTCCGCTACTATTTACCCCACAGAAAATGAGAGCATTGACTCAGACACTGGTTCACCTCTGCGTCTGCTGCCGTCGATAGCCGGAGTAGGGACGCAGCCCCCGGGGCCGTCGGTCGATGAATGGATAAAGAAGAGGTACAGTAGGTGCAACGGAATATCACTCGGCCGTGGAAAGGGTGGGGTCTGCCGTTCGCAGCCACGTGGGTGGACCCAGAAGGTATCGCGCTGAAGGAGAAAGTCGCGGGGAGGGAGGCACAGGGAAGTCTGTGATCCCGCAGTCACGTCGTGTGGCGACAGATGGTTCCTGCGCTTGCGGCGAGCACAGTGCGACGGTCTGGAGTGTACACCTGAAACCAACACCACAAATTTAGAAAGAGACTCCAAAGGTGTGATAATTTTAATTAGTAAAATAAAGAGCAAATGAAACGACCAATCTTCACGTATCCTATTTACTTACGTCGTTCAGCTGGCAACTGTAGTCGTAACTGTCTCTATTGTGCATTTCCTAGAAATTGAAGCTGGCTTTTTTGAAAGCTAAGTAATTCATCTTGAAATAAACCTAAAAAGGCAAACAAACTACTGTTTGGACCGTAATGATGTGAGAGCTCCTATACAGTGCATCCTTGTAGCCTCGCGCTCTCAGGGTTAGGTCCAAGGGGACAAGCCAGGCAGCCACTGTTTCTGCTTGACCATCACCTGCGGTTGAATACTCCGCTTATAATGCCTGATTTTATGAAACAGCTGCTGTAATGGAATATGTCTGACATCAGAAATGTCATAGTAAGGGCTTAGTTGAAAAAAAAATCCCTAATGCTGCTATGGTAAGAAGGGGTGTTCTCAACGATAGATGGAGAGTTTATCGAAAAGAATGAAATCTACTCAGTGTCAAGTAGATCAAAGTGCATTGAAAAAAACCTTTTTTAAAAGATTTTATTTATTTATTCATGAGAGACAGAGAAAGAGAGAGAGAGAGGCAGAGACACAGAGGAAAAGCAGGCTCCATGCAGGAAGCCTGATGTGGGACTCGATCCTGGGTCTCTAGGATCAGGCCCTGGGCCAAAGGCAGGTGCTCAACCACTGAGCCACCCACGGATCCCCTGGAAAAAACTTTAAGACAGAGAGACAGCTGAGGATTTATTTCCAAGTAAAGAACCAGGCACGCAACCAGCAGAGACACACAAGTATCTCAGGCCCGACACTGCCAGGGTGTGTATTTGTTCTTATGTAAACTTAGTATCAAATGTAGGGTCTTATCATCCACGTGAAAGGATTGACTGAGATCTTTCTAATCATAACCCTGTATCTTAAGGGAGAGAACGTCAGAAGCGATGAAACAAGAAACATCTCACCAAAAAGTGAGATGTTAGTCACAATTATTCAAGTTCCCCGAGGACAACAGTCACTTCAATCCTGTGTGTATTGGTGTGAACAAGCTAGGTTGTGCTGCAGGAACAAATACTTCCCTAAATCTCACTGGTTTAACACTTACCGATTTCTCAACCCCACAAAATCTCTGCCTGTGCAGAGATCCTTCTGGGCAGCTCAATGTGCTTGCACCTAATAGCTATGAAATCTGGGGCATGTAGTTTCAGGGTCACCATGGCCCCGGAAGAGAAAGCTTGAGGTTGCACATCAGCTTTTTTTTTAAAAAAAATTTTTTTGATTCTATTTTTTAAAGTAATCTCTACACCCAACATGGGGCTTGAACTCACCACCTAGAGATCTAGAGTCACATGTTCTACCAACTGAGCCTGTCTGGTGCCCCAGCACCTCAGCTTTTAAATACATCAGCCCGTTGGCTACTTACTTACAAGAGGGCCGAGAGATGTGAAAACATGGGATATTTGGTGAGACATGAGCATCTGTCCCACCTTGTAGCCCTACCTGCTAGGAGACGTTGAAGATTAATCCCAAGGGTTCTCCTTAGGGCGTTTTCTCCAGCCACCTTTCAATTTGTTAGACTGTTAATGCCACACACATGCTAGAAATTAATTATACCCACAAGGGATTACTCAGGAGCCTCTCTGCCTTCCCCAAATGCTTGCGTCCTATCTCACTTTTGAAGATCCTTCTTAGCAGATGTGAGTGTTTCTCCACCTGCAGAAGGATTGGGCTGCTAGGCGCTGGCTGGGTGGCAGCTCCCATGGCGCCTGCACATCTCCCAGCCCGGGGCAGTCCTGGTTGGCCATTGATGAGACCTGAGTGCACAACATCGTCAAAGTTTTTTGTCTCTTCCCATGCAGAAATCGCTTTGTCACCTTACTTCCTACTTCAGGACATGGTTTTGCTGGCATCAATTGGATGATTCTCTCTAGGAATGAATACCTGCACCGTGCAAGTCTACCTTCCTAGTTAACAGCCTCGGTCAAGTAAGGTTGCTAGGGCCACTGCCATTCCTGGAAAAATGGGGGTGGCAATATTCTGGGCTTCAGATCTTATTCATTTTTGTTTAAACTTTGCTTTAAAAAAAAATCCCTTCTTTTTTTTTTTTTTATTTTTACCGTGGAGAAATCTCCATATAATATTTTCCAACAGAGTTCGCCAAGAACATATCTTCAGTGGGAAGCACTACATGTGTTACCATTTAACACTGATATATCACTTCAACATGCATGCAATAGCAATGCGCCTTACCCAGCTGCGTGAACTCATGCGGGTGGCACCGGATGGGTGCCTTGGGTTCCCTTCCAGCTCTCAAGTACTTTCATCATGCTGTGACCTTGACTGAGTCACTCAACATTGCTCTGGCTGGGTTTCCACAGAGAGGCGAGAGATGAACAGAGATGGCATGTGTAAGTACATGTTCTTTGAGGAAAGGGAGGGTGTTATGTGAATTTAATAGTGCGGCGTGAGGACTTGCCTGTGCACACACGATATATATCACTCGTGGGAGATGTCAACTCCATCCTCGTGGTTTAGAAAGAAGATGGGACAAGCAGATTTACTCTATTCTGCGTAACAAGAGTGGTCTTCAAACATACCATCAACCCCCAGAATCCCATATTCCATTTCCCAGTTACTGTTCCTTTACCAAAAGGTGATGGTTTTTTTTTTTTTCAAGTCTGCTTAAACCCACTGCCTTTCCAATCTAGCTGGAAAATCTTTTTCTCGTTTTAACAGCTGATTTAATTTTATTTATTTACTTTGGGATTCTTCAGACTATGACTTTCCTTATCTCTGCTGGTCTTCACTTACAATCTCTGGGCTCGTTACATTAGAAATGCACAGTTGAGCAACACTTTCCAGGAAAGAAGAGTTTGGGACCTGCTTCCTGGAAATATTAACAGACCCTTGGTGAGAAACGACTCTTCCATTAAAATTGATTAGTAAAATCAAGACCAGAAGATGCTTTTGGCAATGTTTTTCAATGTGCTTGCTAATATTTCATTTCAAAGGATATTGATTAAATTTGTATTGTTTTTGTAGCCCAATGAGGCAGAGTTAATAGTGTATTTTTAAGAATTACATTTCTTTGTTAGATTAAGCCTGACATTTCTTTTTGCTCTAATGCCTCATCACATAACAGTTCTTGAAAAATCTGGGGTAACACTGACATCAAAATATTTGATTGACTCATACTTAGTCAAAGAATGTGTGCTCTGAGTAAAGAAAACAAAATTCAATCTACACTGTGTCCTTACATGACAAAACTGACCAAATAAAATGTGAAAGTTGACTTGGAACCACATCATGGAAAATACTGAGGACCGTGATGAGGAGTTTGGAATGTGTTAAGTAGAAGATGAAGATCCTCTAGAAGGTTTGCAGCCATATATCATCTCATTGTTGTAACAAAATAATCTCGCCAGCATGAAGAATGGATGGAAAAAAAGAACATGAAGGAAAGAAGACCAGTTAAGGGGACAGTAGTTTAAGTGAGCCCAAAGCCAGTTGAGTGACAGTGAGAATGAGGGGGACGAAGTGATCAATGTCTCAAAGGGCAAAATGGTCAGATCTTAGTAACCAATGGGGTAGAGACAGTGGGGACTGAAAAGTGACAATCATAGAGACAAATGACTTGTAAACGGATGTGTGTGGCATTGATGGCAAAAGGCAAAACCAATACTTCTAAATCCCCTCCCGCTCCCGTACTTCTTTTTGATGGCACACCCAGTCTGAATTTATTGGATCACTGACAGTCTCAGTCTTTATTACCTATGACAAACTCTGAGGCCAGGAACCATGGCCCCAGTATCTGTATTTTTGGATCGGCTGATGCTAAAGGAAAGGCAAAGCAACAGGAGATTTAAAAAAAAAACAAAAAATAAAAAAAAAACCCTACTTCCTCTCTTATCTCAATAGCCCACACACTGAAAAAAGGGCAGGGCATCAATATACGAAAAACGGGATTTCTGAAAACACTCTGATTCTGCATCATAGGCTCTGAGGATCTGTCATTGGTGACCAAAGAGCCATCGGACCACTTGAGAGCTGCAGAACCTCAGGACTGCAGAGATGCTTCTCAGGGGAGAGCACTCTAGAGAGCCGAGCTTTGGGGATAAACTGGAATATTCTACTGATTTCTATTTGACTCTGCATATCACTAAATTGTCTTGGCATCTCATTCATAAATAAATAAGAAGAACTTTACAGTTTATCCTCAACTAATTTGCAGTGTCTGAGCAATCTTCTTAGGCATCTTCTCAGGTAACCTATTGACCCAAAAAGATGGGTTGTCTTACCTCAGTGGACTGAGCTCACCATTATTTATAAGAATGGTTCTCATGAATGTTTAGGAGGACCTCGTAATGAAGCTCTGTTTTTTTCTTGGGCATTTGGCTGAGAAGGAAAGAAGAGAAGGGGACCTATCTGTGTTCTCTAGCGTGATTATCCAAGACAGGCTTTAAGAAAAGACACATAGGGATCCCTGGGTGGCGCAGCGGTTTGGCGCCTGCCTTTGGCCCAGGGCACGATCCTGGAGACTCGGGATCGAATCCCACGTCGGGCTCCCGGTGCATGGAGCCTGCTTCTCCCTCTGCCTGTGTCTCTGCCTCTCTCTCTCTCTGTGACTATCATGAATAAATAAATAAAATCTTTAAAAAAAAAAAAAAAAAGAAAAGACACATAGGGATGACTCCATTCCATTCTCATTCCAATGAACAGTTGCTGAAAAACATGGAAGATGCTGGAAGGATCAGAAAGCAGAACGTACACTCAAAGAGCTGAGTGACTGTTCAAGGAAATAAGTTCTAATTCTCAGTAAATTACAAGAAGAGTGTTCCTGGGTCATTGAATTAGGGACCATCAAGAAGCTGGAACTTACATGAGGCCTTCAAGGAGGATAGTTCTTCAGCAAGGAAAGAAGCAGAGAGACAGTATCGAGCTAGTGAGACGCATGATGTGAAGCAAGAAAGCCTTTGCGTTGGTCAAGAGGAATAGGGCTGAGATGGGAGGGAGTGCACTGCTCACGTCACTGAAAAGTATAGGATTCCATCTTTGGAGACTCGTGTGCCACCACCAGAACACCATCCCTCCACCTGTCAGCTCTGCCTTTCTGTGTGTTGACTTGGTAGTAAGGAAGGCTCTCAAAGGTTGCAAAAAAGAACTGCCATGGGCTCTAGGCTCCCTCCACCTCTCCTCCGCTGCCCCAGCAGAGCCGTGGGAAACACCACTTCTTTCCAACTGATCCACTTCAGGATTGCCTGCGATTGGACCAGCGCAGTTACCTATCCTCCCGTGGTCAGAAGGATAAAATACACAGATTAGTCAAGTCTGGGCTACATGCTTACCGTGGGTCCAGGGGATGGGGCCAAATATAACTGGCTATTGTTGGATATTGCTGAAAAGATGAAATGAGACATTCGCTATAGCATTAACGCACCTGGATGTGGTGTAGATCAACTTGAGATCAACAAAAAATAACTTACTGGAATTGCGAAAAATACGGTAGGAGGAAGTACTGAGGTACGGTCAGGAAATAAATTTATTTTTTATTTTTATTTTATTTTTATTATTTGTTTCTTATTTTTATTTTATTTTTGTGGCAAAACACGGGAGATGCCTGAATACTTTTGAACAGGGTGATACTGTTTGGGTTCAAATGACACTCCGATTTCAAATATCCAATTAAAATGCTCGTTCATGGAGAAGAAAGTTTATTAGATGCATTAAGATTATATATTTATGGGAAAGCCATGTTTAATTGAGAATGTTCATATATAAGCAAGTAAAGAGGGGTTTTTTATTTTATTTTATTTATTTATTTATTTATTTATTTTTATTTATTTATTGAAAGACAGAGAGAGAGTGCACACACGCATACACACAAGTCGGGGAGGGGAGGTAGAGGGAGAGAGAATCTCAAACAAAATCCCCACTGAGCATGGAGCCCAGTGTAGGGCTTGATCCCAAGACCCTGAGATCATGACCTGAGCCTCAACCAAGAGTCAGACGTTTAACCCACTGAGCCACCTGGGTGCCCCATAAGTAAGGTTTTCTAAACATTTATGAAATTATATAAAAGTGTAAAAGAAGGCTTGATTTGTCTGATAAGTTAATTCTATCGGAGTAACGTCACACCTTGGCGGCCATGAATGTAAGATCAAGAGAGGCCCACATTTCTTTTATTAATTTGCCTGTTCATTTATTATATTCCTCCTCTACATGCAAGCCATTTCAGCCATCATGGCTTGGATCCAAAGAGAAATATGGATTTGGCCCCGTGCACCTGAATATTAGTATGGAATAAGAGAAAACTAACCCGTACTTCTTCAGTGAATCCCAAATCTGTACCCAGGTAGTGAACTAAGCAATACACATACTCTGCGAGGTGAATATTGTCTCCCTTTTAGAGAAGAGTAAACTGAGGTTCAAAGAATTTAAAGAAAATACCACTAAGAAACACGCCTAGTAAATGCCAGGGGTGTAGACTTCAACACTGGCCTGTGTTCCTTCCACTCTACTGGACTACCTTTCCACATCTGAATTTGCCAAGGTTAGTGTCTCTAAGTCACTGGCTAGAGTCCCGATTTTATTTTATTATTTCATTTTATTTTATTTTTAAAGATTGTATTTATTTATTCATGAGAGACACAGAGAGAGAGAGGCAGAGACACAGGTAGAGGGAGAAGCAGGCTCCACACAAGGAGCTCAATGTGGGACTCGATCCCGGGACCCCAGGATCACGCCTTGAGCCAAAGGTAGACCTTCAACCACTGAGCCAACCCAGGCGTCCCAAGAGTCCCGATTTTAAAAGAAGAGAGATTCACTGTTGATTCAGACACGAACATAACCGAGGAGTCTTCAAGCTTTATCCCCATGCGTTCTGAATAAAAAAAAAAAAAAAAAAATGTGATTGGCCTGTGGCTCCAGACAAGAACAAGCTGCCAAAATGTTAACCACGTTATCTGAAACTTAATGTTTCAAACTTGAAGCCATCCTGAATATGAAAGATGGGTGCTGGCTCAGAGCCGGGGACATAGCTTAGGTGACACCCCATCACCCAGGGTAACACTTTTTCCTGAATGCTTCGCCTCTATCGACAGCCTCCCAAGCGACAAGTCTAAATTCTGATGTGGTTCAATGTATTTGAGCACAGCCATCCTAGAGGCTCATAAAAGGCCTCGTTAGCCTCTGTCTGACCAACTCTGTCTAATATTTATGGAGAGAACCCCATAAAACAAACATACTTCCGGTTGCTTGCCCAGGAATGGGTTTTGGACCTACCCCCCACCCCTCCCTAAAGCTAGCACAAGTGGTTTTTTTTTTTTTAAGATTTTATTTATTTATTCATGAGAGACACAGAGAGAAAGAGAAAGGCAGAGGGAGAAGCAGGCCCCATGCAGGGAACCCGATGCAGGGACTCGATCCCGGGTCTCCAGGATCAGGCCCTGGACCGAAGGTGGCTCTAAACCACTGAGCCACCCGGGCTGCCTCCACAAGTGGTATTTGAAGAGCAAGGCAAATTCCATTTTGACTCTGAAGCCTAGTCTGATGCACTTTGACTAGTGTTCCAAATTTTAGGGGGCAGCTTCACCGCAGAGGTCTTCTCGCACACCCCTTGAGTTGGCCATGAATCCGTGAATGTAGGAATGTTTCCGTCTACGTGGAAAACACAAAGGCACTGCGGCCAGCTCAGACCAAGAAAGAGTTGCACTAGGACACACTGGGCAAACCAATGGACAGAACCACTAGCTGAAGGAAAGGTGTGGTGGCTTCCATACTCCTTTGTCCCTCTCCTAATCTGAAGATTATGCTCTTCCAACCTGACCACGGATTGCACATCAAAAGGCTGAAATTTTCATATACCACTAACCCAGGAATTCCCCTTAAAATAAACTTATCTTAGAGAAAATAGCCAAAGCTACACTTCAAGGTTTAGTGACAAAGAATGTTCATTAGGGCATAATTTCATTAGTGAAAACTTGACAACATCGTAGAAACCCAACAGTAGGTGTGATGGCTGTGTATTGGTGCTGTGGACAACCCGCTCAGGGCCGCAACGACACAAGTCCATTATTTCACAGTTTGGTCGAGCGGGCTTGGCTGGTTTTCTGCTTGGAGTCTCACCGAGCTCCAGTCAAGGCGTCCGTAGGGCCCTATTCCCTCCCAGGGGCTGTAAGGGAGCATCCGTCCCCGTTGCCTTGCCGTAGTAGAACGGACGTCCTCATTTTCTTGCTGGCTTTCAGCTAAGGCCACTTCCGGGTTCTAGAAACTACCCACATCTGTTGGTTCTTGGCTCCCGTCCTCCATCTGCAAGGCCGGCCACAGTGGGACCCGCCCGCCCCCACCCCCGCCATATGTCTGTGACCTGTGCTTCTGCCTCCCTCTTGCTCCGTGACGTACCCGTGTCATCACACGGGCCGGCCGACGGCCCGAGACAACCTCCCTGTCTGAAAGTGGGACCTTAATCCCATCTGTAAAATTCCCTTCGTGAGGTAACGTCACAGTCGCAGAACCCAGGGACTGGGGCACGTGGATCTTTGGGGGCCTACCACAGACGGTGTCGGTTGGCTAAACCGGGGACGTGCATGAACCAAAATGGAATATGAATAAAAGTAACGATGTGGAGAAATATTCAATGGCATCTGGAAAAACGCTAAGTGGAATATCACATTGAAAAATGTCGAAATAGGGATCCCTGGATGGCTCAGCGGTTAAGCATCTGCCTTCGGCCCAGGGCGTGGTCCTGGAGTCCCGGGATCGAGTTCCACGTCGGGCTCCCTGCAAGGAGCCTGCTTCTCCCTCTGCCTGTGTCTCTGCCTCTCTCTCTCTCTCTCTCTGTCTCTCATGAATAAATAAATAAAATCTTAAAAAAAAAAAGAAAAATGTCAAAATAGAAGAAAAAAATGCATGTTCCCCAGTTGTATGGACGGTTTCAGCTCATTTTTTATAGGGTCAACATAATCTGTAGTTGGATACGTCTCAGTATCAGTCTGTATCTCTCCGTGTATTCATCGATCAATCCTTAAAAATCTGTGGAGGCGCAAAGGTCTACCCAAGAATGCTGAGTGGTTATTCAGCAGGGGGATTGCTGGTGAATTTCTTTTTTTTTTTAATAAATTTATTTTTTATTGGTGTTCAATTTGTCAACATACAGAATAACACCCAGTGCTCATCCCGTCAAGTGCCCCCCTCAGTGCCCGCCGCCCAGTGAATTTCTTGAGATGAAGACCTTTTTTTGGAGTCTTTGTCAATGATTAAGTGCGGCGTCTGTAACACACACACACACACACACACCATAGTATTTTAAAAATCAAAACCTTCTCTTGGAAGCAGAGAGCCCTTTGGCCAGACAGGTGACCCTCCCTAGCACCGCACACTGTTTCCCCCAGGGATAGTCTCATCCCCGTGGGACTGAGCTGAGTTCCCACAGGACAACCCCAACCCCTGGAAACCTGCCCCAATTCTGAGGAATCCGGGGTCTTCGGCCCCACGGCCCAGTAGCTGTGGAACCAGGTTACAGGACGAGAGCCTCGCGATCGTCTCTAGCTGCGCATCGCGTTGCTTCCTGTCATCTCGGAGACATCCTCTGACGTGGAGCCGCCTGAAACACCCACGTGTCCTTGTCGCGTTTGGTTTGAGTTTCAGATAGCTAAAAATAAGTCCTTCCCCTCCTTTTGGTTTTAAAGTGTAAGCAGATCTAGCTTTGGATGCACCACGCTTATAAACGAAGCAGCTCGCCGTCCCCACCCAGAGACAGCCAGGGCAGCCCCCGAAGGAAGGCTCCGTCCGGAACAGTCTACGTTCCAGTGTGGTTTCCGCGCGGGCCCGCTGTATACAAACTTTGTTCCTAAGGTTATTTCTACGGGTGCCAAATTGACTTCAATTCACAAAAATCATGTGGTGCGTTCCCATGTAAGTTGGATGCTCTGCTCTAAAGAAAACAGAGGGTTGTTGGGTTTTTTTTTTAATCCTCTTCAGCAACCACTCCCGTTTATGGGGGAGATCCACTTCCGCCCTCGGGATCATACTTAGATCAGCCTCCAAATGGGGCTTCATTCTTGCAGGACCCGGTGGAGACTCGCACCCGCACCTAAGACGCTGCGGGAGGCGGCCGAGCCGATGGGTGGAGTGGCCCAGAGCGCAAGGGTTAAGTGTGGGTCCCCCCAGAGCCGCGGGGCAACACCGTCCTTGGGTCTGAACCTTGTCTCTGGCCTTCACCAGCTGTGTCACCAGGGGCCGGTTACCCAACCTCGCATGCCCCCATTTGAGAGATGAATTCGATGGTATCGTGTGTGTTCTAGAAGCTCTGTGAGGCTTCCGTGAATCAGACACATAAGGTACTCAAGACACTGCCCCGTCCACGTGGGCTGTAGCACTTGCCATGGAGGCACGAAAGGGAATAGCAGTATCGGGAATGGGATTGATCATTGAGAGGAGAGAGAGAGAGGAAGGGAGGAGGGGAGGAGGGGGGATGGAAAGAAAGGAGGAAGGAGGGGAGGAAGGATGGAGGAGGGAAGGAAGGGAGGGAGGAAGGAAGAGAGGGAGGAGGGAAGGAGGGAAGAGGGAAGGAAGAGAGGAGGGGAGGGAGGCAGGACAAAAGGAAGGAGGGAGGAAGGGAAGGAGGAAGGAAGGGAAGGAGGAAGGAAGAGGAAAGGGAGGAAGGGAGGGAGGGAGGAAGGAAGGAAAGAAAGAGGGAGGGAGAGAGGGAGGGACGGGAAGAAGGATGGAAGGAAGAGAGGAAGGAGGGAAGGAAGGAGGGGAGGGAGGGAGGAGGGAAGAAGCTTCTTCAAGAAGCGCCCCCCCCCACCTGGGGGAGGCCCATCCGTGCACCGCACAGCTCCGAGCCTGCGGTCCCAAGGGTCCCGAGCTGCCCACGTCAGGGCTCAAGGGCACCCCCCCTCCCCCCCACACACACTGATGGAGCCCCAACCGCAGAGGGCACTGGGGGTCAACCTCCCGTGGGGACGGCCAGTGTGGGGCACGGCCGGGCACCGACCCAAGCTCCCATCCCGAGTCCTCCACTAGATCCTGCGCCTGCTTCCCCCGCGGGGACCTGTCCAGTCACATGAAGCGAGCGCTGAAGGGCTCCCCGCTCAGGGTATTTAGGGGATTGGGGCTGGAGGGATGGAAGAAGAATGACAGGCTCTGGCTGTTGGGTCCCCGTTGGTCCCACGTGTTTGCAGGTGCAGCCCCAGAGCTCCTCCAAATACACCGGGGCTTTGTGTTTTTAGGGGTGATCTTACATTTACTCTCTTTGTAGTCCTCCTCTCCCTCCTCTCTCCCCTCCTCCTCCCTCTTCTTCTCTCCCCCCCACCCCCACCCAGCCCCCTTGGGATCATCTCCAACAGCTGGAACACGACCTTCCTAACCTGATTTTCTCCTGTGGCTCAAGCCCCCGTATCAGGACCAGGACTCGGGTGGGAAGCACCCGGCGAGGTCCCGAGCCTGTAACGCCATCGCCTGCTGGAGCAGCCCCTTTAGAACACAGGTCGGCTTCGGCAATTCGCCCCAAGTCGTCGACCTGAAAGTGTCGGGAAGTCTCTAGAACACCTCGGCGTGCCAGGTTTCCCAACCAGTGTCACTGAAGCCTCCGGGCCCAGCACCACGCACGCGCACTGCCTTCCAAGATTTTATTACGTATAATTTTTCCGGATATTTTTGCCACAGCGTGACGGGAACCGCCAGATTTCCAGTTTGCAGGGTTTCCCTTTGCTTCTTGCAACCCAGCCAGCGCTGAGCCACTCATTTTCGGTCTTGTTAGGGCAGCAGCCCAGTAGGTCAGAGGTAGCATGAGCTGCTGTCACCAGGGGACCGACGGCGCCGTGGCTTACGCAGGACGGACCTATTACATTCTAATGATTTCAAAATACGTGGTGTGTGTTTTTTTTTTTTTTTTCATTTTTGAACAACTCTAGAATGGGACTGCGTCTTGTAATCAACAGCATCTCGGCATCGTGTCCTAATTGGTTATGTGTGTTCTCCTTCCTGAGGTTATAGGACAACATCGCTCCACGATCTATGACGTCTCGGGGGGATCTTTGCCCCATACCATGGCCCAGATGCTGACAACCCAGGACTGGTAGGAGGGCGCCAACGTCCCCAAAACGTGACTCCCACACGGGGGCCAAGGTGCTGCTCCATCACCTCCTGGGCAGCCAAACGTGGGGAAAGAGCCAGGGAAGCGCATGTCCATCCCTCCTAAAGGCACCGCCTAGGAGTAGCCTGTAGGGTCTGTACTGTATCCTCCGGCCCACCTGACACGTGTGCACACAACGTCCATCAAAAGACACTTAAAAGCATAATCTCAGCCTGGACACGATGTTCCCAGCTTAGACTCAGCAGCGTGTTTTTAAGAGAGGAAAAAAAAAAAAGGAGTGGATATCAGGATTGACCCACAGCCTTGCCACACCTCTGCCTCCGAGTCCGCGCCCCCTCGGCTAACCCGTTGCCTTCCCACTCATCACCCCCGCACACCCGATCAGTTCCTTGACATCCCAGAGGCACTCACGTGGGCCGTTGGCATTTATGCAGGTTGACTTACTGAGGCCATGGCTTGGGGATGCAAGAGCTCCACCCCGACGGCGGACGCAACCTCGGATCCAACGGGGGCCGTCTCTGTCCCCGTCTTCCTCCGGCCGTCGGCAGCCTCAGTGCGGGGACCTCGTCTAGTCTCCTCTCGCTGTCCCCTCTCACCTCACCCCTTCTCCGCACACCCTCTCCCTTTCACTCACTCGTGTGTCAGCCCACATCCAACGTAAAGATTGATTGATTTGGGGTGGGGGGGGCAGAGGGAGAGGGAAAGTCCGAGCTGAACGGGGAGCCCGGCTCGGGGCTCGATGTCACGACCCCGTGATCATGACCTTCGCCAGAACCAAGAGCCAGACTCTCAATCAACCGAGCCCGCAGGTGCCCAGCTCACACCCCATGGAGAGCCGGCTTTGTCCCTCTTCCCTGCCTTCCAACCCCGCAGCCCGTGCCTCCGAGTCTCTCATCACCGAGCAGAATTTTCCTACAGAAACATAGACACGGTCCCTACGAGGCCCTCCGTAAAGGCGATGGTGTCATCATGCTGCTTCAGCGGGCCTGGGGGACCCGGGGGAGGGTGCGGAAATCAGGGCCAGATGCCGCACTCCGCACCCGACGTCACCTGACGCGAATCTGACACGGGGAGAGGGGGGCGCAGCACATCCATAGAGCCGAGCATCGTCTGCACACACTGTGGGTGGTCTGGAGAACGAGTCTACACGTCAGAGGAGGCATCTCATCGGTTGTGAGGCATCCGGGGCCCCCAGCCCCATGGCCCGCTCTCGGCCCCCGCCTCCCGTGCCTACAGCAGCTCCTCAGAGGCTCTCCCTGGGGCCTGGGGCCTGGGGCCTGGGGCCCTGCCGCTCAAGTCTGCTGCCCCTGCCAGCTACCGGCCTGACATCACGTGGGCCCAGCGGGCAGTCCCAGTCTCGGGCCGGGCGCCGTGGGACCTGGTGCCGTCCCGTGGCTCCGGCCGGCCTTCCCGGCGTCTGCAGCTCACTGCCCCGCTCGAGCTCCCGAGTGGGGCAGCCCCGGGGCCCAGCGGCATCCTGGACAGATGGGGCAGGTTGCAGCCCACTCGGGGCATCGGGGGGCGGAGGGGGGGACGGTGGCTGGTGCCGCTCGTTGTCAGCCTCCAGGTTTGGGTCAGTTCCCATGAGTCTGGGTCGGTTCCCGCCGTGCTTGAATCACACGAGTGACAGCCCGTCTCGATGGGAGGCAGGCCTGCGGGTTCTGCTTCCGTGGAATTACACGCGGACGCCTCATAGGGTCCAGAGAAGGGAGCCCTGCGCGCCGTGGCTGGGCGCTGCGAGTGGTTCCCGCTCTCCCTAACTCTGTCCAGATGTGGATGCTCTGTGCCCATGCAAATTAGATGGCTCGCTTTCTTTTCGGCCTTGTCGAGAAGCTGCACTCTGACTCACACAGAAAGAAAAAAAAATGGAAAGAATGTGCGGGAACTACATACACACAAGACATGCTATTTTAATAGGACCGGCTCTGCTGAAGGGAAAATCAGGGCTTTTGTGCTGCAAACAACAGCATTTGCATTTGGAGGGGCTAGACCCCCCCCCCAGCTCCCCCCCCCCAGTAAGAACCAAGGACGGCCTCCCCTCGTCCGGGCGTCTGTCCACTCTTCCCAGACTCGGCTTTCTGGTTTGGGTTCTAAGTCTTCTGGACCCGGAGCCACATCTGTTCTCTGCCCCCAGCCTTGCTGCGGTGACTCTAAAAGGGAAGAATTATTCCGAGATAATGGGCCCTCTGTAGAGCCTGCAGCCGTTTCCATTCTACTCCTCTCTCTCTCTCAAGTAGTGAACTGCAGTCAGGCCAACGTGGGCATCAAAACGCTCAGCACAAAAAGCGATTCACAGGGCCCGTCGTGTTTTGTGCGCCACAGAGTGTCTCATTTAAAACTCGTCCCGTTAAAAGGCCCATTTTTACTAAATTCGGCTCTTACAAAACGGGAAAAATAAAGGAGAGAAGGGGGAAAAAGAGGCAACGCGTCCCCCTTTTCTGCCATCCTGGCGTCGTTTACTGGTCGCCCCCCGGGGAAGGCTCGTCCTGCGACAGCCGGAATCGAGATCATCTTCGTCCACCCCTAACCCAAACCCTTCCTCCCTCCTCTGAGAAGGCACAGGGGGAGGCCCACGGATACGGGGGGACCGTGGACCCCAGAAGTGAGCACACAGCCGTGTCACGTGACGGCTTCCCAGCGGCTCCCCTACACTCAGAGCGTGCCCGGGTCACAGACCGCGGCCTCCACGCACGGGTGTATGCACCCTGAGGCAGAGAAACGGGATCCCGGACAGAGTAACTCACGGCTGAACCCAGGTGTCCCCCTCCGTAAATGCCTTAGAACCGCTCCCCATGCTCTGAGCATCTACGCGGGGTCTCCGGGCCACCCCACGCTTGACCCTGCAGCATCCCAGCGGCGGGCAGGCCAGCTCAGCTCCCCAGCATCTCCAAGCCCATCCTTGGGGACACAGGGGTTCAACCACAGCCTCTGTCCTCAGCCCCCGCGTCTTCCAGCCACACCGTCACCAGACGCCTGGAGAAAGTGTCTCCAGCCTCTGACTGCCTAACCGGTTAGTGTCCCGAAATCCCAGGGGATTTTAGGCCTGGAGCTTATGTGGCGACAGGGAGGCCTCCTGTCCCCGTTTGCCTGGGACTCGGCACCGCAGGAGGCCACCCGGGCAGGCGGCGGCAGCGGGGATGGGGACGGGGTGGGGGGTGGGAGGACTTTCATCTTCCTTAGTTCAAAGTACTTGTCCTGGGGGGCACCTGGGGGCTCCATCATGAGACATCTGCCCTCTGCTCAGGTCGTGATCTCGGCGTCCTGGGGTCAAGTCCCGCATCGGGCTGGCTCCCTGGTCAGCGGGGAGCCTGCTTCTCCCTCTGCCTCTCCCTCTGCCTCTGCATCTCCCCCTGCATGTGCGTTCTCTCTCTCTCTCTCTCTTTCAAATAAATTAATTAATCTTAAAAAAAAAAAAAAGATGAGGGACTCCAAAGGGCCTGATATGTCGATGGCACCCGCAGGGATCCCTGGGCCGCCCCGTCCTGCAGAGCCACAGGTCCCAGGCTAAGCAGAGGGCAGTGCTCTGACCCTCCGATGCCTCCAAAACCATCTTCCCAGGCGGCCAGAGAGCAGCCCGCCCACCTGGCTGGCCCGAAGCCCCGGGCAACCGTGTGACCGTGGGGAGGCTGGCAGCCCGAGTGGGAAGGAGAAAATAAGAGACTTGTTTGTGACTTTCCCCCCAATGACCTTGAGCTCCATCCTGATGCTTGTGTCACTGCACTGGACAGAGGCCTGATGCAGACACTCTTATATAACGTGTGTGCTGGATGCCCGCCCCCCCCCCCCCGCCCCGCTCAAGACAGAACAGGGCCTCCAGTCACCCCGCGTTTGCCGCCAAAGCAGGCCTGGTCCACTCACGGCACATCAGGCCAAATTTGGCGGCGTGGATCAAGGTCCTTAAAAACATTCCCATTCTTGGGCGCAAAAATCTTATTTTGGGGAATTTCAGCATAAGCGACTATCAGGGATCTATAGGTTAATGATCACCAGAAGTTCATCGCAGCAGGGGTATCGTCTCTCCAAGCTCCGGGTACTGCTGGGGGTTTGGGGAGATCTGAGCACAAGTGGTAGCCCAGCCCCAAGGGGACCTGAGCTGAGCAGGGCACAGTGGGGCTGAGAAGGAGCCGGGTTTGTGGGGACACTCCGAGGGTGGCCAGACGTGCCCCCTAGGGTCGGCGGAGGGGGGCTGCTGCTTTCAGTGAGCAGCTGCAAAGCATCCTGGGAAGCAGCTCACCCAGAGGTAGGGAGCCGTCCTTGCAGTAAAGGCTTGGACCTTAGATGCTGAGGCAAGAGAACGTCACTCCCCAGCACCTGCCACCCCCCAGGACCTCAGGGGCTGTCTGAGGCCTAGGAGGAGGGAGGGTGAGGAGGGGAAACCAAGTCATGTCACTGAACCGTGCGACACTGTGGGGCCAAGGGACGCGGCCTTGGAAAGTTTGGGGAGAAGGTAAGTCCCGTGGACAAACGGGCTGTTCCTCCCACTTTGCCTCAAGACCTTGCGCAGCTTCGGCAGCAGGAGGGGTCAGACAGCCGCCGGGCAAGCAGGTGCTGCGCCCGGAGCAGTGGGAGGGGCTGCAGGTCTGCGCAGGCCACGCTGAGGGGCCCCCGGCTGGCCAAGGCGGCCGACATAGTGCAGGGAGCACAGTGCATGAGCAGGGATGAGGTCAGCTTCCAGGGCTGCAGACAAAACCTCAGGCACACTGGGGGCGGGGCTGGCGTCAGGTCATCCGGGTGACTGATACGCCAACTGTCCAATGGAAGAGAGAGCTTGCAGGGAGGACATGGCTATTGCAGGAAATACTATGTTAGCATTAGAAATGGTGTGCCGGGGGCACTGGTGGGCTCAGTGAGGTCACCCCCCCGGTCACCCTGGGGTCCTGGACTGTAGTCCTGCACCGGGCTCCCCGTCAGCCAGGAGTCTGCTTCTCCCTCTCCTCCCAGCTCCTGCTCTCTTTCACTATCTCTGTTGCTATCTCTGTCTCTCTCCCAAATAAATAAAATCTTTTAAAAAAAATGGTGTGCTGGTACAATATTTAATTACCAATATTTACAATATTTAATTACCAAAAAATGATTACAGTAAAGAAAGTGCATTAAAAAGTCAGCAATGGGGCAGCCCGGGTGGCTCAGGGGTTTAGCGCCGCCTTCAGCCCAGGGCCTGATCCTGGAGACCCGGGATCGAGTCTCACATCGGGCTCTCTGCGTGGAGCCTGCTTCTCCCTCTGCCTGTGTCTCTGCCTCTCTTTCTCTCTCTGTTTCTCAAGAATAAATAAATAAAATCTTTAAAAAAAAAAAAGTCTGCAATGCACGCATCTGTTTCTATACCATACACAAGTATCCCTCATGACGACACTCACAAGTGTCCCAAGTCCAAGTAACCACCTTCATTACCATTATTGTCATGATTAAATGTCTCCCCATCTCTCCTACTAGAGCCTTATCTATCTTGCTCGCCTTGAGAGTCACCTGGAGAGTCTTAGAACCCGAAAGAATGTTTGGCTCATGGTATGTACTTTATCAGGTAAACGGTGGACCATCAAAACCCAGACTCTTGTCAGAATTATTTCTAGAAATTGGGCCCTCCCAAAATATTCCCCAGGAACTTAGGGGTGACTGCGAAGGAGTGTCTCGTATTCCCACGTGGCTCAGGCCCAGCATCCCCCCGTTCTTCCTGTGTTGGACCCCTGGCCACACTCTCTGACCCATGAAGCATCACCAGCATTGCTGCCTACAGTCAAAATGCTGTCATCTGCACCAGAGGCTCCCTTCCAATCCTTGCGGCAACCAGACAGCACTGGGTCTGATTCCGAGGTTGGGAAATCAATCCCCTCTCCACTCCTGTACCTCGCGTGGTCACTAGGCCCCAAAGCAGCCCTGCTCGGCCCAAAGACCAGCACTTTCTTTGAAAGAGTTCTGTGATCTGGGACCCACATTCCTCTGACCACAGAAGTTCAAGTCCCAACAAAGGCTGGGGCAAGGGTGAGACCCTCTGCTGTTCACACCAGCTTTTCTGCTTTTCTCCATCAATCCAAACACTCCACTGGTTCACCGAAGGTAGAACACAGCTCTCTGTGCCGTAATGTGCAAATTCCCAGGGCAGGGAGCAGCAGGGACCTGTTTTTAGCACCAGTTGCATCTTGTCCTCAGCTCAGCCAGTCCGGCATGCCTCAAAGTGAGGGACAGAGCAGAGATGCTGGTGCTCCAGGGGGAGTAACCAACAATTCTCCCTCCTGCTGAGTTCAGCACCAGGTTCCAGGCAACCCAGGAAAGGAGGACAGATGAAGACTCAGTTATCCCCTGCGCTGCTGCAAGCCCGAGCAACAACTAGTTCTCCTCCTATGTTGGAGCTTATGTCTTTGAGTGAAGGAAGTTTCTAGTTCTGAACTTCTGGTCAGCCAGCTATAACCACCCGGCCTCCCACCGATCTCCCGCAGACCTACTGCCGACCTTGCTGCATGATCGAGAGCAAGCAGGGCCACGAGTCCTTGGCAGGATCACACCCCAATACACAAAGAGAAGGAGGAGCTGCGCCACTTAGACCCAGGTGCTCTCCCAAACTTGCCAGTCCCAGAACACTCCACTGCCCTGGAGGCGAGCCAAGGGTGGAATAACAGTCCGCGGCTGTCATGACCAAAGAGTGTTCCTCAACACAGAAAGAAATAGCAGAAATAGGAAATAAATTTCTCTCTGACGACAAAGACAGCTGCACGGAGGTCAAAGACCCCAGGTCAATAGTTGTTCTTCCTGGATGGTGAAATTATGGGTGAGTCGTACCTTCTTCCAGGAAGACATGGAGTGTGCATGTGTGTGTGTGTGCGTGCACGTGTGTGATTTCCCATATTTTCTATAAGTACGTAATATACTTGAAATCAAACTGGAAAAGAAAAGTAATTGTTCAGGGTTATATTTCAAATAAAACAAAGGAAAAGAAAGAGAGAAAATCTCACAGCCCTCTCAGCTCCTGTCTGGAAGACTCACGTGCTCTAACACCCCGTGGCCCTGCACCTGGATCGTGGCGCTGCACCTGCCCACTTACATCACGGAAACGAATTCTCTGCCTCAGTCTCCGGGAAGGAAGAGGCCCAGAAGGTTGCAGGCTGAGGACTAGAAACCCAACAGGAATAGGTTCAGTCGGGGCTCTCCAAGGACATGATGAGGCCCCATTGACACACTCTAACCAGTTACTGGCGATTCCAAAGAGGAGAGAGGAGTTGACCAGACTGTAAAGCCACAGGGGAGGATTGTCGGTGTGAGCACGTGGCGGAGGAGAAACTTGGAACGATAACTCGGGATCACAGAAGACGGTAGCTGGGAGAACCCTTGGGTACGAGAGGGAACCCGGGACTCTGCCTCCCACGATCACTGCTGCAAAGAACAAACGGGAGGGCTGGGCGGACGGGTGAGGAGCCCACAGTCCTGCAGCAGCATCAGGGCAGCTCCAACTCTCCTTCCCCTTTCCGTTCTGCAAGAAATTATAAATGCCATTTGCCAAGAGGGGAAGGATTGAAATCTTAAGAATTGACTTGTGAGAAAGAGGCCTGGCCTTTAGGAGGAGAACAAGCCTCTTCCTAAACACAACCAGGTGGTCACGTGGTCCACAGGGCCGGAGGAAGAGTCACAGCTACTTCCCCCCACGTGATCAGCGGGGCGCCCCCTCCACGGAACAGAAAGAGCCACTATATGAGGAGCAGGGGGCAGAGGAATAGCTTTGAGAAAGATTGGGTAAAGCCGTGTTCTCAGTGTTTCTGGCCGCTTGTATCTTTGTGAATTTGTGTCTCAATTGCCTTTGGCCATAGAAACGTTACTTGGCTATTGTGCAGATGGCATCAGGCTAATGCTGGGGGAGAGGGCCACCACCTTGGGTGAAATCCATGATCCGTTCAGTGCAACCACAGCTAGGTTGTCCACAGCTGCGGCCTTCCGTACAGAACCCTTGGCCTTTCCCAAGAGAGCCAGAAATTCTACTCAGGTAAGCGCCTGTACCGTGATCTACTACATGGCTGTCACCTTGCTCCATCATCCATAGCACAGACATCTTACTATTTTTTTTTTCGCTTTGTAGGAGATACAATGAAATGTCTTCCTAAAACTTCAGCATTATTTTGACGGTAAGCTCCTCTTTGGATGGACGATGGAACTATGCCCAATAAGGCCGAGAAGAAAACCAGTAATGGCTGACACAAGGTCCAAGGCGGGAAATAAATCAAACAACCTCAATTTGAACAATATCTGTTCAATCACTTCTAAATGATAACACTGTAAGAAATAGCACTGAGCTATTGGTTTTATGGGTTTTGTTGCTTTTACATTCCAAAAAAAAAAAAAAAAAAAAAGATGTCCTTGTTAAATTGGAGCTCGAAAAGGTATCTGTCACTGGGATAAGCAGTGGCACCTTTGCATGGAGAGAGGTAGGTGGTGAATCAAATGCTATAGAGATATGTGATCTCGTGGGTGGATCTGGCCCTTGTGGGCTGTTTTCTTAGCAGCCCCTAAATCACAATAAAGAAATAGACTGTGCAACTGTGATCTAAATTACCATGAGGATCTGCAGACCCAACAGCTAAATCCAGATACAAAGAGAAGCCAAGGCCAATGAGTTAAGACGTAGAGATGACGTAGACACATTCGGTCAAGAATAAAGAGGGAGCGCCACTCAGGCCGCTTCGTGACTAAATGCCTCCCTTTGTTTCAAACCTATTTCTAGGTATAGGAATCGTCATGATGAATGCAACTAAAAATATATTTTTAGCAGCCTTGCTAAGGTTCTTTAATGCGATCCGAAGACCATTTCAAACCCAGGACCATCTGTGATGTAAGATCCTTTTCTCCCTGCAAGAAAATACCACAATCCTTGCCCTGAAAGTTAATCACCAACCAGTGGTCCCATAGACGGAGCCCAGGGCCCGTGAGCCCAACGACCACAAGAGGAGGGATACGAGTGTTCGCGTGCAGCTGTGTGTGTGACACTTCAGGTTAAACCTTGGCGCTCATCTGCAGTAGGAAAGAGCAAGCAGCAAACGATTTCAACGAATGCCTCTCTCTCCACACAGTTTCAAGACTTTTGTCCTGCGTTTCTTAGATTCCTCGTGTTCCTTAAATTCCCCTAGTCATCACCAACGGAAAGGGCCGTGGTGCCCCACAAACCTTCTATTTCATAAACAGGGGCCTGTCTTAGCGAATACTTTCTCGGGAGGCCATAATTAAAGAAATATTTATCCTTGAAAGTAGAAATGTCAAAAGCAGCATAATTAATTAATTTCTGAAATTTCTCTCCCCTGCTGTGAAAATTAGTCTGCATTTGCTTTTGAGAAAGGGCTTTTTTTGATTTTGCCCGGGGGCTGGAGCTGAGTATGCAGCGCACAGAGGCGTGGACATGGTGGCTCCTTCACGGCTGTAGGTTGGAATAATAGCTATAAAGGCGGAGAGAACCCAGAAGAGGAAGGGAAGAGGTAGGGGGATTATGCCTGAACCATATTCCCCTGTTATCCCACATCCCCATCCCTATTGAGGCGACAGGCTCAGATTCTAGATGTTTCTTGAAATTCAAGCTCTGGTCCCTTTTTATTCTTAAAAAAAATTTTTTTTTTTTATTTACTATGAAGTGACAATAGTAGTCTACAGCCAATAGTCCCCATGACATACACAGGTGCATGGGACCTCTGACGGCGGGACAGAGAGAGAGAGAGGAAGCAGAGTAAGAAAACCTGCCGCTAGCTGTGATGAAACCCTTTGGATGAAAACAGATGATCGGGGGCGCCCAGCGGGGCTCTGCCTGTGAAGCATCAGCCCTCCGTGCAGTTCGTGATCCCGAGGTCCTGGGATCGAGTCCTGCGTCATCCTCCCTACTCAGCTACTCAGCGGGGCTCTGCTTCTCCCCCTGCCCCTCCCCCTGCTCATGCTCTCTCGATCTCTGTCTCTCTCTCAAATAAATAAATAAAATCTTTAAAAAAAAATCATGGGTTAATGAAGGGACCAAAGCTCCACAGCAAAGACAAGTGGGGGAGGCCTGGGGACACAGCTGAGGCAGGGCTGGGGATGAGGAACTTGGTACGAGCCCCCCAGACCCTGGGACTCTGAGACTCAGCTTCTCCAGGAGCCACTCTGGACAGATGGGGACCAGCACACGTTCTGCTCGGTGGAGAAACCAGTACACTGTCCCGGGAGTGACCCGTGCAGCCCCCTGAGATGTACACCCATCCGGGGGGTCCTGCTGCAAAGACCAAGGGGTAGCAAGTAAACGCCAGCCCCTGTGAGCATGACAGGACTAAGAGAAGAGCAGGAGAGAGCAGGACAAGCAGCAAATAGGCCTGGTGGGGAAGGTGCCCGCGTCGTGTTCACGTCCCAGTGCCCGGACTTTGGGAGCCCATTAGCCATCATTGTTCCTAAATTCCTGACCCTGGAGGCCTTCTGTGCAGGAAGGTATGACCTGTCCTCGTGTGTCTGGGCAGTAGCTCCTCTCCCGGGCATTCTCTCCACTGCCATGCAGTGCCTTAAGCCCTAAGCCCTTGCTTCCCATGAAACCACAACCTAGGGCAGCCCGGGTGGTTCAGTGGTTTAGCGCCGCCTTCAGCCCAGGGCGTGATCCTGGGGTCCCGGGATCGAGTCCCACGTCGGGCTCCCTGCATGGAGCCTGCTTCTCCCTCTGCCTGGCTCTCTGCCTCTCTCTCTCTTTCTGTGTCTCTAATGAATAAATAAATAAAATCTTTAAAAAAAGAAAGAAAGAAACCACAGCACTAATGTTACATAAGATTTCCGGGTCCTTGCCCTCCTACGAGGACAAGGCAAAAGGCACGGTTACTGTGTTATGTAACACAGACAGGTTTCAAAACTAAATATAAGCCATGCCCTGCACTCGGCAAACGCCAGCCCATTGAAACACGAAGAAGTTCGTACAGCCTGTTACCGCGAGACGAGATGTTTTCATTTTGTTTGGTCCACGTCCCAAATCACATTTTGTTTTAGATTTGTTCTTTTCCTTTGTCTGTAAAGAACCACGTAAGGCTGAGTCTCAACGCCTTCGGACGGTCTGGTTCCAAATGAATTATTGATTCGAGAAAGAGTGACGCTATCATGCGGATGCCTTGCTTGCTTCCCCGGTTCCAGCGGTGGGCTCTGTGTGCGCCAAGCTCCTCCCAACCGTGGTCTGCGGAGCAAGCGTATCAAGTGCCAGGCCGGAAGGAGCAGGACTCGGCGTGGTGGCACTGGACTGTGATGGACGAGGGTGTAGGGCGGATGGCCTCCTGTCCCGAAGCTGTTGCAGGAGGAGCTGGCCGCCACGGTCAGCAGGGTCCTCTCCCGTCAGAGGCTGGCGTGCTGGTGCTGGCCCAGCACTGGGGTCCCCAGAGGTCCCGACTGGTGGAGGTCAGAAGAGCGTGAAAGAAGCATCGAGCACATTCACTGTAGCTGTGCCTCTGTGCTCGGAGAGGAAGTCATGCTGAGTGTTTGGGGTACACAGATATTATGTACGGTGTAATGATAACCTGGATCTTGCACGTAATGGATAATACCTGATACAGAAGGAAAAGAAGTAACTGACGCTTAGGAGCTGCATGAACCTGAATAAAACTGAGATACTCTTGGACCGACTCACACGGCAGGGCAACGATCAGTGGAACCGACCCTTGGAAGGAAGCTGAGCATGGTTTCCTTGCTTCCGGGCAGAGCAAGCATGGGGGAAGCAGACATTGGCACAGAAGGGGCAGTCCCGGAGCGGAATGGCAGCGCCGCCGAGCCTCCATCAGCCTCCATCAGCATGGCACTCCCCGCCTCCAAGTGCCAGGGATCAGGTGCAGGGCAGCAAGCGCCAGGTCTATCTGAGGTGGGGCAGAGGGAAGGGGAAAGACCGATAGCACCCCCTGAACGTCCATGAGCGGGGTCACCCAGGTCACTGTGATCCCAGAAGCCGAGTGCCTGCATTCCCCAGGGGAAAGAAATAAAGGGGAAGACAGGATGCGTGCTTCCTGACCACAGGTCTGGGGAAGCCTGTCTCCCCGTCAGGGTCAGGCCAATACCGGTGATACGTCAGAAACAGTGACGTCGAAGGCTCGGATCCCAGAGACGATCCCCAAGAGCCTGCAGTCGGGGATGCCCGTGGGCCAGAGCTGTCAGGTTGAAAGGCGGAGGCGGGAGGCTGGCTCTAACGTGGTCCTGTCACATAACCCAAAGGAGAGCGTTGATCTCACGGGTCTCTGAGACCTTTACAGCCTCCCACACACTCTTGTGGCCATTTACACGTGTAGTTTCTGGACTCAGATGTCCGGCTTTCAAACCCAGCTCCCACTAAGTCTTAGCTCCGGTCTTCTTGAGCCCGTCACCTCCCCGAGGGGAAGCATCCCCATCCACAAAACGGAGACAGTAGCGCTACTGACTTCCAAGCACTCGGTTAAATGGGTTAATGAGGGTTAAATGAGGGGTTAAATGAGGTTATATAGGCCAAGCCCTTCACAGCGTCCCTGGAAAAAAGGGTAGGCGCTCAATGCTTTGCATCTACTATTGAAAACTATTAACAAACCTCACCCTGGCCCTGCGAGGCACCCAGAGTGGGAACCGTCACCCCCAGGTAACAGGCGAGGGAATTAAGGGTCAGGACATGGGTGGTCTCAGAGGGAGACCAGAAAATGCACAGCACAGAGTTCACGGCGCTCTGAACAGCGGCGCCCTGGGAGTGCCCATCCGTGTCTGCACCCCGTCACGCCTGGGGAAGGGTCAGAGGAGCAGATGAGTTTCAGATTTTTAAACCAAAGGAAAATTTGAGAGAATATCTTCCAGTGTTTACTTTGCATCCCAGACTCGGAACCATTGTGACTCCCACCCAGAAAGGTTGAGGTTTTACAGTCAGGAGGGTCTCAGGAGACAGCCAGAGCCAAAAAAAGGAAGGGCAGCGGGTCATCCGGGGGCAGAAAGACACACCACAGAAGCCCAGACATCCTTGCTCTCGCACGCGGGGCCTGGTGAGAACTCCCTCCCACGAGCCAGCAGGGCCAAGAGCATGTGGCTGCCCTTTGGTCACATCTCTGTCCTTCTACCATAAAATATCAACTTTCTGGAAGCCCCGTGGATTGACTCATCGTGGAGGGAGCTGAGGACTTGCTCCTAACCCAAAACTTAAAAAAAAAATATATTACTATTACCACTGTAATGAAAATGTGTTAATGGATCACAGACATCTCTGCCTTTTTTAAGCAGAGGACACGGAGTGTAACGTAGGGTTTCCCGAGGACACCGTCATGAACATCCATTATTTACTGGGTTGTACGCAGTCATCCTCTCGGGATGTTTTGAAACGCATCTGAAAGGAGTTGCCACTCAACGAAATGGTTCCAGATTATTGGGCTTTCTTAGGACCCTGTCTCTCCTCCCATGAGCACTATCGTCTCCCTTCCCTGCCCAGCCTGTCTCGGGTTCAGTTGCCTTTTCTCATCTATTATAGACAGCCAGGCTTCGTAAAATAGGTTGCAAGATAAGCACAAATAACACGTTTGAAGGGTAAGTTTTATGATATGTGAATGGAATCGCCATAAAGCTATTTTTAAGTGAATCACAGCCTGTAAAATCGTACAGAAGGAGAGATACCGCATAACTCCTTTTATATTGATAATAAACTATTTCACTCTTACTTAAAAATATAAAAGCACAAACAGGCTTTGAGTGAGGACACAGGATTCCCCCAGAAGTAATATCCCCAAGAGTTCACATATGGTCTTTAGGACATCGCTTTTTGTTTACTTAGGTGATTTTTCTGGCACAGTTCTTAATCTTATAATTGAGTTTATTTTAATAAGATGTCCTATGACTGTAGTTTCTTTGTTGAAAGCCTCCTCCCACATCCTTTGTTCATTCATTTGGCATTTGGGGATGGTCTCCTAGGCACCAGGCCCTAGAAATAAACATGAATTTCTGAGCAACCCGGGTCTTCCTTGGGTGGATGTTTGGTGCGCATCTCTCGGAAGCAGGAGTTTTGATGCTTACTCGATTTGTGTTCCCACAGTAACTCCACAGGCCCCGGATCCAGAGTCCCCGGGGAGGATCGTAACCAGCCAGGTGGGAGGCTGGCCGGTTGTTGAAGAGCTGGCCCGTGGAGTGGTGGTCCTCGACCAGACGAGACTGCAGAGAACAGAACAGAGAGCTACTGTCAGATGCGTGCTCAGGTGCTTTTCCACGCAGCCTCTAGAACCGCGTTACTCAAAGTGTGACTGCCCGGACCAGCAGCCTCAACATCACCTGGTAGCTCGTCAGAAATACAGGATCTTAGGCTCCACCCAAGACCTATTAAATTAGGGTCAGTCTTTTAAAAAGATGCTCTGGTGACTCATCTGCTCATTAAATTTTGAAAAGCACTGAGCTGGATAAGACCACACACCGGCGTGCCTGAAACCCCTGGCACTCTACCCGCTGCAGTGATCACCTCTTTCAGAGCCCTCGGGTGAGCACTGCCAACCCCGAGAGGCCACCGCTTGACACAGAGGCACATCCCTCTGGCCGGTAGGCAGAGACGGTCCTGGGATGCTGTGCAGATGCTCAGCACGTTCAGCAAGCCGTCCAAGATCACTGCGGCTCTCCTCACCATGCCTGTCAGGTTCTATAACTCTTCTCCGATGACTCATCTCTTCATACACATGTGTTGCAATTTTCTTTAAAGACCAGCTTGTCAGCAGCATTCAAAGCTAGTTATTTGTCCTTTGTTGCAAAACTTCATCCGTATTCCTGGAAACACCCCCCCGCCCCCACCGCCGCCACCACCACCCAGACCAAATTCAACTCTAGTCCTTGACTCGCTTTGATTCATTCACTCACTGGCTGGACAAGTACTTGCCGAGCGTTTACCATGCGCCCGGCCCTGCCAGTCTCCCCTGCCCTTTCCGTTCAATGACCGCCATGTAAACGTTTGCGTACTTTCTCCGCCATACAGCTTGCTTGCTTTCTTTCCTAAAGGTTGACTTACTTTCAACCTCTTACATAAAAATGGAAACGTATATTTAAAGTAGAAAACATGACCTCTAGCCTAAGAGAACCAATACGGTAATGGAAAAGGCAGGCCATATCACTTCTAAATGGGTAAAGAGCAGATGTTCAAGACCCCAAAGAAGTGACACCTCTGGACTAGAACAAGCGTTGGATTGTGCAATGAGTCAAGAAGGTCAATCAGTCAGGTTCTGTTTCCTCCATTAACCCACTTGGACAAGTCTCTCTGCCCCTCCAAACTTCAATGTTCTCAAATACTTTAAAAAAAATTAAATAAAAAAATTAAATAGATTTAAAAATTATTTTGTACCATCTGACCTCAAAAGTCTCTCCTCATTGGGACACCGGGGGGGCTCCATCAGTTAAGCATCCGACTCTTGATTTCAGCTCAGGTTGTGATCTCAGGGTGCTGAGATCCAGCCCCGTGTTGGGCTCTGTGCTCAGGGAGTCTGCTTGAGTATCTCTCTCTCTCCCCCTCTGCCCTCCCCCTGCTCACTCTCTCTCTCTTGCTCTTAAATGAATAAATAAATAAATAAATAAATAAATAAATAAATAAATAAATAAATGCCTCTCCCCATCTCTAATAATCCAAGCGCCTACGGCATGGATCCTAAACTACATACCTAAACCCTAAAGGGGCTCAAGGTAAGAAAAGCGTGGGGTTGATTACGGAGACTGTGTCTTATGATTCGGAGGTCTGGTTTTGACATCAGACAAATCTAAGTTCAAATCCCTAATCTGGTATAAATTCCACACCCTGAGGCCTTTGACAGATGGTTTCCTCCCTTTGATCCTTGGTCATCTCGTGCGTAACATGAGTGTGATAATAGGGCATACCTCGTGGGACGATTCTGAGGATGAAACCATCCCTGTAAAGACCTTCACACTGTGCCTGATGTGCAGGAGGCACTACATAAGGATGGTGATCGTTAAAAAAATAATAATAAAAATAAAAATAGAAAAAAGGATGACGATCATGGCGACGATGACGGTGGCAGTGCTTTCAGGAAACTCCCTGCGGAGCACGCAGGCTTCCTCGTAAGGATAAACGGCAAGTCTTCGTTGGAGGAACTAAGAAGACAGATGGTTTCAACCACAGGCAAAGTGACCAGCTGGCAGCAGAGCAGCAAAAGAGAGGAAAGAGGTAGGGACGGTAGGAATGCTGGTAGGTTAGTGGGCAGCTCTGGGGACCCGAGCGGGTGAGGATAAGAGGGCGCGGTTTGACGGAAGGTGCTGGAGGCCATGAGGTGGCGCTGGAGTTCGGAGGCTCTGGCACCTGCACAGGTGATGCGACGAGAGCCTGAGGGAGGGAGCCAGGTGCCTGCGGGTGGTCGCCCCCGGATAGGGCTGGGTGAGCAGGCCAGCCGTCAGGAAGAGGAAACGGCCCTCGGGAGCTCCCCAAGGGCTCTTCAACACCCTCCCCAAGAAATGCCTCTTGGTCTCCTCCACGCACACATGCCTAGTGTTTCTTTCTACCCGGTTAGAGCTGCAGGAAGCACACGGCCGTGCCCCTGTGCACGAAGACCTGCGAGGCGCTGAGATCACATCCCGTCAGTTCTGAGTCACAGGATCCCGTAAGAGGATCCTGAGTGTTACTAAGCAGCCCGGGTCACTCCCGGCCTGGCTGTAGTCCGAGATCCCGCCGGATGAGAAGAGGTCCCGAGCCCTGCGGGCCTGGCCGGGGCTCTGCAGCTCCATGTGGTTGCCATTACCGAGCGCAGCCATCGCCGAGCGCTTGCACAGGCTGCGTCCATCCTGGGCTCCCCCGGGATCGGCACCGCGCTGCCCCGACAGCCACAGGAGGCCACGGCTCTTTCCTGGACCCATCCCAGCAGTGGAGGGGGAAGGAATTTTGTCTGATGACAGATCCCACTGCCCAGGACTGTGCTCCCGGGGCTATCACTGGCCGCCCCGTGGCGAGCCTCACTTGGGCTTGGTGCATTCTGGAGTGTAGGCTCTCCTCCACGGCTCCCTGGATGGCGACGTCGTCCCGGCCGGGTACTACGGACACACGGTGGGGTGACACAGAGAGATGGCTGATGGGGCAGGTGGGTCATCAGCAGGAAGGACCGTCCGGCGGCCCCCCCGACACCCCTGCACTGGAGCCACCGTCCCAGTCATCATCTGCCAGGAAAGGCTGTGCTGGGAGCTGCGTGCAAGCCTCCAGAGCACCACCTGCGGCCGGGTCCCCAGGGCCACCACCGGGTGGGGAGGGGGAGGCTGTGGCTTCCTCTCGGCCATTACAGGAAGGGTGTCCCCCGTCCTTGGCGTTAGCTCATGTATTCAGCAAGCAACTACTAAGTGCTGCTGTATCAGCTATCGTCCTAGACGCTCTGACGGATTCCACTAAGGCCCCGATGATCCACTCAACAGCCGCAACACGGGGGAAAGAGAAGGCTTCCCAGAGACACCGATGCGTGAGCGGGATCCTGGATGATGAGTGGGGTGCTCCCGCCGTCCGTGCAGGGGGCCACTTGTGTGAAGGCCCAACCTCAGGATACCCATTGGTTCAAGGATGCAAGGGGGGCCCTGCCGCTCGGGCAGCGCAGCAAACCCAGGGTCCCTCGCGGGGGGTGCATCCTTCTGAGTTCCGTCCCTGCCTCCCTCCGCCCCCGCCCCCGCCGGCCTGCCGTCCATGGCAGGGAGCACCCGGCTGTCCTCCCCCGGAGGAGCTCTTGTTGGTAGACGGCTCTTCCTCTCAGTTCGTGGCTGGCCCAGGTCCCTGGAAATCACGGGCCTGACACGAGCACTGACGGCAGTAAAATTGCAGCCATCACAGCTCACACCGAGACTTTATTTCTTCCGAAGAAACTTGGAAGCCGAGGCGCAAGTGGGGAACGTGCGGATGGTGCCCGGGAGCCAGGGCTCTGTCCAGACCTGCCCAGACGCCCGGGGGCTGCCTCGAGGCCCAGGCGAGTCCCAGGGGCATCTTTCTCCCAGAGCAGCTCCCCTCCCATGTCTCGGGTCAGGCGTCCGTCCACGCAAGGATGTGCAAAAGCAGGAGAGGACTGGGAAGGCCTGAGCCGCCCGCCCTCGACCGGGAAGGCACGTGCGTGGTCGGTGTGCCCCGCGCCCGATCCGAGGCCCCCGCGTGAGTAAGACCCAGACCGTGGCCTCAAAACACACAAAACGGGACATGCACCATACAGCTGGGCCATCCGCAGGGGCGGACACGGGTACCCCCCAGTGTGCGGAGCCAGGCCGGACTAGGCAAGGTCTCACGCCCGTCACCACGTGCAACACGCTGGAGCCCTGCCTCTGTTTCCTCATCTGCAAAATGAGCCCGACGACAGCCGGTTGTCACCCGGGGACCGGGCAGTGATGAGGACCCAGAGGGTCAACGCCCAAGGCTCTGGTGCAGGACGTACCCAGCCAGCACCAGGGGCCTGTCGGACACGATGGGGCCGAGGGGGTGCGCGGGGGTCCCGAGCGAGCATCGGTGCTGCCCGGGGCGTGGCTGAGGGCCAGGGGGCCGCCCTGGCGTCAGAGGCCTGAGCCGTGAAACGGGCATCCGGGTTCAGGAAAGAAGGCGAGCAGAGATCCTACAAGGCGTATTTTCCGATCCGGGACTGAGTCAGAGCTCAAGTCTCAGGAGGCTCCGGCCCCCGAGGGGAACAGCAGCACATTTCACCAAGTGTCTTGTGGCAAAAGGGACAAGACGACAAGGTGATGGGCTGGCAAAGCCCTGACCCCCTGGAAAGCAAGGGGGGTGGGATCTGTAGGATTGGCCTGCTGGGGATGTGGATGCCCCACCGTTCGTTTCTGTCCCTCGCGACCGTGGCCCTTAAATCAAATGCAGTGACGGAGCCCCGCTGCCCTGGGGAGCCGCCCCGAGCCCTCGGGTTCACAGGACCGGGCCGGACCGCAGGGCCTGGGGGCCTGGGACAAGCCTCGGGGCCGCAGCTCCCCCTGCGGGACCCCGACTCACGGCCTGGCACTGTGTCACCTGCAGCCACGGAGCCCCCGGCCAGTGTCATCGGAGGGCGGTGGATGGAGGGCGGACCCAGCAACCACGGGGGCCACCGGGATGGGACAGCCCGGTCCTGCCACCGAGAACGTTCCTGAAGGCCCGGCGCAGAGGCTGGACAGCCAGGCCCATCGGGGCGGCATTGGGGAGGCTCCCCTGCCTGGGTCACCGAGACAGGAGAGACTCGCACCCCAACTCCCTGCGCTCCGGAGCTGGGACCCTAGCAGCTCCTGCACTCCTGCACTGTGATGGATCACACCCCAACCCGGGGCAGAAAGACTGTGTAGACGGGGCGCCTTAGTGCAGGCCAGTGCCTCCCCGTGGTCACCTGTGAGATGGGGGTGATCACAGTGCCCCGGCCTCCCTGCTAGTACCGAGGACCCCCCACCCCTGCTGGCGTGGAACCCGTGTCCCAGGGGACCCCTAACCTAAACCTGCTCCGCTTCCCGTGAGCGGCACCACCTCGCTGGGGACGGGTCCGGGTTTCAGAGTCAGACCCACCTCATGACAGTGGAAGCAGCCCGGGCCCCCGCTTTATTGTCCATAAAATAATAATAATTCCTGCATGGCACGGCTGTCAGGGAAACGAAAACTAATGCACCGTGGTCAACACAGCGTGTAGCTTCTAATAGTTGCTCGATAAATGGTGACATTAATATGATCACTGCCACCGAAGTCCCTGCGGCCTGGGCTACGTGACAATGTTAGCTGCTCCCGACTGGTCGGCCTCTCAGAGCTAAATAGACAATTTAGCTAAAAACTTAACGAACAGCAAAGAGGGGGCACCTGGGGGCTCAGCGGTTGAGCATCTGCCTTTGGCTCAGGCCGTAACCCCGGGGTCCCGGGATAGAGTCCCACATTGGGCTCCGCGCAGGGAGCCTGCTTCTCCCTCTGCCTGTGTCCCTGCGTCTCTCTCTCTGGGTCTCATGAAGAAGTGAGTAAAATCTTAAAAAAGAAAAGGCAGGGCAGCCCGGTGGCTCAGCGGTTTAGCACTGCCTTCAGCCCAGGGCGTGATCCTGGAGACCCGGGATCGAGTCCCACATCGGGCTCCCTGCATGGAGCCTGCTTCTCCCTCTGCCTCTCTCTCTCTATCTCTCTATCTCTCATGAATGAATGAATAAATAAATAAATAAATAAATAAATAAATAAATAAATAAGAAAAGGTAAGCTCTTCATCGCTTGTTCTTCCATTTATTCCACAAACATTCATTTTTTACCTTCTGTACGTCAGTCACTCTGCCGAGCACATTCTGCTGATTCAAAGATGAATAAAAGGAAGCGCTTGCCCTCTAACCAAGAGAATTTAAGAAGACATTCCCTCCCCCCACCCCGCCCACTGCGCACCGTGTAAAAGAGGATACTTTTACCAATTACATGACTCTTGATGTTTTTAAAAGCTGTGTTTATAAAAAAAATAAATAAAAATAAAAAAATCAAAGCTGTATTTATGACTAGGATGGTCAACTGTAAAATGGGGCAATGACTCTCACTGGAGCCGCAGCGTACAAAATTAACATAATGACATTAAACATGATATTCAAATCACCAGAGTGAATTTTTAGAAAGCACTACTTTTCAACTGCTAAAAGTTGCTTCATTTTTCAAATTAACATCATGGCTAACAGGACCGGCCAGTTTGCCAAAAAGAATCTAAACATGATGCCAATCCACATTATTTACAACACACAAATTCCAATAAGAAAAAAAAAAGGCTCCTAGTCTTTTTTTAGGTCTGGGTCTCCTTAGACCAGTTTTCTTCTAGATTTGCTCTGACCTCAACCACTGTGAGAAGATATAAAACTCTATGGATTCCAGAATGTTCTGTCCTTGGAAGATCTCCATTTAGAGTTTTTGGCCAAATACCCCATTAATTCCCTTCTGACTAAGGCAATTTGGGGTCAGCTGACCTTGGGGTCTATGGGGATTACAGAAAAGGGACTGGGTGCACAGTTCACAGAAGGCTACATGTTTCAGAAATTTGGGGTAAAGCCAGACTCTGCTATAGGGATTTAAGAGGGAGTTAGCTCAGGGAAGCTTCTCCCTAAACAAAAAAATTCTGAAGTTAATATTGTTATTGTTTCATTACCCACAATAAAAATAGCCACCATTTAATGATAAACAAGTATGCGCTGAGCACTTCACATGTTGTATTTATAAACCCTACAAATAATAATATTGCAAAGTATTATAATTCCTAGCTCACAGATGACACGACTGAGGCTCGGAAGGTAAGTAATTTCTCCAAGCTCATGTAGTAAGAGGCAAAGACGGCATTTGAAACCATGATCTCTGTCTTCTTCTCTCTACACCTCTGTTACCATATCGAACATCCCCGCCCAGGCAGCAAGACTAGCCCTCAAGTATGTGTGTCTAGGCAGGAAATTATTTGTCTAAACATATTTACTGATTATCACCTACGCTCCCGGCACTATATTAGGCTCGAGGAATTGCGAAGAATTCTTGGCTTGGACCTATTTCTTGACTTGAGACAAATTTGCCCTCTTTGCATCCTGTTCCCTCATTAGCCAATGATCTATTGCTCTAGCCACAGGGCAAGATGCAAAAATCAGAAGCTTCTTTCTAAAGCTTAGGGAGAGCTTAAATGAGAAATCTCATTCAGCCAAAATTCATAAGGATATTAATAGCCCGTTGGAATGTCATAGATCCCATGGCGCATAATTCATGTCCAAGGGACAATTTTTTAAAGTATCTCAAGAAACTTGGACCATGGTATGCGCATTATATTTTTTTTATTTTTTATTTTATTATAATTTTTTTTTTTGCGCACTATATTTTTAGAGACACACCAACTTTCCCCTACTTTACTTAACATCGCAAAGTTTGCTGTCGGACTTCCTGTGGAGAAGACCTCCAAGGACATTGGCTGTGGGTGGTGGTATGATGAGTAGGCAGCTGAACTGTGTCATTTGCTGATCCTCAAGGAGAGGGTAAGGGGAAGAAGGGGCCAATATGGGTGTGAGGGGCAAGGAACCATATTTTTGAAAAGTAAAATTTTTTAAGAAAATAAATTAAAAGTAATTTAATTCTGTGGCCAAGCCCTCAAACCCTTGTTTCGTTGGCCAAAGTGCAAGTTGTCATTTTTAGGGACTGGATTTCAGATGTTTGCTTAGTTTTGCTTGTTTCATTTTTCATCTTCCTCACTGAAAGGAAAAATAAATCATGGTTTTCTTCTCCCTAAATGGCCTGGGAGGGAGAAATGTATGAATAAATTATGTCCTAATGGGTCGTTGGAGACTCCTACACATCCCTCTGGGTTCCACCCAGCTTGGGAAGCAGAAGCACAAGGCTTACCCACTTCATAAAGCAAGAACGTCTGGTAAGAGTAGCTCTGGTTTCATGTCACTGAACATAGGTCCCGGCCATCAAGTATCCCGGGTCACGGAGCATGTGATGCCTCCCCAGCTACCTCCATCCCCCTTCATCACGGAAGATGAGTTTAATCCGTCATCTCATCATCTTTAAAGAATCATATTCACAACTTCCTTTTGAGCAGAGTCTCGGGGGAAGTTGGATGTCTTAGTGGTTTAAAACTAGTTCATGACTAATGGCAAAAATCAGTAATTTACTAGAAGAAGAGGAGAGAGGGAGTGAGGGGGTCAGCAAGAGCCACGTGGCTGGCCCGGTGCGTGAATCCATCTTTCTGAAGGCAATGGTCAAAGAGGAGCCAAAGGATATTGTAGGGGAATCAAAAGAAAAATGTAGTTAGGGAGCATTAGACCCGGCCCTGAAATTAGGGGGGAATCAACATTCCACATTTTCACCAAAGTGCTAATTGTTAGATAAGCAATTTCAGTAATCATAATATGTGTGATTCTCTTTGACTATTCCTTGCTATCTTAACGTACCAGGACCTCTGAGGGGTCCTGGTTAAGACCGTTAAGGTGGATACTGGGAATACAATGATCCCAAGCCAATACAGGCCAGGCAGGATCCAAATAGGAAGCAAGAAGCAGTTCCCAACCCAGAAAGAAAATGGCTTTTTGGAGACATGGTCCACTGATACCTGGATCATTTTAAGCTTGCATCTTAAGCAAGCTTAAGTCATTTAAGCTAAGCATTTTAAGCTCTCTCTCTCTCTCTGTTTTGTGTTTTACATTTATCATGAATCTGCCTAAGATTTCATTTGAAGAAATATTTCCACAAAATTTTTTTAAAATAATGAACAAAAGCCATTACAGTGGAATACCTTCCTCTTGAGAACAGTATTTAAAGGGTAGCCTGGGTGGCTCAGTGGTTTAGCGCTGCCTTCGGCCCAGGGCGTGATCCTGGAGACCCGGGATCGAGTCCCACGTTGGGCTCCCTGCATGGAGCCTGCTTCTCCCTCTGCCTGTGTCTCTGCCTCTCTCTCTGTGTCTCTCATGAATAAATAAATAAAATCTTTAAAAAATAATTAAAAAATTAAAACTGGATAAGATATTGAAACAAAGCTTTCATAGGAAGTATTCAAGAACAAAGTCAATTGTAAGGAAGTCCTGGGACAACATTTCCCAGAGAGGCAGAGCCCAGAGAGATAAGCCCCAACATGAAAAGTTGCTTCATCCTCAGGGCATTTGCCAAGAGAAAGTAAAACCTACTGTGATTGTGGTGGTTTTGTGGGTGACATAGATAAAAGTCAAAGTGTGGAACCTCGCTTGTACGCTGTCAGGGGAATGTAAATTCCACTACAGAAAACAGTATGGAGGCTCCTCAAAAAATTAAAAATGGAGCTACCAGGTGATCCAGCAATACGTCTGCTGCATATAGATCCAAAAGACATGAAATCACCATCTAAGGGATACCTGCACTCCCATGCTTGTTGCAGTGTTATTCATAATAGCCAAGATGCAGAAATAACCTATGATATGATTTTGAACATAGAAAACCTAAAAGTAACTGCATTTGAATCATTTGAATTAGTAACAGGACGCAAAATCAATATACAAAAATCAATGTGTTATTATAGCCTACCAATAAGAAAAGCTGCAAAAGCTAAAAAATTTTAAAGCTAACACTACAGCATCAAGGACATCAACCTGTGAAGAATAAATGCAGCATAAGATATGCAAGATCACCATGTGAGGAACTAGGAATCCTTATTGAGAAGCATTGAAGAAAAGGTATTTCATGTTCATAAATGGGAAACTTGATATTGCAAAAATATCAATCCCCACATTACTCTAAAAGCCATGGTCGTCACAATCAAAATGTCAATAGGTTATTTGTCTGGCGTTTGACCTACTGATTCTAAAATGTATGTGGAAGTGCCAAGGGGGAAAGAAGAGCAAAAACACTCTTGAAGAAGAAAAACAAGATGAGAGAATTGCTCTACCAGATGCCTCACCTTACTGTAAAGCCATAGAATTAGGACAGTGTGGTCTTGACCCAAAGATAGAAAAATAAAACAGTAGAACTCAGAAACAGACACACATGCATCCAGTGACCAGTGGGGTGACCAGTGGGGGAAAGGATGGTCTGTCAATACACTGCAGTGGGACACGTAGATTTTCGTGGAGAAAAAAAAAAAATGCCAGTGGATCCCTGCCTCACACCGGATGTAAAAATCACCTCCAGCACCATGATAGAACTAAATGTGAAAAACAAAACTGTAGGGCAGCCCCGGTGGCACAGAGGTTTAGCGCCGCCTGCAGCCCGGGGTGTGATCCTGGAGACCCGGAATCGAGTCCCACATCGGGCTCCCGGCATGGAGCCTGCTTCTCCCTCTGCCTGTGTCTCTGCCTCTCTCTCTCTCTCTCTCTCTGGGAGTCTATAAATAAATAAAATCTTAAAAAAAAAAAAAAAGAAAAACACAACTATAAAGCCTTTAGAGGAAAATAGAAGAAACTTTTATGGCCTTTCGGGTAGAGAATGATTTCTTGAACAAGAGGCGAAAAGTAATATCCATATTGAAAATGATTGATGAATCTGCATTAAAATTAAAATTTTCAGGGATCCCTGGGTGGCGCAGCGGTTTGGCGCCTGCCTTTGGCCCAGGGCGTGATCCTGGAGACCTGGGATTGAATCCCACATCGGGCTCCCGGTGGATGGAGCCTGCTTCTCCCTCTGCCTGTCTCTGCCTCTCTCTCTGTGTGTGTGTGACTATCATAAATTAAAAAAAAATTTTTTTTAAATAAAATAAAAATAAAATTAAAATTTTCAGTTAGCATAAGACATCATTTTGCAAGTGGAAAGACCAAGCTACGGAATAAGAGAAATTATTTGAAAGGCGTGCAACTCTAGAGTAGGTAAGAAATAGCTACAAATCGAGGCTAAAAAGACAGAAAACCAAAATACAAAATGAGCAAAAGACACTTCACAGAGCGAATCCAAGGGGTCAACAAACATGTGGAAAAGTGTTCAACACCATTACTAATCAGAGAAATGAAAACCCAAACCACAGTAAACTACCGCTACCCACACATCCATCAGACTGGCAAGAGATGAAAAGGTCTGCCAGAGACCAACGTCGGCCAGAGTGTGGAGGGGGTGACATATCCCTACACGGGAAAACTAAAGAGAAACGAAAAGAAGAAAAATGACAGCTGCACGCTAGGATACGGATCTTACAGATGTACTGACCCAAAATGACAGAGTAACACGATGCTACCTATACAAGGAAAAGGCTAGAGGTGCCCAGGTCAGAGTCCAATCATGCAGATCGGGCGACACCGAGGGTGGTGCTTCCCTCCGGGGCCAGGACGGGCGCGGTGGCGCCGGGGGAAACACCGACGCGGCTGCAAGGCTGGCATGGGCCTACCTCCCGGCCAGCGCGCTGACGCCTGGGTGTCCTTTGCTTCAGAATCATTTGCATTTATTGTACAAGATCGAAGAAAGGAGAGAAAAGGAAATCGCCAAACGATTGCCAAGACCTCGTCCCAGGGTTGGATGCTTGGTGGTCGTCGTGTTGCTGTTGTTGTTGTTCATCTGGACTCCGACCAGAACGCTGTTGCCAGGTTTAGAAGACAATGTCGGGGGCGCCTGGGTGGCTCAGGCAGGGAAGCGTCCGACTCTTGGGTCCGGCTCAGGTCATGAACTCGGGGTCGTGAGATCGAGCCCCACATGGGACTCCTTGCTCAGCGCGGAGCCTGCCTGAGATTCTCTCCCGCTGCTTCTCCACCTCCCCCCACCAAAATGAATACATAAATCTCAAAGAGTAGAAAAAAAAAGAAGAAGAAGAGGAAGAAGAGAACGTCTGGGAGGGGGAAGGAATTTGTGCTGTCAGACGATCTGCCTTTTCAGAGTCGCTTAACCGCTGGAACCGATAAGATGACACTCCGAGTCTCAGATCCCCAAGGGAGGCTGAAAACCCCTGAGAACTGGCCCCACCCCGGAGTGCGCCCTGCACTCTGCGGGCAAAGAGGGCTCAGGAGACGGTCTGCATAGGTCCCTTCAGGGAGACATAGAGGCCAGAGGCCCAAACCTGACCCCGATGTCTGCCAAATAGCCTGTTTTTGAGAGAGAAAACAAAATAGCCTCTTTTCAGTAATAGAAACTCTCTCTCTCTCTCTCTCTTTTTAAGATTTTATTTATTTATTCATGAGAGATGCAGAGAGAGAGGCAGAGACACAGGCAGAGGGAGAAGCAGGCTCCCTGCGGAGAGCCCAATGCAGAACTCGATCCCAGGACCCCGGGGTCATGCCGTGAGCTGAAGGCAGACGCTCACCCCCTGAGCCACCTGGATGCCCCACACAGACTCTCTTACCAGCTGCAGAAAGGCGCCTGAGGAAGAAACCAGCTAGTCAAAGCTAGACCCCAAATCCTCAGCTCCTCTTGGGACAGGCAGGCGTCCCCTTAGTATGATACAAATTAGGTATATGGCGAAAGCCTCGGCCCCAACGGCGGCCCTGCCGTCCCCGCACAGGTAGAAGCGGGGACACTGGACAGGCCCACGCCCCAGCCCGGAAGGTGCCCGAGAGGACGGCCACACCCAGGTCGTCACAGACATAGAGCACTCACTGCTACAGAATGTCGCGCTAAGTGCAGGGCTGTTGTAGGGGAGCAATTATGTGAAAAAAAAAAAAAAAAAAACCCGCCCGGGTGGGTGGGGGCGGCATGGCTGGTGGTCCAGGCAATGGCAAGTCGTGAACCTCTTCCCAGCGCTGCTGGGCCCCAACCGCCCCGGCGCGCCGCGTGGTGCCTGGAGACACGGTGCAGAGACTCAGTTTCCCCAAGTGGTCCAAAGCGGTGCCCTCGGCTAGCCCCGCCCCTTGCATCACTGCAGCTTCGGTTCTGGTGATGAGAGCGCTCAGGGCCGTTCCAGCAGCTGCGAACACACGGTGCGTCCGGGAAGCCGGGCTGCGGCCTTCAGCGCCGGGGCTGGGGCACGTCCGGGCCCCTTCGCCCGCTTCGCCCGCCCCACACCGCCCGCCCCAGCTTCTCCGAGGCCCTGAGCCCCGTGTCTGTGGAGCCCCCGGGGACGCGAGCTGGCGCCGTGTCCAGCTGTCTGTCTGCTTTAGCTCCCGTCGCAGGAAGCCCCCGAGGTCCATCCACGCTGTTGCAAACGGCTGCATGTCCTTCTTTTTTAGAGCTGAATAATGTTCCATTGCGTGCCCATGTTTAAAACTCTAAGAACCTTAAACCTGTTACCTTCAAATTCTCCGGAAGGTGCTATCAAACCTTGTGGGCAGACTTCTGTCTTATGACGTCCGTGGACACCCAGAACTACCCACTGCGCAGCCCTCGGGAGGGACGGCTGGGGCGCCTGTTGCTGTTTTCCTGAATCCAGAGTGAATTTGGGGTGTCAGCTTAATGAGGAAGTGCATCTTTTCCGATCGTTGGTTTTTAAAGTTTGCTCTTTAAAATTTCACAGAATCGAAAATACCCTTAAAAAAAAAAGCCGGTGTCAGCCAGATATTACAGCACACATTGCGCTGTGTGTACACAGAAAAAAATTTAGGTGTATTAAAGCATAAAGGCCATCGAGCTACATTGAGGAAAAGACAAAAAAGGAAGGCTTGGCGAAGATGTCCGGGCGCTCAAATCATTCTGGCCTTGATGAGGAGGCGCGTGAGCTCAGTTGCACCGTTGATTCCATTCTGTTCGAACATCACCTTCTCTAACCTTCTTTACCCTTACGATTCCTGACCTTGATTATATGTCACTGCAAGTGAATCTGGCGAGCGGTTGGGTTGTTGGGTCAGCGTGTGAATGCCCTGTGTACCCTCCAGGCTGCACACTTGCTTGGAGAACACGGTGAATAAGGTAAGTGTTCCCGTATCACATCCACCGAGTGATGGGGAGCTTGGTGCTGTTACAGTCGGCTTCTGGAAAGACAGGCCTATGCCCCCCTCCCCCCCAAAAAAAAACATCAGAGAGGCACCATCTAGATGACACATTTCCCTGACTCACAGAATCACATCAGCTTAGGGACTGAGGAGCTTTGCAATCACCCGGGGTAAGTCCCAGCCAACAGGGGTCGGAGCGCGTGCGACGCAGGGTAAGAGAAGCCGACAAGTAGGCCTGCAGTTGTCTCAGCTCTGCTACCCAGAAAGCCACCTGTACCTCCCTGTCGTCCGAACTGTCCTCCCTGTGGATGAGGCTTCAACCTTCCTCTTTTAACGTTGTGGCGTCTAACCTGAGTAGCGTTGGCCGAGGCACTCGATTTTTCTGTGCATCAATCTCCCTACTTGTAAACCGAGGATGATAATCGTTCCCACTCCCAACGGACGTTGTAAAGATCAACATTGCCAAAGATTAAATGAGTGATTATATACGTGTACCCTGTACATAGATACACATGAATCTGTGTGTCTGTCTGTCTGTCTATGCTTAGAACCATTCCCGGCACTTGATACGCACTCCGTAAAATTAGCTGCCCTAATAATTTTCATCATTGTTATTATTAGGCTGTGACTCATTTCCCCTATGACATGAGATCCAAAAGTTCAGCCCAAGAAAGTATATCAGAAGTTATACAGAGGTTACCAATTTTTTTTTATTTTTTAGAGAGAGAGAGAGAGCACGGGGCACGTGCACACAACAGGAAGCAGGAGGGAGGGTAGAGGGAGGTGGGGGAGAGGAGGGGGGAGGAGCATGGGGAGCGAGAGACTCTCAGGCGGGGTCCATGCTCAGCACAGGTCCGTGCAGGGCCTGGCATGGGGCTCCATCTCCCAATCCTGAGATTGTGTCCACCAAGAGGTGGACGCGTAGCTGACTGCGCCCCCAGGCGCCCCCGAAGGTATCATTAAGTCAACATTTCATGAGCTTCTGATGACTGTGGACACCTGGGCTGAGCGAGGTGCCTCCAACACACTCCCTCACACTCACACACACACCCTGTACGTAACTCAGCATTTTCTGAAACAGCAGGTGCCCATTTGGCCCATAAGCAAACCCGTTAATCTGCTGCTTCTCAAGGCGGTGGACGACCGGGCGACAACACCGAGCACCTTCCCTGCCGCAGGTCACCTTATTCTAATGACATGAACGGGCTCTTCAAGAACGACTTCAACTCTGCAGACGGACAGAGCTCCTGGTGTCATCTTTCTAGATCTCTCTACAGTGAAGGCGGACAGGGATGCGGCTACAGCCCGACCTGGAAATACCCTCGCCAGGGAGCCGGACTCGACGAGCGCCGACTCGCCTTGTCATGCTACGACGCTAGCATCCCACTGGCCAACCACACGCTGAAAATTCTGGAAGTCAAATTGAAACTTTTTAACAGATCCGGTGGCCGTGTTCACTCGAAAGCTTGCCGGGCGTGTCCAGGCTGAGGCCGTGCTCCACGAGCCACCTCCTCGGCCCCGGGTGTGCCGGGGCGTGCGTTCCTGGGTGAATGTCCTTCGGACCGCCCACCTGCACGCTCCCGGCCGAGGTGGCTTGATGCTTTGTGTTCCGCTTGCTCCGGGGAAGCCACTCTGCTGCCTCTCCAAAGGAGCCTGACCGACTCCGGGCGGCCTCCTCCTACAGAAATTACATCACAGTTTGGGCTCTATTTTTAGAATCCCCAGTTAATTCAGATTGCAATTACCGGCCACCCCTGGACCTTCTCCATTTTAATTCCAACCCCCATTTAAAGAAAGTGGGGGAGGGGGAGGGTGATATTTAATCCTTCCAATTAGTATTTTGCAAGAGCAATCACTTTGCGTCCCCAGTCTGTGTGGGGCTGGGGCAATTACCAAGGGCCACATTACGTCGGACGGTGGCTAAAAGAACCACTTTGAGCCATGTCACTGGGGACAGTCCCTGCAAAACCAGAATGTCTAGTCACTTTGACCTACAGCAAAATGTATCAAATAACTAGGACAAGTGCTACTGCAAACAACTGATCAGTCTTCAAAGCCCAGCACAACCTCTGGGTAAGCCGGGCCACTCCGAATGAAATGTCCCTATTAAAGAGGCAGGCTGGGAAAAGGGAGAAGTGGAGGATCTGTTTCCTTTCCTTTCTAGTTTTTCTTTTCTTTCTTTTTTTTTTTTTTTTTTTTTTCTCAGAAGGGCCTGAGGACGTGAGTGATGAGAGGGACAGCGCTCTGGCCAATTTGCGGAATTCCGGACTTTGCACAACCAGCACAACCGTTTCTGCCCGGGGAAGGGTGACACCAGCCCCCAGACACTGCCGCGGGGAGCCAGACTCAGGGCCACCCAGTGGGCGAGGCCCGGCTTTCGGCCAGCAGGTGCTCATCATGGTCAGGGCACGGAGCAGGAGAAAATCCCCAGTCAGCAACCGGGTGCCTTCTAACCTTCCATCGGAACAATTGTGCTAAATAAAGAGCAGTGGGCAGCCCGGGGCTCACCGGCTGGTCTGGGTAGGTGAGATTATCAGGTAGATCAAGACAGCGATTGAGAAAAATAACAGACCAGCCATTGTCCCTGCGCTGTCACTGCGGCAGCCCCTGGGCTCCGCACTCTGCAAGTAGTAGCCTACTGGACGCCTCGGGAGCCCCGCGACAGCTGGATCAGGATCCCCGTTTTCCAAATAAAGAAACTGAGGCTTAGCGGTATTAGAAAATCAATCCGAGTTCACAAAACTAAAAGCTGCTGTGCCTGATTCACAACACGCCCGCCGCGTCCCTCCCCTGCAGCTCTCTGCCCAGACCTGACTTCTGCATCCGCTTTCAGAATGACTACGCCAAGGTGTCCCGGCTTCGGAGGCTCGGAAGTCAAGGTCTAACGACACCCGCGTGGATTTGAAAAATCCATTTCAAAAATTGACGCTCCTTTGCACATCCCCCCCCCACACACACACACACACGTTCCAGGGGAGGTAAGGGAGCCTGATTTATTTTGCTTTGGAAGTCCCTGAGAAATTCTGTTCAACGACAAAGCATCCCCAGTGATTAGACTTTCAGGAGTTTCTTTCAAAATAATAATTGTCAGGATAGAGTCAGCGGACAATGTTACCCATTAGGGAAAGGCAAACACACGCTGATTGTCTGGAGCGGCGGGGAGCGTGGGCCCGGAGAGGGCAAGTGCGTTACGAAACCACGGGGAGAGGGCCCGCACCCCCGCCCGGCAGCTCCGGGAGCCAGGCCCCGGGAATGTTTCCGGGTGTTCTCTGTGCCTCTGCCTGTCTCTCCAGGCTTCCAAACACCAGGCCCAAATACAATGAGCACTTCAGGAAGACAGAGCCATTTGGGAAGCTGACATTTTACCTAAATTCCCACTCTCCTACGTTTTGCTCTTATCTCCCGGTAACGGCATCAACAGTGCAGGTTCTGTAGGCCCCGGAGCCGAGACCAGACCCCTGCTTCTCTACTTGCTGGCTGTGGCCTCTTGTTTCACTGGTCTGAGCCTCGATATTCTCACCTGATAAATGGTTGAGAAAACCGAATAAAATAATGCACGTTAAATGGTTGGCACGGTTCAGCACTGACAGACACGAGCCTCAATCCTATCAGAGGTTCGCCTTAATACGTGAGTTGATGTAAGTCTGTGAATGAGGCGTGGGTGGTGACACAGGATGTTCTGAGACTCCCCAAAATCCTCCATGACAGTCTGTACCTGTGCTCAAAGTGGGTCCCATGCTATTAGGTTTGGGGACAGGTTTGTAGGTAGGAAACAACAGGCTGGGGCACAATCTTGCCCTTCTCTCCGTCAAAAATTCCTTCTTTCGGGATTCCCCACAGATTCATTCTTTGAATCACCTTGTTTAACATTTTAGTAGAAAAAAAAAAAACATTTTAGTAGAAGACTTAAAAAGCAGATAACACCAAGAGTTTCCAGGCAGCGAAATACCTATCGGATGGTGGCGCTAAACGTCTGGAAGACTTGTGGGCGACCTCGTTAAAAGCTTTGTCGTTTAGGTCAAGTGAACCTGAGTTTGAATCCTGCCACTTCTTAGAGGCATGAAACGGGGCCGATCACGTAGCCAGTCCATGCTTCCATTTCCTCGATCGTAAAATGGGAACCCTAGGAGTGCCTGCCTCATGGGCTGTAGAGAGAATGCACGTGAAGCCTAGCTCTGTGCCGGAAATAGTAAGGGACCACTGAGTGGTAATAGGCATTGGTAATAGGGTGATGGGGTGGGGGTGGGGGGATCACGATACTGGTGATGGTGCTGCTGGCGGTGGTTGTAACATAGTGTTAGTGGTGGATGCAGTGATGAGGCCGGCCGTGATGATGGTAGCAGAACCGTATTGAAGTGGGGTTCATCATGTGAGATGTAAATTATACCAAGAAACACACAAGCTCTAGGGGCGTCCTGGGGGCTCAGTTGGTTAAGCATCAAACTCTTGATCTCAGCTCAGGTTTTGATTTCAAGGGCGTGAGTTCAAGCTCATCGTTGGGCTCCATGTTGGGCGTGGATCCTACTCAAAGAGACACGGGGGGGGGGGGGGGCTCTAGCCATAGAGTGATGGAGTGTCAACCATTAGTTCTGATTCACAAAAGAATATTGGTCTCCAGAGAAGTGGGAAAAGCAGTTGGACACAAGACCCCTCTCGGGATGGGACTCAGCCCGGAGCGCAGCATCCCCCCGCCCCCCGATAGTCCGTGCCTTCTCTCTCTAAGGACTGCAAATGTAAATACCTCCAGCGGCCAGGCAGGGATGTGAGTGAGCAAAGTGCACAAGGTGACACAGGAGGGCACGATGCGAACAGGGACACACAGGACAGAGCCAGCGGCTCTTCCAAAGAGGAGATGCTCCCCAGCTTGGGCCAACCAACGCCGTGAGCCAGTGCAGACCCAGTGTTGCCAGGTTTCCCAATTTTCAAGAAAAGCTGGGAATTCAAAATCTTATGTGAAATCTATAAAGACAAAAAGAACTCACCTGCAAGTCTGATCGATCAAAACTTTTTATCTAAATGAAGGAGCTTCCCCACCCGTGTGCTCTCGATCTCCAGGGTTTCTGGAATAGCTTCATAGACTCTTTGAATATCTGAGTTCCTGATTTTACTTCCTATTTTCTCTGTTTTCACCAGGACCCCAATTCCTATTTTTCCTGCCTCTGTTTACCTCCTGCCCACTCTACACTGTTTTCTTTTCTTGAGGCCTTGGCTTAACGTTATTGATCCTGATTATACAAATAATCCCGCCACTAAGACTCCTTCCCCAGACTCACAGGAATATTGTCAATTATTTTCTGATGACATCAGCCCAATGTCGCCCTTTCAACAAAAAGGCTTTCCCCATCATTCATCCACTTGCGTGGATTCCACTGACTTCTAGAAGCAAGATGGTTTTCAGAGCTACAGAGCCAGCTCACATCAATGGGAGCCTGGACTCCATACCTATAGATCCAGCTAATTGCCTGGCATGTCACATGATGTCACACAGACATCTAGAACTCCAGAGGCTCAGATTGTACCTCATCGTCTCCCCACCAATGCTGGCCCCTTCTCCTACAGGCCCTCTCTCCGTGAAAGCTCCCAGCCTCCACCTCCCCGCCAGCCCCATGCCCGCTGATGGCAGGGTCACCCCACACTAGTCTCAGCCCTCTCTCATCCTCTCATTCACCACTCAGCCCTTCAGGTTTGATCTCAGGGACCTCATCCTCTGCTCCCCCTTTCCAGAATTCCACCTGTCTTCTTGGGAAGAGCGCTTGGTCCCAGAGCAATCTGTTAACTCTGATACCGCACCCCTCCACTCGCTATTCCAAGCCAGACCGACCGGACTCCAACACACAAGTCTGATACAGGAGCCACGACTCATGAAGCATCTTCAGTCGCTCCACCTGACCCACAGGACACCGTGGAAACCCTTTGCCATAAACAGCTCCCTATGGTAGGACCCTCGGTGAAACTCTCCTGGTTCGTTTGGGTTTCTTTCCCTAAGCCTTCGTTTCAGAATGTATAGAGTTCTCTAAACGCCTGTTGTTATGAGCACTTTATATGTAAAAGTGTTCTTTTAAAACTCATAAAACTCTATGAAGCTGTGGCGATTATTACTCCCACGCTACTTATAGGAAACCTGGGGCCCAGGTCAGCTAACCAATGTGCCTGCGTCACACGGCCTGGAGTGGCATCGTCAGGATGGAACCAGGCTATAGGGTCTGTGGTCAACCTCATTACCGTACAGCTTCCCCGAGTGCTCCCTGCCAGCAATGCTGTCTTCCTCGACAAATATCTCCTCACATTTCCAGCCCAACACAGGAAACCCCTCTTCCATGAAGCCTCTTCTGGCTTCCAACACAGAGCAGAACACTGCCGGTCTGGCTTCTGTTTCTCATAAAGACCGTGTGCCTCTTCTGTTTCTCATCCTGGTACCTGTAATTCCTTAGTGCGTGTCTGTATTTGTACAAACGTCCCATCTCTCCTACCAGACTGTGAATCCTCGAGAGTCGGGACGTGGTTTCCCACTCCTTGCATCCCCGATGCCGACCACAGTGTCAAGCACATCACAATAATAAATGTTTGGGGGGGGCAATAAATAAAACAATAAAACACCATTATGAGATTTACTCTTTAAAAAAAATAAAAAATAAAAATAAATGCTTGGGGTGTATCGGTAGAGCAAATGGATGACTGAGATCTCAGTAAAACAATGGTCATTACAAGAACGATAACGTAAGACCCCTGTTTCTGCACTTCAAGAAGAATATAAAACTGAAAAAGGTCCAATATAAGATATTTGGAGGATGAAGGGCAAAGATCCAATCTTTAGGCTCATGGAGGACGTAAAGTGAGTAAGCGCACATTCACGAGAGAACAGAACCTTAACATTCAGAACTACAGTCTTGAGGCTTAAAAGTATCTCTAGGACTGAAAAACCAAGCACTGCTTTTAAAGAGAATGAAAGTATGAATCCAGCAGCTAATTCAAGCTGAGAAATCCAAATAGGCTTTCTCACAGTTGAAAATAATTCACTGTGGATTGACTCAAATCCCATTTAGGTTTTCACTGAACTCCACAAGGAGTGAAGGAGCACCTATGCATAGGCGTGGGGTCAAAGCACAGACGTCCTGCCCCGGAGAAGCTTGTGGTCTGGTGGGAGGACAGATGTACGTGGTCACTGATCCAGCACTTTCCAAGCCATCGAGGATAAGGAACAGCTTTTCTATTATTCGGTTTCCAATACGTCACAGACTGGAATTTTTGGAGGGCGTAATAAAAATAAACTCCTCGCAGAACGGAATTTAAAAGACATATACAAGATACACCCTCGATTCTTTTTTTATGACGATCAGAGTCCACAGATTTGGAAGGACCGTCAAACTGCTGGAACGGTCTCTAAACACTCAAACCGTCATTTTCTGTCCCCATCTCGGCGCGGAAGAGTTACAGTCTGTAGGCCAGCAGGGTTCGCGGGCCGTACCTGGAGCAGCCTGATGGCCAGTACGGCGTAGGCCGAGTTATCGGAGACCATCAGGGGAGAATACGATGTGAAGTGTTTAAGGAAAGAAATGACTTGGGACTCAAGCCTACTTGTTTGCTCTATTTTCCCCAATCCTTACTAATCCCTCAGACGAAAAGACCATTTTTCTCTTCCTCTCCAGGACCAATTTTCTTTAAAAAAAATAAAAAAGTAGCCCACATTCCCTGCCACTCACTGTGCCACGAAGTATTTCATAGCCTAGAACAGGAAAAAAAAAAAAAAAAAACCACGGTGCTTGTTCATACTCCCCGGGGTAACATGTGTATCCTGCAAGGTGAAGTCGTGCTTTGTCTCTCCTTCCCCATCGGATTTTAAGCTTCTCGAGGGCAAGGACTTCCATCCGTACCTTCGTGTCCCGACAGCACCTACTAAAAGCCTTAACCATAGTGAAGTACTGCGTGCGGAATAAATGAAAAAAAGTGAATTCCAAAGAAACAAGTAGACTGGTTAGTACTTCGCGCCGCCGGAAACACATTACTGAGATGCGGTGCGTTTGCAAAGGCTAAGGGTTCCCTTTGGACTTAAGCTGCTGGAATCACTTAGTTTTTCTGTACTTGGTCCACATGTGAACTCCAACCAACATCAAATAGATGTTGGATTAAACAGCCCGGAATCGGCATATGCGATAGATGGGAACTCCCCCAGGCAGGTGGTCGGGTCTGGAGACCAGAAGACTTGGTGCCACAGAGCCCAACGTCCTCAAAGAGAGCCTATGCCCCGCGCCCAGAGAAAAACAATGCACATCCGGCTCCCCACAAAGAATGACTCAAGGGGCAGACCCAAAGGTATCTGGGTCCAGCCCCCGATTTTGAGCCTGTCCCTCTTTCCCTCGTATTTTGCACTCCTCCTTTAATTATTGTATCCACGCCCCATCATAAGAAAAAAAATGGAGAAATCAGTGGTATTGCAAAAGTATTTCCAACCTAAGGAGGCAAAAGGACAAAGCAGCGGCAGCTTCCAAGATGATCCCAGCTTCTCAGAAGCTCCCGCCGCCCTGGAAGCTGGGTTCGTGGAGCAGCGAGGACTCCGGGGATCTGTGAGCAGCCAGCGATCGGGTGAGCGGTCAGGAGGCTCCTGGGAGGAGGCCCAGCTGGGATCCCTTCCAGACCGTGTCTGCACCACCTGTAACTCCGCAGCACATACGCTCGCCAGAAGACTGTCCCAAGCCTGGGGGGTGGGGTCGGGGGAGTTGCCATTCCAGAAAGAACCACCAGCCAGCTCTGGCAGAGAAGGGCGTCCTTGTGCGTTGGGAAGGAGTCCGGGCTTCCAACCCCGGGCACCTCGCCAGGCCTGGTGTGCAGATCCAGGATCCGTGCCCACTGCGCCTGCCCCAACTTGCCCGCGAGAGCGGAGCCAGGGAATGATGGGAAAGGTGTTCATCCCCTTCTCCTCCCAGCTCCCGCCAGCTGCTTTGAAGTCCTGGGCCAGAAGGCATGGCCAGGCCTGATGCAGCGTTTTCTCCAGCGAGCCTCGGGGATTTGGGCTCTCTCTCTCCCTCGGGAAGGCAGACCAACATAAATCAAAAAGCCTGGGCTTTGAAAGCAGATAAACCTCGATTCAGACTCTGTCTGGGCCATGCACTGGGTTTATAAATCCCCCAAAAAGTGATTCAACTTCTCTGAAACGCGGAGCTCTTATTTCCAAAATAGCATTAACTTAAGGCAGAGTCTCTCAGTGTCCGCACTGTGACATTTGGGACTGAGCAGCCTCTTGGGGCCGGGGCATTACGGGGTGCCCAGCAGCATCCCCGGCCCACCCACTAGAGTCCAGCTGTGACAACCAAAACCAATCGCAGACACTGGCTAACACCCCGGGGCTGCTAAGTTGCCCCCAGTTGGGGACCACTGACCTAACCTAATCCTTCGAATTGTTGTGTTGCCGTATTATTGAGCCTGGTGCCCACGAATGAACGAAAAGCACTCAGGGATCATTAACTCCTGTAGCAGATACCAGCACTGTCCCACCCGCGTCCCTCAGCGTCCACCCCGACACCCGTGTGGCTGCTTCCCATGAACACCCGGGACCCTGGCCTCAGGAGAATGGCCAGCCTAAAACAGGCCAAAGTGAAAGCTGATGCCCTTGGAAGGGGCCCTGAGCGCTGGCAGGTGAGCTGGTGGGGGAACATCCTAGCACCCGAGCCCCGTCGTGGAGGAGGTGAAGAGGCGGGTCCCTCAGGCGCCCCAGCCCATCGGGCCCCACTGCCCACGTCTTGGCGGCCGCCTAACACGTGTCCCACCTTCACCTGCTTGCTCCCTCCTGGGCATCTCCCCGAGTCACTCCCCAAACTCTTGGCACAGCTTCCTTTCGCTTTCACGTGTTTCTGGCTTTTAGTAACTTAATCTATAAAAACTGACTTTTATTTCTAGAAGTGTCCCAGCTGGCCGATTCATCAGGCTTCTCGTTTGGATTTGCCCAGATCCCAGGGTTTTGATTTTTTTTTTTTTTAACTACTTCAGATAAGCTACTGTCCTGCCCCAGGGACAGCTGAAGACAATGAGGGACGCGGCCCAGGCAGGCTCGGTGCAGGTCAAAAAAGTAGGATCCGGAATTCCCATTTCTCACCGGGCCCCAAACCCAGCCCATGCCGGCCGCTGCTGCCACTCCGCTTCTTTGACGGTTCACATCAGACCCAGCAGCCTGGTTTAGGGCCGCGGCCTCGGCACCCGAAACCACACCGGGACCTGGTGGGTACCTGGTAGTAGTCACTGAGTTACTGAGTGGAGGCCGCTGGCAAGCTTAAAGCTCTGGATGCTTCCCCACGTTATCAGGACGGGAGAAAGAACGAAGTCCTCCAAGCTCCACCGGCGGGGCCCTCCTAACCGGGTCTCAGCTTCCTCTCTCCCCACTCACCCGCTCCTCCTGACGTCGAGCTACATGCACACCTGTACTTGAACCATCCCACACTCTGCACGCGTGTCCTTCTCACGGCTGTGCATCACCCCCCAGCTCGGATCGCCTGCGTCTTTCCCTCGAAGATACTCAGGTTCCCCGGGGCGGGGGGTGGGGGGACTCGGCTCCGACTTCCTCCTGGGGATCTGGCTTGATCCCTTCTTGGCCCCCATGTTATCCCATGTCAGGGGTTGCTCACGAATCTCCTCCACTGGAGACAGAGAGGCCTTGAGGCAAGGGGGCCGCAGCTTGGACGCAAAGGTGTCCCCAGCGCCTGACATGTCTTCAGGGCTCAGAAAAGAAAGGCTGGTGGTTCGTTGGAAGTAGTAATGGAGTCATAATTTAAAGCTGCTTCAGCGTGTGCACCAGTCCGTGTTTTCCAGAGGAACAAACCAGCAGCATAGAGAGAGAGACACAGAAAGAGACTGATTGTGAAGGTTGGCTCGCGCGCTTATGGAGGCGAGGAAGCCTCACCATCTGCCACCTGCAATCCGGAGGACCAGGAAAGCGGATGATCTAGTTCTGGTCCAAACTTGAAGTCCCTACGAACCAGGAGAACCAGTGGTGTAGGTCCCAGAATAAGTCAGAAGGCCCGAAAACCAGCAGCACTGATGTTGGACGGTGGGAGAAGCTGGAGGCCCCAGCTCAAGCAGAGAGCAAACTCTCCCTCCTCTACCTTCTGGTTCTGTTCACGTGCTCAAGGGATTAAGTGATGCCCAGTCTCACTGGTGGGGGCAACCTCCTCTACTCAGCCTACTGATTCAAAGAGGAACCTTTTCCAAAAACATCCGCAGAAATATGCCCAGAACTAACGCTTTCCAGCTAATCTGAGCATCACTTAGCCCAGTCAAATTGATATAAAAAAGTAACCATCACAGCGCACAACCTCCACTCCCCTGAATCAGCAACTGAGTTCTGCGCGGAGACAATATTTAATAAATCCCAGGGACTCCCCCACGGCCGACCACCTTCAGAAGCACAAACTGCAGGTAGATGAACCACATTACGAAGCCTCCCACGCTATGGTTTAGCTGGAGCACTGATCGGAAGAACCTACAGCCTTGGCCAACGAATAGCGTGACCTGCCGTCCCGCCATAGAGGAGGCTCCGTCCGTGAATACAAACTCCTCCCACATTGCACAACCAGGTGGGTGGCTGTCATGAGAACCTAGAAAGGCTTTGGAAGTTGTGCTCTTCATTGAACTGAGCTCTTTCAACCTAGAATAGCGTCTTCAAGATGGAATGTCTACAAATTCAACACCAGACCTTAAATCTTAGAGTTTGTGGTTAGTACTACTGAGCTGGTTTCATGGAAACGAGGGGTAGAGAACAAGATGTATTGGTACTGCTTTGAAGGTCCAATTAATTCCTTTTTTTTTTCAAGTAGGTTCCATGCCCAACATGGAGCCCAATGCAGGGGTCCTGAGTTCAAGACCCGAGCTGAGACTAAGAGTTGAATGCCCAACCAACTGAGCCACCCAGCGTTCCTGAAGGTCCAATTAAGTCCAAGGTCTACATCAACATCTTCAGAAGGCAGGATCTAGCTGTGATAGAATGACCCCTCCTCACTTCCCCACCCCTCTTTCTCATCACCCTCCCAAAAGAAAGCTGGTTGAAGAGCTCCAGACATTTCCTTCCCAAAACAACCCTGAGACTTGAATAAAATCCAACCATATGGAGAAAGAAATCAGAATGGCAATGAAGAGCAGAATGAAAGGAGAGTTTTCATTGTATTGATCTAATCACACAACCCGCAAGCCCTAAGCAACTACTTTTATGACCAGCTCGTGTATCAGGAAGGGCTTGTTTGCTCCTGAAAAATGGCAATATTTGTAAGACATAGATGTCCACCAGGACAGAGTGCAAGAGTCAAACGCTAAACACGATGTCTGAAAGGTAATAGACGTTCACGTGAAAATAAATCTCCTGACTCTTGTCAGCCGGGGACACTGATTGAAGTATCTCGTGAGTCTCTCTTGCTGAGCCAAGAATAGACCCAAATGTATTTTCAACAAAATAGTAGACCTGGGTCCTTCACCTGAAACGTTCCCTGAGTTCCAGCGACCTAATCTTTGAGTACCCTGTTGCTACCGTTTATGTCACAAAAAGAATCCCTGCGCCACTACATAATCATCCTCCAGTGTCCCAAGTCCATGAGTCACTGGCGTGTCTCTATCTCCATATGATGACCTGAAAGAAGTGTGAGTGTTGCCTTCCTCTTCCTCTGCTTCTAAAGAGTTTCCACTCGACAATACACGGTAACATGTGCCTTCCCAACCACGCTGCACAGGTGTGATCTAAACAGCAAGGGAGAGTCCCCTCAATCCCACAAACGGTCGTTCAGGATGAGATTCTAGGCATCCATTCATTAAAGGCCATGAAAGCTCTACATGGAAACAGGGTTGAGGCTGGAACTTTCTCAGAAAGAAATCACAGAATCACAAAATGCCCAAGCTGGACGTAATCCCCAGGTACCATAAAACCAGCTAACTCACTCAGTGGTTGACGGTGCTCCCCTAAAAGCCAAGGAAGGTGTTTGAAATGCTCAAGTCCCCATAGCAGGGGGGATGAGCCAGTCCAGGACTCACCTCCTGATGCCCACACCATGCTCTTTCCACTGCCCCACGCTACCTCCCTCAGCGTTCCTACTCCTGAATCCCCCCAGCCTGGCACGGGTGGCCCAGGATGGCCAACATGTCAAGCCAACAGTTTAGACAAGGAAGAGTTTACCCTCCTTTCCCATGCAAGTGCTACACCATCTTTTGTTACTTTCCTACCTATAAGTCCGTGTGAACTATATCAGGGGACTCACAAAGCTGCTTGCCCAGGACCTCACAGATCCTGAATGGAGTGATCCGGGGCCGAGTAGAGCCTAGATTCTGGTGTCCTGACTCTCTGGCTAGCATACTTTGTATTCCTTGAAAGTCTCCCATGCCCCAGGATTCCTGCAGACATATCTCAAAGAGGAAATGACGGGTTTCAACATTCAAGGCTCATACCATTTTTCAGCCAACATGCTATATAATACCCCATCCCACACGAGTACCATTAGCCAGGACAATCTCTTTCAGCCAGAACCTTCCTGGAACCAACTTTTCCTGCTAAAGACAAACCCGAATCCAACAGAAGTGACTGCTACTGCTGTTATAAAAATATATTATTACTTGTAGGGCTCCACAGAATAAGAGGTAATTCTCTTTTTATGTGCTGCAGTAGCAAGGATGTTTAAATGTCATCTCTATTTTGACAGTTTTTCAGAGGAAGACAATAATGCCACATTCCATGAGATAGTATTATGTTATACCAAAGACCAGTGCCTTTCCCTGTTGGATTCTCTTGATGGACAAAAGGCTCCAAAATGGTGTGGGAGAGTAGGGGAGGTAGGAATCTTTTTTTTTTAAAGCAACCACAGATATCATATGGAAAAAATATAATTCTGACAGAAAACTATAGCGTAGGGAACTTGGCAAAGTTGCATCAGCAACAGTAGTGATTTAAGTTTGATTTTATCTTATTTAATTGGTGGTCTCGACACCTTCCTTCTCCAAACACTCCATCCCTGACTAATGTCTCAAATTCTATATGGTTTGCTCGCTTTTTGGATATGTCATGCCCAAGACATGAGGACTGGTACAGCCTTTAGGTGGGTTAGCCCGCAGATATAGACAAATGGTATGCACAGAAAGAAGGTCAAGAAAAGGAAAGGAGAAAATGAAGAAATGATCCCTCTCGTCTTGGGCTGATGACAGATATCAACTGACCCCGCCCGGTTCGCAAGGGTGATGGCGCAACCAATTCTGAGCTGAAAGATTCTCAAGCCCTTTGATAGGCATTCCCAGGAATAACTCACGGAAGAGGTACGAAAATGCCCATCGCAACGCTAACCAGAGTGGAAAGGGGGATGGGGGTTAATGCATGAGAAATGAGGATGCCCAGCACCTTGTGGAGCAAAATAAGAGGCAGGGTTGTGGGGCAACAATTGGAAATAAAAACCCTCACATCCAACAATTGAGCTGTGCTGTATAGTAAAACAGTGTCAGTCTGATGACATATGTAGCCATTATCAACAATGTGTGAAACTTATATAAAAACATTAAAAAATACTTTACCTGAAATATTAGAGACTATAACACAGTATTGTCTTAGTCTCCTTAGGCTCTGCTGTAACAAAAGAGCCCAGACTGAGGAGCTTGTGCCCCCACCCCCACCCCAGTAGAAGCGGCTGGGGATCTCTTTGGAGGCTCCTTTAAAAAGCCTTTCATTTGTTAAAGATTTATTTATTGCTCTTAGAGAGAGAGAGTGCAAGTGGGAGGGGCAGAGGGAGAGGGAGAGAGGGACTCTCTAGCAGACTCCATGCTGAGCGCAGAGCCCCACGTGGGGCTCGATCCCACGACCCTGAGATCATGACCTGAGCTGAAACCCAGAGTCAGACGCTCAATGGACTGAGCCACCCAGACGCCCCTCTAAGGCCCCTCCTGCAGGTTCCACCCTCACTGGTCTTTGGAAGCACCTCCCAAGGGCCCCGCTTCCTAAAACCTTCACATCAGGCATTAGGACTTCAACATATGAATTTTATGAGAGGACGCAAACATTGTGACCATGGCAAGTATGGCTATTTCAATTATAATAATCTGAAAATACACCGTTGCCCTGCTCCCAAGCCCTCACTGGCTTCCACGGGGTTTTAGCACAATTTCACAGTCTCCTTAACATGAGCATTGGGCCCTTTGTCTGGTCTCTACCTCCACCTCCAACCCTAACTCACCCCACTTCCTAACTGCCGTGACTCTGAGTGTTTAGAGACCTTAGAAATCGCCCAAACACCTCACCCTTCAGCAATGAGCTGAGGCATCACTTCTTCAAGATCGGGTCATGATCCTCCTTGCAACAAGGCTCCCAGTGTCTGCGTGTTCCCTGCACTGCATTTTTCCACTGCCCCAAGTAGACCGAGAGCATCTTTTGAACCGAGATCTTGTCTACTTCATCCGCGGCCAGATCCTAGCACAGGGCCTGGCATATGGAGGGGCTCAGCGGATGTGCACTGGACGGATGCATTAGAAAAGAATGAGCAATCTGCGAGCCAGTGAGAGAATCGGTGAAGAAGCAGGACTGCTACTAGCCTCTGTGCCCTTGTATCTGAGTGACTCTCTGAATGCATGCACACCCGTGTGCAGAGCAACGTTCAGAGGTGACATAAGAGCAGATGGAACGTGAACTAGTTGTCTCTTTCTCAAAACACATTTAATATTGTGGGGAGTCTGTGGCGGTAACAGCTTTACTGAGATATAATTCACTTAAAGTGTAAAAAAAATGTTTTTTTTGTAGTTCACAGAACTCTGAGTGTTGCACCACAATCAATTCTAGAACATTCCCATCGGCACAAAAAAGGCCCTAAACCCTTTAGCTATCAGCCAGTTGCAAAACCCCCTTGTTCCCCAGCCCTAGGCAACCACTAATCTCCCTATTTTTATAGATTCATCTAATCTAGGCCTTCATATCAATGACACTGTATTATATTTGTTCTTCTGTGTTTGGTTCTTTCAGTTCGCGTAATGTTCCAGGGGTCACCCACCTTGTAGCAGTAGTAGTGCTTCGTTCCTTCTGTGGCTGAATGATATCACACTCTATGGGTATCATAGCTTATTTATCATCCATCAGTGGGTGGACATTTGGGTGGGTTTGGCTCTTAAGAATAATGCTGCTGTGAACATCCACGTACAAGCTTTTCATTTCCTGTGGGTGGACACCTCGGAGCAGAATTGCTGGGTCATATGGTAATTCTATGTTTAACTTTTTGAGGAGCTGCAAGGTTGTTTTCCAGAGTGACTGCACCATTTCCCATTCCCACCACATTCCCATTTCTTCACATCCTTGCCAACGCTTAAGACTTTGAGGGCTTTTGGACTACAGCCATCCTCATGTGCATGAAATGGCATTGCAGCTGTGATCTGCAAGTGACGTCAAGAGTCTTTTGATCTGATCATTGGCCGTTTGTACATTGATATTGTTTTTAAATTTTTCTTTTAATTCAGAAGAATATTTAGAGCAATAAACAGAAATAACCTCTTTCTTTTTTTAAGATTTTAATTTATTTATTGAGAGAGAGGGGCTGTGTGTGAGCAGGGGGAGGGGCAAAGGGAGAAGGAGAGAGAGAGAGAAGCAGACTCCCCACTGAGCACAGACCCTAATGTGGGGCTCACTCTCGGGACACTGGGATCAGGACCTGAGCTGAAGTCAAGAGTTGGCTGCCCAACCACCTGAGCCACCCAGGCACCCTAGAATTAGTCTCTTTCTAATAAATACGAAGCACCTAGGAGACTTCACTGAGCTTGCGGTAATAACCACCAAAAGAAAAAAGTACAGAAAAGGTGCCTTAATGACCCACAAGAAAAAAAAAGAGCTGATGAGCCTGCTTTTGGAGATGAGCGTGGGCTTCAGCCCAGGAGTCCGGTGACAAGGCTCCGATCCTGACTCCGAGGAGGTTACCAGGCCCCTCTAGCTCCTGCTTCCACATCTGTAGAATGGGACACTAATGAGGACAATATTGTAGGGCTAGTGTGACAATTAAATAAAATGCCCCCATATGAAGCACACGGCACAGCCCCAGTAAACACCCAGGGAGTGCCTGGCGTAGGAAGTAGGTTAATGAAAATCAGTCAGGTGTATTTTCAAACTCTAAGACTTCTAGCAGGCTTGCCATGCAAGTGTGCGTTAAGGAGAAAGAATCTGTTTCCCAAACTGACCAGGAACCCTGCCTTCAGGTCGTTGGGCAGGGCACGTGGTCCAGAACATGCTCTGAAATCTGCTACCCCACGTACCCCCTCGCTTCCGTCACATGGGGACCTGGGCCCGCAAACAGGTGACCCAGGACATTCAGTTACTCGGCTGCAAATCCAGAGAACCCAGGGTCCCCGCTGCCCGGTTCTGTCGCGAGCTCCTGCCCAGAACTCATCGTCCTGGGAGCATCTGCGTCCCCGGCCCCCCACCTGCATGACTCACCAGCCTCCATCCCTGCCCCATCAGGCCCCTGGGGACACCCCCACGGGCCACGTGGAGTATGTCTAAGCACGTAACAGGAGCAGGTCAAGCTGACGCGCCTCTGGAGGAAATACGTCCTATCCTCCTGCCTTAGCAAATACATTTTCATAACGGTCAGGAAGGCCGAGCTCAGATTTGCAGCCTCTCAGAGCCCCTCAGTGAACACGATGCACGAGGAGATGTGGGTCTCCGGTGTGAGGCTGCACCCCAGCCCCCCCAGCCCTGGCTCTGTCCCCCATTGTGAGGAGCCTCATTCATGGGGACGAGACCCCTCGGGCCGCAGGTGCAGCCTCACCCACAGCCCCTGCTGCCCCCTCCAAGCTCAGGGCTCAGGAGTGTGCTACCCGCAGCGCAATGGCTTCGCAGTGAGTCAGACCAGAGGAGGGGCCCGTGCATCTGGGCAGGAATGGGAGTTCCAGGCGCCTGATAAAGCGACGGCCTCAGCACCCCCAGGCTGATCGCTCTGCAGGAACAGGTGCAGGCAAGGGAGGGCGGAGCCGAGTGCAGCCCAGAGGCTCGGGGGCACCAGCAAGACTCCAGGTGACACCAGCAGGCACCAAGAAGTGGGCACAGCGAGGCGACCCGGGGATCCCTTTTCAGCCTTCCCGCTACCCTCGATGGGTAAATTAGAGAAGGAGTAAGAGCTGGAAGGGGACTTGGGGCTCGCATTATCCCCGGATGGTTCGCTGCATGTAAGTAGCAAGAGCCCGGCGGCGGCCAGCGTGCCGCGCAGTATCATTAGGAAGAGTCCAGCCTCCTTATTGGCTCCTTGGCTACCTGGACACATATTTTTAGTTCTAATATCAAAACCTGTCAGAATTGGCTTTGCTGAAGCTGCCAGAATGATACAGGTCGGATCAATTATCACGAAAAATTCAATTATGGGAGAGCCAGATGCGGCGCTATAACGAAGAGCACGAGGGCACATGTGGCGGAGGGACCGGGGCCGCCGTCCCCGCACGAGGACGACCCCCCTGCGCTTCAGGCCTCGTCCCCGCAGCCGCGTTGGACTGGGAAAGCCCCCCCACCGTGTGCACCCCGACATCCCCCAGCACCTCCCGTTCTCCCATCACCCCAACCAGGAGACATGGCAACCTCTGACATTGTGTTTGCGCCCAGAGGACTCTGTCGGTGGGGCTGCTGCTGAGCACGGACACTTTTTTTTTTTTTAAGATTTTTTTTCTATTATTATTTCAGAGAAAGAGAGAGCACAAGTGGGAGAGGCAGAGGGAGAGGGAGAGAGTCTCAAGCAGCCTCCACGCTGAGCGTGGAGCCCGACGTGGGGCTCGATCTCAGGACCAGATCACCACCTGAGCGGAAAGCGGGAGTCGGGCGGCCAGCCAGGGGGCCCAGCACGGACACTGTTCAACAAAGAGACGAGGAAACGGGTTGGACGATTAAACACAAGGGCCCAAGGTGGACGGGATGGGCTCCTCCGGGCGTGCGGCAGGAGGCGGCCGGGGGCTGGGGGCGCACACAGGACCCAGCCCTGGGATCCACTGCCTGGATCGATCCCTCCCCACAGCTCTCTCTTCACGTGACCCTGAGCAATCATTCAACCCCGCTAAACGCTGGCTTTTCATCTGGAAAATGGGAATGAGAATCTCACCCTCTTCCCGGATGTGCTGGTAAAACTGAATGGGACCGTGTGCGTGTGTGTTGAAGTACCTGGCGTGGGGTCTGGGGAACAGGGGAAACTCAGTCCCTGTTATTACTTTTAGCTCCTTGACCTGGAACAGGTTTGCCGGGAAAGCACAGGGTGGGACACGGCAGTGGAGTGACCCCGGGGTCCCGGGATCAAGTCCCGCGTCGGGCTCCCTGCATGGAGCCTGCGTCTCTCTCTGGGTCTCTCATGAATAAATAAATAAATCTTAAAAAAGGAAAGAAAACCGTAGGATGTAAGGCGAAAACCGTGGCTCCGCCGCTAGCTCTGAGGACCTTCATTTCCTCATCTACAAGTTGGGGACGCTCACCCCCGGGCAGAGCAGCTCCAGGCCTCGGGAACCCAGCCGGGGAGGCACCTGCCGGCTGTTGGGCGCCGTGCCCGCGGGCCTGAGCGTGAGGGTGGCGAGCTGCCCCGGCCCGGGACTCCGCGGGTGCCCGCCCGGCCGCCGAGCTCTACCCGAAGCCTCCCGGGAGTCTGGTGACAGAAAGCAGGTTGGAGGCTTTCCCCCAATCCCCCCTTCACCGTGATCAGCGACCTGTACACCTGTGACCCCACGTCGCTGTGTGTCGCTGCGGCCTCCTTCCAGGCCCGCAGTCCCCGGCGACCTGCCCGCGACGCCGTCCCCCAAGAGGACGTCAGCCTGGCCGCCGAGGCCTACGCAGGCCGCCCGGACCTGGCTTGGGGTCGGGCTGACCGAGGAGCCGGTGCACAGAGCACCCGGCCCAGGCCCAGGCCCTGCAGCGCCGGGACCTTCCCGCTGGTCTGCAGGCCCTCCCGTCCCCGCCGGCGCACGGAGCGAACTGTTGACCTCAAGGACGTGTCCCCCTGGGGCGCTCAGGCTGGGCCGTGGGCCTTGTCGCCAGCCGCCCCCCCCCCCGCCAAGCCCCAGGGGCAGGCGCCCAGGCCAGGCTGGAGAGAAGCAGAAGGAGGAAGCGAGCACCCACCTGAGCCCATGCGCACCCAGGTGGCCATGGATGAGGGGCCGGTGGGGTCGCGGCAGTTAGGGTTAGGGTTAGAGTTAGGGTTAGGGTTAGGGTTAGGGTAGGGCTGGGGTTTAGGGTTTAGGGTTTAGGGTTAGTGTTAGGGGTTAGGGTTAGGATTAGGGTTAGAGTGAGGGTTAGAGGGTTAAGTTTAGGGTTAGGGGTTAGGGTTAGATGTTAGGGGTTAGCGTTAGGGTTAGGGTTAGGGTTTGCTTAGGGTTAGGGTTAGGGGTAGGGGTAGGGGTAGGGGTAACGGTTGGGTTAGGGGTCAGAGTTAGGGGTTTGGGTTAGGGGTTAGAGTTAGAGGTTTGGGTTAGGGTTCGGGTTAGGGTTCAGTTTCTAGTTCGGGTTCAGGTTCGGGGTATGGTTCAAGTTAGGGTTAGTGTTTGGGTTAGGGTTGGGGTTAGGGTTAGTGTTAGGGTTAGGGTTGGGGTTAGGGTTAGTGTTAGGGTTAGGGTTGGGGTTAGGGTTAGGTGACGGTGAGGATTAGAGAGTTAAGGTTAGGGTTAGGCATTAGGGGTTAGCTTTAGGTTAGGGTTAGGTTTAGGTTTTGTTTTAGGGTTTTGTTAGGGTTAGGTTAGGGGTTAGGATTAAGGATAGGGGTTAAAATTAGGGGTTAGGGTTAGGATTTGATTGAGGGTCAGATTCGAGTTAGGGTTTGGGCTTGGGCTAGGGTTCAAGTTAGGGTTAGTGTCAGTGTTAGGGTTAAGTGAGCTGAGGAATTAGGATTTTGGTTAGGATTAGGGTTAGGTTTAGGGGAGCTGACAGGTTAGGGTTTGGTTTAGAGGAGCTGACAGGGAAGCAGCTGGGGCAGCGGGGCTGCAGCCTGCAGCTCTGGGAGAGGAGGCCTGTGGGCCATGTCTTCTCCTTCCCCACAGGACCCGGATCCCCGAAGAGATGCAGCCCCCTCCAGTGGCCCCGTGTACAGGGTCTGCTCTGGGGTCCCACCCTCCTCCCTTCACTGGTCCTGACCCTCATTTCCTCTTCCTGAGGGGAAAGAAAAAAAATCACGATTAGAACAAAAAACCCTGATGTGTGTGATTTCAATGTGTTGTTCAAAGGTGGGTGGTAGGGGGGGCAGGGGGACTAGAGGAGGGAGTGCAGGCCGCATCCCTGAGCCTCCCCTGCACTGGCTCCTACTCAGCTGCTCCTTCCCACCTGCTTCCGCCCCGGCCCCCGGGGCTGCCACTGCCCCTGGGAACCCTCCACCCTGGGCCTCCCTCCCCCCACCCCACCCCTTACCTGCTGATTCCTCCTTCCTCCTTCTTCCTCCCCCTGCTCTCCATCAGTCTCCCACTCCCCCCTGCCTTCCTTCCCCTCTGCTCCTCTCCCCCCTGCTCTCCACCTGCCTTCCCTCCCCTCTGTTCCTCTCCCCTCTGCTCTCCCTTCCCCTTGACCCTTGACCCTGCCCTCCCTCATGCCCTCCCTCCCATCTCATCCCTTCCCCCTGCCTCCCTCTTCCTTCCCCCTGCTCCCCTCTCTCTTACCCCTGCCCTCCCCCTGCCCTCCCTCCTCTCTGCTCCCCTCCCACTCTCCCTCCCCCTACCACTCCCTCCCCCTGCTTTCCTTCCCCTCTGCTCCTTTCCCTCTGCCTCCCTCCTCCCTCCCCCTGCTCTCCCTCTCCCTGCCCTCCCTCCCTCGTGTAAACTCATGTACACCCCTGTCAGAAGGCCCGGATGCTGGTGGGGAAAGAATAAGAAAGAAGGAATTTGGGTTCAAGTTTAGACAAGGAAGAAAGCCTTTTATTATTATAATAAAACAATTTTATTGTAAACGTCCTAGAACACAGACTTACGGTTCCCATTTCCTCCAGGCTCCCATAGAGCCTGGCTCTGTGCCTAACACACGACCGCTGCTAGGTAAACATTTGCTGAACAAGGGGATGAACGAATGGACGGAGGGGGGGTCTTGTTTCCCGCGCGCAGCCACAGGCCCACCGGGTCGGAGAGCAGAGGCACGTCTTTCGGGAATCTCAGAGACCCTGGGCGAAGGCGCATGCTCACTTGCAATGGGCCAAGCGTTCCTGAAATGTAACTGCTGGGGCTGAGGTTCGCCCTCGCCGGTGGGCTCACGGCTCCCTTGCTTACCTACCCATTGTCCCGGCAAACCCTCTCTCGTAAACACAGGGAGGATCCCAAGCCACAGGTCTGTACACAAAGCAGGCTCTGCCTGCGAGGCCCACGGCAACACCGGATCATCGTGCCGATTCCCCCCTGCGTTCAGCTGGTTCACCTGCTGGATTCGTCGAGCTCATCCTTTTCGGCAAATATTTGGTTTATACCCTTTTTGCCCAAATCCTTCAGCTGAGCACTTTGCACGCACGATCTCATTTAATCCATTCGATGCTCTGAAGGAGGCGCTGCTGTTATCCTTCCCTTGTGGATGAGGAGCCCGAGGCTAAAGTCAGCCCCACCAGCCCGTCTCTGCGGGATTTCCCAGGGCGCGCGACTTACAGCTTTCCTACCAGGACGGTCCCAGGCAAGCTGTCCCAGCTGACTTGGGACTGGGAAGCTGCCCAGGACGTGGGATTTTCAGTGCTAAAACTGGGAAAGTCCCGTGCAAACCAGAAGAGTTGGTCACCTACCCTAGTCCCACAGCCGGTAAACCTCAGAGAGGCATCCGAGGCCACCCTGGGTCTGACACCAAGGCCCCACTTTTTCCCACCCTGCTTTGCCCAGCCAAGCTCTAATTCTACACTTTTGGCTCCTTCCAAGATCCCACAGTCCCCTCAAACTCCAAACACCGGTCCCCAAGAAAAATCTTTTTTCCCTAAAGCCAACACTGCTACCTCCATCTCCATGGGGTACGCCCCCAACACACCCTGAGGGTCACCTTCAGATCTCTAGAAACCTTCCCTTCCTGATGCTCCCTTTTACCACCACCCTGGTTCCAGGTCTTCCATCCTCAATTCTGGAAACCAGAAGGTTTCTCTGCTTCTTTTCTTTTCTTTTTTTCTTTTTCTTTCTTTCTTTCTTTCTTTCTTTCTTTCTTTCTTTCTTTTCTTTTTTTTTTTTTTGTCGTTGTTTGTTTTTTGGGGTTTTTTTGTTTTGTTTTGTTTTGTTTTGTTTTTAGGTTTTTTGGTTTCTCTGCTTCTAAGTGTCCACCCTGCACACCACCCTACAGTGTATCCTCTACAAAAAAGGGAATTCACAATACGACCTTCATGGCACATCACGAAGCTAAGGCAGAGGCAAAAGCACAGAGCCCAGTCCAGCACCACATCCTCCCAACCTACAGGCCAGCATGCTTTCCAATGCATCATCCCCTCTCAGGGGACCTGAGTGGACATTTCTCCCAAGAAGACACCCAGATGGTGAACAGACACATGAAAAGATGCTCGACGTCACTCAGCAGCAGGGAAATGCAAAAAAAACAACAACAACACACACACACACACACACACACACACAAAACACAATGAGATATTACCTCACATGTCAGAATGGTTAGAGTCAAACAGACAAGAAATAACAAGTGTGGGCAAGGATGTGGGGTAAGAGGAGCCCTCGTGCACTGCTGGTGGGAATGCAAACTGGTCCAGCCACAGTGGAGAGCAGTATGGAGGGTCCTCAAAAAATTAAAAATAGAACTACCTGAGATCCAGTATTTGCGCTACTGGATATTTACCCAAAGAAAATAAAAACACTAATTTGAAAAGATATATGCACCCCTGTGTTTACTGGAGCATCACTTACAATAGTCAGTATGGAAGTGGCCCAAGTGTCCATCAATGGATGAATAGGTAAAGAGGATGGGATATGTAGAGATAGATGGATAGGTGATAGATCATAGATAGATCATAGATAGATCATAGATAGATCATAGATAGATCATAGATAGATGACAGATAGACAATGGAATATTCTTAAGATGTACTTCTTTGCGAGAGGGCGAGAGAGGAGGAGGGCAGAGGGAGAGGGAGGCTCTCACGCAGACTCCGCGTTGCGCCCCCCGGGGATTGATGTCAGGACACGGAGATGGCGACCTGAGCCCAAACCAGGAGCCGGCACTCCCCTGAGTGCGCCCTCAGACGCCCGGGCTGGATGGTCTGGAAGCAGCCTGTGCCCCGGCGCTCCCAGCCGTCCGTGTTTCTGTGCGTCCTGCCGGAAGCCTCCCGACAGACGGCCGTGCACCAGCGGGGCTGTTCCTGTGTGTGCTGTCGGCAGGGCCCAAGGGTGGGCGCACCTTCGGGCACGAGCCAATGCTGAAGAGGGGAGCAGGGGGAGCAGAGCCCCAGAATGAGGGAGCAGCAGCTGGGGGGCTGCAGCGATGACCGGGAGGTAGGCCTGGGGAGCAGGGCGCAGTCACAGGACATCGACGCCCCGACCCGTGGCCCAGGTTCATGTTTTCTGGACGTCAGGGGAAGAGAGACTCAGTGCACGCGCATGTGTACACAGCCCTGGTACACGCACAGGCGCACATGCACACATGCAGTGGTGCACACACACATATGCACACGTGCACACTCAGGCACGCACCCACATGCACTCACACGCACACAGGTGAGCACGCACAGGCACACGTGCACATGCGTAGGCGTACACACACATAAGCATGCACGCTCACACATGCCCACACGCAAGGCACACACGCACATGCGCTCACATGCACACTCACGCACACAGGAGCACACACGCACAGTCACACACACCCATGCACATGCGCACACAGGCAAACGCACACACACGTAAAAGAAACCAAAGCAAGGAGTACGGGAGAACCTGTGGCTGGGGCTGAGCGCAGCCCAGCGCCCCTGACCCTGAGCAGGTGTCCCCGGAACCCGAGGGAGGCTGGGAGGTGGAGCGGTCGCCAGGCCACGCACGCGCCCCCAGGGCCCTCCAGGGCAATCCTCCGCGCTTCCATCAGACCCATGAGCCTATCCGCAGGTGCTTCCCGGTTCGATGTCTGGAGCAGCCCAGGACCGTGGCTCCTGAGTGCCCCGACCGCCCCCTGTCGCCGTGCAAGGTGTGCGGACGGAGCACCGAGCAAGGGTCAGGCCCCAAGGTGACCCGGGCCCCTGGATCCAAGCCCCGCAGGGAAATGCAAGTGGCCTTGGGAAGAGACCTTCGCTGGGCTCTTGGTGGGAGGGAAACCGAGGCACAGAAGAGAATGCGCTCGGGCTTCTAGAAGTTCTGAGCGTCGACCTTTCAGGGGTCCAGGCCTCCGGTTCCATCCACATTTCCACATGTCCGTACCGGATTCGGACACCACCGGGCGCTGCTTCTGACGGGGGGACACAGATGACACAGGCAGACGCCCCGGGGCTGATGTGGGCACGGAGGCTCCTTCTTGGCCCCAGAAACAGCCGGTGCGCGGGATACAGCAGACATGTGTGGGATACGGGGCGCCGTGGCTGGGGGGATGCTGGCGGCGGCCGGGCCCAGAAAGGTCTGAACAAGACAAGCTTATCTGAGCTGACGGGGCCTGGGAGGGCACCGGCCTGGGAGGAGGCTGCAGAGAAGTCCCCTGAGTAGAGAAGGACATGCAAAGGCCCTGGGGTTGGCGGCAGGGCAGGATGACAGGGATGAGGGAAGCCCGGGGCAGGCCCCGAGGGCCCGCGAAGGCCACAAGGAGGAAGACCAGCGGGGGCAGCAGCGTGGTGCGAGGGGTGACCGGGTGGGAGGCCACGTCCCCCAGCAGCAGCCGGGAGCCTGCCCAGCCCCAGGGTGGCCGCGCCGCAGCCGCACTTGCAGCCGGGGGCCAGCAGGTGGCTCTCTGAGGGGACGGCCGCACCCTGCCCCCCCACCCCCCCAGGCCTTTCCTGTTCCAGGGTCCGAGCCTGCTTCCTGCTGAACCAAACTCCTCGGGGAACACCCACTCTGCCGAGATCTTTTAACCAAAGCAGCCCCCGCATCAGGACCAAGGGCGGTGCAGGTGCAGGTGAGTCGCCAGCTGGCGCCCCGCGGGCTGAGCGCGCCCTCCCCAGCCGGGCCCTGCCCCCCACCCGTTCCCAAGCCCCATGCTCAACCCCGTGCTTGGCCACCCCCCTTTCCAGGCACACAACCCTGGGGCAGAACAAATGCCAGGAGCCCAGGCCACAGGCCGACCTCCAACCCCCCACCCCCCACCCCCCGATCCCCGGCCCAGGCAGTAAGTCATGGCTTCCAGGCACTTACGCCCTCGAGTGATGCCAGGGAGCACATGACACCGGCAGCGGTTTGCTGTTGTCACTGGGATTTCCTTGCAAGGATGCATTTGTTTGTTTGCTTGCTTTTGAAATGAAGGCGGGAGTGACTGCGACCTCCTCGCAAGCCCTGGCCACGTGCTTGGGTGAAAGGAGGGGCCTCGTGGCCAGCACAGGTGAGACCAGGCCGGGAGGCTGCGGGACTTGCCGGTGCAGCCCGAGTCCGTCCGGGACCACGGGGCCCTCCCGGCGGCTGCAAAGTGGGGAGGGGACGCAGCCCTGTCCTCAAGGAGCTGGCCGTCCAGCGGTGACCGCAGCCTGTCCGTGGCTGACCCAGGGTAGAGCCCACAGCCTCCTCCAGCCCCCGCCCCGGGGAGGAACGGGGCCAGCTCCCGGGACTGGACGTGGCCACTGGAAGTGGGTGGATCTGGGTGCGGCAGGCGTGCGACTCGGGGGACCCCGTCCTGAGCGCCCGGAGGCTGCAAGTCGGGAGGCTGCGCTCTGGGTCGGGGTGAGCAGCACCGCCGTCACCTCGGGGCGCCGTCACCTCGGGGGGGCACAGGGCCTGGGCCTGCTGCAGGGCACGTGCTTCCAGGCGCCCTCTCTCCAGCAGCCCTGGGGCATGGGGACGTGCCCAGCCAGCGCTCTCCACCTGTGGCGACAGGTTCCCACGGGAAGGCTGCGGACGTCGGTCCGGCAGGTGGCTCTGACCGCCCCACGGGGCAAACAGCAGCTCAGGTGAGGCCGTCTGCGCCTGGCCCGGCGCCCCCGGGAAGGGCCACCTGCTGCTTGCCCCGGGCTCCGAGGGGGCAGTGTCTTCAGGGACATTGTGACACCCAGAAGGATGAAGGAGCAGGGAGGGAGTGGCCCTGAACACCGTGCACCGTCCTGGTTGGTCCCTGCCCCTGTTGCAGCCCCTGCGGGGGGTGAGGGTGACACCGGGTGAGCTGAGAGCCCCCGCTCGGCTCCCCGCCTCCCTCCAGGCCCAGCCCCGTAGGGCCCCGCTCACTGTGCCCCGTGCAAGACCCCAGGCCTGGACCTTAGGTCTTCCCACCCGAGCCCCCGTCCCCCAGAGCGCCCCCCTGCATCATGACCTGAGCCGAAACCAAGAGCCGGACGCCCGACGGCCTGCATGACCCAGGTGGCCCTACACACTTCGTTGAAGTGGAATCACACACGCGGCCTCCGTGTCGGCTGCTTTGACCCGGCTGGTGGTGTCGGGGCCCATGCGTGCGTGGCCGCACCAGGGCTCCCTGCCTCGCGGCGGCCCCATAACACCTCGCGGCATGGACACGCACGTGTCATTTCGTCATTGGTCAGTGCGGCGCCGTTTGAATGGTTTCCACCCCTGGGCTCTACGAGCACTGCCCCCGGGAGTGTCTGTGTGCACGCTTTGGGGTGAACATCCGTTTTCAACCCTCCTGTGTCCTGTACACACACCGAGGGGCGCAGCCGCTGGGTCATGGGGGCAGCTCCGCATTTAACCTCTCCCGGAACTGCCACACTGGGTTTCCAGAACGGCCCTTCCGTGTAACGCGCGCGCCTGGGCGTGGGGGACCCAGGGTCTTTACACCCTTGCTGACGCGTGCGTGGTATCCTCGGCTATTATTATTGTTGTTGTTTTTGCCGCCATCCTGGCGGGTGTGAAGCATCTCGTCGCGCTTTGATTTGCAACCATCGGATGACGAATGATATCGGGCATGTCTTCATGTGCTTCTGGCCTATTTTTGCATTGTATTTGGAGAAATGTTTATTCGAATCCTCTGCCATTTTTAAGTGGGTTATTATTCATCTTTCCCTTGTTGAGCCGTGAGAATTCTTTATCTACTCAGGATAATAGGCCCTTTTTAGATTTACGACGTGCAAATATTTCCTACCGTCCCGTGGGCTGTCTTTCTGCTTTCTTGACAGTGTCCTTGACGCACGAAACTTAAAGTTTGATGGAATCCAGTTCACTCTTTGGTGTTTCTCTGCTTTATGTGCCACATCCAGGAAATCATGGCCTGATCCAAACTCCCAAAGATCTACATCTCGAAAGCGTTTGAGAATTTTATCATTTTAGCTTTTATGTTTACATCTTTAACCATTTTTTTAAAGATTTTATTTATTTAGGGATCCCTGGGTGGCGCAGTGGTTTGGCACCTGCCTTTGGCCCAGGGCGCGATCCTGGAGACCTGGGATCGAATTCCACATCGGGCTCCCTGCATGGAGCCTGCTTCTCCCTCTGCCTATGTCTCTGCCTCTCTCTCTCTCTGTGTGACTATCATAAATAAATAAATAAAATCTTTAAAAAAAAAAAAAAGATTTTATTTATTTAGGGATCCCTGGGTGGCACAGCGGTTTGGCGCCTGCCTTTGGCCCAGGGCGCGATCCTGGAGACCCGGGATCGAATCCCACGTCGGGCTCCCGGTGCATGGAGCCTGCTTCTCCCTCTGCCTGTGTCTCTGCCTCTCTCTCTCTCTCTCTCTCTCTCTCTGTCTATCATAAATAAATAAAAATAAAAATAAAAAGATTTTATTTATTTACAGAGACTACACGAGTGGGGGGAGGGGCAGAAGGAGAGGGAGAGAGAGAGGATCTTGACCAGACTCCAAGCCGGGTGTGGAGCTCAGGCTTGATCCCACGACTCCGAGAGCACGACCTGAGCCGAAATCAAGGGTCGGAGGCTCCACCCACTGAACCACCGAGGCGTCCCCATCTTTAACCAAGTTTGAGTTAACTTTGTGTACAGTGTGAGGTAGGGATCCAGAGTCACTCTTCCACATGCGGATTTCCAGTTCCTCAGGGCCGTGCGCTAAAAAGATTATTCTCTTCCCCCGTTGAACTGTGTTGGCAGGAAGAAACATCATTTCCGAGATGACCCTGGTGGGAAAGGCGGCCACGCCGTCAGGGACACAGGGATCGGCCGGGCTTTCTCCCTCAGAACCAGCTCAGGCTCCGACACGTAGTGACGGTCCTTAACCTCGTTACTCTTTCACACGCTGGAAACGCTGAGGGGCTCACAGGCACCTCCCCATCCAGGAGGCCCATCCCTGGACCCCGGGCCAGGAGCCCCTGCTCTCCTCTCCCTCCCTTAGGTTCACCCACTGCTGAAACTCCAGGCAACACCCCCACGGTGTTGTTCTTGTGTGTGTGTGTGTGTAGCTCTACTCTTTGCTTTGCACGGGCCTTTGCACCGAGCCCCTCAACACGTGCCCCTGCTTCCCGGGACTCCAGCTCAGCACGCCAGCGCGTCCCGTCACCCTCCTACCCAGCTCATACCCCAACTTCCCTCTCTCTGGTCACAGCACCGTCCTTCCCACCGCGCAGGCTCAAATCTCACAACTATCTTCACTTCTTCTTCCCCTCCCCTCCCCTCCCCCCACCCAACAATCCGTCTGCAGGTTGTGTAATGGTCCCTCGGCCCTGACCAACCCTCGCACCCCGCCTGTCCAAGCTCATATTCTGAGACCCGGCGGATGCGGTAGCCTCGCATCCCCAAAACACGGCCTCGTGTGCTTCTGGCCTTCGGGTTCTTCGCTTCCTAACGTGTTAGGGCACCACTGAGAGGACAGTTCAGAGCGGTTGGCCCTCTGGCTTGGAAACACTGAGTGATCCTCAACATCAGTACAAACCCACTTGGTCAGGATTTCAAGACCCTCCGCTCTCTGACTGCAACCAACCAGCGGGCCCCATCCCCCAAGTGCCCCCCAAAGCAGACCTCATTATGTTCCAGCCCAAAGCGGTCACCACGGGCATTCCCTGCCCCTTGTCGCTCAGCACCCGGATGCCGTCCCGAGCGAGCGAGCCCCGCCGAGCCTTCGAGCCAGCCCCAGTAGCGGTCGCCTCTACGACGCCTTCCTGATGGCCCCCGCCTCTCACCCCCTATGGAAACGTGCTCAGTTCACACACGCGCTTTTATGAAGCATCTTAGCACGCAGCATGGCGTCACGGACGGAAGAGTCCCTTGTTGCGATCGGGCCACACTCAGCACTGATTCTCATGCAGGGTCATGAATCAGAATCACTTGGGGAACTTTTTCAAAATACCCCACTTGGGACCCAAACTTCCTACATTCTGAAAAGGAACCATCCACTGATGATTGCGAGGTACATCCCGTTAAGAACCACTCGTCAAATGAACAAAACCAGCGGTAATAATGACCAAAATACACTGAACGCGGACCGCGTCCCAGGCGCTGTGTAGGCACCGGCCTCATTTCATCTTCACAGAAACCCTATGAGGTGGGCGGGGTGATTTTCCCTTTCTTCAGATGAGGAATCCAAGAATTAAAGACGCTAAATCATTTGCCTATGGTGGGCCATTTAGGAGTCAATGGATTAGGTCACATAAAGGTCGCGGAAGGCCACTTAACGAGCCAGTTGAGGGATTTCCCAGGAAAATGTACGGCCAAATTTGGTAACTCTGAGCCAGTTTCTCCTTTTCCCTGGCTCTGTGACCTTGGGCAAATTCCTTACCCTCCCTGAGCTGTTTGTTCTGCACGATGAGCATGCTATGACACCCGCTACCGTGGGAGGGATGAAGTCAGCGGGACCCCGCAGAGTGCCAAGGGCCCACGCAGAGTAAGAGCTCGGGCGGTTACTGTGATTACCAGTCTATCTACTTATGTTCCGAATACGCCTCGAACCCAGCCGGTCCTTCTCCGCGCCGGTGGTGATGCTGGGCTGGGCAGCACTGGAGCTCCAGAGGACGCCCGTGAGCCTGGCCCTCGGCCCTCCCGGGCTAGGACTGGTAAACAGATCCCTCCTGGGCCACCTGCCACCTGCGGGGTCGGGCGCTGGGATGCAGAGGAGGACAGGCCGCTGAGGCACTCGCTCGATTTTCAGGCAATTTATCGTTTTGATGACTGAGCCTGGGCCAGCCCACCCGGGGGGGGGGGGGCTCCGCTGCCCGGGAGGCCCCAGAACTTTTGAGGAACTGCTGCCTTAGGATTTTCCAGCCCGTTCAGCAAGGCCCGTTTACGCAACACGATGCTTCCCTCCCAGACAGCGAGGCTGCTCCGGGGCTCCAGCACCCCCACCTCGGCCAGAACCTCTTTGTTCCCGAACTTCCCTTCGACACGAGCCCACAGGGTCTGGTTCCGCTTTCTCTCCTCCCAGCAGCCGGTCGGGATGGGGAAAGGGGTGGTTCTGCGATCTCGGGACGCTGCTCTGCAGCGGGAGCGGCTGCACCTGCGCGGCCAGCGGTCCCACGAGCACCAGCGTGTGTGGCCTGGCCGGGCCCGCTCCCCTGCTCCCCCGCTCCCACAGACGCTGCCCCCCGCTTGCAGGGCACCCAGTGAGCCCACGATCCCACAGCCAAGGGCTCCACAGGGACTTCCAGGGAGGCTCCTTAAAGGGGTGCCGGGGGTCTCAGTCGGGGAAGCATCTGCCTTCAGCTCACGTCATGATGTCGGGTTCCTGGGATGGAGCCCCTCCTCCTGGGATGATCCCCGCGTGGGATGAGCCCCGCATCCTGGGACCGAGCTTCTCCTTCTCCCCATGCCCCTCCCCATGCTTGTGCACGCGCGCTCTCTACCTCAAATAAATAAATAAAATCTTTAAAAAGCGGGGTGGCATTGGCAGCCCTCGTGTCTGTCTGCCTTGCTCTCTTCTTCCCCCTCCCCCCTGGTTTCAGGCCCGAGGACGCCAATCGGCCTGCCGCCTGGTCACCCTGATGTGCTGCGCAGGGAGGACTGCGAGGCAGAAACAGAGCAGCCCGGCCACCGACGTCTCCGTGCAGCAACACCCAGGCTCTGCGCCCAGACTCTGGCTTCCTGTTTTTTTTGTTTTTTTTGTTTCTTTTGGAGTTCAATTTGCCACCATATAGCATAACACCTAGTGCTCATCCCGCCAAGTGCCCCCTCAGTGCCCGTCGCCCAGGCTCTGGCTTCTCTCCGTGTGCAGAAGATGCCAAGGCCGCTGTGTCTAGTAGCTAGAAGCTATTCTTGGCTACTCAACAGCATCGTCCACAATTGCCCAAAACCAGCAACAATCACCCATCGGGCGCAAGTGAGCAAATGTCACATCATTGTGACTGCGCCCGGACTCTGTCTCTCTTCAGTCCTGGGAGGCGCTTTACTCCCCTTTTTTTTCTTTTTTTTAAAGATTTTTTATTCATTTATCCATGAGAGACACACAGAGAGAGAGAGAGGCAGAGACCCAGGCAGAGGGAGAAGCAGGCTCCATGCGGGGAGCCCGACGCGGGACTCGATCCCAGGACCCCGGGGTCACGGCCTGGGCCAAAGGCAGGTGCTAAACCGCTGAGCCACCCAGGCTGCCCTTTACTCCCCTTTGAAGAACACAGGTGCCAACCCGAGGCCCACGGTGCACCTCGTGGCATCAACACTATGATCAGACACTCTCAGAGCACCTGCAGACGGAGGAAAAGGTTAAAATCGGACACCTGAGCACTGGTCCAGCGGCTGCCCCGGCCTGGCCCGTCTTCTCTACTTCTTGCTTTCCTTCGGTACCAACACCGGGCAGGGACAAGTCAGGGTTCTGTGGACTCTCTCGCTCACTCTATCGCTCGCTTGCTATCTGTCTTTCAAATAAGTAAATAGTCTTAAGAAAATAATGACCAAAAAGTGTCGAGCACCCACATGCCCATCAGGTGGTGAGTGGGGAACACGCTGCGATGCGTCCACCCCCAGAACGCCACTTGGCGATGTAAGGAGATGGTGGATGGAAGGACCGGGAAAGCGTTCTGCAGAAGGAAGGCAGCCAGACCCACGGGCTGTGGACGGTATGATCTCATTACGTGGAACGTCCAGAGCAGGCAAGGCCATCGCAAAAATAAGCGGCTGACGGGGGTGAGAGGACGGGGATCAGAACTAGCCGTTCATGGGCGTAGGTTTCCTTTTAGGGTGGTGGAAATGTTCTGGAATAAGCGGTCATGGTCATGCAACGTAGTCGATAGACAAAACCCACTGACGAGCACACGTTAAAAATCGCGAACTTTACGTCATGCGAATTCTATCTCAATGTAAAAGATCATTTATGTATAAAAGGGCTGTAAGGAGCAGGAGAGTTAGGACTGGTGGGTAGGGTTGTATTTTACTGGATCAGCCTTTTGAAAAATCGGTTCCCTGGTAGGCCTCTTCTTCTGTGAGCAGAGCCCTTACCTGCCAGAGCCATTTGTTTAAATCTGTGTCAGTAAATTCTTTTCACGGCACCTGATGGATCATACGCGCTCAACAAATGGGGAATGAATGAATATATATGTATATATATGAGAACCTCACATTCCATTTCCTAATGGACGAGGTTTCTAAAAATACTCAACTTCAGGGCGTAGCAGGAAAGCCTGGCTGACTTGCTCCCCTGATCGTAAAGTAAGAGGGTAGTGGTCCAGCTAAACGCAAAATTCGCACCAGCGTCCTTGGCCGCGGGCCCCAGTTCCACGGGCATCCGACTCCGTGAGCTGTTGGAACCAGGCATTTCTGAACGTTGAGATGCCTTCAGTTCTATCAAGTGACAGCTTGAAACCTAAAAAGTCCTCAGAATAAAACAAACCAGGTTTCCTTAGTGGTAAAGCCACGCTGTCCCTACAGCACACTTAGATAGGAAAGGGCACGGGGCCAAGCGGGCGACGATAGCCAGGAATAGAAAACCCCGAAAGATTTTGAAGTGACGATGTCGAAAGGACTGTCTGAGCCTCGGGAGCAGCTCAACCGCCCCTGAATTGTGTTTCTAATGCATATCCGAGCCGGGACTGCCAGGGCCCCCCAGCGCATAGGAACCCATATAAGCCAAATCCTACATTGACGGAGGAGGAAACCAAGAACCAGGGACGCAGAAGGACCCGTCTGAGTCCACCCTGCCGACGAGGGTCCCAGTGGAGCCCAGAGCCCAGACTCCTCGATTTCCGGTTTTGTCCTTTCCCGCAGCTAGGATTCTAGGCCTTATGCTCCTCTTAAACCACCTGGGACGTGCTGAAAAAAAATTCTGGAATTTTACTGTGGCGAAGGTGACCGTAATGGGTTTCAACCAGAGTCACAAATTTTATCAATACCGTAAATGAAGGTTTGGCCCAGTTTCAGTAGGAAAAACATCTCGTGCTTGCCTGTAGGCTGCTCACCCGGTCACTGATGCCTGGAACTACCTGCAAAGTCTCAATTCTTCCCATAAAGGCAGCCATATCCCTTCGGGCGGGCGCTCTTGTCCCCAGACAGGCGACTCCCGTGAGTGTCGCCCATTCTCCGAGGTCGTTCCTGGGGTTGGGAGGACAGCCGCCCTCGACTTCGAGCTTTGCCAAGAACAAGTCATATAATTTATAGCAGAACTGAGGAAGGTATCACCTGCAAATTGGCTGCATATCTATCTTTCTGAGCCATAAGTGAGGTGTTCTTGGGAGGTGACACCCCATGGCAAAGTGTTAGCTCCTTTGGAGGCAGAGGCGGCGAGGACCAACTGCAGAGGCCCGCGTGGAGGACAGCACCCGGTTAGGCCCGCCCAGCACCTGTTTTGCCTTCTTTTTGATCAAAGTGCGCTGGTTTTCCTTTGGAGAACACGGGCCCCTCTCAGTCCGTGAGATGTGGACAAAACTAAAACCTACCACCAACACCCCACCCTCCCCGCCACTGCGACTGAGATGTGCACGACCAGAAAGTTCCACCCTCACCGCTATGACTGGATCACAGACGACCCCGTAAGAAACACAAGCCCGTGAGACCCTACAGACAGACTTCCACGGACGTTCTGGAAAAGGGAAGCTCTGTTGGCCCTTAAGTCACCCCCTGCGAGAGCCACTGGAGGCTGCCCTCCGGAGAGGCCCACTCTAGGTGAAGGCCACATGGGGCAAGGGCGAGGGGGGAGCTCAGTGGACGCCTGGATCCTGCCCTACCTGAAGCGAGACCTGCGTGGGCTTTACTCCCATCTGACCTTCCGCGGACCCGAGCTTCGTCTCGATTTCTATCATCTGCCGGGCAGACAGACACTGCCACGCGGCGGTTACACAGACTCCCAAAACACAGAAACGAGACGCGGATCCTGGTGCAGCCACTCTCTGGTTATGAGACCCTGAGAAGTTACACAAGCTCGATTTCAGTTTGCTCATCTGCAGAAGGAGGCCAACAACACCCATTGCTGTGAGCGACGACGAGTCCATACTCTACCCAAAGCACCTGCCACGTCGTCAGTGTCCGACAGGTTCGAGCTCTGATTTTTTAATGAACGAACTCTAACAAAAGCAACCTAATCCGAGCAGCCCCGGTGGCTCAGCGGTTTAGCGCCGCCTTCAGTCCAGGGCGGGATCCTGGAGACCCGGGATCGAGTCCCACGTCGGGCTCCCTGCATGGAGCCTGCTTCTCCCTCTGCCTGTGTCTCTGCCTCTCTCTCTCTCTCTGTGACTATCATAAATAAATAAAAATTTAAAAAAAAATAAAAAATAAAAATAAATAAAAATAAAAATCTTAAAAAAAAAAGCAACCTGATCCCTGCTCCTGCAAGATTACAGCTCCAACGATATTATTTCATTTCTACTAAGCTTCACCGGTATGCGAGGGAAAGTTGGCCTGTAAACAGCCCATTGAAGGGTGGATCTGAATATCACAGTTACTCTTGTGCCTAAAGAGTTGGAAATGACATAGAAGGAAATGCTCATGGCGGTCCACCAAGAGATGAGGAAGGCTGAACTCTACTTGGAGACGTTCAAAAGAAAAAAAAAAAAGGAAATCTTTCAACCTGTTCATAAAAACTCCCAGAAGAAATTGCAATGAAATGAAAGAAAAATAGTGAAGATTGCCTGATAGTTAGATTTTTCTTCTATCTTTGTTTTTCTTTCTTTTTGCAGGTCTATTTCTGTGAGCATGGACCGTGCTTCGGTCTGGAAGGCTTTACTGTCTGCACATGCTCTGGCCACACCACTGGGCTTTTAGGATATTGGTTTAAGAGTCGGAGAATCACAGGGCTGGCTCAGTCGGGGGAGCATGCAACCGTCCATCTCAAGGCTGTGAGATTCAAATAAATAAATAAATAAATAAATATAAATAAATAAATAAATAAATATTTTTTTCTTTTTTTTTTAAACGTGGAGAATCACATTAGAGTCATGCGAGGTTAAAAGATCCAAAGGAGACAATTTTACCAAACACTTCCATCTTACCAAGGGAAAAACTTGGCCTAAGACCACCTCGCTAGACCCTGGAAGTGTTGGAATTCTGACCTGACATTGCAACTGACTCAGAAACTCCTGCGGGGAGACTCTAGCGACTGGACCAGCTCACCCGGTGTGTGCTCGATGCCACGAATGCTTCAGGGACCCCTTTGCATATCACCTCTTCCAAAACACTTTCCCCTGGGGTGACTAGAAGAAACCCTAAGAGACCCCTAACTCTGGGAAAAAAACAAAGGGCTGCGGAAGGGGAAGGAGGTGGGGGGGTTGGGGTGACTGGGGGACGGGCACAGAGGGGGTATGTGATGGGATGAGCCCTAGGTGTCGTACTCTATGTCAGCAAATCGAACTCCAATAAAAACACAATAAATAAATAAATAAATCCATCTGAAAAAAGAAAAAGAAACAAATCCTCCCAACTTTCAGTTTCCAGAGCAGGTGATTTTTGCTTCCCTTTCTGCCGTTGTTCTTCTCCAGGTGCGCTTCTGTGCCGTCCTCGCCACGTCCCCGGGAGGGGCCCCTGTCCTTTCCCTTCTCTACCCCCAGCGTCAGACACCATGCTGCGGGGCCTACTACCCACTTCGGAACCGGGTGCCAAAAACCGGGCTGTTGCTGTGTTTTGGGACCGAGCCACTGAATCCGAGTGGCTTAAGTTTGGGAACAGGCCTGAGCTGCACAGACACAGGACGCCGGCCCGTCCCCGCCTGCTGCATGCGGAAGGGGCCGCAGGACCGGCTCCGGCCCGGGGAGCGTAGGCACAAGTGGTGTGCGGCACTCGGGGCTTGGCCAGTGCAAGGCCCCTGTGAGAAGCCCGTCTTAGCTCCCCGCTCCCCTGTATCAAGGAGCCACACACAGGGGAAAGGGGCCAGGAAATGAAGCGGCCGTTGCGCAGGCAGCGGGGACACCTGGGAGCCACTGGCCTTACATCTGGCTCCGGGTGAGCCACAGACATGCCTTTGCTACGTCCGATCGCCAAGATGCGGGGTCAGTCGGTTCCTGCAGCACCATCCAGCCCGAGGAGCCGACACCAAAGCACAAGCCTTGTGACAGGGACATTCTTCGGGGAGTCGCTGCATTCGGAGAGGCCGCGGGAGTTGAGGCATCGGAGACCTTGAAAGCAGGTTCAGTGGGGCATTTTTTACTATTATCCTGCGGTGCTGGGATCCCTGGGTGGCGCAGAGGTTTGGCGCCTGCCTTTGGCCCAGGGCGCGATCCTGGAGACCCGGGATCGAATCCCACGTCGGGCTCCCGGTGCATGGAGCCTGCTTCTCCCTCTGCCTGTGTCTCTGCCTCTCTCTCTCTCTCTGTGACTATCATAAAAAAAAAAAAATTATTCTGCGGTGCTCCAGATGCACTCAGGGACCCGCCGCCTTAATGAAGTTTCATTATCAAGGTGTCTGAACCGACGCCAAAATTACAACCGACTCCAAAGAGGAGACTCAAGAATATGAGCGTCGTCGTCAAGAGCTTCTTTCTCTTCCGCGCCCGTTTCTTTCTGGGCCAAGATGTGAGCTCCCTCTCTCCCCGCTGCACGCCTCTCCAAATCGGGATTTGGGTAAAACACGACACCGGTGAACTTCGCAATGTTCGCAGCCACCACCCCGCCAACTTGGCCTCCTCCAAGAGGCGCTTAGAAAGCCACAAAGACCCGCATCTGGGGTCGTGGTGCAAATGCCACGTCTCGGAGGTACACGAGTCCGCTCCCCAGGAGCCCGGGGGTGCTGCTCCCCCTTCCTCGCCAGCGGGAACCCGAAGTGGCAAGTGCTTCAGGCCGCGGGCTTCCCAGAGCGCCTGGGCTGGGGGCCAGCACGCACGAGGCCACGACCGCAGAAGAAAGGGGCTCACCACGGGCCTGGGACGATCGCGGACGGGCGTGCCCACTTCCAGCGGGAAAGTGCCCCGGGAGCCTTGCATCCATCAGTTTTCCTAGAAAACGTGGTCACCCAGGTGCCACCCGCGACCCCCTCGGTCATGTCCCAGAGCCGGGCTCACAACCCATCGGGGGTCATTTTAGCTCTTCTCTTCCTCAGTATGACAAAACCTCTCTTCAACCGGAACCATGTCGTTTCTTAAAAAGTCCTCATTTCAGTACAAAGCTCTGCAGATGACATAGGCTCTAGGTCCCAGGATTTGTTCAGAAATCGGAAAGACGCGAGCGCCCTTGATATTTTTCGTGCCCGAGCCTGGATTGCCTTAGAAGGGTCACCCGGCGAGGATAAACCCAGACGGGCCTCAGATCCCCGAGCCCCTCAGCCTGGGTCCCCTCGGGGGGGACACGGAAGTGACCGTCCCAGACGTCTGCAGCCACTCCGAGGGTCGCACGAGACAAGGCCCGTGAGGCACTTAGCACGAGTAGCAAGCACCCAGGAAGCCAGGACCCCGCCTTCCCTGAAGCCGACAGAGAACCCTGGGGAGAAGCCGGGGAGGGCAGAGCCAGAAGTTCTTGGAATTATCGCCAGACACGGAGGCTGCCTGGGCCTCTGCGGGTTTGGGCCACTCCGAGCCGCAGCCCTGGTCCAAGTGGGTGAGCCAGGCGCAGGCACCGCTCTGGACTTCCCAGGGTGCGGCCGCAGGAATTTACAGCAATAGCTGGCGACGGCCGCCGAGTTTGTGTCTGCGTCCGCCGTGCGGCCCGGCGTGACCGGATCCCTCCCGGGAAGCTGTTCCAGATTGCAGCCCTTTACCCGGCCAGACACGCGTGAGAATGAATCCACATGTGTCTGTGACGTCGCGCGTCCAATAACGGTGACTTTGGATATTGCGAGACTAAAGGACCAGAGAGATGGTCCCGGCGTGCAAGGGTCAGGGAAGCGTTTACCACGGAAGGAAGCCGTGACCGGGGTTCTGAGGGATGAACAGGAGTTCGGTAAGTGGACGCCCGAGGAGATGCCTCGGGTCCAGTGAACGTGACAAAGCTGCGGAGCGCTGACTCGTGACAACTCTGACCGGGATCCCAGGGTTCTAATCCCAGCTCTTCCTGTCGCTGCCCGCCCCATACCGGAGCAAGGCCCGTGGTTTCCCAGGGGTTCCTGTGTGGGTCACGCGCATGCACGCGAATGCAGGAGCTGTCTTCAGTCTGCTGCGGGTACGGGCGGTTCACCCCCGTGTGGGTGGGACACCTGGCGGCGTCCCTGGCCTCTCCCCACTGCCTGCCGGGGACGTCTGCAGACCTCGCCAGCTGTGAGGAGAGTCACCCCTGGCTGCAAGCACCTGCACGGACAGTGCCCGCTCTCAGCATCCGCCACGAGTGCCGCTGAGCGCCACCTGCATCCCTAAGCTCCCTGCAGCCCAGCCCCACAGCCCCACAGCCCAACAGCCCCATGACCCCAACCCCACAGCCCCACAGCCCCAACTCTGCAGCCCCACAGCCCCAACCCCCCAACCCCATAGCCCTAAATCCCACAGCCACAACCCTATGACCCAATGACCTGATGACCCCATGGTCCCACAGCCCCATGACCCCACAACCCCATGACCCTGCAGCCCCGCAGCTCCAACCCCATGACCCCACAGCCTCATAGCCCCATGACCCCACAACCCCACAGCTCCAACCCCACAGCCCCATGATCCCACGGCCCCACAGCCCCACAACCCCACGACCCCATGGCCCCACAGCCCCACAGCCCCAAGACCCCACGGCCCCACAGCCTGCGGAGAGAGGTCCTGTGCAGCTACCCAGAGAAGTGCAGAGGGGGAAGAGGGTGGGCCCCCTGGGCAGCCCACCAGGGGGACTCAGCTGAACCTCAGTCCGGCTCCCTGGAACGGGCACCACAGGCTGAGGCCACTCGCGAGGGGCTGTTGGGGAAGCCGCCTGAGTCATCCTCTCTTCTCGAGGTGACACCTTGAGCCGGCACCAGGACCCCTCCGGCCCCCAACCCCGAGCGCCCGCCCCACACCGCGCACCCCCCAGGCTGCAGCTCGCCCGCACCTTGCCCCGCTGCCTGGGTGGCCGCGCCCTGACCCAGGCCGTCCTCTCCTGGACGCTCCGCTCCCGCCTGGGTCTCCAGGCCGCACGCACGGCGCACAGAGGGCGCCCCACGGGCCGAGCCTTGAGCGACCCAACGGAGGGATGGATGAATGAATGCGGGGCCCACCTGCCTGGCGACGTCATGCCGAGAAGTCCGGGGCGCAAGGACGAGGGCCTCCCTCTGCCTCCGCCCCGCCCCGGCCTCACGTTCTCTCTCTTTCTCTCTAATAAATAAATAAAACCCTTAGAAAACAACAGCAAGGCCCAGCGTCTGCATACAGTGAGCAGCAGCATCAGTGACGAAGCTGCACTGTCCTCGCGTCAGGAAAGACCACTTAGTAGTCGTGGGACCTCGGAGCCGCAAGGGGGCCCAGGGGGCGGCTCCGTGGGGGCTCCAAGGGGGACAGGCTTGCATTTCCCCCCCCGGGCTGCTGAGTTTGCTGCCACCACCGTGAGGACACGCGAGCCATGCTTCACGGGCTGCAAACACAGGCCGCGCTGACGCCGGGGCCCACGGAGGAGACGTGGGAGGAAAAAGGCCACAGGCCCGACCGCACTCGGGGCCCAGCCGCCGGTGAGGGAAACGTGTGAGGTGTGACCGTGGCCCCACGCTTCCCGCCCCGCGGCTGACAACCGATTCCAACAGGCTCCGCGGGCGCGGCACCCGGGGGACCCTTGCACCCCGACATCGGGGCTCCCGGGTGCAAAGCGGCTCCTCGGAGACCGAGTGCTCTTAGCGCCACGACCCGGGCGCGGGGAGTCCTGCGCCGTGCGCCCCCTCGGAAGCTGTGAAATAGGGGCTTTCAAAACACAGAGCTCATGCTTGACCGCACAACTGCTGTCATTTCCTGCCTCGGACTTTCACAAGCGGCACTTCCTGGGTGTAGCTGCGTGACGAAAGGCCCAGCGACTGGCTCAACACAGGCCCGGGAGTCCGCAAGGTGCTTCGGCGCTCCAAGCCCATTTCTCCTTTTTTTTTTTTTAAAAGATTTTATTTATTTATTCATGAGAGACACACACACAGAGAGAGAGAGAGACAGAGACAGAGACACAGGCAGAGGGAGAAGCAGGCTCCATGCAGGGACCTGGGTGCAGGACTCGATCCCGGGACCCCGGGGTCACGCCCTGGGCCAAAGGCAGGCGCTAAACCGCTGAGCCCCTCAGGGATCCTCTCGGAGTCCATTTTTGAAAAAATATCTGCCAAGCCGCATCTGGAGCGGGTTTAAGGATCCAGGGTGGGGGCCCCCAGGGGGCTCCTCATCAGGGCGTGACCCCGGGGTCCTGGGATCAGGTCTCGCATCAGGCTCCCTGCTCAGGGGGCCGCCTGCCTCTCCCTCTGCCTGGCTCTCTGCGTCTCTCCTGAATAAGTACATTTTTTAAGTCTTTTTTTTTTTTTTAAAGAGCACAGGGGTCGCCTTCCACTTACCCGAATTTCCGCTCGCTCGAATGTCTGCCCCACATCCCAGCCCAGGCCACCTCCCCCTGCGATGCTGTCGCCCGGCCTCAGGGATCCCTGTCCCATTTCCTGCGCCCGCTCGTCCCTGGGGACGCCCGGCCGCCACCCCCGTCCCCCATCCCCTCGCGGCCTGGAAAACAGCTCAGGCCTCCTCTAATCTAAACACCAAGTTAGAGGAAAACAAACCAGCAAGAGAAGCGTCAGCCCCTCTCCGTCACCAACGTCCAAGTGTCGCCTTGCGCCCCCCGCCACGGCTCGGGCCGCTGACACGAGGAGCGGCTCTGCTGCCCAGGCCCGCGGGTGGGGATGTGGCTCCGAGGCGCGATGTGGGCCTGGGCAGCGGCCTTCTCAGGGCCCCTCCGATGACTGGCACCTTCAGCCACGTTGGGATCCCTGGTGCCCCAGCGGTTTGGTCCCACGTCGGGCTCCCCACATGGAGCCTACTTCTCCCTCTGCCTGGGTCTCTGCCTCCCTCTCTGTCATTCATGAATAAATAAATAAAATCTGTAAGAATAATAAAAATAAAAATGAAATAAAACGTGAACTGGGGGACACCGAGGAACACCCCGGTTGCAGGAGGGAGCGCAGGCCCTGGGTGCCCACAGGCTATAGGCCCCTCGCCGGGCGTTTCCAGCCGGGTGGGGGGGAGGCAGTAGCTGGAGCCGAGGCCTCTGTGGGGCCGCCGTGCAGAGCAGAGTGACCGCGGACCTCTCCGCTCCCGGGACCAGCTTTCCTCCGGGCACCTGCAGCCTCCCGCGAACGCCAACTAAACCTTCACGAGGGCCCGCAAGGTCAAACGGTCGCTCCTGTCGGGGCCGTGGGGAGAACAGACACGGCCGCGGCCACCCCGGGCCCCGGACCCCCCACGACGCGGAGGCCAGACGCTCGGTCTCGTCGCAGGGCTGCTGACCCAGGTCGCTTGTCCAGGGGCCGGGCCGTCACCCACAGAATGAGTCCTGCTGCTGGAGCCGCGCTCCGGGCAGGGACCTCCTCCGTAAGCCACCCCAAATCGACGGCGACAACAGCCCCCGCGTCACCAAGGGCGTCTTCGACGGGGAGCAGACGAATCAACGACAGACGTCGGGCAGGTAACCTGTGCTTCTCCGCGGGGCTGGCCCGGAGCTTTGCTGCTCAAGACCGTGGCCTGCGGGTCGGTGGCACAGCCCGCTGACGTCGTCGGGGACCCCGGGCCCCACTCCAGACATCGTCAATCAGAACGGGCATTTGCACGGGTGCCCCACGATGCGGGAGGGTATGGAAGCCTGGGAAGTGGCCCCCGCGGGACAAGGGATGTCTGTCCCCCCCCCCCCCCCCCCGCCCCCGTCCGTCTCCTGCACGCAGCCCTAAAGCTTCCGCAGGCTTCCTCCACTGTCAGGCTCTCAGTTTCCCTCCTGGTGACACCGGCGGGCTCGGGGGAGAAGCCTCCAGGTGCCTGGACATGTCGGGCGTTGACAGCCTCTGCCCCGTGACCCCCCCCGCCCCCGAGTGGGGCCCAGGGGTGCAGGCAGCTACCGCGGGGAGCACGGAGAGCCGCGCGTCCGGGGAGGAAGCCCAGCCCGTGCTCTCCACACACGCCTGGTGTGCGTGTCACACGCGGTCGGAGTAAAGCTCACCTTTCCCACGGGGAGACGCCCGCTCTCGTGTCTCATGAAACGTGGCCTCACCGTCTGCTTTCCCACTCCCGAGGGAAGCAGAGGAGGCACCTCCCCCCTCCCGGGACACGGGGTGGCCGGAGCGGACGGGAACGTCAGCGCAGCCACCACCGGGCCTGTCCCCGCGGCGGGAAGAGCTGCGCACAGAGGGCACACAGGGCAGAGGGCCAGGGCCTCTGCTCCAGCCCTTGTCGCCAGGCCGCACCTTTTGGGCCCATTCTCCTGGATCCTCCCATTTCTCAGAGAGAAGCCGGAAATCTGGATTTTTTTATGTGAAATTCCCATTTTTTAATGTTGGCGATTAATTCGACTTCTTTAAACGTCGTGCGGGCCAAACAAAACACATGTACGAGCCAAAATCTACACCCTCTGGACTGTGGTCTCCGTGTCCCTTAGAGCAAAGTCCCCAAAGAGAGCATGTTCCTGGCTTGGCTCGGGGTGGAGGCCCCCGCGGTCCTGTCGAGGACGCAGAGCGGGAGCCGCGGGAAGATCCGCAGCACAGGGCCACCCTCGGGGCCGGGGCCGGGGCCGGGCGGCAGGGGATGTTCCCAGAGAAACGGCCTGAGCTGGGCGGCCGCCCCAGTCCGTGTGTCACGTTGACAGAAAAATAGGAGATTCTAGGAGACGGGAAACCATACAGATTTATTGGGGCATAAGCTCATTCTTTTCATTTCTCGGTCCCGTGGGCGTTGACACAGGTACGCAGTCGCGTTTAATCACTGCCACGGCCAACACTGAGCAAGTCCGGCACACACAGCCCCCCTCCCCGATTTCCCCACATGTCCCCTTAAGGGCGGCCCCGTCCCCGGGGTTCCCGACAGCCGCCCACCTGCTCTCTGCGCCTCCAGGTGAGCCGTTCTCGGGGTGTCCTGCAAGAGGCGTCCTCCCATGGACAGCCTGTGAGTCTGGCGTCTTTCACGGGGCACAAAGCGCCTGCGCCTTGATCGGGATCCTGCACACGGGCCAGCAGCTCGGTCCTCCTGCCGCCGAGCTCACCGCCGCACGGGCGCCCTGCAGCGCCTTCCCCGCCTGCCAACCAAAGGACGCGCGGAGACTGGGAGCAGAGCCCCTGCAACCAGTCACACAGAGGCTGTGGTAGGAAAATAGTCTTAATTCGTCTTGGGTAAACTACCCAGGAGTGGGATTTTTTTAGGTCTTATGGTAAGCGTATGCTTCACTTAACAAGAGATCGCAAATCTGTCGTCCAAAGTGGCTGGATAGACCTGGAGGGTATGATGCTGAGTGAAATAGGTCAATCGGAGAAGGACAGACATTAAATGGTCTCATTCATTTGGGGAATATAAAAAATAGCAAAAGGGAATAAAGGGGAAAGGAGAAAAAAATGAGTGGGAAATATCAGAAAGGGAGACAGAACATGAAGACTCCTAACTCTGGGAAACAAACTAGGGGTGGGGGAAGGGGAGGTGGGCGGGGGGTGGAGGTGACTGGGTGACGGACACTGAGGGGGGCACTTGATGGGATGAGCACTGGGTGTTATTCTGTATGTTGGCAAATTGAACACCAATAAAAAATAAATTTATTAAAATAAAATAAAATAAAATAAAATAAAATAAAATAAAATAAAATAATAAAATAAAAATAAAAAATAAAAAATAAAAAAAAAACAAAGTGGCTGAACCATTTGACATCCCCAAGAGCTACACGTGAGAGGCGTCGCTGCTCCGTATCCTCCCCGGCACTTGCCCTCGTCAGCGCTTTGGTTTTGCTTTAGCCGCCCTGAGAGCATGTGGAGTCCACACACCCGTTTGGGTTTTTTTTTTTTTTTTTTTTTTTTTTTTTTTGATGAATCGTGCCACATGCAGCTCGTCCGCTAAACCTGTGGCCTCGGCCCAACCAACTAAATACTATTTCTGATGCGACGTCCCATCCTTGCACGGCCCATCCGTCTCCCGCACATCCACATGTGTAATGAGGTAAGTGATTTTTAATTCCACAGGATTCAAATCCCCCCATCCCGACGTGACTTACAGCCGTTATGCTCCTGAGCTTTGAGGGATCGTGGACAAATGCCGAGAAAGAAAAAAAAAAAAGGCACTTTGAATCGCTCTTTCACCAGTTAAAAATCACACCGAAACTCAACGTAAACATAAAAGAAGTGGTCAGATGCGGGTCACGTATTAACGGTGTCTGCTGAGCCTGGAGACGAGGCGCAGCTACGGAAAACGCCTTGGCTCTTCACTGTCCTCGGCCCTCCGGCCCCGCACGAGGCTCGGCCGGACCCACAAGCGATCTTCTGAGAAGACGCCGAGAAGGCGAGCGGCACACATTTCCTGGCAATAAACTTAAAAGGTTGCTGCAGCATTCCAGAGATTTTCGCCCCAGTTCCTCCGGCCGCCGCATCTGCAATCCGCCGATCCTCCCAACTGGTGTTTTCACGTCTTATCCTCACAAACGTCTCTGCAAACGCCTTCCTCTCCGCCACCCCGTCGGGCAAACGTGGCCTCTTCCGCCTTCTAGAACCCAGAAATCTCACTAACGCCGCTCAACGCCTGCGAGATGCAGCCAACTGGAGCCAAAACATGTTTTCAGGTAAGCCGGTTGGGCTCACCCTTGGCTACCAGACGATTCCGTTCGCGAAACGGCCCGGCGGTCCCACTCTCAGGGACGGAGGCGTCCAGCAAGGTGAAGGGGCTCAGGGCCGAACGAAGTTAGATAAAAGCAAAACCAGGACTGGAAAAGTGACGGCTGCCAGACTGTGTCACCGGCCCCGGTTCTCACACTCCCGGGAGCCACATGCCTTCGGCCGTGTGTTTCCTCCCACTGACGTTGGTGCGGCCCGGAGATTTGCCGGGGCCCACGGGACGACTCAGGAGCAGCGGTGGGTGAGCTCCGCGTCTCGGCCTTCAGACGTCCCACGGGTTCTGCTCATCGGACCGTTCCTCTGCCGTCCCCGTGAGACGGACCTGTCCCGGGCCGCCCAGTGACCCAGGAAGATGAAGACAGAGACGGGGCCTGCACACCTACCCCGTCACGTGCAGCCTGGGGCAGCTGAACCCCAAGCAAGCCCATGCGTGACCCGTAACGGATGCCTGCCCGGGTTGTCAGGTAGCAAAAGCCAACTGATGGAAGCACATTCCCGCGTCGGCAGCTCTACCTGGAGAGAAACGACGCCAGCTGCTCGGTGCACGTTACCCTGCCCGCTGGCCACGCAGGCTGACTCGTAACAGGAGAAACGTAGGGGAGGGGCCCTCACAGGCCCACGCCGCCCCGGGGAAGGCCGTTGCAGACGCTTCGTCGTCACTGCCCAAGGGACGAGGGCAGGAGCTGAAGTCACCTAGTCCCACAGACCCTCCCGTGCCTTTTCTCCTGTTCCTACATCACTGGTTCCCACCTTGGGGTGATTCTGCTCCACAGGGAACATTCGACAATATTGGAAAACATGCAAGGTCGTCACGCCTGCGGGGGAGGGAGGCGTTACTGGCCCTCGGTGAGGAGCGGACAGGGCTGCTGCCCAAGCCCACCATGCACGGCTCAGCCCCAACGGCAGGGACCATCCGGCCCAAACGGCCGTGGTGCTGACGTTGAGAAACGGTTCTAAGCTTTACATTGAAGACCACGTAAGTTTGGGTCTGAGGAACCGTGTGGTCAAAAGGTATCCAAAATTGTGGAATTTATCCCTTTTACAAATCCAAGCCGACTTTCTGTATCCAACAGGCAACATACATGAATACCTACTTTCATCCAAGTATAAATGACTCTTTTTCCATAAATGTCCTGAGTAAATAATACCCGATTGAAGAAAACCTTCCTTTGAACATTTCTGTAGATCTAGAAATAATTACTCGTACCTCAGTTTAGCTGTCAGGAAAATCCCACATCTTTCCAAGTGTTTTGGGATAAACAAATAAATAGGCAAAGGCGTCCACGTCTGGTGGGGTCCCCCTGCCCCAATCCCCCTGAAGGGCTTTAAAATGTGACAGTTACAACGGTCGGGGCTATGAGGCCTTTTGGGGTGCAACTGCTGTATTATAACAATATCCTTTAGTGTTTCAGTAACTAAACCCTCTTAATGACATCCTAGGGAGACCTGCTTGATATTGAATTCTAGCCTCAATGTCTTGGGTCCGAGCCAAGAAAAATAACCCACTCCCCAGAATCACTGAGGATTGATGGGGGGGGGGGTCGTCAGGTTAGTGAGTCAACTGTGGTTGAATTATGGGTGTGGAATAGTATATATGGGGCTCTTTCTGCTGAAAGGCCGTGTTTTGGCCAGGACCTCCAAAATCATGGAGCTGGCAAGACTGGGCATGGCTGGGAAGAGCCAGAGCGTGAAGGCTTTCAAGGCATCGACGTCTAACCGTAGGCTCTATGCATTTTTGAAAGCACAAAGGACTTTAAACGTAGAACTCAACTCAAGAGAGGACCCAAGATGGTACCCGAGGGGACCCATTGATTGGCTTGAAGACCCCAGGCACTAGAGTAGCCTCGTCGTGTAGAACTGAGGCTGAGGACCATGATAATATTCTTTATCTGAGAGTCTGATTATTGTTGACTTGTGCCAAGCTTAACTACTACTGGCTTGCTCGCCTAACTTTACGAGGGGACAAGAGGATTCACCGGCTGAAGCGGCTGCCCTTGACACGGGTGGAAGCAGATGCTCTGTCCGTGGATTTAGGCTGAGCCCCCCCAACACCGTGCGGTTTGGTTGAGGCCACCAGCAGGAGACAAGAGAGACGGGTCGAGAGGGTGGGTGTCTGAGGTCCTCACGCTCACTCCGCCCGGGGAAAGCTCCGGTCTCTCCGTCCCACATGCTGAAGCCCCTGCCTAACTTCTCACCCTTAAAACGTAGATTCTGCGACTGAAGAGTTTGAAAAGCCGACGTGCCAAACGGCCGTGGTCCCTGGCCCGGGAGGAACATCGCTGGAAAAAATGAGGGGGAAAAAAATGGGGACCGTGACCCCAGGGCCCGGAGTCTTTGGGAGAGAGGCCCTGGACTTTTCTGAGCAAGACAACCCTTTAGAAAAGAGAAGTTGGCCTCTCTGTTGGAAGGCTCCTCCCCGATGTCATTCACGCGAGGGGGCTCGTGTCTTTATTGTCCTGACTGGGCCGCTTCTGAGAGTGAAGTGGGGTTCTACGAAACGTATTGGTGCATACAGAGGCGTGATAAACCCTGACTATGGGTGGGTGAACCGGAATGTGAGGTCACCCGGATTCAAGGAGTTCCCGGCCGTATTGACCATGGTCTTAGAGAGAAAACGGGACCTGTATCTAAGAAAGCCACTGGAGGGAACTGCTGTCGCTTCGACTAAAGAAGACAGTTAACTTACACGACTGGGTTGACCATCCTCCGTCCACACCAAGGGCTTTTGGGTTTTTTTGGTTTGTTTGGGTTTTTTTGGCCTTTGTTTTTGTTTTTGTTTTTGGTCCACTAAATGGGAGAAGAGAGAGAAAACCCTTCGTAATGTTTCTTTCATAGTCATCTCGTGACTTTACATGACGGGCCGTGGGGAATGGGTGACTGTGGGACTGTCCAGCTGAAATCTCTAAAATGACAGGGAAACGTGCGCGTGTGCCATGGCTCATGGTTAGTGCCCAGGAGGAGATGTGGGGACAGCATCCACCCATCTCCAAAGGCCCCGGACGCTGCCCTAGCGGCAGACCCGCGCATCCCTGCCTCTCCTGTTTACCACCATTGGCCACTCCCGTGCCCCCGACCCCAAAGCCGTTCAGATTCTGTTTGGGTGATAGTTAACACGTCTAACCACTTCACCAAAAGACCAACAAGGGGAAACCACCAGCGCAAGAGAAGGTCAGCTTATTACAAGCTCCGGCCGCCTCACACCTTGTGTTTGTTCATGGAGTTTCCCAGAATGTTCCCTTCTGACAGCCTAATTTATGACTTTCCTTGAGCTGCCAAGTCATCACCCAGCAGACTTCTCCCCTTACTCCTGCTGGGCTCACCAGCTACGGGCTCCTCGTGGAGCATGAAACAAAAGCGCTCGGACCAGGCGCCAGGGTGACCCACATTGGGCACAAACACCCTACCTGTCACTCACGGCCACACTTGGCAATCGGCAGTAACGTGGGCAGCCAAGTAATGACGGCAGGGAAGCTGGAGGAAGAAATTTATGAGTTTCAATCTAAATGCTTGGCATGCTGTGTAGCTGGAGGGCTGGGCTCCTCCGTCGAAAATGGAGAACTGTCGCACGAGTGTGGGGTAAGAGCTCCGGGGCACCTATAGAGGGTCTCGTAGGCCCTCACAGGCCCTCGCCCTCCGGGGGCTTCCGGATCTCTCCCTGAGGGATTAGCAAACAGAGGAGGAAGACCAAGCTACAAGCATCAGGACCAAACCCCAACGCGGTTCCTGGGGCCAACAGCACTTACGTGGTGACCACCTCCCTGTGGGAGAACCGGGGTCGGTCTTTATTTACTTCCCCCTGGCTTTTTGGATTTTTCTAAATTTTCAACTTTAAACACATAACCCATTTATAATCAGAAAAATACAAATGTGGATAGAAAAAGGTTGTGGAGGGACACCTGGGTGGCTCCGTGGTTGAGCGTCTGCCTTTGGCTCAGAGCGTGATCCCGGGTCCTGGGATCAAGTCCCACATCGGGGTCCCTGTTCAGCGAGGTGTCTGCTTCTCCCTCTCCCTCTTCTGCCCCCCCTGCTTGCTCTCCCTCTCTCTCTCTCTCTCTGTGAAATAAATAAATAAAATCTCTAATAAGAAGAAGGAGAAGGAGAAGGAGGAGAAGAAAAGGCCCTCTGTGGCCTTCACATCCTTTGCCAACCCGGCCAGACCCATCACCTATACTGGAGCCCGAGCGGGGCGCTCAGGCCAAAGGAGCGTCTTTGTGAAGAGAATGGCTCAGCCGGATGAGATCACGCCAGTCCGTGTCCCCGATGGCGCGGAATAAAACATGTGGACGATCCCCCTCCCTTAGAGAACCACCACGGGATCATTTCTCTCACCTCATCTAGCAGAGATTTGAACTAATGTGTTTTTCCTTCTTCATTTGTACCTGGTTGTCTCTTTTTCTCAGATTTTTCCCTTCTCGGCCACCCCCCCCGCCCCATCACACACGGGCCGTCGACCTCTCTCTCAGTAAAGGGAGTCGTCCACACCGGGCCACACCTGTTGACCCCCCTGGACCCCAGATTCCCACCTGTGAATTCAGGGGTTTGGATTGAGGGTCTCCAGTTAGGACGCCACCTGGCAGGTGCAATCCGCAAGCCACACCATGTCCACTACATCATTTTACCTTCAAAGACCCTGGACAGGGGACGCGATAGGCCTGCTTCCCGGGGGCGGGCGGGCACTGAGGTTCTCTGTAGCAGAGGGGAAACCCAGATGCCCCGGTGAGAAGCCCAGGGCCCCTTCCTCTTTGCCCCCAGCACGTCTAAGGGCCCTTCAAGCTCCCAGACTGTGCTGCTGCTCCTGCCCGGGGCCCCGTCCCCCTCAGGGATGTCCTCTGCATGTTGGCCCCAGCGGCCGCAGCGTCCTGCCCCAGAGGCATTCCGGAGGCTCGCTTGGCACCTGCAGGATGCAGGGATGAAGTGCTCCCTTTAATCTTCACCCCCGTGGGTCTGGAACATCAGAGCCGGCCCCTGAGAGCACGAAATTTAGTCTGGGTTGTCTGCGGGCTGCATCTGGCCGGCCTTTCCGCGGCCCGTGCCTTCCCTACAGCTGGTGGCCAGGAGGAGGCTGCAGGCCCGCCTGCTGGGGGCCCGGGAGAATGTGGGAGCGCAGGGGGCGGGGGGCGGGGAGCCGGAGGATTTTCTGGATTCTGCAGCGGCTTGCCCTCTGGCTTTCATCTGTCTCTTCGTGTGCGGCTGACGTGTTCTCTACATGTGCCCCGTGCCATGGCCTCCGTCCTTCCTTCCAGAAGGTCCTTGCCTCCACGACAGAGTCGCTGGCTGAAGAGGGAAAAACTGACGTGATTCAAACCTTGGAAACCAGGTGAGCGCGAAGGCTCCTCAGCCACGCAGAGCCTGGGGCCCACCTGTGCACCTGGGTAGGCAAAACCCACCCCCTGGCCTGAACCGGTGCTGTGTACCCCTGCTGTCCAGCGGAGATTTGTAACAGCTGCTCCTTTCAAGGTCACACGTTTCCCTGCTTGGGCCGTAGTTACCTGTGGGCCTACCCAGGACGCGAGCCCCCAGGCTGCCAGGTCGCAGCAGCTCCGAGCTGCAAGGCCCAGCGAGGCCGGGCACACTGAGCAGCCCCCCCGGGGCCTGGAACTGCCCTCGAACCACCCGGGAGGAATTTAAGCTCCGTAGGCATGTCCCTCAGACCCCGTCAAGCCTCCGAGGTCCTCCCCCCGTGTCCGCTGTGTGTCCACGGCTCCCAGCCCTGGAAGACGCCCTCGGCGTGCACGGAGCAACGCTGCCAACGAGCCGGCCACCGCGCGGCACAGACTCTGGGCAGAAAGGAAAAAGGGAGAGGGATTTGCGAGCCCCCCCAAGTGTGCCCCCAGCTGTGGGATGTCCTCGCTCCGCTCTCTCCGCGTGGCCAGCAACGTGGGGACGCGGCATCACTTCCCCTCTCACAGGCGGGAAAGCTGACGCACCGCACTCAGGGAAACGGCTCAGGATCCCAAGAAGGCGCTTCGGCTGGGCCGGGATTCGAACTTGGCTCCTCCTGAGCCCAGAGCTCAGAACGTTGCTCCTGCTGGGGCCTGGGGCCTCCCACGGGCATCCCCTTGTTACCGCCTTTCTCCACTGGGGTTCAGGATGGGGAGAAGAAAGTGTGTGGACCGCCCTCCCCTCTTCGGCCCGGGGGCCTGTCCCGCGGGGGCGGATTTCTGGAAGAACATGGGGGTCGGGCTGAAGAAACGGTCTCCGTCCACCTCCAATAACTGGGGAGCATCTGCTCTCTGCGCTGACCAGACCGGGTGGGAGGAAAAGGCAGGTGCTGGGAGCCAGGAGGGCTGGTGGGCGGCTCCGGCCCCGGGAGTGTCACCACAGAGCGGGTTTCCTGCCTGACATCGAGCAGGGCGGCCTCCTCTGGAAGGTCCTGGAGCTCTCGCAGCCACAGCAAGCCCCAGGAGGCCGGGGCAGGGCCCGGAGGGGCCTGGGGCGCAGCTGTGAGTGGCCAGCAGCCGGGAGCCGCCCTGGGGCGGGGGTACAGGGGAGCAGGGTCCCCAGCTGTGCCACAGGCCCGACAGGATGGAAGACCAACGTCCCCCCGAGGAAACAGGAGGAGGGTCAAGGGGACGCCTGAGTGGCTCGGGGCGTGACCCCCGGGGCCTGGGATCGAGTCCCCGCAGGGAGCCTGCTTCTCCCTCCACCTGTGTCTCTGCCTCTCTCTGTGTCTCAGATAAATACACACACACACATCATAGAGGAGAGTCAACAGGGAGCCCAAACTCCCCTTTAGATTCCGATGCGGGTTCGCGCGGGCTTCCTGTCTACACATCCCGCCAGGCGCCGCCCGCAGCCAGGGCCAGGACCCGCTCGGCTCCCGGTGGGAACCGCATCGCCTGCTCTGTACGTCCCATGTCCGGGCCCCAAGTTTCCCGGAGTGCGGCCCAAGGCCGGAGGGACACAGCGCGGTGACCCCGTCGGCCCCATCCCCCGCGTCCCTGGGCCCAGTAGGACCCCCACACGTGGGCCCCGCAGCGGGACGCAGCACAGACGTGGTCCTTGGATGGTTTGCTGAGGATCTACCGTGCGCCCGGCCGCCGATGCCAGGATGGGAGGGGTCTCGGCTCCGGGCGAGGCGGCCCAGCTGTGTTTCAGGGGCCCCGTAGCAGGGGCGGCGGCACAGAAACCAGCAAAGCTGAGATGGACAAGCGGGTGGGACTAAAACTCGAGTGGTCGGTAGAGAGAGGAAAGGCTGTCCTCAGCCCTCGGGCCTTGGCTCCCTGGCGCACTCACCTGGCACCCTGAGGGCCCTGCTCTGAGCCCGCCCGCCCTGGCGCTCCCCGCCGTCACCCAGCAGGCCCCCGTGGGGAGGCCCGGCTGCAGCAGGAGGCCCGGGACCCAGCGCCCCACCCAAACGCCCCTATACTCTAGGGGGAAAGAGGAGCACGCGAGTAATGGTGAAATGGGATAAGCCCCAAAGAAGAGGTCCAGAGTCCCCGAAGGACGTTCCAAAGGACGGTAAGTCATGCCTGCTGGCGGAGGCCAAGAGGGACTTCATGGAGATTCGGGATGGAAGTGGAGACCAGCCCCCCAGAGCCCCCGAGACTAGAATTTCAGGGACCAAAAGGCAAGGAGGGAGGAGGGGGCACAGGAGACACGCAGAGGAGAGACACTCAGCGACGTCAGGGGAGGTGGGAAGAGGGCAGAGAGGCTGAGACGTAGAGCGGAAGGCGGGCAGAGCACGGCTCGGCCCCCGAGGGACTAAGACGCCCTCCCTCTCGGGGTGGGTGGGGGGCGGGCGCCCGGCAGCGTCAACCATGATGGGATCCGCAGCGGGGGAACCCGGCCTGGAGACCGGCTGCAAGCAGAGGGCCTTGTCACCCCCGCCCTGGGGACCTGGGCGGCCTGGGCGCGGTGTCCCCCGAGCTGTGGGCTGGAGGGATCAAAATGATGGCTCTACAGGGACACTGTCTAGGACCTGGGGGGGTTAAACTACGTATTATATATTATATGATACAACTGTATTATATCATTATAATGAATGTTACAATATATATAACAAATATATGTAATATATGTGTGTATAATATATAAAAGTATATATATTAAATATATATTATAACATTCACTATAATAAAATAATGTAGTTGTATCATATAATATATAATACGTGGTTTAACCCCCCCCAGGTCCTAGATGGTGGAGGGTATCTATAGATTTATATTATCCTAGTATATTATGTAACTACATTATACATGTGCACATATGTGTATGTATAGGGTATAAAACCAGTCATAGAATAAAATATATATATTACTCATAATGAACTCCTGCCGTCTGGCAAATTTCGTGTTTACTTTTTTGCTCTGCGTAGATTCGCGTGTGTAAATCTGCAGATGGCAAGTCACCCGTCTCCCCTTCCAAGACAAGGACCATCCTCTTTGTCATCTGTTCAATTCCCTTGCTCTTTTCCCCCGACCGCCTTCCTCTCTTGAGGCTACTGCGGGCCTTTAAGGCATTTCTATTTATTTCATTGCTTCTACATCTCTGACACGGCCAACGACATCAGCGTGTGTGTGTGTGTGTGTGTGTGTGTCCGCACAGATATCCATAAAGATATATGTGTCCATATAAAATATCGCTGTAAAAATATATAACCATAGGGTCACCTGGGCGGCTCGGTCAGTTAAGCATCCGACTCTTGGTTTCAGCCCAGGTCATGATCTCAGGGTGGTGACATGGAGCCCCGCATCGGGGAGCCTGCTTCAGACCCTCTCCCTCGGCCTCTCCCCGCTGCTCACATGCTCGCTCTCTCTAAATAAATAAATAAATAAATAAAAATGAAATATATATGAATGTAAGTTATATACCTACGTGAATTCCATATGCACATATTTTTAATCTACACACTTTGCAGATGTGATTAAGGCTGTAGACCTTGAGGAGGGACGATTATCCTGGGTCACTCAGGTGGGCCCAACCCAGTCACGTGAAGCCTTAGAAGTGCGGAACCACTTTCTTCTCCCAGCTGAGATCAGAGAGACAGAGAGAGACAGAGAGACAGAGAGAGACTGGCGACAGAGGGTCGTAAGGATGTGATGCTGGCTTTGGAGATGGAGCAGAGAGACACAAGCCAAAGGATGTGGGTGGCCTCTGAACTGGAAGAGGCCAGGAAACAATTTCCCCCCGAGAGCCTCCAGAAGGAGCAAGAAGACACACAAGGACGAGGTCGCCTGCCTCACCTACCTCGTCGCCTACTAGTTGTAGGGCCGGTGGCCTGAGAGAGTCACTCCAGCTCCCTGAGTCTCCTTGGCCTCAAACACAATGAGGGCGATGCCTTGTCATGGAGGGTCAGGAGGCTCGGTCGGGTCCCAGATCCGTGACCTCGGGCTCCTCATGCTATGGCCAGTCAGTAGGAAGTGTCAGTGTTTCTGCAAAAGTAGCTAATTCAACATTATCAGACCATGTCCCCTTTCTGCTCAGAACCTTCCAGAGACTCCTCTTCTTACTCACAGAAAACCTAAAGACTTCCCCTGTTCCCAAGGCCCTCCTGACACCATCTGACCCTGTTTCCTCTCTGACTGCATGTTCTTCTACTCTTCCCCTTGCTGACTGTGCTTCGGTCACCCTGGGGGCCTGGCTGTGGCTGGGGCACACCAGCAGCTTCCAGCCTCAGGCCACTTGCACGCACTGTTGTCTCTGCCTGGAATCCTCTTGCTCCACGTCCACGTGGCTTTTTCTCCCACAGCTCAAACATTACCATCTTTTTGAACCTTCCCTAATAACCCGGCTTAATTACAGTAACCCCCAACCAAACATGCCTCATGCCCTCCTCCAAGCTTCTCGGTAGTAATCCGGTCTTCTGACATAACACTTGTTATTTTTTTTAAAGATTTTATTTATTTATTTATTTATTTATTTATTTATTTATTTATGACACAAAGAGAGAGAGAAAAAGAAGCAGAGACACAGGCAGAGGGAGAAGCAGGCTCCATGCAGGGAGCCCGACATGGGACTTGATCCTGGGTCTCCAAGATCACGCCCCGGGCTGAAGGCGGCGTTAAACCGCTGAGCCACCCGGGCTGCCCCATAACACATGTTTTGTTCGTCTTGCTTACTTGGTTTCCTCCACTGGAATGGAAGCTCTACGAAGGCTTCTCGTGGAGGAATGTAATAGGAAATCGAGAAACATGTTTGAGGAGAGCTCATGATGTGATGAGCACTCAGTGTTATACTACATGTTGGCAAATAGAATTAAAATGAAAAGCAAATTAAAGAAGAAAAATGTTTGAATGAATCAATCAGCATGCACACAACTCTATAATCAGAGAAGAAATATCAGCCGTCTCTCTAACGACCCATCCTTTCCGTTACAAAGGGAAAGTGAAGCTACAAGAGCCTCACATTGTCCCGTCAACGCAGAGCAGCAACTAAGGCCTCGACTGACCTTGCTGAGCCCAACCGACCCAGCGAGGGGTGGAAACACGCTCCAAGGTCTCGAGAGACCCAGCCCTGGTCTCCCAGACAGAGAGCTGGCCTTCCGGTTTCCCAGCCCCCCGCCTCCAGGCCCAGGGAGAGCAGGAAGTGTGGGGGCGTGTGAAGAGGGACACAGCAGAAGACAGACTCACGGGTGACGGGCTGCAGGACTTCCTCTGTAGCCGGTCCCAGCACATGGGGCTCCGTGTGCCTTCACCGAGAGCAGAAGACTGAGGCCAGAACGCAGGGGCCGGTGCGCCTCCATCCAACCCAGGTGGACTTGGGGCCCACGGTGCCCAGCAGAAGACGGACGTGGTCCGTGCCCGAGGGCGTTCCCACGTCCCGGCGCTGCACCGTTAGGAGGACAAACTCAGTCCACGTTCTGCACCCAGTGTCCAGGCCGATGGGGCGGGATCCCCACGAGGGTCCCAGTGTCTTAGACTCGGGAACTGTGTGCTGGGTTTAAGGCAAGCTCGAACCAGGCCAACGGAGACTCTGGCCTTGGCCCTGCCACACTCACGAGACCAGCACCCACTTCCTAGAGGAAGGACCACGTGCACTTGACTTACCGCCGCGTCCCCAGACCCAGCACAGCGGCCCATCCTCTCCACAAATGCTTGTTTCCTAAAATAGCCAACTCCTCCGAGCCTCGGGATCGTCACACCCACTTCCTGAGGCTGTGAAGATGACATGAAATCAAGGATCTGGGTCCCTACGCAGTGCCCGGTACATGACAAGCACTCGTTTAAGTGAGCTGCCCCTTGGGTGGCCCCGGGGGTGCTATGGTGGTGGAGGAGGGGTAGTTGGCGCCCGGGAAACGCCGGTCCATCCTGAGGTCCCTAATGCTCTGTTCAATCTGGAATTTTGGTCTAAGCACGGGCTTGAGGAGTTGGGTACCAGAGCAATCCGCCTCTCCCCGCCAAGGCCTGATGGACAAGAGCCGAAGCTCTGCAAAGGAGAAGAATGTTACGTCTGTATCCCAGCCCCCGGGATGCCCGGGCAGAGCTGAAACAGCGCGACTCCGCCCCGCCCACGTGGTCCGGCGACGTGGGGCCGGCTCCCTCCCTGTCTGGGCCCGGCGGGCAGCCGAGGAGGCCACCGGGGTCCGTTGTACCTGCTGCATGGGTTTATCGGAGCAAAGGTGGGCGAGCAGAACATTGTTCCAGGCTTTTCTGGGAAAAAAGAAAATGCGAAAGGTCCTTTCCCTAACTAGGGATGTTCACGCGAGCCCCAGCGAAGCTTCCCATGAGGTTCACTTGCCCATTTCCTCAGCAGGTCCACGGGCCGCCCACTGGGGGTTAAATAAAGATCTAAGGCCTGGGACGCTTGGGAGGGTTCAGGGGTCAAGTGTGTGCCTTCGGCTCTGGTCGTGACCCCGGGGTCCCGGAATCGAGTCCCGCGTCGGACTCCCCGCAGGGATCCTGCTTCTCCCTCTGCCTGTGTCTCTGCCTCTCTCTGTGTCTCTCATGAATAAATAAATAAAATCTTTAAAAAAAAAAAAGCTCTAAGGCCTTTTTAGAAGTGAAATGCCGTAGGATTCCCCTCAAAGCTTTGAGGTCCAGCTCCACACCTACTTGGCCAAGACGTGTGGGTGTCACACCGACAGGCCGAACCATACGTATTTTGAAATACTTTCTTTGAAAACTTTTTTTTTTTTTTTTCCAACACTTTCTCGCTGTGGTAATAATAGAAAGGAGATCTCTTCCAGAAATAAAAGCAAAGAGCCCTGCCCAGCGCCAAAGAGGTTTGCAAAAGAGGTCTGTAAGCATGAGTCCTGGTCGAAACGGGGAATGTCTCTCAAAGAAACAGAAAATGCAAGGACTCAAACAGTTTCAAGCAGTGACCCCAAGTCACCGGGGCGAGGCATGCCCGCCACCTCTTTCTTATTTTAGAGTCTTCACTTCCAATTGAGCAGTTTGATCAACAGCAGCGATCGGGTTAGTGCCGAGTAGTGGGACCTTCTGACTTTTCTTCGGTTTTGGTTTTTGTTCTTGTTTTCAGGAGAGGGAAGCAGCCAGCGCTCAGGGTCCTGTCCTGTCGAGCCACCACGGAGGGCGGAGACACGCCGCGGGACCAGCCCACGCAGCCACGGGAGGCCTTCCCACGGGGCTGCCGTTGTCCTCCGTCCTCTTACTGAGCACCTCCTGTGCCTTACTCCGGGTGTGGGAACGCGGGCGGCGGTGAACGAGGACTGGGCCCCTCGCCCTGGAGCTCGGGGCTGGAAGGCGTGTGGAAGAGGGCCCTGCGCAAGCGGATAAACGCAACGAAACGCGATAGCGTGATAAGCAGAGTGTGTGCAAAGCGTGAGGCCGGGGCAGCGTGGGCCCAGTTCCTGGATGGGGACATGTGGGTCTCCTCTGAAAGGACGACTAGGAACCCGTCAGAGAAATGACGGAACCGCAGGCCAAACCCACAGGCTCTGCTTCATCTGGGACTTTGCTTTACTTTGAAAAGCTGCCTGAGGGGCGCCTGGGGGGCTCGACAGCGAAGCGTCTGCCCTCGGCTCAGGTCATGACCTCAGGGTCCCGGGATCGAGCCCCACGTCGGGCTCCCGGCTCCGCGGGGCGGCTGCGTCTCCCTCTGCCCCTCCCCTGCTCGTGCTCGCTCTCTTTCTCTCAAATGAATAAATGAAATCTTTAACAAACAAAGTCTGAAGTCGCCCTCCCAATGATCCGGCGATACGGCCCGTGCCGAGGTCTCTGTGCTTCATCTGAGGCCGTGGGTGCAGCAACTGGACCAGAAGGAAGGGCGCTGCGAACACCGCAGGAGCCTGCCCTTCGCGAGGTGACTCGCCCCCTGCCCCTCACCCTGGGCTTGATATTGAGAAACCCAAGGATGGCCACAGCCCCAGGCCACTGTGTGCAGAAATAGGAAATGTCACTCAGAGAGTCCTCCCCTGTGTGTAACCAGAATCATCAGCCTCGAGATTTGGGAACTAAGTGGCTTGGCCATTCTGCACGTAAGCCGTGCGCACCGGTCCAAAGGAGACCAGTGAGCAACAATTCAATTTAGAGTTCACTGAACCCTCTGGTTTGGGAAGGAAATTGCTGGTAATCGATTGCAGCAAGCGCACAGGCTCGGGGCCAGGAAGAGAAGAATCACTTTAATGGGCAAAGCAGATGTTGCTAAATTCATTGCAAAAGTGAGGTGGGCGCAGAGCCAGGCCTTGCATGAGAGATGCCGGCCGATGTGCTCTTCTGAATGAAGAAAACAGAGACACTTCAAAAGGGGGTTCTGCGAGGGGAGCCAGAGGTCTGTGTCCCCGCGACATTGAATAAAAGAAAATGCACCGGGCTGTTCGGGTCGCCTGCACCGCTCCAGGACTTCAAGCTGTTAACATCTCGTAAGGACTTTAAGCAAATCCAAAATACCAGCTAACAACCGTCTGGGGAGCCTTTACTCGGTTCCAAGGAGAGCACGTGGGCAGGGGGGGCGGGGGGGCAGCGCCTCAGCATCAGACCTGCTTCTCCCATCAGTGACTTGGCTGCACCATCCGGAGGCTGTAGGGCCCTGGGCGAAGCTCTTAATCTCCCTCGCTCAGTTTTATCAGCTGCGAAATGGGCCTAATCTCTCTTACGACTCGAGAGCAGGTGTGAGGATCAACAGCCGCGTGTGCAAAGTACAGCGGAGAAGTGCCCTCGAGCACGGTGTGCTTCCAGGGCCCCGACGCGGCCGGTGTCACGGGGCCGTGGGACGGCGGGCCCGGTGGCCTGAGCTCAGAGCCGCTGCCCCCCCCCCCCGCCCACCCCACGGAGGAGGGCGTCACAGGCCACGTGCTTGGGCGGACGCTCAGCTCCATGGAACCCGTCTCCGGCCCGGGGAGGCCCCCGAGCGTCCTGGGAATGTTTACCCCAAGGAGCTTCCGGCGTGACCCCCCGGATAAGGGTGGATTCCAGTTTCCCAGATGGAGATACTCCCTTCTTATCTGTTCCCACTCTCTTCCGGGGCCTTCGACGGTGACCCAGGGCCCCTCCTGGGAGGATCATCACAGCTCCTCTGAACCCCACCATTCCCACTCCTCCCCCAGTTTTGCCCTAAAATCTCTGCTGGCGCCAGACAGATTTCGTGCCCAACGTACCCGTGGAGGGGCCGCGAAGGGCCACCGGCCGGTTCTTCGGCCTGACCTCGCAGGTTGTCCCTGTGGGCCGTTCCCCCAGCGTGCGGGTCTCTCCTAAACGGTTAGTGACCTCCTGGAGTTCAGATACGGGTCCTGACCCCGTGAAGCGGCTCCGCAGCAGCAGCAGGCAGCCCGAGGACTCCAGCAGCCACTCCGCAGGGGCCCCGGAGCCTGGACGCCGAGGCCCCCCGACGTGAGCAGCGGGCAGCAGACTCCGTCCTCCCCGGCGTGCGTGTGGACCCGGGGCCCTGCGAGCGCGGTGCTGCAAGGGGCCTGGCTACCGGGCTGGCCGAGGACACGCCGCCGCCGCCCCGAGCCGCTCGGCCAGGCCGTCAGCCGCATCCGCGGCCCCCGGGATCTCCAGGCCTGGCCCGGGCCCTCAGAGGGGCCCCTGCAGACAGCCAGGTCCCACGGAAAGCACGTCTGCAAGTGGCCCTGGGCGCTAGAGCGCTCCCGCCAAGCGAGCAGAGCGCCCAGGGCCTTTGGCGGTGGATTCTGGGGCCTGGTGGGCGGAGGATGTTTACTAGGGCCCAAAAGCCGGGTCCCGAGCGGAGAACATGTTGACCCAGAGAGATCCCGGAGAAGGCGGCTTTGCCAAGCGCAGGCTCCCTTCTCAGGTCCTGAAGTCGGCGTCAGAAACTAAACAAACCTTCCCGGGTTCACATGTGTTTACTTTTGGCAAAATGCAACTTCCCGTTTGGAAGGAAAGGGGCAGTCAAGCTATCTATAGCCTCCTTGGACGTGAAGTCGCTCCTCCAAACAGTCGATCGGCTTGAGCATAAAATGAGTCAAACGTACACAGTGAGAGTCCCCGTCCTCCTCGCGTGTCCACGTTTTAATAGGGAACACACTCAACAAAACCAAAACAAATGTTTTTTTTTTCCCAACTGTTGGCCCATGAGACTTGTTTAGGCCATTTCTTCTTCTGAGAGCAAGAAAAACAGACATCAGGACGGAGCCAAGTGACATGTGCTGTGTCAGAGAAGCCGCTTCTACACACTTGGGGGTTGAGATTTCTGCTAAGACAGAAAGTCAGAAAGTTTAAGTTCCCACAGCCGCTCAGACCACATTCCCCTGCGTGAAAACCGAACAGCTATGACTACGTGCCCAGCCGCACCCTGAGTGGCCCTCGATTCCCTTGCGTGTGGTCCCACGCCCTGCTCTCAGGTTTGCAAACTGAGCGACGGACCCTCACAAATGCACCGGCACCTTTTACAAGGGCCCTAGAGAACTTTCTCCGTGTAGCGAGCAGGGAAGGAGGGCTGGGGGGGCTTTCTCTGATTTTTATAGCGACTGGCAGCGTTCGCATAGACTGGGAGCTTATTTACGACCCAGAGGCTCTCGATGTATTTTGGATCTTTTCATCATGAGCCATTAAAGTCGCAAAGGACCGTAAAAGTCATCTGGTCAACCCCTCGCTGCCCACCCGTACGCAGACGCATACGTGGTATCGCCGAAGAGCTGAGGCCTGGAGTCTCGCCCTTAGGTTGCAGACCTCTTGCTCCTTAGGGCAAGCACCAGTGCACTCGTCCATGCATCCTCAAAGTAGGGGCCTGAGCACGGTGAGGGCTCAGGGAGCGAGTGTTGAACACGAGCTGTCCTAAGTCTACAAAATCAGGAAGGGTACGTGGGGGTCCTGACTCGGTCCTGCCAGCTCCCCATGCTCCTACCTTCGGCGTCAGCTCCTGGAGGGCTGCGGAGGACGAGGCTTGCGGCACTTTTTGCCCATCCTATCCTAGGCATTGACCTCGGCAAGCACTCAGGAAAACCATTTTGAAGGAGTAAAGGAAGTAACGAATGATTACGTAGACGAAAGCGGTTGCGCGGAGGAGTTACCTACCGAGGGCTCCCCGCTCCCCGCAAACGAACAATGGTTTGATTTAGGATTTTCGGACTTCATGACGGTGTGAAGGCCGTAGGCGTTCAGTAGAAATTGCCCTTTGGATTTTGAATCTTAACGTTTTCCAGAGGGAGGCGGACAACGTGCGGGGCGATCCTCTCCCGTGATGCGAGGGAGCAGCCTCCGGGCAGCCCCACCGTCACGAGGGTCAACAGCCAGCGCACGTCCCACCATCCTGCACCCGCACAGCCGTCCTGTTTGTCACCTCGGCACCGTCCTCAGGAGATTACATGAGAGAGTCAACACTTTGCTATCAAATAGACTGTGTCAGGTGCTCTTGCCCGCCTGCGGGCTCACCGAGGTGTTCTGAGCGTGGTTAAGGCTGGCGTGGCTGAGCTGTGAGGTTCACTGGGTTAAGTGCGTTAAATGCACTTTCAATTTATACTATTTTCTTTTTTTTAATAATGAATTTATTTTTTACTGGTGTTCAATTTGCCAACATACAGAATAACACCCAGTGCTCATCCCGTCAAGTGCCCCCCTCAGTGCCCGCCACCCAGTCACCCCCACCCCCCGCCCTCCTCCCCTTCCACCACCCCTAGTTCGTTTCCCAGAGTGAGGAGTCTTTCTTATACTATTTTCTACTTGCAATGGGTTTATCAGGACGTCACCTCCTTGTAGGCCGAAAAAGACCTATAAACATTATTATTTTACCTATTTTATTTTATTTTATTTTATTTTATTTTATTTTATTTTACATTATCTTCAGTAAGCCTTATGCCCAGCATGGGGCTTGAGCTCACGAGCCCAAGATCAAGAGTCGCGTGTTCTTTTGACCGAGCCAGCCCGACGCCCCTCTAAGTACCACTCTTGAGTGATTTCAATATTGTCCTGCTTGAAAAGGAAAATTCTTTCCTTCTCCGGGATGCTGGATTTAGGGGAGGTGGGTAGGTCCATATGCCATACATTCCTTCGACCTTCTCCTTTCAGGGTCTAACTGAACAAGGATAGAACGAGAGGCAGTTAGGACAGGAGATGTCACTCCCCCCATAATCCTGCCAGTTCTCTTCCTATAAACCCAGGCTGACCAAGCCCTCCACTGACTTAATCCTTTAAGGAAAATGGCTTTACCCCACCTACCCGTCATCTGCAGCCTCCCTACCAAGGGAGGCTCTCCCAGCTTTTGGACTCCGTGAGATCCTTCATTACTTCGTGCTCACGGGCACGTCGCGGCCTCCGTGTGGAACATGCTTAGTATCGCCGTGATTCCCTTGACCCCCACCATCACCCCGGCCGCCAATCCCCGCCCCCGCCTCCATCAAAACCAACATCACCAGCAGCAGCCCCAGCAGCACCGGCCCCCACCACCTCCGCCATCCACTTCACCGCTACCCTTTTAAACTTGGGGGAAAAAAGTTCTCCCTCTCTTGAGAGTCAGCTCAAACGGAACTTCCTAAATCCCTCCAGGATTTGGAGCCAAGCCCCCCTCTGAGCTCCAACAGTTGCTCGTTCTCAACCGTGTAACTACATCTAGCACATTGCATTTTAGTTTATTCAATCGCGTATCCTTTCTAGCAGCTCATATCCTCTGCTGGACCCTGAATCCCTGACCGAGAGGAAATATTTAGGGGGAGTCCGAACGCAGATCCCGGAGCAATAGGGGTCAAGAGGAAGGAGATGTATCAGGACTGGTGGCCCGGAGAGCCGAGGGGGCTGTGTCTGCTCCAGCAAAGACCAGAGGGTTTCAAGAGTCACTGACCTCGCCGCTCAGCTAAGCCCTAGCATGACTGCTTTGATAGCCGGCCTCCTCCATCTGTCTGGGTTTCTCATTTTCATTCAATTATTCATTAAACAAAATCATAAAGCTCCTGCGCAGGGGCACCTGGCTGGTTCAGTCGACGGAGTGGGTGACTCTTGAGCTCCGGTTCGTGGGTTCAAGCCACATGTTCAGCGTGGAGATCACACTCCGCCCTTTCCTGCCCGGCTTCCAGGACAAGCCCTTGGTCCTTCTGGTCCACGCTACCCTCTCCACCTAAACCTCGACCCAATGGAATTCCTCTTCTCCGTACCATCTTTCCTGTCATCTGTCTGGTTCTTACTAGGCTCCAACTAGCCAACGGGGGCTCTTGAAATTACTTTTGAAAGGGCACCCAGGTGGCTCAGTGGTGGAGCGTCTGTCTTGGGCTCAGGTCGTGACCCCGGGGTCCTGGGATCAAGTCCCGCCCACCGGGTGCTCCCTGACACGGAGCACACTTTCCATGTTTCTATGTCTCCAAACCAGCTTCCTCCTTCTGGACACCGTCCTCTATCACCCTGACCCCAGGGGGCACAGATCATCGTTTCGAAGCAGAGGCGCATCCCCTCAAGGTCAAGTGCTGGGCTTGGAACATGGAACTCCAGAGGACAGACAGCAAACAAGTCCCGGGAGACCGAAGGTCGCACCACAGAGGGCAGGTGGTCTACACACAGAAAGAGCAATAACCTCCCAACGCGGGATATATAAAGTGCCAGGTGGGTAAGGGACTGCACCCCGGAAGTTCACTCTCCTGATACGACTTTGCCGCCTTGGTTCTCCCCACCTGCTGCTCCTTCCCAGTCTCTCGTACAGCAGTTCCCCCCCTTGTCCTAACTGTTGACATGATCTGGGGTTAGCCACGGGCCTTCTTGCCTCCCATCTTCCTACCTCCCCGCTCTTGGAAATCCCAGCCATTCATAAGACCTTCAATACTATCTCTATGCCGACACCTGCCTGGTTTTTATCTTTGTCCCAGACAGGAAGGGCCGGCGAACAGGCTCCTACACCCCACTACTCGGTTAGGACCACCACCCAGATGTCTCGCAGACATCTCAAGCTTAACGTATTCCAAACTGAAAGTCTTGGATTCCATCTGTCTCTCTCTCTCCCTTCGTCTCTCACTCACACACACGCACACACACATACGTGCAAACACACACACATATTGATACATACCACCCCCATTTAAATTCTGTTCCTCACTCAGTTTTCCATTTAAATATTTGCTCAGGGAAACAAACAAACAAACAAAAAGCAAAACCATCTGATTCTCCTTCCTTGCTCCCTCTACATCCAATCTGATCCGTTAGCGTACGCTTGGTGGGAGATAAACAAAATGCAGCTTGCAGGGATTTAACCAAAGAGGAGTTTGATTCTATTTTTCTCTCAAATGAGGGCCAAAGAGAGGCAGTCCGGGGTGGAGTGGCAGCTCCAGCATGTCACCCGAGATCCGCCTCCTATTTTTCTGTGTCCCAAGTGGGTGACTTTGTCTTCATGCTTGTTCCTTGTCCTCAAGACGCTGTTCCACCCACACAGGACCTGCAACCCAGGCCTGGGGCAGGGGAGCAGCAGAGACTTGACAGGTGAATATACCTCCCCTTAGAGCACTTGTCAAGACTCCCTGCCCAGCAATTCCCTCTTCCATCTTGTTGGCTGGAACTATATCCCACAGCCACGCTTAGCTGCACGAGAAGCTGGAAAATACGGATTATCTTTTTAGTCGGACACATAGTCACCCCCCAAACCTTTATACTATAGATGTTATATAATTCACACCACATTGCATTAAATTAGTGAGGCAGGAGGGGAGGATGGATTTTGGGAAATCCATCTGAAGTGTCTGCCACAAAAATCCATCAGCACGTTGTTATTCGTACCTCCAGAGTGTTTCATAAACTCATCCCTCTCCCTGTCTACCCTGCCACCAGCACCATGTCCCTTCTGTCAGGTCACTGTAATGGCCCCTAGAGTTAACCCTCCAACTGCAGGTCTCTGATTCTTCCTACACTACAGGACAGAGGGATCCTTTAAAAACGAGTATCAGATCATGTCATTCTCGTGTCGACGTACCTGTTGCTTGCACCGGACCGAGAACAAAATTCGAGCCCCGTCATAACCCACAGCCCCTGTGTGATCGCACCCGAGCCACCTCTCCGCTTCCCTTGCCTTGCACTCTTGGCTCATTCATTCATGTGTTCATCCCCCGAAGCGCATTCATGGAGCGCCTACTGTGTTTAAGGCACTGTTTGGGGCCCTGGGGACAAAGTAGTGAATGAATCAGGCAAAGGCACCTTCCTTCATGAAGCTCACTCTCTCCTGGAGGGAGACAGATGACAACCAACACACGTAAGTGAGAGAGTTGGTGTGTTGGACGGTCGCCAGCCACGCACTGCGCCAGCCTCACTGGCCTCCTCGATCATTCCGCCTCTTCATCTGCCCTCACCATCCCCACAGCCCCCTGCTTACAGCCTCCAGTGTCAGCTTAAAGGCTGCCTCTCCAAAGAAGCTTTCTCTGAACACCCGTTCTAAAGCGGGACCATCCTGGTATTGCGCGTAGCACTTAGCACATCCTGAAATTGGATGGACGGACAGATAACACGTGGATTCCTGGGCTTGCCTCTTCCACGTCGGGCTCTCCCACTGAGAATCTCCTTCTGGAATTGCAGGATACGTCCACTTTGTTCTTGGTTCCAGTCCCAGGGCCTAAAAACAGTCAACGCCTGACATACGGGAGCGCTTCGTAAATATTTGTGGATGGGCGAGCAATCGGTGAACGAGAGAAGTGGATGGATACAGGCCTTTGAAAGTACTATCAGCAGTTGATAAGCAGAGAGGGAAAGGCTCTCGGAAGCCGGGGGAACCACGTGAGCAGAAGCAGAGGGGCGGAGGCCGGCTTGGTCTGCCGGGCTGTTGGGGATCTGGGACCAGGATCCCTGAGAGGAGGTGAGAGGAGGGGCATTGGAGACAGTTGAGGGAAGGCCTGCCATGCTGGCCTTAAAAAGATTGGGAAACTGAGTCACAGGGATGCTGAGTGCTATGATATTGCTCCTCTTTTTTAAGTTGAGTCCTTAGAACTGGCTCTAGTTTCTCTACTGGCTATTAGGAGCCTGTACAAATACTTGTGTAACTGATCCTTCTGGAAACGTGAAAAAAAGGATTATCCTCTCAAAGGAGAACTCCCAGGGAAGGAAGTGCATTAACTCAAAGTTTACACCAGCCAAGGTAACCAACCGCCCACCAGCCCTCCCCTCCCGCCCCCCCATATGCATTCAATGACAGGTCCTGTGGTCTCACCTCCTGAATATTTATCTCAAGAATATGCATCCTTTCCTCTCACGCAGCTCAGCTGCTCCAGTCTGCGTCGTCTTGTCTCTCCAGTCTCCCACCTCCTCTCCCTGTTCCAGTCCCAACTGCTCCTAGTCCCCTGAAGACCCCCTGCCACACTGCGACTCCCGCTGAAACGGGTCCCCCGTGACCTACAGAAGAAAGTCAAGCTCCATCCCCTGGGTTTGTCTGCACCCCCATTACCGAGCTTAAAACGTGTACCTGAACATCAACCGGTCACTCGCAGGACCTCTCGCCCACCTTTGTGTCTTATTACACGTTCACTCTTCCCCATCCTTCTGACCCTTGCCCCTCCTTCCCTGGGAGCTAATCCACATTCTTAGCACAGAATGTCTGTCCACCCTGCCCCACCCATGCATTCCCCAAAGGCATCTATTCCTCCCTGCGTCCATGCCCTTGTGTCATAGAGTGTGTGTGCCGTAGAGGAAGCGCTCCATAAATATCTGTTAAAGAGTTGAACCAGGGATCCCTGGGTGGCGCAGCGGTTTGGCGCCTGCCTTTGGCCCAGGGCGCGATCCTGGAGACCTGGGATCGAATCCCACGTCGGGCTCCCGGTGCATGGAGCCTGCTTCTCCCTCTGCCTGTGTCTCTGCCTCTCTCTCTCTATCTGTGTGTGACTATCATAAATAAATAAAAATTAAAAAAAAAAAAAAGAGTTGAACCAGTCAGGAAATTAAAGGCTGTAATGGGCACTGTGCAAATTTGTAGTGTCTCATCAGGTAAACTTAACACTCAAACTCTCCTAAGTTTGAGTCATTCTATTAAGTAGCTAACACCAACCATTTGCCCTTCTAAGTGCTTTTGATCTCCCTGATAGTCCTGTGAGGTGCTGTTGCTGTCCTCACTCCGCAGATGTAAAAACGAGAGAAATGAAGCAACTTTCCCAGGGTCGCAGAGCTTGGAAGTTGTGGGGCTGTCGTTGGAATCTGACTGCAGGGTCACGAGAACTACAAGAGCGTAACGCCCACCGAAAAGCATGCATCATAAATTCATGCATCAGGGCATCTCTGTCTTGAGAAGAGAAGCAAGAGAGCTCGGTAATCGGCCTACACTGTCAGGGCACGGCTGGTGTCAAGAAGAGAGAGCCCCCGGGCACACACCTGTACGTGTAGCTCCTGTCCTCCCACACAAGGAGCTGGTGCCACGGCCGCCTTCATTTAAGTCCATTCAGCAGCTGAAGGTAAAGATCTTGGGGTCAGACAGCCCGTAGGTTTAACATTTCAATTCCAGGAGTTCCTGGCTGGCTCAGTCGGTGGAGCGTGCGACTCTTGGTCTCGGGGTTGAGTTCAAGCCCCACGTTGGGTGTAAAGACCACTTAGGAATGAAATCTTGGGGTTCCTGAGTGGTTCAGTTGGTCAAGAGTCTAGCTTTTGATCTCGGCTCAGGTCTCTATCTCAGGGTCATGAGTTCAAGCCCCGTGCTGGGCTCTATGCTGGGCGTGGAGCCTACATATACGTACAAACATAAAATATTTAATGAATAAATAAAGTTTTGATTCCATTTACTTGAGCAGCAAGTAAATGACCTCGTCTAAGCCTCAGTCTTCTCATCTGTAAACTAGAGATAATGGCGTCTAGCTGGTTCTGAGGATTAAAGGAAATTCTAGGTTAAGCATCCAGTGATGTGCCTAACTTACGGAGGTCACCGAACACGGCTGCTGTCACTCTTGTGAGGTTGATTGTTATCCTGCAAGCACCAAATTAGAAATCATTCCAGGAAGGGAGGCTAGAAGTGACAGCTCGGGAGGCAGCGGGTGTCGGTGAGGATGCAGAGAAAGGAGAACCGCTGTGCACTGTTGGCGGGGATGCAACCTGGTGCAGCCGCTCTGGAAGGCAGTGTAGACGTCTCTCAGGAAGTTAGAAATGAAACTTCCCTATGACCCAGCAATTGCACTACGGGGTATTCATCCAAAAGGGTACAAAAGTGCTGATTTAAAGGGGCACTTTTTTGCACCCAGCTTGTGGAGGGAGACCCAATGTCCATTGGCTGATGAATGGATAAAGAAGATGCGGTGTATATACACACAATGGAATCCCAGTCAGCCATCAAAAGAAATGACATCTTGCCATTTGCAGTGACATGGATGGAACTAGAGGGTGTTATGCTCAGTGAGAGTCAGAGAAAGACCAATACCATATGGTTTCACTCCTGTGTGGAGTTTGAGAGATGGAGCAGATGAACATAGAGGAAAGGAAGGGAAAATAAAATAAGTTAAAAACAGCAGGGAGACAAATCATACAGGACTCCTAGCGATAGAGAACAGGCCGAGGGTCGCTGGAGGGGAGGTGGGTCACAGGATGGGCTGGGTGGGCGACAGGTGTTTGGGAGGGCATGTGTTGTGATGGGCACTGGGTGTTGTGTGCAGGTGGTGGGTCGCTAGATTTTACTCCTGAAACCAACACTACACTACATGTTAACTAACTTGAATTTAAAATTAAAAAAAAAAAGAAATTCTAAGAAGGGGGAGGTCACGTGATGTACACGGGCACTGGGAAGCAGTCCCTCCGCCTGGGAGTGGGGTCCGTCACCATCTGGGAAGATGCCCCTAGAGCTGCCTACGACCAGAGACAGCTGAGTGGCAGGGATGACTGTGAAAGACTCACCAGGAAAAGGCTCCAGAAGCTTCCAGTTTCACATTTCCTCTATTTCCTCTCAAAGGCTCAGGGATCAGAAATGCAAGGATGCATCAGAAAATGATGGCTTGCAGGTCGATGGCCGGAACATCCCTAAGGAACACGTTTTCATCCGGCTCCTGTGGAAAGTGATGTTTGCATGCTCTGCAGTCTCATCTCATATTTATTTGATCGACTGCTGGTGAACTTGGTCTTTGCAAAGACGTTTTCCGCTACGACGCATCGTAGGTGGTGGATTTGAAGGCCTTGTTTGGGGGACACTACTCAAGAGCCTCTTTTTAAAAATCTTGTGGTTTAACCAAAGTGGATTGGAATCCATTAAACAGCTGATAGGAGAAGCATAAAGGAAGCTGTCCCGCCGTCCACCCCTGCTCATGCTGGGAAGCAGCCCCCACCACCCACCGCACACCCCGCAGGTGCACCGCCTCCCACTCCCCTGGAGCACCTCCTCCCTGCGCCCCCCTCCCTCGTCCACCTCTCCTGCTGCCCGTGTCCAGGAACACCATTGCGGGTGACCGTAGGCCAGCCTGGCAGAAAATCCCATCCCCAAGCATAACTACGCTCCCTTCAGTCCCTTCTATCCTATATTTTGTAGATTCCTTTTGACCTAGTCAAGAATGCAACAGTTGAGCGTGTCAAGGAGTGTCTGTATACCTCCTTGACTCAATTATAATTTTTTTTAAAAAAAGCTAGTATTTCTTGAGTGTTTACTGTGTTCCAAGATCCGTGTTGAGAGCTTTTTACATAGATTATTTCATTTAATCCTCAAGATGACCTTACGAGGTAGGTACAGTCATCATCCCCAGTTTATAACCAAGGAAACAGAACATGAGAGAGAATAAATAACTCCTCCAAAGCCACGCAGCTAGTAAAAGAAGTGGTTTCTAAACACAAGTGTGCTAACACCTGCAATAAGACGCTTAACCTAGAACCTTCTACTAGTCTCCAATACACACTGTGTACCGACGGTCCCATGAGGGAGCTACTCAAGGGGCTCTGACATCAGAGGACGTGACCAGACCTGAGCGTGCCTCCGTCTTCCTGAGACCGATGCAGAAAACTAAACCCTTTACAGGTGGCCGTTTCTCTACAGAGCCTGTGCCCACCCCGCAAAGGAGGGCCCTCCCGCCGCCCGGCCTGGGTGGGGGCGTCGGCCTACTCTCTGCTGACCCCTGACCTCTTCGGCCTGTGTGCTCCCTACACCTCTGTTGCCGTGTTTAAGCCCAAAGCCGCCCCCTGGAAGCCCTGTCCAGACGAAGAGCTACCAAACACGAGGCTCTTTCCTGAAACCGTCCTTTAGACCCAGCCCGAGGGCGCCGGCCTGAGGAGAGCAGCACCACCTGAGCAACTTATGGCGCCGAGACAGGTGGCAGGGGCTCTAGGGGACGTAGCTGCGGGCACCTAGGCCACTCCACAATGAATGGAAGCCCTGGCAAGACACCCTCTCCCCGATCCCGTGGACTCCTCTCTAGAAGGGGAAGCCCGACAGGAGGCTGTCCTTAGTTCATGGTGGGCATAGGCCAGGGCACGGTCCCACGCGTTGTTTCGCTTCATCCTTCCAGCCACTGTGTGAGGTGGAGGCAGACAGGAAAACCGAGATCTAGAGACGCGAAGGGACTTGCTCGGCATCTCACAACCAGTTAGTGGCGAGATCCCGACTCGGGTGGTCCGACGCTCGGACTCTGCTATTCTGTACTCCCTGAGACAACGAGGCGGTCAAGATCTCAGCCTTCAGCATGGCCCAGTGCAGCCATCTTCATCGAAGACCCGCAGGCTTTCAGACGGATGCTCTACGCCAACCCATTCCAGCTAGGAATTGCCCTCAACTGTTATGGTTTGGCGTTTATGTGTTTTAAGGTGGCCCTTTGCTGGAGGAAGACCCCACAAACACCACTGAACAAGCAGCGTTGGGTATCCAAGAGCAGCTCCTGGAGATATTTTTAGTTGACAGCTCCTCAATCTCCATGGTGGTGTCCTGGATTCCTCCCAGGAAGAAGGATCCTTTCCAAGGCTGGACATGTCATAAGGAAGTCAGAATCCTTCAATGTTTCCAGGAGGGAATTCCCTCCCAGCATATCCCTAGAAATTCCAATAATTTCTTTCTTCTGAATCCCCAGTTCCAAGAAAAGTCGGTCAAGAAATTGAGCTGATGGGGGAAGTATTATAATCGCTCTGAGAGGACGAAAGCCTGGCCATCGACACCGAGAGATTACTGATTTGAGGGAATCCACTGACATCAAGGAGGAGACAAGAGCCGAATGGCTGACACATGCAGCCAGGGGTCAAGGCCAGCATCTCGGGGACCCGGGAACCGGTGCACGTAAGGGGGAGGCTGACCCAACCCAGTCAGTCGGTCTCACCTGTAGCTATTGCCATGTTCTGAGTGTGTGTTTGTGGTCTCATTTGCTGTCAGTGGTGGGTCATTTGGGAAGAAAAAGGTAATATTAATCAATGTATGTGCATACATAAGTATTAAAACGTCCTATAAGTAGTATACCAAAAAATAAAACATTTCAGAAGAAAAATGAGTTCCTAAATTGGCAGTTTCAATAGGAGATGCTGTGTCGTGCTGTTAACCTTGCTTGGAGAGCCCGTGTTGCAGTATTCAAACACTGCCCATTATAATGTTTGCTGGTATTTTCAAGCTACAGCTCACAGCAAATTCTCGAAATCTAATGTTTCCTATTTATTAAATATATTTTCTTAGATAGCATCATCATAAGAATATAGAGAATGCTGAAATATTTTAAGAATAACTTAGGATTTGGGAAATTCCTAAGAATTTCTGGGAGTTCTGATTTCTCCTCCCGGAATCCCAAAGATCAAGATCTGCTGGAAATCTGGAAACACTAGAACTCTTCAAGGAAATGGTAGGGGTGGGAAAAGTGGAGTATCCTTCTGCACGCTCGGGAGCGTGTCCTGGCTTTCGGGAGCCACAGCAGCAGCCCCCAGCCCCTGTCATCCCGTGAGCTGATTGCTAACGCGTCACTGCTGGTGTGAGCTCTCGGCCCAGAGACCTGGGATCAGCTGTGAACTCCAGGGTGCTCCCTGCAGTGCCCAGACTCAGACTGCTCTTCCTGAAAACTGGTGCCACAGTGTCAACACGATCCGCTGTAGGTTATTGGTGGCACTTCAAGGACCAATAAAAACAGGAGAAAGCTAGGGCCACCTGGGGGGGCTCCGTGGTTGAGCACCTGCCTTCCGCTCGGGGCATGACCCCAGGGTCCCGGGATCGAGTCCCGCGTCAGGCTCCCTGCATGGAGCCTGCTTCTCCCTCTGCCTGTGTCTCTGCCTCTCTCTCCATGTCTCTCATGAATAAATAAATAAAACCTTTAAAAAAAAAAAAAACAAAAAACAAAAAACAGGAGAAAGCCAATCCTAAATCCAAAGGGCAGAACAAACTCCACTTTCCCAAGACAGGACGTGAAACTTAGAATTTTCCGCCTCAGCCTGTGCAGCAAACACCCAGAGCAAACCCTCTCTCTGTAGAGACGATGAGGGAGCAGAGACCCCCTCGAGCTGTGAGGCTGGGGGACACCCCGAGCCCAGAGAGCGCCCCACAGACGGCGCGCAGGAGGCTCGGCGAGCTGGGTGGGAGGCAGCCGGCGGGCCCGGGACAGGAGAGGCCCACGCATGTCTCGTCCGTGCGCCCCGTCCCGCTGGCGCCACGCCGGCCTGGGGCACCTCGGCTCAGCCCGTCCCCTGCACGGCCCGTGCCTGCTCCTTCGCGTCCTCTACGCGAACTGGCCTTAGGCCTCTCGTGCAACCTGCACCCGGCGAGCGTGGCAGCCGCCCCCCCGCCTGCACACCCGTACAGACAGGTAAACAGGGAGAGACGTCTATGTATATGAAGATACGCCTATAAAGATAGGTGGGCGCTGCAAAAAAAAGTCAAAGTTTGAGGACAGTAATTTACCAAGACCAGTTCACTGCTGTAAAGAGGATCGTGTGTGTGTGGACGCTCTACCAACTCCCTCGTGGGCGGGCGCAGCCCATAAACAGAGCTGGCTGCCCCAGAGTTCTTCCAGCAGCTCCTACTCCCCGAAATGGAACTTTAAAAAAATAAATAAAAAGTAATCTTCATGCAGGGATCTATGCCAGTCCTTTCTCAATACCGTCAGGGTGAGTGTTGTGCTGCCAAAATGTGGTCTTGGGCAGTGTTTATTTTATTGTACTGTATTAATAAACCCGAGCATTTCTCCCGAGAAGACGCGGCGGGGGCCCTTTTATAAGGAACAAACAACAGGCTTCACAAGACGACTGCCAGCCGCAGCCGCGAGCAGGGGCTCCGCTGAGGCCCAGACCCGAGAGTGACACACAGGGTGACCTCGCACGTGAGGCCCGGGCAGGAGAATTTGGTCTTTAGTCTGTGGAGAATGGAAAGTCCTTGGAAGATTTGCGCCACGTGCCCAAGGCAATATTTTCGGAAGATAAATTTGTCTCTTGAACGGGTGATACAGTCACCTGCCAGCCAGGTGGCCCGTTACCCAAAGCACCTCTCTGCAAAGCACCTTAATGTGTTTAGTCAGTTTGGGGGTACGGGGAAAGAGGCCGCAATGCACTGACGTACAAACCGCCAGGAAGTAGGGGAGTCGATAGAAGCCAAAGACTCAGTGGCCGGATGGACGAAGGGCCCATTTTACTCTGTCGTGAAATGAGGGAGATTTCCGCTGTGTGAGGACGGGCGTCAAACGCCCAGCCAGGGGCCTGGCGCACCAGTGTTAGCTCTCCACGTGCTCGCCGGCCTCATCGTCATCGTCATCATCCTCGTCGTCATCACGACCCCCGGCACCAGCACCGGCACCAGCGGCACCAGCAGTACCAGCACCAGCACCAGCAGCACCAGCACCACCAGCACCAACACCACCAGCACCAGCAGCAGCACCAGCACCAGCTCCAGCAGCACCAGCACCAGCTCCAGCAGCAGCAGCACCAGCACTAGCACCAGCAGCAGCACCAGCACCAGCTCCAGCAGCACCAGCACCAGCTCCAGCAGCAGCAGCACCAGCACTAGCACCAGCACCAGCACCAGCAGCACCAACACCAGCTCCAGCAGCACCAACACCAGCACCAGCACTAGCACTGGCAGCACCAGCACCAGCTCCAGCAGCACCAGCACCAGCTCCACCAGCACCAGCCCCAGCTCCAACAGCAGCAGCACCAGCTCCAGCAACACCAGCACCAGCAGCAGCACCAGGTCCAGCAGCACCAGCACCAGCACCAGCACCCGCTCCAGCAGCACCAGCAGCACCAGCAGCAACACGTAGAGCCTCCAGAGCAGGGCTTTCCAGAAAATCTCCTGAAATCCTCTCCACAGGCAGCTCCGTCGCTCTCCAGAGGCTGCCTCAATGTCCTTTTCTCCAGCTTGGAGAAGATCCGCTGGGGGCAGGGGGCAGGATCTGAGGAAATACTTAGGAAAGCAGAGGGTGTTGACCAGGGCAACAAACTAAGCCCTAATTCAAGCACGATGACAATACCCAGATCATGTAAATGGGCGGGGCACCCCTCGGGTTGCCCAGGTGCTCCTTACAGATGCTAATCCACCCCGTGGGGACCCCGTGCGGGCGCAGCTGCCAACAACAGTCCTGGGTTAAATCCACCTTAAGGGAATTCTTCAGAACCCGACAGGCTCTCGCTCTTCCAAGAACCCAGGAGGATCATTTGTTCCCTACCCGATTCATCTTTTACCCCCAAACACATTCCCTTGGAGCAATCTTCCTCTTTAGAAGTTCCTCTCTTGGGTTTTAGAGAACGTTTTGGCTTGAAATCTTTCTAAAATTAAAGCCAACTGCTCTTGCTCCCCGGCGCGGTGATATTTCACTGTGACCAGAGCTGATCGCAGACGCATCCCAAACCACACAAGTTCTTACTGTTTAAACTGTCCTAAGCAGCTGTTAAAACATACCCGGCGATATCAAAGCCTCTCTAATTAACTTCCTGCTTCTCTGGGACTTCAAAGTCTTTCAAAAAGTTTTAAATAGGGTTTTTATAGAGAATTTGACCTAATATTTAAAGAAAATTTTGCAAGCTTGCCCAAGAGACTCCAACTTCTCCTTTCCTTTTCCACCACCACCGCCCACGCTCCCACCCTTAGAATTCGGGGACCAGCAGTGAGAATTGAGGAGAACCATTTAAATCTGCCGTAACCAAAAAGATGGGCCTCCGTGCGCATCCCGGGTCTCTCTCTGGCCTGTAGGTGACATCCTGGCCCATGACTGGCCCTGCCCCTGCCCTTCTCAACCTGGCAATCCCTTCCCGCCCTCCAGACCCGGCTCGGGCACCCTCTCTGGGGAGCGCCCCTGACCCTCCCGGGGCCTGCGCAGCCCTGCACCTCGTCCCCGGGCCTGAGCGGGATGAGCTGGGCCGTGTCCGTTTGCATGTCTGTGCCCGTGTCTAGACCGTGAGGTCCACGGGGCCGAGGCTGTTCTGTGTGAAGCACTGTGACCCCACAGGCTCGGACGGACTTCAGCACGTCATGGTCAGGGCTTCGTGGGGTCTGAGAAGTGACTGGATCCCAACTCATTCTGGGAGATTGTAGGGTTGCTTTTTAGTGGATCTATTTCTTCCTCATTTTGGTCCCCCTCCCTGGGCTTTCTGGGAACTTCATATAACAAAGTCATTGCACTTAAGGACACCGGGGCGCGGGGGGGCTCAGCAGTGGAGCGCCTGCCTTCAGCTCAGGGCATGACCCGGGGTCCCGGGATCGAGTCCCACATCAGGTCCCCGCAGGGAGCCTGCTTCTCCCTCTGTCTGTGTCTCTGCCTCTCTGTCTCTGTGTCTCTCATGAATAAATAAATAAAATCTTTTAAAAAAAATGCAAAGTCATTGTACTTAGCAATCATTGCTCTAAGATATAGTGTCATAAAAATAACCAAAACTTGGGGCGCCTGCGGAGCTCAGTGGTTGAGTGTCTGACTCTTGGTTTCAGCGCAGGTCATGATCTCAGGGGCGTGAGATCGAGCCCGGCGTCAGGCTCCACGCTCAGCAAGGAGTCTGCTTGGGACTCTCTCCCTGTCCCTCCCCAGGCCCCACTTGTGACTCAATCTCTCTCTCTCTCCCTCTCTCTTTCTCTCAAATAAATGAATAAATAAAATCTTGAGGAAAAAATAGCCAAAACTTAGAAACAAGCCAAATAATTGGGGAGAGCTGCTGCATACCCTTCCGAGGCCAGCCTGGGCCCCTCCTCCGGGCGAACGCGCTGAGCTTGTTGGTTGACGCGGTCGTGTCACGCCGCCGCGTCAAGCTCTGCAGAGGCTTTCCAACACTTCGAGGATAGAATTTAAGCTCCTCTCCCGGCTGCCAGGTGCCCTGGGGGCAGCTCAAGGGCTAACTGCCCAAGCTCGTCTCAAGCCTTTCCCGGCCTCGCTGGCTTTGCCCCAGCTCATCTCAGGTGTCGCGAGTGTCTTCAGACATGCTCAGCATTGTCACCTCAGGGCCTTTGCACTCGCAGTTCCTTCTGCCAGAAGAATCTCTATGCGTCTCCCCCTTTCTTCACAAGCCTGGCTTCTTCCTCTGATTGTAACTGAAATTTCGCCCTCGCACAACGGTCATCCCTACCCATCCTTCCATCATTCCGTCTCCCAGGACCCAGTCCCTTTTCCACCCAGCACTGCCAGGATGGGACTCAGGGCGACGCAAGGTCCTCCTGATCTCGAACACATCCTCCTAAAGACAGTGGCCAGGAGGGTCACAGGCATCGCCTCCGGGCTGCGTTCAGGAGACGCGTGATGGCAGGTGCCCTTGGCCAGCGCAGGACGGTCAGGACCCTCCACAGGGGTGGACGACAGCCCTGCCCACCGAGGGCCCAGTGTCACTGAGACCCGGGGCCATGTGTGTAGCTGAGGGCTGGGTTTGGAGCAGATGACAGAAAAGACCAAATGGAGTTCAAGGGTCTTTGAACGGCAGGACGGGGAGAGAGGGTCCCACCGAGGCCAACAGGCCCAACTGCACCCCGTTTGCTGCAGGGCATCAGATTTCAGGGCTCCCTCCAGGCTGGTTCCTCTTTTAAAAAATATATATTTCATTGATTTATTTATTGATTGATTTATTCATGAGAGACACACAGAGAGAGGCAGAGACACAGGCAGAGAAGCAGGCTCCATGCTTCAGACTCGATCCCAGGACCCCCAGGGTCACGGCCTGAGCCATCAGGGCCACAGCTCCATTTCCATGTCCGTGATCGCACCTCCCAGGCACCCCCATCACTTGTGCAAACGCCCCATCCCCTTCCAGATTCCCCCCAGGGCCCTGGGCCACGCTGCCTGGGCTCCGGCCTCCCGAGGAGAGACGCTTCGAGGGCGATGCCCCCCGGAGTCGTGCACTTGGCTGCTTCCTCCTTCTCCATGTCAGGGACGGGGACAGCGCCCGCCAGGCCAGGGCGGCACAAGGAGGGAAGGCCCAAAGAGGTCTCGCTGGCCGTGGAGCGGCCCGCAGCTCGGCCTCGCGATCAGACCCTGGGACGTCTCCCCCCGAAGTCCTTGCCCTACAAGGCTTGCGGCCGACTGTAACACTGAGGCGGGGGCGCCAGCAGGGCCGCCTCGCTTTGGGGGAGAAGATCACCTGCGACCCAAGATAGGCTTGGGACGGGCGAAGGTCACCTGTCTCAGAATGTTTCCCTTTCCAGGTGCAAAGGGCTCTTTCTGCACGGCCGCCACCTGCCTGCGTAAAGGCCCAGCTTCCTGGGGCCGCCCCCGCCCCGAACCCGCACGGGGACCCCCGAAGCCACACAGGAGGACCCCTCTTATCGCTCGGGACAAGCGCATCCGAGGGGCCGCTCCTGCCCCATCCGCAGGCACATTAAACGCTTGAAACGTCTTCAAACTCACCAAACTACACCCATGAACTTGTTGCCGTGCTTTGTTTAATCTTTTTTTTTTTTTTCCCTCAAATATTCTCGTGGCCAAAAATAGAACATTTTCCATTCTGAGGAACAAGCAGCATCCATGGGAATTAGAAGTAGTGCTTCGTGCCGGCCCAGAAAGTTCCAGCCAGACACGCACAGTCATGTGCGCACACGCGGCCTGCAAGCTCTGGGAGGCCGCCTTCGTGGGTAGCGGCCGTGGGAGCCCCGATCCTCGCGCTCCGGTCAGTCCCGGGGGAGCACCGGGCATCTGCGGAGGCTCAGGGCGCCCGGGCACCCGGCGAATGTCTGAACACAGCCCCTTTGTCCTCCGTCCCCGCCCAACGTCCCAGGATCCCCCCGACTCCCTCCCCTCGGCCAGGGTTCAGGGGGCCCCCCCACACTTGCTGCCCTCAGCCAGGGTTCACGGCCCCCCCACTGGCCACAGGCAGGTCTCCATGGTCACTCCCACGGCGGAGCTGGACTGCGTGGGGCGCTGTGTTCAGGCCTCAGTGGTGAGTGGCATGTCCTGGAAGAGGCAGACGCGGGGACACCTCAGCATCCCCAGGGCGGACAGTGGGGCTGTGTCCTGGACCCCCCTACGGGCAGCAGGTGCGCTGCTCGGCAGGAGGAGGAGAACCGCAAAAGGGTCACGTGGTCTCAGGACAGGACCAGTAAACAGCAGGGGTCCCAAAAGTGCACGTGGAGGGGTGGGTGGGGGGACAAGGGAGGGAAGAGGAAATGGGGCCAGAGGGGAGCCCGAGCGTCAGCCGTCCACCGAGGGTGAGCGCAGCAGTGGAGCAGGTGGGGGGTCCGCGGTGGGGGGTGGCCCGACAGGCCAGCAGGGCCGCAGGGACAGAGGGGACCCAGCGGGGGGCGGGGCGTGCATGCTCCTTGCCCAGCAGCGGGGCTGCCCCAGGCCCAGTCACCGCCCCAGCCTCGACCCCTCGTGTGTGGACGGAGGTCACGGCGTGTCGCGGAGGCCACCGCAGGTCACAGGGCTGCAGGCGGAAGGCGGGGCTCACCGGCCGCTCCACCGCGGAGCCGTGCACCTGCCGCCCCTCCGTGGGGGACACCGCGCGACACCCTCCCGACCTCCTGGCTCAGCCCCCACCGGCAGCGGGGAAAGAAGGAGCCCCGGGGTCACAGCCCGGACGGAGCCCCGCGCCAGCCCCCGCGCTGCGAGGAGAGGGCCCCGGCCGCCAGCGGGCCACGTCCACGCGGGGCCACGTCGTGGGCTCCGCGCCCGGCTCACCGGCGGCCTGTTGTCACCAGCGCTGCCGCCTCCTGCTGGCCTGGCGGGAGCCCGCGCCGCCCCTCGCCCCTGCGCCCCGCGCCGTGGGCTGCACCCGCCACCCCTGCCCTTGCTTGTCCGCTCGAGCGCCGACGCCCGCCTCTCCCCGTCCAGCAAACACTAGGCGCCTTCAGGCCGGTGCGGGGGCCTGTGTGCCCCTCAGCCCAGTGCCCTGGCACGTGCACAGCGAACACACCCTGCCGCGAGGCACCTGTGCCCTCCGGGGCTGGCACGCGCAGGTGCCCCGGTGCCTAGAGGCAGACATCCACGGAAGGAGGACCCCGTGAGGGACGCAGCGAGAATGTCCCGCGAAGCTGGAGGGTGACCGCGGAGGAGCACCAGCAGCCGCCGGCGCCCTGACCCTGGCCTCCTGGCCTCCAGACCACGGGCCAGAAAGCTCCAGGTGATGTGGCCTTGCTGAGGCAGCCCCACCGCAACGTGCGAGGGGAGGGGCGGGAGGGGACATGAGGCCGGGGAAGGAGTGTCACCTGACTTCGGGCCCCCGGGCCTCTCACGAGGAGACCTGGCTGGTGAAAGGATCGCTAAACCTTAAATTCCTACAGAGCGAAGCAACCCTTTAAGGATTCAAAGTCTAGAACAGGCAGCAAACTGTGGCTCGCGGGTCAAGTCCAGCCCATCCTGCTTGTCCCGGTAAATAAAGTTTTACTGGTTCACAGCCGCACCCGAGTCGTTCATATCTTGTCCGTGGCCAAGGTCACGCCGTAACGGCGGAGATGAGTAGTCGCGGCAGAGACCACGTGGCCCGCAAAACCTAAAGTGTCTCCTCTCTGGCCCTTGACCACGGAAGTTTACCGACCCCTGCTTGGTCCAGAAGAAAAGCAACCTCGACGGAGCCACGGAGTAGGACAGCGTCAGTGCTGCGAGATGCACAGAGAGCGCCGGGGAACCCAACAATGACCGGTTGCAGAGAAATCTTCACAGGGAAGGAGACATTTGGTAAATGAGGGATTTTACGCGGAAAAGGCAAAATATTTGCTCTACTCCCTCGCTGCACCACCTGGACCGATGGCTTCTGCGCTCCTGGCTGCACGGGCCTACGGGTCGGGGCTAGAGCCGGCCTGGCGGGAATGGGGATGGGCGCTGTCCTCTGCACAGTGAGCTGGACTTGCCAGGGGCACGCCTGAGAGGACGTGTCCCACCCCAGACCCTGCTGAGAAGCCGAGGTGGAGGCACGGATTTGGGATCGGATGCAATGAAGACTGCCCAGGGGGAAGCCGGGAAAGGAGCGGAGAAGACGGTTGCCCGTGAACGTCGGGGGAACTGCACGGCCTCTGTGGCAGGCGGAAGGAGAGGAGGAAACCCTGAGGGAGGAGGGACAGGAGGACAGGCACAGTGGGGAGGCAGGAGGAGGTGGGTCCCGGAGGCCCAGTCGTTCTGGGCCCGAGGAAGTGCACTCACCCAAACCGAGCCCCTGGAGGGGGCGGGTGGCAATGACTTGTTGACCCCGAGGCAGAGGCCAGGCCTGTCCGGGAGGAGGGCGTCTCAGTGCAACCCCACATGAAGTCAGTCTCCATCTGCAAGGGGCCCCCTCCCTTTCTTAGGGACAGTCTCCCCAGGAATCACGTAGCATGCGGCTTTGGTCTGGGGTCTGGGGCCAGGACCTCAATCCAAGGTATTTGCGCATCAAGATAGTGCGAGGGGATCCCTGGGGGCTCAGCGGTTTAGCACCTGCCTTCGGCCCAGGGCATGATCCTGGAGGTCGGGCTCCCTGCAGGGAGCCTGCTTCTCCCTCTACCTGGGTCTCTGCCTCTCTTTCTGTCTCATGAATAAATAAAATCTTAAACAAAAAATAAAAAAAAAGATACTGGGAGGGAATTATCCCTGAGACATGAAATCCTCGAGTTTTCCAAATTCTCGGGGATGAGTCTGTATTATTTTAGAGGAGTAAAATGGCGTGTTTGCAAGGAGGCAGGGTCCTCCCTGGAGGGTTAAAGTGAATCGAGCCCGTGAATTTCAGTACGTGTACTTTATTTTTTTTCTTGATCTCAGACTTTTTTTTTTAAATAATTTTTTTTTAATTTTTATCCATTCATGATAGTCACAGAGAGAGAGAGAGAGAGAGGCAGAGACACAGGCAGAGGGAGAAGCAGGCTCCATGTACCGGGAGCCCGACGTGGGATTCGATCCCAGGTCTCCAGGATCGCGCCCTGGGCCAAAGGCAGGCGCTAAACCGCTGCGCCACCCAGGGATCCCGATCTCAGACTTTTTAAAAAATATATATATGCAAATATCTCCACTTAAATGATATCACTACTAAGTAGAGAGCTTAGGTTCCTTACAAATGCACCCCCTTCAGAGGATATGCCGTGCCCCACCCCCCGCGTGGGCGTGGTGGAGCCATACGGCTTACGATGGAGCTGGAGTTCCTTCCTCTTGGAGGATTGTCTTCATGAACTGCGCTACTCACCAGCCACCCCCCAAAAAAATCAGCCTCGTTGCTTGACAACAGTACAGTGGGTGTTTTGCTTTTATTGATCTTGACCCCCCGCTCACCCACCCTTCCATCCAGTCGGATTTTACTCCGAATACCACTGAAAGGCCCAAAAGATCTAATTCTTCCTCAAAGGATTACGCTTTTTTATTTATTTTTTTTAAATTTCCTCCCTTCCTTGAGGATGTTCAAAAGACTCTGACGGCAGTTTCAAGGGAGGAGGCCTGAGACACCTTGAGGGATGACACAGCTCTGAAACAAGTGCTCGACCAGCTCGAGTGGCTCCTTGGAGAGGACGAGGCTTTTTCCAGAGCAGCGCCGGGTGTTTGCTTAAAATGAGATCCACCGCACAGCTTTCCGAGCCCCTTTTACGCTCCGCGTAATCCTCTAGCTGCAATGCCGTAGGTTGTCTGTCAACAGCTTCCGTTAAAAAATAACAAGACTTTAGAAGTAACTGAGTCAGACTTTGTACTTGTAGGGACGGTCCATCTCCTCCTGCGGATAAATGCCAAATGGACGTGATGATGCCACGGAAAGCCGTCGAGATCCATAGAAGCTAAAGAGGGAGGAGGGGGGAAAGTCAGTCGCTGGTGGAAAACTCGTCGCCAAACGATATGCACCACCCAGGACGGGTCTTCGTCTAACACCTGATAAATGGGGAGAGAGGACACTACACAGGGTGTAGGGAAACGGCTCCGTCTTAGTCCTGCAAGTGACCCCAATTCTGGGAATCTGTCTCAAGAAAATAATCAGAATCTGTGGGGAAACTTCTGTGCACAAAGATGTCATCACAGTGATACTATTTATTTATAAGGACGACGGGAAGAGGCTAAGTGCTCAACACTGGGGACATGGTTGCGTAAACTGCTACATTTAAGACTCTATGAAGACTCTATGACCATGAGGAAAAAGACTCAGCCATAGTGTTGAACGAGCTAAGCAGGATCCGTGGCTTCATGTCTGATGTGAGGTCAGCAACGTAAAAACACACACGGGCCATGTAAGGGCTAAAAACCACGAAACGTAACGTCACCAACCAGCGGGGCGTCCTAGAGTAGTGAGTTAGGCAGGGTTTCGCTTCCTTCCTCTTGACTTGTCTGCGTGCTCCTGACTCGCCATAATGGAACGAAGGTTATAAACTTTATATTATGACAACTGGAGGAGGAGGGGGAGGAGGAAGACGGCGGTTGTCCCCTCGCTCTGGTCTCCGAGGTCATTAGAAACAACAGATCCGAGGCATCGTTGGAACGGGGCGCCAGGCCACTAAGACAGAGGGCGGAAAGTCAGCAGCGTGAGGAACGGACCTACGTGAACACGTGGAAATGAGGGCCAAGGGGTAACCACAGTGAGAACTGGCAATCGGGGAGGAATTTTGAAAGGTTCGCCACTGTGATTTTCTTGCGTTTCTTTGCACCGGCTCCTTCTCCGATTTCGTCTGCCGGGTGCTCCGGGGCACGTGTTCCGACCGTACGGGGAACCACAAGTCTGTTCTTGGCTTGGGTTTTAGAGGCCAAAGCCTCTGAGGAGCTGTAAAACCTGGACATGAATTAAGGAACAGGCTCGCTGGCTCTCCGGATGAGAAGGCATTGCCCACACCCAGGAGGACAGGCGAGACGGTGGAGATCCTCAACGTGGGGCGCAGCCCCACCACCTGCCCCCTCCCCGCCGTCAGGCGAGGACAGGCCGGAGGACACCTGTGCCTCTTGCCCAGGTGGAGGCAGAGCAGAAGGGTGGCATGGCACGTGGGAGCAGCCAAAGCAGCCGCGGGGGGCCCATCCAAAGGGTGCAGAAGAGACGCTGGATTCCCAGATGTGGAAGAGCAGTGGAGAGGAGTGGACTCCCCCCAGCCCCAGCCCCCAGCAGGGGCACAATGTCCTTCACGCTCCAGAGGGCCCACTGTGAGCCCCAGGGCCTCAGCATCTGCGCAGGTGAACCCCAAGCCGCTTAAACGAGCAGAGAGATCCACCCAACTCTGAAAGAGCCCTGAGGTGAGAACGGAAGGGACCCAGTGGCCATCCACGGGCTTGGTGTCCAGGGTCACACATGGCCACCCACGTGGCTGCCCGCGCACACAGAAAGTCACGCTCAACAAAGGCACTGGCCTCAGTCTAAACGGTGGCCGTGGACAAGCCCCCAGGAAATGCAATATCATCATGGGGCCGGGGGAGGCTGAACGGACAGAAATTTAATGCTCAGTACCCAAGGGGATGGGAACCCAAATGGGAAAGCGGCTATTTCATTGATACCAAGAAGCCGTCGATTGTAAAATGCATCATTAATTTATGTACCGCTAAGGGAGAAAGATGCCAATTAGTCTATGAAACAATGCTTTGTCATCACGCAGAATTGGTATTTTATGCTTGCTGAAGACGCTTTTCTAGACTTATTGGGACATAGACTTTTATTATAGATCACCCTCGTGGATGCAGGGAAAAGAAAATAAATTAGTTAAGTTCTGGAAACCGTCTTCGCACTCAGAGTTTACCCATCCTGAATCAGGCTCAGGTTCTCCGTACAGTATAGTCCTCTGTGCTGATGACACAGCATTTCCTACAAGGATCCCCACCATTGGCTCCAGTTTTCCCTTAAAGATGCGCACCCCCCCGGCCCCGTCCTCAAAGGCCTCCCTCGGGTGCATTCTTGCTTGACGTGTGAGGACCACCGATGCCTTTTTACTGACTCAGTAACAAAACCTATCAGCGTTTCAGGTAACCCGGAGCAAATCTACCCTAGCACCTCGTATGAGCTTTTCAGTGACCCCGAACACAAAGATCTGCTTTACGGGTATCGTGTTTACACCCACCGCCTGTTCCCAACCTCCCTGTTAACTGACTTCTCACTTCAATCCTGGAACTCGGGATGGTTGCTCTGGGAACGTTTCAAACGGCGGCGCAGAGAACTCAACGGAAGGAGCAGTAAGGTGAATGTCTAGGACCGAGGTCACGCACGCCCGGGCAGCCCACGGGCCCGACCCCCTGCCAGTGGCCGCCACTCAGCGACGCCGCCGGCGGGAGGACCGGCCTGCACAGACGCTCGCCCACGAGAAGGCAGGGCTTAGAAGGACTGACGCGTGATCTTCCGAGTTCAAGAAGTATTTCAGGTACGTACCTTGCACACCTGAGCTGAAGTCAAGTCATGCCGGTTCACAGGCCTAGTGGCAGGGGACCAGGGCGTAGTTCAAGGGCACCCGGCCAGGAGGGCGCCAGCAGGCCGGCCCCATGGTGAGTCCAGGTCCTTGTCCCCCGCGCGGCCTCGGGGGCCTGGCAGGAATCAGCTCAGTGGGGCAGAAGCCTGGCGGCGCACACGGGGTAGAGGTGGCCCGGTCCCCCGGAGGAGGGGTCACACATCCTCACGCTGGGCCCTTCGGTGACCCACGTGCAGCCCGGCCCTCGCTGAGTGTCCCTGACCACCACCTCCCCTCACGGCGTGGCTGCAGCGCGGGATGCAGATGAAGCAAATGACAGGGCGCCGAGGCGGCCCAGGGCGTGACCCCGGGGTCCTGGGATCAAGTCCCGCACCAGGTCCCTGTGGGGAGCTGCTTCTGCCTCGGCCTGGATCTCTGCCTCTCTCTCTCTCTGTGTCTCATGAATAAATATATAAAGATCTAAAAAATAAAAGAGCAAGTAAGCAAATAAATGTACAATTACATCTGACAAAGTGTTCCAGACGTGGGGGAAAAAAAAGGAAAATTGTGACGTTCTCCGATGGGGGGAACGAGAGGCAGTCTGTGGAGAGGGAGCACCCGGGACCACCCACCTGAGGAGACGGTGATGAGATCACTGTGGTCTCCATGCACCTCGTCCCCTCAGTGGACTAAACACCCTCTGGACGGCGTCTGGCCGTGTCCCCATGCACACGAGCTGCTCAGTCAATTCATCCACGAGGTGGCTGCCTTTTTGTCCTCCGGAGAGCATCAGCCCAAATCTGGGTGTTGACCTCGTCTTTGTTTTTCTCTTCCACCCACCTCGGGGTCCCGGGGGCCTCGTGGGCAGGTTCGATGCTTGTGGCTCCCCACAAGCTGGAAGACGCCGGAGGGCACTTGGTAACTGCCACCTGTTGCACGCCAGGAAGGTTGGCAGGATGGTCTCCTTGGGAGTGCTGTCCGTAGCTTAGTCCTGCTTTATCCACTGTCAAGAAAGAAAGAAAGAAAGAAAGAAAGAAAGAAAGAAAGAAAGAAAGAAAGAAAGAAAGAAAGAAGAAAGAAAGAAAAAGAAAGAAGAGAGGAAAGAAAAAGAAGAAAGAAAGAAAGAGAAAGAAAGAAAGAAAGAAAGAAAGAAAGAAAGAAAGAAAGAAGAAAAAGGAAAGAAAGAAGAGAGGAAAGAAAAAGAAGGAAGAAAGAAAGAAAGAAAGGAAGAAAGAAAGAAAGAAAGAAAGAAAGAAAGAAAGAAAGAAAGAAGAAAGAAAGAAAGAAAGAAAGAAAGAAAGAAAGAAAAAAAGGAAAGAAAGAAAGAAGAAAAAGGAAAGAAAGAAAAAGAAATAAAAGAAAGGAAGAAAGAAGAAAAAGGAAAGAAGAAAGAAAGAAAGAAAGAAAGAAAGAAAGAAAGAAAGAAGAAAGAAAAGAAAGGAAGAAGAAAAAGAAAGAAAGAAAAGGAAAGAAGAAAGAGAAGAAAAAAGAAGAAAAAGAAAGGAAGAAAGAAAGAAAGAAGAAAAAGGAAAGAAAAGAAAGAAGAAAAGGGAAAGAAAGAAACAAAAAGGAAAGAAAGAAGAAAGAAAAAAGGGAAAGAAAGAAAGAAAGAAAGAAGAAAAAGAAAGAAAGAAGAAAGAAGAAAAAGGAAAGAAGAAAAGGGAAAGAGAGAGAAAGAAAGAAAGAAAGAAAGAAAGAAAGAAAAGAAAAAAGGAAAGAAAGAAAGAAAGAAGAAAGAAAGAAGAGAAAGAAAAAAGAGAGAAGAAAGAAAGAAGAAAAAAGAAGAAAAAGAAAGGAAGAAAGAAAGATGAAAAAGGAAAGGAAGAAGAAGAAAAGGGAAAGAAAGAAAGAAAGAAAGAAAAAGAAAGAAAAAAGAAAGAAGAAAAAGGAAAGAAAGAAAGAAGAAAGAAGAAAGAAAGAAAGAAAGAAAGAAAGAAAGAAAGAAAGAAAGAAAGAAAGAAAGAAAGAAAGAGAAAGAAAGAAAAAAAGAAAGAACAAACCACGCTCAGAGTCACTATTAGGAAATGAAGCAGTGATGACGCTCCAGACACAGACGTTTGAGGACAAGGAAGCGTTTCAGGGGAGAATCCTGAGCTTTGACACGGGCCTGCGCTGCGGCCTCAGAGCCCGAGAGCCGGGAAGGGCCGCGGGAGGGGCCCCTTGGGCCACCGAGTCAAGCCTCTGGCCCACGAGCCCTGAAGAATCCGCGATCGGCCGTTCGCTCCGGGACTTGAAACTCCCCACGCGCTTGCATTTCATCAGCTGCTTCGAGTTACTTTTAAAGAAACACATTTTCAGTGCGAAATTTTTGACAGCGCGGAGCAGATGTAATTCTTTGGAATAATTACTTCCTTTGTTGACAGCTCTTTCTTTTTCCTTTTTTTTCTTTTTTTGTTTCCACAGCACCCACTTGCAATTAAATAAAACAGTCATTGAGACCTCTGAATTCGCTCAGAATCACTGTCCCTTTGGTCGCCTCCAGAGATCCTTCATACGTCCTTGTGGAAAGAGCGTCTTGTCGCAGACGCCGTGTGTAGGACAGAGGGCTTGGAGTCTTCCGATTTGTCGCCGTAAACTCATAATATTCAGGAAATTTTTAACTGGAAAATCATCACAATGAACGTGAAAATCCAAGGCTAGAGACCAGAGGGGAGCGTAGGTCTCTCGGGGAGGGAAAGGAGACTGGCTTGGCTCTGTTGGTTGGTTGGGGGGTTTTTTGCTTTTTTTTTTATGCAAATTTCGAGCGCGGGGAGGGATGTAGTGCCATCCGTGTTAGAGACGTCCACCCACACGCTGCCCCCCGTGTAGACGGGAAACCCCGGGTCTAACTTAGCCTTGACCGAAGTGAGTCTTTCTGAGCCTCCCCCTGAGACACGGGGTGTTCAAAGCTGATGGGAAATCGTCGGGTGAGTCTTGGGGGTTTTAACGCGGTTCAGGCAGGGCCTCCCCTGCCCCGGCCCCTGCTCGCCCCGTGCCCTCCCCCTCCAGGGGCACTTCTCACTTCTCCAGAAGGCACCGCCGGCCCCTCCCAAGACAGAGCAAGCCACCCCCGGGAGCGGCCCAGGCGGCCTCCCCCCGGCGCCCCGGCCGTGTCATCCTTCTATTAGGACAGCCCCCGCGCCCCGGCCTCTGACTTCCCCCCCGGGGGGCCCGGGCCGAAGCGGTCCCCTGCTCCCGTGACTCTGGGGCCCATTTGGCCCAGCCGCCGAGCCCTCCAGGATCCAGCCTCAGTTTCCCCGCCGTCCTCGGCCGGCCGTCTCCCCCGAGCCCTCCGTCCTGCCACAGGGGATGCCGCTGCTCTCGGGCACACGCGGCCCACTCCTGTCCACCCTCAGGCCCCGTCTCAGGAAAGTAGCTCCGAAGGGCCGGCGGGGCCTCGGGGGACCCGGGACAGTCAAGCCACCGTCGGGCCCCTCCCGACAACCAGTTCCCACCTCTGCTCCTTTGCTCTTCAGTTTGCGGAGCCCGGAGGGAGAGTCGGGGGCGGCCGGCCAGTCCCGGGGGAGGCCCCGCTCAGGCCGCCCCGCCTGCGGGGTCCCGGGGGGCCAGAGCTCAGGACCCCCGCCCCGGACGTTCCGGCCTCGCTGTCGTCCTGCGGGTCCCCGGGAGGGGGCGGCCCGGGCCGAGGGCATGGAGCTCTCAGCGTGGGGGGACAGGCGGCCGGCGTGCCCGGGGCATCCGGGATCCCAAGGACCCTGGGCGCCTGCCGGGGCCACAGCCCGGGAACATCGAGAACGGGGCCTTGCTTAGGCTCAGCCCGTCTGCTCGGCACAGCTGCTCCCGGCCCCGCCCTGTCCCTCATCCCCGTCCCCTCCCCGGGGTGTTGAGGGCCCGGCCCCCCTCGAGCTGGGGGCTTCGGGTCCCTTCCCCGCCTGCCCGGGTCTCCCCCGGACCCCCGAGAGCAAGGCCCCGGGGCCTAAGTGAGGCTCCCAGCAGCCCGAGGCGGTAGTGGCCCGGCCGGGAAGCGGGAGGCCTGCAGGTGGCCGAGCGGGCGCCCTCCCAGCTCTGTCCCAGCCCCATCCTCCCCGGCCGCGGCCACCTTCCCGGGGGAAGCCCCAGGGAGGCCGCCAGGGCCGCGCACGCTCCGGGAGGATGGCTCGCCGTCCGGAAGGCTGAATTCCTTAAAAAAAGAGAGAACGCAGAGAGCGAGCTGTCCCCGCACGGCAGTCATCGGCCTCCGTGAGGCCCGAAGGGTCGGGAGCTGCCTGTGCGCGGAACGGCGACCCGGGAGGTGACCGGGCCAGGGAGCGCCCCGGGACAGGCACCCGCCCGCGCTGGGCCCCCGAGGCTCAGGCCTGGGGCAGGACTCTCGGAAATTGCCAGACACGAAGTCGTGCAGAATCCAGCCTTGGGGGGCGGGGGGGGGCGTGAACCGGGCCCCGCGGCCCTTCCCGTTCAGGGCCCAAGGCGACCCTGCAGGGCCCCGTCCCCCGCCTCTCCCGGCGCCGGGTCAGGCTCCTGGGGCGATGCGGACTCACCGCCACGACCGACCGGAAACCACGACAACGGCAGCGAGGTGACCGGGCCTCAGTGCCACGCGTCGGCCGTCCTCACCGGAGGGGACGCGTCGCTCAGCGTCTTGCTTTGGTCCCGCTCTGCGGTGACGGTCGGACACGACGCAGGAAGGCCAAGCGGCTGGGGAGGACACTGGCCTCTCTCCCTTAGGAAACGGACTTTCTTACTCCTCTACGTGGAGGCCGAAAGGAACTTGACAAAAACTCAACATCAACGCTTAATTCTTAAAAAAAAAAAATTGCTTAGTAATGTAGAAATAGAAGGAACAAAAAGTTAGGACCCAAACGAGACAGAGAACGTGTGGGCAAAACCAGCAGCTGATGCGATACGCGTGGTGACGAAGGGAGGCCTGTGGACACCGAAAATAACGGCCGGCGTCCCCCGTCACCGGGCTGAACGTGGCTGCAGCGTCCGGTCGCGGAAATAACGAGGAAAATAGCGAAGATGCAGCTTTTGGGAAGGAGACAAAGTTGTGGTTCGCATACAGTGTCACCGCTGGTCTAAAAAACCCAACCCAATTAACTAAAAAAATAAAAATAAATAAAAAATAAAACTACCGGTCTGAACAGAGAGAGCCGAAGGGGGCAGAAAGACGTGAGATCGACGTCGTCGTTTTCCTCGGTTCCGCGCCCTCCAGGTGCGATTCACGGTTCACGGGCAAACCCCACGCGTGGACTGATGCCCAAAGGGAGGATACTTAGAAATCGGATCCCACAGAATAGTAAGAGAATACGCTGCTGTGACCGAGGACAGAGTCTCTGTGCCCGAGGGACGGCCCGTGCCTGTAACTCCCTACGTCGTAACAAGTCACAGGGACAGCACAGGCGCTGCCCGCGCTTCAATACGTGGTCGGATCCTAAGAGGGAAACGGCCCTAGAGAAAGAATAAAAGGACACTTCTTGACGTAAGAAAAGACACAAACGGACAAGGGAACACTGGAGGTTTGTCTGACCTCACCGGGGCTTGGGAAAATGCAACGCAAAACAATAAAAATATGGCTTCTCCCTAAGATAAAAGGAATTTAAAAGATCCATCTCGGGGCACGTGGGGGGGCTCAGCGGTTTAGCACCACCTTTGGCCCAGGGTGTGACCCCAGGGTCCTGGGATCGAGTCCCGCGTCGGGCTCCCTGCACGGAGCCTGCTTCTCCCTCTGCCTGCGTCTCTGCCTCTCTCTCTGCGTCTCTCATGAATAAATAAATAAAAATCTAAAAACTAAAAAAAATAAAAATAAAAGATTCATCCTATGCCAAATCAGCAAGAGGAGGACATGATTCACGACCCCCAATAATTTATGACTCTTGTTTTGTTTTCTCTTCCAGATACTTCGACCCTATTTGGATGCCCCGGGGCAAAGGCTGGTTGTCCGAAAAGCCGTCCCTAAAGTGAGGCCCTGAGAGCAACAGCGTCCGCTTCTCTGGGAAACGGGCCGGAGACGCCGATGCCCGGTCCCCACCCCAAAACTAGTGGATCCGAATTGCTGGAGGTAGGGCGGGAGGCACACCGATATTTGGGAGCCAAGCACTCAGGTCATGATCCTGGGGTCCTGGGATCGAGTCCCACGTTGGGCTCCCTACACGGAGCCTGCTTCTCCCTCTGCCTGTGTCTCTGCCTCTCTCATGAATACATAAATAAAATCTTTTTTTTTTTTTAAAAAAAAAAAAAAAAAGGAAGAGGCACCAAGCAGTGCCTCGATTATCTCCCTTGTAGGAGTTTTGCACAAGATCGCTTGTGGGGACCCGGAGCCCAGCGGTGTGTGTTTAACTCGTATGGCGGTTTGGCCGTAAAGTGTGGGACACGTTGTGCACGTGCGACCTCTGGAAGCACACCCGGCACCCAGGGGACAGGGCCACGCCGCACGGGGCGTTCTCGGGGCAGAGAGGCAGGTCCGCTCCCCGCGGGTCCGTGCACACGGTTTCTTGAGCTCCTGTTACGGGGCTGATGGTTTAGGTGACGTGGCAGGGAACCATTCCATGCACAGGCCTGGTTTTTGGGTTTTTTGTTCTTTTTTTTCCCCTGACTTAATTCCATGGGACGAATCTCCAGGCCTGGGATAACTGTGCGGGGCATGAAGAATAGGAGCGTCTGATAGTTCTTGCCGCGTGTCGCCGTGCCGCTTTCCAAGAGGGTTTGTCCTCCAGCGACGCCAGCTGTCCTGCGAGCCGAGCCGCAGCCCCACCTCCCCACACAGGGCATAACCTTCTATTTTTATGGGCTTAACGTGTCGCCCCAAGGCGGCTCGATTCTACTTTCTTTGCTTTCTAACGAGGTCGGAGATTTTTCCCGTGTGTTCCTTCGGCGCTTGCGTCGCCTCTTGTGTGACTCATCTGGGGAGGGTTCCTTGATGATCAGAGGTGCCACTTCAACGGAGCCTCACTCGAGAAGGTCCTGGAAACAGAGTCACGTTCCAGGTTTGGTTCTAGGTGAATGGGAGCATTGGGAAAAAAAAATAAATCAATAAGGAATCCCTCCTCTGGAGCATTGGCAGAGCCTCCATGGAAGGATCCGCTTGCGCTGCTGCAGGGCAGCCTCTAGCCCGTGGGACTCGGCGTGAATCGGGAAAAAAAGAGGCCTCTTCTCCTAACTCTGGGAAACGAACTAGGGGCGGGGGTGACCGGGTGACGGGCATGGAGGGGGGCACTTGACGGGATGAGCACTGGGCGTTATTCCGTATGTTGGCAAATTGAACACCAATAAAAATAAATTTATTAAAAAAAAAAAAAAAAAGAGGCCTCTTGCTGGGGCCGCGTCCCATGGCCGGGGAGTGTCGTCTGCACTGGCTCCCTCGCCTACGGGCTCCTGCGCCCTGGCCAGCCCGCCGGCCCGCCGCAGTCACCCCCGGCTCCAGCCCAGAAGCCCCCATTTTCCGAAAACCACAACAAAGTGGCAGGAGGACTTCTGCTCCTTCCTGCTCCTCCGGTCTTTGCTTCTTGCCTGGTGGTTTCGCCGCTTCCCGGGGACTTTTCCGTGGTTTGCAAGGAAGCCCTGGGCTTACGCTGGGAGGGTGGGGGGGCCCTGAGGAGGGGGTCGGGGGCACCTCCCCCGCTTCCTAGCAGCGAGAAGGAGGCGAGCGTGTCCCTGAAGTCATCCCCGTGGTGTCTGAGGCAGTTCCCTGCGGGACCCCTCCCCGCTGGCTTTGGCGCCTTCGAAGAACTTTCTGGCTCTGCCTCGCCTGGTCCCCGACCGTCGAGCTCTCCGTAACCCCCCTTGTCCTTCCAGATGTCGACAGTCACTGGCACCGCCGGCGTCACGCGCCCACGCGTTTCCAGCTCACAGGATGAGCCCCGGTTCCACGCAGCCCTTCCTCCACCGCCTGCCACGCTGCTTCCTCCGAATGAACCGTGCCCACCGGTCTACACCGCGAGCCTCCCAGGCCCTGCCGAGCCGCGGGGCCCGGGCTGCAGCCCGGCGAGCCCTCCGCAGCCGTCGTCACAGGCCTACGGCTGCCTCGCCGAGCCCAGGGGACACTACCCAGTCCTCATTGCCAATGGAATAAATTAAATAATCAAATAAATAAACAAACAACAATACATATACGTCTGTGCCACATGGAGGAGCAAGCCCGCCTGCCAACGCCGGCCTGGCTCGCCCAGCGTGGAGGTGACTCACCTCGCACAGACGTCCTCGAGCCGCAGTCAGGCCCCGGCGACCACGGCCCGCGCCTACGCGGCCCACTCCGGCCTACGGCGCGCCCGCGTGGTGCACGATCCTCAGGACGCGGGCGCTGCTGAGTTTGGGGGTAACGGGGACGTGCCGCGGACCCCTGAGGGCGGTAACGGTGAGGGGCTCAGACACTCCCCCGATCTCCCGTGTTTGCAGCCTCCTGGCCGAAGCATGTGAAGGCCGGTGCTTCAAAACCATCACGTCCCGCTGGTGTTTCTTGGGCTTCTCCTGCCCGTGCCCCCCTCTACTCTACCTTCATGCTTAAATGAGTGACTTCCTGCCCTCGGAACTTGGCGCCTCCCAAACACCTATTTAAATCGCAGACCTCGGGCAGCCCGGGTGGCTCAGGGGTTAAGCATCTGCCCTCGGCCCAAGGCGTGACCCCGGGGTCCCGGGATCGAGTCCCACGTCGGGCTCCCTGCATGGAGCCTGCTTCTCCCTCTGCCCGGGTCTCTGCCTCTCTCTGTGTCTCTCATGAATAAATAAACAAATAATTAAAAAGATAAATAAATAAAAAATACAATAAATCTCAGACCTCTTCGCTGAGCCAGATCTGTATGGCCAACGCCAAATGCATCTCCGGCGCCCGCTGCGCGTGTGGTCCTAAGGGGAATGTCACCGTCACCCGACCCGTCACCCAAGTCAGGACCTGAGAGTCACGCTGGGCCTCTCTCACCCCCCAGGCCGCGGGGTCCCGCTAATCCCTCCTTCCGGGATCCCTGGGAGGCGCAGCGGTTTAGCGCCTGCCTTTGGCCCAGGGCGCGATCCTGGAGACCCGGGATCGAATCCCACGTCGGGCTCCCGGTGCATGGAGCCTGCTTCTCCCTCTACCTGTGTCTCTGCCTCTCTCTCTCTCTCTCTCTCTGACTATCATAAATAAATAAAAAATTTAAAAAAAAAAAAAATCCCTCCTTCCCCCGTCCCCTCGCGCGTCTCCATCCCTGCTTCCGCGGCCCTCGCTGAGGCCTTCATTTCCTTCACCCCGACCTCCTGTGTCCCTGTGGAGGCCCGGGTGGCCCAGCCTCGGGGTTGGCCCGACTCACCAGGACCCACGCGCGGAACAGTGCAGGGTGTGTTTCCAGAAAGTGGGGAGGCCTGTGCACCTGGCAGCACCAGCACCTCCCGACCCGGTTCCCAGGGTCTCCAGCCAGTTGGCCAAGAGGGGGAGAAGCACCCAGCCCAGCGCAGGGAGGGCCCCAGGGGCGTCACCAGGGTGCCCCACAGCTCACGCCCGCCCCACCACAGAGATGGGAGCAAGGCCACGGGGCCGCATGGGCAGCTGGGGGGCGGGAAGGGCCTAGCCGTGGGGGTCCTGGAAAACCGCTGGGCTCCCGGCTAAACAGCGGCTATTTGCTCGAGCTTCGCTCTGCTCCCCGCGGGGTCCGACGTGCAGCCTGCTGACGTGTGGCGGGAGAGCGAGCCGCGAGCGACGGGGTGTCTGCAGAGGCCTCCTCCGACCCCCCTGCAGCCCCGGCCTGGCTCCAGCCGCTTCCTCCGGGAAGCCCTCCCCGACCCAGCCCCAGGTAGAGGCGGCTCCCCTGGGAGTGACGTGTAGGCCCCGGCTGTCGCCTGTCTGGGGCCCGGGGGCACCGCGGGGACTGTCCTGTCGCCTGCTTCCGTGGGCCTCCGCCGGCAGGTGCAGCTCCGGCCGTCTGCACCTCGCATCCCACTGGCAGCCGCCGGGACACACGGGGACAGAGAAAACACGGGGAGGCAAATAGAGTTCGGGCCCCCCGGGGTGAAGGGCCCCCACGCCCAGCGAGGCTCACCCGGTCCCCTCACCGTCTCCATCAAAGCCCTTGCAGGGGCCTCCCCGCGCTCCTGGCCAGGCCCCGGCCTCCCACCTCGGCCTATGTGGTGCACACATCGGGGCGGCTCCGGGCCGGGTGACAGTCCCCCCTCTGCCGGTGGCTGGTGGCCCGAGCGCCAGGGTCCCCGCTCTGCCCGCCCGCTGCCTTGCCTGAAGCTGGGGCCCCTGGAGCCGCACCCCATCTCTCACGCCCCACCCCCGCCCGCCCCTAACCCCTCTGTTCCTGAGGAAGCAACTCAAATATATCTTCCTTCTGGGGCCCCTGGGGGCTCAGCGGGTGAGCGTCTGCCTTGGGCCCAGGCCGCGACCCCGGGGTCCCGGGATCGAGTCCCGCACGGGGCTCCCCGCAGGGACCTGCTTCGCCCTCCGCCTCTGTGCTTCGTCTCTTGCTCTCTTGCTCTCTCTCAAATAATAAATAAGATCTTTAAAGAATAATCGTAATATCTTCTTCTGAAGCCCCCCCGGCGCACAGAGGTCCTACAACCTGCTCCCGGAGGGTCGAACCCCACGGAGCTACCTCGACACCGGGTGCAGGACAGTCCTGTTCATGCACTGGGCCCGGTGCCCAGGGGTGGCCTCGCTCGCCCCCACTTACTGCGATTTGCAAGGAACTCGCCCCCTTCCTCCGGGGCTGGACGCAGTTGGCCCGTGAAGACCCCAGTAAAGGTCCCAAAGCTGGGAAGCCAACCGAGTCAAGACACCCCCACCCCTTCTGCCCCGCCTGGCCTCCGGGATGCTCCTGACAATGTTCCTTGGCCTCCCCCACCCCCACCCCCCTCCATCCCCCGCCCAGGTGTCCCCCTGCTTCCTGCCCCCACCGCGTCCGGGCTCCTGGACCCCAGCAAGCGCCCCCCCACCCCCGCAGCCCTGGGCCAAAGGCAGCTCCTGCTCCTCCTGAGCCCGGGGGGCCGCCCAGCCCCGACAGCCCCGCTCCCCCCTCCGCAGGCGACAAGTCTCCGCGGTAAATTCCCGCGGGTTTAAAGTACAGAGTGATGCTGTCTGGGTGAGCGCACCCCGACTCGGCGGGACCACCTCTGGATCCAGGTGCTCGAGGCAGGACGGGGCTGCGACCCGCCTAGTAAATGCTCGTGCTGAGGGCGACGGGGCCTGGGGTCGGTGCAGCGGCCGGAGGACGGGGGGTGCAGGGACCCCGGGAGCTGGGACCCCGGAGCGCCCGCCGCCCGACCCTTGGCCTTCTGCCCCCGGAGGAGCAGCGCCGTCGCAGGAGAAGCTGCGCCCACGGGGGGCATATTCCTTCCCTGTGATTCACGCACCCAGCAGCCTCTGGTTTCCCGGAATTCGCGCTAAGTGGTAGCTTTCAAAGATGATGATGTTTGCCAACAATCCCTGGGGCACCACTTTACATTTTCCTAAAACAAAAAGAGGATTATTCTGTCCATATTTCTCCTTTCCACGGCGTCCGCGGGCGGCAGCTCTTCCCGCTGGCGTCAGGGAGCAGTCGTCCCGGGTGGGGGAGGACCACCCGGTGGGGGAGGACAACCCGGCTTGGGCTTTAAACGCCACCTGTCAATTAGGGTCGACAAGCCAGCGTCCCGACCTCCTCGGGCCTTCCCACCCACCCTCCTGCCCTCAGTCCTTGCTGGTCACGGGGAAGAGGGCAGGGATGGACGCGGGGCGCTGGGTCCTCGCCAGCTTCCCAGCACCCCGTCCCAGCACCCCATCACAGCACCCCCTGTCCCAGCGCCCCCTTCCTAGCACCCCCGACCCAGCACCCTATCCCAGCACCCCATCTCAGCACCCCCTGTCCCAGCACCACATCCCAGCACCCCGTCCCAGCACCCCGTTCAGCACCTCCTTCCCAGCACTCCCATCCCAGCACCCATCCCAGCACCCCATTCTAGCACCCCCGTCCCAGCACCCCGTCTCAGCAGCCCCGTCCCAGCACCCCCATCCCAGCACCCCGTCCCAGCACCCCCGTTCAGCACCTCCTTCCCAGCACTCCCATCCCAGCACCCATCCCAGCACCCCATTCTAGCACCCCCGTCCCAGCAGCCCCGTCTCAGCAGCCCCGTCCCAGCACCCCCGTCCCAGCACCCCCATCCCAGCACCCCATCTCAGCACCCCTGTCCCAGCGCCCCCTTCCCAGCACCCCCTTGCCAGCACCCCTGTCCCGATTCTCGGCCCTGCACCATCACCCGGAGCAACAAGCTCCGAGGCTGCATCAGGGACACTGAGGCCGCGACCCTGTGGATCTAATCAAGTGGAGTGGAGCAGTTCCCGCTGACTTGCTGTCCCCCCCCAGACGTGTGCTGCCCCCCGGCCCAGGGTCCAGCCCCCCAGCAAGGCCCTGCTCCCCGAGAGGCCCGGGGCACCCTCCTGCCGGCCCCAGCGCGGCTGTCCCGGGAGCCTCTTCTCCCCTGCCTGGTGCTGCACCTGCAGACGTGGCCTCCGCAGGCCCCGGGCAGTGTCCCCACCCCGTCCTGTCACGTCCGGAGTAGTTACCGAGCTAATTCTTCAAGATCCAAGGTCCTCCACATCTTGCAAGCGCTGGTCTTGACCGAGCGCAGCCTCCCCAGGCCTCCCCCACCCGCGTGTGTCTCCCCGTGTCACTGCTGCCTTGGGAGAACTCCGGGTGATGGTCACCGACGGGAGCATCACTGGGCCTGCAGGGGCAGGAGCCAGCACCAGAGACCCCACAGCCACCGGGCCACGCGCCCACGGACTCAGCGCAACTGTCCCCGGCTCTGGCCGCGCCGTCGGGGCTCCCGTCGCTGCCCGACAGCAGCAGGGGCCTCCCAGGGTTACGGCCACTTTCCTACCTACGTTCCCTCAGGGTCACTTCCCTTCTGGGCCCATGGGCCACGGTGGGGGAAGCCTCCTCCAGCAACGGGCGCCGACCGCCTCGCTGGCCCCTTCCACGGAGAACAGATGTGGCCTGGAGCCCCCGCAGTGCTTGTAGCGCCATGAGGCTCCCAAAACACACTAAAGGTTTCGTTGCCTGTGTGCCCGTCTCCTCCTTCCTGCCAGTCACCGCCCATCCCTCGCGGACGGACCGTCTCTTGACTAATAATATTTGACGTGAGTGTGAATTGGCTCACCTCCCCCTTGGCTTTTTTAATCATCCAATAAATACAACCTCTTTGTAGAAAGTCATATAAATAAAAGGGAAATATTAGTGATTACAAGCCCCGCCACCCAGGTGGGTACTAAGGGGGGCAGTGTGATGAGCACTGGGTGTTGGACGTAGGTGATGAACCCCCGAATTCTATTCCCGAAACCACTATTGCACTGCACGTCAACTAACTAGAATCTAAATAAAAATTGAAAACAACAAAACAGAAGCCCCCCCCCAAAAAAAGAAATCCCACCACCCAGAGAAATCACTGTAGTCTCCATCTTGCCTCATTTTAACCATAAAAATATCTTTGTATACATGCAGATTTTCTTTAACATATTTTTTTTAATTTTTTTTTTTATCTATTTATGATAGTCACAGAGAGAGAGAGAGAGAGGCAGAGACACAGGCAGAGGGAGAAGCAGGCTCCATGCACCGGGAGCCCGACGTGGGATTCGATCCCGGGTCTCCAGGATCGCGCCCTGGGCCAAAGGCAGGCGCCAAACTGCTGCGCCACCCAGGGATCCCCATGCAGATTTTCCAAATAAAATTATATTATGCACGTGAGTTATTTTTAGGTAAAACTGTGTTATCTAGGGTTCCATGGACTTTAAGGAGAAGAGGGGGTTTTGTGGCAAAGAATAAAATGTGTTATATATTTAAATAAATCTGATTAATTTCTCCTATTCAATTTATCTGTGATCACAGATACTTCTGGTTGGGTAAAAACTCAAAGGAATCACGCTGATGTTTCCTTCCAGTTTGTTCTGATTCTTTTCCTCACTCCCCATATAGATCTTGGGTCACGCACTTCGACGCTCAGTGTGTACAAGTGCATTGCGGTGACATTACTGGCGTCTGTGTGTCGACAGTCCGACGGCCGTCTTCCGTCCTCACTGTCCCTTTTACAAGAACACAAGGAGCCATCGTGTTAAAATGGCCCATACGTGCTGGGCCTACTGTGTAGGTGCCCGGGGGACACGTGGGGAACCAGCGGGAGGCCCTGCGCTCGGAGCCGAGGCTCCCACCTGGGCCGGGCTTGGGGGCCCAGAGTGTAACAGAGCTGCCCGGGAGCCCGAATTTGAGGACTTGGCCATGCTGCTCCCAGGTGCCGTCAATCCGGTCCCTAATGCATACGGGGCCTCTCTGGACGTCTCCTGTGGGGGAAGCAGGCGGCCCCATCCTGGGGCTGGACACCGGTCGCATGGCTCGGCCCCTGTGCCTGCCCGCTGCACGTCCCCAACGCTCCTCGCAGGCCCCGCGCTTGTCGTGTCCCCTCGGTGCCCAGAGCACCTCAAGGCTTGCCGCTGCCTCGGTCCTTGCTCCCTGGGGTGCTGACTCTGCTCCTGGGTGCTTCCAGGCTGACCTAATTTCTCCGCGGTCCCACCAGCCTTGCCCTTCAGCTCACATTTCCCTTCCTTTCGCTCCCATCCCGCTGTCTCACCGTAACGCCTCGTATCTCTTCTTCAGAGATACCTTCTTCTTCCCAATTTCCTCGGGGCCCTGAGAGTGCTCCGCAAATGCTCCCTGAAACGCCATCGTCTTTCCTGAGATGCACCCATCCTCTGGTTCTGAGAGCCATGGCCATCCTCTGATCCCATGCGGCAGAGGGTGGTCTTTTCATATATCCCATTTCGGTCTTGTTCTGTGGCTATTTGCTAATTTTTTAAATCATCCATTTAATTGGAAAACATATTCATTGAGGAGCTCCAGAGGGCAGGCAACATTACTGGAAGGGTAATGCTGGGAAAAAAAAAACAAAAACAAACAAGCACTAGCTCACAGTCTCGTTCTCTGTTGCAAAAGAGACTTTAAACAAATAAGAAAACAAGTATCTGGTAGGAATGGGGCAAGGTATTAAAGAAAAAGAAGGAAAAAAATAAAAATAAAAAATAAAGAAAAAGAAGGGAGTCCTAGGGATCCCTGGGTGGCGCAGCGGTTTGGCGCCTGCCTTTGGCCCAGGGCGCGATCCTGGAGACCCGGGATCGAATGCCACGTCGGGCTCCCGGTGCATGGAGCCTGCTTCTCCCTCCTCCTGTGTCTCTGCCTCTCTCTCTCTCTCTCTCTATGACTATCATAAATAAATAAAAATTTAAAAAAATATTTAAAAAAAAAAAAAAAAAAAAGAAGGGAGTCCTACCAGCAAGAATATTGGAGAGAACCCGCCATAGAGCGGATGACCCTCCAGACCTTTTGGGAAGTGACACTGAAGGTGAGAGACGGAAGATGAAAATGAGCAAATCCATATGAAGAAAGAGGGAGGCGTGAGCCAGGAAGGTGTGAAGCACAGCACGTGCCAATGCCCTGCGGCCCGAAACCTTCTTGCTCGTCTCTGCCGCCAACACGCCGCAGCATCTAAAGTGAGAGAGACCCACGAAGCCGGGTCGCGCCCAGGCTTGGCCGCTCTTGGAGATGCTACGGGAGGTTACTAGGACCTTCAAGGAAAGGAGCGCACGGTCTGACCGATGCCTTAAATCCCCTGTGGTGCCGCTGGGAAGCACGAGGTGGAAAACAGTAGAAGCGGGGAGTCTGTTGGATGCAGTCAGTGAGCCGGGTGAGAAATCGTCATAGCTGAGGTGTCGGCAAAAAGGATTCGAGATGTATTTTGGGATCGGAATTTTGGATTAGGCAAACTGGGTTAAACGTGGTGCAGAAGGGGGTTCGTTAAACAGGAGGAAGGAGGTGCCGGGCTTTGGGCTCGAGCGATTAGGTGGACAACACCGCAGTTGCTGAGACGTGCGAGCCCCGCAGGGAAGCAGGTGTAGGACTGAGAATCAGCAGTTCAGTTTGGGACAGGAGAAGTGTGTGATGCGTTTAAAGAATAGACTAGATCGAGGGGGCACCTGGGGGGCTCAGCGGCTGAGCAGCTGCCTTCGGCTCAGGACGTGATCCTGGGGTCCCGGGATCGAGTCCCACATCGGGCTCCCTGCATGGAGCCTGCTTCTCCCTCTGCCTGTGTCTCTGCCTCTCTCTGTGTCTCTCATGAATAAATAAATAAAATCTTAAAAAAAAAAAAAAAAAAAGAAGTCTACAGAAGACTGCAAAGAACTGAGGTGAGTGGGCCCCGGTCGGACTGCGCGGGCTAACCTGTCTGTCGGTGGCTTCCATCGTTCGTTCTGTCCCAGGAAGGCGACTTTCCACGTCGGTGGGCTGGTGGCTTGGTGACCACTCCCGGTCCGCCGGCCCATCTGGAGCAGCCCCGCAGGCACCCAGGCCAGCCCCAGGGGGCGAGGCCTTACCCGCCTCCTCGTGAAACCCCGAGTTACTCAGAAGACGATCAGAGAAAATCCCCGACTCGCTTTTCACGGCCGTGAGCTCCGTGTCCCCTCCTTATTTTAGCCACACCGCCCATCCTACCCCGCAGCCCTGAGCCCGGTGACTTAACGGGGCTGAGAGGGCTTCTAGGATTTCCTTCCTTCTCTGTCACTTCCGTCCGGTCCTGCTAGCGCCGGGCTTAATAGAAATTCTTTGAATTTTGTGGAATGTGGTTGGCACCGTTCCCCCGATTTCAAAACAGATCGGTTGGGGGTGTTTTATTTTTGTTTCTTTAATGTCTTTCGGCCATTCCCAATTCTGAGAAAAGCTTCAGAGACGTATACATACGCCGTCATCTTGGCCAAGAGTCTGTGGCAACTGGCATGGTTCCTTGATTCCCCTAAATGCGCTTAATTCAGATCTAAATATTCTTGGAAAATGAGTTAAAAATAGGCCTTTTCAAATCCACAACCTAAAAAGGCCTTGTGTCTTGGTGTCTATTTGATGACACCGCCTGGCCCTGTACCGATGGAATCGCACAACGTGAACAAGGACGTTTAAGGTTCTAATGCAAACAAGTGGTACATGCACACGGTGGAGTATTATTCAGCCCCAAAAAGGACTGAGGTTCAACATGGATGAAACACGCAACATTACGCTAAGGGAAAGTAGCCAAACGCCAAAGACCACGTATTATATGGTCTCGTTTACATGAATGTCCTTTACATAGATCTAGAGAGACACAGAGAAGGCCAGCGGTTGCCAGATGCGTGAAGGGACGCGGAGCGACTTCGCACAGAAATGGGCAATGGAAAGGGTTTGGAATTAGCAGGTGGAGGCTGATGTTCGCACAACTTTCTGAACATACTGAAAACTACGGACGCTTCACGGTACACGAACTACATCTCAATAAAAAAAAAAAAAATTCTCATGCAACCTCCATGGGCTTGAAACCTGTCGAAAAATTTCAAGCCGGGGATCCCTGGGTGGCTCAGCAATTTAGCACCCACCTTAGGCCCAGGGCCTGACCCTAGAGTCCCGGGATTGAGTCCCACGTCGGGCTCCCTGCATGGAGCCTGCTTCTCCCTCTGCCTGTGTCTCTGCCTCTCTCTCTCTCATGAATAAATAAATAAAATCTTCAAAAAAAAATAAAAAATAAACCAGATGAATGGAATAACCACTTAAAATAAATTAAAACTGAATAATCTTTGCCTGCTTATGGTTTAGTTCATATTCACAAATGCAATCTCTGACTGCAATTGTGGATTTGTCTATTTCTCCTTTCCATTCTATTGGCTTTTGTTTCATATATTTGAAGCTCTGATATTACATGTACACACATTTTTTAAAAATATTTATTTATTATTTATTTGAGAGGGAGAGAGATAGAGAGAGTAGGGGGAGGAGTAGAAGGGCAGGGAGAGAGAATCCCAGACGTGGAGCTCGATCTCATGACCCTGAAGTCACGACCTGAGTTGAAACTGAAAGTCGGACACCCGATCGACTGAGCCATCCGGGCCCTCCCGCGGGTACACACACGTAGAGTGATAATGACTTTTTGATGAGCTGACGCCTCTTATGTTAAGAAATGTCCCGGCTGCCCGGGCGGCGCAGCGGTTTAGCGTCTGCCTTCAGCCCAGGGCCTGATCCTGGAGACCCGGGATCGAGTCCCACATCCGGTTCCCCGCATGGAGCCTGCTTCTCCCTCTGCCTGTCTCTGCCTCTCTCTCCGTGTCTCTCAGGAATAAATGAATAAAATCTTAAAAAAAAAAGAAAAAAGAAAAAAGAAATGTCCCAGTTTACCCTTTGTAAGAGCTCTTGTGTTAAAAATCGGTTTTCCAATTCAACAATTGTGTTTTCCTCCACATCATTTAGCAGATCATGACATTCACACTAAATACTTTAGGATTATTTTCTATTGCCTCTATTATCTCTGTTACCTCCGGATCCGGTTCTCTTGGTTACTTATTTTAATAGCGTTTGTTAAAAAAGTAGTTTCCGGTTCACAGCAAAACTGAGCGGACAGTTGCCACATGCCCCCTGCCTGGACAAACGCATAGTGTCCTCCACGACCAACATCCTAGGCCGGAGTGGAAGGTTGGTTACACTCAATGAACCTGCACGGGTACGTCATTGTCACCCAAAGCCACAGTTCCAACAAGAGTTCACTCCTTGTGTTCACGTTCTACGGGTTTGGACAAATGTATGATAATGACACGCATGTGCCTTGATACTACCAAAGTAGCTTCACTGCCCTAAAACCTTCCTTGCTCCCCTGGATCATCCCTCCTTCCCCCTAACTCCTGGCACCCACTCACCATTTAACTGCCCCCTTATTTTTGCCTTTCCCGGATGCCATATAATGGGAATTACACGATATGTAGCCTTTCCAGCTTGGCTTCTCTCACTTGGTTCACGCATCGACGGTTCTGCTATGTCTTTTCGAGGGTTTGTAGCTCGTTTCCTTTTAGTGCTGAACAATGTTCTCTCACCGGACGGGCCACAGTTGATTGACCCACCTACTTGCTGAGGGACAGCTTGGTTGCCTCCAAGCGTTGGCAATTAGGGATAAGCTGCCACACACATGGGCTCGTGTGGCCGTAAGTCCCAGCTCCTTTGGGTAAATCCCAAGGAGCCCAGTCGCTCGATCACACGGCAGGACTGTATTAAGCCTCGTAAAACACCGCCACGCTGTCCTCCAAAGCGGCTGCACCTCTTCACGTTCCCACCGGCAGCGCCTGAGAGCTCCTCCTGCTCCTCATCCTCAACAGCATCTCGTGTGGTCAGTGTCTTGGGTTTTCCCCGTCACAAACGCGTAGTGGTGTCGCGTCATGGTTTGAATTTGCAACCCCCTAGACGCACATGATGTGGAGCATCTTCTCATACGCTTACTTGCCATCTGAATACCTTCTTTGGCGAGGTGTCTAGTTGAACCTTTACCCACTTGCTTGTTTTCTTGTTCTTGAATTTGGGGTATATTTTTGTATATTTTCGATAACAGTTCTTTATCAGGTGTGACCTTCGCAAACATTTTCTCCCAGGTTGTGGCTCATCTCCTCCTTCTCTTGACAGTGTCTTTCACGCAGCGGAGGCTTTAACTTAATGGCATCCAGCTTATCGATTATTTCCTTCATGGATTGTGCTTTTGGTGCTCCATCTAAAAACCTGTCACCCCACCCACAGACATCTAGATTTCTTCCTGTTATTTTCTAGGAGTTTTACACTTGTACATTTTACACTTAGGTCTACGAACCACTTCTAGTGAATTTTTATGAAGGGTGCGAGGGATATATTTAGATTCACGTTTTGCACGTGGATGCCTAGGATTTCAGCACCATTTGTTGAAAAGACTTTTTTCCACCCCATTACCTTTCTATCGGTTGAAAATATTCATGGGGGACTATTTCTGGGTTCTCCAATCTGTTCCACTGGTATATTTGTTTATTCTTTCACCAACAGTACAATGTCTTGATTGCTGCAAATTTATAGTGACTCTTGAGTTTGAGTAGTACCAGTCCTCTAGTTTTGTTCTTTTCCTTCACTTTTATGTTGGTTATTCTGGGTCTTTTGTTCTCTGCATACAGTTGAGAAGCATTTTGTCAATATACACAAATTGGGATACTGAATGGGATCGCATCGAACAGCTAGACACCTTAATATTGAGTCCTCCTATCTTTGAACATGGAGAATTCCCCCATTGACCTAGTTCTTCTTTGATTTCCTTTGTCAAGCTTGTGCAGATCTTGTCACTATTCTTTTAGATTTATATTTAAGTATTTCCCTTTGGGGGAAGGGGGGTTGCTGATGTAGGTGGTATAATGTATTTAACTTCACTTCCACTGGCTCATTGCCAGTACTCAGGAAAGCAACTGGCTTTTGTATATCAAACTTGTTTCCTGCAACCTTGCTATAATCAGTTATTAGTTCCAGGAGGTTTCTGTTGTTTCTTTCGAATATTTTTTTTAAGATTTTATTTATTTATTAGAGAGAGAGAGAGCATGAGTGGGTGAGCGGAGGGCAGAGGTAGACAGAGAAGCAGGATCCCCACTGAGCACGGAGTTTGACACAGGGCTCCACCCCAGGACCCTGGGATCATGACCTGAGCCAAAGGCAGACACTTCACTGGCTGGGCCACCCAGGCGCCCCATTTCTTTAGGATTTTCTCCATAGACAAGCATGTCACCTGCAAAAAAAAGACAGTTTTATTTCTTCCTTCCCAAACTGTACACCTTTTATTTACTTTTTTGTCTTATTACATAATCTAGGACTTCCAGTATGATGTCGAAAAGAAGGAGTGACAGGGTTCATCCTTCCCTTACCCTTGATCTTAGTGGGAAAAGTTTTTAGTTTCTCACCAGCCAGGGATAATGTCAGCTGTAGGGTTTTGGTAGACGTTCTTTATCAAGTTAAGGTTCTTCCCCTCTATTCTTTGTTTGCTGGGTTTGCTTGTTTGTTTGTTTGTTTAATCACAAATGGGTATTGGTTGATTTTTCTCCTGGTTATGGGTCATAGTTCCCTGCTTTTTGTGCCCTGACTATAATCACAGGCCTGGAGACATACAAACAGAAGGGCTATTTGGCAAATAGCAAGCTGTCTGGGGTGACTGGAAAGTAGGATGCAGGAATATGAAATGGCAAGACAACAGCAGCCAAACCATGGAAGTATCTGTAAACTGTGCTGATGAGTTAAGGGTTTACCTGGAAGAAATACCCAAGCGTGAGTGTGTGGTCATGGGAAAAATCACGTACAAAACGAGGAATCCCTGCCCAAAGAGATGAGATGATTGAAGAAGAAAAGGTTTGAAGCAGAAGAGAGAGCATTTGGGCAAGATGAAGAACTTGGTCTTTGAAATAAGCAGAAAGTTGTCCGTTTTATTGTAGCAGGAAGAAAGTCAGAGAGCGTGGGTCTGACTGTGAGAGGTCACTCAGTTCCGCGGTAGGGACGTGAGTGCTAGCACACACGTACTTCAATGCTGTCCACAAAATACAAGCTTAAGTCACTGATCAAGACTAGAGAGGTTTGAAGAGTGAGAAGGTATGAAGCAGTCATCCTGGAGAATGACACAGTAAAGTTGCCAGGAAAAAACAAAACAAAACAAAAAAAGACAAACCAGAAGGGCTGCTGGGTGGCGGGAATGTCTGATTGGCGGGAATTACAGCCCTGGGGAGACACCGGAAAGCACGGTGGTGTCCTACCCTCCGTGTTCTGCTGCTGAGGTGCAGACACAAACGGATGATTTGGAATTTGCCGGACAAATGACTGAGGAAGAAGGTGTCAAGGAAATCAAGAAGGTGCTACTTAAGACTCATTATAATGAAGCACACAACGGGGATGAACACCCCTAAGGACATAGGAGGGAAATTAATAATAAAAAAAAAAGCGGTAGGAAGTCTTATGGAGCTGAAATCATGCTGAAGTAGGAGTGGTACAAGGATGTGTGTGTGCAAGTCCTGGGATCATACAGGGCAGGATGCTCGAAACCAGAAATTCGGGCGACATCGGACGATTAGAACTAACGGGGCCAAGACCATGATCAGGCGAGCGGCTGGTGGAGGCAGACGAAGGAAAACAATGAATGGAAGCGACTGGGGCCGGGAACTGCGGCTCCACGGGACTGGACAAATGATCTACCAGACATCCCAGCAGGATGCAGGTGCGGGGGGGACAGTAGGCTGGACACTGGAACCATCAGAGGAGAAGAGCAGCGGAGCAGGGAGTCGAGGCCGGGAAGTGTTGGATTGTGTAGTCTAGTGGTGTGGACTTCAGGGGGGACGGCCGTGTGTGCGTGCACCCGGGACTGTGAACGTGTGTTTATTCTTGTTATTTGGGTTTTCGGACAAGAGAGGTAGTAATGAGGAGCAAGAGCCATACCTATCCCATCATCCCACCCTATAAAATCTTATAAAGGTAAAATCAGCTTCCACTTGAGACGGCTACAGGGGAAGCTGTGCCTTTGGGGCGGGGGCAGCCGGGCATCAGTTGTAAAGTACTGATAACAGTGAGGGTCACGAAACCAAGGAAATCCCCCAAGCAGGCTGTCGGTACAGGCGAAAGGAGGGAGAAGGATGGAATCCTGGGGAACGTTGACGTCAACATCGTACACATAATTTTTAAGTATTAGTGTGAAAAATAACATAAGCACGTAATTTTAAACTTTAAATAATACTAGAAAGTTTACAATAAAACAGATTCCTACCCCTACCCCAGTCCGTGCTCTGGATGCCCTAGGAGGCCGTGCCCATCTATTCTCACGTACGCTTGTCTCCTCTGGTATCGTCTCTGTCTGTCAAACTCGGCATCCTACTTCTATCTCTTTATCCATCAATTTTAGACAGTAAGTGATAGGCCCGGACTTCCTCACGGTGGGGGGTGAGGACTCAGCTCTTCCACAGCTCACCCCTCTCATCCCACCACACCACACCCCCAGCACCTCAGCAATTTCTGGTTAAATCCCTAATCGGTGTCCACACTCTAATAATGTACAGTGACGCTTCTGAGGAACCCGACAGTCATTTGTGACCATACACCCAGTCTCGTTGAACACTTCATTTTTTCCTAGAGTTGGTAATTACCGCATGTTTTCATTCGTTTTTCTTTCTTCTTCTTCTTCTTTTTTTTTTTTTTAAAGATTGTATTTATTTATTCATGAGAGACACAGAGAGAGGCAGAGACACAGGCAGAGGGAGAAGCAGGCTCCATGCAGGGAGCCCGACGTGGGATTCGATCCCAGGACCCGGGATCATGACCTGAGCTCAAGGCAGACGCTCAACCACGGAGCCGCCCAGGCGTCCCATTTGTTTGACTTTCCCTGTACCTCTAACACTCTGACACATTTTTTCCAAGAGTCTCCGGCGTCTCCCTTACCCACCCCCTGGTAACTTTTTGCGTGCACTCAAAACGCACTGGTTCCATTTTTCCTCCCAGAGACCCGAGTCCTGCACAGGGCTGGACTGGGTTTTTCTCTCGGCCTGCAGCGTAGTTTTATTTTTAGGACTTCCTTTTGCTGTTCTCCCTCCCCTTTCCCAGATCCCATGTCTTCCTCTTTCTTGGTTTACTTCTGCATTTTCCTAGAATATGTTGTCCCATTCCTTGCCAAGAAACGTTGCATAGGTGATAAAGATCCCGGATCGCTACAAATCTGAAGATTTGCACAGTCTACCTTTATACTTGGTTCGTAATTGGATGAGGTCTAGACCATTCCTAAACTGGTGTATTATTCTACGTGTCACTCTTTTTTTTTTAATAATAAATTTATTTTTTATTGGTGTTCAATTTGCCAACATACAGAATAACACCCAGTGTTCATTCTACATGTCATTCTTGAACGCGCACTTACAACTAAATTAATATGGTAAATATTGTAAATAGACAAATGAGTGCATGGAGATGTGAGTCAAGACAAGGGTGGATTCTTTTTTTTAATTTATTTTTGAAAAGAGAGGAGAGAGAGGTGGGGGGATGGGCAAAATGGGTGAGGGGAAGTGGGAGATGCAGGCTTCCAGTTACGGAATGAGTAGGAATGAGTAAGTCACGGGAATACGAGGCAGAGCATAGGGAATAGAGCCCCTGACGGTGTCACTGTGTTGTGCGGTGACAGAAGGGTAGTGACCCTTGCAGTGAGCCCAGCATTAGGTACAGAGATGTCAAATCACTATGCTGTATGCCGGAAACTAATGTCATGCTGTGTGTCAACTATACTCCAATAAAAAAATACATTTTAAAAAGTAAAAAAAATTAATACAAAATAGAAGAGAGTGATACCCAAATAGAGTGCAAGATAAAGAAGGTTTTATTTTTCTCTATTTCCAAAAAAAAAAAAAAAAAAAAAAAAAAAAAACGGGAGGGACTTAACGGTATTTAATAGACTCTAGGAAATGACCCAAAGGAGATTAAAATGTCAAAAATAAGATGAAAAAGAGATAATTCAATAAGACAGGATCTAGGTCCTGGGAAGGAGAGGACTAAGGACGCAGTAGAAGAGTTTGCCTTAAAGCAGAGGAAGACTGTCTCTCCTGTTACATCACAGGAGGCGGATTGAAGGAGGGAGAGTGTGGGTTGGTGCTAGAAGGACAGGAAGTCGGGAGCCTTTATTTATTCAGTAAAAGGCCAGGGTAGGTCTGGGCGAGAGAATGGAGGAAGTGGGAGGGATGGAATGTGCAGGCGGAGAGGGTTTGTGGAGAGGGAGGGAGCTGGACCCCAGAGGAGACCGGGACTGCCAGGAGGCTCTGGTTTAGAAAAACAACCTCTACCCGTGGCCCAGGCCCAGGGGGAATCCTGAGCCAGCCAGCAGGTCAGCTCCCCGCCTCCCGGTCCCATGCTGCCAGGCTGGGGTGTGCAGGGCTGCCGAGGGCGCCCCTCCCTCCGGTGGCTCGGCACCCAGGGGGTCTTCACCGTGTGTGGGGTCCACTTCCCCACAGGAGGCTCTTCCACCAGGAGACAGGTGGCTGAGGGCGCCGGGCAGCATCCGGACCTGCTGCAGGGCCCGGCCCCAGGAGCTGCTTCCAAGCATGCGGGACGGGTGGCGACCACATGCTCAACGACGTTGCGTGCAAGGTATCTCAGAAAGGGCTCGCTTTCTCTCGGGACCGGTGATGTGCGCGAGGGCACTGCCAGGTGCGACTCGCGGCACGCCGCCTGTGCAGGGAGAGCCAGCGTACTCTCTGATTGCACCTGCCCAACTCACCTCGGAGCACCTGAGGCAGCAGGTGGATAAGGAAGTCACAGAGCTAGTAAATGGGGCCCTGCAGACCCAGCCTGGGGCCTGCGCAGTCCAGAGCCTGGATCTTAAACCATCAGCCCCTTTGCCTGAAACACCCATGCGGATTTGGTGGACCCATTCCTTCACTCAGTCAATGCACCCGGAACAGTTTCCTGCTTGGATAAAGGAAGAGGCGAGGAAGATCCCCGTGTCCCGTATCAGGCGTCCCTTCGGGGCCTTCAGCCTCCCTGTCACTGACCGATCCTGCGTGCAGACCTAGTGGGGCCCTAGCACCCAGCGAGACCCAGACTGAGAACACAGTACAGACCCTACCGAGTCTTCTGTGAGGCTCTCCTGTCAAAACTCTGGCCCAGGCTCTGCTTGCAAAGAAAAATCAAAAGTAAATTTAGGTTCTGCTTCAAGTTATTACTCTTTTGTTGGATACTCTTAGCTACCACAGCACTGTCCAATAGAAATATAATCCCAGCCATACGTGCAATGTTAAGTTCCCTAGTAACCATCTATTTTTTAAAATGTAGATGAAACTCATATTTTAACATAAGCCAATGTAGCCAAAGCTTATCTTCTTGACAGGTAATTGATATGATTCTGTATTATTATATAATAATTCCATACTATTCTATATTCTATATATTACATTCTATATTATCATATAATTCTATATTATAATATAATCTATATATAATATAGAATTATATATAAATTAATTATATAACCATATTTATTATTAATATAATTGGTATAAATATCAATGATTAATCGATGTAAATATTCTGTTATTTGATGCATTGATTAGCATGTGATTAAATTGATATCTAATTGATGCATGATAAATAATTATTATATATTGATATAAAACACTGTTGATGAGGTATTTTACATTCTACTTTCATACTAAGTCTTCCAAATCTGGTGAGTAACTTGGGCTTGGAGCGAATCTCAGTTGGACTGGTCCTATGTCCAGGGCTCAACAGCCATGGGCAGCATGGAGCGAGGAAGGCACACCGTCCCGTTCGAAGTTCCACTTGTCAACCTCGGTTCTGCTCCACGAAGCGAGGGGTACGACCCCATCCCTTCCTTCTGGGGCCTTAGCGTCCTACATCCCAGATGGGAGCCTGAGAACTGCAGTCACTTGCCCGGGGGCATCGGCTAAGTTGGCGGAACCCGGAGGAGCTCCTATCAGAGACTCTAAGTCCTAAGGCGAGGGCCCTCCGGAGGCCGGCTGCTTCCTCTGGGCAGCCAGGCCTCACACATTTCCCACCTGAGCGTGCCCTGGGCATTTTCCCAAGGCAAATTCTTCTAGTTTCCCTCCTACGTGTCCTCGGACCTGTCACCCCCGACCCGGGCGCAGGGACAGCTCCTCATCCAGGGAGATGGGCCAGGGCGCCCCGCGGGACCATGCACATCCTTACTCCACGCTCTTTCCGTAGCCATCCTAACCCTTCAGCGTGTGGAGCGTGGTGTCAGGCGATCGCACGGGAAAAACGGAATTTGAGGTGACCTTGCAGGCCGCCGGCGTCTGCCCGATTCTGCAGTGTCCTCAAGCGCCCGCTGCCCACCATCTGGTGGTCCTTTCTGGGACTCGCGTGGCCGAAGGCATCCCTCCGGGAGCCCCGCAATCCTCCTCCCTCCCGCACGTCTGAACTCTCTCCCACTTCCCCTAACGTGTCCCAGAGTACTGCGGGCGATTCTGAGAATTGTTCAAGTTCCTTAGACCCCTGAACCTTAACTTGTTTGGACCTTTAGGTAAAATCTGTCTTATCTGCTTCTCCCCAGAGCGCCCCACCAGGGCCCCCACGTCCTGTGGGGTATGGAGACCCTTCCCGGAGAACAACCAACAACAGTACTTGTTGTCGGTGATGAAAATGCAAGCTTTTAAGTCAAAATTAGTATTTTAAAAAACTTGTCTCTGCCGCTATGAACTTGACGGCTTCCCAGTATTTAAAGACTTTTCTGACGAGCTCAGGGTGATATTAGCAAACGTGATTTTTCTTTTCTTTTTTTTTACATTTACAGTGAGATGTGTCAACATCAGCGAGCCAATATTTTCCAAATAAGCCATCCATAACGTCACAAAATTATACGTGAGTAAAAGATCATTCAAAGAACAAGATACACCAGCATATTTGAATCGACAAATTTGAATACAAAAAGTTCATTGAGAGGGAAGCCTGGGTGACTCAGTGGTTGGGCATCTGCCTTGAACTCCGGTTGTGATCCCGGGGTCCTGAGAGCGAGTCCCACATCAGGCTCCCTGCTGTCTCTCTCTCTTTGTGTCTCTCATAAATAAATAAATAAATAAATAAATAAATAAATAAATAAATAAATAAAATCTAAAAAAAAAAAAAGAGTTCATTGAGCGTTCCCAATCCCACATTGCAAAGAACTTTTTAAAACATTACAACTTGAGCTTGGTAGTATCAAGTAAGAATACCTAAAATTATATAAAAAAGCTCTTAAAATACTTCTCCCTTTCTAATTACATATCAGTACAGAGGCCATGTTTCCTTCGTATACTACAACCAAAACACCCTATCACAGCTGATTAAATGCAGAAGCATATATGAAAACCCAGCTGTTTTGTATTAAGCCAAGTATTAACAGATATTTGAAAAAATATTTGTTTTTTAAAAAGCCACCCTTATGGCTAAAGCCTTGTTCTGGAAAGCATACTTACCTTCATTAAAAATGTTATTTGTGTTAACATGTAGTGAGTTTATTGTTATTTTTCATCAATAAGTATTTCTCGGGGAATAATGTCTCAGGTTTAATTTCGAATAGGGTAAAATATCAGTCGGTATGAATAACCCACACAAACACAAGCTCTCTGAGATCCTTTAAGAGTTTGAAAGAATCCTGGGATCAAAAACCATGAGCACCACTTCTTACACCACGGTTCTAGCCGTTGCAGCTTCAAGACTACGCCCTTTAAAAGGAAAAAAAAAAAAAGTTCTCACTTAGTTGTTACAGGAAGTAATGGGTTTACTAACACAGCACACCTGGTAGTGTTTCTCCGCTGAACAGTGACTGAGCATTTCCGTCTCCCCCGATTCTTCAAAGGATGGATGTGGTTGTGCTTCCCGTCTTGGAGGAATTAAATGGCAAACACTTGTTAGACTCTCAGATCCAGAATTATCATCACTCTTACAAGAATTCGCACTACCTTTAAAGAGTAATGTGGTGCTAATGTAACAATGGGAAGTACCCGAAAGCCTTGAAATTGTCTTCCTTCATCAGGAAGTCATTTTTCCAAACGTGATACGAGTTCAACTTTTCTCCAGACTCGCCTTAATGATGTCTCGTAACAGATTGCTAAGTACTCGCAGCATTAAACATTGGTTCTTGTTGTTGTTGGTATGAGATTGGAAAGCAGGTATTATGCCTTCAGGATAGGCCGGGGTCCACGTGGCATCTCTGTAATGACACCCACATTTGGGGAAATGTGGCCACATCAAAGAGTCAACGTGAGCGGGCGAGCGAAGCAATTTAGCAGGCACGGACTCCGACGGGGAGCTTGGCAACTAGCTAGCGATGACTCTCTTGTGTTTCAAAATCGCTTTTACTGCAGATATGCAACTTAATGGACCCAGTTAGGAAACTTCTCTTTGTCAGTGCATGTGTCGCCTTGGACGTTGCAAGCTGCACGGCGTATGTGGCATGTTTTTGCGGACTGAGCCCGTATGAAACACGGCAAGAGAAACTTTGCACGATCCTTTTTTTTTTTTTTTTTTTTTAATTTATGATAGTCACACACACACAGAGAGAGAGAGAGGCAGAGCCACAGGCAGAGGGAGAAGCAGGCTCCATGCAGGGAGCCCGACATGGGATTCGATCCTGTGATACCATCCCAACACCTGGGTGGTCCCGACGCTGGCATCTCTCGATGGACTTTTCCTTGGAAATCGCTCCCATTATCCTGGTTCTTCCCACTCCAGCAAATTTGGATGCTGGGGCTGTACTGACTTTGGGCCTTCTTAAAATTTTCTGAGAAATACTTTGTTCAATCAACCCATCCAGTCGGGCTCAGATCACAACTTCTCTGTCACCTCTGTGAGTGGAGGTTCCGTTTCATTTCTATTTTCTGTCTTGTACACACTAGCTTTGGGGCTAGCCCAGGACTCGGAGAAGTTCGTATACACAACGGGGGCCCCGGCCAGCTGTCCCCGCAGCGCATGCTCTGTGGCCGACAGGACACGCTTTTCCTGGTGTCCTCCGGCCAGCACCTGCTCTCTCGGGGTCTCAGCCCCCGTGTCCGCAGTGCCGGGGGCCCCGGCGCAGACCTGCGAGACAGAAGGAAGGGAAGCGTCCTCATGCAGGTTGCTCTTCCGAGGGTTGAGTCTCCTTTACAACCTGTCTGCTCGGGTTTACTCTTCCGAGTTCGGAGGTATTTGCCTTTTCTTGCATTGGGTCCGGAAGCTTTCCGTCGTCGTCCACAGCAGAAACGAGCGTGGGTGGCTGTCCCCCGCCTCGCCTGGCATCGGCAGTTGTCCCGTCCACTTCTCCAGGGTTGATCTTCTCTGCCCTCCAGGCCCCTCCCCGTGCTCTAGCCTCTCTTCCCGGCTTCCTAAAGCACCGACTTGGTTCTTGCTCTTCCCTCTGCGTAGGCCCTGGTTCCCGCTCCACAGTGCAGATGACCCCTTCTGACCCCTACGCCACCGTCATTCCAAGTGGACACGCTAAGGGGCCCAACCCCTGACAGAGGGCTGGTTGGCCTGCTTAACGGAGAACCAATTACTTGAAACAGCATCGTATTTCTCAGTTCAGCCTATATAGGGGACCAGTTTATTTAACAGATTTAAGACCAAACTAGCAAATTTTGCTCTCGTTCAGAGTCTTGATATAAAAACAGGTGCCAACACCTCACCATCTTAGCCATCAAGAGCTTTGCAAGATACAGGGTTCCCTTTCATGGTGCGAACAACTGTTAAATACTTCTCTGTTCATTTTGCGGAACTTAAACCTTGTACCTAAAATGTGCTTTTCCTCTGTCAGGAAATAAGGGATATTGGCATGATTCCATTATTGATCCGTCGTCTACACTTCTGTCGTTGGCCTTGTAAATTGGATTCTGTGCAAGAGGTAGTGTGGTATCCTAATATGGTAAAAACCATAGCTGGAATGGGCTCAAGTTCAGTTCCCTACTTACTAGTTGTGAGGCCCGGGCAATTTAAATACTCTTTCCGTTTTTGTGCATAAACCGAGGGGAAACCACCCTCCTCGAAGTGTGGGCAAGTAGGGCAAGCGTCTACCATGGCGTCTGGCACAGAGGACGGGCCCCAAGTGCCCTCCTACCTGCCCTCCCGTCCTAACAGGTAGCTGGGGCTCCCCGGTCCTCTTTCTTTCCCTTCCTCCTTCGACTTCTCTCTGCTCTGTGTTTCGGTCTCCAGGTAGGTGACTTAGCACAGAACTCCTGGGAGTTTGTATCTTCAGGTTTTCTGAGGCAGAACCGTGTAGAAATTTTCTTAAAGAAGGATTTGAGTTCTTGAAGAAAAAAAAAAAAAAAAGGTGAGCAGCTCCGTGCCATGATTTTACCTCCGTAGATCATGAACATGGTGACATTTCTATCTCTTAACCTTACTGGATTTTTCTATGGAAACGATGGCCTCACGTCTTCTCCAAGGACATCAAAACACACTGAATGGTGTCTGCTGAATCTGGCAAAAGGGAGATGGCAACCGTGCCTCCTCTTTTACCAGAGACTTAAAGTTCTCCTCCCTTTCCAACATTCGCCTGATACACGGTACGCACAATCCTGAGAAGCCCATGCGTTAGTCACATGCACTGTGATGGCACCGGGAGCAGAGCATTACTGGGTGATGGCTTGGAGAACACTCGCAGCTCCCTCGTTGAACCAGACATGTAAAACGCTGGGCTTCCCTGCCAGGAGATCTTCATGGAAATACTGACGAACACGAAGAAGCCAGCTAATGGTCACACTCACCTGTAAAATTTAAATACATTTCTCTTCCTTACAGATAATAAGGATCGTGAAATTATGAGATCTGTAATTTCAAAAACCTGATTCTAACTGAAAAGAGAAGCATAATCGTGACTCTGATTTGTTATTTTTCCTAATTTACAGGTCACACGGTGTGTTCGAATATCAGTTGATTGGACTGCTTTAGCCAACTTTAAATTCACAGATAGCAGCATCATGCTTAGAGTTATTTTTACAGATATTTTTGATAAGCTTCACAATCTCCATATGTCACATTTAACTGAAGATTATTAAACAGAAAAACAAAACTCCATCTTTTTCCAAGTCTCAGGTATTTCAAGAAGAGTAAAAACATGGCTTATTTTCTTAAAAATTAGGTATGAGGCATATTTACCATCACTATTGGAATGTACTTTCAAATTCTGATGAGGTAGGTTTAAGAGACATGCTCGATCAGTAATGTCTAAACTTCAGGCCAAGGATAAAGGATGTATGCAATATTTTTTCTGAATTTACATAACAATTTTCCTTACATTGGAGAAACCTATTATTCCACTACCTTAATTTTTTCCTAAGGCAAATTAAAACGTAAAAAAAAAAAAAAATCTAATCAGACTTAGAATAAAAAGAAAATGCAAAATTGCCACAGGAAGTTGTCCTTAAAATCACTTGGAGTCATATTTTAAATTTAAATCATTAGCAAAAGCTATTAGTTGATATTTTCTTTAAAAATTTCCTCCTGATGGGAAGGAGAAAGTGATCAGAAGCAAATACTAGATAATAATGCCACAATAAACAAAAATTTGCAAGTTTCTATTGTATCAAATTAACTCAATTACACTATTTGCCCTTTACCACAAAGTAAATTTCTTGGATCTTGAAACATGGTAGAAGGAGAGTTTCCCTTTGTGAAAAAATTTTCTTCTACTCTTTAGAAATTAGTCCTTTTCAAGAAGTATTTGCTCATGTGAGTTAAGAGTTAAAGCATACAGCACAGGCCATAAATTTCACCCCTTTTGCTTCTTGAGTAACTCAAAATTTATAACTTGTTTCCCATCGATAAATCATAAATGACATTTCCTTTCAGCTTTACAGAAATGTTTAAGGCCATAACAGAACTTTAACTTCTACAGAAAAGCCAAGGTATCAAGTATTTTCAAAGCACACATACATACACACAAACACATTAGTAAGAAAAATGTAAAAATGAACTCAACGCTGAAAATGAAGAGGAACATATTGATTATGTGGATTTCTGTCAGACCAATCTAGAAAACAAACTGACTTAGAACACTGTGACTACTTTGGGTGGCGTCCTCAAAAATTATCCCTAGTTCTACCGGTAATAATCTCAAAAACCCAGGAATCAAAAATAGAGAGTCGTAAAAGGTGAGAATAAACTCTTATGAAGGGTAACGAGTGCCCCTTGCTGACGGATAGGATGACAGAGCATTCGAGCGGCACTGACTCAGGGCTGCCCGGTCCTCACCTCCCCAGGGCGGACGGTTCCAGGCCACCCGGGCCTCTCCCCACCCGACCTCGCCTCCCCGCCTCCCCAGCCCGCCGCCGCGGAGCCGCCTTACCTGGGAGGCTGGCCTTGCTGCTCACCACGTGGCGTCCCTCGCTAGAACGGAAGCCCCAGGACGGCTGGGATCGGCTGTTCGCCCGTTTCTCTCTCAAGGATCTAGAACAGTGCCTGACAGGTGATCAGGAACAACTGACTTGCAATGTCGTTTCTTGATTGCATCACGTCGTTGGTTTTAAGGTGTCCCTTTTCGTTTTGGTTCGTTTTACGTCCCGCTTCCCTGCCGCCTTCTCAGGACCCTTCCAAACCACCAGTCAGAATGTAATTAATTACGCGATGGTAACAAACCGTCCCGAAATCTCCGTCTGATTTAATGTTTGGCTTTTGCTCATGCTAACACCTAACGTGTTCAATCTGAGTAGGTTCTGCTCCATAAAGTCACTCAAGACCCAGGCTGACATTGCTGTACCTCCTGCAACACGTCCAGTCCTTGGTCCCTGCCTGAGAGAGAAGCCCGAGGAGTGCACAAGGGATCTGATCTTGATGCCTTTCCTCAGGAGTGTGACATCACCTTCCCGCTGGCTCCCTGCAATTACCTAGTCACAACAGCCCCGAGGAGGTGGAAGCCCAGGGGAGCCGATGCAGCGCTCGGGGATCATTACTAGGTCACATGCAGATCATATTTCACAGCACGTATCACAGTTTATTTTAATAAAATCTACTTCCTCTTCTGGAGTGGAAACTCCTCAAGGGCAAACATTTGTTACACATAGCAGGGGCTTGATAAGTACTTGCTGAATAAAAAATTTAATACCGAATATACAGGGGCACCTGGGGGGCTCCGCGGTTGAGTGTCTGCCTTCGGCTCCGGTCATGACCCCAGGGTCCTGGAATCGAGTCCCACATCGAGCTCTCCGCATGGAGCCTGCTTCTCCCTCTGCCCGTGTCTCTGCCTCTCTGTGTCTCTCATGAATAAATACAACTTAAAAAAAATAAAAAATAAAACCAAATATTCAAAATAATTCACCTTTTTAATTTTTTAAAGAAAAAATACTCTCCATAGGAAAGCATTTCTGTTATGTCCATCAGTAACCACGTAGGACTTGGTATAAACATTTCCCATACACCAACTTTGGTTAAATATACAAGTTTGAAAATAACTCATTTGATGCACACATCAAGATGCTACTAACAGATTCATTAATACCCAAGATTCAGCGCCGTATGTCGAAGGTCCTCCAAGGTTGACATTAGTTTCATTACAATGAACTGTGAGATTCCAATCCATGAATCAAACTATTTAATCTCTGGAGTCTAGCACTCAGAAATTTAATTCCCCCACCCACCCAACACACATTTATAAACTGCCCAAAAGGGCAATTTAATGGAGAGGAGAAAGTAAAAACTGAAAGGCATTTGTAAACATGGGAGATATCATTTGGACAACTGTATAAAGCGGGCAGAAAATCCTAAAGGTGCACATCAATTAAAGCCTGTAAATGACAGGCTTCAGGAAGCCACACCTGAACATTTCCAGAATTTCACTGCAGTAAACAGCCAACAGCCTGCAACACTAGAGCCTTGCTCCATTCCAAAAACCTCTAACCATTTCAAGAACAGAGGAGAATCCACATGAAACGACATAAAAATTTTTAATTAAAAAAATGAAAAACCTAAGTCCTTGTTAAATACTTCATTTTAAAATATGCAGCTTTATTTTAAAACCTGGTAATGCTCAACGATGGCAGTTGACTTCACTCATATATGTAAAAACGTTCTTAAAATAGCAATACATTTCTAAGTGATGTGCTCTGCCACTGATTTTTTTTTCACCAGAATTCTCAAAAAATTATCAAAGAAGAGTTGCATGTTGTGTTCTAAGCCCTTCATTATACTAAACATGGTCAAGCTCCAGAGCTGAAGGTGAACCACTCATGAAATACTGTCTTTGAGATGCTGGAAGTCACAGGAACACAGAGATTTTAAGATAATTAAGTGATAAGCAGTAGCTTTTCCTTTTTTTTTTTTTTGCAGGTGTCAAACCCATTTGGTCTAAACTGAACAACTGTTTGGGAGCTATAAAAACTGAGAAGCTTGTCCTTCTTTTCCAACCTCCAAGGACACTGAAAGGTGACAGTGAAACTACTGCATGGGGTCTTCACATGTTCTGTTTAACCACTTAGCACGCAATTCCAAAATGCACGTTTAAAATGATTCTTGAGGAGTTAAGACTTACAATGTTAAGCTTGTTTGTGCTAAATAAACGTTAACTGTCTTATTTACTTGGACACTTACCATCCTCATGCTAACAGTATCTACACATCCTCATGAACCCATGGACTTGGAGAGGGTTCTCGGTAACTGCACTTGGTCTGCGCCTGTAGCATGAAATTCAAGTCACTGTTCATTGTCTGATGGGACTGAACACTCTACAAATACAGGTCACACAAGCTAAGCTTAAAAGTTTTGAGAGTATGCATAGTACAAATTTCATTTCTTAAAATATATAGATGAATATACAGAAAAAATGATTATATAGTCACAAGAAGTACCCACAGAGGCCATGTCTCCACGTGGTGGAACTATGAGTGATTATTCTATTATTGTTATGGCAAAGTATTCTCAAACAGCTAACTTAAGAACCAATGGGTATTACCACCAATGAAATTGTCCTTTCCGGTCTTCACGTTACCTACTTTTAAAGCCACCAACCGATATGAATTTGCCAAGAGTGGCTACCTACATTTTGATACACTTGTAAGAAGGAAGCTCCTTTGAAGGATGGAAAAATAGCAAGATCATGGCTATAAGGGAATAGGCCTGCTCCAAAATTAAAATTAAAAAAGAAAAACCTAATAAGCAACTTAATCATTAGGTTTCCTACAGCTATACAATTCTATAGAAAAATCAGTCTCTAACATTTCATCTTTAAAAGCTTTAAAATATTGTCCTTATACCAATTTGGGCTAATTATTTGTTTCCCTTCAAAACCATTTCTCTCTGTGCTGGTTAACAGTACTGCCAATCAAAACTTATCCTTCAGTCATTTAAGACCAAGTTTCAGATGAGTGGCTAGTTACCTGGCAGGAAAGAACAAAAAGTTGGATGTTAGCAGCAAATTCACAATATTTAAGGGTTGGATGTTTTGTCTGCTTTTGGAAGCCTGCGTGCTAAACACGGGTGACTTTTTACTTCCCGGTAGAAATGGTGGTGGCATTCACTGAAGCAAGCTAGCTCAAGATAGTGTAGCGAAGACACGAAAGAACAAAGTTGTCACTAAAATCCTATGTTTCAGACATTGCCAAGATCTTCTCATGAAACACAGTAACTTAAAACTCCAGGATGGCTTTCAACCTTAATATACCAAACAATAAACAAAAGTGCATGTATAACCCACACACTTTTCATACTTCTTCAGATGATATACATGATTCACATTTACTGTTTTTAAAGTCAAAATGTAAACCTGAAATGACATCAAATCCCACTGTTACATACATGGTCTGCTTTATTCTCTAAACACACGCACAAGCTACGCTGTCACTTCCTAGATCTTCCTATGTTCTGTTTAAAGGAGGATATGCCTTCATCTTTAAACTTTTAGGAATATTAGAAATAACAAGATTAATTCGGTTATACAAAGTCTTTTAGACTATTCACAACCATCAGTTTTTACATGGCACAAGTCACAATGAGTGGATGAAGCTTCCCACATGCTGTCTACAGAATTATAAAGAATGGAAAAGTCACCCAGTTGAAATCTGAAGTATCAAATCCACGCAGGGGAATGATCTTCAGATATCTATCTGGCTTGTGGGGGACGGGGGGAGGGGTAGAGAAAAAGTAATAATCCAAGAATCTTGAATTTTTCAGGATTAGGATGTTATTTAATGTGCTTGAAACAATTAAGTGTTGACTAAAGCCCTAAGAAAAGTGCCTCTCAAACACGAGTAGACTAAAAAATAAAAAGAAAGAAAAGAAAAAAAAACAAAACAAAACACGAGTAGACTGATACTCTACTCCCGAGCTGACAAAGGCTCGTGTTTTTATAAGTGCAGGTTTTTAAGCACAGCAGGAAAAAAAAAAAAAACCCACAAAACTTACAGAGAACTTTTCACATTTGGCTGCCCATTATTTAAAATGTTAATAAATCTAAACAATTTAAATATTCTCATTTAATAAAACACCCACACAATGACAAGAATGAGACTTTAATCAGTTTTAAGTGGAGTTTATAACACTAAGAGATAAAGGGCTGTTAACAAACACAATAACAAATGGACATCTGATTGGTATGAGGCATTATCCTGTACACATCATATGTTTTTGTGTATCCTCAGGGCATAGCATTTACACACAGAGCCACTGCTGCACAGCACAAGAGTATCTGAAGAGGCTGAATCAGAGGAAGGCTGTTTAACAGACTGGAATTTTTAGTATATATATTCTATATGAAAACAGATTGAACTTTTGAACTGGCAGGGTAGAAGGCAACTCTGCCCAACACTGCATTAAAGCCCCCACGCAGGTGCACAGCTCCACCCCTTCCATCTGCATGCATGACACATTAACAGTATTTAAAGGTAAACGAGGCACTTTGTGGCAACCACAGCCATCGTTATGAACATATTGCACAAATTTTCTAAAACTAAACATGTAACTTGTACCCTACTTTTATTTTTTAAAGCTGAAACATTTGATGCTGCCGGTAAACTCCACTTAAGTTTATAACCTGTGCCACAGCAAAGAATGGTGATGCTATTTATTCAACTGCCCTGTAGTAATTATGGAAAAAAAAATGTTTGAGGGGAGCTACAGAGGACTTGGGATGGCACAGGGCCCAACTGTAAGCTTTCTTAAAAAGTGATGCCTTCAAGTAACTTCAGACATGTAAGCGGCTGCACATCCAAAAAGTCTAAGTAAGAAAACATTCCAGAAACTCAAAGAGATTACCTACAGAATGCATTTCAGGCTAATTATGAATACTGTCATAAATAAAGTTTTAATTAGGACTCAAAAACCTTTCAGTCATAGCAATTCTTGTCAAATTCTATGGGGATGGTAACTGAAATAAAGGAGAGTAGTATGTATAATATATATTTATATATATATAATATATATATATAATGCCATATCTCCATTTCCAATGACTACACCATAAAATGTAAGCAAGGCTTCTCAAAAACATTGAAACATTCAAAATCAAAACCCTCATTCAGACCTTCACATTCCAAAGGAAAAATAATAACAGTGCAAAAGCCCATTATAATGTCATTATTTATGACCTGGCCCTCCATGTTACATATTGGAACAACACAAGTTATGTTTTAATATACTGTGCCCAAAACTGTAACAAATAACAGTATTAATAACTATCGTCAAAACATGAATAGTTGATTTTCATTTTAAGTCAACAATTTTCAGCTTTTATGAAAGATAAGGTGGCATATAAATTTCAATGCTGAGATCTTAGGAATAGTTGTCTCTAACTTTACCAATTTAACTTATGAGCAGTCAATGAATTCTCTATATATATCAATGTTTAAATACAAATGTGTAAATCCTAAGAGCTTTGTTAAAAATTTAAAAATTTTACTTGTTGAATGAAACGGATGAGGTATGGAAAACATGTCAACATTATTTACTAAGAGTATTTTAGATGAAGTTCTGCCTAATTTATTTACCATCAAATTCTATAAATGCTGCTCTAGTAGGTCTTATGCAATCTGTATTTGTAAATTAACTAGGTCAGACCACAGCTAGTGAACAATTTCAGCACCAATAAGTTATTGAAAATGAGATTTTACACCATTTAGAAATAAATTGGCTGGATATTTAAATGTCTCCAGGTCAAGGTATAATTTGAAAGACACCAAATTTCTGTGGGGGAAAAACTTTTTTTAAATAGTATCTTCACATTAGCTTTACAATAGTAGTTGTACTCTGCTTAGAATCATATGCAGTCTGGGCATATCAAATATATGATATTTAAGAAGTTAAATTGAAGCCCTAGTCCTAACTCTAGCACTATGAAGAAATGATTCAACACTGCACATTAAAAAAAAAAATCTATTCTTTCAATAAAAACCGATAAAAGCGTTATGTGGGACAATTTCTACTGAAAAAGTAAATGCCTTATTATTTGTGCAGTGTTGAAAATTTACTGCAACTCTAATTTCCTTTTTAACACAAATAATGTTCTTTTAAATATAAACATTATATGTATTCAGTATTCAAGTAAAATTCCCTAACAGTTAATGACATTTAAAAAATGTGCAAAACTGCAAAACTCATTGTAATAGAATGTGTAAGGTCAAAAGGGCGGAACGGCTGACAGCTATTGGATTGAGTAAGTGCATCATAAATCTTTAAAGAAAAAAACGCTTACTGTAGAATCTCAAATTGAAATTTCCTGTGCAGCATTACAAAATATTTTATATTCAATTGAGAAAAAAGAAGCTTGCAGGCAGCACATGAAGCATCCACAGCAGGTATATGATTGAAAACTAATAAAGTTAAGTGTAGGTTGTTGACTGATGTAGTACTAATAGCATCTGACTTTTCGCACTGGCCTTGATTACACAGGAGATGGAGCAGTCGTTACAACTGAAAAAAAATATATTTAATAGATCATTGTCAATTTTTGTAATGTTTCAAGCCCATTCTTTGTTGATAGCCTCCACATTTATATGGTTAAGTCATTGTTGCTGTGTTTCTCATCTATGACCACATTATTTTTAATATCCCTTCATTTGTGGATTCTTAAGAAGAAGTTGTGGAAGGTTCATTCCTGTACCCCAATACAGATTCACTCCCTCTAGCTGCCTTTTCTAGCACCAATATGCTTTAAAAAAAAATAAAATGCACAAAACGACAAGCAGTGACAGCGGCCAATTCCTCAAATGTCCAGATTAATAACTGTAGCATGCTAAAGAAAGGTGCATGAAATAGCTGGAGATGGTCTATGGTCCAGAGTTCAGCATGACAGATCTCCCTTTCTGAGCACTCCCTCCGTTCCCCTAACCCGAATACATGCATTAGAATGTAGCAAAACCCTCGAGAAACTCCTCTTAGCCAACTGCAGACTTATCTGTTGCCACAAGTGCAAAGGGGTAGGATGTGAACCTGTATATCACAAAACTCTTTAGCCACTTCAGTTGGTGACAGAACACAAAATGAGAAATTCCTACGTATACACATCAGTCTGTCTCCACTTTTTATAAAACTGGAATAAAATGGGAAAGTGCCATCTTTATTTATCCTAATTGAATTTTCAATGTCCTTTTGACACAAAAAGGTATATACATGACACAGCTACACAACCTTTTTTCAACTGGACAACAAGTGTCAAAACCCCGTGGATGTATAGGGCAAAACGAGATTGGTCAGGAAGAGAGAATTGTTCCTATAACTGGTAATCTGACACAATGTCCTATTGCCATTAAAAAAAAAAGGTCCAATTTCAGTTTATTCAAGTTTGTTTTCATGGTGTTTTATCCCTCTTGATTAAAAAAAATTCAGACTTTTGTGATTTGTGTGTGCTGATCTTCATCAAAGGGTTCATTCTCTGGGTCAGAGTCAGTGGTGTCAGAATATCTATAATGATCAGGTTCATTGTCACTAACATCTGGCGTCACAGAAGTTGAACTGCTAGCCTCCGGGTTTGATGGCTCCTCTACAGTTTTTGTGAAGTACAGCTTCACCTAGAGAAAAAAAGGCAAAGTTTAAATGGAAAGTCCAGGAATCTGACTAATCTTAAATTACTTGGCAAAGATACATATTTTTAGCAGGTTCGTTTTTAAAAGTGCTGTGGCACACAGGATCTCGAAAAGGCAATGTCTTTTCAATGACCCTCTTCTTCAGTTTTCCTCTAGGTTTTCTTGTTACACACTGAAAACATACACTAGTTAACATACTCGTCTTTAATAAGCGGAAGCTGCAAGCATTAACTAATTCCACAAGAGATGCACAGAGACTGAAGTTCATCAGTCATTTACAAAATGTATTTTCAAACACAAAATTCAATGAAAAACAGCTGAGTTCCAAAAGAATGTTTCACTTACTACCTGTCTGAATCTTTGTGCATTTTCTGATACAAATAATACTAAACAAATACAAGTATTATAAAAACACTGAGCAATAATGATGGTTAGGATCTCATTAGCCCTCGAGGTTAAGAACAGCATACAACGATCTAAGGGCCTCTGCAGGCGGTGCTGAGTAACCTGTCAAACAACTCAACAAGGCAGGTATTTCCATCTGGGAGGACAGGAAGCTAAGGCCCAGAAAGGCAAGTAGGTAGTGGATGTGAGGTTTTGATAGGATCTGCCGTGAAACCCCTGCCCTGTTTTCCAATAATCAGCATCAATTCCCCTCATCCTACATCCAGCATCCGTTCCATCAGTAAATCCTTTCAGTTCCACCTGTAGAATGCCACCTCCACCCACTCTGATGGCTTCTCACTGCCCCACTAGCGCTGCCACCGCTAGTCCAAGCAACCACTATCTCCCGTCTGGAAGAGACCACTGTAGCAACTTCTTACCTCACCTCCCATCTCTGTTCTTGCCTCCTCTCCCTAACTTTCCTCTCCAGTCCACATTTTAAAAAATATTTTTTTTATTTATTTATTTGACAGAGAGATAGAGAGCGAGCATGAGCAGGGGGGAGAGGCTGAGGGAGAAGCAGAAGCAGGCTCCCCGCTGAGCAGGGAGCCCGATGTGGGGCTCGATTCCAGGACCCTGAGATCATGACCTGAGCCAAAGGCAGATGCTTCATGGACTGAGCCACCCAGGCACCCCTCCAGTCTACATTTTAAAGACAAAATTCAGATGACATCCTTCCTCTGCTGAAAACACCTCAATGTCTTCAGACTCCGACTGCCACGCTTTAGTCAAAACGACTGCGTATCTACTGCTCCCCAAACATATGAGAATTATTCCCGTCTCAGAGCTCTCATCCCAGGTATTTGTACAGCTCACTCATCTCATTTAGGCCTCCGATGAAATGTCACCTTCTCTTAACTACTGAGCTAAAACATACACCAAGGTCATTCTCTATCCCACTTCTACTTTCTTTGTTCATAAGTACTTACCATCATATATCTCTGCTTACTGATAATTGAAATAGTTTTTATTTGTAAACATAAATATTTAATCTTATTAAAAAAGGAAACAAAATAGCAGCAGTCACACTTTAAAAGCTATTAATTAAGGAAAATGCAGACTTAGGTAAAAGATAGTAATGGAAACCCACGGATTCCAAAAGATAGTATCCAAAGATACTTCTAACCACTTAAAAGAACTGTAAGAAGTAAAGGCACTTAGTACTGGACTTACTTTCACTTAAAATATGTAACCCCCCTTTATTTTTATGATTACTTGCAAGATTCTCATACTTATCAGCTAAAGGTAGACTTGCCGCATGTTCTAGAAATGGAATGAGGCAAAACAAGTAAGAGAGAATGTTTGCAAAGTAAGAGAGAAAGGAGGAAGGTATGGTGAAAGGAAGGGGGGAGGTCAGAGAGAACAAGAAACAGGAAAGGGGAAGGTAAAAAGAGCAAATTACCAGTGGAAAACATTGACAAATCACATTTTTTAATCTGGAAAATTCTTATCAATGCACAGGAATAGAAATACACACATCACATATAGACATAAGTAATGATCCAAATAATTCCATTATATGAGGAAGCAGACAGAGCTTCAGAAAGGGAGTAACAGGAGGATGATGGGAGAAGGCCTCTCAGAGCACCAGGCCTGAAGTCAGGGCTACCACATGGAAGGGTAGCCAAATGCGGGAAGGGCAAGGGAACGGCGGCAGGTGGAGACGTACAGGGAGAGGAAAGGAGAGCTCAGCCTCTGGCAGAACTGAGGAGAGGCCAGGATGGGTGGGTCTCAGAGCAGCAGGAGGACATGGCGAGAGCTCACGTAGGAGGAAGGCCTGTGCTCAGTTAGGCAGGTCCTTATAAGTCGTATCAAAAAACCACAAAGTCTTTAAAAAGTATAAACATGAGTGACACAATGTCTATTTTAAGATCACTTTGAGGAGTTGAAAATAAATTGGAAAGGGACAAACTCAGGAACAGTTAAGAACATCCCATATGAATCATTCACAAATGATGGAGTTCCCTTCTACCTCTTTCTTCCCCCATTCCTACTTCATATCCCATAAACTGAAGTTCCCTTCCCAATCCCTGCCCCACATGTCACCAAACAAAAGCAGCAAAAGAGGTTTTTAAAAGGGGGGGGGGATAGAAAATAAAAAAAATAAATAAATAAAATTTTTAAAAAAATTAAAAAGGGGGGGCAGCTTTTTGACTTTTGACTCTGTGTGCACATCCTTATTAGAAACTCAAGTTATTAATACCTAAATATTGCTTCTAAATAATACTTAAAACTCACTCATTCAAGTCCTTCACCAGCTAGACACCTAACCCCCCCCCACACACACACACACACAAAGAGCCACCCACCACTTCCTTAAAATTTCTTTAACCGACCTTAAAATTTGGAGAAAAATATCGGTTGGCCTTGTCTTTATTTGCTTTGTCGAGATCATTTTTTGTTAAAGTGAGTACTAGATATTCCTTGTCATTATCTGCACGTTCTATACTGCAAATACTATCAATTTCTTGATCACATAGACTTCCATTTTCTACTTTTTCTGAGGTTTCCTCTGGTCCTGGTATGAAGAATGTGTTTACCCAAAAGTGAAACATTTTGTCCTTTAAAAAAAAAAAAGACAAATTTTAAATTGTTTTTAAAGAAGAAAACATATAACCTATATTCAACATTTGCCCCAAGAAGTCAATAAAATAAGGCTCGTGTCATTTGACAGTCTGAATAAAGACAAACCTACAAACACTTGGCAATCTGTGGGTTATCTGTTGCATCTAACTCACACATGTTTATTCTTTTGTTCAAATTTTAGACCAAAAATGTGATTCCACAAGTTCTAAGATAACTTACTTTTGTTTTAAAACCATAAGTAAAATATTTCCTTTCTTGTCTAATGTTAGCTTTATAAAATGCTTTGAGTTTGTATGTACGTGTGTATTAAATAATCAGATATGGGTTTAATGCTGTTTCAACAAGTTAACCATTACAAAATTTACTTTAACAAAGGTTCTTGAAATGTCAACACAACTTCCCGAGGAAGCACGGCAGATACATTTCTACTTCAGAAGCAACAAGAACACTAAGTGGCTTCAGTTCCTTACACGACAATGCATGTGTTTGAAAACATTCATAGTCCTGGGTGTTATTCTATATGTTGACAAATCGAACTCCAATAAAAAGATATACAAATAAAATAAAATGTTCATAATATGGGGGAAGGAGAGAAGCAATCTGACTTTTTTATGTTATAAAAAAATGCCTATTAAAAAATTACTTATTAATAATAAAAAAAAACACAACAGATGTTCATCACTTCTAACCCTTCCTGACCAATACATAAAATGTTCTCTCTTTCTCTCTTCTTCTAATGACTGGAATTTGGCCTGTATGGGTCACTTGACAGCTAATGATGTGCAGCTTTGTGACATCTTATTTACCTGGTGCCTTAAATTGCCATTAAATCTGTTATTCTAACTTACCTTTGAGTTTTGCTATTTTCCCAGGAAGATGGTAAGACCCTTAAATATCCTACGTTTAACTGACTTTTTTTTTTTTTTTTAAAGATTTATTTATTTATTCATTCAGAGAGAGCGAGAGAGAGGCAGAGACACAGGCAGAGGGAGAAGCAGGTTCCATGCAGGAAGCCCGATGTGGGACTCGATCCCGGGACTCCAGGGTCACACCCAGGGCTGCAGGCGGCGCTAAACCGCTGTGCCACCAGGGCTACCCTGACTTTTTATCTTTTAATAGTACCTAGTAATCCTGTATGTAAGTCTTTAAAAAAATATATTTGTTAATTTCAATTATTATAGCAAAGTCACTGAGTTAGTAACTGTACATATCTTTTACTTAGAGTCAAAAGAACATAAGCTAGTGATATTTAAATCTCCAAAAATGTGGATTCTGTTTAGGTACTGATCATATTAAACCTGTTTTTGTTTAAATCATAGCAACATTTGTAACAGGCAGGGAAAATCACATAAAATGGCAATATATGTAAAGTAATCCCAGTTAATGATATATTACAAATATTAATCTAATCTTCCATTTTACATGTATTAAAGTAATGTACACATGGTAACTAAAAGTGAGAACTTATACACTCCTACTAAAGATACAGGGAGACAGTGATGCAGGTGTCTGTTTTAAATATAAAATATAACATTTTAGAGGCACCTAGCTAGCTCAGTTGGTATGTACTCTTGATCTCAGGGTCATGAGTTCAAGCCCCATGCTGGGTGTGGAGCCTAATTAAATAAATGAATTTTTTTTTAAATAAAAAAATAAAAATTTACATGTACCAGTCTTATAACAAATAGAAAAGAAAAAATACCTTAATTTTAAACACTAGCTAACACTTCCCGGACTACTAAAAAATTATTTTCCAAAGTTATCAAGATATATTTAACTTTCATTTATACAGAATAGGCAGGAAATGGGTTTCTAGTGAAAAAATAAGAGTTTAACATTTTGTAAATTTCCCAGCTATGTGGATTCTGGATATAGAAAATAGTATTTCTTCAGATAAGTCAAGGTAGAGCTTAAAATTTTTGTAATAAATGAAACTTCATCTTTTTCTTAAAAAAAAAAGCTAAATATTGGGAAAACTAAATCAGTCCTATTACTGAGAATGTCTAAAGATTGGCAATATACTATGTGGAATGTTTATTGAGGCAGTAACAACATACAAAGCTAGTATTTTTGTTCATTACTATGCCACCTAAGGTACACTCACTTTACTTTTATGTTCACACAATATTTTAAATCAAGAGAGTTTAAGAATTAGCTCTTGGGATCCCTGGGTGGCTCGGCATTTAAGCGCCTGCCTTCAGCCCAGGGCGTAATTCTGGAGACCCGGGATTGAGTCCCATGTCGGGCTCCCTGCGTGGAGCCTGCTTCTCCCTCTGCCTGTGTCTCTGCCTCTCTCTCTCTCTCTCTCTCTGGGTCTTTCGTGAATAAAGAAATCTTTAATAAAAAAAAAAAAAAAAAAAAGAATTAGCTCTTGAATTACCTAACTATGGCTCAGTAAGATGCAAACCTCACTTTCTAAACCTGCACATTTAATACATTTTTTCATTCTTTATTACTTCCTTTGCATACTTATCACTCTCCTAAGCTAAAAATCAAAATATTCGATAAATTTGAGGAAGCTAAATATGAAATGATCTGGTCTCGAGAAACAAACCAAAATGGGGGAAAGTGTCATCACACAATAATACCATGGGACAGAGCTTATTTATACATAGAGACCAAATCTTTTATAAACTCAGGGCCCCTTGCTAGCTTTTCCTTGGTAATTGATCATTCTTTCTCAAAGGATTATAACTTTTTTTAAAAAGATTTTATTTATTTATTCATGAGAGACACAGAGAGAGAGGCAGAGACCCAGGCAGAGGGAGAAGCAGGCTCCATGCAAGGAGCCCGATGCGGACTTGATCCCAGGACCCCGGGACCATGCCCTGAGGCAAAGGCAGGCGCTCAACTGCCGAGCCACCGAGGAGTCCCAGATTATAACAGATTTAAGGGGGTACAGAATCTTTAACATTTTTACAAAATTTCTCTGCATAACCTAACTTACAGAAAATTCATCTAAAATTACAACGCCATAAGGACTTTTCCCCTAATAAGATTTGTTACCATTATAATGGCTCATCAATGCTCAAGTAAGCAAAGCGTGTGCAGATCAAACAGAAAACCAATTACAATTCACCAGATGGTTAGGCACAAAATATAGCCTGTAATCTCTCCTTACAGAATGATTCCCGTCTACCTAAATATTTTAAGCTAAAGTTCTGAGGTTACTATACAAAATACAGTGATTTGGGATATTGTTCCCAATAAAAGTACAAACCTTTTTTAGCATCTTGTTCTGTTTGTGGAAGAACTCTACTTTGATGTCACCGCACACAGGCAATGGCTGAGGGAACTCAAAGTACATGAACTTGTCTTCCCGTCGTGTGGGTCCTGAATTGGAGGAATAGATCTTCACCTTTAGCTGGCAGACCACAAACTGAGGATCTGCACGGTTAAATACACGTTAGCATCATTTCACTGGAAATGCCTTCAAATGTCAAACTGTCAAACACCATTTTAATGGTTAATATTAGCAAAACACATAATATAGTAATTCTGAGTCTTTAACCCAGATCTAAAACAAATCAATGAAAAAGAAAAGTTCGAAAATATAATCAGTACAAAAGTTTCCCTAATTTCAATCTTCAACGCAAGGTTTTATTCACTGGTTCTACTTCACAAATACTAACTCCCCACAGTAGACTCTGGCACTACAATAACAGCAAAACTTTAACATTAAAATGTTAAAAATCTAATATAAATTAGATTCATAATTAAAAGGCTAAAATAATTTTCTGGTATATCTATGAACTGCAAAGAAAGTAACTGTAAAAAAAGATACTTGCTGCAGTATTTTAAAGTCTCTACCATGTAACAAAAACCACAAAATACAAATCATTACATGTTCACAAGACGCATGAGCATATAATTTATAACAGATTATAATAAATCCTATAAACACAAGACTCAATATTCATAAAAATATCAACCATTACTTATTTTACCTATAGTTCACATTTTATTTCTTAAAGTTATTATAAAGCCATCATCATAAGAAACAGGAAGAAAAAGATTTGAAATGTCTGCAAAGAAATAGAACAGACTCAAGCACAAACTGTAGCACAATCTTCCTCCCTCCAAAACACACTCCATTTTCATTAACAAGTATTTTGGCTGTGGCCCCTGTCTGTTTTAAAGTAAAGGGAAGGATTATATTGTGTTAGTGATTAACCTTATGACTAAGTAGTGGGTCTTGAAAGAAATATGCCAAGACAATTAAGAAATACAATTCTAAGCTTGCAAAAAGTACATGAAAAATTTCATACATACATACATACATACATATATATATATGAAATATGCACACACTTATAAACAGGCATAAAATCCTCAACACCAAAAGGCATCATCCTTAAAGATGCAAAAAGAAGTATCACATTGTTTATCAACATGACCAACAAGTGAGAAAAAGGTAAAAGGCTTATCCAATCTAGATGCATTTTTCAGTTTAATACAGATGTGCTGGCTCATCTGTGAAGTATCTAAAGCAGCATCAGCACTCACATAATAAATAGGTTTGATAACAGCCTACCTAGTGAGTTTTTCTAATATGAATTTGTGAGGCATTTATCATGAGAAAAAGGGTACTTCAAAAAGGGGAAACATTACACTAACAATCTGTCAATCATTTTCACTTCCTTGACTCAAGGTTCAAAGTACAGTGAGCCATTTTATAAGACTATGTGATTCTGAAAATTTCACTAGGAAGTCTAGCTTGAAGAAGCAAACAAAAAGATATGATTTCAAAGCTTTGATAAAAATCAGCCAGGATGAAAATGACTTGTAATCTTATTAATTCAAACCACACTAGTTCAGAATCTGATAATCCTGATTTCAAAACTTTCAAAAGCATATTAACTGTATAAGCCAGGTATCAATTTAACTACATCTAAACTGTGTTTCAGGAATTCTACAGTTGTATGATCAATCCATAAGCTAATTACAAATCAGTATTACTTAGAATTTGCCCCAAAAACTAAGCTAAACGGTTTTAATAAAAATAAGTGGAAAAGATTCCCTCAAATCACTAGAGAAAATCATTTCCTTTACAATATGCATTTCCCATCTTAGATCTCTAAGACTTAACTAATCAGAAGTCCAACATCAGCATGGTTCTGCTGACCTCTAAGACACACAGTATTTTCTCTTTAATAGGACTGTGTTCTAAAGAAATGTAAGTCAATATCTGATAAACAAAAATCAGAATTAAACTGTTCTGATATATGCATATTGATATGCTGTATTGTGTATTGACAGAAAAATCACACTGATCATCTTTTACTAATGTTTCAACCCTTTTAGATGTAAAGAGTATAGTAACTTTTTCTTTATTTAGGAATATTAGGACTATAATCCAGTAAGAAACCAGCTGCTGATCCCCAACAACTTTGCAGAAGCTTCTTTGTCTTCCTCACTGCTCCTGATCTTCCTCCTGAACCCAGACTCAGAACCCACCATGTCTCAGTCGTCCTGTTCTTTTTCCCTTCCCACCCTCTAGCCCCGTACCTGATTAACACAGAAGGCTAGTTACTACTTTGTCTGTTGCCTGGTGCTTTCCAAAATACCACATCTCTCTCTCTCACCCACACCTTTGAGAACCCACTGAGGATCTTCACATCAACAGCTCAACTGCACCTGACCAAAACAGGTTTAAAACCAAAAACATTCATGTCTCCAAGTCTCAGTGAGATTCATTTTTCCTTCATCCCTTTTCTGGGAATTATTCACATGGCCAGAATCAAAACTGACAATATATTTAGATATAAACGGCAAAGGAAAAAGCAATCAAATCCCACGTGAATGCCTTAGCAAAGCACTTCTGGCTTATGGCAAGTCCCATAACCGGAATCCTTTCTACCACTAGCCCCCCATCTTGCAATTACCACTTCCTACACAGCCAGACTTAAAACAGAGCGTAAGCCTCTAGTACTGCCAGAGTATCTCTCAAATCGGGTCTGATATCCCAATTCAGGGTCCTCTGACAGCCAGCCACACAACCCACCCTCTTCTGTTCTGTGTCCAGTTCATTTCCTACTGCTATGCCTTAAGTCAGGCTACTTCCTATTGCCTGTAATCCTTCAGTTTCAATGCCAATCTAACAGTATACTTCTCCACTGCTCAGTGAAGAGCTGGATCCCCTCCATGAAACTATCTGACAACCCCCAAAACTTTTATTTTTCTGAATACACCATTTATAATTTATACATATAGCATCCCATTCAATTATGTATTACTTATAATATAGCTTCATTACATAGTATTAAATCACAGTGCATAAATGGAGAACTAGAAAATTAGTAATGAAGTTTTTTTTTTTTTTTTTGAGCCTCGGTGTCCATCAAAAGATGAACGGATAAAGAAGATGTGGTCTGTGTATACAATGGAATATTCCTCAGCCATTAGAAACGACAAATACCCACCATTTGCTTCGACATGGATGGAACTGGAGGGTATTATGCTGAGTGAAGTAAGTCAATCAGAGAAGGACAAACATTGTATGGTCTCATTCATTTGGGGAATATAAAAAATAGTGAAAGGGAATAAAGGGGAAAGGAGAAAAAATGAGTAGGAAATATCAGAAAGGGGGACAGACCATGAGAGACTCCTAACTCTGGGAAACGAACCAGGGGTGGTGGAAGGGGAGGTTGGCAGGGGGTGGGGGTGATTGGGTGATGGGCACTGAGGTGGCACTTCACAAGATGAGCACTGGGTGCTATTCTGTATGTTGGCAAATTGAATACCAATAAAAAATAAATTTAAATTAAAAAAAAGAAGAAGAAAAAGTTTTCAGTAGTCAGTAATTTTTAGTTTAAATGCAATGTTAAGAGGTAAAACACAAAAACAAAAACAAAACAAAAACCCCCACACTGTTTAAGTATAGGCAGGCAGAACAGAGCTGATAGATTTTTTGCTAGAGGCCAAAGTAGGGAAAAAAACAAAACAAAAAAAAATCACACTAGATTCGAAGACGATTAAATGGAGTGTTTTTATTCTTTTATCTCCCTAAGATGTTGTACCTTTCTTTTGGCCCTTACACCTGGTACCTATCCTTTAGAACAAGCGAGAATTTTCCCTTTCTTTTTCCTTCTATGAATTTGTAAAGTTCCCATGTCAATCATCTCTGTTACTCCAGTGCCTTGCATCTAGAAGTCTTTTTGTTTATCCAAAATCTCATTATTTTTTGACATATAGTTGACACACAATGTTGCATCAGTTTAAGGGAAACAACCCAGTGATCCCACAAGTGTATACATCGTGTTGTGCTCACCAGCAGTGTAGCAACCCCACCTGTCACCATGGGGCACTACAACATTGCCAGGGACCACAGTCCCTTGTACTGTGCCTTTTTATCAGCACTTTTAAAAATTGTACTGAGAGACAGGGATCCCTAGGTGGCTCAGCGGTCTGGCGCCCGCCTTCGGCCCAGGGCATGATCCTGGAGTCCCGGGATCAAGTCCCACATCAGGCTCCCTGTGTGGAGCCTCCTTCTCCCTCTGCCTGTGTCTCTGCCTCTCTCTCTCTGTGAATTTATTTATTCATGAGAGACATTTAAAAAAAATTTTTTTTTATTTATTTATGATAGTCACACAGAAAGAGAGAGAGAGAGAAAAGCAGAGACATAGGCAGAGGGAGAAGTAGGCTCCATGCACCGGGAGCCTGACGTGGGATTCGATCCCGGGTCTCCAGGATTACGCCCTGGGCCAAAGGCAGGCGCTAAACCGCTGCGCCACCCAGAGATCCCTTAAAATTTTTTAATTAAAAAAACTGTACTGAGAGGACGAAACCATCAATGAGGTCTCCTAGAAGCCTATAACATGCTATATTAATAAATCTGTGGCCTATGATAAAGTTGTCCAGCTCTAAGAACACAAGCAAGATACAATGAAGGGGATTATACCTAAATAAGAAAGATGAAAACCACCAAGAAATTAATTTCCTCAGTATAGGTTAATTTAAGGATAGAAATTTGTTAATCACATAAATCAGAAGCAAAGAAGCAAAACTTAAAGATAACCGAAAATCATTAGCAAATTACAAAATCTCACTGAAATACTATTCGAGGTATTAGAAGAAATACTATAGTAGTTTCTTATCTACAAACCACAAAATTGCCTCTAAATAAATGAAACGTATTTCTTAAACAAGAACACATGACTGATCACTGCCAGGAAGAAACTGATATAAAATCCCGTTACAGGAAAGAGCAACAATAGTTGGGTCTAAGGTATCAAGTATGAAAGCTTCTATCAGTCTAGAATAGAAGAGAAGCAAAACAGGACAGGGGCGACTGAGGGAGGCTCACAGAGGTTAGGGTAAGAGGGAAATCAGTGCGAGGCAGGCATCACCGACATGACCTCTATTTAGTACATATCTAGAAAGTTTCAGATGTCAAAGTATCTTCATTTTACTGATGAGCAAATACAAAGACAGGTAGATGGTGTATCTGGGGTTACATAATCCAGTAAGGACAGAGCCAGGAGGAACTGGGATCTACATCCAGGTTGTCTCTAATACACACTTTGACTCAACCCTATTCACTTGACAGACTTCAGCTGGTCACCATGTCTTATAATTTCTTCCTCTGTATTGATTGACCCTGTCACCATTACTATCAACATCTAGCTGTCCTAAGATAGGAAGGAATTGGTCCCTGCCTCCACACCAGGAAACTAATGAATCCCACTGCCACTCTGATGCTGGATCTCTAATGGGATATAGGTTTTTTAGTCAGCTGGTTACAATTTAGGCTGCATTTGGTAGAGGCAGCAAAGAATATTTTTTTCTTAAGTATAATTTAGCTTCTAAGACATTAAAATCCATTGCTCTTGGCTTCCTTAGCCCAATGTGCTAAACTACTGAGCTACTTACTTAGTTTGGATACTTCAGAAATATATACCCCTGGATAATTAAGTATGGTAAATTTCTTTCTAAATTTTAATGTAAACTTCTAGATATGTCTAGAAAAGTGTTCCATGTACTGGAAGGATGAAAATTTAGAGCACTTACTGCAAGTTCCGCCACTGAACATTGGAATAGTTTCAAACATCATCTTGTGAAACAACAGTGCCACTGGTCTATAATCCAGATGATTCTTTAACAGGTAGCTATAATAATACACATAGCGCCTCTGACTGGGAATAGTTACTCCCTGGTGGACAGAAAAAAAAAATAAAAAAGAAAAGCCAAATTCAAAAGAAAAATTCCATTATAGTTATTTCACTAAATTGTTATGGTAACTGGGTTGTACCCACTGAAGAACATATATACATTAGAAATTTGACCTTGAATGATTAATATTTAAATCCAGCTTAACAACAGAGTAAATCAGAGCAACATTAGTACAAAGGAAAGTATCAGAGTAACTTTTCTCCCTTAAAATATAATTATTGTAATACCCTCATTTATTCAATGGTAACAACAATGCTCCAACCTATGAACCCAATAAGCAAAGGCCACAGCATATCCAAAATAACTGTCAAAAGCATCTGCACTACAGCTGTGCTCTTTACACATAAGGCTTCCTGCAAAAATTTATGGACTTGTATTGAATACGTAATTCCTCAAAAGCTTGGTTACTTATTTTTCAGGCAAACATGTCAGAATCAGAACACATAAAGGCAGAGTACCTCTAAGAGACAGAAATAGCAGCAAAAAGTGATGGCCTTAGACCCCCTCCCCCTAAAACAGGAATATGTAGCTGGCATAAATGTATGCAGGAGTTCCATAACAGAGGTGCTTAAGAGATGTCCCTGAGCTGCACAGATCTCTTTGCAGAAGAAACCAGGCATACAGAGCATGTTTAGAGAAAATATAAGTATTACAAATGCTAAAAAAACAAAACAAAACAAAAAAAAAAAAACAAACAAAAAAACGTAATTCATGTGCTATTAAAAAAAACAACCAACCCTATCTAAAGAAAAAATCTAGTGTGTGCAGCCATGCATTCATTAATGCTGCTGAATAAATGAGGTATGAAGTCTCCTTCCCTAGGACATGTGTTGATTTCAGGAAAGTGTAAGCATTTGACTTAGAGATAGAAGGTAAATAGTAACATGAAGCCATCTGACAGTTGAAAGTTACTCGCAGAAAACTTAAAAGTATATTCAAGAGAAAAAAGAATTTACAATATTTTAAAGTTATTATTGGCATGTGAATCTCTGCATGTGTTTAAACACTCTGGACACAAATGCTTTTCTTCCCTGTAGGGAAAAGTATAAAGTACGTTAATGTGACTTTAAAGACCGATATACAGAATGGTAGGTAAACAGGTATTCACTCTAGTATCCTTAGGTTTGTTTTTGTTGTTGTTGTTGTTGTTGTTGTTGTTGTTTTTTAAGGGTAGCATGAGGGGAGCCTGGGTGGCTCAGTTGGTTAAGCATCTGCCTTCGGCTCAGGTCATGATCCCAGAATCCTGGGATCGAGCCCCACACTGGGCTCCCTGCTCAGCGGGGAGCCTGCTTCTCCCTCTCCCACTCCCCCTGCTTGTGTTCTGTCAAATAAATAAATAAAAATCTTTAAAACAATAAATAAATTAAGGGTAGCATGATTTCATTACAATTAAAAAAATACATCAAAAACGGTATAAAAGCCATTTCAAATCAGGACAAATGATTTAAGATTCTGGCTATAGGGCAAAGACCACACAATCAGAAGACTTGGAGTTGAAAGCTGACAGTCAAAATACCAACTCTGATTTGTTTCCTCAGGAAAATAAAGACAATACCTACCCTGTCTTCTTCACAGGATCCTTATGAGGAGTAAACAATAAATGCATTTACACAAAAGCATGCTAAACCTACAAAATGTTACACAAATCCTAAAATTAGCAGTTTTACAAATCCTATCTACATCTGGAGTATAATTTTGGAAGAACTGGAATTTTAGTTCTGTGTACAGTATTTTCTTAAAGAAACAGTAGTAAAATAGTGTTACTGTGAAAAGCTCCTATAAAAAACTAAGGTTGAAAATCATTATTAAAGTCTGAAAAGTGTTTAAACTTAAAATGACTTATTGTATCACATTATTTAATACTACTTCAGTAAACAACTTATCATTCATATTAATCAAGATAAAGCACAGAATTGCAAAGCAGGTAGGGGGAGAATAGCAAATGGACGATGGCTGGAAGGAATCTTTTTTGAACCATATGAATTTATGATTTAGTCTAAAAATTAAATTAAAATTCAAGAAATTAAATCAATGGAAGTCTGTAAGACCAAGCTATCAAGTTGTCTATTGGGGTTTAGTGGAATGATAGATGATATTTTCCTCTTTATCTTCCTGGTATAAGTTTGTATGAATAATTAAAAGGTTTGCAAAGCTTTAATTTTTCTCAAGTAGCAAGCGAATGGTAGCACACCTATAATGCAGCTATTTATATAGTGAGTTAATCTCTGCCAAAAGGGCAAGGCAAATGTATAGAGAAAGAATATATGAACCTACCAGATGTCAACCCTGGATTAATAATTTGTGTGTAAATATAAACTGAACCAAATTACTGACACAATTCAAAGAGAAACACTGGAAAGTACAATTTAAATTTAATTATTTTACTATCAAAATATGCATAATTTCACCTCTATAGTTTAACTTTGCAATTCCTACCAAGCACTACCTCAAATTCCATGTATTAAACTAGCAGAAATAACAGAGTTGGAAGACTCTGTATGTAGACTCTGTATGTAGACAGAGTTGGAAGACTATGTATGGACCACGGGCTTCAGTTATATCCTTCTCTCTAGTCTCATCTCTCATGGCCACAATGCACACTTACTAAATAATTAACAGTAATAAATCACTGTTATTTAGATTTTGAAATAAAAAGAATAAAACTGTACTGAATTGATATTGCAATTTTTACATTTCAAATATTTCCTGAATGCATATACTGAAAACAACTGTTTTTACCTACTGCATTTTGATGATAAAGACTAAAATCTCTTAAAATCTAAGAAATGAACATGTTAATGATCTTCAAAAATTTATTTTATACATATGAAAAGAAGGCTGAACTTCAAAGCTCTTAGAGATTAAAAGATGACTACATGTTTTCAAAATTTCCATTCTTCATTCAAATTAGCCAAGAACATTAAAGTCAAATTGGTCTGTAACCATTTCCCCAAAGTATAGTTCCACCCTCTACCACTAATGACAATCTTATATTTGTAACCTTTTTTCCTCAAATGTAACTTTTAAAACATTCTAATCTTAGTTATACTTGACATTCTTCAGGTCGACTTCACACCACCTTGCTGGCCATCATCTCAAAAAGCAGCCACTGCTTCTTCGATTCCCTCAGGTTAACAGACCAGGAGGAAAGGCCCGGGAAGATGTGTGGTGCTCCTCCCTCCCAAGGGCTACTGCCTTTACTCAGTCTCACCTACTACTTCCAATCTTTCATTTCCATACCTTGTTCTTCTGGTACACACTTATTAAACTCTCAACCGCCAGGACTGCAGCACTATGTTCAAACCACCTCTCTTCCAATCCTGTCTCAGACATCATCCTCAGTGAATTTAGCTCCTATTTTACTGGGAACTCTTGAGGTTATCCAGTGTGGATACTCTCAAAATTCCCTTCTCCCATCTTAAAATTTTTTTACTCCTGGCCATTTTGTAAGGAGTTCATGTCAACATAGGTTCCATTTTCGCAAGTGCTCTATTAATTATCCTCTCCCTGGCATTTGTCTTTGTTCTACCTGTCTCCTCCTAATAATCAGCTCAGGTAACCCTTATCCTTTATCCAAAACAATTCAAAGACTGAAAATGCACTCTCTCTCCAAATCTTGTATCTCTCTCAAATTGTCACCCTCCTTGTCCACATAAATTCTCAAAGGTAAGCCTCTGCTCCTTAACTCACAGGAGTCTGTTATCATGAGGCTGATTTCTTAATGGTCAATAGTTCTTAATGGTCACTAACAGTTATTTCCTATTATTTGCTTAGTCCCATTCTGTATCCTTTTTCATTGCCTTTTTCATTTGCAAACAGTAAACCACTTCAACTAATAATTTCAAACACTGATTGTATGAAAATGCCAATCAAATCAATACATCTCTTTTAAAGCTCTTTTCAAGGAACAAGAAGAGAAAGGGGAAACACAAATTATACATTAAGTTTGAGAAAGTTCTCTGCCTCTGTGATAGGAGATCTTCTCTAAGGTTTTCTCCTACCCTTACTATGTCTTCTCTTCTCGTCCCTAGCTGTAGGCACAGCTCAAAAATCTGACCTGAGCAAGCCCTTCTTTATCAATCCCCTTTGTTATAGTAGTTTAATTATCAATCTTATACATTATCTCCAAAGCCTATATCTCTCAATATGACTTTATTCCCAATTCCCAGTCCAGAATTTCTAACACTGGAATGGACATTTCCAGCTGGAAATTTCAGAAACACTTAAAATACAACATATCCAAAAACTGAAGCTTTCCTATTCTTGCATGGACCAACCTCTATTATTTATATTGAATGATATTCACTATATTCCCTGGCATCTGAGCCCCAAACCTCTTTGAATACCACCAGCACCACTGTTTATTGAACTATTACCATGTTCTTCACATTGTTCTCAGTACCTTAATAAATATAATTTAGTACTCATCAAGTGGGTATTATTGGTAACACCATTTTATAGATGAGTTAAGGTCACACATCTTGTAAGTAACAGAACTAAGTTTCACCCCAGTACTCCCAACTCCAGAGTTTACACTCAACCACTGATACTATCCTGCAAGAGTAAAGGAAACAACCTGAGAGGCAACAGTGAACTACACAGGGTTATAGAAAAGAAGGGTAAAGAAACCCTTGCACTACAGCAAAGCCCCAGGCAGCAGACTAAAGACAGAGACTGGTCAGCAGATCAACTGCCTGGGACATACACACAATGCACACGTGCGCACACACACACACAGGATGTACAAAATGGAAAGCACACTAGAAGTCAAATTCATTTAGAATACTCTTAGTAGATTTCTTCACATCTATTCAGATGCCAAAATCCAGACTTTGACATACCTCTCAAAATACCAGTTCTAGTTTTGTGTGGTAATTCTAATTCAGTCACCTCCTGCAATGTTGCAATAGCCAAATGATTATCAGCCTCTGATTTATCTTCTCTCCAAACTATTTTTATACTCCTCTTTGATTAACTTGATAAAAGTGTAAGATTAATCACACTAACAATTCATAATGCTATATGGTTTCTCAGTGACTACTCAAATAAGAAAATGTATCACACACTGTAATTCCATAACATAAAAATACAGCCCAACCTCTTTTCCACTCATATCTCTCACAACAACCTTAAATGTGCTTTTACTTTTGACCAAACCAAAGTACTAATTTCTCCCATATCATACTTGCTGTTTTTTTAAGTATGCTATCTTTATCAAATTAAGGACATTAATCTGCAAGCAGTCTGGAAGTCTTATATATTTTCTAACACCTAGACCAACTAGATAACAGAATTATTTGATACTTCCAGGCTGGATAGCAGCCACCTGAAATACAATTCAGATTAGGTACATGTTGAGGGCTCCTACACATTTTCATTGTTGGAGAGTCTGCTCAAATTTTGTATTTCACCTTGAAGCAATGATGTTCACTGAAAATTGCTTATTTCCCATTGAAATTTTTAAATTCATTAGCACAGACCTAAATATAATTTTGTTACCTCCACACTGTAGTTGTCACCTTTCTCAAACTTAATGTATAATTTGTGTTTCCCCTTTCTCTTCTTGTTCCTTGAAAAGAGCTTTAAAAGAGATGTATTGATTTGATTGGCATTTTCATATAATCAGCGTTTGAAATTATTAGTTGAAGTGGTTTACTGTTTGCAAATTCACAATCTTTATTAATCCCTCTTTCCTACTGGTTATTATCTTAATAATCTCTAAAATATATTTGTATTTCCCCCATTGACCCAAAATTATGTAAGTAACTGGCTTTAAATTTCCAAATGGTTGATTTGATTTAACTTTAAAAAAAAAAAAAAGTCCCTAGCTGGGGACGCCTAGGTGGTTCAGTCAGTTAAACATCCAACTCTTGGTTTCGGCTCAAGTCGAAAGGGTTGTGGTATCAAGCCCTGTGTCAGGCTCCTCATTCGTGCAGCATCTGCTAGAGATTTTCTCTCCCTCTGCTCCTCCCCTGCTTGCATTCTGTCTCAAATAAATAAATACAATCCTTAAAAGCATAGGGAAAAAAACAAAATTATATATTAAAAAAAAATGTCTAGCCATTCCGAATTATAATCAAGGAATGGGGTTGACCTATTTCTACTTGGAGATGAGATTTTCTTTGCAGCTGACCTAATGAATTATTAAACTTGGTAACTGATTTCTGGATGACAAAAAAAGAAAAAAGATACATTTTGTGGGGTATTTTTATTGTATTATTCAAGCCATCTATGTATCTTATTTTGAACCTTCTTGATCTTCAAGTAAAGATTCCTATTACTGTTGCTTTTCCACCAATTTTTTCTCCATTTCTTCCAGCTTTTGCTTACTGTATTTGATGTTACATTTAGCACATAAGAGTTCGTAACTAACTGATAAATCTTCATAATCTGGAGTGTACCCTGTGTTAATATAAACTGACATTCTTGATCTAGTTTTATACATTTTGTTGTAAATGCACTCTGATAATGATATCCTGTCATCTTCTTTTAAAATTTACATTTGCCCAATGTATCTTAAATGAACCACTTATTTTTCTAACCTGAGTTGTTCTATGTAAGTCTCTTGTATATGACTAATCTCTTTAAAAAACCCAGAAACTTAGAAGTATAGGTTATACACATCTCTCAAACCTAGAACACTGTCCTAGTACTTCCAAGCCAGAATTCAACCTGGATACAGCACAATACAAGATATGAAAGGTTTTGCTCATATTCTGTACCCTTGAATCATCTTCTCTAAAATGATTACAATCCAGATTCCTCATTTAAAAAAGTATTTTTCTACTTCAGTAAACTTCACTGGCACTTCCAAACTCAGAAATAATGTCAATGTTTTAAAATAATAGTTTTTGCCTGAAGCTTGAAAATCTGTTTCAGAATGTTCACAACAAGATTATTACAGGAAAAGTAATTCAACAAAGGAAGAAATATAGCTCTTAGGAATGGTCATCATTACAGTGACAACATGTAACAGTAGTTCTTATATATTAAGCTAAGTGCCAGACATTTTATATATACTAGAACTTTGTAAGACAGAGACTATCACTTCTATTTCAAGGATAAGAAAACAGTCCTGGTGCACATAATTATCCTGTTCAAAACCCAGACTTGAATCTAAATATGACTCTAATTCTAGAACTTTAAACTCCAATGTCCTGGGTTTTACTAACAGCACACAAACTTACAAGGTAATGCAAAAGAAGTCATGACCTGTTTGAGCACTGTTTTTCCCATTTATGAAGAGTCTCCAAAGTTTATTCTGGTGCTTTGGTTCCATGAAACTTATTGTAAGTAATGTATCAATAACAGTGCTGCATGAACCACAGAATCCTTCCAACTAATACAGAGCAGACCACTGGCACTGTTGTCTCTGTACCTCATCCCTTTCCCCCTTGGGAAGCTGTCATTCCCCCTGTGGTTTTGTGGAGGTGGGATGGGCTCTATTCTTCAGCATCAGATATATGTCCCAAGCCTCCAGCCGGAATGTTTGGTTCAGGGATGGGTGCATACTCGAATCCAGGTAAATCAGAACCTAATCTAGGAATTTCTGCTCTAATTGTAATTCCCCTCCTACTGCAGTTATTCAAGTAGACAGAATGTAAACCTGGAACGACTAGGAGTCATACCTGGCTATTATTTGCATAGTGCCTCCCTGAAAATAAAGCATACAGAGAGAAAATGGGAGAGCCGAGAGAGATTACCCATACCTGTTAGGCATCTAAGTCTGGGCCAGAGCTCTTTAGGCTATATAAGCCAGTATAAATGTCTCCTGTGTTTATGCTCCTTTGAGTTGGGCTTCTGTGAGTGGAAACTGAAAGAGTTCTAATGCATTATAATATAACTACTTTTTTTTTTCTTTTTTAAATTTCTATTTCTACTTTGGGGATCAAAATAATAAAGAGTAATAATTGGGACAAGAGAACAGAGCACTGTAGAAAGAATACTAGATTTGAGGTTAAGAGATAGTTTGAGTCATTACACAGACAGATGAAATGACCTCGGATAGACTGATCATCACAGATTTATTTGATCATTTATATCAGAATAGGTCTAAACTAAATCATTGCTAAAGTTCTTCAAGATATAAAAATCTTATAATTTAATGAATATGTAAATTGTATAAGAGGCTTAAATACCATGTATTAGAGGAACACAGTTTAGCCCAAAAGAATTAATATGTTAGAAAAAATAAGATTGTTATATTAGGAGTTGTTCTTTTTGTTTTGTTTTTATTGAAAATGAGAAGAATTAAAGTTTAAGTAAGGAGAAAAATGAGAAAATTTTAATAGGTTATCATATGGGGAAATTTAGTAAGTAACTAGAAAACATAACCTGACTATATCATCAGGACATAAAAATTCATTCCTCAGACAAACTAGAAAATTTCCTCTTCTTGGGATCACTCAGAATAAAGTTAATATTTATTATTTCTAGAAAGTTTAAGTCTTCATTACAGATAAGCTAATGAACTCAAGTACAGAGATCATAATATATATGAATTTTATCTCTAATAATTGCTTTGAAAACAAAACAAAAAAGAAATCAAGAGCTCAATTTTTTTCTCTAAGAGTTTAATCAAAGAAAGTAAGTATTAATGCTTACTTTACTTGCCACCATTCTAGAAGGGTGAGGAAAGGCAACAGAAAGAGAGAGGAGTAGCAGAAATTCTGGGTAAGTTTGTCATGTAGAAATTTTGCCTCTTTGAATTCAGATATTTGGGGAATCTTGCCAAAATATATACTTACAAGCACTAGCAGGATGCTTTATCTCTTTCATTCAGTTTACAATAAATCCTGTGGGTTAATGATCATTCTGATACGTAAGCGTAAGTAGAGACAGTGTGAGGCATAGGACTGGCAGGAACCAGCTCTGCGAGCTGCCCTGCACCAGGCTCTTTGGGGGCGGGGTGGGGGTGGAGGTGTATAGGGAACTGCTGACAGTGGCTTTTACTCATAAAGTAAAAGGATCAAATCTGCAAAGGAATGACTCTTAGGGAAGTGTAACATCGTTGCCTTCTTCTAAATTATTGAATGAAAGAAGGACTCTTCCTTCTCACAAGCAGTTACTGTGCCTTCAGAAAACATGCTTCCTTAGAGGAGGTGTCAGTTGTGCTCTAGCTTCTGCGCAACACTCCAAACTTGAAGTATTATTGGGGTATTACTAACACAAGGCACACTGTCCGGTCCGCTGGCACCAACCACTCGGCCATCTCATCTGTACCGAGCCTGCCGAGGGAATGGCAAGACTGCACCAGATGACTCTGAGAGTCCCTGCCAAGTCCACAAGTTCTCCGCTAAAACAGGACAACTGGCTCTTCTTTCTTCAAAACAAGAGTGGGTAGGAGTAGGGGATCAGGAGGTGGGAAAGGGTGAGGGGGACAAAGGAGGGATGTGGAGAAAGAGAAGGAGGAAAAGAAACAATAACCTCCAAAAAAAAAAAAAAAAAAAAAAAAAAGAAACAATAACCTCCGATATCACTATCACCAGAACACAACTTTCTTCTGAATGTTTCCCTATAGCTGAAATTAAGGATATAAGCAAAGTCACATTAAAGACAGTTTTAATAATATTAAATGCCATATAAATGGAAAAATTGATAAAATATATGTATCTCCTATAATAATGGTTCAGTTAAGATACTTACTTCCCTGGAAGACTTCCACAGTTGTGTAACAACAGCTTTACCATGTTCAGCTTAGCTCATTTCTCATGATGAAACTATACTTATTAAAGGTTAAAAACACATTATTTCACCAGCACCCTAACCATTAAATAAACATGTGATATATCTGGAAGTTTTCAGAAAATTAAATTGTCAAAGATTTAAAGGACACCCACAGCACTGTATTTACAAGACTAACAACTTCAAGCTGTCTTTATTCTCCTTAAGTTGGGTCCACTAAATGCCTGAGCGTCAGTTTAAAAAAAAAAAAAAAAAAAAAAAAGGCTATAAACTGAGGAGCCTTGTCAAAATAGGCCCATTTTGGGAGAGCGTGTCCCTATACAAGAGATTAATTCTGAACAGTCTCAAAGTTCCTTTGCAGCTCCAAGATAGCAGAGAACAAAGTTCAACAATGTGCAGGGGACTCAAATTTTACTCTGAATGCTATCAGTCACTGTTTGAATAATCCTAATCAAAGCACTTCATCTTTCTGGGCCTCTGTTTTATCATTTTTAAAATAAAAATTCCTGCCAAAAAAGGTTCATAATCTTACACCCATAATCTTTATCCCTTTAATCTAAGCTTTCTAACGCTGTTTCAGCATAAAATGCAAATGGAACCATCAGTAAAATATAGTCTCATCAACAGCATCTGCTCATAAATTTCTTTTTGTCTTTTTAAATATCCACAGAAATAAAGGTAGGAGCACATTAGGATACTGCTTTAGACCACAGCTGAAAAAAATTCCTCCAAAAATGGTCTGGGTATATTAATTAATCATGAACTAAATAAAGCACAACAGATCTTAATGATTTATTTTGACTCCAAGATGCTAAAAGTGATCAATTTTGTCTAAATTACTGAACTCTGAGTCTTTATACAAGAGCTAAATAATGTAACAATTTTACTGAGTACACACAGAACTCCATCCTCTGTTAGCCTGTTATCTTCTACTTGGGGTAGATTCAAACCTATGAGAGGAAGAAGAAAGCAGTGTGCCTGGAGCATTGTACAAAATACAACATACTGCATTTGATTTTCATAAATACTTCTCTTACTATCTTTTCACTCTGGCCCCTAATACACAACAATATCCCACGGGCCTTGCCAGTTTACCAAATCTCTCTTCACCTTTACAGAGAGATAGAATTGACCATATTTTCAGATTGTGAGGGCTACAATATCTTCCCAATGACAAATTAAAATATGTCCTCACTTTTTGACTATGAAGACTTTTCTTGGATCTAACAGAAACTGCTTACGCACCATTGGGTTTTACTTATATCCCTGAAAATGATGTGAAAGACTATCCCGAGTGCTTTTTATATGGCTAGTTCCCACTATCAGAAGCATTTAGTGAACTCTCCTGAAGAAGCATCTACATCAGACAGAGTGTGTATGTGTGTAGGTGAGTGTCTATAAGACGGAGGGAAGGGGGGGAAGAGAATGTGTGAGAGCACAGCTTAGTTAGGAAAGGTTACAGACTACTCTAAAAAAAAAAAAAAAAACCTTACCCCCCAACTCAAAATCCTGATTAAAACACTCTACAAGTCTGTTGGTTGTAATGCCCAAGAAACAAAAAAGTTGCAGCTGAATGTGGTAAAGGCAAATACTTTAAAAATGGTGGAACGTGTGTGTAGCTTGCAACAGAAAAGTTAAGACTGTTGCAGTATCTCTAACAAACAAACCTGCACATTCCAGAAAAACCAACCACTTTCTCTAAAACTATGAAGCAGGGCATGAAAGGACTGGAAATACCACTTCCCTTCAGTGTATGATGACAGCTTCTCAGTTTAGCCAGCTACTAGTTTTCATCAAATACATGCACGGTAACATAATCAAAGAAAAATACTTATTTTGGAGTCCTCTTTGGAAACCTGAGGGAACATTAACATCTTCAAAATGCTCCCAGAAAAGTTCTCCGGAAGAAATCTCAGTATTCTGTAGATAGAATACCTTAATATCTGGCAAAATATCTGGTTTGGTTGCTTTGGTAAAGATAGAGCTCTCTACATGTCACTGTGACTCAATCCTTTGTTCATCATTATGTATTGGGGTGCAAGACTCTATCATTGATCCTGGGAGAAAGCTTATTTATTATTGTGGAAGTATTCTACTACTTCATGAGTGCCAAGCCTTGAATCACAGCCTGTACAAGAGGATTTGTCATGAAAAATCTACTGTTATGAAAATAGCCAAATTCAGGAAAGCCAAGACTTTCAATCAAGGGCTTCTCAAGAGGTTTTGTCAAGAAGTGGGAGCAATTATGAAATGTTTCGCTACACATAAGTTCCCTAGTTTCAGAAGGATTTCTACGGCCAAGATTTTAACCGCTGTTAACTGGATAAAATACAAATTGATTTACACAGTTTAACTCTTCAACCTTGAAACTAAAATATGAAGTCATAATCCCTTCCTAACATAGTATTATGCCAGGATCTTGCCAAAAATGATCTCATTAACAGCAAAGAAAAGGATATAAAATTAACTTATCTGAAGAATCTTAGAGAATTATTTTTTGACATAAACCTACTTTCATCTGACAAAAGAATCTATAGATTCCATTTGTTCTTTCGTGAGATAGGGTTTTAAGCACTTATTTTCACCTAAAACAAAGTCAAAATGGATTGGACATCAAAGAAGACATAAAAGTTGTCAAGTCAAAGACGATGGCTTTTTAGTTTTAATGTATTGTTTAAAACCTAGGACCACCTGGGTGGCTCAGTTGGTGAAGCGTCTGCCTTCAGCCCAGGTCATCATCCCAGGGTTCTAGAATGGAGGGTCGCTTCTCCTTCTGCCTCTGCCCCTCCCCCTGCTTGTGCTCTCTCTTCTCTCACTCAGTCTTTCTCAAATAAATAAAATCTTAAAAAAAAAAAAAAAAATCTAAATAATAGCAGCCCTTTCATTAAAACTACTATTGGGCAGAACTAAAGCTTAATTTTGATTAATTTGTAACCATTTAGATTTATTCACTATCTTCAAGTAGTGGCCCTGCTTTTTCCATTAAAAAAGGGGACATAATTCTTATTTTCCACGTTAAAAAAAATTTAGTGTAATTAAAAACTGTAAGGAAAATTTTATGTTCATGTATATCATGCACATTTTTAGTGAGAGGCTATTTATAGCTTTCATCATATTTGTAGAAGGTATGTAACATAAATACTTTGAGAGCCATGGACTTAAATCTAGTGTTCTGGCTCCATATTACAGAGCTTCTCTATTTTTACTTTAAATTCGTTTTACTTGATTTCTTTCCCACAACTACCATGTCTACTGCTCATCAACCCTGCTCTAAACTCCTCCTACTGCTTCAGCAATTATACTCTGTTTATTTTTTCCCTTCATTCTGTTTTTCCCTGTGCTGCCCTGCATTTATTCTAAGTGTACAACAAGTGACCTTCTATATTTTTAATCAGTAAAAGCAACTGTTTCCTCGAGATGATGAAACGATGAGCCACAGTAAACATCTCAGGCCCAAGCCCCTCTAGAATCCACTCCACTGCTATCATCCCAGGGTGTTCACAACATAAAGAAATATAAGGCAATCTACCTTAATCAATATTCACTAAAATCAAGTATGAATATAATATTCAGTTTTATAAACTATCGCCAATATACAGCACTTGGCATCCTTAGATGTAATTTTAAAAAGTCACAAAGACAAAACAAGAAATGAGGAAGGAAAAAAGGAACCAGGAATCGATGCAACTACTCAGCTAAGATGGTTGAAATGATCACTTATCTTTGTTTTGAAGTTGAACTAAAGAGAAATCAGCCTAGGAGCACCTGGGTGGCTCAGTCGGTTAAGTGTCTGACTCCTGACCTCAATTTAGGTCTTGATCTCAGGGTCATGAGTTCAAGCCACATTTCCTTCCAAAAAGGAAGGAAGAAGTGAAAGAAGGCAGGCAAGTTATTGGAAGAAAACTTTCCTGATTGTAAACATTATGAAAACTAGAATAAACTCTGTACATAAAGTTGTGATGTCTCCCTCAGTAGCGGTCTCTAGGTGAGTTTCTCTATCTGGAGTGGTTTGGGTTTCTCCTTCTCAGAGACAGAGAAATGTACAAAATCTCTTCGCAAGAAATATAAACATATTGTGTTCACACTTGCCATCCAAAGAAATGAATCCCTTGAAAATCACTGTGAAAGTTCTCCCAAGTTTACGTTTTCCACTCAAACATACTTACACAGATTAAGTTTGTCACTGATTTAACACAGTTTTTATTAGCCTTCTGAATAAGAGAACCTTTGACTAATCTTAATATAACTACATTCATGAATATTCATATCAAAGAATAATTTTCATGTACTTATACAAGTAAAGATCACACTTTACTAGGTAAGAGCATTCAAGTTATTATCCAGACACTTTATTCTCAAGCAAGGTTCAGAAATACCAAGCTTACTTTTGATCAGTGTACTGCTTTTTTAAACGCTTTTTCAGGATTTTAGAGACCAAAATATGCTAGACAGTTAATGGGTAAGATTTACTGGCATGATATGAAAATGCTAGCATGAACAAAAAAATTAAAAGAATCAGTAATTTGCTAATATGACAGTTAAGGTAGTAAATGATTTAAATGTTCAGAATAAAGAAATAAGAGTTACCACAATAAACACCTCAGGCCCTCACTCTAGAATCCACTCCACTATCATCCATCTTTTTAAAAAACCTGTTTTCCAATAAATTCTCCAAGAAAGAAAAAAAAGAAAGAAAAAAAATCAAATATAACTTACCTTTTTGTCTCTGGTCCTTACTTCCCCATAGAAATCTAGGGCCTCTTGTGCCTTTAGAAATTTGCCCCGATGTAATAAATATGCACAAATCATTACACCAGTTCGTCCCTTTCCAGCTTTACAGTGAATTGCTGCAACATGATTGTCATCTTCACTTAGCCATTGGTCAAGATCTTCACAAAAGGGTTTGATAAGTTCTAGCTGTGGTGGATTATGGTCTTCAAAAGGATACTGTGCAACTGTGGTAAAAAGATAACCTCAGAATTAGAAAAAAGTCTTTCCTGAACTGTTTATTAAAAGTAGGTTAACTTTAGAAACATTGCATGTAAGCTTAACAGATGTTTAAAAGAAAAACGGAACTCCAGAGAAAAATAATTTGCTGTCTGATAATTTTCCAATTTTTGAATAGAAAATAGTCTCTCATTAATTCTTAAACCTACCACTAGAGAGAGAGGCTAAGCATTATTTTCCCCCACTTTAATGAAAGAGGAAACTTTGCAAGGAGAGGGAGCACACGTCAACATATCAGAGGGAAGAGGCAAACTCAAAATGAAATGGCACACAGGTTTCCTGTCAGGGCTCTCAATGCATTTTCTGACAAAAGGAGTCATAATATTTATAATACTACGTCATCACAAAATATATATTCCAGAGAAAGTATAAATAACCGATAAATCAATGATGGAAAGGATTGATTTTACACTTGATATAATAAAAATGCTAAGTGTGTTATTTAAGGATGGTCTGGCAAATGTTAGTGTTGTATACTATGGATTTTTAAAGGCATTTACAAAAGAAACTCAGAAAACTACTTACAAAAATCTACATAGTTGTAGTAAAGTTTATCTAATGAAGTTTCAGATCTTTTCATGTGGATAGTCATAAAAACCCCAAATTTCTCTGTTCCCTATAGTCAGAGCTAAGCATTTTCTTTTAACCTGCCTAGAAATAGTTTAGCTATATCACTATTAAATTTCTTCTTATTGGTCCCTGCCTCGGTTCCACTCTATTAAAATCCTTTACTGACATTTACTATATAGAATTACCCTCTGTGTCATCTAAATATGTGAAAAGTATGCCTTCTATCTTCCATCAAGTCACTGATAATGTGGAACAGGACTCAGTCCATTAAGTCCTCTGTTGTGTTGGGTGAGCCTGGGTGGCAGATGATGACAACTATCACGGGGAGTCACCGGGAAGGCCTGCACCTCAGCCTCGGCCCAGCTGCACTGGCATTCCATCTTCATCTCCCCAGAGGCACAGAAACATCCAGGAAACATTGCTCAACGTCTATTTACAGCTAGATACACCCTAACTAAAACACACTTCGCCTGGTAAGGAGCAGCCTAAATTCACAAAAAAGGAAAAATTCTTAGTGGATCTGTACTGGCTCTCAACCATTAATGCTTCTGAATTCTCAAAGCAGCTGTCGGAAAGTCCGTTCTGGCTTTTCAGAAGGCATCAATGGCAAGCACATCAACATGTAGCTCACGGAATCCAGCTTCTCTTTCTGTCACGGTAGCATCTGCCGGGCTTCTCTCTACTCTCCAGGTCTCTTATGGCTCAAAGGGTTCCACAAACAGAGATGGAAGTTCCTTTGTGGGCTCTCAGAGGAATTCACTATCCCTGGAGAAGAACCCATTCAAAGTAGCTCCTGCTCGCATCTGTCAGGTTCCTCTTATCCATATTTGTCACATACCCTTCTCCCTGACTGGCCCCTGTCACGGTTCCACAGTTATTAAGTGGCTCTGCTTTCTCTTAATCTCTTACTGCTACTCTGCTCTATCTATAATTTCTTACTGTTACACCAAATGCCTCCAACAGTAGATATAACCCTCTCTTCATTTTATTGTTAGTCTAGACATTTTTCCTAATTCTTACAGTCTACTCTGCTATTTAGTATTCCTACTAGTACTGGCAGGTTTATTTGGTAATTGCTTCCTACAACACAAGAACAAAATTACATTTGTTTTCCAAATTGTCAAAGACCATCTTTAAGACAAATATTTATTTACCTCACTTAATAATTGAGATTATTCATTACTGCTATGACTGTTAAGATTTAGTGTACTGGTTTTAAGTTATATAACATAATACATTACTCAGCAGTTAATACCTACCTCTGCAGTTAAATTTGGCGGTATCATAATGTCTTTCAGCACACCTAAAAGAAAAGTTTAAATGTGACCTAGTTATTTTTTGCACTGGCAAAAAAAAGTAACAAACATTTTCTGAACTGTTTTAATGGATCAGGCATCACACTGTTTTGTATTAACTATTTCTTTCAATCCTACAAATCCTATGAAGTAGGCAGTGTCTTTATCTCCATTTTACAATTAAGGAAATCAAGGCTTAAAATGTTAAGTGTATGCAATCATACCTTAGCTTACACACTTGCTTAAAAACTTGTGATGCCACAAATGCACAACACTGTAAATTCAGTTGCTGCATCTGTACCTTCAAATTTCATTTATGGCATTCTGCATGCTAAGGGAATTTATTTTTGATTTCACCAAGTATATACAAACAACTATTTTCAACATTGTCTTCAACTCAGAGTTGAACATAGTTTTCTCAAACTATTATTTTAAAAGCTATTATTTTTAAAATAGTAAAATAAGAGTAAAAAAAAGTAAAAGAATCTACTCAAAAACACTCACTAAAAAATTTTTAGGCCAGACCTTTCTCTCTTTAGAGAAGCCAAAGGTCATCTTTTTCAATAATCTCTCAGGTTAATGAGTTTTAATTAAAGTCTGAGAGTAATGAAAGAGTAATAAGTAAAATAAATCTACAACAGTAAAATGTTGACTCAGCATTACATATAGAATACTAAAATTTGTCTTTTTTAATGGCAGTGACATGTTTGTCATCATGTACTGGTTCACTCATGATTAATAGGTGTATTTATAAATATTAATAAGGCTCTGAAAGGGATCCTGTACTTTAGTTTGTGGTCAGCAAAATAATGGTAACTACAGCTACTAACCAAGTGAGATGTTTTTTAAAAAATTATTTCAAATAAAAAAAAATTATTTCAAATAAAAACTTAGCATTTTAAAACAAATAAAGGTCTACAATCCCTTAATCTCCAATTCCAAAATCCCAGAAGTTTGAGACATCTAACATTTTATGTTAAACTATGACAAACTCAATTGTAGCAGAACCTGAGTTTATGACACTGTATGCATTCTTCAACTAATACACTTAAAGAGTCAAACACTTCATGCTAGGTACTGCTACAAAGCCCACTGCTGTGTTATGTAATACAAAGCAGTATATGCTTCCATATTACCCTTCTGCAAGGGGAAAAATCCCGAATGCTGAAACACAACTGGCTCTAAGAGGTTCAAGCAAGTGATGGTGGTAATACATTTTACATTTAAGGAATTCTAAAAATATCTGTATAGTTCATCTACTTCAAACAGTTTTAAATCCAAATCCATATGAAAGTTGAATCATAAACAAATTAGAATCCACCAATTTCTAACTTGTCAGACCTGAAATAAATTGACTTTCATACTACTGCTTAAAACAAAGATTTTCCCCTTTTTTTGCATATTATAATTTAGTATATTGAGTTTTGCTCAAAAAAAACTTACTTAGTAATGCCATATGCACATTTATGTATCTTTGCTAAATAATTTCATACTTACTCATACACAGAACACAACAGGTAAGAGGAAGACTGACCAAGAAAATAGTCATGTTTTACATTTTCTTTAGTACAGACTAAAGAAGAGGTCTGATTAACAGTGAAGAATCCATAACAGAATATTTTATAAGGAATCATATAAAGATAGGATTCAGAAGGTGAGAGAGAAGGAGTAAGCTAGGAAATAATTCTAAGAAGCTGGTCTCATGGCAGCACAACAAAAAAAAAATAAACATTCTGACTTTCATGTAGCTTTAGTTCTCTAAAATTCCCATGCTTCTTCAGAAGCTCATGTTTGGTTTGATAAACATTGCTTAAGACTACCATCATAAACTGATTCTCAAATATTACTGGTAAGAGGAGGAAATGGAGGAGAAGTGGAAATGAGCTATTCCATGTCTACTAGATGTACACACGTTACAAAGGAGTTTCCATGTTTTTTAATTTCATAGTCACAACCATGTAACAGAAAATATAATCTCCATCTTAAACGTGAGAAAGCTAAGATTTAGAAGAGCATTAAAACCCTTGTCCCAAACTACAATATGCAAGTGGAAGGGACAGGACTCAAACCCAGTATCTCTGGTTAAAAAGTCAAAGTTTTTCCAGCACTGCTCCATACTTCCCATTTAAAATAAAAAATTGCCACCAACAGTTTAAAAAAAAAAAAGCAATAACAAATTCTACCCAAAATCAGCCTTCCTACAAGAGTAGTATTTGGCACAAAAGATAGAACAAAAAAGTGATCATGAAAACATGAAAAGGTTATGAAAATCTCTACAGGTATGGATACTGGGGCCAGTAGTGATGGAAGCGATCTGGAGGAAGGGTTGCTAGGGTAAGAATGATGACTCTTCTTAACTGACAAGTCTCTCAACAAGTCTTCATTACAAACCAAAATTGAAGATACATAAATGGAAAATGGGATTTGACTGAGACAAGTATTAGGTAGATCTGACCATTTATACTTCCTTATAATTAAAATTCAATTTAAAAGATACCACTTTAAAAAATCTTCACCTTATATTGGCTTACATGAGACAAGAGAGATGAAGAAGCATTGAAAGAGTTTTTAATGAAGCAGGAGACAGAAGGTGAATGAAGAGAGAAGACTACTAACAGGAAAAGCTTCCAGAGAAATGAGACTTGCCAAAGACTCAGCCAGATAAGTAAGTCTCCTCTGTAACTCTCTTCAACATCACTAGCCCAGCTTACAAAAGAAAACTTAACAGGTAAAAATTAACAGCTAAAGGTTCTTCACCTAATGACCGAGAGCTATATGCCAAACAGAAAACACGATGATATACAGTAACCCTTTTTTATTTTTTTTACAGTAACCTTTTTAGAACAAATATCCAGTGATCATTTAAGCTTCTCAAAAAGAAAGGCAAGAACTGTATTACACCTCTATCCCCATCCCCCCCCTTCCTCTACCCCCACCGGCCTAAAGGTTATAGAGAGGAACTTACAAAAAATGAAATACACACACTTGCACAAAACAAACTAATTTACTAAGTATCATCATACACGAATTTAATTAATGATATGATGCTAATTTTGTCCTTTCTTAAAATAATTTACTAAATGTTTGATAATATAAAGACATAAACAGGTAGTCAATTATTAAAAGTCCGTATTAAGAACTGTTCTTCACCCACATGTTATAACGGTCATAAAAGGTTTAATTTACCATTAAATACATGTCTAGTGTACATATCTTAAGACTTTTCAATTTATATATGTTTGCAAAGGCATACATCACACGTAATTAACATCCCCAAAATAAAAGAAATAAAATAGAAACATCTGCTGCTTGCCAGACCCACCTACCCAGAGCCAGAAATACAAACAGGGTAGAAAGAAGGTGAAGAATGAAAAGTGACATCAGAACTCAAAACATGCCACAACCTGGTAGTTCCAGAAATTTCTGAAGTAACATTTCCGGGAGGTTAAAACAAACAATGACAACGACGATGACAACAAAACCAGAAAGGGAAGACTGGCAGAAACAGTGGGTGGTCTGCTACCATATGTACCTGTGTGACCTTGTTCAAATCACTTAACCTCTCTATAGGCCTCAGATTCCCCATCTGTAAAATGAGAAGGTTGGACTAAATGATCTCTTTCAGGTACTTTCCAGTTCTGAAAGTCTATGAGTCCGTTTAGTGGAGTGGGGAAGGGGAGCCGAAGTGTACAGGTATACACACACACACCAGAAGCTACTCTCCACTAATAACCAGACAGTTCATTAACTCTGGGGTCCAATGTTTAGAAATACAAAAACAAACGGGCAGCCAAGTTCCCAGACCAGCTCCCGATGCCACCTTTAACATGATAATGTTAAGTGAACCACAGAAGTGACAGTGCAACCCTGCGTCCTAAATTCTGGAAGCAGGAAGCCACTGAATACAGGAATGAAAAGAATTTCCTTCCCTTTCTTTGGATATAATGTTAAACTCGAATAAAATTTTTAAAAAGGTAGAATTTGTCTTTGTATCTTTCTACCTTCCTTCTGGGACTCTAAATGCCTCATCTTGAGAGTCTGAACCTGACATGACTCACTTAATGGACTGCAGCTTTTGACAATTTTTGTCTTGGGCTTTTTTTCTTTTTTTAAACTTAACTTCTGAATCTAGTTTTTCAAAAAGTATAAAGCTTTGTGGTTTTTATTTTCCTCCACGGAAACATTCTGGCATCTGCAACAAGGTTTGTCAAAGGAGCTTAATCAGAATGAGAAGAAGATATATGCACGGATCATTTGGACCTGGGGCCCATCTACAGTCACGTCTCTGCAGCACCTTTGTCTTTCACTTTGTTCCCTGTCACCAGCACAACCTACACACACACACACCCCATAATCTGACCATCACACACTGATTATCTGCCATATTCTAAACACTACAACATGCCAACAAGCCTCTTCCATGCCATCCACTCTGCCCACGATGCCACGCCCTTCCCCACTGGGAGGCCTGCAGGACAGCCTCTGCAGATTCTTTCACCCCAGCTCCAACATGCCTTTCTTTATTGAAAACTTTCCTACAGAATACAAGTACTATTTCCACTGTTCTCCGCACAGCTCTCTTCTTTACAACAGTTCCTTCTTCTGCAACACCATGTCCACCTATCACACCAGACTATAAACTACACAGACTGAAACTGTATCTTATTCACCTCTTCCATCAACAAGTTTTACGTTTTAGGATGTCTACATGTGGCAAACACAGCATTAATGTTTGCTTCTTTGTGAATCTATGGAAATTAGTGAAAACTCATCAGGAGAAATAATAATGGCGTCTACCTCACTCTCAGGTTTTCTAAGGTCTTACCAGGTCTTATCAGAACAAGGCACATACAACCTTCTATCCTTTTTAGTGATGATTTAAATGCCCCCTGAAGGCAGAAGAGGATCTTGCTCTTACATTGGATAAATAAATTCTACAGAAACTGTGACAGTGAATTAGGAAACATAACTTCAGATTAAAATTTTTCCTGTTGCATAATTTACAGACATCATATAGGAAAAATAAAAACCAGATAGAAAAATAACACATTTTATATATCATTTTTTAAAAGGTAGAAAATGGTTATTTTGGGAAGGAATAATAGTCTTTTAAAGGCAAAAATGATAAAATATTTTCTTCCCATTTTTTTGTTCTTTTTTTTCCTTTTCACATCCCTACTCACAAAGTCAGAAAGAAAAACAAAAGGTTAAAGATAAGCTAGCTGTACCAAAGCAGGCAATCCTTACATCCCTGCACCAGACAAGACAAACCACCCAATTCAACAATTTTACGTGACTTATTCATGTTATATACAGTTACAGAATAACTTATGTTATATACAGTCATTTCAATCAAATGACCCAAAGACATTAACAAAGAATAAACAAAACTATACCCACTCTGAAGCGTACCTCCATGGAAGATGTTATTACTACTTTAACAGAAAAGCTCTCCTGTGAATTACACTTCAAGTTACTGCATGGTTATTGGCTCAAAGATGGGCTAGATGCCAAGTCATTTAAAGCAGATCAAGTAACGCGAATGTATGCCAACATTGTTTTGACCTCATCACTACACTTTCAGAATGACCTAACAATGCTCTTAATCAGACTTCTTGGACTAATTGTTTTAGGAACACAATTCTGTTAAAATGTATCTTTAACTCTACCTGATTCTACAAGGAAATAACTTTCACTTAATAGTTATTTTAGAAGATATTTGCAAGCATACAAATAAAAAACATACTTACAGATTGTATATCTTGTAATGGTTTTTATGCTTTGAATCCAAAAACCTTAAAACAAAACAAACAAACAAAAAGCCACCATTAACAAAAATGAGCTAACATTTGAAATTACATTTATACTATTGAGAAAACCTAAAAAAGATTCCATTTTTCCTAATCTCAAATACCATTTAAGAAAAATATATAAATAAATTCCAATAAATATTCCCTTCATGGGCTTACTCTAGTAATCAGGTCATCCTTAAATAATTATTACATTACACAGATTTATACAATCTGAAGTAAAGCCAGAGCTTTTCATAGAATAAATATTTTCATAACCTTCTTCTCTTCGTTCTAACATTATGAGGTTGGGTATTAAGAAATAAGTTATTTAAAAGGTAGTGTTAGCACTTAGCTCAAGTTCACCTAGCTCATACAGATGTGTGAGAAACAGGTGCAATCGAGTAATCTTAAAAATAACCCTGAAAATTAAGCCATCATTTTCTTTCAAACTAGAAATCTTTTCACATTTGAAAGATGCAAGTAGTAACTATTAACTCTATACAAAGTTCATTAAGTACTTTCACATATATCTTCTCAGTCGACACTCAACAAATATCTGAGAGACAGAGTGTATCCACATTTTACAAATGAGGAAGTAGGTGTCAAAGAAATTACAAAACTTGCCCAAGGTCATACAGCTAGTTAAGTCAGAGAATCAAGACCAAAGACCTCTCCCTCCAAACAATTAAGAAACTACACCAGAGCAACAATTACAGCCAACAAAAGTACTTCCCACGTGTTTTTTTTTTACCATATTCAAGTCCTTTACACATATAAATATGTTTACTCTTAGGAGGTAGGTAATGGAGGAGAGGAATAGAGAACAGAATAAAAAGATAAAAACAAAAGAAAAGATTTAAAAAGATTTAAAGTCCAGGAGTTTCAACACATGAATAGGAGTTCCAGAAAACAGAAAACATAAGGAGAAGAAATTCAAGATACAATTTAAGAATACCACCCTAAACTGAAGGAATTTCCAAAATCAAAAGATACAATGAGTATTCAGCAAAAATGATGAAAATAGACCCAAATACAGGCATGTACAGCTCAGTGAAATTTCTGAATACTGAAGAGATAAACACAGAACCCTAGAAGAAGCGGGAGAGGAAAAGGTTTCATAAAAAGAATCTGGACTATAAATCAAGTGTGAATATATAATAAAGGCATTTTTAAATGAGAGAAGTCTCAGTAATTTTGCTGCCTACATATTCTCTCTCAGGAAGTTACTAGAAGACATGTTCCACCAAAACAAGGGTGGGAAACCATGAAAGATGACGATTCCAGGAACTGAAGAGTCCAACTCATGAGAAGGGAAAAAGGAATCCCCAGAATAATGGTGAAGGAAAGGAACATCCATCCCAAGCAGACAGTTATACCGCAAGCCTAGTGAACAACTGACCCAGATCAGGATGGATCAGAAGGCTCCTTCTGAAGAAGATTAAATCAACATAATGCCAAATATGCTGGAACATGTTGAGAGATTTATACAGTTTAGGGTTAAAGTTAAGAACATAGAAACTAAAGAAGCAGAGAGAGAAGGAGAGAGAGAGAATTTTAACTCCAAGGATAACAAAATGTTCAGGAAAAAACAGTTTATACTACTTCACTTAACTGTAAATAGCATTTATCTAGTAATAATCACATAAAAACCCAAATCTGATATAACCAAAAATACAATACTACTAGAAGGAGGGCTGAAAATATGTATGTAGTTGGGTAGAGGGGAAAAAGAGTTCATAAATTTGGATGTGAAAAATCATGCCATACAGTAATATGCGCATTACTTGTAATTTTGCCACTAAGTGAAATGATGCATTTTTAGGTCACTGTATAACTATTGCAAATGTCAAAATTTATTTACAATCAACACTTTAAAGTAAGTCCTTAGACTATAAATAGACTTTGTTTAATGTGTTAACTATAGTATTTTATCAGATATTTGCTTTTTAATATTTTCTGTACGATTATAACCAAAATGAACGTAACAGTGACTTTCTCTTATATCAACAAAACATTCTCTAACGGATTTAGTATGACAAGATGAGTTCCTCTTATTTCTGCAGAGTCAGGCCCTCCTTCCATAAACCACTCAGCAGTTTCTAGAACAGGCTCGTTCCTTGCATGAGCACTGTTTCATCAAGGGCTTCAGGTCACTAGTATTTTTTTTTTAATGGTATGCTTTCATGTTTTCATTCCTTGATACGCATTCCTATCAATATTATCTTTTATTTAAATTTATTGAGAACATGTATTAAGTAACTGAAATTGCTCTTGCTTCCCTAGAATAAGATGATTTATGAACTACTGTCTCTGCTATCAAAGTAAGAAAAGAGTAATCAACTAGATTATCAGTGAGAATAAAGTTTAGCTGCGAGAAACAAAAGGGAGGGGGCCTCATAAACAAATACGCTACTAAATATACTAAATACACTACTCTCTCACATAAATTTCAGGATTAGTAGTCTACAATTGGTTGGGTAGATTTGTTTCATCAAGGACTGGAGCCCAGGACCCTTCTATCATATGCTCAGCCAACATGATAGTCCACAGTCCAAAACAATGTGCCATCATATACATAGCAAGAGCAGACGATAAAGGAAAGTTCCTTCAGGAACTTCACTTCTACTTAAAAACAACAGACCTCAAGTTATTACATTATCAAATCCAGCCACAGGGAAAGCTGAAATTACCACGGGCATTCTGGGAAAACATGTACACAGCAAACAAAACAAGCATTCTATTAATGAAGGGGAAATGAAGATGATCACTGATTTTCTCTAGTTTTTCTATTCTCTAACTTCAATTATCTCTAATCTTGATTTCCTTCTGCAAAACAAAAACAAATGACTAATATTAGTATAACAGGTGTACTTCTAATCCTAACTTAAAATCACTCTAAGAAGGGAGTCCATTTGCCAAAAAGGGACAATGGTATAAAAGACTAAGAATTCTTGCTAAGGGGCAGAGGGAAACAAAGGAAATTACTACTTTGTGGTTCTGGTGGTGGTGGAGAATAAACCCTAGAGAACAATGTTTCATTCTAATATTTCACGTGTACTTTTCTTTAAATATTTAAGGTATGTGTCACTTTTTACGATTTTTTTTTTTTAAGATTTTATTTATTTATTCATGAGAGAGACAGAGACAGAGGCAGAGACACAGGCAGAGGGAGAAGCAGGCTCCATGCAGGGAGCCCGACGTGGGACTAGATCCTGGGTCTCCAGGATCAGGCCCTGGGCCTAAGGCGGTGTTAACCACTGAGCCACCCGGGCTGCCCTGATTCTTCTGTTTAGCCCGCTTCTTCAACTAACCAAAGCAGCACTGATTTCTGCTAAGACGACTTCGATTCAACTATGAATATATTACAGAAAAAAGTGGTGCTACACACTCTTGGACTCTTGTCTTGTACCCTCTTATCAATCCCTATGCCATTTGTACTTTGGGAATTTTTCTTTAAACTGAGATAAAATTTATACACGGTGAAAACAGATCTTAGGTATACAACCAACTCAATCAAGACACAGAATACTTCCACCGCCCCAGAAAATTCTCTCACGTCCATTTGCAGTCAAACCGCACTAAGCTCCCAAGGCAGCTAATATTCCCATAGATTAACCTGTCCTATTCTTGAACTTCATATAAATGTAATATATGTAATATATATGTAATATATAATATGTAGTCTTTTGTAACTGGCTTCATTTAATCTAATGTTTTACAGATTTATCCCTGTTACACGTACCAATAGTTCATTCCTTTTATTCTAAGTATGATTCCATTGTGTGGCTACACAATCATTTGATGGATATTTATGATGCTTACAGTTTGGGGTTATTATGAATAAGTATATAAACATTCTTGTGCAAGACTTGTGGGGACACACATTTTCTTTGAGTAAATAAGTAATAACTCGAAGTGGAGTTGCTGGGTCATAAGGTAGATAGGGTAGGTGTATATTTAGCCTCATAGGAAACTACTAAAGAATTATACCATTTTACAATCCTATCTGCATTTTAAGAGTTCCAGTTGCTCCACAGTCTCATCAATATTTGGTGCACAGTCTTTCCAATGGATATAAAATGGTATCTTTCTTTTTTTAAAGATATTATTTGTCAGAGAGAGAGAACACAAGCAGGGGGAGCGGCAGGCAGAGGGCAAAGCGGGCTCCCCGACGCAGAACTCAATCCCAGGACCCTGGTATCATGACCTGCGCCTAAGACAGACGCTTAACTGACTGAACCACCCCGGCATTCCTATAAAATGGTATTATTGTGGTTTTAAATTTCCTTTCCCTGATGACTGATATTAAGCATATTTTCATTTGTTGATTAGCCATTTTTATACCTTCTTCTTTGAAATGTCTGTTCAAGTCACAGGCTCATTCCCCAACCCACCCCCAGTTGGATTAACTGGTTTTTTATTATTGATTTATGGAAGTCTTTTATATATTCTGGGTAAAGGTCTTTTATCAGATATACACATTGACATAAATATTTGCTCCCTATCTATGACTTGTCTTTTCATTTCCTTAATAATGTGTCTTGACAATCAACAATTTTAAATTCTGATAAAATCCAATATATTAAATTTTTCTTTTGTTTAGAATTTTGTACTCTAAGAAATCTTTCTCTATCCCTAGAGTTCACAAAAATACTCTTATGCTTTCTTCTTGAAGCTTTATCCTTTTAGCTTTTTCTCAGTTTGCATTTTAATTTGGTTCAAAATTCAAAAATTTAGATAAATGCTAAGGATAACTGGGATAACCGAGACAAGAACAAATTATCTGAAGAACAGTAACTATAAAATTCAGAAAACAACAACTCATTGCTAAATGTCATATCTTTTCCTCCAAGGGTTCTTGTTTTTGGGGGGGGAGAAAAAATGAATAAGCAGGAAATGATCTGCAAAACATAATTTTCTCACAGAAAGCCTACAATTTAAATGTGAGCAGAGAAAAAGGTGTTTTGAAGGATTAAAATTCACTTTTAGTTCATTCTGGGTCTATAACGTTAAGTAATCCAAATACATAAATAAGTAAAGATACACACATCCTATAGCCCAATCCAGGGAACACGATTCACACGTGGCAGGCCTGCACACATTCTGAAGTGAGGTCAAAATACCAAAATGGACACAACAGTTATCAAAAGTTCTCAGGGAGAGAACTTTCACTATACACACACCTTCAACATTTCTGCAACTGTGCTGTCAAGACTTAAGTGTACACTACTTTCAAAAGAAAAAAAAGTTTCCTGTCCTACTTTATTTTCCAAATAAGTACAGAATTGAAGTTATATATCACATTATTTTACCTTCAAAAAGTGGGCTTGATGAGCTTAGAAATCCAACTGCTTTTGAACAGTGTATTTTAGTTTACCTAAATATTTTTATATACTATTTTTGAATTAGAAAAAAATGGAAACCAGGTTTTTTTAAGTGTGACAACAGTCCTCGAGAAATAGTTTTAATGAGATTCATACAATTCTTGTTTATAAAGACTCACAAGGCTTTTTAAAAATTATATCTTCATTCATACTGAGCCTGTCCTGAGGACATTTAAAAAAACTATTAGCATATACTATCACAAAACCGCAAATCTGATCTCAGTGAAAAACAATGATTAACTAACAAAACAATTTGTTAAAATGCTGATAAATGCTCTTTAAATCCCTCATACAGGCACAGCCATAAAATAAAAAGCCCAATTTTTAATTCCATCATGACACTTACTGTGTTACTTCAGGTGCCTAAAATATTATATTCAAACCCAGTTTTTCATTCTCTTTTAAATTACAAGTATTATTTATCAGAGGCACAAGTGCTGAGAATTTCTGCTTCCCACTCCTACATTTTCCTACATTCCACTCATGAAGTACTGAGAACTTACTAAATAAATAGCCTTAATGATTTCTTTTAACATGCATTTTTTAAAAAGATTTTATTTATTTATCCATGAGAGACACAGAGAGAGAGAGAGGCAGAGACACAGGCAGAGGGAGAAGCAGGCTCCCTGTGGGGAGCCCAATGCAGAACTTGATCCCAAGACCCCGGGATCACGCTCTGAGCCAAAGGCAGAGGCTCAACCACTGAGCCACCCAGGTGCCCCTAACATGCATTTTTAAAAAATCACCTTAATTCTAGAGGTGACCTTTCATAAAATTAAATATTGCACAAAATAATACTGATTGGTCTAGTAAACAGAAATACACTAGAAATGGCAAATAGGCATCTAGGTGGTGGTGGTGGTGGTGGTGGTGGTGGTGGTGGTGGTGGTGGCCGCCGCCGGAGTGGCTTGTTGGTTTGCAAAATCAAGGCTATTAAAACAACATCCAGGTTAGAGGCTGGGGAAGAATAAGAAAATGATTAGCAATATCTACCATCAGTCAGGAAGAGAGAATATGTAAAACTTTTCACCTGCTTTTGCCATTTCTGGAAAAAAAAATTAATACAAATTTATGGGTAAAATTCAGTAAAAAGCAGAAATTAAACATTATAAATTACTTTATAGTATGTAAGTTTATTGTAACCAAATTACAGGTGTTAAATAAGCTGGCTCTTAAAATCTTTTTATATTGATCTTCAGTATTAAGGGGTCATCTATTATAAATTTTCTTGTAGTGGCATGTATATACTTTTGACTATTACAGAGCATCTGGAACAGGAATGATCTTCTTGCTACAAGCAAATGTAAAACTGGGCAAAATGTAGGAGGTAACGATTTTAGGCACTAAACAGAAGGCAGCACAGGTTTGTGATCTTTCAGAATAAAGAAACAAGGTAACTCCCATGACTGCCTTACTTTCAGTGTTGAGGCTCTCTTCTGACACAGCAGAAGGCAACAGAACAAATGGAACAAAGGTTTCACTGAGGTAAAAGGCAGAGATTTGAGTTTGGGGTGTTAAGGAAGCTAAAGTTTGTGGAACAGAATAGTAGAGAAAAGGAATTGAACAGGAGAGCCTCAGAAGTCTGCAGAGAAATTCACCTCTGGTCCTTGGCCAAGGGTTGGGATGCATATATGCAGGATCTGAAAGCATAATGGAGAGGACACCAGAGATAGCAGAGCCAGGAGGAGACGTTTTGGCCCAGCCAGAATGGACAGACTTCATTTTAAGGACTCCAGGTATTCAGCTGAGACCCCAGAAAGGCCACACCTTGGAACTGAGGATCATGCCCTAAGACAAAAGACAAAACTGAAATAGGCCTGCCTTAACAAAGAAAAACCAAGCCTGATGAAACCAGAAGATTAATCGTTAATTTAAAGGACTGCCAAGAGGATCCCTGGGTGGCTCAGAGGTTTGGCGCCTGCCTTTGGCCCGGGGCGTGATCCTGGAGTCCCGGGATCAAGTCCCACATTGGGCTCCCTGCATGGAGCCTGCTTCTCCCTCTGCCTGTGTCTCTGCCTCTGTCTTTCTCTGTGTGTGTGTGTCTCATGAATAAAGAAAATCTTAAAAAAAAAAAAAAAAAAAGGAAACAAGTGGATTCAGTCACATTAAAAAAACCCTACACAACAGACAAAAACACAGTAACAAAAAGAAAATAAATAAATAAATAAATAAATAAATAAATAAATAAATAAAAATAAAGGACTGCCAAAATGAAACTCAACAACCTTAAAGAAAGTAACAATCCAGACTCCCTACAATATATCAGTCATGACATTCAACATACAATTAAAATTTATTAGACATGCAAAGCAGAAAAACATGACCCATAACCAAGAGAAAAAAGCAGTCAATACAAACCAATTCCATGATGAATCAGATGTTGGAATTAGCAGATAGGGATCTGAAAGTAGCTATTATAAATACATACACGAATGTAAAGGAAGATGATTACAGTAAGTGAATGGATGGAGAGTCTCAACAAAGATACAAAAACCATAAAAGACAGACATTCTAAGCCTCACATGTTCAGTCTGGAAAGAAACATCTACTCTTAACAGAAGACTGGGGACTGCAGATGTGGCCAACTGCGTTTTTCAAGAATGACTGCATCCTGCATCCCACATCCCACATGGCTCTCCATTCAACCTAACTTTAACACTTTTCCCATCGACGATTTTTCAAGAGCTAAGAGATAATCCACTGAAGGGTTTTTTGTAGACTAAATCTATTCTAGTGAATTAAATTCAAGTCTTACGTTAAAGCTTGAGAGTCATTCTGTTTCTTGAAGGCGAACTGGTATATCTCTGCTTGGTGCCAATACATAATGATACAAAAGCTTATATTATTAGAGCATTAGATTATTTTCAAAAGCTTGGAGAATTGATAAAAATTCATCTTACAAATATTTATCGAGCACTTCTGTGACAAGCACTACTGTAGATACAGTGTAGTACTGACAACTACAATCATAATAACAAATGCTCCTAGCAGTTTGAGAGAAACCCAGAAGCAAAAGCTCTTTAAGGTACCTCATTCAGAAAAGAGCCTAAGAATACTGGACAGTCCCTACTAATCCAAAAATAGATAAAAAAGAAAAATACAAATTTGAAAAGAAAAAAAAACAAAATAATTGCTTATTTGCTACATTTTTCTGTAGCTAACTCACTACTTGGCACCATATTTACTTCTGCTGTATTCATGTTAAATTGAACTTTGCTCTTAGAACTCCAATATACCTATAGCTGCTACTGCTACTACTAAAACATGAAGTTGGGTTGCTGCTTTCCTTTTCAACACAGGAGTCATCTTTGCCTTAATCCCATTAACACAGGCAAGCTCCAAACATTCTAATCCGTAACTATTTTCTCCTAGTCATCTTCAGGTTGACAAACTTAAAATCAGTTATATATCCAATACAAGTAAAATATCTTGTTAAAAATGCACTCAACACTTGCCTGCACAGTACTGCCTTCTCTCTTACCTCAAGATAAACAAAAAAGCCAAAGTATGAATTTTATATTAAAATCTGATCAAAGACAATGATCCCCCAGTCGGAAAGAAAATCTCTCTCAAAAGAGGAATAAAACTAGAGAGAAAAGAAACAGCAGAGGAAGTGAACTATAACCCATTGAAAAAAAATTCAGAAGGCTGTTACTATGAATAAAAAACTGCCAACCATTTCTCCAAAGAAGTTATATCATTCTGCACTTTTACCAACATGGATTTGCGTTCCAGTTGATCTACATCCTTGCCAACCCATTAGCCCCTTAAGTTTTAGTAATCCCAGTAAAATATGAAAAAGTGCCTCATTATCTTACAATTTTCACTTTCCTGATGACTGATTTTGAATGTATTTTAATATGCGTATGTATCATTTATGTATCTTCTCTTGTAAAGTTTCTGTTCAAATCATTTGTCCTTTTCTTCATGGGGTTGTCCTCTAATGAATTTGTAAAATTATCTTTATATTGTGTTGAACTCAAGATACTACATATTTCAAATATTTCTCCCAGACTTGCTGTTTTTTTATTTTATTAATGATGTCTTTCAAACAACATAAGCTTTAAATGCTGATTAAGTCTAACTTGTGAATTTTTTTTACATAGTTAACTCCCTATGTACTAAGAAATCTTTGACTAAACCAAAGTCTGCAAAGATATTTTTTTCCACAAAAATTTTCTTCTCTGTTTTAATCAATTAGTTCTATAGTCTTACATTTTACTTTTATGCTTCTATCTACAATCTGTCTGCATGTAACAGGAGATTTTTTATATCATGAGAAGTAGTCAATGTTCATATCATTTTTTATACTGACATGCAGTTGTTCCAAAGCCATTTGTTAATATGAGTATCCTGTTCCCTGTGAATTCTCTTGGCATCTTTGTCTAACAATGTATGCGTTTTCCTGTAATCTCTATTTTGTTCCATTAACCTAAATACATATACTTTTTTTTTCTTTTAATAATCTTATTAACCTAAAGACCCAGCAATTCTTTTCATGGATATTTAATTTAACCAAAAGAAATAAAAATATATGTCAACAGAAGTCCTGGACATGAATGCTCATAGTAGCTTTGTTCATAATAGACCCAAATTTGTAACAACCCAAATGTCCGTCACAGGTGAGTGGATAAATTATATGATAACCATACCATGGAATACTACTCTGCAATAAAAAGAAACAAGTTACTGATGCAAGCAGCTACCAGGGTAATTATGCTAAGAGAAAGAAACCAGACCAAAAAAAGTACCATACTATGTAACTGAATTCATATAAAATACTAACACAGGCAAACACTTAACTACAGTTAAGATTTAGAAACTGCCTAGAACCAGGGTTGGAGGACTGACTGCAGGGGGCCACGAAGAAAACTTTTATGGCAATAAAAATGTTCCAAATCTTGACTGCGGTGATGTTCACATGGATGTATATACATGTCAAAACTCACTGAACTATATACACTTAAAGTGAGTACATTTTTACCGCATATAAATTATACCTCAATAAAGTTGATTTTAAAAGTAATTTGAACATAACTACAAATATGTAAAATGCAACCCACCTCAAAATATGTCTAATGTATTTTGCTTAATACTAGAGATAGCAATAGAAGGAGTGTACCATCTTCAGGAGTGAGAACTTTTAGAATGAAAAGCAAAATGACACTAAGAATAACAGCACTGCGAAATAGAACTTTCCACAATGATGAAAATGTTCTGTATCTATGCTGTGTAGCACAGTAGCCACTAACCATATATAGCTAGTGAGTACTACTGCAAATGAAAATCAATGAGTAAACCTAACTAATTTAAATTTAAACATAAATACCTCTATGTAGCTAATAGCTAACATATTGGATAGCACAAGTCTAAAACAGGTAGATAAAAAATCCAATAGACCACAATACATATGTCTTAATAAAGTAGTGGAAATGGGTATATTCTTGGAAGAGGGAATAAAATTGAAATAGGAAAGATACAGTAATAACTGGGACTTAACAACAGTCAAAATAACTACTAAAAATATTTTCAACTATGTGCAGTTTTCTAACAAATTCCTGATATGTTTGATTAATTTTATCAGCAGATTAATAAAATAAAGAAGAAAACTAAAACTCTGGAAATATTTCTAACCAAGAATGAGGAACAAGTTTGAGTGGAAATGCCAGGAAACAGGGAGAAAGTGTTCATATAATTTTAGAGTTCACGTCAGACAAGGAAGGAAATACTGGCATAGTTAGATATGATACAGATCAGTAAAACAAATTTCAAAAGCTTCATTTAAATAACAGGCTATGAATTCATAACTCAAAATCTAGAAAGACTACAGAGAGACTTTACAAACTAAAATTCTATATAAACAATCACAAATGATAGTAGCTTTAAAAAGGCAAGTGAACAGAAATTATCTTAGAAAACCAATCAATACAGCTGCAGAGAATTTACTCACAATGTTCAGATTTAAAAGGTTCACAACCAGGAAAAAAGGGGGGAGGGGAATAATCCTAGATGAATACAAGAGAGCGTAAATAAAAGGACATAAAACTGGTAAAGACAAAAGAAAGGGCTTGGAGTGAGGAAAATGTCTGGATCAAAAAGAACATTAAATGAGGTAGACTCCACAGAGTAGACAGCGGTATGACACCAGAACCAGAAAACAAGCAGAACTCCTTAAAAAAAAAAAGTGTAGGAGCCACTAAATTCCCTTTCACTTCCATCATCCCTATCCAGGAGAATGTTGCTTTCATTTAATAACTCAAGAGTGGGTTTGTCTGGATTAAGAGTGTTTCAAAACTTGCTACTTAAGCAAGGTTATTTCTTAAAGAGTATTCATTCCTTAACAAACAACTATCAACAAAATCTTTGACATTCCATGATTATACATATTAGTAAAGCATATAGTTAGCAATCAGTAATTCAAAACAGGTAATAAATACATCAAGCTCTTTGTAACAGCTGCACCTGAATCTTACAGGTATAAAATTCAAAAGACTAGTGAGGTGGGGCATTATAAAACTGTCTGAACAAAGAATACCACTAACTTCCTTATTTTTCAAAGAGTTCATAAAAACCATTAAGGGAAAAAAGATATGACCAATAAACATCACAAAGTTACTTAATCTCATAATTAAAGAAATGCGATGAAAAATCAAATTACCAATAAATGCAAAAAGTTTTAAGCTTGATAGTATTCAGTTTGCCAAGACTGTGAACAGGGGAAAGACATTCTCAAACAAGTTGGTAAGAACACAAAATAATACTGTTTTTGAGGGTAAAAATTTAATCCATGGACCCATTGGTCTCAGCAACTCCACTGCTAAGAATTTACCTTCAGTAAATACTTAAAAAAGGACACCAAGATACATGTGTGAAAATGTTTATTAGAGTGCTATTTTCAATAGTAATAAAGAAATAGCCTAAATGTACATCAGAGGGGACTGTTTACTATGGAATGATAAATAAAATGGAATAACAGCCAATAACAAAATCAGTTCCATCTCCATGCCGGTATGGAAAATTCCTAAGTATGTTAAATGAAAAAAAGCAAGATGCAGAAGAGCATGCAATATGTTCCCATCTATTTTTCTTTTTAATTTTTATTTATTTATGATAGTCACACAGATAGAGAGAGAGAGGCAGAGACACAGGCAGAGGGAGAAGCAGGCTCCACGCACTGGGAGCCCGATGTGGGATTCGATCCCGGGTCTCCAAATAGTGCCCTGGGCCAAAGGCAGGCGCCAAACCGCTGCGCCACCCAGGGATCCCCCCATCTATTTTTCTTAAACAGTAGATAAAAGATGGAAATAATATCTTAAAGAACACCTGTAAGTTTTAAGTGTAGGTATCTTTAGGAAGAGAGTCTGAGGATAGAAGATATAAAGTAAGAGAAGTTTGTAGGAGATCTTCGTCCTCCTTAGGCTGCCCAGCATCCAAAACCATTCTAATCCGGAGACAGTTTCAAGAGACGAGAAGCAAATACTCCCTTCCCCATCTTTCTCCTCATGTGTGCAAGCATAAGACCAATCAGGTCCTCCTGCTCTGGACAGTGAATCCCAGGTGGTGAACAAGCAAGGTGCAGAGGACTCAGATCCCTCAAAGAGATCTCCAGAGAGCTGAAGGCTTCCGAGCACAGTCACCAAATGCAGTCATGGCAGGAGTACTTTGGACACTCAGTATCCAAGCAGCAGTGTCCTAAGCAGAAAGCCCTTACTGTAACCTCCTGATCAGGCCTTGCTTCCTTCAGCTTCTGCAAATCCTTCCAAGCCTGGTTCTCTTAGCTATAAATTATCTAACATTTTACTTTTTCTTTTTTTATTTATTTATTCATGAGAGACACAGAGACGGAGAGGGAGAGAGAGACAGAGACACAGGCAGAGGGAGAAGCAGGCTTCTATATTATATATAATATATATAATCTATATATAAAATCTAGGTTATATATTCAACTATATTTTCCTTGAGTTGTTCTGCTTTATTTTGTTTTTTGCTTTTTGGGTTGTGGTTTTTGTGTGTGTGGGTTTTTTGTTTTTGTTTTTGTTTTTTTTTTTGAGTGATGTTTGGTAAAATACTTTTTGTGCTCCCTTAAATATGTGAACTTTACAATTTCTTATCTAGCACTTTGGGCAACAGTGAGACTGGCAGGAGAATAAACAATCTATTTAAAAGAAAATATCACCGCATTTTTTAAAAGGGGGGAGGGTAAGTCCTCTAAAGAACTTGAATATTACTTAGGAAAACATTCACCATGGCTGCCCCTCCCACTTCCTCCTCTCTCCTCCCAAGGATTTCATGCCCACAATTGGCTCATTGCCTTATAAATTTGATACAATGGAACGGCAGAAAAAAGCAAGAAAACAGCACTTTCCAAAGGGAAATGGGAAAATTTAACTGTAGATACTTAGAAAGTAGACTAAAAACTTAGACAAGAGCAAAGAGATAATACCCTCAAAATGTGGGAAATCTAGAATACAAATCTAAGGCAACTTCAAATAATTTCAATATATAAAACTCAGAATTCATTAAGACAGCTGTGAGAATAAATTCTTTATTTTTTTAGAAGTTTTCACTTTCTTCAAAGAATTCCTATGAACTAGTTCTAAATAAGCTGAAAAGTTACATTTTAAATTATTTTTGTCAAAAATATATAAACATATATTTCAAAAGACATATAAAACTTGTAATAAAAACTCAGCTGAGGGAAGACAGCAGCGTAGGAATCACCAGGAATCCATCTTTGCACCTAGACAACTGTACTGGTATAATCTGACCCGTGTAACTATTCTGGAACCCTGAGTCTATTCAAAAGCTTGCAGCTTCCAGGGGAAGGCTGAGACAGTAAATCACAGTCAATTTTAGTCAATTTCAACTCTTAGTAGGAGCAGCTACCCACCCACGCCCAGCGCCCTCAGCTCCCAGCAGGCAGCCACCACACATTCCCAGCACAGTCTGCACCAGCTTATGGGACCTTGTACTCCAAATATCAGAGATCTGTTCTGATCACTGACTCCTCTGATTACAGACATGCAGACACAGAAGCAGGCCACCATTGCTGAAATCCCCACTTTAAGGCTTCCAGGGGACTTTAAGATCCAGAACCTATTTTTTTTTCCTTCATTTACCTCTCTTTTTCCTCTTTTGGGAGCCAGGCATTTAAGACATGACATCCATGCTGGTGTGAACGTAGGTTTTCAACTCTTTTGGGTAAACAAAGGGAATTCAACTGCTCGATTTTATGGAATAGATTTTGTTTTGTAAGAAACCACCAGCTCTCTTCCAAAACGGCCATACCATTTTGCGCACTGTGGCTATTTCACATACTGCCGTTACCAGAGTTTTGTATGCATAGGATTTCACCTATATGACATTCTAGAAAAGTCAAAAGGATAGAGATAGTAAAAACATCAGCAGTTGCCAGAGGCTGGGGTGGGGGTGGGGGTATAAATAGGCAGAATGCAGACTAGTGTGAGAGCAGTAAAACTACTGGGTATGCTCCTGTAATGGTGGACACATGTCATTAAATGTGTCCAAGCCCATTCGACACACAACCAAGAGTGAACCCTAATGTAAATTATGGATTTTATAAGATAATGATGTGGTCAGTACAGGTTCATCAATTATGACAAACAGATCACTCTAGTAGAGGGCAATCATAACGAAGGAGACTCTACAGGTGTGAGGGCAGGGGGCATACGGGACACTTTTGTGCCTTCTACCAAATGGAGCTGTGAAAGGGAAATGGCTCGAAACACTAAAGTCTATCAAAAAAAAAAAAAAATTTCAAGCAGCCCCGGTGGCTCAGTGGTTTAGCACCACCTTCAGCCCAGGGCATGATCCTGGAGAACCAGGGTCAGGTCCTGCATCGGGCTCCCTGCATGGAGCTTGCTTCTCCCTCTGCCTGTGTCTCTGCCTCTCTCTCAATCTCTCTCTCTCTCTCTCTCTGTCTCCATGAATAAATAAAATCTTTAAAAAAAAAATTCCACACCGTAGTTAATATGATATGCGATAGTAAAAGACAAAACCTTTCCTTCAAGGTCAGTAACAAAACAAGAAGTCTACTTTTGCCACCTCTATCCAAAAACGCATCCATATTGCAAAGGAAGAAATAAAACCATCGCTGCAGATGACATGTTCTTATATGTATGAAACCTTAAAGATTCCACAAAAAAAATGGTTAGAATAAACAAATTAAACAAAGCAGCAGCATACAAAATTAACATGTAAAAATTGGTTATATCTCTATGCACTAACAATGAACAATCCAAAAAGGAAAATCCCATCCATGATTAGCTGAAAAAGAGGATCTACGAATGAACTTCATCAGAAGGTGATACAGAGAGAAAACCACAAAACACTGTTGGAAAAATGAAAGACCTAAATAAATGGAAAGACATTCCACATTCATGGATTGGAAGACTTGATACTGTCAAGACTTCAATACCACTCAACAAAATCTACAGATTAATGATATTCAAAAATTTCCAAAACTTTTTTTTTTTTTTTTTTGGAGAAAAAGAAAATGCATCCTAAAATTCATATGGTCTCTCAAAGAACCCTCAATGGCCACAACAATCTTGAAATAGAAGAACAAAGCTGTAAGACTTACAATTCCTGATTTCAAAAAGTTACTATAAAGATATAAAGTGTGGTACTGGCATGAAGATAGACATATTTGGCAATGGACTAGAATTGAGAGCCCAGAAACAAACTCTTGTATATATGGCCAAATAATTTTTTGGTAAGTATTCCAAGACCATTCAATGGGGCAAGGACAGTCTTTTAAACAAATGGTGCTGGGAAAAGTAGCTATCCACATGTAAGAGCATTAGGTTGGACCCTTATCTTACACCAAAAAAAAAAAAAAAATTACTAAACAGGGATTAATAATGATCTAAACAAAAAAGACTGAACATTACAAAACTCTTAAAAGGAAATATAAAAGCTTTATAATACCAGTTTAGCAATGGTTTCTTGGATGTATCACCAAAGGCAGTCAACAAAAAACAGCTAAACTGGACTGCATCAAATTTTTAAACATTTTGTGCATCAAAGGACAGTATCAACAAAGCAAAAAGGTAACCGACAGAATGGGAAAAATATATGCAAATCACATTATCTGGGATTAATACCTAGAATATATAAAGAATATATAATACCTAGAATATATAAAGTCCCAGAACTCAACAATAAAAACATAAACCATTAAGTTTATAAATGGACAAAAAACTTAGGCATTTCTCCAAAGATACACAAATGGTCAAATAAGCACATGAAAAGATGTTCAACATCAACAATTATTATGGAAATGCAAATCAAAACCACACTGAGGTATCACCTTACAACTCTCAAAAATGTCTGGAATCCAAAAGACAAGAAACAAGTGTTAGCAGGGATGTGGGAAAAAAAGGATCCCTTATGTACTGTCAGTGAGAATGTGAATTGGTGCAGCCACTGTGGAAAACAGTATGGAGGTTCCTCAAAAAATTCAAAGTAGAACTGCCCTATGATTCACTAATTCCACTACGAGGTATCTAACCAAAGAAAATGAAAACACTAATTCAAAATGATACACACACCCCTAGTTTACTGCAGCATTATTTACAATATCCAAATTATGGAAGCAGCCCAAGGGTCCACTGACAGATCAATAAAGAGGAGATAATACACACACACACACACACACACACACACACACAGGAATATTACTCAGCCATTTAAAATAAAAAATGAGATCTTGCCATTTGCAACACAGATGGACACAGAGGTAAGTCAGAGAAAGACAAATACCATACGATTTCACTTATAATGTAGAATCTGATAAACAAAACCAATTAATACACAAACAAAAAGCAGAAATAGACCCATACAAAGGGAAGCAGGTATGGACGAAATGGGTGAAGGAGAGCAGGAGATAAAGGCTTTGTCATGGGGATGAAAAGTACAGCACAGGGAATATAGTCAACGGTATTGTAATAGTGTTCTATGGTGACAGATGGTAGTCCACAATGTATAGAGTTATCCAATCACTATATTATAAACCTGAAACCAATATAACGTGTGTCAACTATATTTCAATTAAAAAAAAAATTATGTGGCAAATATTACAAAAGTAGAATCCCCAAAGACCAAAAAATCGCTGGTCATTTTCTTGGTTCCTCTGGAACTTGCACTAAACTTGTCTAGACTCAAAAGAGGAACAGAGGGAAGGAGGGATGGAAAGTCTCCTAGTAGGTGGTCAAAAATGTAAGACACCTGAGTGGCTCAGCTAGGTTGAGTATCTGCCTTTAGCTCAGGGAGTCCCAGGTTCGAGTCCCACATCGGGCTCCCTGCATGGAGCCTGCTTCTCCCTCTGCCTGTGTCTCTGCCTCTCTCTGTGTCTCTCTCTCATGAATAAAAAAAAAAAAAAAAAGTAAAACTGAATCTACTAGATGCTTAAATAGGCCTTTCAGAAGGGAGACTGTAAGGCCTCAAATTTAGACTTTGGAAGTGGTCTCAAGATAATTACAGTCATTGTAAACGTGTACACTAAAAGTACTGATGTGTCCAATGTGCACATTTTAAGCACCTGTTTCTAAAATCCTCTTTTAGCATTTCTTCATTTTTTTAAAACACTGGGCCTGGGTACATGAGAGTGACCAAGCGGTTAACATGGATTTCCCAGAGTTCTGGTTCCTAGCAAATGAAGCAATTATCAGCTATCACACTCCAGAAGTAAAAAGAATGGGAAGATCTTGGAAAGTTTCTAGCTAAAATAAGGGTTCTTTATGCTTCATCTTCTTGTTTTGGGGGAAGGGGCTTTGCAGGAGAGGTCAGTTACCAAGGCTCATAGGGAGGGGTAAGTTTCCCAGGTCTCTGCTTCTATAGCTGACATGTGCGATTTCCCCAAGTTACACTGGTTTAAAATAACGATGGAGCAGGGAGGGGGAGAGGCACACAATGAGATACACTTCATACCTATTAGGATGGCTCTATTAAAAAAAAAAAAGAAAGAAAGAAAAAAAAAAAAAAGCCCAGAAAATAACAAGTGTTGATGAGGATGTGGAGAAATTGGAACATTTGTACTTGCTGGTGAGAATGAAAAATGATGCAGCTGTTGTGGGAAACAATATGGCAGTCCCTCAAAAAGTAAAACACAGAATCATCATTTGACCCAGCCATTCCCATTTCTGAGTATGTAACCAAACAAACTGAAAGCGGGGCCCTGCACAGATACTGATACACCTATGATCATACCAGCATTATTTACAATAGTCAAAAGATAGAAGAAACCCAAGTGTCTCTCCCTGGATGAATAAACGGAATGTGGTATGTATGTACAATGGAAGAAAATGTGTCCTGTGAGGCCACAACATGAATACATAATGCTAAGTGAAATCACATGCTATGCTAAGTCAGTCACAAAAAGACAAATATTGCATGACTCCACTCATATAAGGTACTCAGAATAATTCCATACACAGAGACAGAAAGTAGAACAGTGGTTGCCAAGAGCTCAGAGTAGAGAGAATGGAGAGTTACTACAACATTTCAGTGTGGTAGGAGAAAAAAAACTTTTTAGATGTGACAGTGATGACAGCTGTGCAATGCAAATGTACCCAACACCACTGAAGTACACATTTAGAAATGGTTAAAATGGGGACACCTGGGTGGCTCAGTGATTGAGTGTCTGCCTTCAGCCCAGGGCATGACCCTGGGGTCCTGGGATCGAGTCCCGCATCGGGCTCCCTGCAAAGAGCCTGCTTCTCCCTCTGCCTGTGTCTCTCATGAATAAATAAATAAAATCTTGGCGGGGGGGGGGGGGGGAGGTTAAAATGGTAATTTTAGGAGCTCAGTTGATTTCAGCTGAAGTCATGATCTTCTCAGGGTCATTAGATCAAGTCCTGCATCAGGCTCCACACTGGGCATGGAGCCTGCTTAAGACTCTCCCCCACCCCCACCCTTTGTCTGTCTCTCTGCCCCATGTCTAAAAAAAAAAAGGGGGGGGGGGATTTTATAGTATATATTTTATATGTATACATATAATCTATATATATAATTTTACCACAATAAAAAAAATTCATTTTTAGCTCTATTCATCCTCAAACCAATATCCTCACTTCTTCCCCCAAAGTAATCATCCTCAACTACTCATTTATTTTTTTCCTGGATTTAATTCAGCATTTCTATGTTATACATACAACACTACTTCTTGAAGATTTATCAATTACCTGCATAGCTTCTGCCACAGTAGATGAAGCCTACAAAACCAGTACCATCCCCACTTTTTACTTCTCTTATTCCTAACCTTAAATGGCAATACGACGATTCTGGGTTAGGCCATCCAACAGATGTTAGTTATTTGCTTCCTATGCTAATTCACCTATTTTTCAAAGAATCTATTTCCCCAAACATTTCAATATCCATCTATCAGTTCAATTTTTAATTTTTTTCCTGAAGCCCTCTTTCCTACTGCTCCCATCAGAATTGCTTGCTCTTCAGCTTATAACACAGTTGTCATCTCTCGACTTTTCTTTGTTGCTTCTGAGTTGGATCCACTGTTTACCAAAGCCCCTTCTCTTTTCTTTCTTGGTTTATTCTCTCATTTTGTTAGGGTGCACTGTATGGAAACGCTGCATGGGTACATATTTTTTGGTTGTTCTTGCATGTCTTCCTCTCCTACTTTTGCACTTGATTGATGGTTTGGCTGGATGCAGAACTCTAAGCTTAACAGAGAACTCGTACAGCACTGCTCCTCCATCTTCCATCTTTAACTCTTAGGTGCTGAGAAGTTAGATGTCATTTATATTCCTAATCCTTCCTAAATGATCCTGCAAGCTTTTGAGACATTCTCATCATTTCTGGTGTTCCTAAAAAAATTTCATAACTGCCTGGCACTGGCCTGTTTTCATTCATTCCGCTTGGCACTATATATCTCTTTTCAATCTGGAAACAAATCTTAAATAAATTTTCTGGCATATGCCTAAATATAGCATCTACCTCTGGCATATACATGTATATGGTACATTTCATCTTCTGATAGATATGGTTACTAAGAAAATCAGCTTGGGAAAATGACAGACTGGATGTGACCCTTACCTCACTATTATCAACTGCAGCACTTGGGGAAGGTAATCTCTATTAAACCATATATGAAATGGGGACATGAAATGGGGACAGGTGTACGGTAGAGATTTTTAATACAACGACACATGTAAACTGCTTTTGCAACAGCAGCACATGCATGTGAATAAAGTACAATGTTACCTACCTATTATTAAAATTTCAAAAACTGGATTGGTATAGATACTATAAACACTGTCCAATCCATTAAGGTTCTGCTATTTGTAATAGAACTAATAGAAGTGGGAGGCAGCCAATGGGTATAGGGTTTCTTTGGCGGTGATAAAAATGTTTTGGAACTTGAGAAAACTGATAGCTGCAAAACACTGAAGATACAAAATGTCACTGAACTGACATGACATGAACTGACATGACAAAATGTCATTAAAATGATTAATCTTATGTTATATAATTTTCACCTCAATAAAGAGAAAAAAAGGAAGGACACAGAAAGGCAATATGAAGGAAGAAGTCAAAAGTTGTTGAAAAGGGAGACTGGAATTGATACTTTTTCCTGTAAATTACTGTGAAATTTTCCTCTATATACTCGCTTTTTAATTCTTTGAACTAAGTAGCCAATAATGACAATGTTGGGAAGACAAACACTTTTCCTTTTGTATCAAAAACCAACATGTTAAATAAAGTTGATTGAAAGATCAACATCTAATTAAGAAGATTATCTGAAGTTTTTTCAAGAAGAAAATATGTAAAACAGGAAGTTGGAAGATATATATATATCAATAAAAAAGCTAATAGTAAAGAAGATGATGGATTAATTCATAAAAAAAAAAAATCACAATATATCAGAAGACTAAGCTCTAGGCATTTCCTTACAATAAATAGGGCAATCTACCCAAATCTCAAATCTTTCCAATAAAAAGGGAAGTAAACTGTGTGCTACTGATTGCAGAGTAGGGGGAAATACTGTTATATCCATCCACCTTTTTTCATTTTCAACATTTCCCAAACTGCAAGGAACACTGTTTAGAGAAATGCTATTCAATACAGTACAAAAGAAAACAGAGAAGGGGTGAGGGAGAGAGAGAAAGAAAAAAAAAAAAAGGAACAGGAAAGCAGCATATTCGAATTTCACTCTTGAGAGATTCACAAGACACAGCAGTGTATTAAAGGTTCTGCAGTAAGAAAGCCAGTTCACTTCTATGAAACCTACATCTGTCTGATTTATTAAGTACAGAAGAGTTCTTAAGCTATATCTGTCTGTTAAACACATAATGCATCATTTTGTTAAAGACTGCTTTGATTTATCCCGATAACATATAAATTAGGGTAACTTCAATATTAGCCCCAGGGATAAGATTACCACACATATCCAAGAATAATCAATTACCTGAATAAAACATTGTTTCAAATTACCAGCTAGTCAGAGCAAGAGCTTAGTGACAGTAAAGGAGGGGGAGAGAAGGTGGGTATAAGAGGAAAAGAAGAAAAACAATCTGGGAAAAGTTAGCTCTTCAACTTCCCTTGTTGAGATGTCCTTGTCCTTGTCCTGCCCTGTCAATTCTGATTATTAAACAAAACATTTACAGTTTAGATAGTAAAAAATTTCAGCTTAGTTCACTTCTCCCCCACTTTTTGTCTATTTACATTAATTCCTGATCCTAGGAGGTAACCTCAAAAAGAGAGGTTAAATATTTGTCACCTGAGTACCTCAAGTATAAAATTTCACGTTGCCATAACAATCCATATCCCAAAAGAGTTGAATACTGCATAATTTAAGCATAAAGGCATTTGCACTTTCAGTTTCTTTTACTCAAAGACATACAACACCAACAAAATCTGAACCTGGCACAGCATTTCTTGTTTGGGGGGAAAATCATAGAAAAAACATGGATTTAGAGAAGGAAAGGTAGTTTTAAATATTCTTTAGCTATCCCAATAGGGGGCAGCCCAGTGGCTCAGCGGTTTAGCGCCGCCTTTGGCCCAGAGCGTGATCCTGAAGACCCGGGATCGAGTCCCACATCAGGCTCCCTGCATGGAGCCTGCTTCTCCCTCTGCCTGTGTCTCTGCCTCTCTCTCTCTGTATCTCTCATGAATAAATAAATAAAATCTTAAAAAAATAAATAAATAAAAAGACATCCCAATAGGTAGGGCTAAGGAAAATCCAAATGGAAATACCTTTGTTAAGAGAAAACTGGTAAGGAAATAAAGACACGTTTTTTCATTGAGATGTTATCATCTTTGAACCAAAAAGGAATCACTACTGATTATTACTACTGTGTCCAATATTGTGGGAACCGATCAAGGAAATCAATCATTTAGGTACTAGAGACAGTAGTACTTAAGTCCCTTGGAGAGGTTAATCCTCACAGGAAAATTACCTGAAGGTTATTTATTTTATTTTACTTCATAGGGAAAAAGCTACAGCTACCTTTGTGGTCACTGTTCATCCTTTTTCTCGTAATAGAAGCGAAATGGAGTGAGCAAGTGAAGCCAACCTCACTAGTCATAAATCCCCCCAGTCAAAAAATGGGGGAGGGCAAGACAAACTAAGCATATCACAGCTATTACACTCTTATAATTCTTCATTATTTACATGCTACTGCCATTGCCATTACCATAAGGGTCACAAGATCAATTGGTTAAATAACATTAGCTAAATAACAAACCATATTCACAAACCTTTTTTAAGGAGTAACATTTGAAAAAAATCAAAAGCTAGCTAAAATAAACTAGACACACTAAAGCAGACAGAATAAACTTCAACCCTGGTTATTGATAGCAAATTAAATGCATGAATCTCAATTCAGAGGCACAAAGGTAGGAGATACTAAGTCAGAAGATGACAGATCAAAACACTTCCCAGCACAGTATTTTCTTGGTGAGATTATTATAGTCTAAGGTCTGAAAATGAAATGTGTAGATCCAGAAACCAAAATTATTAATAACCGAAAAGACAATCAATCACTTTCAGTGACTTTTCACTGTCATAAGAGAGCAAAGAGCAGGCAAAGCACGACCAGCCCCCAGGTTAACTTAGCACAAGGATGCCCTTGCAGTGACCAGAAAACCTGTCCTCTACCCACAGTATTCATACTCTTCTTTCCATACGAGTACTCATCTGATTTGGTTGAATTAGTACTCGGTTGAATACAGAATTATACAGTAGTAATACAAAAGAGATCAACCTGTAAAACATTTCATCTAAGTCATAAGGAGGCCTGATTAAACACTCCTGCGCCACAGCAGAGAATACATGTGCAGTGACTGCACTGCTCATTTTCCAGATTCTCCCATCACTCTCGATTCAAAATTTATGCCCCTCATTCTGTTTTCCATCCCCTACTGCATTTTCTGTAGATGTGTATCACCACTGACGAAGCTGTATCATGGATCTGTGATGTTACCCATCCTTCCAACTGTGTCCTGCCCAACCATGAGAAGATACATTTATTTTCCTATTTTCACACTCTTAAATAGTACTTCTGACAGACCCATGTACCTATCATCGTAACAGAAACTACAAAGAAAGTAGTAGTTTGGGTTTTTCTGTAGTTTTTGTAGATACTGACATTGAATAATTCTGAACAGAATATAAACACTAAAACAGTCCAACTGGACACAATACTGCAAAATGCAAATATATACATCAGTTCAAAGCAAACTAAAAAATTAACCACTTAGAAAAACAACTTATGGCTAGCTCATATAAGAATACAGCTAGGCTCATATGCTTAGACAACTATTATAAAAGGATTCTACATCTGCATAATGCTTTGCAAAGTGCTCTCCCATTATGAAAACATTAATTCTCCCCAAATATTTAAATTGAAAGTCTCCAAGAAAGAGATTTCTGAAAGAGGATAAAGGATATAATCCAAAAATATAAACTTTAAAAACCCATTAAATTTTCTGCTGACATTTACAGTTAATTTTTCATGTATATTTTTGCTTTGGAGTGAGAAAATATATTAAGACTGCACAACAGATACAAATTCCTTCTCTCATAAAATATATCATGTACTCAGGTTATACATGTATTAAATCATTTAAATCAGCCTTGAAAAATACTGTTTTGAATCAAGTAATAATTATACTCAGAAAGTTACCCAAGTTTATAAAAGAGACAAAGTCAGGCTTTCATTTGTCCAGCAATTCCTGTCCAGATCCTCTGTACAAAATACTTCTTCAAATGCATGGTATACTTACGGCTCATTACAAACTGTTCTATGTAAAAAATAGATGGTATCAGTTATCTCTACCTTAGAATGAATAATTTTAAGTGAATGAATCCACTCAAGGATTCTAAACCTAATCCCCAATTCTGAAATAAAAGACACAAATCATAGTGCAATGGAATCCAGGAATTAAAATTAACTTGGTAAGAAGCATTGAAAGGAGTCCACGAAACCGTATCACATACACCTGATCATGTCAAAGGTTCTTATAAAATGAGTTGTATCCCACTGAGGTCCATTAAACAAACAGAAAGCAGTTACAGAGCACCAACATAATAAAAATAGAGTTTACATCTCACAGTACATCATTTTCCACGATTTAGAAATCTTCTCTAAATGAAAATACAGCATGAATACATCAATATTTGAAACAGAAAATAATAGTTCTTACCTTACTACATCATCAATATTGTTCCTGTATACGCCTTCAAGTCTTTCTGCAGGAAACCCCATAGCAATAATGTTGGGATAAATATCTGAGTACTTAAGTTAAGGAAATGTCTGAAATATACAACAATGCAAACTAACATATACATGTGGTAAAACATGAGCTGATTTTAAAAATTAAACGGTTGTCCAAGGTATTTATAAACCACCATATGTAATTAAGAAACACAGGGGAGTACATAATTCCAAAAACAGATCCTCAAAATAATCATAAGGCAAAATAATTTTCAAATCCCTCTACCTAGTACATTAAAAACACATTCAAGGGAAAAAGCAACTTCCAACGCTTAGACATGGGTACCTGAAAAACAAAACCACAGAGTTTATAAATCACAGAACTGAAGTCACCTTGGGACAAAAACCAAGCATCAAAATAAAAACAAAAATAGCTACACAACTACTCATTTTTCATAGTTATATACTGCACCACAGCACAGAGAAAAAGAATTAGGAAGCCAGATTTAAGAGCTGGCTATGCCTCCATCCAGTTGTATAATTTGGACATGTAACTAAACCTTTTTAGGCTTCAATTTCCCATTCCATGCAATTAGGCTGAGACAACCACAGTGATCTCCTCCAAGTTCTTGGTATTTGTGTCTAATACTGAACTAAGGTAGAAACTTACTCTCATTTACTATCAAGGTAGTCAACACTTAGCAAGCCGTTCTATTCATTTATGTTACACACTACAGTTGGCATAAAAACAAACTTCTGTGCTCCAGAAGAATCTGCACCAAACTAACTAAAAAGAAACCATCACCAAATCTACATTCCTATGCATTTTGTCAATCGTAGCAGCTCTCATTTCTTCTTGAGTGCCATCATCCCTCTTTCTAATCTCATGATTTTGAGAACACAGACCTTCCCAAATAACCAAGCTAATCTGCCTCAAGCCTCCTATCAACACCATCCCTGAAGTTCTCCACCTGCCTACTCCTGGACCCCCACTCGTTCTTCAAATACAATCCAAAATTCACTAAATCCAGTGTCTTCTTCTAGATCTTATTTTTTCACTTCCTGCTGCATTCACATTATTGAGCTGATTTCAGTATTAGTTTCAATCCAAAAATAATTATCAGGCTACCGAAGGCCTTTATTTTAGTATTATTTTTTAAAAGGTTTTATCCATAGTTTTACCATACAGATTGGATAGACCTAAAAATATTTTAAGGGAAAAAAAAAAAACCGACATAGAACATCATACACAGTATGCTAAGTTCTGTATTTAAAAAAAAAAAAATGTTCCTTTTGTATAAAATGAAGAACTCTTACACATATAGTTGCTTGAATTTGAACTTCTCAACATACACGTGCATGTGCACACACACACAGATGATAACTGAGAAACGAATAAAGATGATTGCTTCACAGGGAAGGAGAGGCAAAGGGGAGAAGCATACACTTAAAAACAGCAACAAACCGGATTAAATACCAAATTGATAACCAGGAGACAGGGCTTATCTTACAGGAGTTATTTGGACATTGCAAGTTTACTGTACTTCTTGGTAGGAAGCACTCTAAGAACAAAAAGAACTACAAAGAAAATTTAAACTTCTTCTGAAAGTTTGTTTTTACTAATTTCAGTGTTGATATCCTCAAGCTTTTTTCTATATTGTAGAAAAAACTGCTAATTATGCTAATAATTTTAAGATTCATGATTACAGGTATAAAAGAGATACCATTATAAAATCAAGAAATCAAGTAAAAACACTAAAACATCATCATGAACTCATGTTTATAAGAATTTATGTTCTCTAGGTGTTTTCACTGACCTGGCCTAAAAGCATGTCAATCCCAGCAGCAAACAATCCCTGAATGCAGATTTCATCTCTAATATACAATACACTAAAAGATACTAAACTCCTTGGAACAACTGATGCCAGGTCTGGGGCAGGAAGATACAGGAAGATCTTTCTGTGCCAGAAGACAAGGAAGGTATTCAGAGATTAATGGTGTCTATCAGACAGATTTGGAGCTAACAAGAAGACATCCCAGGGCCTTGAGTTGTAACAATCTGAGTATCAAAGAAAAAATTTAAATGGTAGTAAATTAAAATACCCTAAATAAAATTAAAACCATTGAGTCTATAAGGATACTCAGAAGAAAAAAAGAACTAAATCTTTTTCATTTATCACCCTTTTGAAGTGGCTATTTTAACAGTTCTTTCTTTACTTTGAAAGTAGGTAAAGGGGGAGATTAAGTATTGATGCTACTTTTCCTGTAGGTTCTGTATTTCAGGGCAACCAAATAGCCCCATTTCATAAGGGTAAAGATCTACTTTACAGAAAAACGCCAGTTAATAAACACAAAAGAACAGAACTTTAAAAATGGTATTTTGCAACCCCTAATAAAATTACTGATTTAGGCAAAGATCAACAACTGGTTTCTACACCAACAGGTGACTGGATGATGAACTTTCTTAGAGAAACAGTAACACTGAACAAAATACTTTCTAATGTAAGGAGACAAATACAACTGAACAGCAGGCAGAAAGGGCCACCACCACCCAATTTCAGGGGGTCCATCACCATCACCAAGAAAATTACATAGAGATCCTATAATACAATACAAATACAATACAAAGGACACAGCATCATCTATAATAACTAAGGTATCTTCAATCTGAGAATCCACCAAGCAGATATAAATTTTAATTTACAATAAATACAATAATTTACAGTAAATAAAACAAAGAAAACAAGCTAAATGACATGTGAGAATTAACTGGACAGATTCAAAAGATCTGTAGCACATGACCCAGTCTCTGCTCCAATGTCTTTTAAAAAGGCAAGGAGGGTAGCTATCATTGATGTAAAGACTTAAGCATTCTATGGGACGCCTGGGTGGCTCAGTGGTTGAGCGTCTGCCTTCGGCTCAGAGCATGATCCCAGAGTCCCGGGATCGAGTCCCCATATCAGGCTCCCTACCATGGAGCCTGCTTCTCTCTCTGCCTGTGTCTCTGTCTCTCTCTCTCTCTCTCTCTGTGTCTCTCATGAATAAATAATAAAATCTTCAAAAAATAAAAAGACTTAAGTGTTCTAAGAGCCAAGTTCATAGGTACAGTACTATTTTGGATATTGCTCTGGACAAACCGGCCATAAAGAACATTTTTGAGCCAACCAGAGAAATTTGAACATGATCTGGGCATTAGGTGAGATGAAATTTTACTGACATGGAAAAGCAGACATTACTGACAAAAAAAAAAAAAAAAGGTTTCAAGAGAGAATATACAGCATTATGCCACATATAATGCATATATATCCGTGATAAACATGTAGACGAAAAGATCACAAATAATCATGTATAGGTGGTGGAAATATATATATTTTTCTCATTTTTGTCTTATATTTTCTGTTGCTGATACAATGCACCTGCACTATTTCTAAAACATTTTTTGAATTGTTTTATAATTATCTACAAGTCTATTTACTGTCATGACAAAATATTGTCTTGTCCCTCATGACTTAAATTCAGCTCTGTATATAGTTTTAAAAAATGAATTTCTATCAAAATGCATATATGTATATACACATACACACACACACACACACACACTCATATAACGATAAAAGACCATGTAATTTTTGTCACTTTAAGAGTACAGAAATTCACCCCCAACCTCAAAGGGTTCTTTTACTATAAAGGCTCTGAAACTCTTAGGATTATCATTTTTAACATTACAAATAATAGCTGTCATCTATTATTCTCACATGAGAAAGTAGTTCCACCTAAAAATGTAGCTCAATTCAAAGACCTACGTTCAATTACCAAAATGTTTTAGGTAGTATGTCCATTCATGAGAAAAAAAAAAAAAGAAATTGGAGGTTCAAATTAAGCCTGTAGCAGTATTAATTCCTGAAAGTGAATAATCTTTACCTTGTAACTCTGTCTTGGGAGCACCAACATATAGAAAATGAGAAATAACACTCAGGAAAAAAATGAGGCAACAGTAAACCCAAAGCAGCTGCCACCAATCCAGAATTCCTACCTAAGAAATTATGAATACATGTCAGTCAAGAATATAAACTGGTCACCCAAGTTTTTTTTCTGAGCAACAGAGAAATTTTTTATTCAAAGAAATAACAATTACTGCTACTAACAAACTTTCCAACTGAATCCTTCATTTCAGTGAAGATGCTAGTAAGATTTTAGCCTTGCAGAAAAGCACAGTAGTACAAAGCCCCTGGAAATGCAGTCATTGTAACTGGGAGTAAACTCAAATGTAACTATTAGTTAGCACTATGAATGCTAACTAATAAAGTAAATGAGGTTGCAAAAGACTTAGTTAACTTACTTTAAAAAACCATAGGCCTATAACTATGCATAAAAAGGGATGTTATGTTACACACTCATTAAACTCACTTGGCCCCCTCTTCCACTCAATTAGTCAGACACAGAGCGAGCATTCTGTGCAAGGGGCACTGAGGGTAGAAGCCTAAGTAAGCAAAGACTACTGCACTGGAAGAGTTCCTACTCTATCAGGAGAGGCAGACACATGGAGGTGCAACGGTGCCACAGGCTCTCCTGAATATAAGACCAAGACATTTTAAGAGACAAAGAGAGAGGGATGAATCCTGCAGGGGCACAGATAAAGCTTCACAAAGTGGGTGATGTTAGATAATTCTTAAGAAGTCAGTCACACATCAGCAGGACAGGAGAACGAACAAGAGCAGTTAGAACATTCCAGGCAGAGGACAGAAGAGGGATACGGAAATACATACATCTGGAACACACAAGCAGTCCAGCGCGACTCACACACAAGGCTGTATGCAGAATGCAGGATGGAAGACTGGGTCTAGTTTTAAGGATGCTGTGGCAGGGAGTTTGATTTAACCAGACAGATAAAGAGCCAAAGGCCACAATCAGCCTGGGGGGGTCTCTTCCTTTACACAGAACCTAGGCATTTGGTCTTTTTAAGATTTCATTGTTCACAGAGGCTCTCACCATCCTTATTCATAGTTTGAGCTTTTACCCAAGACTTTAGCATCTATCATAAGTTATAAGGACACAGAGAGCGTGTGCCACTGTACAAGAAATACATTCCCATTTAATCTTAAAGATCCTACAGAGTTGATACTCCCATTTCATGAATGACAAAATTGAGGGTGAAAAAGACTGGGTAATTTGCACTAAGTTCCTGTACTGAGCTATGATTCAAACCAGTTAGGTACATAACCCAAAGCCCAGGCTTTTTATACCATGCTGCCTCATGAAAGGAGATGAAGATCTCTTTTATTTCCAAATCAATAATAAAAATATAAAAATTTTCAGAGGGAGCAGGTTCAAATGAAAGTGAATCTACTAATCAGATGTTAAAACTTTAAAACTTCTAAAAGACAATACAAAACTCCACTGGCTTTTCCAGAACTGATTTCAGCAATTGATAAGCACTGAATTTTGAGACAAATATTTGTTATGCCAAGAATTATACCAATAAACACCTAATATATGATTTTTTTGCTTCCCAATGTAAAAAATTTGATATGCTTTTTTTAGACAATGTAAACCAAATAAAAATAACTGAGAAAAAAATATATATATACAAGATTTCTAATACAGAATAGCCTTAACCTGCACTTACTGGATATACTTTTGAACAAGTAGAGGGCTTCATATGAAATTCTCCTCTAATAACTTATAAATGTTGAGCATAAAAAATTAGAATAACTAGGTCACTGAAGGAAGCCAAATATTTTTGCCATCTAGTAATCTACTTGCAGGCAAGGTGGCACCATGGTTAAGAACATATGCTCTAGAGCCAAGCTGCCTGGACTTGACCTCCAGCTTCATGTATTAAAAAATCTTTTCCAAGTTTACCTGTCTTCAGTTCTCTGTGTAAGATGGGACTGCTCAAAGTACTTATCACACAGGGTTGTTTATAAGGATTAAACGCATCAATATATGGAAAACAACTAGAACATAGTGACAGCTGTCCATCAATTGAACAAATGGTACAGACCCAGACTGTAAGGGCTCACCATAACTATTTGGGTTTTTTTTTTTTTCCAATGACACTGACTTACTATTGAGTAACAAACCTAATCCTTCTAAAGAGCATCAAAGCCTAACAGAAACCTTAACTGTGTGAAATCTTAACCCTAGCAACCTGCCTTTTAAGTATTTAAATTAAGAACAAATGTAAAATATTCCCAAATTTCCCAAAGGAAAAAAAGGTCTTCTTTCCCCACATTATCAGCGGCTACATGCAATAAGTGGAGAGGTAAAAGAAATGCGTGTATGTGCACATGCGGGTACTTCTTGTCATGCCTAAGGTGGATGGCCACCATTGCTACAGGAGATCTGGAGATGAGATACATGACGTAACAGCAGACAGTCTCCTTTCACCTCACCTTTGAGCAAACATGTCCAATTTGTTTTAATTAAGGCAAAATTTACATACAAGATCTTAAGTGATTCATTGATGAGCTTTGATAATCATACATATCATGTTGGACAGTCTTGATTTAAGTGCTACAACAATCCCATCTCACACCACAGAATACTGTAGACTGAAAGAAAAAAAAAATGGTAATTAAGTTCTAAAGCCAGTCCACAGAAGTCAATTTCACCAATAATATAACTGACATATTGTAAAATAATGTGGCTACTATAGGAGCTAAGTAAATTTTTACTGGCTATTCTAAGCATCCAATCATGACTTAAAACACTAGACAGTACATTCTAAGTTACATCTAATTAACAAAATACCTTTAGAAAAAAAACATGTGAGCTGATAATTCATATCTACTTTGTCTTTAAAATTTTACTTGAACCTAAATTAACGTGGTTTATGTTACAAATTTAACTAGAATTTTCAAACAGAGGATAACAAAAAATAGCTTGTTAAGCCTTATTTTAGAAATGTGTTTCTGAATATAGACTGAATCTTAATTATGGAAAATAAAGCAGTTCTGAAGTTTCTTTGTAGTACTACTTAATATATATACTTATCCCCAAACAACTTCTACACTACAATACCAGTATACAGTACTAGTATTCAAATCAGTAACACTTTTTTCTTGCCACGATTGTTTTAAGAAAAATTATATCCACAGATCAAATAAAGAGATTCTTTAAACTCTAGTTAGCTAGAAGTTAACAATATGAAGCCGTAACATACATGGAGCATGAATGGCAAATAGGGACATACAGATTTACAGAGGTAGTGGCCAAAAAGCATCAAAAGACAATCTGAAGTCACCTGGCTCACGAGAGGAATGAACACCGAGCTTATCCGGCAGCAGGAGTGAAGGAATAAAGTCAGACTAATGAAGGAAGACACGGAAAATGAAAAGCAAGTTAGCAAATACCAGGACTTCACCATTTAATTCTATTTTCCAGGAATTTCTGGAGGTTTTCCCCTGCTTTCTCTCAGGGCTATCAACCAACAGATACTCAAGGATCAGGTGAGAGGAAAAATAATTCAGCCACTGATTCATAAGCTACATCAGGTCTACATTTTTTTCCCGAAAATTTTTAAGAAGTTTAAATTTAACAAATAGTTTCCATGCATGTCACAGCTATATCCATAGTGTCTTTACTAATCAAATTATGCTTTAAATAATTGCCACACTCACAGACTTCTGTCAGAGTTTCATCTAATGAAACATTTTATATTTCTTATTAGATTTTATTTTTCCCTATTAAATGTGTAAAATGTTTGTATCTGGTTTCTAAATTAAAGATTCATATTGGTAGGAAAGCAGAAATAGGAGTTCCCTGAATTTTCCAGTTGATGAGGTGCTAATTGCTCATTATTTGAGAACAATTTGTCCTAACATATAAAGCATATAATCATTCATGTAAAGAGCAAATTAATAAAGCCTAAAATCTTATTTTCTAAAATGAAATGGGTGCCAAAACTTGAACTACGGATATATTAACAGAAAGAATGCTCGAAAAATGGGGATTTTAGGAATAAAGAAGTACTGGGTCAGAAACACGACAGGACACAGGAATATTTAAATATTTCCTAGGTGTCAGGCCTTGCACTAAAATACGTAATGCATAATGTCATTTAATATAGAAGACCAGAGTTCCATTCTCCCCTTTCAACTTAAAAGCCTATGGACTGCTGGTAAGTTACTAAATCTCTGGGCCTCAAATATTTTTGTTTCTTCTTTCTGCAAAAATAATGATCCTAACAGCTGCTCTAACTTCTTCACTGGTTGTTTCAAGGATCATATGAGATATCTGGACATTATCTTCAATTCCATAAACTGCAAAGAGCTCTACTATTGTAATAAGAAGTTGTTATTATTTGAGGTTGCATGAGAGATGCCACCTAGAAATGCCCTGTTATTTAATTTTAGTTTAAATGTCTCATTACAAAGCAACCCAATATGATGTTTTTATAAACAAATTAGAAAAGAATTCCAATATATTCACTTAAATTCACGTTAGCATAAATTTTAGGTTCCTTTTAACACTTCTAAATTAACTGCCCACAGTGCCAAACCAGAAAGGAAACTGACTGCCAAATAATTTATGAGCTCTACTGGAGCTTTCTACTCCTCCAAACAATTAGGAGCTCACAACTTTCTCTCAAATTGTTACATTATACCAACTTGCCTTGACAGAAAAGTTTACCCATATTTTTGCTTTAAAATGAAGTTTAGATCTCACTTCCTAGAGGTCGTCTTCTTTTTAAATTTATTTTTTACTTATTTATTTTTTTAAACTTAGGCTCCTGCCCAGTGTGGGGCCTGAACTCACGACCCTGAGTTTCAGGGTCCCATGCTCTACCAACCCAGCCAGCCAGGTACCCTTAGATTTCATTTTCTAAAGGAAAATATCACATTCTTCAAAGGTAACATCAAGAATTGCTAGTAATTCTTCTACTTAGTAGCAATACTATAAATTGGTTAATTTGGCAAGAAATCTGCAATCTGTATCAAAGAGCTATGAAACTGTTTTACTTTTTATTCCAAAAACTCCACTCTAATAATGTACTCTAAGAATAACAAAGTAAACTATTCATAGATAGTCACAACCAGTGCTGTTTATAAAGGGAGAAAATGGAAATACTCCTAATACAGTACAGTAAGCAAAGCATGGTATCTAGCTCGATATAATATTAACTATCCAGCTTTAAAAATGACGACTACCCACGGACAGATAAAAATTAAATCATGAACAAATACCTAAGTATGTAATTATGAGTATACATACATTAACAAAAAGGGAAAGATAATTTCCAGTAAGAAACACCTGACATAGAATTAACTTTTTTTCTATTGTTTAAATGGACGATTACGCAGTTTTAAACAAATACTTTTTAAAGGAACAATCAAGGCCTTCTGAACTTGATTTAAATTTAAGCAAATTAGAACCACATAAAAGTACCTTATCAGGTCACTGATAATGCTAGCAATACTCTAAAATCCAAAGTACAATATTTTTCATATATCAGCTGAGAGATTATTCCCCTCAACAAACTTAATCAAATTTTCTTCAGAGCTGTTATGAAATAATGCATCTACAACTGTTCAGACCTACATCTGTGAACCTCTAAAAATTTAAGTTGCCCAACTAACTGGTTTTAACGAGCATAAGAAACAATTACCTTCTTCCTAGGTCTCTGGATGAATACGATAAGGCTGATTTCCTGTTTCAGAACTCTGCTGCTGTTAAAATACACACAAACACACACACACACACACACGCACACCCACACCCCACCCCACCCCCTCTGGTTTTTGTTCAAGACTGACTCCCAATGACAAATCAAATATGGTTGTAACTTACAGAACTTTCAGAAAGATCGTCAGTTCAACGTGCATTAGACATATTTGTCAGCATTATATACCTAAACTAAGCCAAATGCTTACTCTCATTTTCTACAGCAAAATCATAATAAAATATATTAAAAAATCAGAAAAGTTAAAATTTTAACACTGATCCAGCATTACTATAAAGTACGTAGGTGTATCTTTTATGCTCTGATCTTCACATTCAGTGTTAGGTTTATGTTTCTTCTGTAATTCATTCCATTATAAAAGCCATGCTTTTTATCATTTTATCAGAGACAACTATCTAAAACACTAGGTTTTGGCTGCTCTATAAGGCCATTAACTTTTACGGAAAAAAAGACACTCAAACAGGTAAGACACAGAAGATGACAAGGTATGTGTCAACAGTTTGAGAACAAAGGCCTAATAATATTTAGTGTGAATTCACTCACTATTAGTAAAATGCACCAAAAAAAAGATTCCAATATTTCCAACTGTACTGATCTTTTAGATGCAACCTCGCGCTAAGTCAAAAACTACTACACACATAAGGTACTAAGAAAAAAAAAGTCCTAATACAAAAATGTGTCTCCAACAAATGGGGTTTTCATTTTCCTACTAATTTAAACTAAAACTGTAAATCTTTAAAATTTACTTCTAACAGGGATCCCTGGGTGGCTCAGCGGTTTGGCACCTGCCTTTGGCCCAGAGCGTGATCCTGGAGTCCCGGGATCGAGTCCCACGTCAGGCTCCCGGCATGGAGCCTGCTTCTCCCTCCTCCTGTGTCTCTGCCTCTCTCTCTCTCTCTCTCTATCATAAATAAATAAATAAATAAATAAATAAATAAATAAATAAATAAGTCTTTTTTAAAAATTTAAAAAAATTTACTTCTAACAATAAAATTTACCTTTCAATGAAAGCACTGCTAATTCCAACCATTTTAAATCCAGAAAAGCTCCAAACAAGTGTGTGCTAGACTGATTCATTTTATATTTGGCTCTAATATAATAAAATCCAGTCTCTTTATTTTATATCTAAGCCAGGAAATCATTTAGAAATGACATGCTTTTTTCTTTTTTTTTTCCAACTGGCAAAAATAGTTTTGCCTAACTGCTGTATTTTAATCCTGGATAAGAATATAAAACTAGAAATACATGTCTATTTTAAAATATGAAGGCACACATATTGGCATTTACTACTACATTAGTAAGAATCATATTAATGATTTTATGATAATTGCCTTCTTCTAATATTGAAAAATATGATTCATATTCCCACTGAGGGTATTTTTTTTTGAGGGTATTTTTAATCATTGTATCAACTTTACAATCATTTGAATAATGGATTATCAAAAAAACGCTGAAATTACATTTACCAAAATACTAGTCAAAATTCATATTTAAAATTTTAATGCTACGAAATTTTTAAGTATGTTTAAAAATATAAGAGCAAGTCTACATTGCTTGGCTTGAAAAGGTTATACCTTTAATTTTAGTCAGCTACCCATAAATGCTTGTTCCTGAAGTAATACCATTTTAGTATAAATCCAATTGTAATAATTGGGGGAAAAAGGAAGTTAGTTGTAGAATCTTCATATGCAAAGGAGAATATACTAAAAATCTTGGAAAACAAGCTGAAACATGAAAGATAAAACTAAGCAGCTAACTCTGTCAACCAGTAAAACTTTCTAAATACATGAAGTTCAACATATAAGAAAAACAAAAACACCAACAGTGAGATGGAGGGACAGAAATGAAAGCAAGGGAAAGGAGCTCTTAAGGCTTCACACCCTTTATATATGATTAGGTAAACAAAACAGGTAAAGAAAGACTTTTAGTATTTGGATAAAGATGTCACCTACATATGTGCCACCTCACTTAATGTGAGAAAGATAATTTATGTACACATCTGTCTGTCCAAAAAGGCACCATTCTTTCTATGGCCTACAGTTCAGACCTGAACAAATTCTGTAAAGTGATGCTAGTAAAACAATCTACTTTCATCAGATATGAATTTGAAATTGGCAAGATGTTTCTTACACAAAAAAAACAGAGGCTCTAAACACAAAGTTGGATGTGAGAACATAAATACAAAATCATATCTAAACTGAAATACTATACCTGGTCATAGTAATCATTTGGCATGATGACAAACTCTCAATAAAAAAACAAAGTCAATGTAATAAATAAAAGTATATGATAATTAATCAGACCCTATTAAACCCAAAATGCAATTTTGGGTTTGTACCTGGCAAGACCCTTTCAGGGGTTCGTGAAAAGGAATTATGTCACAAAAACAACTTATATTGTGGCTCAAAAGGAAAAAACAAAATTTTAAATGGGGAAACTCATTTTCTAGCAGAAAGATAAGAACTGAGTTATACAAGAAAGCAGAGGGCCTGAAAAATATTTAAAGCAAACGTTTAAGGGATACATATTAAATCAGTTCCCTGATGAAGTTCTGTAATAATGAATTCTTATGTATCAACTGCTAGGAAAATTGGAGTTTAAAACATACCAAAATCTCATATAATAGCTCAAGTTGAAACATGATGTTTCCACTTAAATATCCAAATAATCTTGTAAAACTAAATGACTAAAAGCCAGGCTTCCATTACATAAGCTTTAGTTCTCAACCCTATCTTTGCATTTTTAGTAGAAAAATATAAACACTGGCATAACCACTAAGTTTTGTTTTTGCAAAAGCTTAAAATCTGGTATTAGTCTTTAAAGACTGTAATTAATAGATGATTCCAAAACACAGAAATGTCAAAACCACTTATATCACTAGATTATCTTAACTTTTTCCTATATCTGAGTAACAGATGGCAAGCCTTAGTTCTTGGACACTACACAATAATCACAATCTGTGTGACCTTTTCAGTATTAAAAAGATTCCAAGTAGCCTTAATATCCAGCATCTTAGTGTATTTTACAGTATTGCCTATAATCCTGATCACAGTGAACAGAAACTAGATATTCAAACTACATCATACTTTCTTGACGTACTGGTATATTTATTTTACAAAAAATTTCCTACAAGTAGTCCATGAAAACTATCCAGATGTCAGATTGCTTCTTCAGTTTTCAAAAAACATACATGCATACATTCACAAAGTATTTTTATCATTACTTTGTTTTCATTAGCACCAAAAAGGTATATACCACACCTAGATAAAAATTTCCTTATGTTTTAGTATTAAAACGTTATCTCACTTAGAAAATTGTTACTCTAGCAACTAATTGTTTAAAACAAAGAAAAAAAAAGAATTTGTTTCTTCCTCAATATTTTTGTTATAAGTACATGAATTAATACATTTGCTAAGAAAAATCATTTAGCTAATAAGGTTAAAATATCTCCCTATTTTAATATTTTATATCTGGGCACTTTAAAATCTGACACTAACAAATGCCAAGTTTTGATTACAAGTGAAATGCACAGCAAACATTCATCAATAAGTATCACCAATTACTGAGGCAACTTATGCAAATATAAACTGTATCATTCAAAATATGCTCCAGGAAACAGTATCATCATGACAAGCCATACCCTTTCTGATTAAAGACAGGAAAGTGACAGAGTTGTATTGACTTTGGTATAAAATGATGTGATGGTTTATTCAAAAATTACTTGTATATCCACTTTAATTTCAATACAATTTAATATTCCTACAATAGGAAAAGTTTTATTTTGTCTTAAATAAATAAAATATGCTTAGATTTTAAATATGGAATAGCTTTCCTAGAAATAACTAAGGGGAAAAAAGTTTCAGGAGTCCAACATTTCAGCTTTGTGCGTAACAGATTATGATTCTGTGAATCAAAATCATGAAAATCTTTCCTAATATTCAGGTCATCTTAAATCCACTCTAAAGAAAAATCAGAACATAACAGAAAAAAATATTAGCCAAATACTGGAAAAAAGTCTAATGTGTAACAACAGGGAAACAAATATTTCTGACAACTTCACCATTTAAAATAATTAAGGCAGCTATGAGGGGCTCTGGAAACTGTTTAAAAATCCACACACCTTTTAAATCCACAACGATGAACTACATTTTAAAGTAGATGCATACAAACAAAACTAGAAGCCAGTACAGAAACATGAAGTTTCAGAGAAGTAGCGCAATAGGCACTTTTTGAAAATTCTCCTTAGTTTTATTTTTATAAGACACATTTTTTTCTAAAGTATAGCAAGCAAATGAAGTTTATTATTCATATACTGAAATAAATACCATAAGCCTTACTCAATTAAATTACAGCAATAAATGCCATCTGTTTTTCTTAACAAATTTGAAGCTATCATATAATTAGCAGTCCTGGTTTTAAAATATTTATCAGTATCTCTGGGTATCTCCTGCAATTTCCAAAAGAAATCACAACACTCAGTCAAAACTTAAATTTCTTAAGAATTTTTAAAACATGGGGATCCCTGGGTGGCGCAGCGGTTTGGCGCCTGCCTTTGGCCCAGGGCGCGATCCTGGAGACCTGGGATCGAATCCCACGTCGGGCTCCCGGTGCATGGAGCCTGCTTCTCCCTCTGCCTATGTCTCTGCCTCTCTCTCTTTCTCTCTCTGTGACTATCATAAATAAATAAAAATTTAAAAAAAAAACCATGAGGGGAGAATTTCAAATCACATTTCTTCCTAAAAAAGAAAGCTTTAAAAAAAAAAAAAAAAAATTTTTTAAAACAGGCCTGACATCTTACTCTGCTTGTGCAAAGTGAAAGGCAAAGCAAATTATAAAATCAAGCAAATAGAAAAAAAAGGAAAATCACAGCAATCTACACCTAGAACACTTTTGTAATTACATTTGTCTGCCCTAAAAACAAAACAAAACAAAACAAATTCAGAATCCACAAAGCTGTTCCCCTGTCATTTTCTCATCTCTGAACTAATCTAAAGCTCCATCCTAATTTTTTCTAAAAACGTCACATTAATACAAGTTTTTAAATCAGATAATTAAAGCCTTTCGATTCAACAGGTTGACACAGTGAAGTTAGGGTGTAGAAAAAAGAATGTAACACATGCATCAGAGAACCTTAGAGTCAGCCCTAATTTCTTTATCTGGAAAGACATGAGAAGTTTGTAGAGCTTGTCAGAAATTTGTCATTTTATATCAACACATATAACTACACCATACCTGACTGTAATAAAAGCAGCTTTAGAATAAAGCGTCAGACTAAAAAAATAAATAAAAAAATTTTTTAAAAATGCATTAAACAACAAAAAAACAAGTACATGGGGGGCAAAACATCTCTTAACAGCTCAACAACTATATACTTAAAGGAAACTAGCTAAAGATTACTTTAAAAACTATTGGCAACATAAAAATGAAAAAAAAAGAGGTTTTTTTGTTTTGTTTTGTTTTTTTAAATAAAGCCTATCCATCCTATTAGAGCAGTTCTACATACCTCTTAAATAAATCTTACGGTGCATTACACTTACAAGTTTATTGAAAACATCTTCAGCCTTTTCTAAAAGAAGTTCAAAGCAACACTTTCACTAACAGCCAAATAACACATGAGCCTTCTTCAAATAAGCCTTTTTGGTTACCAGTGATACCCTTTGTGGACAAAGTTCCCATTTTAAAGAATATTCGCCTAGCAGCAGTGAGAAAACCTAGATGTTAAAAGCCTCACTCCATCATGTATTAGCAAATTGACCTTCTTAAAATACCACAGCCTAAGGGCAAAGGTAATGACTTTTATCAAATATTATACTTCTCTTACTACCTACCAGACACTTTATACCTTTAAAGTAGAATTTCTCAACCTCACATTACTGGTAATTTGGGCCAGATAATTCTTTGTTGTGAGAGGGACATACTCTACACAGTAGTAGGGTTGTATAGCAGTATCCCTGGGCTCTATCAACCAGAGGCCAAGAGCATCCTTCCCATATCCATCTCCCAGCTGTGACCACCAAAAGATGTCTCCAGACACTGCCAAAGGCCCAGACAAGGTGGGAGGAGGTCACTCCCAGTTGGCAACCAATATTCTGAAAACACCTCACCTCTACTTCTAACAAACCTAAAAACTACCTACGAGGATCTTTACCACCATGACGGAGATGTGGAAAACAGGGTTCGCTACCGTTAAGCAACGTATCTTTTATTACACAATTGATAAGTGGCCGAGCAAGGAGTGAAGCTAGACTTTAGCTAACTGACTCCCAAGTCCATGCTCTACCATATCACGCTGCTTTTCTAAACTTACTGTCTCATCTACATAATCAGAATAATATTTGCCATGTTGAGCTATTTAGGATTTACAGATCAAATGAGATAATGTATGTATAAATTCTATCAACCTAAAGAAAATAACACATTAAGGATTTGTTTGATTGAAGATACCATAACACGATGGTTCACGAAGTGTGATTCCCCGGGCCATGGGAACTTCTTAAAAATACAAATTCTCAGGCTCCAGCCCAGACCTAATGAATCACAAATTCTCAGGGTAGGACAAGTAATCTCCGGTTTTACAAGCCCTCCAGGTTACTCTGACACCCTCTCAAATTTGAGAGCTACTGATATAATGAGGGAAAATAACTGCACCAAGAGGCTAAAATCTCTACATCCTTCTTTGGACTCCATGTCTACTAGCCCTTAACAAGCTACTGATTCTTACTGGAACTAGGATTCCTATACTACAAAAAATAATAATAATAATAAAAGATGGGAATACTTGCCAGGCTTTTTTCTTCTTTGCAAAACCAAATGAGCTAAAGATTAAGCAAAAACTTTATTAATTAAAAAAAAAAAAAAACACTAAACAAAGATAAGACACTGTTAGGATATATGCCAGCTTATTCTACTACATTAATTAAACAGAAAAAAAAAAAAAAACAAACTCCTTCTGATTCAAGTCCTCATTTTTCTCTTACTTCATATTTCCTGAATGATTGAGAATGTTAAATAAATTTTACATTGGCCAAATAAAGCCTGGCAAAACACTGTTTTCACATTATGAAAAAAAAAAAAAACAGGAAAAGCTCAAGCATTCCATTTGATCTCTAACAGACTCAGAGTAAAGTAATTCATAAATACACATTTTAAAAATAACCACCTAAAAATCAAGCTTAGTAACATCCCCCAAACTTCATTCTAAAAGTAGAAAAAAGTTTTTGATTCTTTTAATCTCCAATCAGTTCAGAATGTCTAGAATATGCAAAACGCATACATTTTAAAACAGAGTTGTTTGCAACTTTGGACATGTACGCTATATTATAAATCACTTCAAGAATACATGTGATTTAAGGAATATGTGATTCAAATCACAATGCACTTCCTAACACTTTTAGACATTCTTTTTTAAAGGTCAAAAGTATCAAACATATAAAATTGGCAGAATGCAATCCTTGCAATTAATAGTAAAGAACAAAACCTGGTATTTTAGCCTGAAAATCTACAAAAATCAAAGGAAATAAAATTTGAAACTATCCTAAAGAGTCTTAATAATATTAAATCAACTCTAAGTTTTGGGTAGTGACATAAAGCAAAACACAGATGGCATGTGGCACAAGAGTTTCAGACAACTCAACTGTCCTGTAAGATGTCAAAATGTCCAATTCTACTATCAAGACTTAGACCAAAGATACAGCTAGTTTATACGATACATAATATATAAAAATCACATCATCAAATAGTCATAGATAATGAGACAGAGCACCATTCATTCTGCAACGCAAAACAAATAAGCAAAAAAACCTCACTGGAAAGCAAATGCTTTACTACTGATAGTACTGGGAGACCAGCAAAGGAAAAAAAAAAAAAAAAAAAAAAAGAACCATCCCTATGCACACAAAATGGCCTTTAGCAGGTAGGTCTCAAGCTTCTTCCATCCTTCCTCCCCTGGCAAGAATCAATGAAGAAGAAAAAAGACCCCTTAGTTTTCTTCCCGTTTCCAAGGCCTAATATTATATTGATACTCACTCTTGATCAAATGTGAAAATGTGATGCAAGAATACAAAGGTTTAACACAAAATTAAAATTCCTAAATTATATGAATGCATTGTTGGATTACATTAAGTGTAAATTGTGCTGTAATAAATCTAACTTAGCACTCAAAGTTGCATGCCTCTCCCAACCAAAAATGAACTTAAAAAGAAATGCTCACACGCCTTTATGGGTAAACTGTGTACATTACTTCTGTATTCTACATTAAAAGTTGTTTTGAGAAGATTACCTTGTGAATAAAATATACAAGTTGACCTATCTCTAACACTAAAAAAAAAAATTCATAACAAATTTATTTTAAAACGTCTACTTCATTATGCAATAATAACAGTAAGTTTTCATCTTACCTCAGTATCTCAAAGCAAACACTTTTTGATTAGCATGATTAACTTGCCTCTGGTCAACAGTATAAATGAACAGACCTTTATATTCCATTGTGATGAAACAATCAAGTCACAGACACCTACGACTTAGAACTTCTAAAGGAATACCCGTATTTCAAAAAATACTCGTAATTTGGCCCAGTGAAAATTCTAACATGTCCAAAACTGAGGAAATTCAGTTACAATCACTGCTCTCATAAATGAAAATACAAATAATTTCTCCTATATGGGTAATCTGAAATTATAAATCTTTTTTTTTTTTTTTTTTTTTTTTTTTTTTTTTTAATGAGAGTCACACAGAGAGAGAGAGAGAGAGGCAGAGACACAGGAGGAGGGAGAAGCAGGCTCCATGCACCGGGAACCTGACATGGAATTCGATCCCGGGTCTCCAGGATCGCGCCCTGGGCCAAAGGCAGGCGCCAAACCGCTGCGCCACCCAGGGATCCCTGAAATTATAATTCTTAAGAGCAGCTGTTACCATGTAAGTATTTACAATGTGGCAGGTAGTATGCTAAGTGAGTTACTCATATTATCTCCTTTATTCTTTAAGACAAATTTTACAGATGAAACAGTTTGAGAAAGGCTAAGCAACCTACCCAAAGTCACCCAGCTGCTAAGCGGGAGAGCCAGGGTTCCAACACGGGCCAGTCTGGCTGGCTCCAGGACCTACCTACTCTACCACCCTAACATCTAAAATGAAACAATGTACACACAATGTGAAGATAAAATTAATGGTCAATATTTTAATGTAACTTAAAATAAATGTAACCTGGGATCCCTGGGTGGCGCAGCGGTTTGGCGCCTGCCTTTGGCCCAGGGCGCGATTCTGGAGACCCGGGATCGAATCCCACGTCGGGCTCCCGGTGCATGGAGCCTGCTTCTCCCTCTGCCTGTGTCTCTGCCTCTCTCTCTCTCTCTCTCTCTCTCTGACTATTGTAAATAAATAAAAAAATTTAAAAAAAAAAAAAATAAATAAATAAATGTAACCTTATGTGAAAATGATAAAACAGTATCGACCAAGGTAGCCTCATTTTTTAGAAATATTACGAGTTTGCTAACTTTGTACCTACTTACACATCTACACAGAATATTCAAACACTTATGGCAGATCCACTGTCCATATCTGAAGTGATGACTATTGGTGACAATCAAAGTGCATAACCACCTAAAATATGATACATCAACAGTCTTCCTTTCCACACCACGTGCACACCGTGTGCTGTCGGGTGTAGCCACACATATCCACTAGTCGGTATTCTCAGGACAACCGAGTGTATACCCTGACACCCTGAAGACGTCCACCTGCCTGTTAAATGCAAAGTGCTGCAAATAAAGAGAATATGCCCTAACTATACTGAACTGAAATATCCCCTCTAAAACTAATTCACGCCTAAGTGATGTTTGTTCTTCTTATATCATTATGTTTCCCAACAGCCTTTATTCCAGCGCAAATTACTTGTAAAGAACCAGACTGCTAATACCTTTTCTGTAACCAGTGAAAAAAATTTCAAAAACTTAGAGGCTAGGTGAAGAGTCAAATCCAATATGCTAACTTTACCTTTCCTGACAAAGGAAACTATTGTCCATTAGTGGGTGCAGATATCCAGTGCTTAGAAAAGCAATCATATTGACAGACCACCCAGCAAAGAATGCATGTGGCAGTAAGTGGCCTTTATAAAACAATTAAGGATATCAGTTTGCTCAGCAAATCCTTACGAACTTAAGGTTATGCAGTCTAACCTCAACATTACTGACAGCTCTGAGAGCAAATGCATTCATTTCAAAGCTACCAGACAGAAAGCCACTGTAAAACTGAATATTTACTGAAATCATTACTGACCCCTATCTCAGACGTTGATACAAATGTCTTAAGTCTCTCCATCCTTAGAACAAATTCTAACACATTTTCTCAAAGAATTCAGGTCACCAAAAGAATTCTCCAATGCTGACCTCACTTAAAATCAAAGTTTAGCTCACAAAAACAGAGAGGGAGAAAAAAGGTAAGAGTGAGGTCTCTGCAAGATAGAAACAGAACTTAAGAACTCGTGGTCTCTAAAGGGGAAAAAAAAATGATATCAAAGAAATGTTTTACATGATAGTTAATAACATAGCTTCTGGAAGCTAAATCCTTCCTTGTACCATGACCAAGCCCAAACATTCCAAGGAAGTGAGAAACTATCATATGCATGCACACTTCTCAATCTCTCTTTACAAACTCCATTTCACATACATTACTGTAGTATAAAAACATTTCCTACACATCTGTCTTACTAAAAAGGCTGAGGTCAAAACTTTACAGTACAATGTTTACTGAGAGTGAATTAATGTTGAAACTTTGTGCACTGATTTTCCCATAATAAATATTCCTTCATTAAAAGTCACTGAAGTGATTAAGCGGCTTAAGATATACTAAAAAGTACTAAGCTATCACCACACAAATCAACAGCAAACGGGGCAACTCTCAAAATGAGAACATGTGAAAATAAGAATTAGAGATTTCACTTCTAAAAACCAAGGAAACCTCGAACATTAAGAAGTTTGTGTATTTTTTTTGAGTGGTTATTAGGAAAAAGCAGATACACTGTCCCACATAAAAACTAAAATATCAATAGCCGCCTTTCTCGTGTTAAAGTAAAATTCTAAAAGGTAAGGAACACCAATGCATCTTTTTCTATGCTCTCTAAAAATAAATGTAAAACTACGGTGGTTATACCTCACCATATTTTATGACGCTTATTCATCTACTATTCATTTAGTGTATCATAAGCAATGTAAAATCTGTACTGATGGTTGTACTCCTGTGCAAACTTTTACAATGGACAGCAATAAAATTCCTTTTTCCTTATACAAAGTCATAAAAACTGTGAATTATTCTCCTTTTAGATGCGCTCTATTCTTGAACAATCTTTATGAAAATGAAGTTTGTAAACTGTTACACAGCGATCAGGATGCCCAGTCATGTTGCTCGGAAAAGAAATACAACTTAGCAGATACAAAACAGTGTAAAATAAAAACTGTGAATAGAATCTTAAAAAAACAAAACAACAACAACAAAAAAAAAAAGAAAAAAAAACCACCTCACAATACGGGCACTTCAGTAATCACTGATCTTAAAAGATAATACAGTTAACTTCCATAGTCACTGTTACCCTCTACAAGTTAAAAATACTCCCTATGGTTAATATTTGAAAAGACGCAAACTTATCAAGATGTAAAAATACATACAAACAGAGCCTAAAGTTCCCATGAAATCTAAAGACACTAAAATTTTTTTTAGTCTCATGGTCACCACCATTTTCCAGACTAACAGATGTTAACAAATTATTTTTAGGACAACTCAATTTTGCAAATAATCGTCTTCAGTTTTCCTCTGAGAAATCACTACATTCTTCATCTTTCTTATCAGATAGAAATGCTCCAATCACTACTCTCATAAGGGAACGTAACTTCTCACAGGCTAGCTGCTGAAGCAGACACTACAACCTGCCAAAGTCCTCAATGGCCACCTTAATTTCCCCCCACAATACACAGAGAACCCTAAAGCGAAACCAAGCAATCCAAAGTGCACTGGTGTAATCAAAATTATTGGAAGTCCAACTAACAAAAAAAAAAAAAAAAAAAGAGCCCTTCACTGACTTTTTCCTAAATGATTTTTTTTTCATATATTTGGCTCAATAAAACCACAACTCTAGAAATCAAGTGTTACTAGTCATTTGACGCAGCGTCTGACACTGCTTTCTATGCACACCCTAACTAAAAGTACCGTTCTAGTAACTGTCTCTAGGTCACGTAAATTTCAGGTATGGAGGCACACACCTGTGAAGTCAAAGGCGAGCTGGCCAACCAGCTCAGGACTCCTGTGTAAGAACCCCGCAGAACGATCTGAATCTTAAAGCCCTGACTATTTTAGAGCAAATGGGTAACGTAAAAATAAACCTACTCTGAATGATAAAAGCAATCTACCAAACAGCATCCACAGACATTGGTTTTTGCACGGGGATTTTTTCCTAAAAAGTCAAAGAAACGTGTAATCAATTTGTTCCTATACACCCAGACGGCTGTCAGTTCACACTAACGCTAGATTGCTTTTGAAATAAATTACAAATCAGAAGTTGTCCAGCAACTGGTCACCTTCTAGGCAAGCGGGTCAAGTTCAGCCTGACCAGTGTTGCAATCAATGCAGACTCCAAAACTTCTAAATAGTCTTCTAATACATAATTTTTTAATCAACAGAAAACTTACGTTTTGTGTGCTAGAAAGCTCCTTCTTCGGTGCTTTTACCTTCAGCTCAAAACAGACACTTGGGCAGAATTAGCTGTGCACGTTTATGTGCTGCTATGTAATCCAAAGGGAATTAAAAAAAAAAAAAAAAAAACCTCTTCAGATGTAAAGAATTTTCTTCAAAAACCAAATCCTCCCCACAGTGTTTAGCAGGACATATGGATCCTTCAGCGCCACTCCACCTTTAGGCAAAATGTTTACTCGTGTTCGCTAAAAATGATCTTTATTAAGAATCCTCCAATAACAACCGACGCAATCACGTTTGAACTAAATACCGTCCACTGTTATAATTCACATCACCAAACTTCTGGCCTTCACAGAGGCCTTGTTAATAAGATGCTGCAGGCATCTCAGACCCACAAGTCAATTCTGTTTTTCATGTTTTAGACACTGGCCTAAGCAGGAACGCTGAACGCCTGTGATACTTTCCATTCTGGGGAAAAAAAAAAAAAAAAAAAAAAAAGGAGGGCTCTCTGCCCCAACTCTTGATCAAAACCAGTTCATTATACCTGAAACTGCCAAGATCAATGCCTTTCAATAACCGCTATCTTTTCAGGTACAAAGGCCTAACTTTTAGGCAACCGAAACGATACTCCTGTTAAAAATTCTCGGGTTTCTGTGTCATTCAACAACCTGAGTCAGTAAATTCAAGACACTGTGTGGAAAACCAGCTAACATACCTAGACCATGCGAAGCTGGAGTGATCCGCTCTTGCCTGCGTTGCTGGTGATTAGCTGGTAAATTACACCTGACCTTACACCCGAGCCCGAGTACAATTAACGGACATCACGCGGCGTCAGGAGTCCTGAAAGCTGGATGAGGTGAGCAGCAGTTCTGGACTCGCAGTGGCACTTGCATTTCAAGGAAGAACTGAAGCTTCATGTCTGCAATCACGATTTGCTGCACACAATACCCCAGAACCCACACAACACGCTCCTCCGGAATCAAGCAGCAGTCAATCCCCATCCTGCTACGTGAGACAAGACCACTGAACCTAAAATGCGGCTGAGCTGCAAAATCCCATGCCCTGTCCTGGATCACCCCATCAAGGGAGGGGGGAGGGGGGAGGGGGAGGGGGAGGCAAATTTCAGAAAGACCGAGCAGCAAGAGCGGCTCAGGACGTGCGTTACCTGCGACACTATTGATCGCGAACTACACAACTTGGGAGAGGCAGTTCCCGGTTGTAATTCAACTCGGCGTGAGCACACGCGAACCTACTTTCTGTGCCCTCCAACGAACGCCCCGAGTGCTGAGAGCGATTCTGCTTCCAAAGTTATGCAAATCAGCTCACAACTCCCATTACAAATTAAAAAAAAAAAAAAAGTCTATCAATGCAAGCAACCCAGGAAACTAAATCACTGCGAGATTCTGATGCAATCTGCATACGTGCAACGCTAATTTTCATCTTCATCTAATCTGTGCCGTCGATCTGGGGGCCTAAAGCCAAGGTTTGACCGAAACGTGCTCGACCCCGGAGCCCGGGCGCCGCGTCCCCTCCGCGCGTCGGGCAGCCCGGGTTCCCGGCTCCGGGGTCCGCCGAGGGGCACCGAGTCCCGCGGGCGCGGACAATGGCCCTCCGGAGGGGCCGGGCGCGCGCAGGGCCGGGACCCGCCGCCGCCCGACAGCCGCGGCCGGGCGGAGGGGCGGAGGGGCGGAGGGGCGGAGGGGCCGGGGCGCCGGGGCCGGGGCGCCGGGGCCGGGAACGAGGTCGGAGGCCGGGCCGGAGCCCCGAGGCCGAGGTCGGAGGCCGGGCCGGGGAGGCCGAGGCCGGGGTCCCGAGTCCCGGGTGCGGGGTCCCGGTGCGGGTGCGGGTGCGGGGGCCCGCGGCCGCGCGGAAAGGGATACAGGTCAAGTCCAAGTCGAACCCATCCTCCTGGTAGCGCCTTTTGTTTCTGCTGACGATCTCCTTGATGATGGCTGTCATGTCTGGGAGCCGGTGGCTGGAGAGGAAGGAGGAGAGAGACGGCAGGAGCGGCGGGCGGCGCGGCCTCCTCCGCAGGCTGCAGGCGGCCCCGGGCCTGGCGGCGGGCGGCCCTCGCGCGGCCGGGGCGGGCGTCGGCGGCGGGGCCTGCGCGCGCTCAGGCGGGCTGGCGGCCGCGGGCCGGGGCGGCGCCGGGGGGCCGGGCGGCCGGGCGGCGGCGGGGGGCAGGCTCTCGGGCGGCCCGGGGCCCTGCGCGCGCCGCCGCCGCCGCCGCCGTGGTGCGGGCGGGAGCGGGGGGGGCAGCGGGGCGCCGGCGGCCGCGGCCCCCTCCCCGGAGCCGCCGCCGCCCGGCCGGGCCCGCGGCTTCCACGGTCCCCCGCGCGGGGCGCCGAGCGACGGGAGCACGGCTAGACGCGGGCGCGGGGGCGCGGGCGGGGGCGCGGGCGCGGGCGGGCGCGGGCGCGGGAGGGCGCGGGGGCGCGCGGGCGGGCGCGAGGGCGGGGGCGCGGGCGGGCGCGGGCGCGGGCGCGGGCGGGGGGGCGGGCGCGGGCGCGAGCGCGAGGCCGAGGCCGAGGGCGGGCCGCCCGCCGCTGCCGCTGCCGCTGCCGCTGCCGCCGCCGCCGGCCGGCCGGCTCCCCGAGGGCGCTGCCCCCGCGGCTGCTCACGGGCGCTGAGAGGGGCTCTGGGCCGCGGCCGCCGCCGTCTCTCATCTCCCTCCCTGCGCGCGGCCTCGCCTCTCCGCGGCGCAACTCTCAAACTTCCATCATGGCTGCAGCTTCCGAGACGAGGCGCCGAGCAGCGCGCACGCCCGCCCCGCCGCGTATCCTGCCGCGGCGCACAAAGAGTCCCGCCACATCACCGCCGCCCCCGCCCCCGCCGCCGCCGCCGCCCCGCCGCCGCCGCCGCCGCCGCCGCGAGCCCGGCGCCCCGGAGCCCGGGGGGAGGCGGGGGCCGGGGGGAGGCGGGGGGAGGCGGGGGCCGGGGGGGGCCGGGGCCGGGCGGGGGGAGGGGCGGGGGGCGACCGCCGCGCATGCCCAGTGCGAGCGGCCCCCGGAGCTGCACTTGCCGCGGCCGCTCCTGCAGCGGCGGGCGGGGGCGTCGGGGACCCGAGTCGGACGGAGGTCGCCGCGCACCGGGGGCGCAGGGGGCGAGGGCGGGGCCAGCGGACCCGGGGCGCCCCTCCCCCGCCCGCAGCTCCCTGTGTCCGCTCCCCGCGTGTCCGAGCACGAGGAACACCCCCACTATGTCCCTCGCGTGGCCACTGCCCCCGTGCCTGCTCCCCGCGTGTCGGTGTGACCACGAGCACCCCCCGCGTGTGTTCCCCCGTCCCTCCCGCGTTGGTGTGAGCACGAGGACACCCACATTGTGCCCCCCGCGTGTCCGTCCCCCGCGTGTCGGCGTGAGCACGAGGAACACCGCCATTGTGTCCCCGCGTGTCGGTGTCCCCCCGCGTGTCCCCCCGTGCCTGTCCCTCGCGTGTCCGCCCCCCGCGTGTCGCCGTGAGCCCGAGGAACTCCCCCATTGTGTCTCCGCGCGTGTCCCCGCCCCCGGCTCGCCCCGCCGCCCCACCCCCGCCGCCGCGGGCCCAGGACCCCGGGGACGGGACCACCGCGCCGCCCCGGCCTCGCCCCCGAGAGCGGGCGTCCGTCCCTCGGGGCGCCTGCTGCCCGGTCCGCGCGGGGCTCGGGGCTCGGGGCTCGGGGCTCCGGGCTCCGGGCTCCGAGGCCGCCTGGCCCCGCCCCCCGCGGGCCGCCGCGAAAACCCGGCGGGCTGGATGGCCGCGGGCCGGCGTGGGCGTCCGCGCGTCGGGCTGCGCCCCGGGCCCGAGCCAGGAGTCCGGGCCGGGAGGGAGCGCCGGCCCGGCGGGTGGGCGGGGCCGAGGGGCTTCCAGGGGCGGCGGAGGGCTCCGCGGGCCGCGGCCGGGACTACTTCCAGGGGCGGTCACGTGTGCCCTAGTTGGGGAACTTTCCAAATTCCCAGTCCCCGAGGAGGGTCGGGGGCGGCCGGCGAGCGGCGGCGGTGGGGCGGCGAGTGGCGGGCGGCGGGCGGCGGGCGGGCGCGGCGCCGGGGGAGCTGGTTACACAAGCACCCGCGTCCACGCACGTGCCCCCCGCGGCCGGACAGCCGGGGCCGGTGGCCGCAGAGCCGGGGCCGGCCTCGCCCTGCGGCGGCTGCGCTGCGCTGCGCTTCCCTGCGGCGGCTGCGCCGGGCCCGGGGCCTGTCGGGTGCGCCCCGCTGCGGGCCCCGCTGCTCGGAGGGCTCGGCCCGGCCGTGCGCCGCCACCGACCTGCCGCCTGAGCCCCGGCCCCCTCCACGCCGGCCGAGGGGCGCCGCGCCCGTTGCCCTGCCCGGGGAGCACCACCAGGCGGGCCGGGGCCGCCCAGAGGAGCGGGGCTGCAGCGGGGCCGGAGCGGGGCCGGAGCGGGGCCGGAGCGGCCTGCGGGTGAAGCGCAGGGAAGTGACGCGCCGCCCGGGGAGGTGCGCCAGGACGCGGAGGCCGCCCGGAGCCGCTGTCCCGGCGCGCGGTGCTCGCAGGCGGCCCTCGCTACGCCCGCGGCGCCCAGAGCGCCCCTCGGATGGCCCCGGCCCCGGCCCCGGCCCCGGCCCCGCCCTCGCGCTCGGCCTCCCTCCGGGGAGCGCCGCAGGAGGTCGCAACCTGCGGGACCCTCGCGGTCCGTGTCGGTCGGAGCCCGCGTGGGGCGGGGGGAGGCCACACGTAGAAGAGGGCAGCGGGCGGGGGTCCGGGGGAGTAGGGGAGGGCTCCGTCGGGTCTCCAGAAACGAAACCCGCGTGCGCGGCCTGCGGTGGGCCAGAGGCTACGCGGGACGCCCTGCCCTCCAGCTGTGCCGCCGGGTCGCAGGGTTCCGGAGCCGAGCTGCGCTGCCCCGAGCAGCGGATGCTGCTACCTGGTGGGGGATGGGAGACGAGGAGCAGGTTCAAGGAAGGGAGGTCGGCGGCGGAAGGCAGAACTTCGCACCTGTGTCTCCGGTTGCCGACCCCGCCCGGGGTCCCTGCCGTGAGCGCGCGCTCCCCTGCGCCTCCCCGGGAGCTGCCCTACCTGGGGAGGAGTCTGCGGTGCTCTGGAATCCACCTCCCCGGGAGGAAAGGGGCCCGGCGCTGCGCGTCGGAGGCGAGGAGAGGAGGCTTTCCCATTCCCGGGCACAGGGTTCTTCGGGGGGCGGGGAGGGCGCGCCCCCAGCACCGAAGCGCGGGCCTAGGAGGTCGGCCCACTGCGCTCCCGCTGGCGGGGGGGGGGAAGACGGCCCAGGAGTTTCGCGGCTTCCCTGAGCATGAGCCGCCCTCCCCCCCAGCACTGAACCAAAGGACCCCTGGTGTCGACAGACACTGGTCAGCCAGACGGTGATAGCGGGTAGTTATCGGGAGTGACTGAATTAACACCGCCCCCCCCCCCCGCCCCAGTGTCACAGAGGTTCCTCAAGGAAATTTCAGTTTTCGATTTTTGTTTCCCTTCACATCGTCCTGTACTCAGGGGATCCCCTTACCCAAGTGGTAGAGCTGAAAACTCTTAAATAGCTGACTCTACCTGCGCACAGAAGGTTTAAAATTTCAACGTCAACTGCGGACATCGCTCGGCCGCACAGGTATTACAAGACATCGGTTTCCAGGCGCTTCAGTCCTTTACCTGTCTGGATTCAGACCGCCCTAGGGAGAAACAGAAGCTTGTAACAAAGGGGGGATTATATAAAGCTTCGGGGAGGCTAACTATGCAGAATAATTAGTAAACACGATGAACCAGCTTTAATTATAGTTTCTAACAGCTGATTCCAAAACTATATTGTCACTACACCCAAAGGATGTCCAAAGAAAATAGCTTTCTTATTTTCTTTGATAAATGAAATGACCGGCAACTCGATGTGGGTGATATAAATAGTTGATGTGCTTTTTGGAGGTTCTGCTGCTAAAATGTCTTTTGCTGAACACTGATTGCTATAATGCCTTCCTCGTCTCCCACACACTGACCTTTCAAATAGAGATCTAAATCAATGGCTTTAATTTTTAAGCAGTCTTTTCTATTTTTATCTGTTTAACCACAGTTTTCCTAAATAATACAGAATAGAAAAAAATATAATAATTACTGGTTTGAATTTAAACCACCCTATCCTTCCAAGGGTCCAAGGCTTTTCCCCTTATTTCATTTATCCTGATTATAAATGTCACGGTTCTTTTGAATAAAGATGCTTATTAGTCCAAGACATTTCTCCGGAAGGCGCTACAAGTAACCATATCCAAAAAAGAATTTTTCCCTTCTTATCTGTCAGCCCTCCTGGAGCTGTTGCACAGGGCACTTGGGTCTCCCATCCCGGTAGAGAGGTGTGCCCTAGGAAATGATCGCTCTCAGAGAAATGACGGTGGGGCTGGGTATTCCGGGAGAGCCGCGGAGTGGAAAGGGGGGTTGCTGTGTCCAAGATGCATTCAGAAATTGTGACGTGGACCAGAGAGTGAAGGAAAAGAAGAGACCTAATGTGACAAATCCGCTTTGACTGCTTTACTTTCCAACCTAACACTGGCTACTGGACATTGTACTCGGGTCCTTTTAGTATTAACTCCAATGGTAGTCCTATGGAATACATATTCTGCTTTTAACTCTTCCATTAGAAAAAGGTACTAATTTGTATCTGCCAGTAGGTCTTGAGGCACTTGCCAGGTGCTTCCCAGAGGGGCCCTCTTTTGTGTAGCCACGGGATGGACATGGAGAAGGAGTCAAGGCTGCCCTGTGCCTCACTCCTACAAATCTTGCCCTTCACAGCATCCTTCTGGCTTCCGGGGCATCAGTGTTTCTTTTTTATTTATTTTTTTTTTTTTTGGCATCAGTGTTTCTGAAAATGAAGAGCACCTGTCTGAAGGTGAAAATGAGACAACTGTTTAAAGTATCTTTTTAAAGTATCTTTTTTGTTTACTTCTTTCATGATGTGACATCTTTTATCTCCATCCTTTCATTTAATTGTCCAATCAACAAATATTTGAGCTAATTATGTGCTCGTTCTGTGCACAGAGCCATGACCATGGCATACAGGGTCCAGCTTTTACGGAACGGAGTCTCCGTGAAACTTGGCTTCTTTACCTGACATTGTTGCTGCCTCCTCACAGCCCATGGGAGGAGGTTAAGGCAGTTGGAAGAACCCTGACGTTGGTAATGGCTTCAGTTATCTTTTGCTGCATGACAAGCCACCATAAGCTCTGTAACTTAAGACAACCACGACCACTTCTTTGCTCACAATTCTGCAGTTTGGAAAGGGCACAGCTGGGCAGTTCTGCTTTCCCAGGATGGCAGCTGGGGTCAGACACAGTGGCCTGTAGCTGTGAGTTTGGTCACTGAGGCCAGAATGGCCAAGATGCTACCCCCACATCTGATTCTTAGGCTGGGCCAGCTGAAGTGGCTGGCGGCCCCCTCTCTTCACGTGATCGCTCATCATTCAGTGGGCCAGTCCCAGCCCCTTTATGCTTTCTTTACAGCCTGGATCCCAAGAAAGAGAAAGCAGAGGCTATAAGGCCTGCGAAAGCCACGGTGTGGAAGCCCCAGAAGGTCACTTCCATTTTATTCTCCTGGCCAAAGCCCATCACAGGGCCAGCCCAGATCCGAGGGGCAGGAAAGAGACCACACTTCCGAATGGAAGGAGCGCCTGGAATGGGAGGAACTATCAGCAGTCCTATTGGGAAACACTCTATCATATCCCACCTTCTGGCCATGACACTTCACATACACACACACACACACACACCCTCCCCCAAAATTATCGTTCTGTGCAGCACTGGCTCTAAGGTCCAGGATCTAATGACACACACACTGGGCCCTAGGAGTGGCTGAGGCCTTTTAGATGCTGCTCCTCTTCCTCTGGAGACCTGTGAACCACACGACATACAGCGCCCAGACAGGGCTGAGTCAACTACGATGGACACGTATGTTCAGAACGAGGGAAACAGAAGGCACGAAGCAGCCACCATCCATAGAGGTTCTGAAAGTCACCCTCACTCTGCAGACCCAGACCTCCTCGAGGGTCTGGTTCTTCTCCCTGGGAGCCGCTTCCCGAACCACGGTTACTGGCTCCGGGCTCCAGGGTGCAGGCTATGACCTTGGAGGCTCCCGTTTCCATAAGCAAGTAATTGCCTGCCCTCTGGCTGAACAGCTCGCGCAGGCTGGGTCCTATCCATTGGAAGTCGGGAGCCCGGTGGCATTTTATTTTACATTCTCAACAGTCTCTTTCTTCTTTAGTCCAGGCCGGTGGGGGTTTCATCAATAGAGTGGTCTTCAAAATTGTGTGGGTTTTCTGTGACTCTTAGTGGAGTTTCCTTCTTGCCCACAACTATGCCCATAAAGCAACATCTGTAATTCTTCCAAAGACAAACTTCTGGGCCTTGTTGAAGCAGCTACTGTTGGACTCCCCTGAAGATTCTTCTTAAAAGCCCTTTTGGCTAGACAAGAGGGTCTATGAGACAACATCTTAACATGTTTAGAGGCTTCAACATAGAGTCTTGATTGGATTTTTACCTTGAGGCCACATTTGACAGGCAGGCCCCTGAGGCCATTTCTTCCCTTGAAACTATTGCTGACTACAGAGAATCTCATTGGCTCTGTTTCCTCTACGTGCTGCTTGAAAACGGAATAGTGCCTTTTCTAAGGCGTCTCTCTCTTGTAACAACACCATCACACATCACTAAAGGAAGCCAACCCATACTCTGAACATGCAGCTTGGAAATCGCCTTCGCCAGATCTGCAACCTCATTAGGTACGTATTCCGTCTTCCGTGTCTCACTGCACGCAGCGGCTGCCACACATTTTGCCGCTGCTTAGCCCCACTTCTCCAGCCTCCAGGACAATTTCCTCACTACCCCTGGAGCCTCCACTGGGAGAGTCCTTCCCAGACGGAGGAGATACATCAACTAAGTGCAAACACAGGGCCCTGGACTGGATTCTGAAACCGGAAAAGATCATCACCAGAAACGCTGGCGGAGTTCATACAGGGCTGTAGCTTCTGTTTGATTTCTGGGTGTTGATCATTACTCTGTGGTTATGCATTTATTACTATTAGGGCAGCTAGGTGCAGAACACACGTGACCTCTGTACCATTTTTACGACTTTGGTGTAAGTCTAAAATTGTTTCAAAATAGAAAGTAGGGCAGCCCTGGTGGCTCAGCGGTTTAGCGCCACCTTCGGCCCAGGGCGTGATCCTGGAGACCCCGGGATTGAGTCCCGCGTCGGGCTCCCTGTGTGGAGCCTGCTTCTCCCTCTGCCTGTGTCTCTGCCTCTGTGTGTGTGTGTGTGTGTGTCTTTCATGAATAAATAAAATCTTTTAAAAAAATAGAAAGTAAAAAATAACTAGTTAATTTAAAAGAGAGAGAGAGAGAGAGAGTTCCCTCATCACCTCTCCAACCTCTACCCAATGCTTGGTCCCAAAGCCAATGCCACGTGTCTTAGATTTTTTTCAAGCCAACACCCAACTTTCAGACATGGATTTCCGTTATCTATTATGCATAATACACCACCCCTGAAACATGGCAGCTTACAACAGCATCGACTGTTCTCTCACTCGCCATTCTGCACTAGGGACAGAACACAATGACAGCTTGTCTTTCCTTCATGTACTGTTGGCTGGGGTGGCTTGACTGGGGCTGGAGGACCCATGATGATATCAAGCACGGGGCTAGGGCCCAGCTGGAGTGCCTGAAATAGTGAGGGGCTGGGCCTGTCTCCTTCCTTAGGTCTCACTGCCTCCATGAGGCTGTTGTCTTCAGCACCGTTGTCAGTCTTCCTTATCATCCAAGAAAGCAAACACTAAAGTTGCCAGGTCTAGGCCCAGAACTGGAATAGCATCATTTTTGCCGCATTCTATTGACCAAAGCAAGTAATGGAGCCTGTCAAGAATTCCGGGGAGGAGAAAGAGACTCTACCTCTTAGTAGGAAGCATGGAGAGAGACGGCGTAATTGCTGGTGGCCCTCTACCACCATGACCACACCCCACTCCCCTAGAAATGTCTCCTTAAAACAGACAATCTTCCCTGGTCAATTCTTCCTAGAACCTCCATCATTTAAGAATCATTGCTATCTGGGTGCCTGGGTGACTTGGTCGGTTAAGCATCTGACCCTTGATTTCGGCTCATGTCGTGATCTCAGGGTCCTGAGATCCAGCCCTGCGCTGGGCTCTGCACTCAGTGGGGAGTCTGCTTGGGATTCTCTCTCTCCCTCCCCTTTGTTCCTTTCCCTACTTGTGTTCTCTCTCTCTCAAATAAATAAATCACAAAAAAAAAATCATTGCTATCATGACAATTTGATTAAAAACTTTTTTTTGTTTGTCATCTATCTTGCTCCCTAACCCTATGATTTTTTTCACTGGCTCTCTCCTCTGCAATACAAGCAATACATGCATATTTCTACTCTAGGATTAATACGTGCTATAAAATTATTCATGAAAATTCAATGAAATAAAACAGAAGTGATAATACATATATCCATGTTTGTATAAATCCATGGAAAATATCAGAAAGGATAAACGAGAAGATAACACTGCTTATCTCTGTCTACAGGATGGGGAGGGAGGGCTTCAGGGGGAGAACTTTTCTTTCCACTTCTTCCTTTCTGTATGGGTTGAAAGTTCTTTACAATGATGGCTTAGTGTTTTCATAAGGTAAAAAAAAAAAAAAATGATTTCACCCAATAGAAGAATTGAGTCTAAAAATCAACAAATGTCCGTCATCAGAAAAATATCAACTAAACCAGGGAGACAGCCCAACCCTGATTTCATTTTTAAATAAATGAGCACGCTAAGGAAGTTCTAACATTTAAGGCTGAATGCATGGCCAGTGTCTGCTGCACCACAGAAATACGTGAGAATATCTGTCATACGTGGTGTCTAGTGTAGTGGACATGCTGTACCTGACCCTGAGTACCCCCTCTCCACAGATCAACTGTTTCCCCTCAATCTACTCTGACTTTTCATGCTATTTAATAATAGCATGAAGCTATTTGCTCATTGCTTTGAAGCAGTTGCTCAAAGAAAATATCAGAATTACTCCTCCGGTATCACAGTACAACCACCACGCAGGGCAGTGGCCGACTATTTGAGGATCCAAGAGTATAAGAGCTAGGAGAAACCTCAAAAGTCCCTTAGTTTACCAATCCCATTTTACAAATGATGACCGGGAGCCCACAGGGTTTATATGCCCAGATTATGTAGCTTCCCAGTGAGGGACCCTGGATCACAGCCTGGGTTAATTCGTGAATAAAGCTGGGAAGAAAACCTCATTTTGATGAAAATCCAAACACGTTCATTAGAGAGAAATTTGGCTAGAGAGAGCTTTTATTAGTATTCTCAAGCCTCGGACAGGCGTGAGCAAAGGGAGCAAGAAGCTTCCCTGAGGATCCGAATAGGGTCTAGTACAGCGGAGACGGGGGCGAGTACACAATATGATTAGTGACACTCACGGTCTCCCCCTGAAGCGGGGCGGTTCTCTAGACCAGATCAGGGCTCTACAGACCAAACACAAAACCACGGATTGCTACACGTTGCCCATTTGCTTCTCCTCCTCATGCCAGGACCACTGGAGCATCTCCCAAGGGCGCCAGGGAGGCAGCCCTTTACATGTGGATTGAAACACAGAAGAGGGAACGCCAAAGCTGCCGGGAAGAGAAGGAACACCGCCACCTGCTGTAGGGCCAGCGGCAGTGTAAACGGAGCCGCTCGCACACCCCAGAACCCACCTCCCCGCACGCGGCCAGCGCCCCACAGGAAGGTTAGTTTGTTCCTGGTAGGAGAAACCCTGCTTGCCTCTCTCCCACTATTGACTCCTACTAGTTCTGAACTCTTCCCTAAAGCCTAAACCTCAAAATAATAAAATATACTTGGCTGAGGCTAGATAAAAGGGATATTGGGGGGTTGGGGGGGAAGCAATACAAGCAAATTTATTCAAGAGTTTCACGTGGTGCAGAATTCCCAGTGGCTCACTCACACACTTCCCCAGATAAATGTCTTTTTTTTCTTTACTCTTCCCATTTCTTCCTCTTCTATTCTTTTTTTTTTTTTAAGATTTTTTTTAAAGGTTTTATTTATTTTAGAGAGAGAGTCAGCTCGGGAGAGGGAGAGGGAGGATCTCAAGCAGACTCTGCGCTGAGCGTGGAGCCTGAGGCGGGGCTCCATCCCACAACCCTGAGATCATGACCTGAGCCAAAATCAAGAGTCAGACGCTTAACTGACTGAGCCACCCAGGTGCCCCAAGATTTTATTTTAAGTAATCTCCACACCCGATACGGTGCTCGCACCCACACCCCTGAGATCAAGAGTCCCACGCTCCGCTGACTGAGCCAGCGAGGCGCTCCTTCCTCTTCCATTCTTACACAAATACACGTCCCCTGAAAGGACAATTGCAAGAGAGGGCTGGGACCAGGCTGATCCTTTGTGTACAGCCCTGGTTCTCCCAGGTGGCCGAGGACTGATGTTGGTGTCCTCCTCCAAAACTTAAGTTGAAACTAACCCCAAGGTAACGGTAAGAGGAGGTGGGCTTTTGGGAGGTGATTGGGTCAGAAGAGTGGAGCCCTTACACATGGAGAAGTGCCCTTAGACAGGAGGCCTGGAAGGCGCCCTTCCCTTCCCCAGGCCAGGTGAGGTTCCCCCGGGGGAGACAGCCATCCAGGATTCAGGAAGCTCGCCCCCGCCATAGAACCCGATCCTGCAGGCGGGCTGATGTCGGCCTTTCGGCTTCCCAAACTGTGAGAAGCACATTTCCAATGCTTAGAAGCTACCCAGCTATTAGTTGTCTCAGCCCCAATGGGCTACACCCTCTTCCTTCCATCCTCCTATTCTCCTTTTCCTGCCCTCTTTCTTGCCATCCCTGCCAATCTATTTCCATTTTCCTCCGACTCGCCTCTACATTTCAAGATTCTCCTTAATGGGGCATCTGGGTGGCTCAGTCGTTGAGCACCTGATTCTTGATCTTGGCTCAGGTGGCAATCTCAGGGTTGTGAGTTCAAGCCCTGGGACAGACTCCACACTGAGTATGGATCTTGCTTAAGATCTGCCCTTCCCTCCACTGATCTCCCTCCCTATCTCTCTCTTTCAAAAAAAAAAAAAAAAGATTCTCCTTATTAATATAGTGATATGGCTATGAAACAAGTGGGAAGGTGACATTTACAGCACTGCCAAGTTCCACAGCTCCAAGGGCCGTACTTCCCATTGTATGTTATGCCATTGCTTCATGCCCTTCGATTTTTCGACCACATGAATATAGTATCCTTAATTTACATTTAATGTTTTAAACCTAACCTAGTGGCCCAATGGGGGGTGGGACGGGGGCACCATTTAATTTCCATGATTCTACTTAATGACAAAGCAGTTCTAGATCCTAGGCATTAAAGCCTTCCTGTTAATGATGTCTTAGGATTAATGAGTTCAAAAGGTACTCTCGTTGTGATTGATATTTTTCCATCTTGCAGCAACTTCAGAAAGAACACCATAGAAAAACCTAATGTCAGACCTAGCTTATAAGGGAAATTTTATCTTTTCTAAATATGATAGACAGTTCTCTTTGGTGGAGGTTTGCTACTTAGTCACACTTAAGTGTGTTGTGCTTCTTAAAAGATGTACAGGTTTTACATTTCAGGAAGCTCTAGAGGAAAAGGAGGTCTATAAGGAACAAGTCGTGGTACTTAACAATTAATTTGGGAATACTTGAAACCCTCAACATAAGTTTTATGAAGCCTGGGAACTTGGGAGGAGGCACAAAGCTAGTGGATAGAAACAGTCTATTTTTCTAAGGACAAAACAAACAAATCCCTGTTGACTTAGCTCTGAGACTTAAGTCTTATCTGAAATTTCTTTCCTGGACATAGTACCTTGGTCTTGGCTGCCTCGCAGGGTGCAGTGCCAGGCCACTGGCTGCTGTTGCTCATAGGACCACCATCTTCCTTGTTCACCTGTTGAAGCAAGTAGAAGGGAGGCCTTAATTTGGATGTGCCTCATTATTAATGTGTTCTTATAGACCTGCTAACTGTATAATATCTTATTACTTTATTATTAGGTTTTACTAAGATTTTTAAAATAACCTTTAACTGTAAAATACGATGGTCTGCATTTCAAATCCTGTTTATTTTACAATGTTGAGGCAATTATCCTATTAACGGCAACTTTTCTTTATGATCTGAATTTGGCACATTAAATCTTCTGTTTTTAAAGTAGAATTATCCTGCCCGAGGATGGCCATTATTCTCTTTTTGAAATGTACTGTCCCTTTTAACTATATCCAGAAATTTGCCAATCAGGGAGCCTGGGTGGCTCAGTCAGGGCGTGATCTTGGGGTCCCGGGATCAAGTCCGGCATCAGGCTCCCCACATGGAGCCTGCTTCTCCCTCTGCCTGCATCTCTGCCTCTCTCTGTGTGTCTCTCATGAATAAATAAATAAAATCTTAAAAAAAAAAAAAAGAAATTTGCCAATCAGAAAATCTTGCCCTAAGAATAAGCTATATTAGTAGCTCACTTACCTTGGTAGCTGGGTTGGCTTGGGTTTCCTTTGAGATGCTAGGTCAAGCAGTCCTGACCTCTAGTTCTCCCAAAGTGCACAAAATGTTTTTAATAATCTTCTCCAGTAGACATCTGTTTATTTCACAATGAACAATTAAAGGCATTTCTGCTTCAGGGCACAGAATGCAAACCAAGTGCAGTGCTGTTTTTATACCACCTTGGTTGATGTGGACTAAGGATGCCCTTTAAAAGAAAGAAAGTTATGAATAAATATACTTTCAGAGGTTGTCCCAAAGCAAATTATAGAGAGGAATTAAATGTCTCATAGGTCTCTGGTGGGTTACCACTCATTGGCCACCAGTTATTTAAATGCAATGACTGTGGATTTTCCCAAAGTTCAAAAACTCCACTGACTCACATATGGGGATCTTCAGAGGGAACTTATCCCGAGTCTTTGAGAGGTAGAGCAATGTCCCCAGCAACACACAGCACAGGAGACTCTAACACTAGCAATTCTGCTGCTGAGTATATAAACCTCAGAGGAGGAGTTTCAAACTGTGTGAGAACTGAGGCACTCTGATGGTTTCCAAGGAGTAATTCCAGATCCTTACCTTCCATGTATATTCCTTTTTTTTTTTTAAGATTTTATTTATTTATTCATAGAGACAGAGAGAGAGGCAGAGACACAGGCAAAGGGAGAAGCAGGCATCATACAGAGAGCCTGATGTGGGACTCGACCCAGGGTCTCCAGGATCACGCCCTGGGCTGCAGGCGGCGCTAAACTGCTGCGCCACCGGGGCTTGCATGTATACTCCTACCTAAATCTGAACTAGCTGAGAACTAGTGTAGTCAAATGCCCTGTGGTTCCTAATCCCCACCTCCCATTCATAGTAGCCCTTTCTCTCTCTTTAAAAGACAAAGGCCACACCTGTCTTCTCTATCTGAATGCTCAAGGATATATTGCCCCCAAGGGTAAAAACCTGCAAGAAGCTAAAGAGACAATCTGAAATAATGAGATTAATATTGAGAAGCTGAATGGGTCTACTAACACTTTCGAAGCTTGACACTTGTTTCCTAGTGAAATTGAAGGAAGACCTAAGCAAACCCGCTCACTGATAAAATCATTAAAGATACACCACTAAGTGATGCGGGCCATATAATGTGGAAAGCTTTCAAATAATGAATAACATCACTTACACACTTTTTCCGTCATTTACTCATTTCTGTGAATGATATTCCTCCGTGTTTATAATATAAAAGCAAAAACTGGAGGTAAACTGACGCTGAACCTGTCTTCTTCTAGAAATAAGTAAAATTTGTTCACATATGCAAACCGATTTCTTAAAGTTCCGATGATTTTTTTTTGTCTCATAATGATGAACATTTAAAAGCGTTTAATTGGTTGATTATGAACTAAAAATAATGATAACTCAGAAAAAATTTTAACACTTTGGAGTATCGTGGTAAAAAAAAACGTAATGAAATTTAAGTTTATACATAAAATTTGTCATAAATAAATATGGCAAAGTGATCAATAAAAGACACTCATACATAAATGTATGTTACATTCAGATTAAAATCTGACACAAGTATAAAGTTCAAGTCCCACTGTAAGAGCCTTGTTCTCATGCATAACGGTGTCAGATCAGTATGGTATTTATATGCCATTGGATACATTTAAGAAATTCTACTTTTGTTTTTTTAAAGATTTATTTGAGAGAGAGAAAGAGAGAGAGCAAGGGGAGAGACAGAGAGAGAGAGGAAAGTCTCAAGCAGACTCTCCACTGAGCACAGGGCCTGGACCCAGAGCTACATCCCACAACCCTGAGATCACAGTGTGAGCTGAAACCAAGAGTTGGATGCTTAACGGACTGCACCACCCAGGTGCCCAAAGAACTCTACTTTTATTTTTTTTTATTTTTTATTTTTTAGAATTCTACTTTTAAATGCTAATGTTTACAGGGAAATTAATTCCTTTGCAACTAAAAGTTATGATAGAAAGTTTGATTCCAATTCTAAAATGTGTAAGTAAGGAGGAAAAGTTTTTCCAAATTGTGAGGTGAGCTAGCAAAAGAGTTTAAAGACCCCTACTCTACAGAAACTTTCTCCTAGGTCATACAACCACTTACAGAGGGATGTTCACAGCAATATTATTTGAAGTAGCAGGAAATTAGAACCTAAATGTCCATCAATATGGATGAATAAAATGTGACATTCTCATGCAATAGATTATGTACCAAGTTAATAGGAATAAATTAGATAAATTTATCAAGATGGAGGTATCTCAAGATTTATGAGACTCTAGTTAGATGTGGTCCTCAGGAATATTGGGGGGGCGGGGCGCTCATCTTTCTCTCATTTCCTATCCTCACAACAGAAAAACCTGTCCAGGATTTGCCGGCAGGCAATCCAGAGGCCGTGTGACATCATCCAAACCTTGACCCTGGAGCAGAGAACTTTGAATGGGTGTGTAACATGATCATATCACGGTTATGATCTTGAAGGTTCCACAGGTGTCTGAGGCATTTTAATGACTCATACCCTGCCCGGGGGTGGTGGAAGGGGGATTAAAAGGGCCAAAGAACCAATTAGAAGGAATAGAATTTCCTCATCATCTTTCTGAAATCTCTACCTGCCTGGAAAGAAGGAAGGTATTTAGGGTGAACAGAAGAAATATTAGTGATCTTGCAAATATCAAATGGTGAGATAAGCAGAACATGACTCTTCATAAGAAATTAATTCTACAATAATAAAATCATAGTTCACAAGTTTGTTTCTGTAGGAATGCAAAATCCATAACGCCCACTGATAATTAAGTCCCTTGCCTCTTTGTGTGAATTTCATTCCTTTCTTTCTGTTTAGAAAAATCTATGTAAAATTTGAATATTTTCAAAACTAAATTCTATTTTCCAACTGACCACAATATAAAATTAGGGACAAAAAAATGGGGATAAGAGCAATAATGATACTATCTACTACCACTTATTAACATTTATTGATAACTTTAGAAATGCATAAAGTCATTAAAGAAATGCATGTAAATGAAGACCTCTGGCATGGTTACATTTTCTCTCTTAGGTCCCTGCAAACATGTTTTTACAAGGACAGCCCTGGGTGAGTACTATAATATAAATAATGAGTATTTATCAATAACATACTGCTGTCAGTGACCTATACAAATACATCCCCTGTATTTCTGACAACTTGATCCTATCCTGCCCCTCTACCACAAGCACTGAAGTCATCCCTCTCTTATAATAGCTGAGGCTTGGCTATCATTTCTGCACTCTTCCACCTTCAGGGATTTTCTCCAGAAGTAACCGTTTTCTGCAAGTACTCCCCCAGCAGACCCATCCCATCAGTTTAGGAGACATGCCCACACAGGTCCGAACCTCCCTAGGGACGCAGCCTTCACACAGGTACCCCTACCAAAGCAGAGGAAAGGGAGAAAACAATGTCATTGGGTTAACTGTATTCGTTCACCCTCATAGTGTATATGTGAAAGGAGGATTCAGGGGTGTAGCCCTGTGTAACCCTGGACATAAAATTAAACTGGATTGCTACTGCTGGTAAATATTTCCAACATTTTGGTGGGCTTAACAATTTCCTGTCGTTCCGTTCTTCTCTTTGGGGCACAGAATGAAGCATTTCTTGAGTCAGATATTCTTGGTATTAGTTTCCAGCAAACACATTCAACCTCAGTCACCTTCTGTGTCCCTATACACCTATCCCTCACTGCCTGACCCTGAACAGGGAAGTATTTCCCCATGTGCCCTCAGACTATAAATTCCTTGAGAAGCTATCTGACATGGAGGTTAAAAGCACTGTTCCTGCAGCCAGACTGTCTGCTTTCAGATTTTGCTCCGCTTTTACCAATTGTGAAACCTCTGGCAAGTTAGTTACTCTCTCTGTGCCCCCAGTGTCATCCAGCGTATAATGGGGAAAATAAGAGTACTCACTGACGGGGTTGTTCTAAGGGTTAAGTGAGGAGATATACAACACTCAGAACAAGCCTGGCACGTGGCAAACACTGCATGAGTGTCCACTGTTCGCGGTCACAGAGTCAAGAGATAGAGCCTGTTCCTTCACACTTCCCTTGCTGCCACCTCCGACACCCTGCACGCCATCAGCCATCTGGTAGCTTTCAGTAAATGCTGAATGGATGATTAATTATCAATAAGTGCATGATGGGAGGTGACAAGGAAACAAGGACTCCCCCCAGTCCTTCAAGATATCCCAAAAAACAGTACATTTAAAATAATTTTATGCCTTTTATTGATATATCTTATGTCATATCCATGTGGCAGTTCAGAGTTTAAATGAGCAGCATTGGCCGCTGAGCCACTGTAGAGTCAAGGCTTGGTAATCAAACAGTCCGATCACATTGACCTGCCACGTGCTTCTCTTTAAGTGACATGTCCAACATTGTGACATGAGCAAGAATGCACACAAACTCCTTTTTCCACCCATTCAAAGTTCTCTGTGGGGGCCTGGTTCAGAAGATGCCACCTCCCCCATGGATTAGACAGCTTCCTGGGTAATGTCTCCTACAAACTAGAAGGATGCTAATCCCAGCTGAACTGTGCAAAGAGCAAACCAGCAGGGGCTTCCCAAGAACCTGCCTGATTCACAGCAATCAGAAGGTATAGTAAAACTCAGAATCAAAACGCAACCTAGACTCTCTAGCTTACGCCCTGACAATTCCTAACTACATCGCAGTCTTCCCTTCAGTGAAGCTACTCCCACTTTGCACTGAAGTTTCTTGAAGTTTAGGGGGAGAAAAAAACCCTTGTGTAAACCGTTTTACTTCTCACGATGTCTAGCACAGGTTTTTTTTTTTACACACCAAACATTCAGTTAAGTATTTATAAACCCAATGATTGAAAGACTACGTACTTTTCCAATATAGGCTTAAATATACAAATACCATTTAGCAGCTGGATATAACATAATCCTTAGGTAATAATATTCATATATTACATGACATTATCATGTCATGTTATATAAACCTTTTCTTTCAATACTTTGGTGTGGGATATTATCTGGAAAGGCCTTAATCACAATCTCTATCTTTTGTTTCCCAAAGGGAACATCAACAGAGGAAATGTCTGTTTTAGTTAATATTCTGTGTCCTTACGCGAGGTTTGGAAGGGGAGGCCTATGAAACTGTCTTAATTACAAACCAAACGCAGTAATATACCTTTTACTCAGCTGCAGCACAAATAATCAAAATCCCCAGAATGTGGACTCCTAATTTTATTCAAGAGGCTAACTCTTTCTTTCAAACAGGTTCTAGTGCAATTATTTTTTTCTAATACTGCTTTTTGGATTTTCTCTAAGATGGAAGGGGCTAAATCACAGCTGAGGTTTAGTTTTACAAATTATACATATTAATTCTGGAGCAATGTAATGCTTTCATAAAATGCCAGTGTGTTTGTGTGTGGGGGAAACTACAGTTACTATAGAATAAGTAATGAGCTTTTATTTTCAATAAAGCAGAATTAAAACCATGTCTTCTTGCCAAGCTAAAGCTTGGCCCTAGAGGAAAAAAAAAAAAGCTCGGCCCTGGGGAGCGGGATGGTATAGAGAGGTGGAATAGGAATGGGGGTGCAGTGCAGTAAGCATGCAAGGAAGAGATGAGAAGCCCATGAAGGAAAGGCACTACCCCCAAGGATCAGCAGCTTCTTTAGAGCCTGCTCTACTGATTAACACAAGCTTATAGAGGTAAAAAACTATGAAAAGGGGAAAAAGAAAAGGGAACAGGTGAGATGGAAAGGATAAGTGGGAGAAAAAAAGGAAAGAAAGTCCATCTGGTGGAGAGCAATGGAGCATGACCTGAAACTGCCTTAGGTACCAAAGCTCACTGATGTATTCTAGAGTCTTCGGCTCACTTGAGACAATAACCTAGTTCTAGCCTCATTCCACTCCAATTATGAGGATTTGTCCTTCATTGTTAATGGTCAAGTATTATTAATGTTCTTATTTTCACATGTGAATTTTTAAAAACTATTATCTGCCAAAGACAAGCCTTTATCAAGTAAGCTAAACATAGTTCCATAGCTCCTTTGTCTTCCTTCCACTCAATCATGTTTCTTTAGCACGACTCTCATTTCTTGTATTTTACCACTCTGTATGTGAAAGAAATGGATTTGTGGGCTTCTAACCACATGTGCTTTGAAATAAGCCTCTCAAAGACGGTAGAGAGCTAGAAAGAGAGAGAGAGAGAGAGAGAGAGAGAGAGATAGAATGGGTCCAAACAGGACCTAGGTCATTTAGCCTTGAGATTATTTACATGAAACATGGAGTAAATTAAATTAGGTCAAGGGGACCAGGACCCAAATAATTAAGCAGCAAATTAATTCAAAACATTGACATATCAAAAAATATATTTGCAATATTATAACTAACAATACAAAGCATTAAAGTTACAAGTCTAGTTTTAGGGGGATTATTTCCTTTTTGTCTGGAAATTCAGCTAAGTAAAAATTGTTAATAAGCCTGCAGAAAATATGCTATGTGGAAAAGCTGTGATTGAATTGGGAAGAGTGACACAATCAATATGTAGTGCCACGAGTCTTTTTCATGAATATTTTGGCAATCGTCTTAAGTTAGGCTGGATGGCCATAACAAAGTTCCAAAGACTGGGGGGCTTACAGAATAGAAATTTATTTTCTTACAGTTCTGGAGGCTGTGAAATCCAATGTCAAGGTGGTGGCCAATTCAACTCCTGGAGAGAGCTCTCTTGCTGGCTTACAGACAGCTGCCTTCTCACTCTGATCTTACCTGACAAGGAGGGTGGGGGAAGAGAGAGCAAGAGAGCAAGTGCACTCTGGTGTCCTTTTTTACAAAAGCACTAATCCCATCACCAGGGCCCTATCTCTATGACCTCATCCAACCCCAATTACCTCCCAAAGGACTTATCTACAATGACCGTCACATTGGGGGTTAGGGCTTCAACATATGAATTTTGGAGGGACACTAACATTCAATTTATAGCAGCAAATAAAATATATTATTCCAGTTCTAGGTAAAATGGAGTAAGCAACTCTACCCTGTCTTTCTCACTGAATTTAGCTATAAAGGCTGGATGAAACACATGGAACAGCTATTTGAAAAGCCTAAAAATAGCAGCAGGTGAACTGAAAAAGAAGTCCAGAATGCAAAGCACCAGTGAATCAGCAGCGAGTTTTCTGTTTTGTTTTTTCCCCTACCAGAATCCCTTGGTCTAAATGTAAGGCAGCCTGAAACTTGGAATGGGCGCCAGGGCCTAGAGCAAGCTCCTGAAGGAGCCCTCCAGTTCTGCTCTGGCCCAAGGATCAGGAAAAGCATTTCCTAATGCTCAGAGAGTGTCAGGGAATTCTGCCAGTTTTTGTTCTGTTGTCTGTTCTCCATTCTCTAGTACCCCCGGCCTGAGCAATAGTAATGACTGTAATGGCAGTGGGGGCCCAGAGGCACCAAAATCTCTGAGGTAGGGAAACCTTCCTCTGTGAAGAAACTGCAGTCCCAGGAGGGTGGGCAAATCACAGTTGTTGCTTTCTCTATCTCTTTCTATTGCTTGGTCCCAGATATACCACAACTCCAGGAAATAGCAGCAGAACAGGATAACTAAAGCACTAGCTTTCTGACTATAGGACTATAAGAGGGAGTCCAAGAAACCAGAAAGGACCAGAGATCACAGAGAAGGAAAAACTCGGGAAACTAACAGATAAAATTGATTATAAACTCCTAGGCTCCCATTCAAGCTACACAAGGCCACAGCCAAATCTAACCAGCATACCAAAGACTCTGAGACTGCACTAAACACTGCATGACCACATGTGTCCCAGCCTGACCACTGAGTAGTGTCACACACAGAAGAGAGATCCAAACAGTACTGCAAATGCTTTGAAAACAGAATTGACACTGAAACCACAACCACAGAATAATGGTTAGAATTTGTAGTCTGAATGCAATCACCTCTATTGCCTGCTAGCACAAAAATATCAGTATCTTGGATTTAAATAAAACCCAGAGCCTTATAATATTCTAAATGTCTGGGATAGATACAATTCAAAATTCTTCAGCATACACAGAACCAGGAAAATCCCAAGTCACATGTGAAAAGACAGTAACAGAGGTCAATGCACACATGATACAGATGCTGGAATTAGTTAACCAAGAATGTAAAGCAGTTATTATAAAAGTATACCAAGAAGTAAGGGAAAATATTCTTAAATACAAAGAAACAGAAGATATAAACAACAAAATTGAAATGTTGTAACTGAAAAATATAATAACCAAAATAAAGAACCCATTGGATGGACTCAATTTCAGAATGGAGATGACACAGGAAAGAGTCAGTTAATTTGAAGATAACTCAACAGAAATTATTCAATCTGAACAATGAAGAGAAAAAATAATGGGAAAAAAATCCATAGTGCCTCAGAGACCAATGGGACAAAACCAAAAGATCTAATATTCATGGCAGTGGAGATCTAGAAGATAAATTGGAAGAGTATCCCTGGGTGGCTCAGCGGTTTAGCGCCTGCCTCTGGCCCAGGGCGCCATCCTGGAGTCCTGGGATCGAGTCCCGCGTCGGGCTCTCGGCATGGAGCCTGCTTCTCCCTCTGCCTGTGTCTCTGCCTCTCTCTCTCTGTCTATGTCTATCATAAATAAATAGATAGATAGATAGATAGATAGATAGATAGATAGATAGATAAATAAATCTTTAAAAAAACATATTTGAGAAGGTGATTAAAATTTCCTGAATTTGGTGGAAAATATAAACTTACAGATTCAAGAAGCTCAGTGAACCCTAAACATGATAAACCCTAAGAAATCCATGCCCAAATACAGAATCAAACTGCTGATAATTGAAAAAAAAAATCATGAAGCACACAGGAAAAAAAACCTGACACATTCCTTAGAAAACAATAATTCGGTTTTTTTTTGTTTGTTTGTTTGTTTGTTTTTATGATAGTCACAGAGAGAGAAAGAGTCAGAGACACAGGCAGAGGGAGAAGCAGGCTCCACGCACCGGGAGCCTGACGTGGGATTTGATCCCGGGTCTCCAGGATCACGCCCTGGGCCAAAGGCAGGCGCCAAACCGCTGCGCCACCCAGGGATCCCAGAAAACAATAATTCAATAAAATTATTGAATAAACAAAATTATTGGATAAAACAAAAATAAAAACCAACTCTTCAACCCAGAGTTTAAAATCTATGAAAAATATTCTTCATAAATGAAGTTGAAAAAAACACATTGTCAGGGAAGGAAAACAAAGAGAATTTGTTACCAGCAGATGTGCTCTAAAGAATTGCTAAAGGAAGTCCTTAAGACAGAAGGGAAACTATACTATAAGGAAACTTGGAACATCAGGAATAGAGGAGGAACAACAGAAATGGTAAATATCTAGATAAATATAATAGACTATTCTTCTCTTGAGTTTCTTAAAATACATTTCATGTTTGAAAGCAAAACTGGCAACACTGTCAGAGTATAAAGGGAACTGTATGAAATGATGGCAAGACTTCCACATTCCACTAGAAATGGTAACATATATTGATTCTATGTGGATTGTGGAAAATCGAACATTTATATTTTAATCCCAAGAGCAACTATTAAAACTTTAAAAAAAATTTTTTTATGATAGTCACACAGAGAGAGAGAGAGGCAGAGACACAGGCAGAGGGAGAAGCAGAGGGAGAAGCAGGCTCCATGCACCGGGAGCCCGACATGGGATTCGATCCCGGGTCTCCAGGATGGCGCCCTGGGCCAAAGGCAGGCGCCAAACCGCTGCGCTACCCAGGGATCCCTTAAAGCGTTTTTTTTTTTTAACAAAGATATTTAGCGAAAAACACAATAGATAAAATAATACTAAAAAAATATTAAATGTCCTAAAAGAAGGCAGGAAGGACGCCTGGGTGGCTCAGTGGTTGAGCATCTGCCTTTGGCTCAGGGTGTGGTCCCGGAGTCCTGGGATCTAGACCCACATCAGGCTTCTTACATGGAGCCTGCTTCTCCCTTTGCCTGTGTATCTGCCTCTCTCTCTCTCTGTAGCTTGTGAATAGATAAATAAAAAAGGCAGGAAAGAGTAAAACAGAGAAATGAGGGGAAAATTTTTAAAAAGGAAACCAACAGCAAACAAGTAAATATATCAAATATCCAAAAATATCAGTAATTCCATTGAATGGAAATGGTCTTAAAATGCTCATTATAGCCCAGAAATTGGCAGAATGAGTACAAAGGACGTGACCCAGCTATGTGTTGTCTACAAAAATATGAATTCAAAGATATTGATATAGGTTAAAAATAAAAGGATGGAAGAATATTTGCCATATAACACTAATCCAAACAAAGTTGAGTAGCTATATTGATATCAAAGTAGACTACAGAGAAAAAAAAAGAGCCAGAGATTAAGAGCGTAACAAAATGTATGAATTAGAACTGATAGAACTGAAAGGAGAAAGTGACAAATCCACGATTATATTTGGAAATGTCAACACCCCTCTCTCAGCAATGGATAGAACTAGTAAACAAAATTGGCCAGGATATAGAAGAACCGAACAATACCACCAACCCAACTGGATTTAACAGATATTTATGGAACCCAACAATAGCAGAACACATATTATTTTAAACATACATGAAACATTCAGCAAGACAGACAATATCCTGGATCATATTTTATTGCCAGCCTAAAAAATATGTGAAAGAAGTGTAATCATACAAATATTTTTAAAGATTTTATTTACTTGAGAGAAAGAGAGCCAGAGAAAGCACAAGCAGGAGGAGGGGCAAAGAGAAGCAGGCTCCCTAATGAGCCTGACACAGGGCAATCCCAGCCCTTTAACTGACTGAGCCACCCAAGCACCCCTGTAATCATATAAATCATGCTCTCCAATCATAATGGATTTAAATTAAAATTAAATAACCGAAAAAAAATGAAAAGTCTTCCAACATGTGTAAACAACACCCTTCTAAACATTCCATGGTCAAAGAGGCAGTCAAAAGGGAAATATATTTTGAACTGAATAAAAATGAAAACACAACATATCAAAATTTGTAGGATCCAGCCAAAGCAGTACAAAGGGAAATTTACAGCATTAAGTGCTTAGATTTAAAAAAAGGATCTCAAATCACTAATCTTTAAAAAAACAAAAACAAGGGGCGCCTGGGAGGCTTAGTCAGTTAAGCAACTGACTTTGGCTCAGGCCATGATCTCAGGGTCCTGGAATTGAGGCCCGGGTCTAGTTCTGCACTCAACATGGAATCTGCTGGAGATTGTCTCCCTCAGTCTCTCCCTCTGCTCCTCCCCTGTTTGCGCATCGTTCTCTCTCTCTCTCCCTCAAATAAGTAAATAAAATCATAAAACAAACAAAAACACACAAAAAGGAGCAATATAGACCTAAATCGAATAGAAGAGAGGAAATTTTAAAAAGCTATGGGCAGAAATAAATGAAATTGAAGCCAATAAATTAATACAGAAAACTAATGAAATAAAAAACTGATCCTTTGTGGGATGCCTGGGTGGATCAGTCAGTTAAGCATCTGCCTCTGGCTCAAATCGAGATCCCGTGTTCCCGGGGTGGGGGGTGGCAGGGTGGGGGTGCGGGGCCGTGCATTGAGCCCTATGTTGGGCTTCCTACTCAGCAGGGAGCCTGCTTCCCCCTCCATCCCTTCCCCTGCTCATGCTCTCTCTTTCATCCTCTATCAAATAAATGAATAAAATCTTTTTAAAACCCTGATTCTTTGAGATAAATGATATTCATAAACCTTAACCAAAAAAATATACGGGCAATATCGGGAATCGAAAAAGAGGATATCATTATAGACCCTGTGGATATTACAAGAGTATTATGGGAATGCAATAAGCAACTCTAAAAACATAAATATGACAACTTAGATAAAATAAATAATTGTTGAGAGCAAACTACCAAAACTCATCAAAGAGAAAATAGACAACCTAAAGAATCCTATAACTATAAGGATATTTTTTAAAAACCTTTCAAAATAATTTTCCAGGCCTAGATATTTACACTGTAGAATTCTACTAGATATATAAAGATTAAAGGATACCAATTCTATACAAACTATTCCAAAAAATAGAAGAGGACAGAACACTTCTCAACTCATTTTTATAAAACCAGCATTACCCTGATACCAAAGCCAGACAAAGGGAATACAAAAAGACCCCAAAACAAACAAACAAACAAAACAAAAACGATAGGTTAGTATTTCTCATAAACACTGACATAAAAATCAAACAAAATCTCAGCAAACTGAACACTGAATTTTTTTTTTTTTAAACTACAGCCAAGCAAGGCTTATCCTGAAAGGGCAAGGCGGCTTCAATATTTTTTTAAAAATCAACAAACATAAGCTATTGTATTAGTAGACTAAAGAAGAAAAGCTACATAACCACATCAATTGATGCAGAAATAGCACTTGAAAAAATTCAACATCCATTCGAGATTAAAAAAAAAATTGTGAGCTAGCTAAGGAAGGGAACTTCCTCAACCCCCTAAAGGTCATGTTACAAGAAGCTAACATCTAGCATCATACTTAGTGTGATGTAAGACTGACAATTTTCCCCTTCAGATCAGGGACAAGGCAAAGATGTTCTCTCTCAACTAATGCTATTTAACATCATACTAGAACTCCTAGCAAGAGTAAGAGACAAAAGCCTTGTGCATTGCAAAGGGAGAAGCGAAAACGTCCCTACTGGCAGATGACATGATTGAAACCAAAAGAAGTGACCAAAAAAACTCCCCCTAGAACTGAGTTTTAAGAAGGTCATAGAACACAAGATAAAAAAAAAACCCACAAAGATCATCTTATTTATACCAGCAATGAACAACTGAAACTGATTAAAAAAAAATCATTAGAATAGCTCCAAAATTATTTAAATACTTAAGAATAGATTTAACAGGGGTATCTGGGTGGCTCAGCGGTTGAGCATCTGCCTTTGACTCAGGGCATGATCCCGGGGTCCTGGGATCGGGTCCCACACTAGGTTCCCTGAGAAGCCTCCCGCTGCCTGTGTCTCGGCCTCTCTCTATGTGTCTCATGAATAAATAAAATCTTTTTTTAAAAAAGAATAAATTTAACAAGACAGTATGTATGGTGACGGTGAAGGGACAGTCACATAGATCAACCATCCAGTGGAAGAGAACAAACAACCCAGAAGGTGATCCTCACAAATACGGCCAATTGATTTTTGACTAAGGTCCAAAGGATAGGCTTTTCCACAAAAGATGTTGGACATTTTAAGTAAGGTATACTTAAAAATGAACCACAACCTAAATCTCACCCTTTATACAAAAAATGAACTCAAAATGCTTCATAGATCTAAATAATAAAGTAGAAAACTTGCAGAAGAAACCTTTAAAGAGAGTCTTCATACCGCAAAGAGTTCTTACATGTAACTCAAAAACATGGTCCATAAACGAAAAAAAGTGATAAATTGGACTTGATCAAAATTTAAAACTTTACAAAATATACTGGTAAGAGCATAAAAAGATAAGTTACAATGACTAGAAGGAAACATTTGCAAATCATATACTGACAAGGCCTTGTATCTAGAATACATAAAGACTCTTGTCATAATTACCAAAAGCTGGCAACAGCCTAAATGTCCTTCAGTGGCTGAACAAACTGCAGTACAATGGAATACTACTCAGCGATAAAAATGAATTCATTTTTGAGGTATGCAACATCTTGGATGAATCTCAAAGGCATGCCGAATAAAAAAACCAACCCAGTCTCAAAAGGTCACATGCTGCATGATTTAATTGATATGTCATTCTCATAAAGACAAAACTACGGTGATGGAGAACAGATCCGTGTGGTTGCCGGGGGTTGAGGAGGTAATTACGAAGGAGTCACACAAAGTAGTTTTTTAGGCTAATGAAATTATGTATCTTGATTGTGGCGGTGGTGATCATAATTCAGAGAACAGTACACACGTCCATATGTGCACACACAGTCAAGTTTGCCACATGTTAATTTAAAATAAAACTCAAATAGGATATATTGTTGCTATAATATTTGAAAACAATTTTTATCAAGATAAGATCAAGATTCAGAAGCATCCATTAAGATTCTATGGCAGTTAATATTCCTTTCAATCCTGAGAGAAAGTGATTCTTTGAAATTATAACCTCCTAAAAATATATCTAGATCTTCCCTAACCACTTCTGTAACACTGGAGCAGGTGTTTTATCAAGAGGGAAATGCATGTGTCTTATCTTAATGTTGGTCTGTTACTTCAGTGAGACAGATGTGTTCCAAACTTAACACACCGCTCCGCAGGTCAATAGTCTATGAAATTAACAGTAAATTGTACCATGTAGAACAGGAATAGAATTTCTTAGTCCTGAATTTACTTCCTAGAGAATGAGATTTTAAAATCTTAAAAAAAAAAAGAAGAGGTAAAAAAAATTTTTTTTTCCTGTTACTAAAAGTACCAAAGGAACACTTAAGTAGAGATAAATCTATGTCCTTACTTCTACACTCTTCTCTTCATCTCTCAATTAAAACATGATTCATGAGAATCTATGTGTTTTCAAAATTTGTCGTGGTGATCTCTCACCAACTGGGGGTGGTGATAAGTACGTTCCTGAAAAGTGTCTTGTTAGCCAGTGCTACTGCCTCTGGAGGTAAAACCCAGAAAGGCTATCCAGCATGTCACAGGCCACAGAGCTGGCCCTCTCATTTAGTAGTGTACTCAATAAACCACATCTTGTAGGCTTGAAACCATTTTGAGAGAGGCTGTATTTGTACCTGACGCTCTGTACTTGGCAATACTTTCCTTGTATCAGACACAGAGACAGAATTTGGAGATGGTCATTAAAATGAAGTGTTATAGACTGCCCCCCCCACCTTCCTATAGAATAAAGAGGAATGTTGTCCCCTGGAGAGGTTTTTACATGTCTCCTGCTTTTGTCTACGTGTGTGAGTTCTCATGCTGGAAATACTTATGATTCACTCAACTGAAGAAATAGGATTATTTACTCTTTCCCCCTCCCGCCTACGAAAAACCCCCAAACAATCACTGTATCTCGTGACTTCAGACACCACTCAAATTGTTTCCCTGTCTACCTCTGAGAGTTCCAGGAAAGGAGTGGGACACTAGCCTGTGAGGACAACATGATGAGAGACCATGGAAAACCAGTCTATCTAGCATGAGCCGGACTGAACGATGGGTGGATTGGAATGTGGAAGGTAGAAGACTGTCCGGCCCGAGATTCAAGATTATCTAGACAGAATTCTCGAGTTGCTTTCAGCCAGTTAAGAATCAATAGCATCTCTTCTGCTTTTTGCACAACACCATGGGGGATAAACCACTGTTGGGGGAGGGAGGTCAACCTCATCCGCTTGTGTGGCCCTCCGTCTACCTAAGAACACAGAAGACATACAGAAATGGGTGTGGGCCAAGCCTCTGGCGCTGGGCCTCACTCAGCATTGGCGGCTCTCAGAATGGTTCTGGAGTTTAAACTTAATCAGCAGTGGACTGGAAAGGAGGAAGGTGTGTGAAATTCTAGCAGGTACAGTGTTTTGAAGCTGAGTGCGACTTTGAGCACGGCCTACTTAGTATATCTGATTTGTTTCCTGTACTTCTGTAACTCGAGTTATAGGCTTTTCTTTCTTTTCTTACTTGCACCTTTGTTTTGTTTTTCTGGTTCCAGAAACACTGACAATAAAAAGATGAGAATGTTAGCTTGCCAGTTGCTGGGCCTTTCTAGGGTGACAGAAGGTCTAAGATATATCTCCTTCTTAAACATCTAAAATCAGCAGGATTTGACCTTGTCTTTGCCTTTGAAAGCCATGTACTCAATCTCTAAACAGGATATAGCATTTCTTTTGCTCAGGAGAGCTCCCTCAATTTTAGGAGCATTTCCATGAGTTGCATATAGTGTTTTTTTTTTTTTTTTTAATGTGTTGTGTGTGCTCAAATGAATTAAATTTTATATGAAGAATAGCAGCTCTGATGTTTGATAGCCCCTAAGTGTAATAAGAAAGTTGTAGTTGGCAAAGAAAAGATTAGACAGGCCAAGTATCAACCTTTTAAATCTCCAGTGTGGTTCAGCTTCTTACCTTCACCCATTGAACTAATTTCTTTCTCTTGTGCGAAACCCACTCAACAATCTAAGGGAGGAAGTTTTCCCCAAACAAATAATAAATGGGGATGAAATATAGGATAAACCTCTAGCCTGAAAAAAAAAATCAATAGGACTTGTGAGGACTTGCATTTTTATAAGATGTTTTAGTCTTTAGAACTCCATGAGAGCAAGAACCATAAGCTCAATAAATGGCTGTTATTAGACAGATGGGAACGACAGCCAATATTGATAATGGTCTTCAGTGAACTGAGAAATATCCAGATAGCCATTTTCATGGATTGATCAATATTTTAAATTTAATTGTTGGTGGTCATAAGGATGGAGTCTTGTAGGTTTAATATAACTATCAAAAATGGTTTATTGACTATTAATCAGTAAGAGTCAGCCAGAGGGGTATATTAAGATTGAGAATCAGATAGTCAATAGGTCAAAGATAGAGGCATGGCCTCTTCCCCAGTCAGAGAAAACATTTCCAGACAAGATGCTACGGTTATAACTTGAGATGTGAAGTCTTCATGCAAATACTAAGGGAATATGAGGGAATCTTTGTCCTTACACACTTCTGGAAATGAGAGAACACCATTTGGTAGTATAATAAAAGCATCACCTGAGGTATTACAATGGCATATGCTTACTGAGCACTTGATAAATGCTAGGCATAGAGCTCAGCACTTTCTTGATACTGCCTCATTTAATTTTCATTGCAACTCCATGGCATGGCCAAATTAAAGATGGGAAAGTTGAGGCTTATCGAGCTTAATAACTTGCCCAAAGTCATAGAGCTAGTGAAAAACAGATTGTGCATTCAAACCTAGTTCTGTCAGACTGCATGTTCTTAAATCCTACAGGTACCAAGACTGATGGGATTGGTCTCTGGTGAGCACATCAGGAATGGACCTATCATGACAGGGCAATAATATACATACGTATGGTCAGTGAAATAGTTTTATTCCATGTCTCCGATCTGTGAACCATATGTCCTTCTTTCTGTTTTCTCCCTTGGCCAGGTTAAATCTGTAGGAATGGAGCCTAAAAAGCCCCATTAGATATGTCAGATTTGGGAGTGGGGGGCAGGAATCAAATAATTAAAACAGTAGTTGAGAGTGGAGGGATGGATGAAATCGGTGAAGGGGATTAGACTCCTGTTTATTAAATAAATAAGACATGGGGATGAAAAGTATGTCATAGGGAATATAGTCAACAGTATTGTAATAACCTTGCATGGTGACAGATGGTACCTACCCTTGCTGTGCTGAGTAGGGCGGAACGTGTAGAGCTGGGGAATCACTCTGTTGTACATCTGAAACTAACATAACATTGAATGTCAACTATACTTCAATAAATAAATTTTAAAGAAGCACTTGTTAAGCCCCTCCTATGTCCTAGGCATCCTCTCTTGTCTCAAGAAGTTCACATCTGATAAGAGAATACAAGAACTTAAACCCCAATTAGAATTCTGTGAGATGAATACTGTGTCAGTGCTAAGTAGAGTGAATTATGGGGGCTAACAAAATGGATTAGTGTTTAGTGTTTTTGTGCTTAGAAAATAAGAGACCTCGGAGCCTGCATCTCCCTCTGCCTGTGTCTCTGCCCCTCTCTCTCTCTCTCTCTCTCTCTCTCTGTGACTATCATAAAAAAAAAAAAGAGATCTCAAATTCTTCCCATCCATTTTAGTTTCACATATGTTCCAGGGTTATAGCTTATTCAGTTATAGGGAAATGAGGGGGGCAAAGGGGGGGAAATTATGCAATCTTCATTTCTAAAATGTTAAGCACCAGCATACATTCTTTTCCAAATACTTTCAAGGGCATTTTCCTAGAATCAGGTAAATGAGAGCAAGCAAGTGACCTACTTACAGCAATAAATGCTCCAGGTTATAAAGGATGGGAAGCCAAGTGCATCCTGGAAACCACAGCATCTGGTCTTGTTTTATGCTTCATCTATCAATCTGCTGTTACAGAAATTGAGAATTAATGTTTCAACTACTGTTTCTTCAGTTTTGGCTGATGAATTCATATCTTTGTCATTCTCACTCAATCCCTCACATCCCCTCTCCCATTGAAAAAAAGCATCTGGAAGAGTATTTATGAAGATCCTAAATGAATCCTAGGGAGATTACTCTTTCATCTATGCTTTAAAACTTCTACTGATGAGTCTGTAGTGGGGTTAGCCTTCTTCCCAAGCAATTCCGTTTTAATCAATCCTGACTTTCCCCAGATAGTATCATTTGAGCAGTATAATTTCAGTGCCACATTAAAGCCAAAAAACAAAGCACTGTGGATTTAAAATAAATATTCAAGTTCTAGGTGATGTTTATTGCTAGCATAAACTGTAAAAAAAAAAAAAAAAAGTCCAACTGGCAGTCATGCTTAAGAAGGATTATAAAGCAATGTAAGATTGTGGCTTTGTGCTATGCGGATAACAATATAAAATTACATATGCACACGTTTTAAATTATGTATAAAATTCTAAAATGTAAAAGCATGAAAAGTAAATTTACAACATGTTCTTTGAACTTTGCTATTGCATCTGTTAGGTCTCTGTACTTTTTATAGAATGGAACTATCAATTCATCTTTCTACTCTTCCCATTCAGCCAAAATGTTAATTTTCCATGATTTTTGCCTTGATTCCATCTTATTCTTTCTATTGGAGCTTCAAGCACTTAAATCTCTGTCTTTCTCAGTGCTTTTATGCCTGCAGGTACAGCTTCATATTCTTGTTTTGCTTTTTTCTCCAACCATCCTATTTAACTTGTCAAAATAATAATGAAGATTATTCTTTCTGATGAAATATTTTTAAAAGAAACAAGGCTTCCGAGTGACTATCATACTGGCATAATTACTGCTATGTGATTCTATATTATTTGTTGAAGTTCTGCTCTTTCCAAATCACTGTCAAGACAATCATTTCTAATGAGCAACAAATAGGGTCAGGTTTGGTGTGTTTACTTAATCAAAAATTTCAGATTTGTTTCTCCTTTCAAAGAGATTTTATTCTGAATCTTATGAGATTTCCTTGCCTTGATTTTTTGGTATATATCAGCTGACTTAATGATTTGGCTGACCAGATAGGCTTTTGGGGCTGAGACATAAGAGATTTTTACAAAAATACATCTAATATCATCACTGACTAGGGAAGTTTCTCAAAGTATGATCCCAAATGACCTATATCCAAATCATCTCAGATGCTTATTCAAAATCCAAATCTCTGGATTAAAGCCTAAAACGGTTAAATGGGAGCTTCAAAGGCTATAGCCTAGGAATCTGCATTTTGCCAACCTGTCCCAAGTGAACAGACCCGCAGTAAAATCTGAGAACCCCTAAGGTAAGGAATCCCTTCCCCTTCAGGGTCCAGCGCAAAATTCACCTTGGCTGCAGAGTAAATTAATCACACTCCCATACAACTAACAAATGTAAAGGATAATTTAGTCCCATGTGGGAAGAATTACCATAAATTGTTTTAGGAGGCATTAAGAAAAAAAAAAAACACAACAAAACCCAAAACCCAACTTTCTATAATAAATATAATAATTATTTTTAATATCTTGATTCTAATAATCACAGAGGGAAGGCCCAGAAAGTTTACCAAAAAAATCTGTTGTTATAATTTCTCGATTAATGTTATACACCATGAATTATTTATTGAGCCCCTACTGTGGGCCAAATATGGTGTTTTATGCTGCCAGGAATTATATAAAGCTATCCTGGGATGAAAAGCATATGTTCACTCAGCTCTATTCTGGAAGAACTTAGCTGACTTAGTGATAGCTGGAAATGAACATGCATGGTATGTGGGAAGACAGTAATTTGGTATCTGAGGACCCAGACATAAGAGGCTTCTTAAAAATTTGCTAAACGAAAATTAGGTCCAAAAGGGATAGGTACAGGTACTTGGTTTATAGCCAAACCACTGGAAAAGGAATGAGCAGCAGCATTTATTTGGGGGCATGTGGACTCATTATGGCCAGTCTTGACTACTTTACCCAACAACTTCTTGCACAATCACAGTCTGCGTGAATTGTCTGGGTGAACCACAGACTAGATGCAATCATATTGGGCTTTCCACCTCATTTTAGGATCCATTTAAGATGCCCCTAATTGAGGATCAAATCCTCATGGTTTGCCTGACTTCCTGTTTTAGCTTCCAAAATCCTATGTTCCAAAAACCTCTGTAGTGTCAGACAATCTGAGTAGATTGGTCACCCTGGTCCTTAGCATAAGGCAGGTGAGGTCTTACTGCTGCACTTTCACTCAGTGAATGATGGAAATCCACTACCATCTTGGATTTCTCAGGTCATTTTCTTTAGTGGTGAGCCTATCCTGGTGGGCCACCTGAAGCTCTTCCTTCAGTAATCTCTACCTTTTAGCTCTGTCAATGCACGTTCCCGGGAGCATCCCAAGCAGTAGTAACTCAGACCCAGGATAGTCCCAGGGAACCAACAGAGACTCTCTTCCAAAACTCAGCAAACCATGGTTTTGGTTTTGTAGACATCGTCCTGGTCTCGCAATCATCCTGTTTTCCCCAGAGTTCTGTCTCCCCTCTCTATACAGGGAGTCCCGTTCTCTTAAACTTAGCTTCGTTATCATGCAGCCAAAAGCGCTAAATTCCATCCTGATTCCCGTTGACGAATCCACAATTTTAAGATACTTGCACACCCTTGACGTCCCAACCTCGCCCTGTGAAGACTTCGGATTTTGTCATTTCATGGTCTTCTTTCAACAAAGCCTTTAAGTACAGCTGGCGTGAAATGACCCTCTGGAAGAGAAAGCGTGGTGTGTACGTGTGTGTGTGTATGTGTGGCGGAGGGGGGGAGGGTCCCTGTATTAAATCCGATTCCAGCGAAGCTTGCCATTGAAAGTACATACATTCGGGAAAGTTTCTCTCCCTAAGCCTCATCATTTGCTCGTATGTATTGAAACAGAAGATCGGGGATGCCCTGGGGGGCTCAGCAGTTGAGCATCTGCCTTCCACCCAGGGCGTGACCCTGGAGTCCTGGGATCGAGTTCCACCTCAGGTCGGGCTCCCTGCGTGGAGCCTGCTTCTCCCTCTGCCTGTGTCTCTGCCTCTCTCTCTGTGTCTTTCATGAATGAATGAATGAATGAATGAATGAATGAATGAATGAATAATAAATAGAAAGCATTAGATCGTGGCGATTTCTGAGGATGGATGGAAAAATAAATAAATATAAGAAAAGCATTAGATCGTGGCTACTTCTGAAGATGGATGAAAAAATAAACAAACAAACAAACAAACAAAAGCATTAGATCGTGGCGACTTCCGAGGCCTGCCGGCTGGAGCGCGGGGCGGCGGGGGCGGCGGGGGCCCGGGGACCGCCGACCCCAGGCCCGGCGCGGGCCCGAGGCGCGCCCCGCTTCTCCTTCGCGTCCGCAGGCGCCGGCTCCCTGGGGACCTCCTGGGTGACGTCCCGTCGCTGCCTCCGGGGAGGGGAAGGTGTGCAGGAAACAGGCAGGTCCCCGAGATGCAAATCGCGGCTCCAGACCACCTGGGGCGTCCGGCCCGCGGGCCCGCTCGGGTGCCCCGCGCCGCCCTGTCGCACGGTTTCCGGAAACTGAAAGTCGCCCCCGCAGCCCGCGAGCGCGCGGGGGCCGCCCGGGACCCCAGGAGCCACGCTCAGAGCGCCGGCGAGGGCCGCGGGCCGACGCCGAGAGCCGCAGCCGCCCGCCGCCATGGCGGACGCCCCGGAAGTGCGCCCCCGCGCGCCGGGCGGCGCATGCGCCGAGCGAGGGGGCGGGTCGCGGCTGCCGCCGGAAGCACTCCCTCCCAGGCGGCGTTTCCTTCCGGTGCGAGGCTGGCCGACGGCTCCTGCTGCCTCAGTGTCCGCCCCGGGGTGAGTAGCGGGCTCCTCCGGGGCCTCGTGGGACGAGGCGGGATGCCGCCCAGCTCCCGTGGGGGGCGGCCGGGATCTGGGAGGCCGCGCGAGCAAGGTCACCGCGCCGCCCCCGCCCCCGGTGCCGACGCCGGCTTCCCGCAGCCCTTGGTTGGTGTCCCGCAGGTTCACCTCCAAGGGCGTCCCGGGCCTCGCTTGGCTTCCGGCCCGGCCTGGGCCCTGGGGGTCCCCCAGCGCGGCCCCTCGCTTGTGCCGGCGGGCGCGGGAGTCCCCGTGGGCGCGGCCCGGGCGGGCTCTGGCGGAGGACGGTGCTCGTGGTCACAGCCTGCCGTGATCTCCGTGGCGGCCGGCGGGCGCGTCCCCGGGGCTGTCCCTGATCCCGTCCCCGATCCCGGCCGTGTCCCCGGCCCCGAGCCCGTCCCCAGTCCCGTCCTCGAGCCCGTCCCCGATCCCGGCCCCGTCCCCGGGCTCGTCCCCGAGCCCGTCCCCAGTCCCGTCCCCGAGCCCGTCCCCGATCCCGTCCCCGGCCCGTCCCCGTCCCCGTCCCCGGGCTCGTCCCCGGTCCCGTCCCTGATCCCGTCCCCGGCCGTGTCCCCGGTCCCGTCCCCGTCCCGTCCCCGGGGCTCCCTGCCTGCGGGGCTGGGCCTTCGGGGTCGGGAGACACTTCCCTCCGACCCTGCGGTGAACGAGGGCGGAGAGCCTGGGTCTCGCCCCGCCGGGTCGCCGTGCGCTCGCTGCCGTTTCCTGCCCAGACACGGAGCGCGGGTGAGACGCGAGCCCCTCGGGTCCCGTCCGCCGCACCTGCGGCCCGGCCCGCGGAGCTCCTGCCGCGTTTCCTTCGCGTTCGTACGCGCCCGGCTGCGTATCCCTGTTGGTGTTTCCCGCTGGCCGGACCGGAGTGCGCGGCGTCGGCCCCCCGGCCTGTGGGTGCTGGGCGAGCGCACGGCGGAGCGCCTGCCCGGAGGCCGCCGGTAGGAGCCGAGGCCCTCGCACGAGACGGGAGAGCCAGGCGGAGGCTTTGTTCACGGGGTCCGAACCTTGTCATCGTCGGCCACCGGGATGCGCTGAAGCCCGCCCCAGCTGTCGGGTCGGTCGGCGTCGGCGGGCCTCCGCTAGATGGCGGCTCCCGCCCCGCGAACCCCAGCTCCGTGACTACGGGACAGCGTCTTACTCGCGTGCCTCCGGTTTTCACAGATGAACTTCGTAGAGCCTTGGGTTGTTGCCTGGTGGTTTATTTCCATCTTTGAGTAATAATATCCCCGCCTAATGTTATCACATCTTACAGCTGCACTTTTTTTTTGTTTGTTTGTTTAGAATTTTATTTATGTATGTATTCATGAGAGACACAGAGAGAGAAAGAGAGAGAGAGAGGCAGAGACCCAGACAGGGGGAGAAGCAGGCTCCACGCAGGGAGCCCGACGTGGGACTCGATCCCGGACCCCGGGGTCACACCCTGGGCCGCAGGCGGGCACTAAACCGCCGAGCCACCTGGGCCGCCCTCCAGCTGCGCTTTCCATTTTATTCTGTTGCAATGAAAGCTCGAGAAGTCAATTTTTTACTCACAAGAAGTGGAGTATTGTTAACTCCCCTGTAGGACTCCACGCTGATGGATGAAAGCACACTTGAATTTGTTGCATGAGGAGAGACTCTAATTAGGTGGATTTTCCTCCCTAGCTCTGTTTGTAAAGATGTAATTAATATAATAATAATAACTGCACTTTGTGTGCCCTGAGGAAAATAACTGTGTCTTAGCTATTATTGTATGCCCAGCCTATAGGAGGCATGATAAATACGTGTTGGGTGGGTAAACCACTTAATGTCTCTAGGTCAAAGGTTCTTCATCTGAAATGAAGGCTTTTGATTATTCTGCTGTTGAGTGTAAGTTAAATAACGTACTATTGTGAAGTAAGTGGCCCCTGGTAATGTAGGAACGTGGAACCCTTGGCTTTTTTTGGGAAATCGTTCAGTCTGGCGACAGCTTCGTCCAAATGATGGAGTGGGAAGTGTTTCTGCAGTTGTTCTGTTGAACAGATAGCCACTGAATAGCTGCTCTTGTGTGTGACAGAAAGATGGAGGAGATATAAATCCTGTTTATAAGGATTTGACTTCTAGTTGAATACAGTGAGTATTATAGAAGTTCAGCAGTGGGGCCAAATGGATGATATAGAGCATTAACGTGATCTGAAAGCTTCAATGGAGCCGCTGAAGTTGGTGTTTGAAGTTTGGATAGAATTTGACTGATCCTAATGAAGGGAAAGAAATGGCCTATCCAGGGTACCAGGCAGATACAGTGGAGGGAAGATACACACGGCGTTGTCAGATGCCGGTGACTCCTCCAGCTGTTGACAGTTCTCTTAAGTGGTGAGAAGTAAAATGCTTAGATGTTACTCTTTGGGGCTACGTTAGGATGCTCTGGGACACTTGGAAATCCTGTAAATAAAGGGAAAGCTTTGGAGTCTTTTATCAGGGAGAAGTATATACTCCTGAATGGAAGCAGGGAGGGAACTAAGAGGAATTTAAAAATTGTTGAAGCTATTCCAGAGGGAGGGACGTGAAGAAGATCTTTAATTGAGTAGTAGTAGGGACAAGGGAAACTAATTTTATTGGAAGGACTCCACTAAAGAAAAAGATACTGGTCTCTGCGGTTTATCTGTTGCGGAGCCGTCTGTGCAGATTCTGGTTAATCCTTTTTACACGAGTGCAGAATACATTCTCTCTCTTTTTCACATAGTCCAGTTCTGTGAGAGAATAATGTTGCTGTTAGAAGCTGAGAGCCTGTATTCCAAACTGTGACAGTCCCATCGGCCCTAACACCCTTATTCTCCTGGGTGGTTACTGCCTTTGACAGGGGCGTGTGTGCCTTCTGCAAACCGTATGTGACTGCCGTGGCAGCTCACAGATGTAGGGAAACATAGGCTTGCTGCCTCTTTTCTTCTCGTCTTAGGCGAGTAGTACTGTGTTCTTGTGATTCAGAAATTTTTGAAGATTCTGTTGCTTCATGTTTAACTGGGTGGTTGGAAATAATAGGGTGGCCCAAAAAATTTAATGCCACTTGTTAATAGAGAAAACGGCATGTTTACATTTAAGCAGGCCTTGAAAACCTGAAAAGTAAGCCTGAGGAGAAAGCGAGTCTGTTCAGTTTGAATTTCACTCAAAAACTAACCTGCTGTACATTGTATGTAATAGGAGAAGTTCTTATCATCGCATTAATAAAGTATTTCAGTGATAGGCCGCCTTTTCTTCAGTTGGATTAGTGGTATAGTCATTAGATCCTTAGATTTTCTGAAATAGTTACTTAAAAGCTGTAAAAGAGTAAGTATCTTAAGATGTTGACTGCATTTTTCAAATAAAGTCGTCTACTTAAATTATCTGAGCTTTCAATAAGGTTCATTAAAAAGTCTAATAAACCTCAGTTTTTAGTATGTTCATTTTTCCTTAAAACACTTTAAGGCAAGAGATGTTGAATTTGACTAAAAGTTCCTTTTTCTTGCTGAGTTTAAGCTGCTTATCAGTCTCCCAATTGTAATGAATCTAGTTATTACTTAGTAACATTTCTGTTTGTTTTTTTAAGGTTAATCAAGATGGTACATGCTGAAGCCTTTTCTCGTCCTTTGAGTCGGAACGAAGTTGTCGGTTTAATTTTCCGTTTGACGATATTTGGTGCAGTAACATACTTTACAATCAAATGGATGGTAGATGCAATTGATCCAACCAGGAAGCAAAAAGTAGAAGCTCAGAAACAGGTATGACTAAAATGTTTAAGGATCATTTTTATTGTAGCTAGCTTGTATTTTCATAAAACTAAGGATATAGTAGAATTAGAAAATAATAAGTTCTCTAAGACCTATGTGAAAATGTGTTGGAACATCATATTTAAGTTTTTTTTAATATACCTTTTTTTTTTAAGATTTTATTTATTTATTCATGAGACCCACACAGAGAGGCAGAGACACAGCCAGAGGGGAGAAGCAGGCTCCATGCAGGAACTCCATGCAGTTCCACATTGCATGGATGCGATGTGGAACTCGATCCCAAGGTAGACACTCAACCCCTGAGCCACCCAGGCATCCCTTTAATTTCATTATTCCTAAAAAAAGTATTCATTTTTCAAATTCTTTCTGTGTAACTTATCAGAATAAAAAGTGGTGAAGAATAAAGATCTTCCAGTATTTTGTTGTGAACATCTTCTTTAGGATATTTTTGTCAGCTAATGAATGAGGGAATCTAGGTAAAATTTTTCAACAGACTAAACAAAAATTTATCTTTAGTGATGGTATGCATTTTGCTTTGCACAGCATTTGAAATGTGGCTAATACTGATCAGCTGTCGGTCTTATACTCACAAACTCACTAATTTCTAATTAAGAAATTGCTAAATCTTATTAATATAAGTCTCAGGGGGTTTTTGTTTGTTTTTTTTTTTCAGTAACTGCCTCTTGTGGTCGTTTTCTTATTAGGACGATATATTTGTTTGGGTTTCTGTTCTTCCTCAAAAAAGTAAAAGCCCTAAAGGAGCCTTGCAAGTTTTTCTTTCTGTTTTAGGGCAAGATGTTCATGTTCATCAATGTTTAGATTCCTTCTGTGTGTTGTGACTGTGATGCACTCAGTAAACATTTCCTGAGCTCCTAGCAAATTCTTGGTGCCAAGGATAAAAGATAAACAAATTTTGTTCTTTCAAAATGCTGTAGGCTAGTGTGGCAAACAGGAATGTAAATAAATGACTGCTTTATGGTGCTACCCATAGCTCTTAAATCAGTGAAAATCAGTTTCATGAATATTGCTTACTGTTTGTATCCAAAAAAGCAATTTGAACAGCTGTGAGTTTGTTCTCTGCATTTGATTATAAAATAGTTGACTCGGGTCTAGATGATATCATACTATCAGTCAATTTACAACTCCCTTAGAAGTCTGACCAGTGCAGTTTGTCTGTGTATGTGTGTTTTAAGTAAGTATATCCATGTGTCTTCAGAAGTGCAGCTTTTCCCACCATCTACACTATGCAAGTCAGTTTAAATCTGAGGTCAAAGTATTGATAAGTCAAACCACTTTGAGAAGTTTTAAAAGCAGAGATGTGCCTATTAGAGAATTTTGTATTTTATTTTCTTGGCTTCTAAGAGCTCCTGGAACACACATGTTATGGAAGACATAGAAAGCCAAACAGAAATATTAAATGATAAATTAATGGATTGTTACCTTTAAGCCTTTGTTGGAAATCATATATGCAATATAGTTGTAAATATCAGGTATACAAAGCATTAGACTCAACATCTGTCCCATAGTGCCCTTGGTAGGGTAAAAAGACTTGTCCATGATAATGTAAGTTATAATAGTAGCATATTCTAATTGCCTAATGAATAGACAGAAGCTGTGGTATTTAGAGAAAGCAGCAACACTGATGATTGAGGAATTAGTAGTTGAGGACAGCTTCATGAAAGAGTCTGGCCGCTAGGACAGGCAAGGGCAGTTGAAGTAGCAAGATCACGAACAGGATCAGGACAGGTATAGGAAAAACAAGACCTGTTCTGGGAGCAGTAAACAGACTAGTCAGACTGGAGTGGAGGATTTATGCAACTAACTAATAGGACTTGGAGGAAGCAGTAAGAGATTAAAGGGTAAAGTCAGGGAAGAGACCTCTGCTTCTTTAATCTGTTCTTTTTGGTGGGTGGACAAAGGCTGATAAGAAAAAATGGCACAGCATTTTACAAGTCAACATTAGCCAAGAAGGAGGTGTGCTGTTTGCTAGGTCAGGGGCTCTAGCTTCTCTGATAGCCTTCCTTTTTTCCCTTCTTACCTCCAGCCAGTGTTGAAGTACACTACTGACCAGTTGAAGTCTTCTGTGTAGGCGGTGTAAACTATTACATTGTCAAACTGCCTAGTAAAGATTTTTAGTGAGTGAGTGATATGCAAAGGAATGTTTTAAGGATAGTTCATCTCACAGTAGTATATGGCAGGAACGGGAGTTAGATCTGCATGGACTTGCATAGACAAGCGGACTGCAGTAGGCCTGGGGGTGAGAAAAGGAATGGAATGGGTGAAATAGACTAATCAGAATGAATGCTAGAAGGATTTTGTGATGATATGGGGGGAAAAAAAGGACATATTACATACAAATGAATCCAAGATTTTTCTGGAGTCCTTGAAGCCTCATAGTACCTTTCATAGAGGTTTAGAAACTGAAGATAGAGCAAGTTTACAGAGAGATGATATTTGATTTGGGCATATTGAGTTTGTGCTGGTGGTAGGCATCCGGGGAAAATGTTCATCCAGCAGTTAATGGTAGGTCTAAATCTCAGAGAAAATGTGGATCCTTGGAGGTTCCTCATCAGATGGTCATAAGTAGTTTGGCTCCTTAGAGAAGTGAGTCTCACTGGGATGCGGAGGCCTCAGGATTATTCTTGTGTAGATATGTATCATTTATGGGGTTTTCCCTAAACCACTCCTCCACCATCCTCCTACCACCATCAGGATTTATACATTCAAGTCTTGACAGTTTTCATGTAGTTGTTACTATGATAGATGCTGATGACTGTATATTGGAAGTGATGAGGTCTCTAAAGGAGATGCCATCAAACACCGTAAATAGTAGGCTGAAGAGTAAGCCTTCATTTAGGGAACGGAAAATGAAGTGAGGTCAGTGAAGGATGAACAGATTGGTTAGGATAACTAGGTGCCCGGACTGCCTTTCCTGCTTAAAACAACTAAACGATCTAAATAAAATATTTTTTAATCTTTTTAAGGGTGTTCATGAGCTAGCAAGAAAGTAAGAAATTCAGATAAAAACTGAGGGTAAAAACTGAAAAAGATAAGATGAGCCAGCTTTCACATTGGAGGGAATTTGCTGAACCTGCTGAATTTGGACGTCTATTTTTATGGCCCAGAAGAGCTCAGGATAGAAAACACAGGACCATTCCAAGGTAGGGTATCTCATAGACAGTACTCCCATAAATCTTTGACTCCTAAAAAAGTATACCCTCTTTGGTAATTTACCTAAAGATAAAGATGTAAGAATGGTTTAAAAAAGAGAAATTTAGGCCATATACTAGTGACACATATAAATTGTAGATACAGAAAGGTTGAAAATAAAAGGATAGAAAAATGCCTATACCATACAAATACAATGCTGGTTGAACAAAAATAAACTTTAAGGCAAAAATACCATTAGAGAAAATAAGATTCATTACAGAACGATTAAAGATTCAATTCAACAAGAAATGTAACATTTTATATTTGTGTGCATCTGTTAATATAGCCTCAAAATACATAAGGCAAAAAGCTGGTAGAACTGTAGGAAGAAATAACATATCCATCATCATGGTGGAAGGTTTTTAACATTGCTTTCAGTAATTGGTAGATGAAATATTTAAATCTTTTTTTTCCAGTATAATTAACATACGATGTTATATTAGCTTCAGGTGTAAAATATAGTGATTCAGCAATTCTGTATATTACTCGGTGCTCGTGATAAGTGTATTCTTAATCCCATTCACCTGTTTCACTCCTTTCCCCACCTACCTACCCACTTCTACTCTGGTAACCATCCATTTTGTTCTCTGTAATTGAGTCTGTTTTTTAGTTTGTCTCTTTTTCACTCTGTTCGTTTGGGTTTTTTCTTATATTCCATATATGGTATTTGTCTTTTTCTGGTTGACTAATTTCACTTAGCATTATACCCTCTGGGTCCATCCATGTTGTCATGAATGGAAAGCTTTCATTTTTTTTTTTTATGACCGAGTAATATTCTATTATTACTATTATTATTATTATTATTATTATTATTATTATCTACTATCACATCTTTTTTATTTGTTTGTCAATGGACACTTGGTCTGCTTCCATAATTTGACTATTGTAAATAATGCTCAGAACATGTAACCACAGGGGTGCATATATCTTTCTGAATTAGTGTTATTGTATTCTTTGGGTAAATGGCTAGTAATGCGATTGCTGGATCATAGGTAGTTCTTTTTTTTTTTTTTTTTTTTTTTTTTTAATTTTTATTTATTTATGATAGTCACAGAGAGAGAGAGAGAGAGAGAGGCAGAGACATAGGCAGAGGGAGAAGCAGGCTCCATGCACCGGGAGCCTGATGTGGGATTCGATCCCGGGTCTCCAGGATCGCGCCCTGGGCCAAAGGCAGGCGCCAAACCGCTGCGCCACCCAGGGATCCCCGGTAGTTCTATTTTTAAACTTTCTGGAGAACCTCCATACTGTTCTTCAGTTTCTGTACCACTTTGCATTCCCACTAACCGTGCATTGCATAAGGGTTCCTTTTTTCCCCCCACATCCTTATCAACACTTATTGTTTCTTGTGTTGTTTGTTGATTTTAGCCATTCTGACAGTTATGAAGTGATAGCTCATTGATCTGCATTTCCCTGGTGATGAGTGATGTTGAGCATCTGGATGTCTTTGGAGAAATGTCTGTTCATGTCTCCTGTTCATTTTTTAATTGGATTTTTGGGGGGGTTTGGTATTGAGTTGTATGAATTCTTTATATAATTTGGATACTAACCCTTTATCGCATGTTATTTGCAAATATCTTGTCATTCAGTTAGATTGTCTTTTAGTTCTGTTGCTTTTTTTTTTTGCTGTGCAGACCTTATTATTTTGATGTAGTCAGATGAGACTCTTTTTTTTAAATGGGTAAGGATAAAGCAGATTTACATAAGTAACAGCTTTATCTAGTAGCTCCACACAGTGTATTGTGCTTCAAACAATTGCAGGGTACATATCTAAAAAACACTTGTGTACGATTTTTGAAATTTAACTATATGATAAATTGTAAAGCAGATGTCAAGTTTCTTAGCACTGGTAGCATGTTTGTTACATTCCCTGGCTCTGGTGCAGAACAGTAAGATCATTAAATATCCAATAAGTTGGAAAGTAAGAAACTCTCTAAAGAACTCCTAGGTAAAAGAAAACTAGTAGGAATTAGAAAATATTTAAGATTAGGGTGCATGGATGGCTCAGTCAATTAAGTCTGCTTAGTGTCGGGTCATGATCTTAGCATCCTGGGATCCAGTCCCTGTGTCAGGCTCCCTGCTGGGTGGGGAGTGTGTTTCTCCCTCTCCTGGACCTCCTCCTGCTCGAGTGCTCTCTCCCGCAAGCTCTCTCTCTCAAAAAATAAATAAAATCTTAAAAAATATATGATTGAATTAAATATAATGTATTAGTGTTTAGAGAGAAATTTATAGTCTTAAGTATTTTTTAGAAAAGAAGGTGGAAAATAAATATCAAACTTTTAGAAAATTGATAAAGTAAATATCAAACTTAAGCTCAGAAGATTTTTAATATAAACTCATGGATAATGAGAGAATGGAAATAACAGTAAGACAAATTAATGGGCAATAGAATATGCAATAGAGTGAATAAAAATCTAGAAAATGAGTAGACATAAAAAAAAAAAAGAAAATGAGTAGACAATAAAGTCTGTGAAACCAAAAACTTGATTATTTGAATATACAAAAAATACTTGACAGTTTTATAAAACCAGTCAAGAAAAAAATGAAGCCACCAATAAATATTACTGGGAATGATAGAGGAGACATAATGACGATGCTACAGACATTAAAAATAAGGAAAATTTATAACTACCAATAAATTTTAAGGCCTTAAATGATATGGTGAGACTCTTAGAAAAATATACATTGCCATAACTGACTTAAGAATTAGGCATGATGGGCAGCCCCAGTGGCTCAGCGGTTTAGCGCCACCTTCAGCCCAGGGCGTGATCCTGGAGACCCAGGATCGAGTCCCACGTGGAGTCCCCTGCATGGAGTCTGCTTCTCCCTCTGCCTGTGTCTCTGCCCCTCTCTCTCTCTCTCTCTCTCTCTCTAATAAATAAATCTTAAAAAAAAAAAAAAAAAGAAAAAAAAACAATTAGGCATGAGTAGTTAGTCCCATACCTATGAAATAAGTTAATATTGGACATAGGTTTTGATAAAGAATACTCCAGGCCCATAGAATTTTACTGGCAAGTTCTAGCAACATATAAGAAACAAATTAATGATAACAATTTTATACAAATTCTAGAAGAGGGAACAGTCACCAATCCTTTTTACGAGGATAGCATAACCGTCCTAAAAACTTGTAATGGGCTGTAATTTATCCCAATTAAATGAATAGAAGAATATTAAAATACTAGCAAGTTGAATTCAGCAGTGTATAAAAAAAGATAATATATTATGATCAGTTGGATTTATTCCAGGAGTTTAAGGCTGGCTTCATTTGAGGAAAAAATATATTTATAATGTTCTATAATAACAGATTAAAGGATAAGACTGTGATTATCTCAATAAATGCAGAAAAAGCCTTTGTTAAAATTAAATATTCATTCTTTTTAGAAAAGCTCTTAGTGCAGTAGGAATAGACAGTAATATCTTTAGCTTGATAAAATGAATTTACTATAGGAAATATACTTCATGGTAAAAATTGAAAGCATCTCCTTTATGATTAGAGCCTGTTGTCATCACTTGTGTTCAGCATTTTACTGTTAATGATGCATAAGTCAAGAAAAAAGATAAGAGGTAGAAGGATTGGAAAAGAAGGAATTAAACAGTCATTATATACAGATCATATGATATTCTGCATAGAAAGCAAACAAAGTCTGTAGCTAATCCATCGAGGCTAATAAGAGTTTAAAGGCTACTGGATAGAAAATCAGTGTGCAAAAATCAACTATTTCTGTATATGTGTCATAGTTTGAAAATGCAACTTTAAAAAAGATAGTATTTACAATAGTATCAAAAATATACAGTAAATGACAAGTTCTACAACACATTTGTAATGAAAATTATAAAACTACTGAAAACTATACTTCATGCCAATAAAAATACTGACAGGCTTTTTCATTATTTTTTTTTCTAAAATTTTTATAGAAGAATAAGAGTTTATATGTAGGCCAGACACTTGAAAAACAAGACATGTATAGCTTATTAAGTTGTTGTTACTAAAACAGTATGCTTTTGGCACAGGGATGGATTAACAAATTTAACAGATAAGAGTCCAGAAACAGACGTAGGCATACTATAGAAACTTGATATGGAAACAGAATTGGCTCTGCTTTGTAGATTATTAGAGAAAGGATGGATCAATAAATGCTACGTGAACAATTGGTTCTATATGGGAGGGGATAAAATTTGATTTTTATTTAATCCCATTTACAATAATCTCTTCTGTGGATTAAGGACCTGAATTTATTCATATGACAAGTATTTACTGAGCAGGTGTTCTGTGGTTGTTTTGACCTCATCTATGTATTCTAAAGATGTCTTTTTTTTTTACCTACCCAACTATTAATAAAAATACCTTTAAAAACTGGCCAGAAGAGTAGGAATAAAACCAGAATAACATAGGGTATTGGTACTAGTCTTTCCCACGTTAACACATTTGAAGTAGACAAAACACTGCAGACTGTAGTAGTCGTTCATTGTAGCATGTCATCTAGAAGGCCTACATTCTAAAATAAGAATTGGGGGAAGTTGGTGGGTGTTGAATATAATTTTTCAAAGCTCCTCCTTACATTTCAAACCCTGTATCTGGAAAATCATTTGTCAAGTCCTCAAAACCAAAGGAAGAGAATGTTGCAAAAGAGATTTTTTGTAAACGTTGCATTATAAAATCCAGGAGAAAAGGAGGACATATAGAATGTAATCAAAGAAAGCAGTCCATAAATTCAGTGAAATCAGAGTGATTTCCATTCACTGGGGACAGCAAGTATCATTTGAAGCAAAAGAAGTTGGTCATTCCAGAATTTGCTGGCAGAAAGGTAAGGAAGAAAAGGGAAAAGACTAGTGGATAAGAAGGAGGTGGGGAGTTGCTACCAAAGAGGATGGAGGTAGATCCCAGAGGGGTTGGGATCAGTAGTTGAGAACATTGTAAGAAGAGTTAATTTACTCTCAGTGAAGTGGAGAGATGTTATAACTAAATGGAAATGGAAATGGAGGTTTAGGACTGCTGAGATAAGTATGTGACCGACCAGTGTTTAATGAGAAATAATTGTGGATTATGAACATTAGGGTGTAGTTGAAGGAAGCATGAATTTATTGGGAATTTAGTTGTTTCATTTTTATTAACTTCTCCGAGCATTTCTCAGCATCTTTGTAGCAGATAAATGGAATGGTGGTGCGGAGCCAGCCTTGAGGGTAAGGCTGACTGGTACAAGTGTAAGGGGTTCTGAGGTTCAACAGAAGACATTGTTGAAATGATGAGCTGTGGTCCAGGCCGTTTAGGAAGCTAGATATTTCCAGCTAATTACTAGATAATTAAGTGAAAGTACAGAAGGGAATTAAAGAATTAAGAGTACACACTGAGAACAAAGATCACATGTGAATGTGGGAGAGGAGGAAGGTATGACTTCTGTGGTCAGAAAGGAAGAGCACTGAATGTAGAAGCTGAGGTAACATTTTGAGGCTACCTGGTAATCCATGAGCCTCATGCAAATTTAAAGGCAGTGCAGTTGTCAGATGAAAGAGGTAAAAGATGATGTCGGGGCGTTCAAATCTCGAACAGTGACTTAGAAGTAGTCTTAATGTTTGAATTAAGTTATTTGTAAACAACTTCTAGCCTGAAGCCAGGAGAACTTCCCAGCTTGGTGAAATGTGGGGCATTTAATCCGTCATGAGAGAGGAGATGGTTTCCGCAGGGTGTCCTATAGGGACGGGGATTTTCTGGGCATCTGCTGCTGCTTGGATCGTATTTAGATGTAGTGGAAGAGTTTTGATGGGTAAGCCTGATGAAAGGGTGGGGTTAATTGAGATGTAGAAAAATGGAATCTCTAGGTAAGCTCTCTATTTAAGTGCTCTAAGTACAGGATGAATAGCTTAATGCTTAACCTGTTCTGAGCATTTATAAATAAAATACTTGGTTTAGCATCTTCATTAGATTGTGTAACATTTCTGAGAGTTAGACTGTGTGATATTTCTGAGATTGTAGTTTAATAGTCAAAGACCAGGAAAGACTCCCTACTGAGAATTCTTCCTACACATGAAAGTCGTGTCCTGTGACTTCAGTGGAGTTAATGTCTTCTATTTTAGTCCTGTCATGATACTCTAGTCTTCGAAACTTTTAGTTATTTTGGAGAACTATTAGCCGAAATATTTTGTGAAGAGATGATATATCGAAACCTTTAAAAAATTAAAAACAAAACCTTGAACTGTCCGCTGCCTGGTATTTTTAAGAGCAGCCGTCCTCGAATGCCAGTTACACGGGGACAGCTAAAGCTTGCCAACACCGGGAAGCCATCCTGACCTCCATGATCGATCAGTGGCTCACACAACGAAGGTGTGCTGGTGCTGAATCTTAGATTCCTTGTGCCAGTTAGCGCTGCCTGCTAGGCCAAGCAATAGGTAGAAGGGATGGGGACAGAAGGCAGCCAGAGAGAGGAAGTCAGGGAGAGAAGGCCCTGCAGCATCGTGCTCTACGCACAAGCACAGTGGAAGAGCACCGGAGTCGAAAGCCCTCTTACCCTACAACTTCCAGAATACACGCAGTAAAACCAGAAGGCAGACAGTGCACTGACCCTAAAGGGGGAGATGACTTGTCTCCTCTAGAATTTTTATATGAGTTTATAGGAGATTATATCTAATACATAGAGCTATAGAGCTAATCACTCAAATTTTTTGGTGTTTCCTATTTAAATGTATTTTTATGAGCTTTGTATCAGTGATTTCTTCTATCCACTTAGAGCAGTTTAGCTATGACTTTTATTTAAAAAATGTAAGTTTATAGTTCATCTCTGGCTTTTTCACCCTTGTTATTGCTACCTCTAACTTTTAAAAATTATTCTTCCAAAAGAACAACCAATTTTCTGGATCTTTCAGAAACTGAACGAAATGTTTCTTTTCTGCTACTCCTTTTCTCCATCTCTTCCCTTTCTAGGCAAAAAATATTAGTTCTCTATTTCCTACCCCACTTAAGACGAATACTTTACGTGAAGAAAAACAAATAGCATGAAAAGATAAAAAATTCTGTGAAACAGTTAAAAAGAGTGTACAGTAAAAAGTAAGGTTCCCTCCTACCTTTGACTCCCCTCCCCCCAGCCCACCATTTTTCCTCCACAGTGACAATGACTTAGAAACCTGCTTGTCCCTCTCCCTTGCCTGCCACTCCGCCGACTTGTGCCTACGCGTGCTCACTCGCTTTAAGAAAAAACAAACAAAAGTTGGTAACTAGAAAATATAATTGTCCTTGAGCTGTATATGATAAAGCAGTGAATGAACATAGCCATTTTTAGAGTACAATCAAATCATAATTTTGTTTTTCTTGGTAAAACATTTCAGAAATGGACTCAGTTAAGGGTGTCAGAGCTAGAAACAGTTGGATAACTTCTGGAACACAGTTTGGTGTTGGTATGATGGGTTTGGGGGTACTTTCTTTTTGTTCATTTGTTTGTTACCTGTGTCCTGCTCTCCCAAATGAGGAGTATTAGTATTTGAGCAGAACGTGAGCTTTGGAATTAGACACATCAGGGTTTGAACTCTGGAAATGCCAATTCCTAGCTCATAATCTCGGCAGTTCTTTTAATTGCTCTGACCCTTGGGCTCCTCATCTGAAAAATGAGCATGTTAATAGCTACTTATCAGGATGATTTTAAGGGCTGATTGTAAAAAAAAATGAAAATGAGTTTTGCCCAATAAACCTTAATTTCTTTCTTCTGTCAATGTTGTAAATGCAACCTGAAGACGTTGTTAAATTGGACTGCTTTTATGGAGAACAGATTTTAGGTAAATTGGACTATAGCATTTTCTAGCTCCATAACATAAACAACATAGCTGATATTTGTCATTTAGGAAACCCTAGACATAAATAAAGGTTGTTAGTATATAAACCAAGAGGCAGTTTTGGTCTAGAGTAAAATTTTAAGAGCAAGTAGCTAATGGGGTGGGGGGAGATCAGCAGGGTTTCTTAACTCGGCACTGTTGACATTTGGGGCCAGGTAATTGGGGAGGGGCGGGCTATGCTGTGCCTTTTAGAATGTTTAGCAGCATCCCTGTCTCCTCTGACTAAATACTAATAGCACCGCCTTCCCCCAGGTTGTGGCAGCCAAAGTATTCCCAGACCTTGCCAAATGTCCCGAGTGGCAAAATCACCCCTGGTTGAAAACCAGTGTTTTACAGCATAGCCTAAAAAGAACACGTGTGGGCTGGCTTCACATTTATAGAAGCATAATGAAAAAGAAGAGTAAATTGATGTTATTACAGATACTAAAATAGGACACCTATCGTAGCTGACAAAAGATTTAAAGTCAGCAAAAGAGAAGATCTTTACAAGAAAGAGATTAAAGAACCTGAGAAAGGCTACTTTATTCATTGCTTCAGTAATTTTATAGAAGAAGGCTAAAGAGGAAAAACAGTGTGGTTCATAGCTCTTTTTAAAAAATGCTACATCATAAGGATATGATTTATCTTAATTTATCCACATTTGTCCTAATCTTCTGACCAATCTCTAACTATGATGCCGTGTGATCGGAATTCCCTTTTGAACTGGCAATACCCCCTGACAAGAACAAGATCTTTAGAATCAAAAGTATTTTGGGTGGTGCCTGGCTGGCTTGATTGGGGGGAGCATGTGACTCTTGATCTCAAGGTCATGAGTTAAAGCCCCACATTGGGTGTGGAGCCTACTTTAAAAATATAGGGGATCCCTGGGTGGCGCAGCGGTTTGGCTCCTGCCTTTGGCCCAGGGCGCGATCCTGGAGACCCGGGATCAAATCCCACGTCGGGCTCCCGGTGCATGGAGCCTGCTTCTCCCTCTGCCTGTGTCTCTGCCTCTCTCTCTCTCTCTGTGACTATCATAAATAAAAATTAAAAAAAAAAAAAATATATATATATATAAAATAGGGCAGCCCCGGTGGCTCAGTGGTTTAGCACCCCCTGCAGCCCAAGGTGTGATACTGGAGACCTGGGATCAAGTCCTACGTCGGGCTCCCTGCATGGAGCCTGCTTCTCCCTCTGCCTGTGTCTCTGCCTCTCTTTCTCTCTCTCTCTCTCTCTATCATGAATAAATAAATAAAATCTTAAAAAATAAAAAAATAAAAATATGTATAAAATAAATAAAGGATACAACGTGATGTTTTTAAAGTATTTTAGGAGAACGAACGTAACAAAAATTTTGGTATTTATCAGAGCACCTTTCAGTTAATTGAAATTTGAATGTGTTTTCCTTAGATTTTTTAAGACTCCTTAGTGGTCACAGATTCCTCTCTTATAGTTGAGGACAGCAAGGTCATGTGGGTGGTGGTTAGAGGATGGGCTCTGGAGTTGGGCTGCCCACATGTGTATGTTGTCTTTTCCATTTGCTAACTCCAACCTAAGGCAAGTTAATTTCATCTGAGCTAATCTTTAATTTCCTTTTCTCAGTGGGGAAAAATTCTACTTCATAAGCTCACACAGGGGATTCAGTGAGTTAATCCATTTAAGTATTTTGGCATAATACTTCACACACTCAGTAAATGTTTGTAAAATCATTATTTTTTAAAATCTTAATCGAAAGCTTTGTTGCATTGTTAAAGCTCATAGGTTTTTTGTTTTTTTTTTAAGATTTGTTTATTTATTTATTCATGAGCAACACAGAGAGAGAGAGAGAGAGGCAGAACTCACAGGCAGAGGGAGAAGCAGGCTCCCTGTGGGAGCCGGAGGTGGCACCTGATCCCAGGACCCCAGGATCCCGCCCTGGGCCGAAGGCAGACACTCAACCACGGAGCCACCCGGGCACCCCTCAAATCTTTTCTTTACCTCAGGGTTTACACTGGGGAAAGATGAGATCAAGGGGCCTAGAATTTCCCTGGAAAATTCTTGTATGGCTGTTCATTGCTCTTTAGCCTTCACAGATGACCTCTTTTGGAGTACCAGTGCCTAAATATCAAACTAAAGGAAGTTGCTTGTTTTTTCATTCTAGGCAGAAAAATTAATGAAACAGATTGGTGTGAAAAATGTGAAGCTTTCAGAATATGAAATGAGTATTGCTGCTCATCTAGTAGACCCTCTTAACATGCATGTACGTATCTTTAATCTTACTTAACATTTTTTTGGTCTAGCATTTTGTGTCACAGGTCCTGAAGATGACCTGATTTGATGATTCTCTTGGAGGAATCACAGGACTCAGCAGTTTTGTGCTCACGGATATGATTTAGTACAACAAAGGGATACAAGGCAAAATCAGAAAGAAAAGAGGGGCATGGGATGAATTCTGCAGGAAATCAGGCACAGGCTTCCGGGTATCGAATTCCCTCAGTGAAGTCACATGGGTTGCACTTCATTCCTTTGGCAGCAAGTTGTGAGAACACATGTAAAGTGCTGTTCACCAGGGAAGCTCATTAGAGATTTATTAGCGCCCAGGATTTTGATTGGGATTAGTCATGTAGACTCCACTTCCTAACATCTCCCCAAATTCTAGCCTTTCAGAGGGAGAAGACACCTCCACCGTAAACCATTTTCTTTGCACAAACAGTTTAGGCACAGTGAGGTGTTCTTATTGGAGAGTGGTGAGAATTATCCCGAAATCTCTGCTCCCATACTCCAGCCAAGGTCCAGCCTTGCAGGCAGGCCTTTCTAAGGACAGCAGTCTAGAGTCTGCTATGTTAGCATATTTGGACATATGCTTGTTTAGATAACTTGTACTTTAATTCACCTTCGTGGCATGTCAAGTGTCTTAATTTAAGTTACAGAGGTACTTGATTTGGGGTTTAAATGTAAATTTTCATAAGGTATGTAGACAGCATAAGATTGTGAATTCCAGTTTTTTTGTTCATGGCCTTGGCAAATTACTTCCTCTTTGAGTGTCCATTCCCTTCTGTATAATCCAGGGACCGTGTGATACCTGCTTTACCTACTTCAAACGATTGTTTGAACATCAGATTAGTGTAATTTATAAACTCTAAAATTCTATGTGAATATTTTACAACAACAAGCATAAATTTTATACAGCAGATATAAATGAATGGAATGAATATTATATCCCTGTCTCCAAATCTGGAAAATAAAAGTCAATAATGTCTGTTAGTATCCATGTGCACAGAGAGATATGTGTCCCTGGGATTAATCCTCCATTTGAATTTGATTTATAAAATTTCAGTGAGACTTTCTTGGCCCTACTTGTGTTCACTTCTGAGTAAGGCTGAACCAGCAACTCGGTTTTTTGTTACAGTGACAGTGGAAGTAGGTGGTGGTTTTTTTTTCAGATTTGGCTGTTTTTTCACTTTTTTTTTTTTTTTTTTTTTTTTAAGTTGTAGGGAAAGTAGATCACTTGCAAACATTGCCTCTGACTCACCCCACCTCCAGCCCCTTTACTCTGCCAGGGTAGAGCTAGGTTTGATGTTTTTCTTCTTAGGTCTTTTTCAATGTTTATTCTCCCCTCTACCCCTCAAGCCCCAGATTTTTTAAGTTGAGTCAGAAGGCTTTAAAATACATAAGCTGTGTTTATCTTGAAAGGATTTGTCCCCTACTTACTATTTATAAAGATAAAAGTTTTGGCACAGTTTTACTTTCGATTAATACAATTCAGAAGTCCAGTTTTGTGTGACTATTTCTAAAACCTATTCCTGTTATATTTGACAGTATCCTGTATTAATTAGGGACACTCCTGGTAAGCTCTTCCCCATCAGCCAGCGCTGACTTAGCTGTCTGAGCTGGTTCTCAAGTCTTCTTGGCAGAGTATCTCCTTGTAAATGGAGTGAATTCAGCTTATTAGATATTGGTAGAGTTCTGAGTACTGGGCCTGGTGGTGTGTTTTTTTTTTTTTTTTTTAATAGTAGATTGTTGACTATTAAGTTCATTTTTGTAATTTCATAGTTGTTTAGTAATTTCATTATTGCTGTGAAAAGTCTTTACTCACATTATATATTTGTCTTTTATTATTTACATATAATTATCAGATTAAGGTTTACCATTTGGGGGGCTTTTTTTTTTTTTTTTAACTTCATTGAGTACACACTAGGTTGTAAAATCCATGTCAACCTTACCTTTTACCAGGTTACTTGGAGTGATATAGCAGGTTTAGATGATGTCATTACGGATCTGAAAGACACGGTCATCCTACCCATCAAAAAGAAGCATTTGTTTGAAAATTCCAGGCTTCTGCAGCCTCCAAAGGGTATAGTACAAGTTTATATTTGCTAAAGTATTAAAAATGTAGGGAACATTGGAACTTTCTGCCATTATCGAACTGGTATTTTTTTGAAGGTAGTTTTCAAGAGAAAACTGAAATCTTGTGAGTTGTATAAATAGTTTTAAAATAATTGCTCATTCTTCAGCTTCCCAAATTTCAGTAAAATTTTTTCCCGTAATTACATGTCAAAACAATCCTTTTATTTCAAACTCATTTTTACTACTTCCAAGTAAATAAAAATTTGGGAGATTGAGGTTAAAAAAAAAAAAACCAAAGCCATGATATGGGTTCTTTTGTTTTCAAAGTAAAACTTTTTGTTTAGTGATTTTTTTTTTTATCCTTTTAGTATTCTTAATTATTTTTGGATTGCAGTGATGTTTTAGAGGATATACTGAAATATGGATGAACTTAGGAGTTAAATACTACTTATTTTTAAGGGAAAGTTCTTTATTCCTAGTGGTAATAATCACTCTGAAAGTCCTAGAACTCAAGAATTGGAAAGGCTTATTTAAAAAAAAAAAGGAAATGATTGCAACTCCGTCTTTAAGTATAACACTTTTATTCTTGTCCATTCAAATATTAATCATGTGTAAGTGTTGTTAAAGGTGATTCAGATGGAGCCTAGGTGATAATTGGCAGTGAGATAAACAGAGGTGTGTTACCACAGCTTCCAGAACAAACGCTGCAGCAGAGCTTTATTTGCTTTTCTGTTGCTAGTCAAGGCTGAAATCAAATTATTAGACACATCTATTTTATTTAAAAAATAGGATCTATAGAAATATCAAAATAGTGCTATGTGTAAGTTATAGTTGCATATATCTTATTAATTTTGCAGTTATATCAAAAAGTACATTAATTTATATATTGAAAGTAATTGGAGCTGATATCTTTACGTTTTCATGAAGTAGATAATTTTTGCTTCTGGTAAATGCTGATTACAGTTATCACCAAAAATGACATGTTCTTTTTATTAACTGAAACAACAAAACTGTTTATTAGGTATTTTTATTTTCTAAAAACAACAAAGCTGTTTTCCCCTAACAAAAACATTTAGTTGATTACATGTTTAAAAATCCCTCCCTGCTGGCCCCCAATGAAAATTCAAATGATTTATCTGAGCCTCGATCAAAAGAGTAAAGTAAAAGTTGGGTTATTCAGTACATTCTTTACTTCCCTCTTCCAGGATGTTGGTAGTCTGAGCAAGAAAGGACTTTTGTGATATTTCATGTCTCGGTTTCACAAAGTGAATTTAGAAAAGTGAGATGTGTTTTACATGCTATTAGATAAATCTCCCTTCCTCATCTGCAAGCTCTTAGCCCAGGAAATTGGGTGACTTCACCAGTTGCATTTACCCCAATTAGCACAGTAGATACCAAATTATGATGGGATACTTCAAAGTTATGTGTAAATCTGGTGCTTATTTGAAAGCATTATCTGCAGCTAGAGGTGGTCTCTATGTGTATTTCAAATTTTTGTAAGTTAACACAAGTATCTCTTGATGATGTAATCTAAAGTATACTGTTTGAGTCTTTTCTACCTTGCATTTTTGGAAAGTTTTCTATCGGAAACAAAAATTGACTTACTTTTTGACCCTGAACATAAATTGGAGTTAGTGTACAGAAGCAAAGCATAAAGTCAGTTGCATACCATAGCCTGTTCCATTTTTGAACTGGAAATAGGTTACTTACAGGTCATTACTTTATTGCCAATTTTATGTTATCCCTAGACAGTTCATTTGTATCTAAGCCAAAAGTCATCTCTGCCTCACAGACTACACAATGATAATTTGAGAATGACTTATAATATACTAGTGCATGAGATCATACAATCACATAAAGTTGCAGCTGTCATGCCAATAAATGGTTGCGAGAGCATGTCATAAAATATTAATGGTTGTATTAAAAAACCAACCCTTTGTTATTCCAGATGTTTAAAAATTGACGATTAAAATTCCATCTGAATACTTACATAGTTCTCCCTATAAATTCTAACTTCAATAATCATTATTTTGGTGTATTTTATGTTTGTGAATTTCACCATGTTCCATGTCTTGATGCATCATGAAAATTCAGGTAACTTAGGAAAAATATATTTTGAAAAGTGATTATGTTGAATATCACATAAACTAAAGCAAATATCTCCTCTTCAAGGAAATAAAATCCTCTGTTAATTTCCAGGTGTTCTTCTCTATGGGCCTCCAGGGTGTGGTAAAACGTTGATTGCCAAGGCTACTGCCAAAGAAGCAGGCTGTCGATTTATTAACCTTCAGCCTTCAACGCTGACCGATAAGTGGTATGGAGAATCCCAGAAACTGGCTGCTGCTGTCTTCTCCCTTGCCATAAAGCTACAGCCTTCCATCATTTTTATAGATGAAATAGGTGTGTGACTTTTCTGTGTGAGCATTTTAAAGCACCGTTCTTAAGGGTAGTATTTAGATGACCAGATTTAGTTTTTGGTATTTATTAGGTCAAATTAATAAAACAAAAGAGGTAACCAACATCAATATATGCTCTGTATAATTTCCATATTACAGAATGAACCATAATTTGATCATTACTTGATAGTAATTTCTGTCTTCTCCCCATTATAAGCAGCATGCAGTGACACCGTGCACATGTTTCCTTACGCATGTGTGTTTATCCAGGGTAGATGCCTAGAAGTTGGGCCATTAGGTTGTGTGATGGGTCTGTCTTCAAAGTGCTTATGCTTTTCACTCTCGCCATTGCAATTTCCCTACATACTCCCTAAAATTTGTTTTTTCAGACATTATCTTGTTTTGTTTTGTTTTGTCACTTTAGAGCACATGAATTATCATTTTGTGTTTCCCTGTGGTGCTGGTAAATTTGGGCATCTTTGAACATGTTGACTAGTCATTTGGGTTTCCTTGCTTGTAAATTGCCAGTTTTTCTTTGGGGTTATTTGCATTTTCTTGTTTATTATGATAGCAGATATTTTCTAGACTGGCTCATGTTTTTACTTTATGATAGTTTCTTTTACAGAGATTTAAATTTAGTTGTATTTTTCCATCTTTTTTCTTTATGATTTATACTTTCTGTGTCTGGCTTACAGATCCTTTCACTATCATCATAAATATTCCTCTTTTTAAAATATATAGTGTGAAGTAGGAATCTAATTTCATTCTTTTCCATATGGACAGCCAACTCAAAGTACATCATCTTTCCCTATATGTCAGGAATTAGTGCACCTTTTCTGTATTTTATGGATCATCAGTATTTTGTATTCCTGCTGTGGTGAGTCATAATAAAGCTATGGCAATTAAAACTATAGCTTTGAGTTAATTTTAACATTATATGCCATATAGAAATAGAGAAAAATTGGTATATGTATATAGAACTTTGGTTACTTGTCTGACTTGTGTGTCTCTCATCAATTTATTACGGCAGTTTTGGAGTTTTGACGTGAATTTTGCATAAAAGCACGTAACGGCTAGATTTTTTTTTTTTTTTAGACAGCTAGATTTCTTTAAAGTTTTTTTTTTCTTTTTTCTTTAAAGTTTTAATCTAAGATACTTTACCTGGGAGGTATGGTCAGTTTGCCTTTATTTTGATAGCTGATATATTTAGATTTATTTCTATTACATCACTGTGTGCTTTTTATTTACCAATTTAGTGGACTTTTTGAACCTTATCTCCTTTTCCCTGCTATAAGTTTAGAAGTTACATACTGTTTTTCTTTTAGTGAAACATTTAACATACCTGCTTGCTTTAAAAGTCTAGGCTAATCATTTCTGCCCTCCTCCCAAATAATACAGGAACCTTACAACTCTTAAACACTAATCATTCCACTCATCTCTTACATGTTAACACTTTCTCTAGTTTCATATCCTCCATACTGGTTGTAATTTCTTTTTTTCTTTTTTTTTTAATTTATTTTTATTTATTTATGATAGTCATACAGAGAGAGAGAGAGAGGCAGAGACATAGGCAGAGGGAGAAGCAGGCTCCATGCACCGGGAGCCCGACGTGGGATTCGATCCCGGGTCTCCAGGATCGCGCCCTGGGCCAAAGGCAGGCGCCAAACCACTGCGCCACCCAGGGATCCCTGGTTGTAATTTCTACATCGGCAGTAGTTTCACCACACTGAAAGTCCCTGTGCTTCACCTGCTCACTCCCAGCAGCCACTGAGCTTCTGACTATTTGCCTTTTACAGGATATCGTGATTGGAATCATACAATACATAGCCTTTTCAGACTGGCTTCTTCCGCCTAGCAATATGCTTTTCAGGTTCCTTCATGTCATTTTGTAAGTGTTCTTTGTATATTTTGGATACCAGCTTTTTATCAGATAGGTATTTTGTAAATCTTTTTTCCCCATCCTGTGGCTTACTTCTTCTCTTAATAGTGTCTTCCACAGAATGGAGTTTTTAATTGTTTTTCTTTTCTTTCTTTCTTTTTTTGTTCTTTATTCAGAATTGTTAATTTTAATAAAGTCCAACCTAACCATTTTTTTTCCTTTGATTAATTATGCTTTTGGTGTTATATGTAAAAACTCATCACCAAACCCTAGGTCACCTAGAATTTCTCTGTATTATCTTCTACAAGTTTCATAGTTTTGTTTTACATTTAGATCTATAATCCATTTTGAGTTAATTTTTGTGAAAAAGTATAAATCTGTATCTAGATGCAGTTTTTGCACACGGATTTCCAGTTATTCTAGCACCATTTGTCATGTATGCATTAAGTTTCAAAAAATAATATTTTTCCAACTTTTTTTTTTTTTAAAGATTTTATTTATTCATGAGAGACACAGAGAGGCAGAGACACGGGCAGAGGGAGAAGCAGGTTCCCTGTGCAGAGCCCAATGCAGGACTCAATCCCAGAACCTTGGGATCATGCCCTGAGCCAAAGGCAGACACTCAACCACTGAGCCACCCGGGCTTCCCTTTTCCAACTTTTTTGTTAGTATTTACATATATGTCTTCCATCTTTTTCAGCATCTGAGCTCTTAGGTATAAAGTGGGTCTACTATAAACGGACAGTTGAGTTTTTAGGGGTTTTTTTAAATCCAGTCTAATTTTTCTTAACCATGTACTTGGGTACTTTAAGACCATCTACACTTAATGTAATTACTAATATAGTTAGGTTATTTATACTT